>NW_024062775.1:1354475-2708950 GCF_006381635.1 Hibiscus syriacus | reverse complement strand
CTTAATGGTGCAATCCACACCTTTTTCTTTAGGTAGTTAGTTCTAGTTTATAATGATCTTGTTTAGGAAGAAAACATCAAAAAAATCAATAGATTTAAGGTTCAAAAACGAGTAAGACAGAAGTTAGAACTCTAAAAATGTAGAATTATAAAAACCTCCAGTATATGAAGTCTACTAATTAAAAGAGAAAAAAAATTTTCTTTAGGTAGTACTAATTAAAAGAACTTATAATCCTAGCCCTAATTTCAATTCTCTTCCTTATTTATACTAAAAGAACTTATATCTTTTAGTGTTGGGGAAAGAATACATAAAATGTCATATTATTCTGTTGGGGAAAAAATATTGAAAAATCTTTATTTGGCTATATTCTAGTGTTTTGGACCTTATTGATATGAGTCATTGTTATCTTCATCCTTGTTTAAGTTTGCATTATACTTATAATTATATTTAAAATATGATATCTAACTTATACTTGATTTAAATTTTAATATTTATAATTCCTATACTTATAATACTAGATTTAAATTTTAATATTTATAATTCATATACTTATCTGATTAATTAATTAAACAAAATTCGAATTTAAAAAAGAATGTATACTACTACATCATTATAGAAAGTAAGTTAAAGTATAATTTTATTTTGTGTTTCATTTATCACAACACATTTAATTTTGAACCAAGACAAATAATTAGTTTTTGTCATAATTTATTTGAAAATTATTTGATATATTGGTTGTCAGTTTTTGTTTGTTGAGACATGTTCTCAATTGTGAAATTAAAGGTAATGTTTATGTTTAGTTGCTTACTTTCTCTATAATATTAGCAATTAACATTTGAAATTGATAATCCAGAAATACGAAATGGATAAGAGTTGGATGAATTTGTCAAGGGTAAGCGACGGATATTGAAATGGAGTCGAAACTGAAGCAAGAGAAGCAGTACATCAGAAAAAATGTGAAGACTTTCAAAATCAACTTCAAGCTATAATGCAGAGATACGACAAAATCAACCCCAAAGTCCACCATCTTAGGCGTTATTATTGTTTATTCTAGTTAACAATGCTGAACTACACTATATTTTACGTTAATGTAAACTTTGTTTTATTATTATGGATTTAAAGTTTATTGTTATGGATTTCAAGTTTGTTGTTATGAATGTCAAGTTTATTTGATAATGCTACAGGTTAAAATTTTAAATTTGGGTAACAAAATATTAGAAAACAACATTTGAAAAATTAGTTTTAATTCACGGAGTTTGTATAAAAAATGCTACTAAATACATAGTCAATACCGGCGTTTTTGAAAAACGCCACTAAAGTTCTAGATCTTTGCGGCGCTTTTGAGAACAAATGCCACAAAAGAAAAGATAAATAGCAGCGTTTGTAAAAAAGCGCAGCTGAAAAACATAGCCTTTAGCGGCATTTGTTTCAGCGGCGCTTTTTGTGGCGTTTGATTTTGCGCCACAAAGGTTTTAGCAGCGTTTAAAAACGCTATTATATGACTGAAAAAGTGCCGCTAAAACCCGATTTTGTTGTAGTGGTAAGCCGCCTACAAAACAAAAGAGCTATGTTTGGTTTTCTCTTCGATCAAACAATGAACACTGAGAATGTTTCTTCTTCTTCTTCTTCTTACGATGGATAGGCAGTAAATGAAGAGAAGGAAATATTGAGAGGTCGGATAGGGTCAAGGCCGCCAAGGTGCGAGAGAAGATGCAACTCATGCGGGCATTGTGAAGCTGCCTATAGACCCACAAGTCAGAATTGGGAACAAGAATATTTCAACGTCGTTGAACTTTGATGCTGCTTACGCCAGAGGAGTTGATAACTCCAACTACAAGCCCATGAGTCGGAAATCCAAATGTGGGAACTTCATCTTCAGCCCCTGAATATATTGTTTGCCCGAACAGACATTTAGGTCGTCCAATAACCATTTTTGCACCATGTTAATCATTGTAAGAGAATATATATCGCTTTAGTATTGTTCTCTTGTGAGATTCGGATGTTTGGCGTTGCTACACCTTCATAGTTCGTACTACTATTCTCATTTCTCATTGTCTGCTCCGAGATATATTGTAATTTCTTGATAATCAGAAAATCGAATATATACTGCTAATAAGGTTTAGGTTTAAATTATCCAAAAAAAAAGGTTTAGATTTAAATATTTTTGCTTCGCATTACATCAATCATATAATGAATTCTCAGAGATGAGAAACCAACCGTTAAGCTTGATGGGATATTTCAGTGTCATATTTCTAATATGGGCTTTATCTCTTCCTGTTTTTTTCTGGATGTGATCCAAAATTCACGAGTCTTTCACGTAGACGTGATTAGATAAGACTTCCTTCCATACGTACTGTGTACGAATTTTCGCTGTTTAAAACGCTCAAACAGACGAAAAATTATTAGATATACTCGGCTCACTACGTTATCCATGATTCTAATCAATAACATTTTTTTCATCTCATTTTTTTCTAAGGTGAATCTTTATCTATTTTCTACGTGTAAATAAAAAGTGGACAGTTTTTGAAGTTATTTTAAAATTGATGAATGTGATTTGCTGAAAATCATGGATGACGTAATGTGCTAGGACCGTGAAATAATTTCTCCAAATAAAAAGAAGCCAAGCTTACAAGCTACCAAATTCCTAAATGACAGCAGCTAAACGAAAGGTCCAACACGGCTGTTACAGCCAAAAGCCATGGGGTCGTATCTACTTATTAGCTCCTTTACTGGTAAATAAATCTACAACAAATTTTCCAACGACGTGGATGGTTTTAGCTCAGTGAGCCTGTGCTTCATTATCAGATTGTGAAGTGTAGGAATTATTTAAGATCCAAAGTGGGTTTCCGTCTTAAGCTGCACATATAATCTGGATTCCAAATGCATTATCAATATCAAGTGCAGGGACTCATTGTATTGTCTGTCCCAAACAACGGTTAGGGGCCACCGCGCTAATCGAGTTATCCGACACACTCATTGGTAAGGGTAAAGAATATCAAGGCGCAAGTCGCAACAGAACAGTCACGTAGGCGTGGGGTGCTGTCCTAAATCTGTTAAGAGAGCAGCAAAAAGGATTCTGATTCCCATGTTTTTTGCAGGCATTGAAATTTCTCTATCCCCCTTTCGGACAAAACATGCAGTACTTTCGACATACAGAGACAGCAGCAAGGGCATGCAGGAGTCACCCCTATCAATCCCATTTTATTTGAATTGGCGCCAGCAGTTATCACAGTGGATGGTTAGGACTGCGTCGAGGGGATTGGATTCTACTTTTTCCTAAAATAATTTGACTTTTGAGAAAGATTAATTGCATATTAGATTCTATAAGTTGGTCCAAATCACGAATATTTAACAGAATCAAGAGCAAGGATCCATGTTTGGATCAAATCATGGTTGATATCCTTCCTATTTTAGTCTCAAATTTATATGTTCTTACATAATGCGAGATTAAAAAAATAAGGCTCAAACCTTTGCCTATATTGAGAAATCCCATTCCTCACATAAAAATCTAAGTTACCAATCCAAATGGCTAAAATTCAGAGAAGACGACATGACTGCGTAACATATAGTTTCCGCAAATTTATCCATTGGCTTAAGCAAACATGAACACTACTGCACAGCGGAAGGAGAAGTCACGCATCTCAATTCTTACCAGCCAAACTTAAGAGATTTGAGAGCCCTAAGACTATGGGTCATTTGCAGTATTGGTTCTTACCAGCCAAACTTAGGATATTTGAGAGCCCTAAGACTATGGGTCATTTGCAGTATCGGCGGCCTCCAAACACTTATGAGGAGGAATGTAGCACGGCACCAGCTGTTCTAAATATACTCGACAATTTAAAATACAGTCACTGAAAGGTTGGCCATCAAGAGATCCATTAATTGGCCGAGTGATCAAGGCCACTCATACTAGTGTTGTCTCACCATGTGTGAGTTCAAATCCCAGCATTCACCTTGGAAATATAATACCTCTCTACTTAATAAAAAAAAGGACATCTATTAAGATGCAATCTAACATAATTTTTCTCCATCTTAGAGACCATTATTAGACTTCAGCAGCAATGAGGAATTGAGGACACTGTAATTACAAGAATCTCTTCCTACTTCACAATTTAATCCAACAAAACTGCCAAACATGGTTAACAATAGGAACCATGCATCAGTAGCGAAAACAACTCACCAGCTTGGAGCAAGAGGGAAAGGCGTTAAACAGAGAAAACCTTTCTGCCGTCGAAGTATTATTAAAAGTAACAAGTAATGACTTCAGCGAATAGATCACCCAAATTCATCATTTATCACATAAAAAACAGCATAAAACTAGCAAATAGTTATTATTATTTGGCACCCAGCACCAGCACAAGCACAGAGTGAGCTCGGAGTTACAGAACATATTAAACAACTTTTCTGCTAAAGCAGGAACGTCTCTTATTGTTTCTATTATCAAAACAGGTTCTCCCTATTTTGATGAAGTGCTAGATTTACTCTCTAATCATGTAGATTAAGAACGGAAGCTTTCAAGGCACTGTACATGGACAAGAGAAGTAAATCAGAATATAACAATACAATTCTTGTTCTGTATATTCATTCGAGATGCAATTAATACCCAAAACAAACTCACCTACATTTAAAGCTTGATCAATGCTGCGCCCACTGAATCTGCTTGATATCAATACCTTCCTTCACCATCTCATAAAGTGGACTCATTTCCCTTAATTTCTCAACCTGTTTCACAGTAAGCTCAACTGCCTTATCTATCTCCTCCTCAGTAGTAAACCTCCCAATCCCGAACCTAATTGAAGTATGTGCCATATCCTCATCCACACCCAATGCTCTCAGCACATAAGAAGGCTCCAAACTTGCACTAGTACAAGCACTCCCACTGGACACTGCCACTTCTTTCAACCCCATTAACAAACTCTCCCCTTCAACATACGCAAACGACAAGTTCAAGTTTCCTGCATACCTCCTATCCATACTCCCATTCACCACCACCCCATCAATCTTACATCTAATCCCATTCAACAACCTCTCTTGTAAACTTTTGATCCTCTTCTCATCGTACTCTATTTCCTTCATTGCCAACTCACATGCGGCTCCCATCCCGACGACAAGCGGAGTAGGCACAGTTCCACTCCTTATCCCTCTCTCTTGCCCACCTCCATTCATTTGTGGCTCAACTCTTATCCGTGGCCGCCTTCTCATATACAATGCCCCAACTCCTTTAGGACCATAAATCTTATGACCACTTAAACTCATTAAACTAACGTTCCATTTCTCTACATCAACCTTAATCTTCCCTAAAGCTTGAGCAGCATCAGTATGAAAAGGGACATTAAATTCTTTACAAATTTTACCAATTTCTTCAACAGGTTGAACCACACCAATTTCATTATTAACAGCCATAATAGAAACTAACCCGGTATCCGGCCGGATTTCTTTTCTTAATCTATCCAAATCAACAAGCCCATCAGACCCAACAGGCAAATAAGTTACCTCGAAACCTTCCTGTTGAAGATGCCGGCAAGAATCCAGAACGCATTTGTGCTCCGTTTGAGTCGTGATGACGTGGCGCTTCTTTTCTTTATAAAAATGCATAACGCCTTTGACTGAGATGTTGTTCGATTCGGTGGCGCCGGAGGTGAAGACGATTTCTTTAGGGGAAGCTCCGATGAGAGCTGCGACTTGTGATCGGGCTGTTTCAACGGCGGTTTCAGATTCCCAACCGTAGAGATGAGTACGAGAGTGAGGGTTCCCGTAACGGGAGAGATAAAACGGTAGCATCGAATCTAAAACCCTAGGGTCTACGGGTGTAGTAGCTTGCATGTCGAGGTAAAGCGGACGACCCGATATTTTCACACCTTTCATGTTGATTCCTGTTGGTTCCTCGTATTCTGTAGAAGAAGCGACGACGGCAGCATTGGAGAAGCGGCGGATAATGGTGGTTGGCTTGGTCTTGGCTAGGGTTTGACGAAGAAGCAGCGAGGCCATTTCTCCTTTTCTGTTGGAACTTTTTTTCAGCGTTGCAGGAAAGCAAAGTTGAAGAGGGATATATGCGGGTGAAGAAAGGGTTTTGATAATTCTACGATCACCCACTTTTTGTTTCCAATGCTAACACGTGGCTCGATTTCTGCCGCTTAAGGAAACATATTGATTAATTTTTGGGGTAAACTACTGAATTGTTCCATTTTCTTTTATAGTTGTGCGATTTTACTCACTAAATTCAAATAATTTAATTTTTGATAACTTACGTAATTATTTTTATCATTTTATTAAATTTTAGTTATTCATATAATTAATTGTTATATTTTGATCATTGAATCATTAATTCTCATTAATTTGATGACATAATATGTTAGTTGAAAGGAGTTAATGTTTAATTTTATCTTTTAACTTTAGATAGAATACAAGTTAGACCTTGAACTTTAGATAAAACATATTTTGACCTCTAAACTTTATATAAAATATCAATTTAACTCTTGAATTCAACCAAAATCTCTCATGGTTGTCACAACTTACCATTGTCATTATCAATCTTCGCCGGTCAACGTTGATCATCGTCATCGTTATTATTAAACCCTAAAATCTATAATTCAAATCAACTGGTAAATGATCTCACAAATAAATTTTTAATCGTTTTCGGTTTGAGTCTAATTATTCGACAAGATTTGAATATTATAATATAACTTTTATAGATGAATAATTATACTCAAATTGATAGTAATTAAAATTTTATTTTTGATTACGAAACCTAACAAAAAAATAACATAACAATAATATAAATAAAAAATATTATACATTTGATTATGATATAGATTTAAAATTATAATGTTTTTATTTTTAATACGTATTAGCATATGGATATTACGGACCACGCATGCATGAATGGTTGACATGTAGGTTGCGTGAGTGGTTAAGTTAGATGGTTTACAATTTGTTAGGTTGTTATGAAAGCTGTTTAGACAATTGACATTTGTTGGTTGGTGACTCACGTGTATATATTGTTTCAATAAAAATCATAGCACTTTTTATAATTAAAGAATTCTTTTCGAAAGTTAACAACTGTTAGCATGGTATCAGTTTTCTGCAATCTTGGTTTCATTTTTCTTCTCTAATAAACTGATCTAGTGATGCCAGCGACGGAGCATGGCTCTCCTGGTGGTTTGACTCTTGGCTTGCTTGGTGTTGACCGAATGTTCACCAATAAACGTGTGAGCGTCACTCTTGATGAGCTCAACTATCTTCTGCGGAAACAACAAATTCTCGTTGCTGTTCGAAGTCACCGGTTGGAGAAGCTCCTTACTAGTGACGTTAGACCGTCTAGTGCAACTGTTACTCTCGCTAATGGATTAGTTATCGATAACGATGAGTATGAAGTTTTTATTGCCTAGGACAGTGCTTTGGCTTCTTAGATCTTGTCAACCGTAAGTGCTTCCCTTCTTCCTTACCTCTTTGGCGTAGAAACGTCGACTAAAATCTGGTCTAAAATCAAAGTTCTTTGCCAGTAAATCTCCCACCATTATTATGAATCTTCATTACAAGTTAAAGATTGTGCAAAAGGGTGATTCAAATATTAGATCATACATCTTACAGGTGAATGAGATCTCCGATGCTCTTGCCGCTTTTGGTGCTCCGATCTCGGAGTATGAACATGTAATGGCCATTTTGAATGGTGTTCCAGTTGATTATCGTCTATAACAACCAGTCGTGAACCATTCTCTTTCGAGAATGTGGTTTCAATTTTGCTGGACGCTGAAATACAGCAGTGTAACTTTGACCATATTGATAGCTTGTAGCTCAGTGCCAATATAGAAAAAATGACAGTGGTTGGTTCAACTAGGATTGAGATTTCGTCGATGGTTCAGCCTGCTTTGGCTCCAGCTCTTCATCGATCTTCCTCGTATGTGGGTCATCACTCTTCCTCACCCGTGGTTTCTTCCAATACTCTTAATTTTGGTTCTTTCAATGGTGCTCATGGTCGTGCTAGTAGTTCTTCTTATGGTGGAAGAGGTCATGGACACTCCAAGTTCTAGTGCCAACTTTGTGAGAAGCTTGGTCATAATGTGGACATGTGTTGGTAGCGGTTCGACCAGAAGTTTCCTTGTGTTGGGGTGGCTGGTGTGGCGACTGAAACTTCTCAGCTTGATACGATTCGCTCTGCTAGTGTGTGTACTTACCAAGTTGTTCGTGAGCTAGAGCGACTAATCAGTCTGGATTCAGGGTGATCGTGTGGCGGTAAATTATTAAGGCTTTTGTTGTGTTGACTCCGGTGCTATTCACTATGTTACGGCCGATGCTGCGATTTTGGAGGATGACAACTGTGGTTTTGATGTTAAAATAATTTTTTTTTCTCAATTAATAAATAAAAATATATGTAGTAAAGAGAAATAAGAGTCGATTCGACAGGGAATTAGAAAATTTCAAATTTTTGTCTAAATTGTTTAAAACAGGCGTGAAATAGTAAAATAGGGGATTTTGGTAAAAATATATTTAAATAATAATAAAAGCGATTTAAAGTAAAGTAAAGAAAAGATTTAAAGTTGAAATAGATATGGTAAAAATAGCCTAAAGCCTCGCTTTGACTCAATTTCCTTTAGATCATAGAATTAGATTTTTCCTTCAGGATTCACGTCGGTTATTTTGTCTACAAATGCAATCCCCGTGACTCTATTTTGTATACTGAATACCCAAGGCAATCTTTAATTCCGGCTTCAGAAACTGATCTTATCAACATCAATTGTCGTAGAAGACCGACTCGGATTGTTGCTTCAATAATCACTAATTCCGATCTCAATTCCCTCTTGACGAAGCTATCTCGCCAAGTGTGTTCCTAGGAAGTCGAATGTGCTTTCAATAAGTTGATCCTTCCTTCCACACATTTAATCACAACAACCTCTTGACTAAAGTCTATCTTTGATTTTGAAAACTGTTTTGATTTTGAAAAATAAGCACAGAGATTGAGAGAGATATTCCGAAGTTATTAAGGGTCTTTTTCAATTCTCCCTTTGGAACTGAGTCATCGCTTCAGCTCTCGGCTTATGAGAAAATTAGCTAAGCATGACAAAATTCATATTTAGCATATTTAAAAACAAAGCTTTAAAGTAAAGAGAAAAACCGAAAATTAGAAAAAAAACAAATAAAGAGAGAATTTTTATAAAACAAGAAAGGAAAAGAAGATTGTAATATGAGTTTTGTCATTAGGCTTACCCCCAAGAGGGTATTTATAGCCTCTAAAAACCCTAAAATAAACAAAGAAATTAAAATAAAATAATCCTAAAGATAATTGTTTTTCCTATATTCAAACTTTAAACAAGTCTCCTAATGCAACTCTGCTCGTCCATCTTCCAGAAGGTGAACTTACTAGATCTTCTAGAAACTGTCGTTGACTGGACCTTCTAGAAACTGCCATTGATTGGACCTTCTAGAAACTACCACATCAGACCGTGTCATACCCAGAGTCGTGCCCATATCTCCAGTCGTGACCAAATAAAAAAATGCAGAGTGCATCCGTTTTACCACTAATTCTGGAAAGTAAGTCCCTGCACGAAAACAAGCATAACACAACCAAATTAACAGCTATAAATTCATCATATCGAAGAATTAACGAGCAAATACTACCTATTCTGAACACTCATCAGAGGATAGTTATAGGATAGTTCTACTTTTCATGGGGCCGATAAACTAATAGTTGGTAAGCTAATAGTTGGTGATGGTAACAGGTTATATATTGATATGATTGGTTGTGCTAATTTATTTACCTTTTCTCGTACTTTGAAGCTAAGTGACTTAATCAATGTTCCTGATATTACTTAAAATCTTATTTCGATGTCTAAGTTTACTAGAGACAATGGAATTTTCTTAGAGTTTCATGTAGAGTGTTGTGTTATTTGTGATAAAGGCTCTGAGGCTATTTTACTTGAAGGAAGGGAGAAAGATGGTCTATATGAGTTTGATTCAGCAATAATCGAATCTAGAGGTGGTAGAGTTGAATCTAATATAGCGTGTGTTGCCAATGAAGATTATGAGTTATGTCACATACGATTAGGACATCTGGTTCATGAGGTGTTACTAAGTGTGAGTCATTCTTGTAATGTTGTCCTTTCAAATGAGTTATATAATAATGTTTGTGTTGCTTGCTAAATGGGAAAGAATCATTGGTTACCTTTTGTTAAGTCTCACACTACTTATAATGCTCCTTTTTAATTGGTGTTTACGGATCTTTGAGATGTCTCCTCATGTTTCATCTAATAGCTTTTGATATTAGGTGTCATTTGTGGATGCTTATTCTTGACATGTGTGGGTTTACTTGCTTCGTGATAAGTCACAAGCATTGGAGGCATTTAGCATGTTTTATAAAATAGTTCAAACACAATTTAAAGTGTCGATAACAGAAGTGCAAAGTGATTAGGGAGGTGAATTTTATAGTTTGTCCAAGACTCTTATTCGGTTTAGTATAATTCATCATGTAACTTGCCCTCATACATCTCAACAAAACGATGTGGTAGAACAAAAACGTAGGCATGCTGTTGATATGGCTCTTACTTTGTTGGCTCAAGCTTCTCTACCCTTGAAGTTTTGGTCATATGCAGTGGTTACGACAACTCATTTGATAAATAGATTGCTCACCAAGATTTTGAATGGTTTATCTCTGTTTGAGAAGCTCTATGGTAAACCATTTCGATATGATCATTTAAGGGTTTTTGGTTGTCGATGTTTTCTTTGTCTATGACCCTTTCAAAAACATAAGTTTAACTTTTGCTCTTAACCTTGTATATTCCTTGGGTATAGTCCTCAACATAGAGATTATTTTTGCTTAACTTCATATGGAACAATTTTCTCTCAGACCATGTTGTTTCCATATAAGACTAGTTTCGTGGCAGGTAAAACAATGGTTTAGCAGCAACTGCTGTCTATGTTTGAAGAATAATGGTGCTAACAAAGGTTTGGTTTGCACATCAGCAACCTGCTCAACTGCAGGAACTTCATGTACTTGTAATTACCCCATAGCCATCATTTCTCGAATAAAAAACAAGCCTAGCTCAATATGTTTGAACTTAGAATGCAATACATGATTAGCACATACAACGACTGTACTCGTATTATCATATCACAATGTGGCCTTGCCATGTGAAACTACATGCAATTCCCCCAACAACGATCGAAGCCACACCATCTCAGCAGCTGCAAAAGCCACACTTCTATATTCGACCTCAACAGTTGATCGTGCAACAACCTGTTACTTTTGAGAGCTCTATGAGACCAAATTTCCACAAAAATATATACATAAACCAGATGTCGATCGCCTATCATCTACATCTGACCCCCAATTTGCATATGCAAATCCAATCAAAGCCATCCTTGAAGAGGATCTAAAATGTAGCCCAAAGTCAATGGTATCTTGTAGATATTGAAGTATTCGCTTGACTGCTTGAAAATGAACATCTAGTGGGGCTTGTATAAATTGATCTTTATTCACAGCAAATGCAACATCAGGTCGAGTAATTACAATGTACTGCAGAGCACCTACTATGCTTATGTATCGTGCAACATCTTCAAGTTCAAGTGATTATCCCTCCTTAGCAGACAGCTTGACATTTGAGACCATGGGAGTGGGAAGGCTTTTCACTTCACCAAAGCCATACTTCTGTAAAAGGTCTTGTATGTACTTTTGTTGACTGGGGATAATATTACCATCTTCATAACTAACTGTACAACCACTTCTTTATCACCTATTAAGATAATGTCATCGACATATACCAACAGGTACACCAAACTATTCGAGATCTTTCTAACATAAAGAGAAGCATCTGACTTGGCTAGACAAAAACCTTCAGACTCTAGATACCTTTTCAATCATTCAAACTAGACCCTTAGTGTTTATTTCAGACCATAAATTGCCTTGTGTAGCTTACATACCAACTCACCATTTCCTTGCTCATATCTTGGTGGTTAAGTCATGTACACCTCTTCAGTGAACAACCTATTCAAGAAGGTATTGTTGACATCTATCTGTCTCAGCTTCCACCCTTGTGACAACGCTAAGGAAATGATTACCCTGATCGTTGCAAGCTTGACCACCAGGCTGAAAACTTCATCAAAGTCAATTTCTCGTTTTTTAAGAAAACATTTCGCCAACAAGCGTGGTTTATACCTTGATATCGAGCCATCAATATTTCACTTTATTCAAAAAATCCATTTATAATTTACTGCCTTCCTATCTGTAGGAAGAGGAACTAAAGTCCATGTGTCATTCCTTACCAGGGCATCAAACTCAGCTTGTGCAGCTTCTTTTCAATGAGGACTCATCAGGGTCTCTGTGATATTTGCTGGCTCTCGTTATGAATTTGCAATGTTATAAACTTTCAGCTTCCAGATTCCATGCTTACTCATGGTCATCATAGGATGTACATTGGAGACAGCTTGTGGTACACCACTCTCCACATTGCGTTTAACTTCAATGCACGTCTCTACTATACCATTTTCTTCTTAGACCCCACGTGAACTATCATCACAATTGCTACCATCGTGATTCTCTTCTTGGACCCAATGTGAGCTGTCATAACAACTACTCCCACAATTGCTATCATCGTGACTTTCTTCTTAGACCTCATACAAATAGCCATCAAAATTACTCCCATTATTTATGTTTGCCACACCTTGGTTCCCATGTGAGCTGTCACCACCACTATTATTTAAGTTTGTCGCACCATCATTTTCTTCTTGTGGATTTGCTGCACCTTGGTCCCCATGTGAGCTGTCACCACCACTATTATTTAAGTTTACCGCATAACTATTCTTTTCTTGGACCACGTCATATGCATTACCATTATTTAATTCTTGGACCCATACGTTTGTTGAAGTATCAACGTGGGTAGGCACCACGCCATGCACATTACCATTATTTAATTCTTGGACCCATGCGTTTATTGAAGTATCAACATGGGTGGGAACCACGCTAAGAGGAGATTCATATGCACTATCGATTTAAATAGAATTCGGTGTGTCCCCAAGAGCATTACCACGTGCATCCATCATTCTAAAAGGCATGGCCCCAACAATATTTTGACTTGGATTATGCGCACCTACCCCAACATTATTATGATTACCAAGTGGTGTGGCTCCACGCTTATTATAAACTACAGGAAACTGTCCAGTCGTGACAATTTCTTGTCTATGACACTTGCACACAAGTTGATTCTTATCAAAGGGAAATACTTGCTCATCAAACCTCACATGACGAGAGACAAAAATTCTACCATCACTGTCTAAACATTTGTACCCATGATGTGAGGTGCTGGGCCCAAGAAACACACATTACCTTGACCGAAAATCCAATTTATGTTGATTAAACGGCCTCAAGAAAGGGAAATAAGCACAACAAAAAACTCTCATACCCGAGTAGTCAAGAGCTTTCTGATAAAGAACTTCAAACGGGGTCTTTCCTGAAATGGTCTCGGATGGTATTCTATTTATGATGTAAACTGCCATAGTAAAAGCAATGTTTCCAGAACTTTGTTGGCAGTGATGCTTGAGGTAACATGGCTAGTCTCATCTCAACAATGTGGCGATGTTTACGCTCAGCCTTCCCATTTTACTCTGATGTGCTAGGACATGAGATTCGATGTTGTACACCATTGGTAAAAAACCAACTCTTTAGAGCTTGATATTCACCTCCAACATCACTTTGCAACGCTTTGATTTTCTTCCCAAACTGAACCTCGGCTATTTTAATAAGGTTGAGAAAGCATTGGCTGACTTCAGGCTTCTTTCTAATTAGATACACCTATATATGTGTGCTAAACACGTCAATAAATAATACATAATATACGTAACCTTCAGTCAAAACTACAGGTGCAGGTTCCCACACATCTGACACAACCAGTTGAAAAATTTCTTTGTATTCAGTCAACGAATTACAAAAATGCAGCTTGTAAGCCTTGCCTTGTAAACATGCAGAACAAACATTGTTTAATTTGTTTTCACTAGAAGAAACACTACACATTTTTATAACATCTTTGACAATCTTCACATACGAGTGTTCTAAATGCCTATGCCAAAGTTCCAAACTGCTTGAAGCCTTGGACACATTGTTCACTATGCAACTTGATTTCTTCTCTTCATACGGTAATAGCTGGTATAATCCTTCACGTGTGAGCTTCCCTCTCAACAAAATGGTCTGAGTCTGTGCATCATTCACCAAGGATTCAAAAGGATGAAACTCAATAAACACATTGTTATCACGAGTTAATTGAGATACTGACAATAATTTCTTCTTAATGTGTGGGGCATGTAGCATATTTTGTAACACCAGAGGTCTGAGACAAGAAGACAGAAACACTTGACCAACATGATCAATTTTAATTCCTTCACCATTTCCCATTAGAAGAGTGTTGTTACCTTTGTATGCCATGCCTGAATTGAATGATACAATATCATTTGATACATGATGAGTGGCACCCGTGTCTGGATACCACAAAGCATTAGAGTGTTTTGGAACACTGTGAACTACTGTCATACTAGGCACAGTGGATACAAAGACTGTAGGTGTAGTATGAACAAATGACTCTTGTCCTTCTGTTGTTGTAGGATGAGATACATAGTCCCCAGGAAAGGTATTCATTACCTGATTCGAGGAGTAAAACAGTCCTTGACGAGTCAAAGCATAAGGCATACCCTGCATAGAGCTGGATGGATAGTGGTAGAAAACATGAGAATTTAGCGTGTGATTATACGCATGTCCATTCACAGGAACAACCTGTTCAGATGGTTTCTTCAACTGCTCAGCAGACTGATCATCATTGACAACTCCAGTGAAATCTCGATCAAAATGACGATAACACCGTTGAACAATGTGCCCAAACTTTCCAGAATACTGGCAATGTGGTAGATTCGAATTGTTAAACCTTCATCTGCCTCGACTACGATAACCTCTCTGCTGACTTCCCTGTTGACCTCTCACAGAATAAAATTACTTTTCTATTGTATCTGTTTCAGTGACAACCTGAGATCTCGACTCATTCTCTTCTTTTGGCTGAACAACCATATTTGCAGCAATATCATCGCTTAAAAAGGCTTTCTGCCTAGCCTCAATATCCAGGAACATTTCAGTGAGAATATCCAAGGATATTGCATCACGAGACACTATAGCAATAATGAACTCAAACTCCATTAACAATCCAGCAATAATCACACTTACTTGTTCTTGTTCAGATACAACACAACCAGCAACATTCAACAAGTCACAGATTGTCTTGATCTTGGCTAAATAATCACTCACAGTCAAGCTAGCTTTCCTCTGAGAGTGCAAACTGTGTCTAAGAGAAGAAATCTTGGCACTAGAATGAACTCCAAACAATCTTGATAATGTATTCCAGATTGTACGAGAGGACGTGATCCCCGTAAGATGTGGCAAAACCTCAATGCTAACCGTTGTCAACAACCATGAAGCAAACAACTTGTCTTGTTGCCTATACACAACATATACTGAATTTTCCTCAAGTTGTCCTGGCTCATTTGTAATAAACTAGGATAGAGCAAGATTATCACCAGAGATATAAGCCAAGAAAAGGAGTAAACCAGGAATCGCAGGACCATTTTGGCTTTGATACCATGTAAAGATGTCAACATATATCTAAACTATGAAAGCAAGAAGAAAAACTAAAGAGAGAAAACTCCTAAACTTTATTATCTTTATTGTGTGAATATATACAAGTCTCAAGGTGAACATTTATAGCTATGGATTACAACTATAACTAATCCTGTAACTGACTTTAACAAACTAACTTCTCCAACTGATTGGCTATAACGTATACAAGTAGTTGCATGCACAACCATGTACAGTATACAATTAACCCTAACATTCCCCTTGCAATCTTTGACTTTAACATCCTCTTTCAAAGCTCATTCAAAACTTACTTGCACAAGCGTCCATCATGACTCATAGGCTCTGCACAACAACAAAGCTCATTGACACTAACAGTGACTTCTATGTTGTTCTTGTGCCCTTTGAAATTTTACAAATGAGTACCACTGACTCTAATAGTCATCAACAGAATAGTGATGAAGTAATTCATTTGTTTCCTTTTATTGGTCCTCAAGATTTTGAACGTGCCATGTGTGATGATTTAGTGGTGGGGCTCGATTCTTCTTCTAGTTCTATAGCAGGGGATGTGCTAGTTGATGAGTCTCCACCTAGGGAAGGTGACAATGAGGGTGTTATGATTACTATACCAAATGGTGATGATAATGCTCGTCATATGAATGTCCCCTCAAATGTACAAGTTACATATACTTGTGGCCGCAGGGATGATACATCTTCCTCATTGAATCAACATCCCATGGTTTCTCAAAGTAAACATGGCATTTTCAAACCTCGTATTTTTCATGCTCTTCGTCATGATCTTGACATTTTTGAACCTACTTCTGTTTGGAAGGCTCTTGCATTTCCTCACTATAATCAAGCAGTTTTTTGCTGAATATGATGCACTTATTCAGAATGGTACATGGACATTGGTTCATTTACCTAGTGTCGGACTGCAATTGGGTGTAAGTGGTTATTTTGGATCAAAAAAATCTGGATGGTTCGATTGCTAGGTACAAGGCTTTCCTTGTCGAAAAAGGTTTTCTTAAAGTTCTATGATCTAATTTTAGAGATACCTTTAGTCCGATTATCAAACCGCCAACAGTGAATGTGGTGTTGTCTTTGGCAGTTCAGAATAACTGGAAACTTCGACAAGTTGATATTAACAATGCTTTTCTTAATAGAAAACTTGTTGAAGATATATTCATGGTTCAACATCCGGGGTTTGAGAATGAGTAATCTAGTGGTGAACGCCTTGTGTGTAAGTTGGAAAAAGCTTTGTATGGGTTTAAGCAAGCACCCCGTAATTGGTATTCTGCTTTGTAGTTTTTGCTTTCTCTTGGCTTTGTGGGAACTTAAGTCGATGCATTGTTATTTATTCAGCGTAATAGGAAACAAGCACCCATTGTTTTGTTTTGTTCACTCTCTTAACTTAACAACCATCCCAATCCCACGAATTTACAATCAAAGCTCTTTACTTTTGAATAATAGTAAACAAACGTAAAACTCCTAAGTTCAACTAATAATCTATCTTGACATTAGGAGGGAAGCTTGAATTTTCTCGAAAAAACACAAGCAAAGAGCAACAATATTTAATTTGAAATCAGAATCCAATGAGTTTTTATGAAGTAAACATAGGATTCTTCTTAGGGTTTTTAGTAACATGGATGCCATGAGAAGAGATTAAAAGCGTACCTGAATTTTGAGCCTTGAGGAGCATCTGGCAGTGAGACGATGGTGATGGGAGGCGTGACGATGGTGACTAACATGCCGATTTGATGAAGATGCTCGCTAAGGATGGAAGAAGAAAGGTTTAGGAAGAAACAAATTAGGAATCGGGGGGTGAGAGGAGATTTATACATTCCAAGGCGCGTTTTTATAACAAACGCCATTAAAGTACAAATCTATAGCAACATTTTAATAACAAACTCCAATAACGTGCACCTCTACTGTGGCGTTTCAACAACAAACACCACTAATGTGAGCCTCTACTGCGGCATTTTAATAACAAATGCCACTAAAGTATAGATTCTATTGCGACGTTTTAATAACAAACGCTACTAAAGTTCTCTTTTATTGCGGCGTTTTGATAACAAATGCCACTAAGGTACGGCTCTATAGCAGCGTTTTAATGATAAACGCCACTAAAGTTCGCCTCAATAGCAGCGTTTTAGTAACAAACGCCACTAAGGTGTCTCTATTAAGGCGTTTATATAACAAATGCCACTAAGGTACATATCTATAGCGACGTTTTAATGATAAACGCCGCTAATTTTGACATTCAGCGACATTATAAAAACATCGTTATATGTGAAATCTTACTGGCGTTTGTATTATAAACACCGCGAAAAGTGCCGTATAGACTCATTCCGTTGTAGTGTGTGATCATGATTCTTCTTTATATATTCTTATTTATGTTGATGACGTTGTCATAACGAGTAGTTCTTGATACATTGATTAAAGATGTGGTTCAACATCTTAGTTGTCAATTTTCTCTAAAAGATCTTGGGGAATTAAATTTCTTTCTTGGTTTGGAAGTTGAACGTGGTGACGGGGTGTTAAAGTGACTCAACACAAGTACATCCGTGAGTTACTTGACACAATAGATATGAGTAATGCTCAGTCCGCTCCTACACCTATGAATTTCTTCTCTTAAGTTAATTTAAGATGCGGGTCAAACTCTTGTTGATCCTCAACTTTGTCGAAGTATTGTAGGAGCTCTTCTTTACCTCTGTCACATTAGACTTGGCATTGTATACAGTGTTGAACATGTTGCTCAATACATGCATCAATCATGTGAGCTTAATTGGCTAGCAATCAAGCGTATATTGCGCTACTTGAGTGGGACTATGGATTAGGGTTTGGTGTTTTATGCTTTTGCGACATCCTCGTCTATTTAAACTTTTCCGGATGTTGATTGGGCAAGCAACTCTGATAATCATCGCTCAATTTCGGGGTACTATGTTTTTTACGAAGACAATCTTATGTCATGGTGCTCGAAGAAACAAAAGTCGATCTCCTGTTCCACAAATGAAGTTGTTTGGCTGATGTTGTCTCTGAAGTTGTTTGGTTGCGTGCTCTTCTTACTAATATGGGTGTTGTGTGTGCTGAAGCGCATGTTATTTAGAGTGACAGTACTAGTGTTATTGCCACGGTGTTAACTTGGTATTCCATGCACGGTCTAAGCACATTTAACTTGATGTTCATTTTGTTTATTCTCAACTTGACGCTGGACCTATCTGTGTTAATTATGTTCCTGATCATTCTCAACTTGCATAAGCCTCTCACCAAGGCTCACTTTCCTCGCTTTCGTGAAAACCTTAATGTGGCAGGTTCTTTTGCTCTTGAAGTCTGCGAAAGTACGGAAAATATTAACATATATATAATTATTAGGATGCATGCATGCATGAATGGTTGACATGCAGGTTGCGTGAGTGGTTGAGCTAGCTAATGTTTGCAATAGAGCTTTATAATTTGTTGTTATGAAAGTTGTTTAGACAATTGACATTTGTTGGTGGGTGACTCATGTGTATATTTTGACAGCCTTTGTTTCAATGAAAATCATAACTCTTTCTATAATTAAAGGATTCATAACAAATGTCAACAACAAATGTCAACAATACATTATATTTAAACAAAAAAAAAAATTTGGTCTCATATTTCTCCATTTATTTAAATTAAAATTTGATTCTTATTTTTTAGTATGATATAATTTAATTTCTTTTTACATTTTATAATGTCATTAATAGTTGAATATTTCAATTAAGTTACGAATATAGATTTTTTTAAAGCATCATTTTCACCTACATAGATTTTCTTTAAAAATCTGTCGATATTCAAACTGCAATAAAAGTAATTTATATTTTAAGTTACTTAAATTATACTTGACTTTGACTTTCCATGTAATTATTAAACCTGTTTTATTATATTTAAATTACTATTATTAATAAATTAAATTATTTTTTATTAATTCCGTCAAGTAATTTTTATGATTAAAGCTTACTCAAAATGCGTACAGCTCAAAATCGAAGTTAAATTTATTTAGAAAGTACTAAGTCATACACCTAATAAGGCATATTTTTATGTAAAATTATTTT
This sequence comes from Hibiscus syriacus, assembly GCF_006381635.1. Taxonomy (NCBI): domain Eukaryota; kingdom Viridiplantae; phylum Streptophyta; class Magnoliopsida; order Malvales; family Malvaceae; genus Hibiscus; species Hibiscus syriacus. The sequence goes on along the minus strand of NW_024062775.1, from coordinate 2,689,276 downwards.
AACGAATTTGAGGTATATGAAAATTAATGTTAAGTTTTCTGATTTAAAATGTATATCTTACAAAATAGTTAATATTGAGTAATAAAAATATTATAGAAGTATGAGATCAAATTATGTCAAATTTAAATATAGATTAAAGGATTAAGTACATAAATTGTACTCCCACTATATAGTATTATTTTGTTTAGTTATTTGACTATTAAAAGTTACAAAATGATCCCCTAATTATAGGTTGTTGTTTTGTTGAGTTCCCTGACTATTAAAAGTTATAAAATGATCGCCCGATCATTTATATATTCTAAACTCGTCATTTTCCATTAAAAAATTGACGATCGTCTGAGCGAGCAGGGATGGACCGAGGGTGGGGACAGTCGCCCCCAGAAAATTTAAAATTACCATATATTTTATATATTTTTTTCTAGTTATTTTCTATTAAAAATCTCTTTTCGTCCCCTTGGAATTTTATAAGTTCGTTTCTTTCTAAAATTTTAGAAGTTTATTCCATAATATAAAATCTTGTGTTCGTCTCTATGAGTTGGACATTTATCTACTAACTAGGATATGATAACATCTTATCCCAAAATCATTTGAATTGTGTAGTTGTTTTAGATTCTAGGATCAGATGATATCATATATCGATTAGCAGGTTAATATCCAACTCAGACGACTGTCAATTTTTAACAAAAAAAGACAAGTTTGAAACATACGAATAGTTGAGTGAACATTTTTATAATTTTTACTAGTTGATGGACTCAACAAAACAAAATAATATCTTATAGTGAATGAATCATTTTATAATTTTTAATAGTCGATGAATTTAATAAAACAATGTCATATAGTTGGTACCATATAAACTTATGTACAGTAGAGGGCTCAAAATAGAATAAGACCTTATAACCCGATCTAACTACAAACGGCGTAGTACGGTTGTCATGTAATTACACGCGCCATTAAGAATGTGAAAACAGAGAGGGTGAGAATGCAGGAGATTTTTTAGATTTGCTGTGATCGATAGAATGCCGTTTTAAGGAGCATGAACGAATGCACCATTTGTGTTCCAAACTCTCTGATTATCCATTTCGAGATCCAATCTCATCCCATAGCTTATACAACATTGGAATCAAGTTTTCTTCTCTTCCTTTTTCTTTTTGCATTTCGTCCAAATTTCTGGAAATATAACTCTTTTCGGATATTTTCGCTTAGAAAGCAAAAAGTTTTCGTTGTTCGTTTCTTCCTGATCATTTTGGATTCGAGGTAAGTCTCTATCCGAGCTTTTTCAATTTAATTTTCGATTTTTAAAACTGGGTTTACTTTTAAAATTCAAGTGGTTGATTTGTTTCAGTTTTATTCTTTTTAATATAAGTTTGATCCTGCATACTGCATTATTATTCATCTTTTCCTTTGTTATCTCTTCATAAGACGTCTTCTTAACTTATTTTTTTCCTTTTTGAACCTTGAAAATACATAAGAGTTAAAGTTTATGTCTTGGTTAAAGCTGTAAGAGCGTTGGATTCCTCTTGTTTGAATGGCGTGCCATTGATATATTTTCCGAATTTTGCCAACCTTTTTATTGTTCATTCATTATTTATCGTCTTTTTCTTTGAATTGGATCAGTTGTAATTGTTGGTATTAGTGTGTTCGACAATATTCTCTTATGGGAATTTGAGTTGAATATATTTATGTTCATGGTAAATTACCATTTGAGCTTTAGTTCATGGGATGATCTGGATTTTCTTTGCATGTATTGCATTTTAATAATATATAGAAACATTTTCTGCTTGAGTTTTCGTTTTCTTTCTGTCGTGTTAGCCTATTAGTTCTTTGTTTACAATGTTATCGTTGATGTAATGTATGACTATAATTACAAAACAAATTCGATGTCATGTGGTGTTTTTCCGGCAGGTTTTGTTGAAGGAAGTGCACCATGTTCAGGGGTTCACCTTATAGGAATCAAAGATCCAAAGGGTTGAAGGTGAAGCATGCTCTGCAAATATGTCTTCTGACTGCCATTTGCATTTGGCTGCTTTACCAAGTTAGGCACTCGAGTGAGAAGAAAGCCGAGTACGAGAAATCGGCGACCCAAGTCATAAAGTTGGGGAGAAAGGACCTTCCTCAACCAGAGAAAACGATTATTAAGGATGTGCGGATCAAGGAGGAAGACGAGGAAGGAAGCAAGATTGGAGAAGAAGATAACAAGCTTGAGGAAACTGAAACTGAAGGAAGAGGGAATGCAGATGATGATGTGATGGGTGAGCACGATGATGTGAAACCGGAAGAGGAAACCAAGCACACCGAAACTACTACAGACGGCGAGAAGGAAAATGAAGAAATCCGGAACACTGAAGTTGAAGAAAAGGAAAGCGGAGACCTGGAGAGTGAAAAGACTAAAGAGAATGTTGGTGAAGATAAGGGGTTAGAAGAGAGTAAAGAGGACAGTGAAAACAAGGTGAGTGAAGTCAATACAGAGGACACCGAGGAGAGTCGAGAGAAGGAAAATACACATATCGGGAAAGAGAGCGTCCCAACGGAAAGCCGCAAGAAAGAGACTGAGAAGAGTGGAGGTGAGATGGAAAATGTTGGTACATCAGATGATCGGGTCCATGACGGAGTTGAAAGGAGCAATGAAGAAGCAAGAGAAGAACTTTACAAGGGGGATGATGCTTCAAGCGAGGTAAGCCATGATAGCCAACATGTATCAGTTGAGAATGAGTCAGGTGGTTCAGAAAATTCCAAGGAGTTGGAGCAGTTAAAAGACAATGGTAAAAATGAGTTTGACCAGGAGAAAGGATCGAATAGCCGTGAAGCAGCCAGTGTCCATCATAACGAGTCGAATGTGCAGGAGAATGAAACAACTGAGAACAATCAAGGGAGTGGTAATGAGAGCACCGAGGCTTCAGTGACGGATACAAACTCAAATGGGAACCAGAATTGTACAGAGGCAACATCCGATTCAACTCGGAATGAAAATGATCAGCAATTGGAGAAATCCGCCTCAGTTGGCAATGGCGAGAGGTTAGATTTAAATGCAATTTCCACTTTGACTGAGCACGTGAATGGAGCTAATGGAGGTTCTGCAAGCTCTACCGGTAACTCTGAATCTGTTGAATCAAATGGGAAGACTGAGAACTCTGATGCATGGACAGGATCAGACAGCAATTCTTCATCTTCAGTTACAAGCCAAAATGACAAAGTTCAGACTGACGAATCCAACAATAATTCTGGAGTAGAGGGTACACGGGAAAAACTTATTTCCTTAAACACAATTGATAATTCAAATGCTGGCCAGAATGAAGGAGTTCATTCTTCTGATTCTTCAATTGCCGAAGAGAAGACAACATCCTCGAACACTAATGATAATGCTGGTGCTGCACAGAGTGAGAATGAGAGTGGTGGCGATACCAACAATGATGCAAATGTAAATGGGAGAGACAGCAGCACTGACAATCAGAGCAACACTAACGACATTGCAAATGCAAATGAAGATGCTATTGAAAAGGACAACAATAATTCAAATTTAAATGAAAATGCTGTTCAGAACAAGAAGACGAAGAATGCAGGTCAGAATGAGAATAATGCTTCCCAGAGCAACAATGAGAAAGCAAGTCAGAATGAGAGCAACGATACTGTTCTGCGCAATAACAACAACAACGAGAATGCTGGGCAAAATGAGAACAATGCTGCTCAGAGCGTTGCCGACAACCAGAATGTTGGTCAGAATGAGAATAATGCTTCCCAGAGCAACAACAATAACAATGAGAATGCAAGTCAGATTGAGAACAATGATCATGTTCAGATCAATACCAACAACAATGAGAATACAAGTCGGATTGAGAACAATGATGCTGTTCAGATCAACACCAACAACAACGAGAATGCAAGTGAGAATGAGAACAATGCTGCTAAGAGAAATAACAACAAAGAAAATGCAGGTCGGAATGAGAATAATGCTTCCCAGAACTACAACAGCAATAACAGTGAGAATGCAAGTCAGAATGAGAACAACGCTGTTCAAATAGCCACCAACAACGAGCATGCAGGTATGGATGGGAACAATGCTTCCCAGAGCTGCAACAACAGTGAGAATGCAAGACAGAATGAGAACAACAATACTGTTGAAAACGATATCCACGATAAGAATGCAGGTAAGAATGAGAACAATGCTGCTCAGAGCATTACTCACAAAGAAAATAAAGGTCAGACTGAGAATAATGCCTCCCAAAACTTGAACAACAACAACAACAACAGCAACAACAATGTAAACGCAAGCCAGAATAAGAACAATGATACTGCTCAGGGAAACACAAACAACCAAGAAACCACAAGTCAGAATGAGACTAATAGGGCTCGGACCCACAATAATGAAAATGCAGGTCAGAATGAAAACAACAATTCTGCTCAAAGCGCAACCAACAACAGTGGGAATTCAGATGAGAATGAGAACAATAATGTTTCACAGACCCACAAGGACAACAATGCAAGTGACAATTTTAGGACTTTGCCAGGTACCAGAACAGGGGGAAATGATGGTGAGAACGTAGCTGCAGAGTGAAAATGATGGATCTGTTGTTCACTATATGACTATTATAGCCATCAAAGTTTTGTTTTCTTCTTACTGAGATGAAAAGGCAATTATGAGTTCCTGGCTATTTGTGCTTTAATGTGATATTAGTACTGAAAGTGTTTGTTTTGTGCTTCTACTTCTAATGATAACACTCCATATTTCCATAAGCCACGTATGTATATGTCTAAATTGTGTTCTACGGTCTACCAAAAATGGAAGTCATAGGTTTTGACTCAACAGAGTATCTTCCTGGAGGTCTTTTGCTTAACAACGAAAGTTTTTTTTCTGCAAATGTGTCTAGGGGCTTCTTAGATCATCATTTTGAGTCCATGACTTTGTTGCTCAACTAACAAATACCAGTGAGGTTGGCAAAGCAATAAAATCTGATAGTGCCCCAACACCTAAAATCTATCTGAAAAACCAGACCATTTACCTTATCTTTATCATCCGAAGTTCCGGTTGGAGATTTTAGGATTTCTTGGTTACATCATTGTTGCTCATGAAATGACCTTCCATATATCATTAAACTGTGAAAACTTGGTATCTTCCATTGAGAAAGCAAGCTCTCTAGTCTTCAGTGATTTGTCATAATCTTTACCAATATTCTTCTCTTTCAATGGGTATAGTTTAACTCCCTAATCATTTTCTTGTCCTATTCTCACTTATTATACTCCATTTCTGATAGGTAATCTCAACTCTCGAATCATTCTCATGTAGTTTCAATCTGGCTTTCGTATTTTCAATATCCAGTTCTACTACCAACGGCTCCCGCATCGACACCCAGGCTACGAATTTGTGTAAATAATTCTCCAACTATACGGTACTTTTTTTTTGTTAGATTTTCTGATTATGAAAAGTTACAAACTATAATTTGATTTAAAAATAATAAAATATGAAAAGTTGATCATTTTCCATTAAAAATAATAAAATATGAAATGAATAAAATTAATAATAATCAAATTAACCCTCATTTTTATACTATATTTTAATTTAGTCCTAATTTTAAAAATTAAACATCGATATTTCAATATTATACCAATTTAATTCATGTTCTAACTCATCCATCCTCTTCACTACCACCCTCGGCATATTCCCCATCATTGCCTTATGTGCCTACCTTAACCCGTCGTTCTCGAGCACTTCTGTCGTTGTTTCGAGGGTAATGTTAAGGGGAGAAGAAATAGAAGTGATGTTAAGGGAAGAAAAAATAGGAAAGAAAAGGGATTAAATTAATAGAGTATTAAAATATTAAGATTTTTTTTTAGAATAAGGATTAAATTGAAATAAAGTGTAAAATTGGAAAGTTAAATTTAGGCTTAATACCATAATAAGTGCCTAAACTATACTGCTTTTCACAAATAGTCGCCTAAAGTATTTTCTGACTCATTCTGGTTCCTAACGTTACAAACGTTATCATTTTAGATGTTCGGGTTGTTAACGATGTTAATTTCTTCCGTTAAGTGACATGTGTCACAATATGGTGATTTTAAAATTTATTTTTTTTAAAAACATTAAAAATATTATTATATTTATAAAAAAACACTAATTTTTCTTAAATTATAATAGAGCCTCAAATTCCTCAAATCATAACCTTAACCCCCAGCCGCTGCCCTTTTCGTCCACGATCACTGCCGCCGATGTAGTCCATACCATCTTCCTAGTCATACACTGTTGTAGTTGTCGCCGATTGTGCATCAAAATCACGTGGGATCGTAATTTTTATCATTGGGTTTGTGGGGTATAAAATGTTGATTCCTCGACTGTCAATCAATCACAATTTTATAGGGGTTTTGGTCGTCAGGGGGAGGTGAGGTCGGGTGGAGCTTTGTCGATGGTAAAAGTCGATGGCCAGCGTGGGTTTAGGGGTTGAAATGAAGGTTTTCAAAGCTTTAGGGGTTATTTCAAAAAATTTATGTGCTTAAAAATATATAATTTTAATTTTTTAATTTTAAATATTTTTTAAAAAAAATTACCTGATTATGAAACATGTCACTTAACGGGGGAAATTAACACCGTTGACGGCCCAAACACTTATTGTGGTAATCTTTGTAATGTTAGACACCGTGATGAGTCCAAACATACTTTAGGTACCTATTCATGAAAAACGATATAGTTTGGATACTTATTTTGGTATTAAGCCTTAAATTTATTAATAACAACATCATCTTCCGTTAAAAGATTAATGGAACAAGAATAAACCGTTACTTTTTTAAGTCAAAAAATGATTTTATAATTTTTTTATAGTTAGAACTTAACAAAAAGAAGTTCTATAACCAGGAGTAGGGGTGAGCGTTCGATAGAGTCGAGTAAAAAAATTTCGAGTTATTCGAGTTTACGAGTCCTACTTTATAACTTGGAATTGACTTAAAAAATTTTTGAGTCGAGTTTATAAAATTCTAGTCTAGTCGAGTCAAAATTTTGATTTTATATTTATATTTAATTATAAATATTTACAATATTATGACATTATTTGATTCTAATTTAGATAATATTTTATAACCCGATACAATACATATATAGTTTTTTCATATTTTTTTTCATATTTGATTTACATATACCATATACAAAGTCAAAGTATTCGACTCAAATTTGAAAATCAATCTATTCATTACTAAAAAATTCAAGTTATTTGAGTTGTATTTCACAACTCGATTTGAACTTGAAATTTTTCCGAGTCGAGTTGAGTTTATGAAATTACAACTCGAAGTCAATTCAAATCGAGTTTTTTCAAGTCCAGTTGAGTCAAAAGAAATCGATTTTTTGAGTTAAGTCGAGTTTTGCTCACCCCTAACCAAGAGACTTTTACTATATTACCCAAAAGTTTAAGATATCCCCTTTCTGTATTCGTTTCGAATAAAGTTTTTATACGTATGGTCTCTAATTATGGGGTATTATTGTATTAAATCCTTCGATTATTAAAAGTTATAAAATGGTCCTCCAACTATAGAGTGTTGCTTTATTGAGTCCCTTGACTATTAAAAGTTACAACATGGTCACCTGACTATTCATTATATTCAAAACTCATCTTTTTTCGTTAAAAAATTAGCGGATGTCTAAGTTGGATGTTAACATGATGACCCGAATATGATGATTTGAGATAAGATTTTATCATATCGCAATCAACAAGTTAACGTTTAACTAAAAATAACATCAATTTTATAACGAAAAAGGGAATTAGCAAAACACCACTCTATAGTCAAGGGAGCAAAACAACACTCTATAGTTGGAGGATTATTTTGTAACTTTTAATAGTCGAGGGACTTAATAAAGCAGTACCCTATAGCCGGGTGACCATTTGTGTACTTTACCCTTTTTTCATATAGAATGCGTACTCTACGCAAACGTCTATTATTTGATTGCTAAGAATATTTCTTTGACAGATTTTTTAAACACATACAGTACCCCACACTCGGTTGTAACAAACTTTCTTCCGCATATCTTCAATCCCATGAACTCATTTGATTTAAAATTGAACAATTAATCTTGTTTGCATCACTTGTTATGTTGAAATCATGATAATTCTCAAATCTAAAACAATTGACAATGTTTATACGGTGGAATTGTTTTTCTCTAAGTTTTACATACATCAGAGTACTCTTCCAAAAGCTTCTTGTTATTGACCAAAAATCTAATATCGACACCCCAGGTCTAGATAACATAGTACATGCTACAGAGTTAACGCGACAACAGATGAAAACGGGGTGATTTAAGCCAGAAAAATCTATTAGGAAATGGATTCTTATCAACACAGCCATATTTCTCCAACACATGCACAAATAAATATTTTCTCTAACACAAAAATGTAGCGGAATAGTTCATTTTTGTTAATAGTAATGTTGAGATGACCACAATAACTGAATTCAGTAGCGCTGTATGAAACCTGGCAAAAGGCACTCTACTTTTCCCTCGATGGAGATCTCTCATTTTTCTGATCATGTTAATCCAGACGCTTAAATAAAACACAAATTGGAAAGGAAAGTTTCTCAAACAGTTGTGCTTGCACAGAATACATGTTACTGAATATCAACAAAAAGAAACCATTTCTACTCCCCCCCAGTTTTTGATGACTTTCGTGCATTCTTTATCTAGTTGGATCATAATTCCTTCACATACTTCATTGTTCAAAATTTTGCATTCTCATTTTTTACGACTCATAATTCTCCATCTTCATCGTCGAGTTGCTTACCTTGAAGTTTTGCAGCTTTCAGTTTCTCACCTACATCAGAGTACTCTTCCAAAAGCGTCTTGTCACTGACCAAACACAGACTGAGGATGTGATAGCATCAACATATGCATATGTACTTTGTCTACTATAACTCAAAAATAAATCGAGTTTTTCTTTCTGCCCACGTGCGTACTCACAAATGAAGTCAATAATGGAGTACTATTTTTGTGTCAAATGCACTAATATAGCTTATATCATATTTCTGTGGTGCAATCAATTTCCCTTTTGCATAACATTCCAAATGGACAAAACTTATATAATTAGTCTTAGTAACTGCTGATGAAGAATAATTCATGATTAAAGTTATTAATCATGTGTGTATGATCTCATTTCATTGGTTTGCTAGCTGCCCTCTACGAAAGGGAAATATGAAACTTATGAACTAAATTTAATCAACTTTAGGCGGCCTATAGTGGGTGCTTCTAGTGTATACTTTACGTTAACCATCCACATTTTATTCAGAGTATATAAGTGTTTATTTTAAATAAAAAATTTTTATTAAACTTGAATTTTATTTATGTCCACTCACGTATAAAGTAGAAAAAATCAATTAAAGATCTTATATAAAAATATATATCTATTCCTGCCACTACCTTATGCAGACAAACCAAAAAGATTTTTATGCCTTCAACCTGCTGGACGATGCCCCATTTCATCGTGTAAAATTTGTGGATTAATAAGATTAACTTGTAGAAATTCAAGTCTTTTAAGGTATAGTGTATCTTCAACATTTCCACTTAAAAGACAGTGGTGCAACTATTACTTGGACAATATGAATAGTTTTCAAATAAGGAATGAAGTTGTCCGATTGTCGATGCATAACTTTATGCCTTGGACTCACCGTTCATGCATACTCTAATATTTCCGCATTTTTTGACTTGCTCGTTCCACATTATTACTTTATTACTATACTAATATTAGTTTCTCTCTTTTTGCACAGCCAACCAGGTTTTATACTATCCACTATTATAATACACATAAACTAAACATATCCATGGAAACATTCAGGCAGAAAATTTTGAATTTCAAAGTGTTTTCATTAACTCTCGAGTTTGAAGGTTGAACTTGAGAACCAGCACAAGAGGAACAAGCAAAGCTACGTACAGAAAGATGGGCAATCGATCATGAAAATTGAACCGAAAACAACTTGAGAAAAATCTGGCAGCAAGATTTAGAGAAAGGGTCTTTCATTTCATTATACGTGTGAGAATAAATACAATCTACTGAAAACTGGGAAGAAATATCATCGTCCTCACATATAAATAATAGCATGAGAAAAGATCATACATACGTACGTGTTTCAAAGGACTCGTCTGTTGCTTTCCTTTTTCTTGGAAACTACATAACAAAGATCATTCAACCAAGAGGAAGAATAATCACTGAAAACCATAAGTTTCGCACAATATATTGCCTGGCTCCATCCTGTCTGCCTATTTCTCTAATTCTACGAACCAATGCTGTTTTAAACTTGTAAATTGTACCGAGTTAGACAAAGAAAGAGAGAAAAGAGTTGTACATTAAGTTGCAGCCTACAAAGGGAAGTATGAATGGAAGGGCAATCTGGTCTAACCAACCGTCACTGTAGAGAAATGGATGGTTGAGAAAGGTGAGAATGGGCTGTCATGGGAAGCCATTTTCTGAAACTTTCCCATTTCAGCCCCACCAGGGTGTGAAGATTGGAAGGGGACATAGAGATGGGGTTATAAAAGAGGGACCCAGATGCCTTGAAAGGGGAGGAAGATGAATGGAATAATAGGGCCATTTTTATGCACGCGGGGGAATAAACTTTGTTTGTACAAGGCCAAAGCCGAAGCAATTGGTTTCAGGGGATTGTTGGGTTTTGGTGGCCGGTGAAAGAGCCTTTTCAACTTACCCTTCGGCCTAAACTTGTTTATGGATATCTATTCGGCTTTTCATTTCTTCCCTCTTAATGGATATCTAAATTGGAGCGACTTGGAAAGCATCAAAATTATGATTGGGCGACAAACCAAATTTACTTAGTTGTATTACGATTACTTAATGGATATCAATTAATTCAATGATTATATTATATATGTTGAACTAGGAAAAAACATTTGAAGTAGTAAATAGTAGGAAGTTGGAAAAAAAAATAAGATTTTTAACTAAATAGTTCTGATTTCCCATTATGTATTAGTCATTTTCATTATTTTTTTAAAATTAATTATATATCCGATCTATTGACCGACTAATCCAGTTCAGTTACTACAGAGACGAGGACGACCCTCCCAATTTAATTTGCTCCATTCGCAAACACCAAGATTTAAACTTCTAACCTTACTTAAAAGACTTAATATATTATCTCACTAGACCAAATCTTATTATCATCGTATAATTAAAATAAAAAAGCCGCGACACGAAGATAACCGACATTTTCCCAAGTAACAATGACAATGACATGGGTAATCAAGTGCTGTGCCTTAGACGTTAATGTTTCTCTTTATTCAAAGGAAGCCATCATCATTCTTCAAAAAGTTTCTGAAATTTTTTAATTATTAATTGCAACTTGGAAATGATATTACATTTTCTAGAAACCCTCCTTTTCGTATAATTATTCAAATTATAATTAAAGTTTGAAATCAAGTTAAATTAAATATAATTATTGAAGTTTTTTAAATTACAATAATTTAAATAACATATGAAATCACTTTAAAATATCATATTATATTATAAATAACTTAGCAACGAATGAAAAATGGTGAAATTCAACCTTATCTTGAGAGAACAAAATGCCCGATGTAATCCAATAGAGGTGATTTTGGGTAAGATTCACCTAATAGATTAGTCCGTTAAAAAATTTAGTCTATTAGACCATCTTTAAAATTATTTTATGATTTACAACAAATATTATAGTATAGAGGAAACCCGTCACGTCGACATAATGGATTTTAATAATATATAATTTTTAATTATATTTTGTCATATTAAGATGAAAATTTTGAAAAAGAAATAATTTTTCATTAGAATTCATCTCGTCGATATGACAAAATTATCTTATACTGCAGCATTTGTCATAAATCTTAAAATAATTTACTTGTTAATGTATTAGATTAAATTTACTTGTTCATGTTCGTTAAAAAATTTCGTTAAGTGATACGTGTTATAATTTATTAATTTTAAAATTAAAAAAAAAACTTAAAAATATTTTATTTTCAAAAACCCCTATTTTTTCTAAAATACCAAAAAACCTAAACTATGAAAATCTCTTATTTTAGTCTCATTTACTCCAATCGTTAGTCACCTCCGGCCACCCATTCACCGGCGGCAGGCCACCCATACATCGTCGACCACCCACTAACCAGTTACAACTCTTAATTTCATCTCAAAACCTAAAATTCTCAAATCTCTAAATTTCAATCCCTAAAATCTCAAATACTCAATCTCTTAAATTCATTTGATTGACAGTAGTAATTGGTTGTTTAATCAACTATAGAAACCGATATCTTTTCCATTTAATCGGTCGGCCGTTTGAATTTTGATCGTTTGGCCATGAAAATTAAATCCACGAAAGGGAGGGAGAGCAGAGGAGGGATAGGGGAGGCACGCGTTGGCCTTTTTTTTTAAAAAAAAATCTTTTAAAATTTTTTATAAAAAAAAATTAAAATTATAGGTTTGTAACACGTGTCGTTTAACAAATTTTTTTAATGACTGTTATAATTAAAATACCTAAATTAATAATATTTTTAATGTTATGCATCTAAAATGGTAACATTTATAATTTTAGGCATCTAAAACAGATTTTCAATAAAAAAATACGTATAAAAAATTAAAATATATGACAATTGATAATTTTAAAATTTTAGGTGGTGACCTCCCCACCCGCCCCGGGTAGGCCTATCCCTGGCCACATGAACACTGGAGCTGTGGTATGTTTTGGTTCCCTTACATAAGAATGCCTTTCTTCTTTTGGCTTTTGAAATCGATAATTGTTGTTTTTATTGGTGTTGGAATATTGTAATTGCTACATCGAATTCATTGTTTCGATTAGGAATTAGGATGTAGGTGTGATCAATGTAGTAAAGAACTTAAGATAGAGAACAATAAAAACCAAGGCTTGAAATGAAATAGGAAATCGCCCCAAGTTTATACTTGATTTTGCGTTGTTGTTTACTGACCGAACTTGATTTGGCAAAGTGCTGCTTTTCACAAATGTTACGATGAGACAGTTCGAGTTTTGTTGGAGGTATTCACTAAGAATTTTAGCAATATTTGTTGAATCTTTAGGTACGTGGATTTCTGGGGCAACAACAATTGGAGGAGGCTTTAACAGGGATGGACCTTGTAATTATTCCAGCTGGAGTTCCTAGGAAACATGGAATGACAAGAGATGGTCTTTTCAACATCAATGCTGGAATTGTTAAGACTATGTGAAGGAATTGTGAAGTGTTGTCCCAAAGCTATTGTCAATTACTTTCATGGTAGCTACATATTTTTCCATTGTTGATTAGTCGATGTTGGTTTTGTTAGACAATGTTGGATAGCCTTCTTTGGTAATCATTTTCACATGGCATAGGCATATAGCAGAAAATTTAGTCTATCTGTGATGAATCTAAACGTTTGCAGCCTAGTTGTCTTCATTGTTGTGTACCGATATTCACTAATAACTATTGCCCCATTGTTTTGGTATCTTTAGAGGTGGAAGTTTTGGGTCTGGACCCACGAGAGGTTGATGTTCCAGTTGCCGGGGGGACATGCAGGGGTTACTATTTTACCTCTTTTATCTCAGATTCAAGGGACTTGTTTCCAAGCATTAACGTGCTAGCTAATTTGAATTAAAATGGCATTCTATGTAACAATCTCCTTATACAGGTTAAGCCCCCATGCTCTTTCACCGCAAGAGAAATTGATTATCTGACAGATCCTATTCAGAATGGTGGTACAGAGGTCGTTGAGGTAAAGCATATTTTTTTTCCTTGACTGAAAACTCAAATGGCTTGAAATGCCCTAGTGATCTAAAAGTTATTAAATCCAAGTATAACACACCTACTAGTTAGCATTCTATAGGCCATTTTTGTTGGAGTCCGTATTTTCCATCTTGTTATCCAGTAACTCGATCTATATAGAAACATTACCAGTTGCATCTGGAGATTGAGAAAAGGACACGTTATGGGGTAGAAGTGACTTTTCTTTGCTATAACATGGATCAATTGAAACAAAATGCTCCGAGAAAGTAACCGTACAGGATTTATGAATTAGGGCATGATTTAATGATTAAAGAATAATTGTTTAGAAATGAACTGATAAAAAGATGATGCTGGGGGATTAAGTGTTATTTGATCTAATGCAGCTAGCTGCCTTTAAAATTTTCAGGTAGTCCTACAAATAAATCTAGCCATGTCCTGAGCTTTTAACGATAAGGATGAATCCAGAGCTTTGCATTTCTATTTTTCTTAATGGACTTGTAACTATTAGCGATGATTACATTCTTCTCTACATCAATGGATTTAATTTTAACTGTAAGACAAAAAGTTGAGCGCACCACATTTGTACTTCATGCGCCACTCATTCTGTCAGTTATTCTGAAGTTATCCACTTATGTTACTTCATGTTCGCATCATTGTCTGGGTTCTGGAAACTTATTTATTCCGGTGTTCTGTTCCCATGTGATGTATGCACACTTGAAGTCTGGTGAGTGACCCATTATGTGCAACTTCTTGCAGGCATGATTTTAGCTGAAGCTTAATGCATATCACAAAACATAAATAAAAGTGCAGGCATACGTTGCTGTTAAATTTGCTGATGCATGTCTCCGTAGCTTAAGAGGTGATGCCAGAATTGTCGAATGTGCATATGTTGCATCTCATGTATGTTATACAGGTCCACCTACGCTTGAATCTCTCTCTCTCTCTCTCTCTTCCTGTTCTAGGTTTTTTAACAACTAGTATATTTCCTTTTGCAGGTAACTGAATTACCTTTCTTCGCATCCAAGGTAAGACTGGGTCGTTCCGGTGCTGAGGAAGAAATACACCCTCTCGACCCAATTAACGAGTATGAGAGGTCTGTAACAGTAACCATCTTTGTTAGATGTAATAAAATATCTCACTGTCCAATATTTTATTTAAATCTCACCATGAAAATCCCAATGATGATCAACAGGGTTGGCTTGGAGAAGGCAAAGAGGGAGCTTGTAGCTGGCATTCAAAAGGGGATTTCATTTGTCAACAAATAAATACGGGTAGCTGATAACTTGGTTTCCCCTTAGAAACACTATATTTCTATATTCCATTTCTCAAAATAACGTTCACAAGCGTCGTAATTGTCAAATAAAATATTTATTTTTCTCAAATAAAATAATGAGTAAATTATATAAATGATCACTCAACTATAGGGTTTGGTCTCGAAATGACTATCATTTTTAAATTTGCGTCAATATGATCACTAAACTATTTAAATAGTTTAAATATAGCTAATTGCCGTTAACAATTGACGAAAGTGTTTATGTGACAATTAACAAAATTGGTATAATTAGAGCGCGGGTCCTTGTAAAGTTACATATGCACGGCACTTATACACTTTATTTTCTTTCATTTTGGTCACTACTTGTTAGGGATGGCAACCTGAATACAATAAAGATGACAGGGAGGAAATGGCTAACTGAATCCATGGCATGAACCTGAAAACAGTATCCACAGCTGCTGCCATAACCAGGGGCGGGCGTTAGCCGTTGGACCGATGTGCCCTGCCCCCCAAAAAATGAAAATTAGTATTTGACATCTCAATTTTAAAAAAAAAAATCTAGTTCCTTCATGATTTTTAATATTTTCACTTTTAATTTCTTTGAATTTTTAATTTAATTTCTTTTTTTTATTTTTTTTAAATTTATCATTAAGTTTCAAAAATTAAAAAACAATGAATTTAAACTTCTAAACTTTTCAAAAAAAAAATTAGATAAGTATCGAAAATATTTTGCCAAAATCCTTCACCATATCCATAACCATCATTGTCAAGCCATTTGCCCACGGAATTTTGTTTGTTAATCATATCAGTGTGATTTATTTTTGTTAATCGGGGGAAATCATAGAATCAAAATTTCAAATTACCAAGTAAAAAGGGTTAAGTAATTCTTTTTTACATGAATTATATTCAATTTCAAATAAATAACACTGAAAAATCATCTATAAAATTGAGAATGTTTTATATGATATTAAAATATTATGTATAATTCATGTACTAAAAGAGTATTTAAACCAAAATTAATAATAAATACTTCAAGTTTGTAGATAGACACAACAAACAATTTGTAGTCGATATAAATAAATATTTGTCTACATGTTAAACGTTTAATACAGTAATTGCGTACGCGTATGGTATTTTGTTTAAAAATTTCGATACATCAATTAATATAGACTGTATACGTATTTTACATGATGAATGAAAATAAAATACCCAAAAATAAAACTCTCAAGTGGTTTATTGATTAAAAAGAGAATTGTTCTTTTTAGAGGTCTTAAATTCGACCAGATATGTCTATAGGGCGTATACACGTTATCAGTAGGTAAATAAAATTTAAAAAGATACTATTTTATGATTATTTGAGAATATTAAATTTTTTTAAAAATAATACACGAGGAGCATATATTGACATAATAAATGGGATTGGGATAATGGGCTCAATGAGAGGAGATTGAAACCAGGGGAGGGGATTTGTGGTAAATTTGCACCTTATCCCAAGCTATTCTCTTAAGTTCTGTGAAATTCAAACAGGGTCAATGAAATAAAAATGGAACAGGGGAATGAAATGGGAATCATATTTGTTTCAATGTTTTGTACGTGTTTATTGTGAAGCCTTCAGAATAAGGCCTTGACATTGTGTGCAGTGTATTTGTCACGATTGATGTTGGCTGATTATGAGAACTCATGTCTGTTTATTTCTGCTCTTTTTCTTTCCTGTAGAATATATTGGCTCAACCGAGAAAGGGACCGGGTGGTATTTCAAATGGGCACTTCTGATGCTGTGAGGGCTCCGGAGGCAGCTCAAATAGTGTATGTTTATTCCGGTTGCATTCTTTTTCCTCATTGTCATGAAGTTGAGATGATGACCCTACACATTTGTTTGTTTGCATCTTCTGTACGCACGTGGTTCTTTTAGCTTCAAGTCAAGTACTATTAATTATGTTATTTGTATGATAATCTGGAAAATATCCCTTTTGTTCTGTTAGATTCTGATGACTCGTTTGTTATGATCAAATTATTTTCATTTTTACCTTTGCAATTCTCCCACTAAGAGTTTTCTCCGTGTGCAAGTTGGCTAGAGTTGTAGGTTAATTGGGATGGTTGGGCTCACATTAATGTATAACTACATATAGGGGTTGAAGTTGGAATCCATCCACATTTGTATATGCTGTGGATATCAATACGGGTTGCCCCAAGTCATTTTCTGTGAGTGGAGGTATGGGTGCTGCTTTTGACATCAACTTGGGTTGCCCCAAGTCATTTTGACAGCATAGAGTTATATAGCCTAAGAGGAGTCAGGGATAAAATAGTTGCACATAAAACATTGTTATGACATCAACTAGGCATTAAGGACACCACAGGGATCACACTTCTGTGCTGCCCTCATTTATGTTTGTAGTTTTATCCATTTAAGATTCGGAAGTTCTTTTGTTTTCTTAACGCTTTATTATATTTTTCTCGTATAATTTGCAGAAAAGTTCTAGATAGGCCAAGGGACCCAGCAAAGTGGAATGAGATTGCCGATGTTGTATCCGCATTATCTATTCCAGTTATTGCAAATGGTGATGTTTTCGAATATGATGATTTTGAACGCGTTAAAGTTGCAAGAGGTGTCCCTAAGGTACTCTCTAACTTCTAATGATATCTTTAAATATATTTTTCTGGTTTCCTACTGGATTCCAAGCTCTTTGAACTTTAAGGCAGTTGCACAACGCCATAATGTTTCTTATTTTGCTTTTGTACTGTGTCCTGGTATGTGTAAATATTTTTCTTTTAGGTGCTTCATCGGTTATGGCTGCTAGAGGTGCTCTCTGGAATGCTTCAATTTTCTCTCCTGAAGGTAAAGCAGATTGGGAAGATGTGAAAAGAGAGTATGTTAGGAAGGTAGGTATCTCTTAACTTGCGAACTGCAAGACAGCTTAAAATTGTGCTTTGCAGTTCCTCTTCCAAAGAACGATAATATTTATTCTTGTATCTACACCAATGTGAACAGTAATGCAATTTTATTAGCTTTATTTATTAATTTTACGTATGCGTCTTAGGTATAAGAAACATGATATGAAATCGAAAACTAAACATATGCCTTCGGAGATTGAGAGTAATGGTCATCACTTAAGATTTTGTCAATTTATATTGCATATGTGGTTTCTAGCGTGCTGATTAAGTTTCATATCCTGGTATTGGATCAGACATTCCCGAGTTACCAAGTTTACAAGTTTCTTGGACTTGTTATTTCAGAGCGTATTATGGGATAATGATGTTAAAAGCACGAAGCACACGCTAAAGGAGATGGTAGTGCATTACTCCTGCCTTGAACACCCAGAAGGAAAAGCTGTGATCAAGTCGCAAAGTTTGGCCGATCTAGCGTAAGCCCGCCTTTACATTCACCTCTTTCAGCCTAAGTAATTTGCTTTTGCGTGTGTCTGTCATGTGTATTATTGCTCCGATTGTTCAGGAAAGTTTACGGAGTGGAAGAGTATTACCAGTTGGTTAGCGGTAACAGGTTCTCACTCGATGGACAGACTGCGTGAAGAAGCTCCGGCAAGCCGAACCATAAACTAAATACAGATAGATGAGCTAGCAAAAAGGAGGTGCCAGACCCAGTCTCCTCTGTTGTATCTTTAGTGAATATAATATGTAACATTGATTGTTTTTGTGGAGCATTTTGATCTTCTAAAGTAAAATTTGTTCAGGGAAGGTGAAGCTATCATATATTTACTTAATTATACATTACCCTCTAAACTAAAACTTGTATTTTGTCTCATATTTATGTTTTTCTATAAAAAAAAATATTAAATGGGTGGGAATGTTGTGTCATGTTATCATCTAAACTTTTATATACTTTTTTAAATTTTATATTTAAACTTAATTAAATAATTAATTTAAACCAATTCTTATCTACAAACAATCTTTCAGAATCTCCTTCAAACTCATATTTCACCTTCTGTCCAAAAAAAATCCCTCCGGTTTCACCATTAAGCTTTCCAAATTTTTAACATTAAATATTTAGAATCCTTTTCCACAAGTTTTAAACTGGAAAACAAAAAGTAATCTTAAAAAATAATACCAATTACAACTATATAGCATCAATAACAAACAAATTTATGTACCATTTCTCTGTCTCATATGATTTTTTCCTTTGAACTCGACAATAAATTTCCTCAGTCATCCTCTCAAACCACATTTCATGTCTACCACAGAATTCAAACTACAACAAAACACACTCCCACAAGGTCTCTGTGTCGTTCAAAGAATTCAGTTCATTTGTCGGCGATGATGGTATCACTCAAGTCAGTGTCCAAGAATTCTTCTTTCTCCTCCCTCATTGATTTATTAGTAGATTGACAATAAAATTTTAACCATCTTTTTTCATTATCAACACCATAATTTATCGAATAATTTCAATAATTAAAGAGTATTGTTCGAACAATTTTGTTGGTGGTTTTTCTTATATATTTCCCAAGGTTGTTTTTTCATTTGCAATGCTATATTATAATCCAATCCATCCATAGCAATCTTAATACATCTTCTCTCTATGTTGGTGTTGACTGCATCATTTATTAAATAAGTTGCTGCTTTCAACATCGACATTAATAAGATCGGACTCATAGGCGTAGCTGACCACAGCCCAGCTTAAGCGACGCCACCCTATTATACTCTGTAACCTTAGTCTTCCCTGCAAGCTTCTTTAAATGCGTTTTTACTTAAAACAGAGCAACAAACTGAAGAGCCAATTATAATCGGTCTTCCCCCGCAATGAAGTCATCTTGTTTTAGCGGTTCAATGCAAATCCCTTGGAAATGAACTTGCAAATTATTATTATTCACGCATTTCTTGGGTTGGTTGAATTCCTGTCTCCACCAGCAACGACAAGGACCATTAATTAGGTCCCTTGCTTGTACGCTTTTGACATTTCTCTTACAGCATCTGTTGATATAATCACATGTTGTCCTTTGTGTTTTTAAGACGTTCTGATAGAGTTCGGGGTTCTCTCGTTGAACAAAATTGGGAAAAAAGAAATTTACATTTGAAGATGAGTTACCCAATGCATTTATGGAGGCAATGAGATTAAAGAAGAAAGAAAATCAGGGAGATTATAAGATCGGGCACACATTCTACGTAATATAATATCCATAATCAGTAATGTTCTTAAACACTTTCAACAACCATCGTAAACTTGTGACAGAAACATAAAAGTAAACTGATTCTTTCTAGTACTCATCAATCTTGCATTTCTCTGTTGTTCTTGGTGCTGTAGACAGAAAGAAAACACACTTCACATTAGCCTAAGACTGTCCGTCTACAATTCACAAGAAATCAAAAGAAAAATAATGATAAGTAATCTAGCAAGGCTAAGCGGACTAGGCTTTGGCCATGATTATAAGAAATCTATAACATGAAATCACACTAATGAAAACTGAAAGCACAATCCACACACCCGGTTTCCACAATGAAGTGATGTTCAGATAATAAAAAATTACTTACCTAATCCAATCGGATCAGTACTCTTCATAATTTTCAGCCTCTTGCACGTTTCAGTAAACATCCTGAGACGAAACCAAATCACAGTTCAGGGGGGTGAAGGTAACCTCAGTGCGGTATCTCAATCCAACAGCAGTTAAAGTTTTATTATGGAGCAATTCAATTCAGGACCGAAATCAAGACTTTTAAAACAACAATCTATCATCATGTTCAACCTTTTTTTTATCAAAAGAAAGGCTCCAAACTATTAGCTGTAAAATTATTCTCATTGTACCATATTGTGGAAAAGGGAAAAAAATTGTCTCAACCACTATTCTTAAAACCCATATTATGAATTATGACCTAACCAAGCGGTTACTTCTATTCACATTGGCAGGAAATAGGAGAGCTAGAGCTAAAGTGCTTGCCTAAATAAGTAATCATAATATGTAAACAAGCATACAATGTAATCACATGTTTACTGTCATTTGTATCTACGTTAACCATTTCTGAAATTAAAGAGATTCAATCTATAAAAGATACTCCAACATTTCAGACGTGATTAACGATTTCAAAAAGAAAACATCAAGGCAAACAGTAACTTTCAGCGAATGAAGCTTACTCCCATGGAACATCCCCGACAAGCATCCAGTCACCATCTTTATCTTCATACGTTAGCACATATTCTGATCCACGTGAAAGATCCTTCCACTTGCTCTCACTGGAGATTTCCTTCCCAGGAGCTCCATGAGACCCACATGGACCTAAAATCATAACAAAATGCGGTCACCAGACATATGCTAAACATTAACAATACCGTAAACATGTTTGTTGCACCAAAAAGTACATGATATTGCCGCAAGGCAAAGAGTACAGCAGTAGCTTACCAAGCGTAAAGCAACTGAACATCTTCTCAAGTGCAGAAGACAGCTCCCTATAAGTTGAATAAGTTCTCAAATCTACCTTCCTCAAATAAGGAGCCCCATTCATACTGACCTTGACAAAAAGAGCACCTGGACCAGGTTTTCCATCAACTTCATCACTGTTCTTAGAACTGGCCAGCGTTTTGGTCCTAAATGATCTAACTGGTGGCCAGCCAACAACCTGTGCCCTGTCAAGGATGATATATCACAATAACAATCAAATAAAAATGGTCATTACATAATTCCATTTATCCCAATCAAAGATTAAGAGTCCTTTCTCAAGTATTCTTACTTGGCAGCAGGTGCACCGCTGTTGTGGTTAGAAACGCCAGTTTGCTTAAGGTTGGCTACATTGGTGGTTTGAACGTTTGCAGGCCCATCTTTCTTTACAGATGCTTGAACTCCAGAAGATCTTGCTGACATCACATTAACCCCTGAATTACCAGGACATTGACCATGTCCCACAGGCTGAGATTCAGAACTACCTCCACAAAACATCCAATCTTTTTCAGTGTGTAGAGAGCCTTTCACCCGGGAGAACCCATCCATGGTGTCATAGAACCCCCTTTTGTATCCAGTAACAGCACTTTTCTGTGATGAAGAGCAGATTCCATCTTTAGAAGGAAGTAGAGGAAAAAGTGCCTTCTCATCAAGTTTACCCGTGTTCAGCAAGCAAAGATCGGCATCTCTCTCAGGGGATTGAGATCCAGGAAGACCAAGCCTAAGATCTGTCGCCTTCAAATTAAGATTATTTCTGCTACCCTCTGGCAAGCTTGAGACACCAGAGATGTTAACTGAAGAGCAATCTGGCAATCCCATATAATTTATCTCCTTTAAACCCTGGACATTCTGGGAGACGCACTCAACAGAGGGAGAAGGAACACTACTTTGCCCTCCCTCCTCCACGCCCAGTAGCGGTGGAGACATCAGAACTAAAAACTTCTCAAGACAGCCTCTTTTGCTGCATAATGAAAGAATTACAAATCAAGTCTTCTTCTAGTCCAAGAACAACACCCTTAAGCCGAATTAAATAAACAAGATTCGAAGCCACTACGAACTACAACAGATCAACATCTACTTACAAAGATATATAAGCTAAACTGTCAAGTAGACCAATCTGGTGAAAAATCACCATGCATCAGCAGTTTCTAAACCGATAACAGCATCTGTGAAACCCACTTATCCATTTTCTTAATCAATCCTAGCTGCCAGAATTTGTTAATTTGTGTCATTTTTAAAGGAAACGATCAAAGCTAATTAAAGTTTTCACTTGTTCAAGCTCAGAAAAAGGTGTAAACCAGCTAATCTGCATTCAACCAATCTACAAACTAGATTGCATGACAATGGAAAAACCCCAAGTAGATTACCAACTTCAACAAAGACCTCTTAAAATGTGGAAAGAAGAAAAACAGCAAGGCAAAATCCTGAGTCCAAACTTTACAAAGAACATTATTAAAAAAATTAACTCTTCTTAGCGTTATCTTCCACTAGGTTTCCCAGAATGATAAAGCTTAAACTTTTTAGGATGAAAACGTTAAGATTAAGCTTTTTTTAGTACCAAAATAACCAAGAAAAAGGGAAAAAGTAGATTTGTAACTATCTTATGCATTTGGTATTGTCAAGAGTGTTGAAATTTCCATTTTCCTGAATAATAAGCTGAACCGGAAAAAATGATAGAGAAACCAAACAAAAGATAAAAGGAAAAAGGGGGAGGGGGGAAGAAAGCTTTTCTTCTTCCTTTTTCTTCTGTTGTCACGGCAACCAAACAGAAACACACGGATAAAACCAGAATCCAAAAAATATACTGAAAAGAAGAAGGTGCAAAACAAAAACAAAGAAAAAAATACAGGTCCAGAAAAAATATGAAAAAAACCAGAAAAAAGAAGTCTTACCGGCGAGAAAAAAAAATTAAAGGTAACAAAGAGAAGAAGATCGGTTGGTGCTTTCGAAAACTGCCAAAGAAAATGCAGACGAAATGAAAAGCAGAGAAACAAAGAGAGCTTAAGATCCTTTCAATAAGCAAAAAAAAAAAAATGTTTAACCGGGGAACTCAAAAAGGGTAAAACCGAAAATTAACACAAAAAACAGTGCGAATTTTTAAATAAAAAGACAAGTTCATTTTATACTGCGTTATTAAAGGAGAGGTATCTGATCCAACGGTTGAGATTGTTTACAAGATGGGGAATCGGGACCGTCCGATTTTTGAAAGTCCAGTATTGTATCTATCAGGTGGTATATTTTAGGAAAGACGATATTTGACGTGCTTTCATCCTGGTTCAGTGACTGTGAATGTATGAAATATCAAATCTACCCTTATAGCAATTAATTATTGTACCTTTTCTCTGAATGTACAAAATATTTTGTATTAATTTAACTGTAGAGCATATGTATTTCAAGAATGATTAGTATAAGAAGTTTAATGTCCCAAGTCTAAATTATATGTATTTACTTTAATTCAATTTTGTTATGTAATTAAGCTTTTAGGAAAAATAAGTAATAATTTTATGATATAACTTGAATAAAAATTATATATAATAAGTATTTATTTAAATTCTTTAAAGACAAGGGTGCAAGAATTTTATTATTATTTGTGTTCTCAACCTGCTTAAGGCTAGTATCCATGGCAATGGGGAAGAAAAAGCTGAGGGCCTTAAAAGCTATAAGCAACCCAAAAATCTTCCCGCATTTTTTATTAAATTAATATATTTTTAAAAATATTGAGAGTTACTTTTTAAAAATTAACATTAAACTATAAAATTTGTAAAATTTAATGATTAAAATTTGTATTATATCAATTTTATCAGTTCTACACATTCTTTTAATAAATTATTTTTGAATTATGAAAAAATATCATATAATAGAAGGATGTATTTTAACCTAGATATTATTAGTTAATGCCTTTATCCCAAAATGGGTTTTACTTATCCTCTTGTACTGCACTAAATATTAAAAAGATTGTTTTGTGAAATAATAATAAAGTAAAAAATAAATATCAAAAAAAGGGTAAAAGTGGAAAAGGAAAAGAGAAGGGGACAGAAGAAAACAGGGAGAAGAAATGTTAATGGGTTGCGGGGACAAGAAAGCGGCATTTTCAAGTCTGGTTGCTGACGATCTATAACTACACGGAGGGAAAGCAGTTTAATATGGGAAAGCAGTTAATATAAGATTAAAGAAAATTGTAATAAAAACTGTTAATTTTATTTTAATATTTTAAGTGGAGTATTATTTAAAATGTTAATTTTTTTATTTAAAATTTTAATATTTTAATATTTTCAAAATATTATGGAGAAAGTAATACTCAGAAACATTAAAAGATTAATATATTAGGTAAAAAATTAATATTTTTAGATAACGCACTATCAAAAATGTTAAAAATATATTAATATTTTCGGTGCGTCTTTCCTTAGTCTTATATTATGTTACAATACAGTAGAACTACCCATAACCACACTTATAGTAATTTTTATAAAGAAAATATTTAAATTATTTTTAATTCAAATGTTTAATATTTTTATGAAAATAATATATTAATATTTTATTTTATAATTGTATTAAGATTGAATTATTAAATTAATTAAAAAATTATTATCTAATAAAATATTTCACATATTATTATATTTAAAATTATTTTATTATTTGTATTCAAAATAAAAATAAATTTTATTTTAAATTAATATAAACATTGTAGAAACTAAAAGTGGATAAAATGTATAATATAAAAAAATTAATACTTTTTATCAACGTGAATAGAAAAGTTCTAATATAATATGAGAAAAATAAAATAAAAATTGTTATGAACATACTGTTAAAAATTTTAAATTTTAATGTATAAAGTTGACTGATTCAAGAGATAAAATATAATTTATCTTTATTTTAAAGTTTATATTTTTAAAATATAATATCTATTTATAGTTTTCAATTATTGATAACATATATTTTATAGACTACTCAAATTTGTAATATTTTAAAAATAATATTTCTTTTTAATCATTAAAATCACTTAATAATTTTATCTTATTATAAAGTTATATTCATAATAATATGCTTAAATTATAACTTGAGATAAAATATCAATAGCTACTATACAATGCAAGTGATATCGTCACCAACAGGGCTATATGCAATCAAGGAATGTAGCATCTCCCGTAATGTTAATTTTATTTATTTGATTTCATTTGTTAGAATACGTTTTCTAACAATTACACAAAATAGTTATTAGACTATACATTATTTTTGGTTTTTTTATTAATTTTGGGTAATTACAAGATAATATATGTTCAAAAATATTTTTTAATTATATAACATTAAACGCTCATACTCTTAGTATTTATTATTAGTGTTCGAACTTAAAATTTTAAAGAATAACACTAATTCTTTTATTATTGAGATTACTTAATTTGTGTTTCAAACTCTTATACATTAACCGGATATAATTATAATTTAGTTGGTTGCGATAATTTAGGCCCACACCTACATATTTGTAAGGTTGATACGTGAACTCGTAGAATGTAGCATCCAGTTTCACTGGCCCATCTCGAGCTCACAAGTCCATATAACTCTATCAAGTTGACGAGCCCATTAAATGTTAAAGAGTGGTTTAATTTACCAATCTTACAATAATTTGCATTAAAAATAAGGATAAAGTACACAAATCATCCCTCAACTATAGAATATTATTTTATTAAGTCTTTCGACTAATAAAAGTTATAAAATGGTCATTTGACTATAGAGTGCACTTTGTTGAGTTCATCGACTATTAAAAGTTGTAAAATGTCACCCAACTATTTGGTATGTTTCAAACTTGTCATTATCTGTTAAAAATGACAGTATTTTGAGTTAAACGTTAGCCTACTGACTATGATATGATAAAATGCTATCTCAGAATCTCAAACGACTATCATATCTTAGTCATCATGTTAACGTCTAATTTAGACAACCGTCAATCTTTTAACGGAAAATGACAAGTTTGGAACATAATGAATAGTCGAATGACCATTTTGTAACTTTTAAAGTGACTCAAAAAAGCAACACTCTATAGTCAGAGGACCATTTTATAACTTTTAATAGTCGAGGGATTTAGTAAAGCAATACCATATAGTTAGAGGATCATTTGTATACTTTACCTGAGAAATAAATTACAACTAAATGACCTCAATTGTTAAAAGACTTATAGTTATCTCTTGAGAGTATCGGGTTTGAACACCGTAGATACCAAAGATATGAGTATTTATTGTCAAATGATTGAAAGTCTTTGAACAAATGCTACCTTTTGTTCACCCCAGATTTATGTATATATAAAAAAACAAGAGAATATAATCTCAGTGACCAAAAATGCCTTATAATATACGATTTTAACCAACTTTTTTTGGATTTGCCAAAATGACCAACTAAATCGCAATGCGATCGATAATTAACAACGCGATCTCCGGTATCGCAAATCAGTTTCCAGATTCGTAACGCGAACATCGACTATCGCAACACGAACTTCGACTATCGCGTTGCGATTTTCCAAATTCGTTGCGATAGTCCAAGTTTGCGTTACGATTTTCTCTAAAAAGATAGTATTCGCGCAGACGTGTCGAATACACGTATTACCACGACAACGACCATGACCCGAGACGAGACGGACGGCGGCGGCGACGCGCGAGAGTTCCCCTTGTTCTCTATCACTCAACAAGGAAGTGGGAAAGCCAAACCTTAAATACCATTCCCAATAGTGTTTCCAATACTATGTGAGATTGAGCATTACCAACACTTATTCCCAATACTATATGGGATTGAGCCTTAAATAGTGATATTATTTGTGAATTATAGTTAATGACTTTAGTATTTGTATGAAAAGTATTTGTGGTTCGTTTATTTTTCATACAATTCTAATTTATTTTCAATTGATTGTAATTGCACGATAACAATTTTTTTTATTCTCGCGAGTGATGCAATTTTTTTTGAATGTTTTGCTTAAAATTGCAATAATCGTGATTGATTGTAGATTGACTTTTAATTATGACATATTTAATCGTATAATACTAATGCAATTGGTTGCTGATTCAGTTGTTTTAAGGTGCATGATTGTTAATTGTTTCCTGAATAATCACATTGTATTGGGAACAAGTGTTGGTAATGTTCAATCCCACATAGTATTGGAAACACTATTGGGAATGGTATTTAAGGCTTGGCTTTCCCACTTCCTTGTTGAGTGATAGAGAACAAGGAGGACTCTCGCGCGCCGCCGCCGCCGCCGTCCGTCTCGTCTCGTCTCGTGGTCGTGGTCGTGGTAATATGTATCTTCGACACGTCCGCGCGAATACTATCTTTTTAGAGAAAATTCTTAAGAAACAAATGCAATACTACCAGTCGTTGTGATTTTGGACTATCGCAACGAATTTGGAAGAAATCGCAACGCGAACTTTGACTATCGCAATGCGAATATATAAATCGCAATGCGATAGTCGAAGTTCGCATTGCGAATCTGGAAACTGATTTGCGATACCGGAGATCGCGTTGCGAATTATCGATCGCATTGCGATTTAGTTGGTCATTTTGGCAAATCCAAAAAAAGTTGGTTAAAATCGTATATTATAAGGCATTTTTGGTCCCTGAGGTTATTTTCTCAAAAAACAATTACCACGTACAAATTTTCAGTTTTAAAATTTTAAAATATTTCTGTGTAAATTCAAGAAGTGATCAAAGAGTTAAAGGGTGTATGTTACATTTAGATTATTCGAATTTAAATAACATTATTTATAAAGTGTATTTAACTTTATCCATATAAAAAAACATAATAGTATGGTAGATATTATTGTAAGCTGTTCGCGTGTTGTGAGTACTATAAAATATACGCAAATAATGTGCAAGTATACATAATCGCTCAAGTAATATAATGATGAGTGAGTATCGTCGCCACAGAGATTGGGTGAAATTACGAAAGTCTAACCAAAGCAACGCACTAAATTATCTAAGTATAGTTAGTCTTTATATATACAAATGTCACGGTAGTGGAAATGTGTATGCTGGTGAATGTGGATTGATGGTGTGATGGTGTAGCAAATGGAAATGCAGTGGCAATGATGGATGTTTAATATTGAGTATGGTGAAATGTCAAGGTAATGAGAAATGGTAAAGACAGTAAATAAAAAGATAAATAAAATAAGAAGAAAATAATCCTCACGTGACAAGCTTCCAATGAAATGAATGGTAGGGATTGGTCTAAGGTTGCTAAATTTATTTCTCAAGTATATTTAAGCTAACTGGTCTTTACTTACTCGACAGGGCTTTCCTAAAGTGTTCAAAAGAACCTAACAGAATGGGATGCCAAGGCATCTGCTCTCACTCAACGATGTTGGACAGCCTACCCTATTGATAAAGACACCCTTTTTAGTCGTTGAAATCCTATCCTAGTCTCTTCCGAGATCTAAGGGATTAAGTTATAATATTCCTAGGCCGGTTCAAAGCCCCTTGAAAATACCATAACCCATTGCTTATGAGGATCTTATCTTGCGTTTCTTTCGAATACTTACAAGTATTTTTAGTTTAGGATTCTTCCGAATACATAACCTTCATCTAAGAGATGGACATTTCCATGCCTCTTACAAGCCTAGATGGTGAAGCATTCATAAGCAAAGCAAATAAAGAACCAAAATAAACTTAAATATACTATTGGAAATAAAGTTCAAACAACCATTCAACCAACCACCACCAAATAAGTTAGTTCATGGTGGGGTTCGAAATATCCAAACACAAAGTCATGAAAATTACTTCCAACAACCCACAAAATAATATAAAAAATAGCAGCAAAAAGGGAAGTGAGAAGAAGCCTTCGACGCGCCACCGGAGGTCTCCTCTCGGCCACCACGAACTACCTAGCTCGCTAGCTCCTTTCGGCGCCTAGCTTGCCACTCCTTGGAGCTTAATCAATGGAGGAATATTCCCAAGGAAGAAGAAAGGAAAAAAGAAAATAAAAATGTGATTTTTCTGCTCTATACGGGTGCTCTTCATCCTCTTCTCTCTCTCTCCCATGAGGTGTCATATATAATAAATAAAATATCTAGGGGTAATGATGAGTTTGTTGGGTGCAAAATACCCCTCATACCCCTAGAATCACATTTTGTGCATGAATCTTATCCTCCAAGTGGCAGTGGTCCATTGGTAGCTCTGGCAGGCGGTTACGGCAGTCCTCCACGTACAGGGATAGCTGTCCAGTGCCAGCTATCCTGATGCAGAAATATCTTTTTGTCTTTTTCTGCGCCAGAAATTCCAAGGCATTTCAATCTGCTCTAGCAACGTGTGATGCCGCGGCATTACTTCCCAAAGAATCCTTTTTCTTGCTATTCCCTGCACACCATAGACAAACTGCACCTTTCCCTCAAACAACATCATTAAGAAATAAAATAGCACAACCACCACAAATGCAACTATATGCAACTACATGATCCTAAAATGACTAAAATGAGCTTTTAAACAAACAATAACTTAAGTGAAAAAGGCTTTAAAAGTAGCCTTTTTAGGAAGTTAACACACCCCCAAACTTAAGCTATTGCTTGTCCTCAAGCAATGGATAGCAGTTACATAAGCATAATGTCATGGCAAAGTTCGATAGTAAAACAGTATGACAAAATTGAATTTCAACCCTCAGAACGATAGGCTTCAACATGCTAGACTTATCAAGAATTCAAGTACTTTTCCCTAGGTCAAAATCCTTTGTGGTAGTGTGTGTGTGTGATTGTATCCAATCTATACTTAGCGAATTTAGACAATTTCTAATCAAGTCCCCTAGTTTTTGTCAAGGCATTTATTTATCATTAAGCACATTTTTACTCCATTTTCTTTGATTTTTTAATGTTGTTACGAAGGGAGTCAGCTCATCACACCTACTCTCCCGCACTCTAGATGAAAGGGAGCATACCTTCCATCCCCGAGCTAGTTAAGTAGAGTCATCCCGTGACTTCTTTCATTCACTTATATGCACGAGGCTTCCATTTATTAAAGAAAGTTCCAGGAAATGCCACGGCAAAGAGGAGTGTCACTCTACAGCTATGCTTAAGCATTTATTCACAGTTTCATTTCTAAGGGAGTTTGTTTTTGATTTTCCTTTTAAACACCATACTATATTTCAATGCCACGGCTAACTAAAGTTCCTTCATAAAAATTTCCTAAATTTTCTAAGTATAGAGAACATACAAATCGTGTAAATATTTTTCACCAAGCATCAAACCCTAGAGTGAGTTCTATCATTCTCAACAGTCATTTACATTCAGATTCTAGCCTAACAAAATTATCATCATCGGGTATCATCAAAACATTTCATCTAACTGTCCTACCATTTACTGATGCCATGGCATAATACTATGCTAATGCTATCATGCATATGACCTACCAAGAACAATACCTCCCCCAAACTTAAGGGAAGCATTGTCCTCAATGCTTTAAAGAGAACTAAACTAACTATAAAGTATATGTTATGCAATGAAATACAACTAAATGAAAATAGATGCAAGAGAGGTACCTCAATGTTTACGTGATGGTGGTACTTTGGAGGTGCTAGCAGCTCCTCGTCGGGTGCGCTTTCGGATAGGTGCTGGGCTGGACTCGTAAGAATTGGAGTAATAGTGCGTAATGTGTCCAGCCGTGGTCTTGGTGCGGCGACCACTACGTTGTGCAGGAGAAGGATTGGGTGCTGGGACGGGGCTGGGTGTTTCTTCGATAGGGACAGTGGGTGGGTATTCAGGAGTCTTGGACCGGTGTGTATCAGGAGTAGGGTCATCAGCAGGAGGATCAGGTGCATCGTGCTCAGGCTCTGGAGATGCCTCGGCATTGAATACCGATAGAATTTCGTCTGGGAATCCAGGAAAATTCCGTTGTCCGTGGGGAATGATTTCTTGAAAGAATGATTCCACCACAGCATCTCTATGCTTCACATATCCAAAGAAGTTACGGATATCACCGTGTAAAGAATGCATTTGAGCTTGAGTCTGCGTCACAGCTTCCTCGAGAGCAAGTAACCTTGCCTCGGCATTCGATTCTGTAGCACCTGCAGATTGCTCATGAACAGGGTCGTTAGACTTGGGATTTTCAATTCCCAACAACAGTGGAAGTCTAGCCCTAGTGATGCCTGATAATCCAGGTAAAATTTCATCAAAAGCATTTTCCTCAACCTTTTTCTTACGACATAAAGCGGTAATTAAATTAGGAAACACCAAAGCACTTGCCTTTTTACCCAAACAATCGTGAACTTGCTGAACAATGATACGACCCACATCGATCGAACGGGATACCATTATAGAATGCAAAAGCAATAAGCGTGAAAGTGATACCGTAGTGTTGTGGGAGGTGGGCATTTGTTTATGCTTGAGAAAGTGATTCCATAACTTTGCGTGCGGCTGAAGACGTTCCCGGTTAACCGAGTATCGGCTCGTCTGGCGACCATTCCACTCAGTGTTTTCGAAACAAAGGTCCTCCAAGACCCTATCGTATGTGTTGCTATCGGCTTCCTCTTCGAACGTGGCATGGCCGTCTACTACCTCCTGTAAATGAAAATAACGATTAATAGCAGTGGATGTAAAACGAATTTGCTTACCTCGAACGAAGATGGAGTGTTGATTGGGCTTGGAAATGTTCGCATAGAACTCCTTAACTAATGAGGCGTTCACCGAACCAGGATGACGGGCAAACTTCTGCCACTTGAGCGGCGTCACGATGTCCATAACATCGAGTCCAAAACCACCATCGGTTTCCTCGGTAAAAATAAATCCCAACTCAAAAAAGAGTTTTCGATTCTTGAAATTTTGGAACCGAGCCTTGGCCTCATCGTTCTCAAACTGTTGTCAAGCGGTCGTGTCGGTTGGAGCCGGTCTTGAGCGCACCATTTTCAGTGTTTTTGATGTAAGAAAAATGAAAAAGGAAGAAACTTTTGAAAGCTTTAAAAACTTGGATGTATTTCGGCTATGGAGAAATAACAAAGAAAGAAGATGAATGAAAGAAAGAGAAAAGGTAAAAGTTAAAATGGAAGAGAAAAATTAATAATGAAAGATAAAAGAAAAAGTTAAAAATTTGGGAGGGAAAAGGGGTGATAGGACGGTTAAGAGAGAAATTAGTGGGTGGGGGTTCTGCGTGTATGGGGAAGGAAAAACTGTCAAAAAGCAATGATGATGATGGGACAAAAACTATGGAAAGAGAAAAGTAAATGTCAGAAATTAAATTAAATAAAAAGAAACAAATCAAAAGAATATCTCTCCAGTTGATGCTTTGTCCTTTCCTCCCTTTGGTAACCGCTCCTTGTACGGTTTGCAGCAATGTGGTCCCTACAAATCATATCAAAAATTAATTACAAAATAAAATAAAACTAAAGAAAAAACTTGAATGTTAAATTTTATTTATGCACATACACAAATTCAATGCCGAGGCATCGAATTTTGGTTCTCCTCTGGGCACGCTTCAGTATCGTGCAGCCGTAACACGTCCTTGTTGTGCGGTGGTGGAATTTCATTGTAGGCTTTCAGACGCTGGCCATTGACCTTGAAGATCTTCCCATTGTCTATTCTTTTGATGTCAACAACTCCATGGGGATAGACATAATGCACCTCAAATGGCCCTGACCATCGAGATTTTAGCTTCCCAGGAAAGAGTTTAAGTCTGGAGTTGTAAAGCAAGACTTGTTGCCCCACATGAAAATGCCGTGGCATCAGTTTTTGGTCATGCCACTTCTTGGTTTTCTCCTTGTATATCCGAGCATTCTCATATGCTTGTGCTCTAAACTCTTCCATTTCATTAAGTTCTAATAATCTCTACTCCCCAGCTAGTTGAGCATCGAAATTCAATCGCTTGATAGCCCAATAAGCTTTATGTTCAAGCTCAACCGGGAGATGACAAGCTTTCCCATATACTAGCTTGAAGGGTGACATCCCCAAAGGAGTTTTGAATACTGTTCTGTACGCCCAAAGTGCTTCATCCAACTTTGGCGACCAATCCTTTCGCTTTGGGTTCACCACTTTCTCTAAAATCTGCTTGATCTCTCGATTAGATATCTCACCTTGGCCATTTGTCTGCGGGTGATATGCTGTGGCAATCTTGTGTCGAACTCTATATCTTAGCAATGCCTTGGCAATCAACTTGTTATCAAAATGGGTTCCTTCATCACTGATGATAGCACGAGGTACTCCAAACCGAGTGAAAATATACTTGTGAAAAAACTTGAGTACGGTCTTGGAGTCATTCCTTGATGTTGCTATTGCTTTCACCCACTTTGACACATAATCCACAACAAGCAATATATATAATTTTCCTTCAGAAGATGGGAATGGTCCCATGAAGTCGATGCCCCACACATCAAACAACTCTATCTCCAAAATATTTTACAGCGGCATCTCATGTCGTCTAGAGATGTTTCCAGTCCGTTGGCATCGATCACATTCTTTTTAAAATGCTTGGGCATCTCTAAACAAAGTTGGCCAGTAAAAGCCTGATTGCAGGACCTTAGCAGCAGTCCTTGTTCCACCAAAATGGCCTCCACTTGGGGCCGAATGACAATGGTACAAAATATCACTTTTCTCCTCTTCAGGTACACATCGTCTAATGAGCTGATTGGCACAATGTTTGAACAGATATGGCTCATCCCAAAAATAGTGCCTTGCATCGTGATTGAACTTCTTTTTAGCCTGACTATTCAAATCAAAAGGCACAATTCCACTAACAAGAAAATTAACAAGGTCAGCGTACCACGGGATCGCCGCGGCATATAAAATTTTCTCATCAGGAAATTCCTCTTGGATATCTACATTGTCATGGCATTCAGAATTGTTCTCTAGCCTAGATAAGTGATCAGCAACTTGATTTTCAGTTCCTTTTCTATCTACCACCTCTAAGTCAAATTCTTGCAAAAGTAAGATCCACATAATAAGTCTAGGCTTGGCATCCTTTTTGTTCACTAAGTATTTTATAGCCGAATGATCAGTGTGAACAATAACTTTAGTGCCTATTAGGTAAGGTCTAAATTTATCAAAAGCAAATACTACGGCAAGTAATTCTTTCTCAGTGGTGGTGTAGTTCAATTGTTCTTCATTTAAAGTGCGGCTAGAGTAATAAATAACATGAAAAATTTTACCTCGGCGTTGCCCCAAAACAGCTCCTACGGCATAGTCGCTTGCATCACACATCAGCTCAAATGGTGATGTCCAGTCGGGAGGGACTACAATGGGTGCCGAGATCAGTTGTCGTTTCAGCTCAGTAAATGCGCCGAGGCATAATTCGTCAAACACAAAGGGTTGGTTTTGTTGAAGCAATGTGCACAAGGGCTTAGAAATCTTGGAGAAGTCTTTGATAAACCTTCTATAGAATCCAGCATGTCCAAGAAAACTTCTTATTCCCTTGACCGAAGTTGGTGGTGGCAATTTTTTAATCACTTCAATTTTCGCCTTGTCTACCTCAATACCCTTGTGTGAAATTTTGTGGCCTAATACAATGCCTTCAGTCACCATGAAGTGACATTTTTCCCAGTTTAAGACCAACTCAGCCTCTTCGCATCTCTTGAGAACTTTTGCTAAATTACCGAGGCATCGTTCAAAATCATCCCCACAAACAGAAAAATCGTCCATGAAGATCTCCAGAAAATCCTCAACCATATCTGAAAATATAGCTTGCATACAGCGCTGAAACGTTGCCGGGGCATTACAGAGTCCAAAAGGCATCCTCTTAAAGGCAAAAGTGCCATAGGGACAAGTAAATGTAGTCTTCTCTTGGTCCTATGGTGCAATGGCAATTTGATTGTACCCCGAGTACCCATCCAAAAAGCAATAGAATGCTTTGCCGGCCAATCGATCCAACATTTGGTCGATGAAAGGTAGAGGAAAGTGGTCCTTCTTCGTAGCTTTGTTGAGTTTTCTATAGTCCATACATATCCTCCATCCGGTAACAGTGCGAGTGGGTAATAGCTCATTATCCTCATTCGTAACCACCGTCGTGCCTCCTTTCTTCGGAACGCATTGGACAGGGCTCACCCATGAGCTATTGGAGATAGGGTAGATCACTCCAGCATCAAGCCATTTCAGAATTTCTTTCATCACCACTTGCTTCATAACAGGGTTGAGTCTTCTTTGTGGTTCAATTGAATTGTCGTGGTAATCTTCTAGCAGAATCTTGTGTATGCAGATCGTGGGACTAATGCATTTCAAATCGGCCATAGTCCAACCAATTGCTTTCTTATGATGCATCAAAACACTTAA
This sequence comes from Hibiscus syriacus, assembly GCF_006381635.1. Classification (NCBI taxonomy): domain Eukaryota; kingdom Viridiplantae; phylum Streptophyta; class Magnoliopsida; order Malvales; family Malvaceae; genus Hibiscus; species Hibiscus syriacus. Next base: position 2,653,702 of record NW_024062775.1, on the reverse strand, counting down.
CAAACTTTGCTCTTGGTTAGCAGTAAGGTTAGCGGAAATAATCACTGGTAAAGTCTCATCGCTACCTAAGTAAACATATTTAAGATGCCCTGGCAAAGTCTTAAGCTCTAGATTGGGTGCATGCACTAATGAAGGCTTAGGAGAAATGAATTCATCAAAATCCAGAGGTTCAAAATTCATACCTGATCTAACTTGTACTAAGCTAGATTGCTCCTCCAAAATTGGAAAGTCGTCGGACTCCACTAAGCTTTCATCATCCACCCAATATTCATTTTCTGCTAGCTGAATGAAGTTGTTCTGGCAAAGATGTTCAGTCTCTTCTTCAATTACTGAGTTCAATTCAAAAATGCCTTGGCATTCTTCAGTGTCATCAACATATTTGAGCGTTCTAAAAACATTGACAGTCACACACTGATCAGCCACTCTCATGGTGAGTTCACCTTTTTCACAGTCTATCAAGATACGTCCAGTGGCTAGGAAAGGTCTTCCCAGAATGATTGGTGCCTTGGCATCAACTTCGCAGTCCAGAATTAAGAAGTCGACTGGAAACACAAACTTGTCCACCCTTACTATGACATCCTCGACTCTCCCTTCAGGTTTAACATGGGATTTGTCGGCAAGTTGTAAAATAACTGAGGTGGGTCTTGCATCTCCTATGCCAAGCTTCAAGAATATCGATTTCGGCATTAAGTTGACACTTGAACCAAGATCACATAAAGCCTTTCCAACGAAATTAGCTCCAATTGAACAAGGAATAATGAAGCTGCCCGGATCATTTCTCTTTGGCGGCAACTTACTCAATGAAGAACAAAATTCTGTTGTCGTGGCAACAGTCTCTACTTTTCTCTTCTTGGTACAGATGTCCTTCAGAAATTTGGCATACATCGGCATCTGCTCAACAGCTTCCAAGAGAGGTATATTGATATGGAGCTGATCAAGAATGTCTACGAACTTCTTGAACTGAACTTCATCATTGTGCTTCTTCAATCTTTGCGGGAAGGGTGGGGGAGGTCTAGCTTCCTTAGCTGTAGGAATAAAATTTTCTTTTGCCTTGGCATCAGAATCTGGTACCTTGGCAGAATCCTCCTCCTTGTCCTTCTCAGAAACTCTATCATCTTGTAATTCAGCTTCAGTAGTGGGATTAGAATCATCTTGTTGTGGCCCACTATCCTTGACTTGTCGATTGATTTGTGTTCCACTCCTAAGAGTTAACACATTGCAGTGCTCTTTTCCAGGCCTTTTAGTGACTTCAGTATCACTTGGCAAACGTCCTTGCTGACGCTCTTGCAATGCCGTAGCAATCTGACCAACTTGACCTTCCAAAGCTCTCAGAGACGAGCTATGGCTTTGAAGTAAGGCGCCTTGACTATGAAGTAAGGCGCCTTGACTATGAAGTAAGGCGCCTTGACTATGAAGTAAAGCTCCTTGATTCTTAATTGAAGTAGAATGGTCTTGCAGCATTGTCTTCGTAGTAGATATGAATTCTTGAATTTTATCTTCTAAGGAACTTATGCTCGCTGAAGATGAAGCTCATTTGTTAGAATTATGCCATGGCATAGCATTTTGGTAATTTTGAGGCTCATTGTGATTTTGCTGCCTAGTAGGTTGATTAGTATTGTGGGCTCCTTGATTTCCCCATGAAAAATTAGGATGCTGACGCCATCCAGCATTATAAGTGTTTGAGTAAGGATTGTTGCTGCCTCGATTGTAATTGCCTACAAAGTTGATGGACTCATGGTTGGTTAGGCATTCGCTCTCGTGATGATTGCCTTGGCATAACAGACATGCCAGACTAGTTGTTTTCACTTCCTTCACATCAGTGGAACATTGTAAGTTCTTCAACATATTAGTAATAGCGGAGAGTTGAGCGGACACCGAATCTTTGGCTTCTAACTCGAATGCTCCATGTGCTCTCCTCCCACTCCCAAGTCTTGAGGAAGGAAATTGATAATCATTGTTAGCAATTCTGTCCAAGATAGCAAACGCCTCCGTAGGTGATTTATCCAGCAATGTCCCATTTTCCGAGGCATCCAGTAACATCCTCATAGGTGCATTGACTCCATTATAGAACATGACTACTTGAGTCCAATCATGAAAACCATGATTTGAACACTTTCGAAGAAAACTCTTGTAACGATCCCAACACTCATACATGGATTCGTCGTCGCCCTGGCGAAAAGATGATATTTCATTCCTTAAATGCGTATTCATATTCGGTGGGTTGTACCTCAATAAGAAGCTCTTGCAAAGATCGGCCCATGATTCCATCGAACCGGCTGGTACACAACTCAACCAAGCCCTTGCTCGGTCACGCAATGAATACGAAAAAAGCTTTAATTTCAGAAAATCCTCATGCACTCCTTCTTGGCGGAAAGAATCACAAACTTCTAGAAAATTGTGAATGTGCTGCCTGGCATCTTCAGTTGCCATACCTCCAAACTGCCCAATGGAATTCAACATGTTGAACATGACTGGTTTCAGCTCGAAATGTGCAGCTTGAATTTCAGGTGCCACAATCCCAGGATTCAGATCATCCAGCATCGGATTTAAATGATCTCGAATAATGCGAGGCCTGATAGCAGGTTCAGCATTGTTTAATACCGCGGCATTCTGATTTCCGTCATCTTGACCAATGCCTTGGTTTCCAATCTGATACATATTTCCTTGAGCACGTCTTCTTCTTCTAAAGAGTCTTTCAATCTCAGGTTCTATCGGTTCCAAAGGCTCTTCAGAATTTCTTCTAGGCATACACTAAATAAACCTGAAAAATAAAACAAAAATATCAAGTAAACTATACAAAAATAAAAATGCAAAACAAAATAAAATGCTCTGGCAAAATTAAATAACTTCAGGCTGCCAATCCCCGGGGACGGCGCCAAAAACTTGTTCACGTGTTGTGAGTACTATAAAATATACGCAAATAATGTGCAAGTATACACAATCGCTCAAGTAATATAATGATGAGTGAGTATCGTCTCCACAGGGATTGGGTGAAATTACGAAAGTCTAACCAAAGCAACGCACTAAATTATCTAAGTATAGTTAGTCTTTATATATACAAATGTCACGGTAATGGAAATGTGTATGCTGATGAATGTGGATTGATGGTGTGATGGTGTAGCAAATGGAAATGCAGTGGCAATGATGGATGTTTAATATTGAGTATGGTGAAATGTCAAGGTAATGAGAAATGGTAAAGACAGTAAATAAAAAGATAAATAAAATAAGAAAATAATCCTCACGTGACAAGCTTCCAATTAAATGAATGGTAGGGATTGGTCTAAGGTTGCTAAATTTATTTCTCAAGTATATTTAAGCTAACTGGTCTTTACTTACTCGACAGGGCTTTCCTAAAGTGTTCAAAAGAACCTAACAGAATGGGATGCCAAGGCATCTGCTCTCACTCAACGATGTTGGACAGCCTACCCTATTGATAAATACACCCTTTTTAGTCGTTGAAATCCTATCCTAGTCTCTTCCGAGATCTAAGGGATTAAGTTATAATATTCCTAGGCCGGTTCAAAGCCCCTTGAAAATACCATAACCCATTGCTTATGAGGATCTTATCTTGCGTTTCTTCCGAATACTTACAAGTATTTTTAGTTTAGGATTCTTCCGAATACCTAACCTTCATATAAGAGATGGACATTTACATGCCTCTTACAAGCCTAGATGGTGAAGCATTCATAAGCAAAGCAAATAAAGAACCAAAATAAACTTAAATATACTATTGGAAATAAAGTTCAAACAACCACCAACCACCACCAAATAAGTTAGTTCATGGTGGGGTTCGAAATATCCAAACACAAAGTCATGAAAATTCGTTCCAACAACCCACAAAATAATATAAAAAAAAATAGCAGCAAAAAGGGAAGAGAGAAGAAGCCTTCGACGCGCCACCGGAGGTCTCCTCTCGGCCACCACGAACTACCTAGCTCGCTAGCTCCTTTTGGCGCCTAGCTTGCCACTCCTTGGAGCTTAATCAATGGAGGAATATTCCCAAGGACGAAGAAAGGAAAAAAGAAAATAAAAATGTGATTTTTCTGCTCTATACGTGTGCTCTTCGTCCTCTTCTCTCTCTCTCCCATGAGGTGTCATATATAATAAATAAAATATCTAGGGGTAATGATGAGTTTGTTGGGTGCAAAATACCCCTCATACCCCTAGAATCACATTTTGTGCATGAATCTTATCCTCCAAGTGGCAGTGGTCCATTGGTAGCTCTGGCAGGCGGTTACAGCAGTCCTCCACGTGCAGGGACAGCTGTCCTGATGCAGAAATATCTTTTTGTCTTTTTCTGCGCCAGAAATGCCAAGGCATTTCAATCTGCTCTAGCAACGTGTGATGCCGCGGCATTACTTCCCAAAGAATCCTTTTTCTTGCTATTCCCTGCACACCATAGACAAACTGCACCTTTCCCTCAAACAACATCATTAAGAAATAAAATAGCACAACCACCACAAATGCAACTACATGATCCTAAAATGACTAAAATAAGCTTTTAAACAAACAATAACTTAAGTGAAAAAAGCTTTAAAAGTAGTCTTTTTAGGAAGTTAACATAAGCTTATATTAAAATGCTAAAAAATTGCTGGACATTTTATATCTTCTCACAACCGTTAAGTTACAGTTTTTTATGGTTTAATATCAAAATAAGAGTCTAAATTATATCGCTTTTTCTGAATATGTGTTTAAATTATTTTTTGACTCATTTAGGTATTTAATTTTATAAACATTACCACTTTAGATATCTGAAGTTAAAAACGTTACCACTTTAGGTACCTCGGTTATAACGAAAAAAAAACACATTAAATAACACGTATCACAGACTTAGAATTTTTTATTTTTTCTTAAAAAATATTGTTAAAAAAAATCTTGCATCCGCTCTCCTCCCTTTCATGATTTCAATTTTCATGACCAAACGACCGACCAACCAAATGGTCAAGGGGTCGGTTTTCACAATCGATTAAACGACCGATTATCGCAATCGATCAAATGAATTTAAGGGATCGTGTATTTGAAATTTTAGGGACTAGGGTTGAAATCTAGGGATTTGGGAATTTTAGGTTTTAAGATGATATTAAGAGTTGTAACCAGTTAGTGGATGGTCAGTAACATATAGGTGGCCCGAGATGATCGTCAGTTAGAGTAAATGAGATTAGAATAAGATATTTTAAAAGTTTAGGTTTTTTTTGGTATTTTAGAAAAAAAATTGGGTTTTTTTTAAAACAAAATATTTTTAAGTTTTTTTAAAAAACAATTTTTTAAATTATCATATTGCAGCACATATCACTTAACAAGCTTTTTTAACGGTCGTTAGAACCGAGATACCTAAAGTGGTAACGTTTATAATTTTATGCACCTGTATGAGTTAAAAGATAGTTTATACACTTATTAGGGAAGAGCGGTATAATTTGGACACTTATTTTAGTAGTAAGCATTTTTTATTTATTAAATTATTATCATTTTATAATTGAGTCAATTGGTAATAATATTACGATATAATTTTTTTAAAAATTTAGATTTAATATTTTATTAAAAATTGTTGCAAGGAAAAGAGTACTTTTGGGTGAAATTACTTTCACATGATATAGAGAAATAAAATGGAACTTAAGGACTACGATTGTTAAAGCTAATATAAGAAATTACCATGTAAATGTTTTTATAATACATAGATTATTCTCTCAACCCAGTAACCCAAGTACATCCATAGACTGTTCTCTAAATCCAATATTCCAAATACACCCTTATCAGTCTAATACAAAGAAAATAATGAATTTGATGAAATCAGGGCTCCTGTACTTTATATGGTTGTGGTAAGAATGTAATTTCATTTCTATTTTTTACACGTTGAATAACAATCCATATAAAGTAACATTGTATTGTGGATTAGGAAGAGGTGAATGTGAAGTTAGTGTTACAGACTTACAGTTTAGTGTATAGTCATGACTATTGACTATAATGAAGAAGTAAATGAAATGATATATTATTCAATAAAAAAAAAAATATACCAAATCCCATTTTCATTATTAAATTCTAAAATCTACTAACTCATTGTTACACTTGGCCGCCATCTCGGCTGGTCATTTCTTATTTTATTTTTATTTTTATTTTAATTATCTAATTATTATTTTTATATCATATTTAATGTTATGTTTTATTTTTAATTACTCATCGCTAAAATATTAACATTATTGATATGTCATGATGTGTTTTTTTAAAATATTTTTTATTTTCATGTCATAATCTCTTTTATGTTATATATTAAATAGGACGACTCTTTTACGTTCTACGAGTACCGTTAAGTACCACTAACGATAAGTACCATTAATTTAATTTATAAAAATTTAAAATGTTAAAGGATTCAACGTATAATTATAAATTAGTTAAAAATTTAAGGTAAATTAGTTAAAATAATATATTTATTATACTATTTTTCGTAATCTTTTTGGATAAACTATATCAGTGATCACCTAACTATAGTCCCTTTTCATTTTGACCTCAATTTTTTTGAAATTTTGTCAATCAGGTTATTAAACTATTTAAATGTATTCAATCAAGCCACTTGCTATTAACAATGAACGAAAGTGCTGACGTGGTGGTCAATAAAATTTGTATAATTACACGTTTAATCTTTATTACTTACACAATCTATCAAATTGGTCATAATTTTAAATTAATTCAATATATTTTATCATCCAATCATATAACTTCAAAATCTTTTATATTGTAATATTAACAAATGATACACAAAGAATTATAATTTGATGATTTTATAATGCCAACTATCAATTGCCTAATGACTAAATAGATTTAAAAAAAATTATTCGAATAATATCAATTAATTATTATATGTTCATCAATGATAAAATAAATAATATTTTACTTACTTTTTTCAAGAAACTTTTAAAATATATCTTAATAAACATCAAAATTATAACTCAATCTATATGAGACGCATAGATATAGATATAAAACAATATTAAATAAAAAAACATCAAAATAATAGGAAATATTATAAGTATTGTTGCTTAAAAAAATATACCACGTGAAACTTAGTTTATTGTATACATATCGATAATAACAACTACAAAATCATCTCAAACATGTTTCGTTGTTGATCTAGAGATTTTCTTTTTTTATTTCCCTTATTTATTTTAAATCATCAAATTATAATTCAAAATATGAAGTTATATGATTGGAGGATAATTTCCTATGTATCATTTGTTAATATTTCAATATAAAAGATTTGAAGTTATATGATTGGGGGATAAAATATATCGAATTAATTTCAAAATATGACCAATTTGATATACTGTGTAAGTAATAATGACTAAAAGTGTAATTATACAAATTTTATTAACTGTCACGTCAACACTTTCATTAATTGTTAATAACAAGTGGCTTGATTGAATGCATTTAAATAGTTTATGACTTGATTGACAAAAATTCAAAAATAGTGGTCAAAATGAAAAAAAAAAATAGATAATAGTTAGGTGGTCATTGTTATAGTTTACCTAAAAAGATAATGAAAAAATAATATAATAAATATTTTTATTTTAACTAATTTATCTTTAAATTTTTTAACTAATTTATAATTATAAATTGAGTACTTAGAATTTTAAATTTTTATAAATTAAATTAATAGTGCTCATCGTTAGTGGTGTTCAACAGTGCTCGTCGAAAGTCGTAGAATTTTCCTATTAAATATATGCTTGTAGAATGCTTACAAGTTCTTAGTTTATTTCAAAGGGTGAAAATGTTTAGTTTTTAGTCCTAAAGGTCTCATGCTCAAATCAAAGATGCAATTAAAATCATTAATTTTGTAATATAAGTTAGATATAAGCTTTGGTGATATTGACATAAACAACATTCGTAGCCCAGTGACTAGGTGCAAATTGCAATGCATCTTCTCTAATATATTAGAGTTCAATTCCTCCTTTAGATTTTAAGTTTCTTTGATTTTACTCATGACACGTGTCATTAGTATCGTCGTTAATTTTTTAACGGTGAGTGACTAAATATAAATTACATATTATTTTTAAAAAATAATAATTGATGACCAAAAAAGAAATAAAATAATATAAATGTAACAAAATAAATAGGTGATTTGCCTTTTTTTATTAATATTTTGCCTGTCAAGGTGGGTGTGTGCTTTGTCCTGGGTTCACTCATCGTCTCCATTTGAGCCTTCTAATGTACTCCTCAATGAAAACATTTGAAACAAAAGTAGATAATTTTGTCATCTTTCGAACGATAAAAGATTTGTATGCTTCTATTAATTCAAACATATGAGTGTCATTTTCTAAAATATTGGACCGACGTATTCAATAATTAAAACACAAACGCTATAAGGAAGCAAGTCCAAATTATGAAATATAACTAAAACCCATTATTTAAAAGGTAATTTACTAGATTGATAAGTTGTACTACGTTCGATGTGATATTTTAACTACATTATTGAAGCTTCAGGAAGGCAGTAGCAATGCATTCAATCTCCAGTTAATTGTAATGCCGACTAAGATGTACTAACTACCACCTGCTACCCAATGGCTAATGCTGCTACACGTTAAATATTTTTAAAAATTATGTCTTTCAAGGAATGCTTGCAAATGGAAGGTTGGTAATAAAACCTTGTATACTTTTTCATCATCTTTTCAGGCATCTATGTTGCTAAATGATGAGTTGTGTGTGAGAAAGGAGACATAATAACCAGAAGATGAAGGAAGGTAAATGACAATGAATGAAGATGAGAAGCTGTGAAAGAGGCAACTCTGTTTACTAAATGTGAAGAAATGAATTACAAAATGCTTGAGTCTTTAACCCATTACAAACATCACTTATATAGCACCACTAAACCAAGTTTAACAACTTGATCTAACAAACTAACAAACCTTTAACAAACTCGGTTAACTTTGACTAACTCAATACCATATAATTACATTATATTATATTATATTTATAACATTCTTCCTGCTTCTTCTTCTTGATCTTCTTGGGGGGAAAAACAATTAGCATGGCATCCAAAAGAAAATAGTGTCTTCTTCTTCTTTTTCCTTTATTCACATTGCTTCTTTAACAATTTTTTTTCGCTGAACAATTTTTTTTCGTTGAAAGAAGCTTTCTTCAGCTCTCTTTTCTTTAACAGTTTTTTTCCCTTGTTCTTCATCTTTACTGTCATTCTTCTTCACTTATTCGATCAATCTTTTTGTTGGAAGCAAGGTTGTTAAGCTACAAGCTCCCGAGTGTAATATGAAGCTTCTCTTGAGCAAGAAAACACTCTATTTTGTCTGGTTAAGGAGAACAAGGCTGTTAAACACTTGACTCTCCCCAGATATTTTCTTCTATGGTAACTTAGCTGTTAAGCTTTCAAGTTCCATGTCAAACTTTGGAGAAGAAATAACAGTTACTGTAGAAACTAAAATGTCAATAGCTGAGCAAAGCAACATCGTACCAATGGCCATTATTCAACATCAACTTACAACACTAGTTTCCAACCAGCAATGCAACACATAACAAAACTTGTCCTCAACGACAACAAAGAATTGGACTCACAATAACATCACTGAAGCATTTAGTCGAACACATTGGAGGTATGCACACACAAAAAACTGCAATTTCCTTGTCACTTTCCAGACACTAGAGGATCAATTGAATCGTTCAAAATGCATGATTATTCAGCAAGCTCAATTGAAGCAGAGAAGCGCAGAACAACCAGGAATCAAAGTGACAGATAGTGTGGGAAACTATAACAAGACCAACCATTGACAAACATTTGATGAAACCACACTATCAAGAACGAAAATTAGATATTAATCAAGCCAAAAAACTAAGAACACATCACCAGTCACACTCATCAAAAGATGAATTCCGACGGTGAAACTGATTCACATTCGAAACTGCCAACAGAAAAATCGATGTCAAGGAAGAATAAAGTAGCTCGTTGATGCAGGAGTGGCGCTTAATGATCGAAACAACAACACTGTCAATGACGGTGGAATAGCAATCTCACTGTGGCAGCAACTGCGTGAGAGAAAGGAGTCCAATGGTGCAACAACGGGAAAAAAATGGTGTCAAGATCTTTTTAGTGAATGATACCATGTGAGAAATAAGACATAATAACCAGAAGATGAAGGAAGGTAAATGATAGTGAATGAAGATGAGAAGATGTGAAAGAGGCAACTCTGTTTACTAAATGTGAAGAAATGAATTACAAAATGCTTAAGTCTTTAACCCATTACAAACATCACTTATATAGCACCACTAAACCAAGTTTAACAACTTGATCTAACAAACTAACCAACCTTTAACAAACTCAGTTAACTTTGACTAACTCAATACCAACTAATTACATTCTATTATATTATATTTCTAACTTTGTGAGATTGAATTATTAGTGAGAATATGATAATAATGGAGAATATATATATATATATATATATATATATATATATATATATATATATATTTGATTCTTCGGATATAGACTGTTTTGATTCTGAAAATCGTGGAGAATAATGGAGAGTTATTGGTGAGAATATATATTTAAAATAATTTTATATTTCATTTATTTATTTTTTATTAATATAATATTTTTGTCTCTTAAAATTTAAGAGATTCAATCTCTAATATACCTCTGTCCTGCATGTCGCATGACACGTCATTCATAGATGGAAAACCCGTAATTGAAAATAGAAGATTTATGAAAGTCTTGACTGTCTGACTGTAATTTCTGTACGAAACTGGCAAGTTAAAGAAGACTGATGGTCCCATTTTCACAATAGTTAGAGATGGCTATCAACGTTTCCTATGCTGGGCACTGAATATTTTCCAGCAACAACATGTGCACAACGGTGTACCATACGACACTTGAATTATTCAACATTTAGGAGTTATCGGGTGATGCAAACAAGTGAGTTCAAACTATTAGACTAACTTTTAAAAAGCGGTCCCCATTGTGCAGAAAAAACGAGGGTTTCTGTATGTTTTCGTGGGTAGGGAAGTCAAAAGAGAGCTGAAAAATCTGTCTTAAACATTCGAATTCGGATCCCACACGACATTTCCTCTATATAAAGAGTTCATTGCCGCCACGACATCTCTTAGTCGTTCGCATGAACAGCATTATGCATGCCTCTTAACTCTTAAACAATTGGTTATTCCTATTGTTTTATTGTCTGATATTTATTTTCTTGTATTGCAGAAACATCCTGCAATTTCTTCAAAGTTCCACTTTTTACTGTAAAACCACGAAAAGAATAGGGATTTGACATGACCCCAATTAATCGCTTCTGCTTGATTTTTATTGCTTTTTTGGTTTGTTTATGGTTCACCCTTTAACAACTTCTAAGGGCCAAATATCAAATACCCACAGTTTGTTGTTGTAGGAGCCCAGCTCCCTTTTCGACCTTTGATTTACACAAGGGTATATCGACGAAGTACAATTCTTTATCTAACCATATTCCGCATTTTTTGTGAAGTATAGGGAATTAGCTGTGAGTTAAGACATGATAGTAGTTGCAAAGTTTGGAACCAATCCTTACAACATATGCTTGATACACAAGTTGGTGGCTGCCGTCCATAGAATATGGTCACTTAACTTGTAACTGGTTTCCCTTGCCCAAAAAGCTAAAGTATTAAAAGAGGGAGACCAAGACCTGATCCAAGCATTATAACAGTTTTCAGATTGTATTTATTGAGGTACTTTAGTAATTAAAGTAAATATTATTACTTTTTTTAAAAATAGACTTAATTACATTTATAATATATATTATTACAAGATTTAAAACTGATATATAATGATTACGCAAAAAAAATAATACCAGTTTCTAGGATCATGGCTAGCACGCAACATTTGGACCCAGTAAAATCCGTACTATGGCCCGGACAGCAAGGACATTTGCCGGTACACCTTTCCACATTGTACTATTATTGCTCACGTACACTGTACACACCTTCCCTTCATTTTTATAAACCCCTCCCCACTCTCCATTCTCACTCGCCTCCTCAAATTTCCTTTCAGCCTATTAACATCACTAAATATTCTTTCGTATACCCTAATTTTGCAGGGTCTTTACCTCTGTTTTTTCCCCTTACTTATGAGAGAAGGACCAACCACAGCATCAGACAGACTCGCTAATTCATTCATCATTGGAGAAGAGGAGTCTATGCGATGGAGAATCAGGTTGTTTCACCGCCCCACGTGGATGCATCTCGACCGTCCATCGGCTTCCCTCTTGGCACAGCTCTCCTCTTGATCATCATTTTCAGCTTGAGTGGCATCTTCTCCTTCTGCTATCACTTGGACAAGCTCAGGTCACTCCGCCGATCTTTCGCCGATGGTTCCCATCCTGACGCCGACATTGAAACTTCTCTCTCCAGACCCACGCCTGGTCTCTCTCTCTCTCTCTCTGTCTCACAATCTTTAAAAACAAACAGAAAACTGAGTTGAGAATTGAGGCTTAAGCTTAGTTTGTGCTAATGATTTCAGGATTTGAAGCAAAACCAAAGCCAGAGCTTGCCTGTATTAATGCCGGGAGACCGGATCCCAAAGTTCATAGCATTACCATGTCCATGTCAACCTCCACGGCAAGACAAGTTCGAAGTAAAAGTTGAAAAGCCGCCCAAGGCGCCGCGTTTCCCATGACCTTTGGGATTGGCAACTTGATTGTACATATTTAGATTAATCTTCCCTCCGAGTTTTTCATCAGTAAAAGAAAAAAAAAAGGAAAGAGATGGGTCGGAAAATTGACCATCTTTGGATCATTCCCCAGGTTGAAAAAATTACAGGTAAATTTGTGTATACTTTTAACCGCTTATAACGGCTTCATGCCATTATTCCCCCACCAGGAAGAAGATTCCAACTGTTCCAATCTTTTTTGCTTTTTTCTGCACTTAAACTTGCCAGTTCCAGTTCAAGTACATTTTTTCTGGAGTAACGGAGTATGCAAGCTGGGCTATTTTGTTCCTGAAAAAGGAGATTTCGTAGCCACTTTCTTTTTGGCAGTTCACGAATTTAACTAATCGGGATTAGCCATGAGAAGCGGGGAACCCTGTTTCCTGGGAAAGCCAAGGTAAGCGCATGTGTGAAGAATAATAACTGATTAGTGGAGGTCACCGTCAAAAATTAGGTAAAGCTGTGGGATTTTTCTCTCATTTTAGGGAAACTTGGAAATCAAGCAAAAACACTGGATTGAAATACCCAAGTTTTGAGCGAATACATGCTTCATATTTTTTTAAAAAACTTAATAAATATCAATAATTTTAATGTTGAATTTATACGCAGTATTAATGAAATTGTGGATATTGAGAAAATTAATTTAAAATATTGTTTCGTAAACGATTCTGAATCCGTCCAAATCTCCTATTGAATATATGTTTCATGTTCTAACCATACGAGATCATCGATATTTTCCTATTGAATATATGTTTCATGTTCTAACCATACGAGATCATCGATATTTTATTATTAGGAGGTGTACCGTGATGAATATAATACGAAACATCAAACTATTATCATCGATATTTTATAAGGATATGCGATAAAAAAATCAAAATAGAAAATATATTTATTTAAAATTAAAAAATAAGAAGAAAAAAAACTACGATTTAACTCATATGAAGAAGTCGTACATTTAATAATGCTGCAACAATCACTTAAAAATAGGATAAAACGAGTTTTTATCGGATTTTATGCTTAAATATTTATATGAAGAAGCGTACATTTAACTCATATTTTTAATAATGTTGCAACAATAGTACAAAATTGATATTAATTAATTAAAAATTTAATTAAACTTATATTGATTTTAAATAACTATAATTATTAAATTTAGGTAAAAAAGTATTAGATGTTTATATATCCAATTCAGAAAATAAGCTTAATGTGATCTTTTAACCAATATTTTTCATCATTGACCGTTACGGCGTTGACGTGACAGTTCACGATACTGACGTAGCGACCCACGATGTTGACGTTGTAATCTATGATTGTTGATAACGTGGCAGATGACATTGTAGATTGACTAAATTGGTAACTCAAACATGACATATGTTCTTCATACTATTAATAATTTAACAATGAACGCTCAATTACCCTGCTGCAACCGTTGGTGCTCGAACCTGTGATCTCTAGGAACAACAATTCTTTTAATCACTTAGATAATTTAATTCTTTTAAAATCAATCAATGATACTCGTATAATTAAATTGAAAGATTCATAATTTGAACAATTAAAATTAAAAATATACTAATTAATTGGATATCATTATTAACTGCATTTTAATGAACAAAAAGGTCTTAACCAACTCCATTAACTTACAAGCATTAATAAATTAAGTGAAGTACAAAATCCCAACAGCCGAATTGCAATTTTCGCGATGGCTTCTTTCAATCTCAGTTTAAGAAACAAAAACTGAAAAGGAGAGAAGGCCATGAAAGCAGCTTGGGGCCATCGTGTTCCTTTAAATATTACAAAGAAACAATTTTGTGATCCCATGTCAAATGTTATAACCACTCTTCTTATTAGGATATCTTTAAAAGTTTGGGTTTTAATTTATTAAAAATAAACACAACTGAATGGTGAATATGAAAAACAATACAAGGCAGAGTGTGAAATGGGAAAGGGAAAAGACAATGCCCGAAATGAAAGGTTAGGTTTTGATTGGAAATATATGAAGGTGATGTTGAGAGTGGGGTTCTAAAATTCACTTTGTTTCTTTTCTCATTTTTCATTGATAGAGGGTAATATCAATATGTCCTACTCGAGTATTGGACTCATGTACTTTAGAAAAAGGAAAAGTAGGGAGTAATATAGACCCAAACAAATGCCCATCGACTACAGCTTACATAACTCTATTAAAGAAACTTTATGCAACCTGAATAATAATTTTGTTGTTATTCAATTTCAGGTATTACTCTACCCGGCAAGTATCTGCAAAAAGTGGTACTTGAAATTATCAGCTGAAGGGAGCCTCTAAACATACGAAGGCCGCGAAACGAATGGAGTTTGGTCCAATGGGTATCATCTGCTCTCATGTTTTCTCATTTCTAGATTGTTAAATGAACCCAGATCCTATATTAACCAAAGGCAAGAAAAGAGAGTTGCAAAGCAAAACAGAGCCCTTTTCCGCTTACCGACCGTGCATGGACGACACCGTTCGAGAGCCGGAGGATGCTTTGATCATAGAGAACAATGCATCCGAATACATGTAGTCCATCCACAGCATATATAGCCTGGGAGGATCCAATCGCTTCTTGATAGAACTATCCCTTGTTTTTTAAATGAAAGACCAAGCACTTTTGTCTCTTCCATTTTTCTTTACGAGTTTGCAGAGCTTCAATGTTGTTTTGCAGCTATGTAGGCCAAATATGCAACACCAGGATGATGACTTTACCATGCTTAAGAAAATTTCGTACTATGCATCTAACAGCACACAACAATGTCCTAGAAACACATAAGTTTGAGCAGACAATCCAACAGAAAAGATTATTCATTGAACATGTCAACAACAGCCAACAAACTCCGGGAAAACAAGCTCATAACAACGATATGTTTGATATAATAAACATCCTAATAATAATCCCTTCAAATCTTTGATGAACATTATATCTTTTTTACCATCTCTAAAGATTTACCACACATGAATTTAAACCAAGTTTGAAGGGAGGAGTTGAACATAAAGCTGGTGTATAACTGGAACTTAAATGACTGTAAAACTTGCTTTCCATGTCTCTTTGGTAAACCCTGAATGCCGACTTAAAATCAAACCAGCTTATGTTCAGGCTGTGTGGCTGGTAATAACCCATTGTGCCTGAGCAATGCCTCAGGTGAAGGTTGGCGTCCACAGAACTCGACAAAGACCTGGATATGTTACATCATCTCAAGTTAAGAAGATTCAATGGAAGAACTCTAGGGAAAGAAACTGGAGGTATCCTCATTGTTGCTGAGAAAGGGAAAGAAACGGAATCTCTATACAATTTGTATTAAACTAACCTCCATTGGTGCTTTTCCACCTCCAAGAGCAAACAGTCTCTCGGAACTTGCGCCCGGTTTCTTTAACAGCCTGTCCGATCAATGGATCATACCCTTTTTGTTTAAAGAACAAATAAATACTAGCAATAACTGCATCATATATCACCACTGCAGATGAGGATCTGCGCGCAATAACATGTTTGCTCATCCTAATAATTTAGCAGAACTGCAGATGACGATCTTCAGTCTTCTAGATTAATAAAACATACAAAAGAAAACAAAAGACTGCAAAACACCAATCCTGAGAAGGATTCGCAACCTCCATACCTTCTTGTCTTCTAATCCAGCTTCCTCAAAAGCAGAGAAAGCATCTGCAGCCAACACTTCTGCCCCCTGCGAAATAGCATTTTGAATTTCATATCGTATAACAAGGGGAAAAGGAAAAAAAAAGTAAAATAAGGATCGAAATCATGCCCACAGTTCATTAAAAATGATCACAGGACTTTAGCAGACAAATATGTTATATGCAAAAGCAGGCTAAAGATAGAAAAGGAGAAGAGGGAGGAGGATTAATAAGTTTATATAGTCTTCCTATGATTGGTTCCAACCATTAAATTTCAAAACATGGTTCCACAGCAGTTTTATAAGAATAAAAAATGATAAAGTATACCTTGTAACTGTAGTATCCAGTAGCATATCCAACTGACGTTGACAAAAGTCAATCAATTCAAAAATCTCCAACGTGAAATCGTAGTCATAAAAAGTACATGAGGGGCTGGAAGAAGTAGAAGCAAACCTGCAAATATATGGACGAAAGCACAAAGAACTCTATCTTCCCGGTAATGAGGGGATTACTTCTGTTTTTCTGGAAACTCTCCGATCAACATCATAAACTGATTCCGACCCATCTGGTATATATTTTGTATGCAGCTCCAAATCCAGGCTAGCAAGTTTAACCTGAAAAAAGAAACATTTTGAAAAGATGGTCAATTATTATATTTGTGGAGCAAAAACACTGATCCACTTCACCAAAATTTACAATATTCTTTCATCAGAACAAGACAACAACAACATACAGAATCATGGAGTTTAGAAAAATCATTTTATACTACACATTTTTGTAGAGTAATTTTCAAGGACATAGAAGAGAAGGATAGATGGGGGGAACATGGAGATAATGAACTCTCACAAGGTACCCTACAAACATTAAGGGTCAGGCTTCTGTTCCACAAGACATCCTCAGGAAACACATTGTTTCTGCAGAAATAATGTATACACTAAAAATGAGTTAAGTGCAGAACAAGTTCAACTGACCGCACGAAGACATTGAGAACTAGAACGGAAAGTCCTTGCAGCAAGGAGCTTCAAATATACCTCTTCAGGTAGGTTCTCCCCTGTTTGATAATGTTTTGCAATGCTCATCAATGTATCCCTGATGCAAACAAGAATATTTAAATAGAAATCAACTTAATGAAAGACATAATAGATTTGAAGAATGAAATAAGCATGATATTAATGAAATTCCAAACATGTGGATATGAGAGATAAACTCAGACAAATAATTGGAGAATGCATCAAATTTAGATTTTAGTCCATGCCTTGGCCAGAACATAATGGGGAACGAAATTATCAAACAGGCTCAGGCTTGACATCGACAGGGTCAAATAGACATATCTTCTTCAAAGGCATCATCACATCATAATATTATGATAAAATGCAATGGGGATAAACCACATATAGTGTAGTAAAAACAGCGAAGGGTTACATAAAGCCAGAAACCACACACAAGAAATAGGATAGAAAGCTACTGCATAGGCCCTAGTTTGCAAATTTTCTACATGCAAGCACATCTAATTTATTTCCTTTACCAACAAAAAGGAAACGAAGTCTGAGCTTTAAAGGAGCCCCAGAGATATAGATTTTGGTTGTTGGGAATGTTAACCTGTAGTAACACCAATTTTCCATGAGGGCAAATCAACAGCATCCCTCTCAATCCCATTCATGCCAGCTACTAGACCCTCATCTTGCTTAGTCAGCATAATCTGAAGTGCATGGCCAAATTCATGGAAGACAGTTTGTACCTGTGAAAAATAAGAAATCCCGTCATCCCAAAGGGGATAATTGTATCAGCCACTTTGAAGATCCAAAAGTCATTTTGCTACAATAATCGTTCAAATTTATTAGAAAGAACGTATATCCTTTGTTATTCCATAATGCCACACCTGCAAGCGCTGAAGACAAAATAAAGCCAAAATCTCTAGAAGTAAGATCAGATGGTCTAACACAGAAATGCGTATCTATAATGGGTATTTATTAAAAAGAATGTACTATAACAATGCCTTTGAATCTAAAATGTTCTAAAGTAGAAAAAGCATGAGCTACTATCATAGTTGATCAAGGATTATCACCTTGTTACTTTTTAACTTAAGCTTTACATGGGACTGCTTTAACTGATATATTAATGATTAAAGCACAGTGCTCAGGTAGTTAAAATCCTGCTTTCTAGGATAAGATCAGAAGCACCTTTACAGGAGGAAAGGAATTGAGAGGCTGCATATGGGGAAAGCTCTAGGTTTCTGGACCTCATACTTAGTTTCCATTTTATAATCATTCAGAAATCAGAATACAAGACTTTATTAACATTAGAATCATACGTAAAACCAATATCTTCAACTTACTTCACTGAATGTCATGAGGATTGGCCTGTTCCCAAATGGTGGTGTTTGATTGCACACCATGTGGGCAATAGATAACCTTGAGGTGGTACCATTACGTGACAATACTCGACTCCGAGAAACAAACTCATTGATCCACGGACCTTCCCTTTTCTCTGATGGACGAGAGTATGGATCAAAATAAAAGTAGGCAATTGTACTACCTTAAGAATCTTTGATGCAGTAGAACTGCACATCTTTGTTCCAAACCTTTAATAATAAAAGTCAGCTGGATGTAAAATTGATATTCCGTGTATTAGGCAGTGAAGAAAAGTATAGGGGAACAAAGAAATACTTAAAGGAGCTAGACCATCAGCTGGTTCAAAATCAATCTCGAAAAGTATCTTAGCAAGGTGGAAAAGGCCATCCATAACCTTTGAAAATGAGAAATATGGCCGAAGTTATTCCTTTATAGTTTTTATTCACCAGGAAAGACATAAGTTTTATAAACATAACTAAGGTCTTGAAGGAGTGGTTTAATTAGAAAATAGAGAAGGGTGAGAGAGTCGACCTCATTGATGTCGTATTTTGACTCACGAAGCCTCTCACTCCAGAAGTTAATGTCCCAATGGCTCAAATTATCATCTTATGCAACACCTTGACTTTTGGAGTAACTTTGTAAGTCTTCAACATCTGCAAGGACTAGAAAGGATCATATTGCTGTAATATAAGCGACTACAAAACCAATTGCTGTAATATAAGTTTCATTTTAAAGTAAGCTAGCGTTTTAGTGTATTCCTGATAACAAAAACAATATCTGAAGTTTTTTAATTTTAAAATGTAACCAATAAAAAAGAACAAAAAGTGTCGGGCATAAATTAGTCCTGTTGATGAAAACATATTAAAATGTCACACGATAAATTGAAGATCGAAACATTGGCAATCTTCTCAAACCGAAAAGAAACCGCATCCATTGCATAATACCCTGGACAGCAGTATTCCACGAAGCACTCCAAAGCTTTTCTAATAGTTCCTCAGCTTTATCGACAGTAGCCATTTTTGTTGCCATACTTACCTGATCAAGCATGCTTCAGTCAGCCTATGAAAAGGATGCAGTCTTAAAGATACTCTGGAGTCATACCTCGGCATAATTATTGAGAAGCTTAGCCTTTTCCTAACGAAGTTTCTATATCTGATTGATGATTGGTGTATTATCCAAATCACCACTTGAGGCCCGTGTTGTACAAGCACGGTAGAATTCCGCACGCAAAGCACAATTATGAGCATGTTTCACAACTGAAAAAGCATTTGCAGTATCTAACGTAATCAACCATGGTCCATTCTCAGCAGTTGCATTTTCATTACCCTGGGTCAGAACCAAGAGATCAAATAATATTACATGACAGAAAAATAGAAAAATTCGAGCATATGATAACTGTTGAAAAAGAAAACCTTAGAAACTGCTGATTGTGCAACTAACCCTGTTATGTTTGGCTTGAAATTAAGTTTGGCAAGTTGGAAAATTCATCTTTGGTAGGTGTCCAACTTTGTATATAGGAATTTCATCTTTGGTCCCTAAAATATTATGTTATTTATAAGTTTAGTCCTTAAAACTCAACTATAAATAGGCCTAAGTATTTCATTATAAATCATCCCAAAATAAGTTCTCCCTTCCTCTTGTTTTCTTCATTCTCTCAATTTGGGAATTCTAAATAATTCTATTTGTTGTAATATTTGTTGATAGTGAAATTATCATCCGGTGTGGTGCTCGAGGAGTAGACGATATTCTCGTCGAACCTCATAAATTTGGTGTGTTATCTCATTTATTATTTTTTATTCGGTTTTTCCATGGTGTTTCAATATTAATAGTTTGACGGGTTTATCTTCTGTGCAACCTTTGGTGGTTTTAATTTTGACATTTTAGGTCAATTTTGAAACTACGTTCGTGTGGGAAATAACTCGGTTTCCGTAACAATTGGTATCTAGAGCTTCGGTTGAGGTTATCCTGGTGGTCCCGTTGCTGAAAATATATAGTTCGTGCTATTGAATATTGTTTGTTAGAATTAAAATGCCAAAATACGGATCAGTTGAGACATCAAGCTATTCATCCGGACTGGTGAGGAGGAGGATGTCAAATGCAAATTTCTCAGTGGAGTTGTTCGATGGATCCAATCATTTTGGCATGTGGCAAGGTGAGGTGTTAGATGCTTTATTCCAACAAGGTCTAGGCATATACATCGAGGAAGAAAAGCCCGAATATATGGAGGAGAAAGAATGGGGAACAATTAATCGTTTGGCGTGCAACACGATTCGATCTTGTCTTTCCAGGGAGCAGAAGTATGCTACAAAAACGAGACTTATGGAAGTAAGATGGGGAAAGCATTGGAAGAAAAATTCCTAAAGAAAAGCTCTCAGAATCGTCTCCACATAAAGAAAATATTGTTTATATTTGATTATCAACCATACACCAGTATGAATGAACACATCACTGCGTTCAATGAGCTAGTGGCAAACTTATTAGGCATGGATGAAACCTTCAAAGATGAAGATTTGGCTTTGATGTTGTTGTCATCTCTTCCAGATGAATTTGAGCACCTTGAGAAAATGTTACTTCATGGTAAGGATAATATTACCCTTAAAGATATAACTGTTGCTTTGTATAGTTATGGGCTCAGAAATAAAACCAAGAAGAAGAGCAAGTACGAAGCAGCGGAGGCAATGGTGACAAGAGGTCGCTCGAAAAGTCAAAAGCCAAAGTGGAGAGGGAGATCAAAGTCGAAGTACAGACTGGGAAAAGATGAATGTGTCTTTTGTCATGAGAAAGACCATTGGAAGAAAGATTGTCCGAAGCTGAAGAAGAAAGGAAAAACTGCTCCAGATGCATGTGTTGTAGAGCATGATGCAAATGACTCTGACATATCATTGGTTGCTTTACCAATAACATTCCATTCAGATGAGTGGATATTAGATTCGGGTTGTACCTATCATATGTTCCCTAATCGGGAGTGGTTCTCCGATTTAGTAGAACTAAATGCATGAGTTGTTTATATGGACAATGACAATGCCTGTAAAACTGTTGGGATAAGTTCAATTCGATTGAAGAATCAAGATGGATCAACCAGAGTTCTGACTGATGTCCGATACGTGCCCAGTTTGAAGAAAAATGTCATCTCGTTAGGAGCCTTGGAATCCAAAGGCTCAGTAGTCACTATGAGAGATATAGTTTTAAAGTGACATCTGACGCACTTGTGATGATGAAGAGCATCAGGAAAAATAATTTGTATTACTACCAAGGTAGTACAATTATTGGAGCAGTTGCAACAGCTTCCGGAGGTGATGATTTGGACACAACCCAGTTGTGGCATATGCAATTGGGACATGCTGGAGAGAAATCCTTGCAAATTCTGACAAAGAAATGATTGTTGAAATGTGCAAAGGCTTGCAAATTGAACTTTTGCGAGTATTGTGTTCTGGGAAAGTAGAAAAGAATGAAGTTTGACACCACTATACATAATACAAAACCTATTGTGGATTATATTCACTCAGATGTATGGGGTCCTTCAAAGACACCGTCTTTGGGAGGAAACTATTATTTTGTAACTTTTGTATATGACTTTTCCAGAAGAGTTTGGGTGTATCCGATGAATTCTAAAGATGAAGTGCTTAGAATTTTCCTTAATGGAAAAAAATGATCGAGAACCAGACTGGTAGAAAGATCAAACGTCTTAGGACGAACAATGGAGGGGAATATAAAAGTGACCAATTCTTTGACGTTTGGCATTATAATGGTATTGTTCGACACTTCACTGTTAGAAATACATCACAACAGAATGGGGTGGCAGAGCGTATGAATCCAACACTATTGGAGAAAGTTCGATGTATGTTGTCTAATGCTGGGTTAAGTAAGGCATTTTGGGCTAAGGTTGTGACATATGCTGGCAATCTCATCAATCGTCTGCCATCATCATCGATAGGAGGAAAAACACCATTGGAGGTATGGTATGAAAAACCTACTACTGATTATGATTCCTTACATGTATTTGGATCCACTGCTTATTATCATGTGAAATAATCCAAGCTTGATCCGAGAGCAAAGAAGGCTCTCTTTATGAGAATCACTCATGGAGTGAGGGATTCTGACTTTGGTGTTTAGACACCAAGAAGATAATTTGTAGCAGAGATGTTACCTTTGATGAATATGCCATGGTAAAAAAGGTAAAAAATGAAGCTGTCCAAACAAGTAGTACTCTGCAGCAGGTGGAACATACTCCAAAACAGGTGGAGTTTCAGCATACGATGATCCTAGAAGTTGATGCAACTGATTCTCCAAATCCAGTAGAAGAATAAGAACATGAAGAGGTTCAAACCCAATAACCATTGGAGACACCAGAATCACTTGTAGTTACAAGGCCAATGAGAGAAATTCGTAGACCTACTCGATTTGTTGATATGGTGGCCTATGATCTTCTAGTTGTTGATGATGATATCCCTATCACTTACCAAGAAGCAATACAAAGCTTGGAAAGTGATAAGTGGAAAAGTGTCATGGATGAAGAAATGCAATCTCTCCAAAAGAACAACACTTGGAAACTGACACAATTACCGAAAGGTAAAAGAGCAATTGGATGCAAGTGGGTATTTGCAAAGAAATATGGATCTCATAGAAAGAAAGATGTTCGCTACAAGACACGGTTGGTAGCTAAAGGCTACGCTCAAAAGGAGGGAATCGACTACAATGAAGTATTTTCCATTTTTGTAAAGCATTCCTACATTAGAATATTGTTGGCCTATTTAGCACAGTTGAATTTGGAGCTAGCTCAACTTGATGTAAAAACGGCTTTCTTCTATGGTGATTTAAAAGAGGAGATCTATATGACTCAGCCAAAAGGATACAGAGATGGTGGTTGTGAGAAATGGGTTTATAAGATGAACAAATCGCTATATGGATTGAAGCAATCTTCGAGGCAGTGGTACAAGTGATTTGATAGTTTTTTGATGAGGCATAAATACACCAATGTGATGGTGTGTACGTATCCTGACATTTCATATGCAGTTGGTGTTATGAGTATGTACATGCATGATCCTGGAAAAGGACATTGGCAAGCTGTGAAATAGATTCTACGGTATCTCCAACAAACCATGGATATTGGTTTAGTGTTTGAACATGATGAAGCACTTGGTTAGTGTGTGGTAACAATAATCAAGTTCAATCATTGTTTGAACTTGATTATCATCCTAAAAGTTTGAACACCTTCGGGTATATGGCGCTTGTGAGCGCAATTAGAGGCACAACATCAAATTTGGGGTGTCTAAGAAGTTGAGTAGGCTTGGTAATTCAAGCCAAGGTGGAGATTTGTTATGTTTGGCTTGAAATTAAGTTTGTCAAGTTGGAAAATTCATCTTTGGTAGGTGGCCAACTTTGCATATGAGAATTTCATCTTTGGTCCCTAAAATATTAGGTTATTTATAAGTTTAGTCCTTAAAACTCAACTATAAATAGGCCTAAGTATTTCATTAGAAATCATCCCAAAACAAGTTCTCTCTTCCTCTTGTTTTCTTCATTCTCTCAATTTGGGAATTCTAAAGAATTCCATTTGTTGTAATATTTGTTGATAGTGAAGTTATCATCCGGTGTGGTGCCCAAGGAGTAGACGATATTCTCGTTGAACCTCGTAAATTTGGTGTGTTCTCTCGTTTATTGTTTTTTATTCGGGTTTTCCATTGTGTTTCAATATTTAATAGTTTGGCGGGTTTATTCGCTGTGCAACCTTTGGTGGTTTTGATCTTGACATTTTAGGTCAATTTTAAAATTACGTTCGTGTGGGAAATAACCCGGTTTTCCCAACAAACCCAATAGTAGTAGCAGGCAAACCATCAATTTCTTTCTTATCAGTTATCAGCTTTTCAAACTTCTTTTGTGGTATCCAAAATGTTCTCACTAAATTTCTGAGACAACTTCTTTAGTTCCTATAAATCAGATGATAATAAATACAAAAGAATAGCCAAAAGAATGAACATGACAAAATTGAGCATAAATTTTTATATGGTTACAAAATGGAATTTTGTAGAAGACAAGATGGCAAGAACTTCAAAAGAAACTTGTATGACTGCTTCCCGGTCAAGTAGTATAATGCATTTGGTTTACTTAAACTTCAAAACTCGTGGTATTGTACCTGTTCAATTTTGTTAAACTGTTCTCTTTTATCATCTTCAAGAGAAACACCACTGAGAACAGCTTCCGTTATCTGGCCTGAAAACATTAAAAGAAAGTTATCTGTTCAAACACTCACAGAAACTAATAGGAATGGAAGAGGCATGTTATTTATTAGACTTTGCAATTAATTAGTATTGGCCAATACTAAACAACCAAATTAAGGTAGTGGTTCTAACATCGAATTAAAGAACCAAATTGAAAGCATAAGAATAACTCCCTATATTAGATATAAAGATAAATTAATTACATATATTTACCATCTACAATACGTTTGCGAGCTTCACTCTGAAATTGCCAATCAGGAGATTCTTTAATGGCCTTGAAGGCATTGTAGATGGGTTTACTTTGTCCCAATCTTAGTTGAAACTTGACTTTTTCAGGCTGTAAGGAAAAGCAAAACATAGTTTAGAGCAATGCATGAATGCTGCAATGCATGCATATTCGATTAAGCTCTGCTAAATACTATGATCAAATTGATCATAGTATAACTAAAATTGATGGCTTAATCTAAGTAAAAACGAAATAGTTATTAGATGTCTAAAAGACTGAAGCATTGAAGATGGCACTTGCATAAGCATTTACATATACACACTGCATGTTACATATTTGATTGTCTGCATTCGAGAACATAAAGACAAGATAATTTACCTGGACTTCTTCAATGGCAGCACGTAACTCAGCTGTGTCTTTAACATTTTTAAGATGGGTAACCATTCCCCACACAACATACAAACGATCAACAATCTTTTCCAATGGCTCCACCAGCTTTGGCCATGAAGGCTCTACTGTCTTCTCCAATTCATCCAAATCACTCTCCTACTCAGCCAATAGAAATATATCAAAACCAAACTACCAAAAACATTTCCAGGAATCCAGGTAACAGAACATCACAAGTTTCAAATTTTAAAACTCAATATATATATATATATATATGAATGATCCAGAAAAGAAAAACAATATTGGACCCTAGAGCAAGGCAAAATATAAAAACTCAATTTATTTCACAGCTTTTGATGGGTAAACTTTATGCATGCATCTGCATTTAAGAAGAGATAACACATCCCTAACAATGCCTCCCGGTGTACATGGTGTTGGGAAATAAACCAAGTACAAGTAATTTCCCTATAACCAGATTAGTAAGAATGCAAAATAAAAGCGGAAAAATAATATCCGAAATTGATAACGGAGTTCAGCCAATTGTGCTTACGTCTCCGGACTGCTGCAGATCTTTTACTAAGAGAGAAAATTTACAGGTGTTTACAAAACACTCACTACTCACAAGGAAACTCTCTAGTATTGGGAGAAAGAAATGATTTTTGGGATGGTTTTGAAGCTAAATGAGCTAGGGTATTTATAGTTGAAACTTAAGGACTTAATCTTGTAAATACCCTAAAACCTAGGGATTAATTGTGATTATCCCATTATCATTTTTCAACAAACATCTACCAAACTTTGAAAAACTATTTTTCAAAGAAACATTTACCAAACTTTGAAAACCATTTTCAAAGAAACATTTACCAAACTTTGAAAACCATTTTTTCAAAGTTGGTTACCAAACTTGAAAACCATTTTAATACTTTCAACACATGGTACATTCATGCTCATGTGAAACAAAGAGTTCCGACATAAGTAGAGGGGAGCAAAGCATCTTTCCATGCTTTTACATCCAAAACGGTATGGTTTTGGTTTTGAGAAAATCGCCTCAGTGACCAAAAAAAAGTTATAATATACGATTTTAACCAACTTTTTTTGGATTTGCCAAAATGACCAACAAAATCGCAACGCGAAATAAAAATCGCAACGCGATCCCCAGAATCGCAAATCAGTTTCCAGAATCGCAAATCAGTTTCCAAAATCGTAACGCGATTCTTGAAAATCGCGATGCGATAGTACAAATTCGCATTGCGATTTTCCATAATCGCAACGCGAATATGAAAATCGCAACGCGAACACATAAATCGCAACGCGTATCCGTAAATCGCAACGTGTATCCGTAAATCGCAACGCGTATGGGTAAATCGCAATGCGTATCCGTATATCGCAACGCGTATCCGTAAATCGCAACGATAATACATAAAATCGCAACGCGTATCCGTAAATCGCAACGCGATATTTAAAGCGCCATTATAATCGCTACGCGTATTTTATTTTCAAATTACAAAAAGAATATTAAGACAAAATCCCGTAATCGCAACTCATAACCTAAAACCTAAAATCACAACTCAGTCCCATCTCCATCTCTCACTCTCTACGGCGAAGAAATCCGTCCCCATCTCCGAAGATTTCCGTCCCCATCTCCGGCGAAATCCCTCACAACCATTCACGGTCAGAAATCCCTCACAATATTCAGAAATGGAAAATCAACCTCCGAGGGTTAGTTTTTTTAATTATTTTTATTTTGAAATGTTTGCATTATTGTAGGTTTTTCATATTGAAACTGATGATAAGTTTACTGGTCATTTCAATAATAGATTAACCATTTCACTTAGATTTCATTTCGCGTTACGATTCTGTCGTTGCGATTTTCATTTCGCGTTGCTATTCTCTCGTTGCGATTTTCAAGTTAGTATTTGTCTTTGTCTTTGTTCTGTCTTTTGGTTGAAGTAATGCAATCCATTCAAGTTTCAATTTGCAGAAGAGTCGCAACGAGATAAATGAAAATCGCAACGAGAGAATGACTGTCGCAACGAGAGAATCGCAACGCGAAATGAAAATCGCAACGAGAGAATCGCAACGCGAAACCAAAATCGCATTGCGATTTTCATTTCGCGTTGCGATTCTCTCGTTGCGATTTTCATTTCGCGTTGCGATTCTCTCGTTGCGATTGTCATCTCGCGTTGCGATTCTCTCGTTGCGATTTTCATTTCAACCAAAAGACAAAACAGTGTTGCAAATTTTAGTTTCAAGAATAAACTACTACTTTTTATGTTTATTGTTTTTGGTATATCTTCACAGTGTAGTTTTTGGTATATCTAACTTGGTATGTTTATTGTTTTTGTAGAAATTTTTTTCGGCTCAATTGACCTTGAGAAATAAAGTCAGCCTGGCCACTACAATTGCAAAGAAGCTTTCACCTGCTCAAAGACAATTGTTTGAGGAAACCTGCTTCGGGCCATGGCTGAGAGTACAGCATCCGGGTGGAGATGCTAATTTGACCCATTTGTGGCTTCAGACCATGACATCAAATCTACCCGACAGTATACAACGTGGTGAGGAAGAGATATGGTTTCATTTTCCACCAGCGTATACTTGCTTTGGGCGGAAGGAGTTCTGCTTAATCACTGGTCTACGATTCGGACACGATGATGTAGGCCGGTACACTCGTCATATCGCCCGCCCATCATGGTTATCCCGGGTTTTTTCCGGATGAGTCAATGGAGAAGCCGAACCTACATGTCGACGACCTGAAGAAATTATTTAATAAGAAAGCTGGTTTCACTCGGATGGAAGACGTCGATGTTGTCCGAGTATGCCTTCTACTACTTGTGTATGCCGGCTTTTTAGGCAGAGAGGCCAGACAACCTATTCATCGGGAGCTAATAATATTGGTAGAGGACCTGAATGCATGGAATCTGTTTCCGTGGGGTTCGTATATATGGAAAGCTACCTGGACTAAGTTGTCGTCTGCCTTTGATGACCGCAAAAGTTTGCGGGGCGATGGGTCCAAATACACTTTGTCAGGCTTTGTTTGGGCCTTTAAGGTAAGAATTTCTATATAATGTTTCTAAAATTATAATTAATTATTTAACAATTACTAATTTTGTTATTATATTGTTTGTAGATTTGGATATTCGAGGCTTTCCCCAGCATGCGTACATATGCAATAAAAACGTCAAATGATATTCCCAGGGCTATTTCCTGGAAGAGGAAAACTCTGTTGGATTGGGAAGACTTAATACCATATGCCACAATAAATAATGTAAGTTAACACAAATACTTTCATATATATAAACAAGTTATTAATAGTAGACGTTTAACTTTGTTTGAGTTTTTATATTTTAGGAGGCCAACATTCCATTACAAAGACTGACACCCACGGAGGAAGAGCTTGCCACTGATTGGTGGCAAGCTAGTCAGAATTTTTTTGATGGCACGGATGATGAGCAGCATCCACTTCCTCCAATTCGAGAGCCATCACCTCACCTAGAGCCATCACCCGATCGACCCTACTATACATCTCTAGAACGAGAGCCATCACCTATCCCGTCACATCATCGAGCCTCTTCTCCACCATCACCTCATGATAGGCGACCGACAAAGATGCCACGACTCCTATCTCCCTGTTCTCCACCTCCACCTCAACGGGATGAGTCAAGGGAGTTACGTGATGAGGTCAATGCCTTGCGTGAGGATATCGGTACTCTACGCGATAACGATGGTGCATGGCGTGTGGAGGTGTCAACTTTACGTGGTGAGGTTGCCGCTCTACGTGAGATGATAGTATCGTTGCAGAATGAGGTTCATACTCTACGCAACGAGGTAAGTTTAAGATTTTCCATATTTAACTTAATGATAAATTTACTCGTAATTTCACTTAGATTAGCCATTTCACTTAGATTGCTTAGTAAATTTATTCGGTTGCTGCCAATTCTGCTAAACTGTGTATTCTTTAACACTGTGAAATAGTATTTGTCTTTGTTTTGTCTTTTGGTTGAAAGTAAATTTGTTCGGTTGCTGCCAATTCTGCTAAACTGTATATTCTTTAACACTGTGAAATATATTTGTCTTTGTTTTGTCTTTTGGTTGAAAGTAAATTTGTTCGGTTGCTGCCAATTCTGCTAAACTGTGTATTCTTTAACACTGTGAAATATATTTGTCTTTGTTTTGTCTTTTGGTTGAAAGTAAATTTGTTCGGTTGCTGCCAATTCTGCTAAACTGTATATTCTTTAACACTGTGAAATATATTTGTCTTTGTTTTGTCTTTTGGTTGAAAGTAAATTTGTTCGGTTGCTGCCAATTCTGCTAAACTGTGTATTCTTTAACACTGTGAAATAGTATTTGTCTTTGTTTTGTCTTTTGGTTGAAAGTAAATTTGTTCGGTTGCTGCCAATTCTGCTAAACTGTGTATTCTTTAACACTGTGAAATATATTTGTCTTTGTTTTGTCTTTTGGTTGAAAGTAAATTTGTTCGGTTGCTGCCAATTCTGCTAAACTGTGTATTCTTTAACACTGTGAAATAGTATTTGTCTTTGTTTTGTCTTTTGGTTGAAAGTAAATTTATCCATTCAAGTTTCAATTTGCAGAAGAAGAAATAGTTTACTTTCGCAACACGAAACTTAAAATCGCAACGCGAAACCAAAATCGCAACGCGAAATGAAAATCGCAACGACAGAATCGCAACGCGAAACCAAAATCGCAACGACAAGATCGCAACGCGAAACCAAAATCGCATTGCGATTTTCATTTCGCGTTGCGATTCTTTCGTTGCGATTTTCATTTCGCATTGCGATTCTGTCGTTGCGATTTTCATTTCGCGTTGCGATTTTGGTTTCGCGTTGCGATTTTAAGTTTCGTGTTGCGAAAGTAAACTATTTCTTCTTCTGCAAATTGAAACTTGAATGGATTGCATTACTTCAACCAATAGACAAAACAAAGACAAATACTAACTTCAGGGTATTAGTTTGAAACATATTTTTCTTTGTTATCTGATGCATTTGTGAACTATGATAGAATAATGACTTGGGTGAATACAATGCAAGTTTGAAACATATTTGTCTTTGTTTTCACTGTTTAAATATCATGTCTGTTTATTTACTGATTTTTGTATTTAATTATTTAGCGGCCCGATAGAGTGGATGCTTTACGTCGGGTTATGCTTGCACGACGGAGTTCACGCATCAGACAGCGTGCACGTGCTATTAAGTCTCCGTACACCCCAATAGTGCGAAGACACCGCAAGAAGAAGCCCGACTCGCCTGTCATCCCTCAAGAGTCCGCTCCTATCGTTGAAGAGGCCCCCCATATCATTCCTCGAGAGTCCCCTCCCACCGTTCAAGAGGCCACTGTCATCATTGAAGAGGTCCCTCCCACCATTCAAGAGCCCGATTCACATGGCGTCATATGTAGGCTTCTTGAGAAACCCTCTGTCGTGCCGGACATGATGGATTCAAGTTGGCTCTCGTATGAGTTACCGGCCAGTACCATACCGGTATCTGAAGAGGAGAGGGAACAACTACCGGACACAATTTTGGATAACACCCTTTGGGCTAAGACCGCAGTTGATTTTATCTACATGAGCGGAGCAAGGGGTGTTTCACTGACATATGCAAGCTCACCGATGATATCTTTTTGTTGCTTGAACGGCCTTGGTGGGGCGTATTATTAGGGGTCGAAGACAATGGCTATTTCGATGGGGGGGTAAGTCTTATATTTTTCTTATATTTCAATTTGATTAATTTTTTTTAAATTTATGTAAGTCACTAATATATGTCTTTTTTTGTAAAACAGCATATCGATGCGTGGGTGACACGTCTTCTAATAATAAGAAAACTTAAGAAAAATAAAAATATACGATATACAATAATGCCGACGTCTTTTCACGCCGTTCACTTGAAGAATGCACGAGATGAATCATTTGATTTGGGCAATGGACAAGCTAAACTTTATCCTGCATGGTGGGAGGTCGATAAGGTTAGTATTTATTTTAGATTGAGTTTAAAGGTTTTATGAAATAAGTGCGCAAATGAATGAATTATTACTTATGATTGCAGGTGTTTATCCCTGTTTTGGAACGTAAACATTGGATTCTCGTCGAGCTTCAGCTCCCATCCCTTAAGACAATAGTGTATGACAGCATGATAAATTACATATCATTGGCTGATTTAAGAGATGTTATTAAGGGATGGAGCTCTCATTTGGCTAAATTCTTGGATGCGATCAATTATTGGACTCGTTCTGGAAACAAGAAGCCAAAGAAGCTCAATATTACAGTTATTAGAGACGAGACCGCGCCACAACAAACGAGCGGAGCCAGAGGAGATTGTGGTCCTCTCGTATGCTTGGCGTTGGAGCGTTTGACGACGGGAAGCATCAAGTATCTACCTCCCACCGATAGAGATAAAGCTGCAGTAGGCTTGTGGTTTCGGCATTATATGGCTAAATCGATATATACGAGACGATGCCTACCTGCATCCGCGTTATAAAAATGTCCATAAACAATTGGTAAGTTTATATACTTATAAATGAAAATGTTTGGTTAATTAACTAGAATTCAATAATTTGCGTAGAAAGTGTTGTTTGAACAAATGTTTGGTTTCTGCAGGTTAATCTCAGAAGTGAACTGCGTGAAAATGATGTCGAGCTGCAAAAGTTGATTCAATAGTTTAATTGATTGTTTTTTGATTGTTTAATTGATTTGTAAAAGTTGATTCAATAGTAGATGATCGGAAATAAGAATTATTGCTTATTTTTGATTGTTTAATTGATTTGTAAAAGATGATTTGTAAAAGTTGATTTGTGTAATTGATGCGAACATAATTCTTATTTGTGCTTGTTTAATTGATTGAAATGTAATGGTTGATTTTGTTGATTTCAATCTGCATTATGTTGAAGGCAAAAATGACTATCGCAATGCGAAATGAAAATCGCAATGCGAAATGAAAATCGCAACGAGAGAATCGCAATGCGAAATGAAAATCGCAATGCGGAAATGAAAATCGCAATGCGTTTATAATTTCGCATTGCGATTATCTCGTTCCGATTTTCATTTCGCATTGCGATTTCATTTCGCATTGCGATTCTTTCGTTGCGATTTTCATTTCGCATTGCGATTTTCATTTCGCATTGCGATTTTCATTTCGCATTGCGATTTTCATTTCGCATTGCGATTTTCATTTCGCATTGCGATTTTAATTTCGCATTGCGATTCTGTCGTTGCGATTTTCATTTCGCATTGCGATTTTCATTTCGCATTGCGATTCTCTCGTTGCGATTTTCATTTCCGCATTGCGATTTTCATGTTGGGATTTTCATTTCGCGTTGCGATTGTATTTTCCGTGTTGCGATAGTCAAATGCATGCCTAATAGTGATAACAACTGAATAACAAGAGTTGGTTAAGTCAAAATGGTTGGCCTGAGTCATTAATTCAACTGAAAATGTTAAAAGTTCACACATAAAATCCACATAATACAACGTTTGCATTTAAAAATCACCTAAGTTAACAGTCTCAAAAGGTGAAGCCAATCGTGATTGGGATTTTAAAGATGATTGCCTTTTGCTTGACACCATATGAGCTTTGGATTTTGATGAGGATCCATATTTTGGTAGAGGAAAAGATGATTTTGATGGCACTGGTGATCCACATGTCAACCTTGTATGACCACTTTCCTTGCACCGACTACATGTCGATCTCTTCTTCTCTTCACCCTTAGACGGTATACGATCGTGACTTTTTGGTCGGCCAGGTAGCCTTCTGTCCATGGCTGGTGGCAAAACTGTTTGTAAGTCATCTGGTATGTCCCACTCAGAAGGATGTGGAATAGGGTAGACAATCTCGGCATAAGTCTGTCGATAAACTTCTGTAGTGTAGCAATCCATAGCGTATGCGCTTGAATCATCTTGGTTTAAATGAAGAGCAACTTTTATAACATGGCCACACGGATAACCAGATGTTTGCCATTTCATACAACTACACGTCTTTGCATTTAGATCGACTAGCCCATTTAAGTTATTATCCAGTACTTGAAACAAAGTGTTTGAACATGGTTCAACTCTCCATGACGTTGACTTCACAACACGTTTCGTTATCTTTTTTTCAGTCCATGGTGTAACACGATGTTCCAATGTTCCTGTAAATTTAAATAAACAATACTTAGTAAAATATAAATATGATAAGTTACGAATTCAAAGAAATAATACCTGCATGGTTTCTTTTCTTGTAGTACCACTGTTGAATAGAGGCTCGAAAAAACTCCATTAACATAGTAATGGGTAATTTCCGGGAATGACGACTTAGAGCGTTGATTGATTCTGCACTATTAGACGTCATGAAACCATATCTTGCTCCAAGTTGATGTACTCTTGACCATCTTTCAAACCCGACATCTTCTAGTGTTTGAGCACACTGAGGCAAAACACGTCTTAAACATTTATATGCTTATTGAAATCCACTTCCCGATAAGCTTTTACAGCCTTCCAGTATGTCCATTTGTGCTTTTTTATACCAGCAGACCTTGATTTTAGATTTCTATACAAATGAACACCACAAAGTCCATGAAAAGCATCTGGGAAACACCTTCTAACAGCGTTGTCAATTGAGTTTGCCCTATCGGATATGATTGTCAGATTGCTAATAGGACCTATGCAATCCCTAAGATGCCCCATAAACCATGTCCATGAATCAGAGGTTTCAGATTTGCCAACCCCGTAAGCTATTGGCAATATCCCATTGTTAGCATCCATGGCTACTGCTAATAAGTTTACTCCAAGGTATCGACCTTTCAAATGTGCTCCGTCAACTATAATAACTGGGCGCATGCAAGTAATAAACGAACGAATCTACAAAATAATATACACAAGAAATATAATCATTTAAATGTGAAATGCATGTAACTAACAAAAATGAGTCAACAAAATTATATTGATTTACTAACCGTAGCACCAATGGCGATAAACAGCAACTCAAAGCGTCCATCTCTATCTGTTTTGATATGAGTTACCGACCCAGGATTTTTCAGCTTTAAATTGTGACAATAAGCCGGCAGTTGGGCAAACGATGCTTCTGGCGACCCCCTCAACAATTCCAAGGCATAACATTTGGCTCTCCAAGCTTGAGAATATGATATACTAATCTTGAACCGAGCATTCATGTCAGTCATAATTTCATGTCCCCGATATACCCTGCCATTCAAAAACATTAACTCAGCCAGAAAACCACCCAACACCTTTTGTTTGCCTGTCTATGGTGAGGAAAAACTTGGGTTCTTGAACATGTATGTTATCAATAAAAGTCCTAACTTGAAACATTTTGCAATCTTTTATTCTCTTTGCAATCATACGCCACGTACAGTTTTTGTCAATCATACACCTTGTTTCGAAACGATCTTTGCTTGATTTGTTAACTTTTAGTTGATAGCCATCTTCCACACATTTCGTATATAAAGCTATCTTCAAGTCTTCCTTTGTATCAAAACAATCATCTTTCTTGATACGAATAACTTTTGTGTAACAATCAACTGCTTTCTTTATCAACTCTTCTTCCGGTATCTGAAGTAATTCTGGCATATTCCAGTTATACGCCCGTGGCATTTTCTTTTCTTCGGGGACTTTTTCTTCTTCTTTTTCTTCTTCAGGATTATATGAATTACAGAATGGATGTTCAACATGTTCATTCACAGTCGTAACTTCCTCCTCATTATCATCAACATTACATTCTTCGGCAACGGCTGTTTCATCATCAAAATTCGGGTATTGACCAATATCAATATCATTACACGCATGGTCTGTTTCTTCTTCTGAAACATCATCAAAATCCGTGTATTGACCAATATCAAAGTCCGGATATTGACCAAGACCAAATTTCGAATACTGACTAGTACTCACAATTTTTTCTGTTGGCTCATCATCGTCTAACTGGTCAATACGAAAACCGGAATTTGGTGCTGAAAGTTGATTGGGATTTGGATTAGAGAAAGGTTGTGGGTTTTGAGAAAAACTTAGTTGATTACTACCCGCTACTGACCCAACAATACTACTTCTAGGTTCAACAACATACAATGTAACATCATCTTGTGAAACACTAATGTAAGCAATGAATCGTTCAACATCTTCATTGTCGGTTAACAAATAAACTTTACCATTTCTCTGATAAGATAGCCTAAATCCACTTAGGGGCTCTAAATTCAATTTATTTGAAACACGTAGCATTAGAGTTTCATAAGTTAACTTTTGTAAAGACAATTTTAGTTGAAGATTCATGGGTAAAGGCATATATTGTAAAACACCATGAACATTATCCCATGACCCTCCAAAACACAAATCTATCCAAACATGATCAACATTAGATGATTTCATGGTTGTAAATTAATTTACTAAACAGACGAGCTGCGAAACTAAAACCTGTTGCCGGATTGGGAAGGATGTCGTTGGATATAGGAACGGATGTCGCCGGAGAGAGTGATAGATGGAGATGGAATGAGTTGCGATTTAGGGATTTAGTTTATGATTTCAGTGTTATATACCCAAAATTTAAGTGTTGTGATTTACAGATTCTCGTTGCGATTTACGGATTATCGTTGCGATTTACAGATTCTCGTTGCGATTTACGGATTATCGTTGCGATTTACGGATACGCGTTGCGATTTACGGATTATCGTTGCGATTTACGGATACGCGTTGCGATTTACGGATACGCATTGCGATTTACGGATACGCGTTGCGATTTACGGATACACGTTGCAGTTTACGGATACGCGTTGCGATTTACGGATACGCGTTGCGATATACGGATACGCATTGCGATTTACCCATACGCGTTGCGATTTACGGATACACGTTGCGATTTACGGATACGCGTTGCGATTTATGTGTTCGCGTTGCGATTTTCATATTCGCGTTGCGATTATGGAAAATCGCAATGCGAATTTGTACTATCGCATCGCGATTTTCAAGAATCGCGTTGCGATTTTGGAAACTGATTTGCGATTCTGGGGATCGCGTTGCGATTTTTATTTCGCGTTGCGATTTTGTTGGTCATTTTGGCAAATCCAAAAAAAGTTGGTTAAAATCGTATATTATAACTTTTTTTTGGTCACTGAGGCGATTCTCTCTTTGGTTTTACTTTTCCGGCTTAATTATTATTTTGACTGTTGACTCTCTTTCCTTTTGTAGGTCGCAGTTTGAGATTTGTAGTGGCTAAGGTTTGATGGTAGATTTTGGAGTCGAGTTTAGCTGGATACAGGCTTGGTTAGTGGCTTTTTTGGGTTCATCCGGATAGAAATTGATGCCAACAGTAATGAATCAGTCATGGAGCTGAAGGGCTACTTTTCCAGACCAAAATTCAATTACTTTCATATTTTAAATTATTGGTAAATAAAAGGTGAACATTTACCTGTGAAATTTATAGTTCCTTTTGCAGATTATAAGAACAATGTCTTGCTCCCGTTGGTTTCCAGATATAGTCCCCAACACTGGACAAAATTTCACCCCCAATGTCCCTGCCATCTTCAATATCATCCAAGTATGGATTATACCCAGTATTTCTAATCATTAAGAAGTGAATAACAACAGATCTCAATATGTATATATATAACAAAAATGATCTGAAGCTACAGGAAAAAGAAAAACTCATAAATAAAACACATCACCCATGTTGACGTACTTCCCCGTTCCTCGAAAACACTCGCTGGTAATGTCCGGATTCTTCACGATGACAACCCTCATCGAAATTCTGAGAATAGCTAGCGGCATCATAGTGAAAAGAAATGGCTTCGAACCATACGTACTGTTCTTCCCATCTCTCACAAACCAATTGATCAGGTTTCTCCATCGCCGCCTTCTCTTTTCGTTGGTGCTGCTGCTCCGATGGATCCTTGAGTAATCCATTCCTTCATGTACTGTGAAGCATGATGGGGACGTCATATTGTAACCGGAGAAACAAGAGGATCCCCTGCTGCGGCGGTTAATCAGATCTCTTGCCATTTCTGACATATTGATTTTTTCTCCACCTTTTACTAGGTGCTACACTTGATTTTATGTAATAGAAGAAATAAATATTAGATTTATTGAGTTTACAAATATGGTCAATAGAATCCAAGTACAAAGAAACTTTATTGGTGTGATATGTAATTAATGATGTTTTGATTTGGTGAATTGCTCCCAAGATAATTAGGCAACCCCGGCGTGTATAGAAACTTAATACTGAAATTACAATTTATTGACGCATTCTTTGAATTATGAGTAAAAGATGTAAAGGAAATCAACTGCAATTTGACAAAAAAGAAAACCAAATTACTTTAGTTTATACATTTACATTCGTCATAGAATGGATTTCTTTTAATATTTGTGCCATGTTAGTCTCTTTTCAGGTCTAATACATTATTTTCTCTTTACATACGTCATTTTTTAATCATTTTCTCTCACTTTTTTTAAATCCAATTTGCATCTTTTAAAATTTCTCAAGCTGCGTTGCATTGATGTCGCTGGGTTCGTTGGTGGAATATAGTTGGTGGTTCAGACAAAAATGAAAAATCTATATGCCTACGCAACAAAGTTAACCAGTTATTTTTAGGATATATATACCTAAATATTAATCTGGTCAACATAGATGTAATAGATTGGTTGGTTAGAGCGCGTGGCTGTATAAAAGATGAGTGAACTGAAAACGACAGTTCAACGACAACGATAGAGACCAAAGAACAGAAAATGAAACACTCAACGCTAGATCCATGAAGTTTAAGGGGTTTTAGGTTAAATGGACATTGAATTTGCGTTCAAGAGGAGGAAAAAAGTTTGGTAGAAAATTTTAGGGCTTATTAGCCACTATTAACAAAGGCTGGTGATGGGTGATTTCGATGAACGGTGGTTGAAATTTGAGCAAGTTGAGAGAAAATGGAAAGAATAAAAAAAGAAGAAAATGAAGGAAATTAATGAATTTTTGGATTTTTATATAGATGCAAAACGTCATTTTTTTGTAGAAATTTAGTTTTTAAAAACGTTGTCGTTTTGATGTTGTGTGCTATGTCATAATGTTGTTAATTATTTAACGACATGGTGACGACAACAAGAGTAATGTCAAAGTGTAACACCCCAACCCGTATCCGACCCGGATACGAATCCGATGTGTCACATTGACCTTTTAAAACATGTACTTGTATAAAATATTGAGTAATTTAAAACTTTTATAACATATAAATGACTAATTTTAAAAGACATTTTCATATACAAAACCAATCAGAGCATGTATATTTCACTTATTTATTTACATATAACTATTCGAAACATTTATAAAACTGTTCATAGCTTAAACAATATATTCTTTTGAAAACATGCCAACTAGAACTTTATATACTAAAATACATATTATTCACCTCTTTTCTGATCTGACCTTTAGTAAGGAGAACTGACCTGTCTTGCTCCACCTTGCTCTTTACTCTTCTCGAAACCTACGTGTAAATCACTTACACACTAAGTCAAAGACTTAGTGAGGCATATAAACATATAAGGTAAACGGTAACTAATAAGCATACCTAAACAATTACTACTATCATTTCATACCACTCATACTTTTACATGTAACAAATATATGCATACATATATGTCATTATCATTCATATCTCTTATCTCATGTTCCTATGATCTCTTATGTCCATATCATATAACATATACCATAACCAATTGCACATATACATATCATGTCATGTAAACTATATATATATACTGTCATTGATTCCTTTCATCATATGGTCTTATAAGTTATCATTTGTACAATCAATATCACACATGAAATTCTACAAGGAAACAAACATATTATCATATCACTTTATTAATATTATCTATTTAATAGCCCATGATACACATGTGAGAACTAAAGATATGTGACTACATAGAGGTTGTGCACTAATGTTGTCACCACAGCTCATATAATTGCACCGAAGTGTCACATATAATTGCACCAGAGTGCCGCGTAGAATTGCACTGTCGTGCCATATAATAATGTCCATAAGGACCACATATCATTCCTTAAGAATCATATACATATACTAGGGATCAAGTATGTGTCTCACCAGACATCACACATGTTCCAAAGAATATATATATGTCCCGAAGGACCACATATCATTCCTTAAGAATCATATACATATGCCAAGGATCAAGTATGTGTCTCACTAGACTTCACACATGTTCCAAAGAATACATATATGTCCCGAAGGACCACATAGACCCTCGACTCTTGGCATGCCAACTATACCCCTAGCTCTCATGACACATAACATGGGCATTATCTTTTATATCCTTTTACATATTCATGTAACCATATCATATATTCATATAAGCTCATGGTTTCATTCACATATACATGTAATCACGTAGTTCATGTCAATTCTCATATGAGTTCATATTCATATAAACATAGGATTCACCCTCATGTATCACATATACTTTCTCTTTCATATGGCTCATAACATTTCTCATGTGTTCATATGACATGTAAATCATTGTCATCTTATCATGTTATCACATAAATATATACTCATGAATACATATAAATCATAACAAATACATACTTCTATGAATTCATGTTTTTCACTATTGGAAATAGACTTATCGCAAGTTTTATTTTCTATTGAACCTCGTATACTAAATAATGTGCACTCACCTTAGCCTTGTTTGCTTTGAATCAATCTTAATCCTTAGATTGTTCCGGAACAAGCTTTATTCTATATCTACATCATAATAATACATTGATACATATAAGTATACTAATTGATATCTTCTAAATTTTCACTTCTTAGGCTAAAAGAAAAGCCCATTTCATCTTTTAATGAAGGTATGCATCGATGCACTGCACAGTGTATCGATGCATTCCCTATCGGTGCATCGATGCACTACCTGTGCATCGTTGCATAAAATACATTCGATGTTTGTTTATTACTGGGATGCATCGATGCATGCCTTATGCATCGATGCACCAATTGCATTCGATGTTTTTAGATTAAAAGAGTGCATCGATGCACTACCTGTGCATCGATACACCTTCAAACAATTTTTGGGTTTTAACCTTGATGCATCGGTGCACTATGAATATGCATCGATGCACTCTGCCCAGAATCCTCTTTTTGAACCCAAAAATTCATTCTTTTTGGATTAAATCCTTCATATTTCAACCCTTTTCATATTCCTAACTTACATATACATACTTAAACTCATTAATATTCATTTATCTCATCTTTAACCTTAATATTCTCTCATCTTTAGGAATTTCAAGAATCATACCCTATTTTCCACATGTTTCAAATCCAATTCTAACACTTAATACTTATTAATTAAGCTGATGACAAGTCAAATTTAGCTTCAAGTTCAACTTATCAACTCCATTCTGGTCACTCAAGAACTCCAAATCTTTAATCTTCCCTAACTCATTTATCTTTTGATCTTAAGATAACTTAAGCTTTCCTTAAGCTTAAGTATCACCTAAGAATCATAACCCAACTTTTAATTCAACAAATAACCAACTAATTAAGAAACTCACCTTTGAGCTGGAGCTTCACGCACAAAGAAGAAAGGAGGAGAAGAGAATTCTGGAAACATTGTTTTTGGTTTCCTACACTCCCACGTGTAAAAATATATATCCCCACTATCACGTTTTTAATTCCTTAAATGATCAAATGACCATTTTACCCTTTAGTTCATTTAATAATTACTAACAACTTTTAGGAAATACTTCCAAATAAATCACTGAACTAATCCATTCTTCTACTTTAGTCACCAAATTCTGAAACTTTACAATTTGGTCACTAACCCATAGTTTGGGATGTTACAAATCTCCCCTCCTTTTAAAAATTCGTCCTCGAATTTTCACTGCACATCCTGAGAAGAACATATCTTCTAACGTTCTCATGCTGCTTTCTGAACTTAATCT
The DNA here is from genome assembly GCF_006381635.1 of Hibiscus syriacus. Classification (NCBI taxonomy): domain Eukaryota; kingdom Viridiplantae; phylum Streptophyta; class Magnoliopsida; order Malvales; family Malvaceae; genus Hibiscus; species Hibiscus syriacus. Next base: position 2,612,287 of record NW_024062775.1, on the reverse strand, counting down.
TTTGTATCATCTTTAATAACTTGGTTCTTATCTTTTCAATTATTCGACTACCTTTTTACTTTATATCTCCTATCATGTCACTTATCAGATAGACAATAACATTAATTCTTATTACTCAAACTCATAAATCAATCAAATTCCTTGTCAATCTTCAATTGTCTTTCAAGAATCACCAAACTTTTATTTCATCCTTACTTGACTAACTCCAAAACTTCCTTAATACATATAAATCTTTCTTCATTTCTCTGACTACATCCACTTGACAAAGAAACATAACCTTAAATCTTCATCATAACTGATTAAACATACACTTTGCATAACTAAACAATTTCTCATATTACCTGACATACCTTTCTTACTTCTGGTTAAACTTATAACCTATATCTCAACATAATTTTTATCACATCTAATTCTTTAAACTTCATCCTTTCATTTTCTTCATAAATCAAAATCTTCTTATACACCAATCATATCTTTCTTTCATGTTCACATACTCTATTCCTATCACTTAAACTTATCTCTGATTACCAATCTTTATTATATCTTTATAACTTTACTAATCAACTTTACTTATACATAACCTCATTCTTATCGTATCTTGCTTGTATTTTCTTCCTTCAAAATTTTCTTTAAAACACATAAATATTTATCTCCTTGCCTATATCATATCTATATGATCAAAATACACAACCACATCCAGATTCGTATCTCATTTGATTAACTTACTTTATGTTTCCTTCAAATTTGATAATTCTAACATCCATGCCATTACAGCTATTTAATAACAACTTTTCAATCTAGGGCGTAAGCCCTGATCAAATTGATCATAAACATCATTTCAGTTAAAATCAACCCAGTGTAATTCACTTATTGAACCCATACTCTCATTCATATACAGTATTATGCCTTGTCTCCTTTATTACCTTTCATTTCAATGATTAAAATACATAACCATATCTCAATCCACACCATACATAATTAGCTTACCCTGAAATCATCTTCTAATCCTTTAACTTTAATACACTACTATCTTATAACTCTGTTAGTCAACATCGGTTCTTCCAATCTAAAACATAAACCTTCATCGAACCATTCATATACATTCTTTGCAGTCGGAATTATTTCAACAATAGTTTACTCAACTAATCAAATAAACATTCAATCTCATACACCATGTCACTTCCATTATTCAAGCTTAACATTCTAACTTCATTTACTTATAAACTGATCATTGATGTACCCATACTTAAACTCTTCTTATCAATCCTTAGTTTTACTCAAACATTTGAATCCTCACTTCCTTCACTCTATCACTTTACTATAATCACAATAGACAACTGTATCCTGATGCACTTCATATTTGGTTATCATAACCTACCATATCTTGAAATCTTGTAATTTCAATACATTCCGTCCCATAATCTTGTTAGCCAACGCTAACTCTTTCCATCTTAAATAAAAAAAATAGTATCTACCTCAATTGATACATTTAAAATACTTCTTATCCTTCACATTATTTAATCTCTAGCAAAGCACTTAATCCATTCCTCCACTTGTTTCAAAAATCACCAGATTTCAATACTCATCTAATCCATTTAAAATACTTTTTCTGCTTTGATTTACATAACTTCTGAAAGAGCTTTTAACCCAATTCACAAGGGTTGTTTTTAACCCTGACTTATCCTCAATTAACTCTTTGTTTAATCTTTCAAGATCAAACCTACTATTGGAGTCTGTCGAACTCTCATCTGATTTGATTCTCTGTCGGAGAATACAACTAATTCATGTCTGGTTTAAAGTTGAACCAGAATCTCTACCTTTCTTTGATGGTGGTAAAATTCTATGAAGCACTAATTCTTTTAATCATCTGAGATTTTTTTTCCAATCATTTTATTCTTAGCTCTCTCTAGAGCTTTAACACGATCAACCATTTCTTGAAATGAGAACAATTTCAAAACCAGTAAAACTCTTTTAATTTAAGGCACAAGTCTTAAACAATCAATCACATGTATCATTTTTATCCTTCATAATTAGAATCAATTCAACAATAAATATGCTTAACTTATCAAACTTACTTTCATACACATGCATGGGTAATTCCCTTGCTTCAAGCTCATATATTCGAGCTTCATCTATCCGCCTTATTCTAACTTGTCAAAGTAGTAACGAAACTACTCAATTTAATTTCTCCTCTTTGGAGAAATAAAAACCTTCTATCATATCATCTAACCATAGGTCTGTAACAACAGAACCTTCCTCAAATCCATCCTTGAACTCGGGTGCTCTTAACTTTTCAACTAATTCGATACATTCATTTTATGAGTTAAAAAAAATATAAATTGAAAATTCATCAGAATATTCTTCAACATGGTTAAGACATTCCCTAAGTTTATACAGGCACTTCCTGAGGTTTTTCGCTCTTCTCCCTGCCTGGCCAGGGCAGGTGAATGCTATTACCTTCAGTCTATTACCTTGTGCTTCACTCTGGAAGCTCTCATGATCATACATCTAATATAACATAACATTTTAATTCTATTAGCAAGACAATACACTCCTTACACTATCAGATCAGAAATTATTCACTCTATGTTGGCATGTATACTTTTTAAAACACTTTTTACTTCGATTGATGCCTAGAATCGGCTAAACCGTAGCTCTGATACCATTAAATGTAACACCCCAACCCGTATCCGACCCGGATACGAATCCGAGGTGTCACATTGACCTTTTAAAACATATACTTGCATAAAATAGTGAGTAATTTAAAACTTTTATAACATATAAATGACTAATTTACATAAAAGACATTTTCATTATTACAAAACCAATCAGAGCATGTATATTTCACTTATTTATTTACATATAACTATTCGAAACATTTATAAAACTGTTCATAGCTTAAACAATATATTCTTTTGAAAACATGCCAACTAGAACTTTATATACTAAAATACATATTATTCTCCTCTTTTCTGATCTGACCTTTAGTAAGGAGAACTGACCTGTCTTGCTCCACCTTGCTCTTTACTCTTCTCGAAACCTACGTGTAAATCACTTACACGCTAAGTCAAAGACTCAGTGAGGCATATAAACATATAAGGTAAACGGTAACTAATAATCATACCTAAACAATTACTACTATCATTTCATACCACTCATACTTTTACATGTAACAAATATATGCATACATATATGTCATTACCATTCATATCTCTTATCTCATGTTCCTATGATCTCTTATGTCCATATCATATAACATATGCCATAACCAATTGCACATATACATATCATGTCATGTAAACTATATATATATACTATCATTGATTTCTTTCATCATATGGTCTTATAAGTTATCATTTGTACAATCAATATCACACATGAAATTCCACAAGGAAACAAACATATTATCATATCACTTTATTAATATTATCTATTTAATAGCCCATGATACACATGTGAGAACTAAAGATATGCGAGTACATAGAGGTTGTGCACTAATGTTGTCACCACAGCTCATATAATTGCACCGAAGTGCCACATATAATTGCACAGGAGTGCCGCGTAGAATTGCACCGTAGTGCCATATAATAATGTCCATAAGGACCACATATCATTCCTTAAGAATCATATACATATACTAGGGATCAAGTATGTGTCTTACCAGACTTCACACATGTTCTAAAGAATACATATATATCCCGAAGGACCACATATCATTCCTTAAGAATCATATACATATGCCAAGGATCAAGTATGTGTCTCACCAGACTTCACACATGTTCCAAAGAATACATATATGTCCCGAAGGACCACATAGACCCTCGACTCTTGGCATGCCAACTATACCCCTAGCTCTCATGACAAATAACATGGGCATTATCTTTTATAACATTTTACATATTCATGTAACCATATCATATATTCATATAAGCTCATGGTTTCATTCACATATACATGTAATCACGTAGTTCATGTCAATTCTCATATGAGTTCATATTCATATAAACATAGGATTCACCCTCATGTATCACATATACTTTCTCTTTCATATGGCTCATAACATTTCTCATGTGTTCATATGACATATAAATCATTGTCATCTTATCATGTTATCACATAAACATATACTCATGCACACAAATAAATCATAACAAATACATACTTCTATGAATTCATGTTTTTCACTATTGGAAATAGACTTATCGCAAGTCTTATTTTCCATTGAACCTCATATACTAAATAATGTGCACTCACCTTAGCCTTGTTTGCTTTGAATCAATCTTAATCCTTAGATTGTTCCGGAACAAGCTTTATTCTATATCTACATCATAATAATACATTGATACATATAAGTATACTAATTGATATCTTCTAAATTGTCACTTCTTAGGCTAAAAGAAAAACCCATTTCATCTTTTAATGAAGGTATGCATCGATGCACTGCACAGTGTATCGATGCATTCCCTATCGGTGCATCGATGCACTACCTGTGCATTGGTGCATAAAATACATTCGATGTTTGTTTATTACTGGGATGCATCGATGCATGCCTTATGCATCGATGCACCAATTGCATTCGATGTTTTTAGATTAAAAGAGTGCATCGATGAACAACATGTGCATCGATACACCTTCAAACAATTTCTGGGTTTTAACCTTGATGCATCGTTGCACTATGAATATGCATCGATGCACTCTGCCCAGAATCCTCGTTTTGAACCCGAAAATTCATTCTTTTTGGATTAAATCCTTCATATTTCAACCCTTTTCATATTCCTAACTTACATATACATACTTAAACTCATTAATATTCATTTATCTCATCTTTAACCTTAATATCCTCTCCTCTTTAGGAATTTCAAGAATCATACCCTATTTTCCACATGTTTTAAATCCAATTCTAATACTTAATACTTCTTAATTAAGCTGATGACAAGTAAAATTTAGCTTCAAGTTTAACTTATCAACTCCATTCTGGAAATTCACTCAAGAACTCCAAATCTTTAATCTTCCCTAACTCATTTATCTTTTGATCTTAATATAACTTAAGCTTTCCTTAAGCTTAAGTATCACCTAAGAATCATAACCCAACTTTTAATTCAACAAATAACCAACTAATTAAGAAACTCACCTTTGAGCTGGAGCTTCACGCACAAAGAAGAAAGGAGGAGAAGAGAATTCTGGAAACATTATTTTTGGTTTCCTACACTCCCACGTGTAAAAATATATATCCCCACTATCACATTTTTAATTCCTTAAATGATCAAATGACCATTTTACCCTTTAGTTCCTTTAATAATTACAAACAACTTTTAGGAAATACTTCCAAATAAATCATTGAACTAATCCATTCTTCTACTTTAGTCACCAAATTCTGAAACTTTACAATTTGGTCACTAACCCATAGTTTGGGATGTTACACAAAGTTTAATGAGCAAATTGGAAAAATTGAAAATTCAGTGAGTAAAATAGAAGAGAGAGTAAAGTCCAATGAGAAACAATGTAATTTACTCTTATTTTAAATGTATAAGGACTAGAATAAAAATGTTATATGGAATAGATACTTGTAGTGGACTTTAACCAAATAATTTATAATATGAGTACACATTTATAAATAAAAGACTTAAATATACAAAAGGTGTCAAACCAATGCTCGTTTTTCCAGTTTAGTGACTAATATTTTTTTCGTTCCAGTTGGTGCCTAACGTTTCATTTCGTTACTCAAAATGGGTCCAGCCGTGACGGGCCGTTAAGTTTGATTAACCCATTAAAAATGCCAGCTGACATATTTTTTAGGGTAAAATATATAAATAATCTCCAAACTTTTAAGGCGTTGCATTTTGGTCACCCCGTTAAACTCCTCATTCTTCTTCTTCTTCTTCTTCCATCATTTCCCGACAGTGGCCTGCACCACAACCACCAAAATGTTCCCCACTGTCCCTCGACCAAAACCCCTCTGGTTATTCACAGTAAACCGCCGCCGATCGTCGTGGGTGGCCCTTTGAAGCTCTGTCGAAAATCTAAAAACCTACCATTGATATTCTTCACGATTTTGGCTACCATAGGCATCCATAGGTCGCCACCAACGTGACTGTCGTCCACCCACGACCAAAACCCAACCACCCTTGCATCGTGAATCGTTGATTTTTGCCACGGAGAACGACTTAAAGCTTCATTGAAAAAAAACTACACCATCGTCGTTATTTTCGCGATTTTCACGCCAATCTCGGGCTCCGTTCACCTCACTGCCATATGGTTCCCCACTTTGTTCTGACCAAAACCCAGCCAGTATTGTTCCCTCCCATCGTTGTTTCCTTCGTCTGGCGTCGGGGTAAGCTCCGATTACTTTATATTTAATTTTTGGGGTGACCAAAATGCAACGCCCTAAAAGTTTGAGGATTATTTATATATTTCACCCTAAAAAAATATGTCAGCTGACATTTTTATGATTTAACGGCCAAACTTAACAACCCCTCACAGCTGGACTCATTTTGAGTAACGGAATGAAACGTTAGGCACCAAATTAGAACGAAAAAAAACGTTAGGCGCTAAACTGGAAAAGCGGGCATAGACTGGGCACCTTTTGTATATTTAATTTGGGATCTAGGTATTTGCTACAGTGCATGGAACTCGTCACTTCGAGGTGACGAATTTCAATAGAAAACTTTTTTTTTAAACTTTTTTTTTCAAACTTTTAATCCCGATGTAATACAAATTAATAAAAAATATTTTATTAGAACTCGTCGCCTCGAAGTGATGAATTTAAATAAAAAATAGTATTTGGGTGAACTCGTCATCTCGACATGACAAGTTCGTTAAACACTGTAACATATGTCGTATATCCCAAATTAAAAGACCATGTGCCCTAGAAGCTTTTTTTCTCTAAGTGCGGTATTAGGCCATACATTTTATTGCTTTAAAGTCCATAACAAATGGACTATAATGTACAAATATCTCATCTGAAGTCATCATCTTTGTGCATGCATATCCTCCATCGATAATACAAACATTCATCGAGTTTGACCACAAAATCATTAACTTCAGCATTTTCCACTTGTTTTCTTTTTGCCAACTTGTTATCTTTCTTCTTAAATTCTCGAATATGATCAATCTTTCTACTGAGTTTCTCTAAAATGATCAATTAAGATTCGTTTGACACGTAACTTGGCCAGTGGTGCACTATTTTTTATCATCTTTAGATGAGTATTCTTAACGAAGAAAGGTTTTCGGGCTTGTCTCTTCAACCTCTTTCTTTTCTTTAGCTTGGTTCATCCAAAGATAATCCAAATCTCTTCACTCTTGTTGAATGTTTATATATATGTATATATATTCCATTTAATTTTAACAAATTCAATTTTTTTAGGTACTTCAACCCCCAACGTTTCATTTTAAGTCTAAATAATTTCAACAAACAGTTAACATCTAAAACTGACTCAATAAAATAAGCTGACAAAGATATTAACATGATATGTTCATATGATAAAAACAAGTTCGGATGTGATAATATTCCACAATTTTTTTTCTTAAATATAATAATAGAATAATTTCTTATTATATTAATAACAATATGACATCAATTTAAACACAATATTGAAAAAATTGCTATCAGAAAGACTTGAACCCAACACGCACAAAGGGAATTGCATTGCTCAAGTCACCAAACCAAGCTATTTGACATCATCTAACTTGAAATCTTTTTAAACACTTAATTAATCTTCAAAAGCAACAAAATTCCATTCTCGTGTTGCCTTCATAACACAACACTTCAAATCAAATTCATTTAATATGGGAATTAAGTTTTAGTTATTTACTGTTGAGCAAGGAGCATACCTGCACTTCGAGTAATGCGATTTTGTATCTGTTTGCTAAAAGGACTGGGTTATTTGGCTCTTTCTGCTTTCAGTTCCTTCTATCATCCCACCACTAGAAGAGAGGATACAAATATATACACAAACACTTCAAGAATTAAGCGCAAAGGTAACTCGACGCCATTCCCGGCATTCACTACTAACAATTTAACTACACTTGATGTTCCCTTCCATTTGCTATATTACGACATACTTGGACTATATTAAACACGATCAAAATAGTAATATTCAATTTAAACATGACTGAACATTTAAACATTTTCACCTCTTCAGTCTAACATGATATCCAATTGGTTACTTACAACATCCAAATAAGTTAGCAGAACAAGAGCTCAAAGCAAAGCATAATTATCGGAATATTTCCAATCCAAAATTACATTATTGCAAATAACAGTCTTTCATATAGGCTAAAACAGTACGAGTTTGATCTTTTATTCTGTTTAAAAGAACGCCTTAACTAAATGTAAAACCAACACAAACTTGCATTAAAGTCAGCAGATAAAAAGGGGTTTACGTGGTATTGACTGAATATTACTTATTTTTTCTAACCCTTTGTTTTTAGTTTCAGCATGAACCAAGTGAAGCCTCACTTTGGGTCGGTGAAGAAGCTGTTGATACCGGGCATGATTTCAGGTGCCTTGTTGCGGACATATTTCCTTAAGAAATGTTCAGTATATTTTTCTCCCTCGGCAAAGTTCTCCAAAACCCCAGCAGCCCTGTTCTCCTTGTTTACCCTGAAAACGAATATATTTTCAACACTTCAATTGATTCTCACAATCTTCATTAAATACCAAATAAGACTTCACGTTTTGGCTATGTAACTTTCTATTATTAATTCAATTATTAAAAAAATAGAATGCAAAATAACTTCTATTTTTCTACTCATTTGGATTGACCCAGACATGGAATAGTAGCAAGGGCGAGCTGGAAGTACACTGTGTTAGTTTATGGCCCGGATTTGCTTGCTAACATGCAAATCCCTGGTAACCAGATTGACCGGTTGAATAGAAAATCAATTTGTTATATATCATCCAATCGATCATTGTATAAATTGACTATGAATATCAATTATGTCTCTTGTTCGTTTTGTTCAAAGCAGGAAGAAACAGTTCAGCATCTTTTCATCTCGTGCTCGGTTGCAGGGGACCTATGGAGAAGTTTTTTGAGGTTATGGGAAATCTCGTCAGTCTTGCCTATTATGGAAGGCTAGAAACTCGTGGTTTTTGATAATGGAAACTGGACAGTTCTACTCTTTTCTTCATTTGCAGATTTAGATTGGCTAAATAGTTTCTGGCTAAGCACCCGAATGTCATTATTCAGGTAGATTCCCTTGTGGGGGACCCTACTCTTGCAGACAAGCTTCAAAATACGGTCCCCAAAAGGATGAAAGTTCAGGGTTGGCTTCCTCCACCATTACATTTTTTTAAAGTTAATGTTGATGGGGCAGTCAGTGGGGACGGGCTGTTGGGGGGAATTGGGGGCATTTTAAGAGATTCGAAAAGTAAAATTCTAGGGTCTTTTTCGAATGCTGTTGGTCCAGGTCCTCCCCCACTCGCTGAACTGAAAGCCATTGAGAAAGGCATTGATTTTTTTCTCTCGTCGGAGTGGGCGATGAAGGGAAGGTTAATAATAGAGAGTGATTGTAAATCAGCAGTGGATTGGATTTTGCTGCCGTCTTCATTTCCTCCTTTTTTTAGTTCGATGATTGAGAAAATTGTTTCCCTAGTCTCGGATAGGGAGATTATTGTTAGACACATCCCGAGGAGCTGCAGTTGTGAGGCTGATACTCTGGCTAAACAGGGGATTGGATGATTAATTTTGTTGCTTTAGAGGTTTTTCAGTAGGTTTTTGGTGGCCTATTGATGTTTTGGGGCTGAGATAGTTTTGTTGTTTAAGGGTTGTCAGGTCTTTTGGTGTTTTTCATTTTCGGTTTTTGTAATACTTAAGGTTCTGTTAAGTATGTCTTCTGGTTGTATCTTATGTACTTTGCCTATGATTAATAAAATCCTAAGGCACTCTTTTCCTCCTTCCGCTGATTAAGGAGCTTTCCTAAAATCTCCATTAATCAAGAAGGGGGTTTTTAATGAGGCCTGAAATTCTTATAAAAAAAATATGTGCTTATATTTAATACTTTCATATTCAATTTTCTTTTCTAATACAAGATTTCATCTGTTAGACCTCTAATCAAGTTTTTAAACATTGTCCCTGATTTAAGTGAGGGCCATGACCATGTATTAACCAAGCTAAATTTTCCCGGGGTTGCCGAGGAAGGTTGGGTACAAGATTCAGATTTTAGATTTGGATTTTCGAAGGTATAAAATCATTAATCTCAACTTCACGACTAGATAAGCATCTAACAAATATTCATAAATGGAAAAAAATAATAACCACAAATGTATATTTCTGAAAAATAAAAGAAAATCCCTATAAAAAAGACAAGATTATCTTAAATATAAATATTTTATAATAAAATCGTAAATATTTCAAAATATGAGGAGAAAGAGGGAGAGAGACCTGACTTCAGGGTTGATGCAGATATTACGCACCAACTGAAAACCGCAGATGCCCACAGCAACACCCACGGCCGCGAACAGCGGATACACCTGCAAAGTACACCAAACCACCGTTTATTAAGTATTTTCTTCTTGTTAATTCATCAGATCTGAAAATTTACAACAATCTAAAAAAGAAAAGAGAGAAAAAAAGTGTGACTGATATCAATACTAAGGAATTGAGTTTACCTCAGGCCTCAACCATCGGTTTGCCATTGAGCGCACAGCAGGTAACAAAATCAAAGCGATGGATAAGCCAAAAAGAGAAGACTGAGTGAGAGAGAGCGCTTTGAAATGGAAGGAAAATGAGGAGAATTGACTACTTTTAGAAAAATTTCAAGGAAAGCTCCCGTGGGCTCCATGAAACCTGAGCAGTTGGATAAGACCCATGAAACCTGAGCCGTTGGATAAAGTGTAGGCTTTAAAATTTGGCTTAAATGCACTTGCACCTTAAACTGCTTGCTTTTAAAGTATTTTTTTCGGGTGTTTTGTTCTCATTTGTCTTAAATTATTAACTCCGTTAAAAAAGATGTAGATAAATTAATATTAAGTCACTCAATTATTCTTATAGTTTAATTTTGGTCACCCAAATATTTTTATCTACTAATATTTTTTTACAAAATCATCACTAAACTATATTTTGTCTCACGGCACCGGCGACCGTTCTCCAGCAAAAACTAATTGATAAATGAACCCATATTGTTGTTGTTATTGTTGAGACTAAACAAAATCATTTGTTGTTGATTTTACAGCGACAAACAAAGCATTAATTGAGGGAAGTAAATCGGTTACTGGGATGCATCAAAAGCAAAAGAAAAATCAGTCTCGAAGATGCCAACGAAGCATTAGGAGACGGTAAAAAAAATATTAAATAAGGAAAATTAGAAGACGATTTGTCAACCATTAAAGCAAATGATCGAACAGGTTCCTAACGTTGTTGAGAGTTACGAATTTTTTTGTGAGATCTTTGTGAGATGGAAGCTTCATCAAAGCATGGCTCAGTAGCTTCCCATCTTTCTATCGAACCCAAAATCAAGCCTCTTCCCTTTATCAATCTCCCAATCTTGCCCGCTTCCCATCTTCTATGTTTCATCACCAACTATTTTTTTACAACCATTGATAATTACTTCAATAAACCACTGAAGAATATCTCGCTCTTTCTATCCAAATAAAAAATTTCAACAAAGATCCAAAGCCAAAATTGTTGAAAGTCTTTATTCGATGCCCACCGAATAACATTAGTCAACAATAGGGACACCGAATGGCAACGGTCAAAGGAGCTGAAAATGTTGAATTTTATGGCATGGTAAAATTGCTAAATTAATCCCTATACTTTAGGGTATTTATAAGATTAGTCCTTAAGCTTCAACTATAAATACCCTAACCCATTTAGCTTCAAAACCATCCCAAATCATTCTAGCTTTCTCCAAATACTAGAGAATTTAGAGAGTTTCTTGAGAGTTGTTTTCTCCTTTTTTTATCAAGAGATAATTGTCATTGTTTTCTCCTTGTTTGATAAAGAGAAGTTGTAATTCCTATTTTCTCATAGTGAAATTCTTCTACCTTTGCCCGTGGTTTTTACCCTATATTATTTAGGGTTTTTCCACTTAAAATTTGTGTCTTCTTTATCTTCATTTTTTATTTTCTCAAATTATCAATTGCGATTTTGCTCTATCCGATAGCCGTATTCCGCACAATTGGTATCAAGAGTCAAATTTGAGTGTGTAATATCTACTTATTGTCTTTGTGGTTGCCACCAAAAGGTGGATCCTCCAACATAGGAAAGTAAGAATGTACTACACATTCTTTGAAGGTTTCAGAGAACTATTTATGATAGTGAAATAGTGTGAGCTATCCGTAATAGAAGCTATGGCAACGAAATTTGATATTGAAAAATTCAATAGGAGAAATTTCTCATTGTGAAAATTAAAGATGAAGGTCATCCTGAGGAGATGAAGTATTGTCAAGCATTGAGGAGAAGAAGACATCTAAGGAGATATGGGATAAAAAAATCCAGAAAATGCAAATTTTTGGGGTATGCTAATGGAGTTAAGGGGTATCGCTTGTGAGATCCCACTGCCCACAAAGTGATCATTAGCATGAATGTTATCTTTATAGAAGATAATCTACAAAGAAAAGAATAAGATAGTAGCGCTGAAAAGTCAGAGACAACACAGATACATATGGAAAAGGAGTTTGAACAAGGAGATTCTTCTGAAGCAGAGCCAGCACATGATGAACAAGAATCAGGGAGTTCTGAAGCTCCAACAACTCGTCAATCAGATCGTGTGAGAAGACGTCCCAATTGGCACTCAAATTATGTTATAGAAGGAAATATTGCATACTGCCTTTTAACAGAGGACGATGAGCCATCAACATTCCACGAGGCAATAAACAGCTCAGATGCTTCACTATGGATGATGGCGATGCAAGAAGAAATTGAAGCACTTCATAAAAATAATACATGGGACCTTGTGTCACTACCACAAGGAAGGAAGCCGATTGGTAACAAATGGGTCTTCAAAATCAAGCGAAATGGTAACGATCAAGTTGAGAGGTATCGTGCAAGACTGATGGTGAAATGATATGCTAAAAAATAAGGTATAAATTTCAATTAAATCTTTTCTCCTGTGGTTAGACTAACAACAATTCAAGTAGTCTTGGCAATGTGTGCTACATTGAACTTACATCTAGAGCAGCTAGATGTTAAAACAACTTTTCTTCATGAAAATCTTGAAGAAGATATTTACATGCTCCAGCCTGAAGGTTTTGAAAAAGAAGAAAAGAAGAACTTGGTTTGCATGTTGAACAAATCTCTGTACGGTCTAAAGCAGGCACCGATGTGTTGGTATAAGAGATTTGATTCCTTCATTATGTGTCTTGGATACACCAAACTTAATGCAGACCCTTGTGCTTATTTCAAGAGGTTTGATGATAACGATTTTGTTATATTGATGTTGTATGTGGATGACATGTTGTTTGCAGGACCCAACAAATATCATATTGAAGAATTGAAGGCACAACTAGCTAGGGAATTTGAAATGAAGGACTTGGGATCAGCAAACAAGATTCTAGGGATGCAAATTCACCGAGACATGAGTAATATGAAGATTTGGCTTTCACAAAAGAATTACTTGAAGAAGATCTTGTCAAGATTCAACATGCAAGATTGTAAGCCAATTTCTACCCCTCTTCCAATTAACTTCAAATTATCCTCCAGTATGAGTCGTATCAGTGAAGAAGAGATGATGAATATGTCTCGAGTACCGTATGCATCAGCAGTGAGAAGTTTAATGTTCGCTATGATATGCACAGGACCAGACATTGCACAAGCAGTGGGAATGGTTAGTCGGTACATGGCGAATCCAGGCAAAGAGCATTGGAATACAACAAAGAGGTACAAGGAGAAAGAATGGTGTGAAGATATGATTGTTCCAATTAAATCTTCAAGTGGGAGATTGTTGAAAATCTTCATTCGATGCCTACCGAATAACATTAATCAACAATAGGGGGCACCGAATGGCAATGGCCAAAGGAGCTGAAATTGTTGAATTTTATGGAATGGTAAAATTGCTAAATTAGTCCCTATACTTTAGAATATTTTTAAGATTAGTCCTTAAGCTTCAACTATAAATACCCTAACCCATTTAGCTTCAAAACCATCCCAAATCATTCTAGCTTTCTCCGAATACTAGAGAATTTAGAGTGTTTCTTGATAGTTGTTTTCTCATTTTTTATCAAGAGAGAATTATCATTGTTTTCTCCTTGTTAGATAGAGAGAAGTTGTAATTCCTATTTTCTCATAGTGAAATTCTTCTATCTTTGCCCGTGGTTTTTACCCTATATTATTTAGGGGTTTTCCACAAAATTTGTTTCTTCTTTATCTTCATTTTTATCTTCTCAAATTATCAATTGCGATTTTGTTCTATCTGATAGTCTTATTCCGCAACAAAAATTATAAATTACAGATGTTATCAGGTAGGAAGACTATTATTCTCAAGACAATCCCTTATAAATTATAGTTCATCGTGAAAATAGCACTTCAATGACTTCCTTCCTTTCTTCTTTCTCTCGGTGACGATTGGACTTATATGCATGTTAGATTTGTTTCCATTAAGCTCGATCAATGGTTAAACAACATCTATGAATTTGGAAGACTATAGACCAATCTTCGTTATAACTCAAGCTTAGACTAGGGCTTTAGTCCATCCAGGAAGGTAAAGAGAGCATCATTATTACTCGATTTAGATACTTGAAATATGACTCAACTTAAATTGGGTCTCGTCTTTAGTAAACTCGAGATAAAATCAGTTTTGAATTCAACTTGAAATTCTTTTCAGATTTCAATATTAGTGTCACCACGCTTCTCGTCGGTACACCTACGATGCCACCATAAAGAAAGACCCCACTCAAATAAATAATAACAATATTTACCTTTTCGGCATCTTCTCTATACTCACTGCATGAAAGTATTAATCTATGCCCGCACAAGAAAATCTTCACATCTTGGGTTGACATAGTCCCCTTAAACTCTTCTAGATTTGGAATACCGATCCTGTTCATAGGTCCTCCAGCTAGTATTCCACTACTCACCGAGGTTTTATATAGAAGTAGGTCACCCTTGAGCCCATCCTTTTTTGTTTAGCTTTTCAATCATTTCATCGACGAGACCTTGTATGTTTTTTCTCCCTTAGAGTTTGATTCTTCGATGAGCACCTTTATGATATTAAGGATCTCTTTTGCATACTTTACGAATCCCTCGAGTCAAACCATTTTTCTTTCTAAATTACCCAATGTACTTGACTCCATTTAGTAACAGAATATATAAATATAATATCACAAAGCACATCAGCATTATAGTTACAATCTTAACTTGCTGCATTAATCCTTAGGTGCATAAACATCGGCTAAACCAAAACCAACACTGATGACAAAAGGCCGAACGACATGCATCACAAGATTCGTCAGTTTTGCAGGGTCAGCAATTTAGTTGGCCTGCATTTTATAAAATGTTAGCTTCCAACATTTGAAGATACAGAACAAGACGGCAATATCAACTTTATTTAATTCTGAAGTCGTGTACTAATATTAACATCAAACCCCATTTGTATTATTTGTCGTTGTCATTTCCCTTCTTTGCTGGAGCTTCATTAGCTTTCCATTGTATTCTTTAATACATGCTTTTCAGTTTATATTTGCTTGCGTTCCAGTTTGCTTCTTGACAATGTCCAAACATAAGAAACCAAACCTAAGGCTGAAAAAAATCATTGTCACTTTCATTGTTCACTTCTATGCCTATCTAAAAACTGCAATGGCTCTCTTCATCTCAGTTTCATCCCATCTTCCCGCAAAAAAAAAAAAAAAACCAGTCTCCTGTTATGATATCTTCGTTTCCTTTCTTTTGTTAATCGCTTATGCCGAGCCACTTTCGTTCAATTTCACCGGTTTCAGTCCCAACATGGGAAGCATTCACTTTGAAGGCGATACTTTCTCATCGCAAGATGTTCTACAACTCACCAAGAACGATGCTATCAACAATCTCACCGGTAGCGTTGGACGTGCCTCGTATAATCAACCGATGCGCCTTTGGGATGCTAGTAATGGAAAGCTAACAGATTTCACTACCCGTTTCTCCTTCGTATTACAAGCTATCAATCTTAGTTTCTATGGTGATGGAATATCCTTCTTCATCGCACCTTTCGACTTTGAAATCCCTCCCGACTCCAGTGACGGGTACCTCGCCATGTTCAATCCTAACGAAAACTCGAACTCCTCCTGCAATAATGTTGTTGCAGTGGAGTTTGATAGCTTCGAAAACAAATGGGATCCGGATGATAATCATGTTGGCATCAACATCAACTCCATCGTCTCAGTGAAAACCGTGACATGGAACAGTAGCATTAAGGATGGAAGAGTAGCAAATGCATGGGTGAGTTACAACTCAACCACAAAATATCTCAGTGTTTTTCTAACCTATGCTGCTGAATGCTGATCCAATCTACAGTGGGAATTCAAGCCTTGCATACACTGTTGATTTGAGGGATGTTTTGCCAGAATGGGTTAGAATAGGTTTCTCAGCATCTACTGGGCATCAAGTTGAGATTCATAACATTCTTTCTTGGAGTTTCGAGTCAACCTTGGGAACAAGTAGGAAAAAGAACTTTGGATTGATTGTTGGTTTGGGTGATGGTTTTGGTGTGGTGGCTTGTGCGTTAGGTTTGTTCATCATCATGATGTGGAGAGTAATGGCGCAGTCGAAGGATAGTGAGGCCATGATGTCACCGGGCCCGGTCCTGATATTTTAAGAGCCTTAGGTCAGGACGTGATGACAAAAAGATAAGTGGAGGCCCATACCTGATTTCCCTTCCAATCATTAAAATGGGGCCTACTACATTACTATGTTTTCGAGTGTTTGAAATAAAAAAATGATGTTTAAAAATATTTTTTTAATTATTAAACTTAAAAATATTTTTAAGAATGAGCCCTTTATATTGTGTTTGTGAACACCGAACGTTACACGCGTAATGTAAAAGACAAAAGTAGTCAATATCACAGTTTACTATAAATATCACATTTTACTATAAAAATCAAGGACATACCATGTTTTCGAGTATTTGAAATAAAACAAATGATGTTTAAAAATATTTTTTTAATTATTAAACTTAAAAATATTTTCAAGAATGAGCCCTCTAAACCTGGGCCCTAGGCGGTCGCCCTCCTCGCCTATGCTCAAGGCCGGCCTTGGATGTCACCATTGATGATGAGTTCGAGAAGGGGACCGGGCGAAAGAGGTTCAACTATAATGAACTGTGTCGTGCGACGAATAGTTTCGCCGAAGAAGGAAAGCTTGGAGAGGGAGGATTCGGAGGAGTCTACAAAGGGTTATTAAGTGACTCCAACACGGGAGTGGCGGTAAAGAGGGTTTCGAGGGGATCAAAGCAGGGGGAAAAGGAGTATATATCAGAGGTGAAGATTATTAGCCGTTTGAGACATAGGAATTTGGTTCAACTACTTGGTTGGTGCCATGAGAAAGGTGAACTCCTTGTCTACGAATTCTTGCCTAATGAAAGCCTTGATTCTCACCTTTTCGACGGTAAAATCATGTTAACTTGGATTGTAAGGCACAAAATGGCACTCGGTTTGCCTCAGCCTTGTTGTATCTTCATGAAGAGTGGGAACAATGTGTGGTTCATAGAGACAAAGTCTAGAAATGTTATGTTGGATTCAAACTTCAACGCAAAGCTTGGAGATTTTGGTCTTGCAAGACTTGTGGACCATGACATGGGTGCACAGACAACTGTTTTGGCCGGCACCATAGGCTACCTTGTCCCTGAATGTGTCACAACCAGCAAGGCTAGCAAGGAATCCGATGTCTATAGGTTTGGCATTGTGGTCCTCGAAATCGCATGTGGAAGAAAGCCGGTTGAACCAAAGGCTGAACCAAGCAAGGTAAGGCTGCTAGAATGGGTCTTTGACCTCTATGGAAAAGGCCAACTACTCGAAGCTGTTGACAAGAGACTAGGAAAAGTCTTTGATGAGCGACAAATTGAATGTTTGTTGATAACGGGATTACGGTGTTGCCATCCCGATTACACTCACCGCCCTTCAATAAGGCAAGTTATAAATGTCCTGAACTTTGAAGCTCCATTGCCTAGCTTGCCATCGAAGTTACCAGTTCCGATGTACTACACGCCTCTGATGAGTCTCTGCAAGTTTACCAACGCATCATCATCCACGGGTGTCACGGATTCAGAGAAATATCAAACTCAATGTTCAAGCAGTAGCGGCTCTACTCAAACAAATTCAGCAGCAGCAGCTGGTTCTGGAAAAAGTCTTAAGTTCTCATAAGCCTAGGTAGTAATATATCACCTGCAACTCTCCATTACATGTAAATATAAGCAAAGAGGTATATGAAGTATAGCTTGAACATGTGACTTTGTGTTTTGGTCCATGTTTTTTATGAAAATTTTGAGAAATAGATGTCTTGCCAAGCGTATAGAATTAGGCCAGAATTTAGTTCTAATGCTTGAAAATGAACGAGCTCGGTGTCCTCTTCTTGTAGTCTGGACCAACCTCCTTTTCGCAATCAGCATTTCTTTTAAAAATCTTAACACTTTGATTTAAAAAAATTGATGTTGGTCTGGATGTTGTTCTGATTTACAGTTGGGAGAAAGAATCGACTGGTAGCAAGATCGACTTCCTATGAACACACTTAGTGACGGTCAACTAAAGGAAGTTGAGGTCATATTTGATTCTCATTGAGACAATATAATACGAGTCGGACATTTCCAGCGCTCAAAGTTGTTTTGGTGCTAACGACGATAGTCATAGTTAATCCAAATAAGGACTGAATTTCAAAGATTAACTTGGAAATATCAGTTTACCGGAGAGAAAAGTAACTTACAAGGGTTATGCCTTTTAGACTATAATTGGAATGAATCCTGAAGTAAAATCTCTTTCGATGAACAAAATGAATTGAGGCAAAGCAACGGTTAAGGCTGCTTTTCATCATGTTGGTTTCAATTATTATTTTCACTTTTTGTTATTTTTTTACTCATTTCATTTTACTTTGATTTTATTACCAAATCCCCTTTTCTTTTTACTACAGTTTCCCTCGATCAAAATCAACACAATTAGATGTTGAAAATTTTTAATTCCTTGTGTATCGATCTTTTATTTTCTATACTACATTTCAATTTATTTCATTTGAGAAAAATGTATTTTATTTGACAGATTACGACGCTTTTCACACAATGTTGTTGCACTCTAACCACTCACGGTACTTGGGATCCTTCTCTTTTGGTGCTTTGATCGAACCATCAATAAAATGAAGTTTATTCTTGAAAATCATAGACATACGCATGGATGAAGCCCAACAATGATAATTGCTTGCAATTAACAAGGTAGAGGTTAGAACTAACGAATGATTTTCATTATGGTGGACATAATACATGGACACCGAAAAATCAAACAAAATGAACAAAACTAACAAATACATGGAGCAACAAAACCGAGTAAGGATCAAATTCATATCATAACTTGTTTTAATCCAAAAATTCAAGATTGCAGTTGAATTGTTAGTTTTCTACGGCTAGATTTTTCTACGAAAATTTGAATTTAGAAGATATGTGAACAATGCCCATCTAGAGAGTAACAAACATAACAAACCATAGACCACTTGAACTAAAAGTAACAACCGCATAAGAGAGGCCTGATATTTATGTTACTTGCCTAGCCAAAGAGGTTGAAACCCATATCATCATAAAATCCTTCCTTCTTTTCGACCTTATCCTCTTTCTTGGTCTCGACTAGGGTTGTAAATGAGACAAGACAAATCACTAGGTACTCAAGATGAATTGGGTCCACACTTGAATCGAATAGACTTGATTTGAGCTCGAGCTCGACTCGAATTGTTAACGAGTCGAAATGAGCTACTTGATACTCGAATCGAAAAACTCACGAGCTACTTGAGGAAAATAATGTATTAAAATTTTAGATTTTTGAAATTAATATGATAATAATATTACCATTTATATGTTATTTAAAAAAATACAATATAAGGCTTCATATACAAGTTTGGGTTTCAATTCAATTAGAGCTTTAATTTTTTTTATTTCAAGTGGAAGTTAAAAAATTTAAGCTTGTGAGGTTTCGAGCCGAGTGGAGTTTCAATTCTTTATTTTGAGTTCGAGTCGAGCTTGAAAATTTTAAGCTTACGAGTTTTCAAGTTGAGTTGAGCTCAGTTTTACACTTTTATCGTCAAGCACACGTACTGCCCCTAATGTCTGAATACTATTATCCTAACCAACAAATAGTCAATCACCCTTCTCACCATACCACAGATGCAGCGTCTCTACCTCACCCTTACCTTCAAGCCAATGTCGATCCTCGCCAACAATCTATTAGAAGCATAACAATATGAGATGATAAAAAAATCTTATTTAAATAATTGATTCATACAAGTCGCAGCAAATAACATTTAATTCCACGGTAGGATCTTCTCGCAAAGTTTGTGTACATGAATCAAGGATAAAACAAAAAAAATGATTAATCACATGAAAAATTTATTCTATTAAATAATCAAAAGGAGTGTAAAATAAATACACGACTGGAATCGCAACAACCAAATGGAAATGAGTTGAGGCCTACAACTACGTAGTTTCTTTAAGAAAGATTTTCGGGCACTCCTATAGTGCTTGAGATTATTGGTCGTCTATCTCCCAATATACAACAACTAGATGATCAACTACAATCACACTTCTGTAGAGATCACAAACTATTCTCTTTCCTTCATCTATCACTAAAACTAGGGAAAATAATTCTTTTGAATTGTTTTGAATTATGTTTAACCTAGTAGGTTTACAAGGTATTTATAGGGATTTCATATTGTGAACAATCAAAAATTTTTGACCTAATGAAGCATTAATGGGAATCAAGCAACCAAGCAATTCTCAAAATTATTGTTTTGATTAAAGGAACCTTTTAATATTTATCCTTTTAATTCCAAAACAAATTTTGAAAATATATGCTCTATTTGAGAAAAATATTTCATATTTGAGTTAAAATATCCACAAGCTCACAAAGATCCCCGATCGGTTCGGATATTCATGTTACTTACATAGTGCACGTCTGTACATGTACGAACCAACAATTGGTTTCATATTTTTCTTAATAACATTTGGATCAATTTCTTATTCAAAACTCCAAAATTATTGAATTTTTTCGAACAATCCCCCCATGAATGAGATTGATCATTTTATCAAAACCATTTTGACTCGAAGTGGTGATAGACTCTACGATCGATAATTGCATATGATAGTAGGTGTCCTCCTTTGAACCTTCTCTTATGAGAACACATTTACTTTACCAGCTAACAAGTAGATGTGATGTCCTTGAACTATTCTACCGTATGTGTAAATGATGGTATACTTCACACAACTACCCCTCCGACAAGAATATTAGTTCTCATTGGTATGTCCATATAGCTGTGAACATTATCTGGTTCTACAAGAGTTTGAAAGAACTATGCCCAATAGTCTCCTTGAAGTGGTCCCACTTCACTCTCACATAGGTGACTTGTGTTGCTCGACTCATTGAAGCAGACAATGATCATTAAAAGCTTTGCTTACCCTATACCAATTTAATCTCTATTTATATCATAAGAATGGACTTTGGATAAGAAAGACCCACAATGATCTCGCACGATTTATGCAATTAGGTTGTCCCTTTGAACCTAGATCTTGAGATCATCAGTCAACTAGGTAGGGTTTTACTTCATATAACACTTTAAATTTCATGGGCTTTAGTATCATTCATTTAGATTTTTTCTTAACTTGATATGAATTTAACTCTTTGGTTAGTGGATCCACGATATTATCCTTTGATCTTATAGAATTAGATAACTCCCTTTGAGATCAGTGTTTTTATGGTATTGTGTAGATGATGCACATATCTCGACTTACCATTATACATAAAAGTTTTGTGCTCTATTAATTTTGTTTGTTTAAGTATATGAATATTGTGGGCACATACTTTGGCCATTTAAGAATATTTTCCAAGAAATTCTAAAGCTATTCAATTTATTCTTGAAACTTGTCTAGAGTTATAAACTTAGATTTCATTGTAGATCTAGTTATAACTAGTTTCTTGAGGATTTTCATGACACGACTCATCTTTCCAATGTGAAACATATTCACTTATGCCTTTGATGTCTTGAATATAAGACATTCAACTGGCATAGGAGTATCCTTATAAAATAATGCAATTCATGATCTAAAGCATATTTGAATATCTCAATTCTCTCATAATCACTTTTCAAAAGTTTAACCATAAATAACATGTGAATATACTTAAATTACTCACAATGAAAGTAATATCTAGTCTAATACAATTCATTTAGATTTTTATTACCATTGCATATTCCATTTGGTTAACGTTTTTAACCTTTGTTTTTGGAAAAATTTTAACTCGTATTCATTGGAGTTCTAGCTATGTCGAAAACATCCTTGTCAAACTTCTCTTGTCCAAATAGTGTGAATTTATCAATATGAGACCCTCATAAATATGTTACATTTTGAATGTCCAAAATCATATCAATAAGCCTCATATATTTTTCAATGTCAAATCTTGAATTTAACACATCTTTGACACATTTTATCATTTCATTGTTACTTATAACAATAAGTATGTCAACAACATAAGACGCCTATAATTTTGACATACACACATTTTTCACACTCCCTCGTCATCATGACAATAGCTCTGGTGAAGACACCTAATTTCGTCCCTTGGCCAAGATCAGATTATACGGGGCCTAACAGAATGCCCTAGTTCAACCCAAATCCTAAAACATGCATACGAGCTAGGGTTTTCAGCTAGCATTCCAAGCGGCGCTGCACCCGTTGCTTTACGAGTCCTCGCTGCTCACGCTACTCGGCTGAGTCCCTTGGTCAACGACCCCCCATCTCAACGAGAACTCCTCGCGCCGCACGTTGCTCCAGATGTTTCTCGCAAAACCAACAACACCACAAACGTATGTAAGTGGGACTTCACTCAATATCAACAACCAATGAATTTCAGTCCCTTTAGGAGTCAAAACCAGAATAGATCGGGGCTAAAAATAGTTTATTTTAGGCTATAAATAAGATACTTGTAACACACATAGGGAGGGAGGACCACGACAGCACACACACAAATATTACGAGTGTTCATTAGCGAAATACGAGCAAAG
Source organism: Hibiscus syriacus (assembly GCF_006381635.1). Classification (NCBI taxonomy): domain Eukaryota; kingdom Viridiplantae; phylum Streptophyta; class Magnoliopsida; order Malvales; family Malvaceae; genus Hibiscus; species Hibiscus syriacus. Next base: position 2,589,137 of record NW_024062775.1, on the reverse strand, counting down.
TAACCTCAGAGATCAACATTTTGTAATCGTTTCGAAGCAAAATAAAGGGTAAAAGTTTCGTACCTTTCTTGTTTACTTTGTATGTATGTATTTCCTTTACTCTGGTTTGATTCTAAACAACAAAAAACCGTTTTGGTTGAGGACCAAGGGGGTTGCTTTCGAAGCTATTTTGCTAGATCTACGCGACCCCGAGGCCGTTTTAAAAAAATACTCAGATATTTTGAAAGAGGAGGCAAAGGGCTTTTAAAAAAACCAAAACTTTTATATTTTGTCGCAGGCGGTCGGCACCAGCAACGACGGCCGGAATTTGGATTTGGCGGCGGCGTTCATGTGTTCATCAAGAACACATGAATTGCCCAGAGAAATGAGAGAAAAGAGATGGTGCTTCGGTAGATTTGAGAACCAATGAAAGTTAAAACAATTTTTTTTTACTTAAATACACGGCCCGCTTACCCGGATACAACCTGCGCGACCCGACCTAGCTGGAAGCAACCCGCGTGTTTTTTAGACAAATGGGGTAAACTACGAATTTGGCTCGTCTAACTTTAAAACCTTCCATTTAGGTCCCAAAATTGAATTTAAACTACAATTTTCGTTCTAATTTGGCCACTCAATTCATATTTTTTTCTCAATTTAGCCCCCTGCTTTGATTATTAATTCTAATTTTTTTATATATTGCGTTTATTATTATATATATATATATTATATCGTTATTTATTATATATATATAGGTATAGATATATTTTTTCCAGTTTTATTTATTTACTATATATATATATATATATATATATATATTTACCTCTTTATGTTTCATGTACTTATTTATTTGTTTATTTATGTTATTAATTACTATTTTTTTTTATTTTCTTCTGATTTATTTTCTCTAGGTTTATCCTTGTTTTATTGTATTTTCACCTCTTCTATTCTTCTTTGTTTTATGTAATCTATTTACTTTATTTTATCTCTACTTCGTTTCATTTTCGATTATTTTTATTTCATTTTCCATATTTTCTTTATCTTCACTACTTTTTTAACACGTTTCTCGACCTTTTAAGGGTATATTTTCAATCAATCAGAGGTAAGTTTTGGATCGTTATTTTACCTTTTAATTTAAATTTGTAATTTTCTTAATTTAAGATAACTGGAAATTACAAAGTACCGAAAGGGCAGTTCAAGTGTGCTAACCCTTCCTTGACTGTAACCAACTCCCGAATCCGACATATCTTTGGTAAGACGCAGATCAGGTAAGAAATAAGGTATTCGATGAACCCATTTGTTTTAAAATAAATGATCGGTGGCGACTCCTAATTCATTTAATCCAAGTCGAAGTCCAATTCCGGGGCTAGCCGATAGACGATTGCGACAGCTTTTCCAGTTGTCTTTTTAACGAAAAGGGTAAGTTTAAATTTTAAGGTAACATTTCAATCCCTATTGCTTACTTTTGATTATATTTTTCGAGTAAATAGTCGCACTAACCGTTTTCTAATGATTTCAGCTCTTAAAGATTTTTTTCATCTAAGGCTATAAACTCGAGCTCTGAACCCTATTTTAAGTGGAGGTGAAAGCGACACCTTCGTGTGAATTTATTCACCGTGCGAGCCTAGCAAGTAGCCTTTGGGATTCAGTGTCCCCTCGAGTTTAACTTAGTCCACACAAGCCTGTGATGGGTTTAGGGCTAAGGGTCTGGCAAGCCCAAGGAGGCATCGGTAAGGAGAATTCGGGTACTGTTTTTAGAACCTAAATCGGGAAGACCATAAAGAATTAGAGCCTACCCTGAAACCACATTCCGAAACCTATGATATTTTTACCTTAACCATGTCTTTTTTTCTTTCGTCATTATTTATTTATTTATTTATTTTACTAACCTTTTTGCCTTTGTGTTTGTTTTTTTAGCATTTGCATCATAACAAGAGGCTATTTATCCTTAAAAAGCGTTTATTACACACAAAATAATCTGAATTAATGGACAAAGGTGTTGTAATACAAGAGATTAAGAACGTTGAGGCACGACTACGGTCCGAGATGACTCAGAAAAAGAAGGGAGACAGTCTTCAGGGGAATTACGTGTCAGAGCTGGTTAGTTACGTCTCTGTCAGCCTGAAATAGAATGATGTCCAAGAGCTGCGGAACATTTGGGACAGTTGGAAGAATGACAGAAAGCAGAAGTTCAGCCAACGATATGGTGATATTGCCCTCTTACTTCATGTCAAGACTGATGAGCCCCTGCTCCGAGCATTGATTCAATTCTGGAACCCGATATATAGTTGTTTCACCTTTAACCGGGAGGACATGGTGCCCACTATCGAAGAGTATACTACACTACTGCACTATGAAAGCATCAAACTAGAGAAGGCATATATCAAACACATCAAGAGTCCTTTCTAGAACGGACTGGCCAAGATTGCAGGGATTGATGAAAAGTGGGTGACTGATCGACTCCGACACAAAGGTATCGGGGAAGGAATCGAGTGGATTCATATAAAGCAATTAATGAAGAACCACCCCGATGAATGGAAAACTATAAATCTTTTTGCACTAGGTCTTTACGGTTTGATTATCTTTCTGAAGACATTGGGGTGCATCGACGCAGCCGTAGTAGAACTATTTGAACAACTTCCAAGGCGAGTCAACCCAGCACCGACCATTTTATCCGAGATCTTTCGGTCTCTTAATCATTGCAGAAGAACTGATGGAGGAAGGTTTATTGGGTGTGTTCAGCTCCTTCAAGTCTGGATTCACAGCCACTTATGGAAGACTAACGGGGTTGCCTACCGCCGATTCAGCACTACCTATTCACCATTGGGAGAGTTCATCACTATGAAATGGCATGAAGACGCTTCGAAGGAAAAATGGATGAAGGTCTTCACGCATCTTCAGGACCGAGATATTACTTGGAGAGCCCCCTGGTTATTCCTCAGTGACGTTCTTTTTTGATGAGGGGATTCTGACACTATGACCTTACTTGGACTTTGGGGTGCAGTTGGGTATGCTTCGTTGTTGGCACTTAGACAGTATGGGGCACGTCAGTTTGTCCCAGCAACATACAGATTATCTACATCAGAGTTTGTGTATCACAGAGACAGTTATAAGAAGATGATTAAAGAGATAGCCGACTCATGGAAGAAAGTATGTCGGATGGATGTCGTGGCTGCTAGAGATATGCTTACCTCAGACTATTTAGAGTGGCGAAGATTGCGAAAAAACGACAATATCCCGGTGCCGGACTGTGAGGACACACAGACCATAGAGGAGCATCTCAGGCATGTCCCTTCTGAACTTGAGATAGCTAAGGCAGATTTTGAAGCTGTGAATAACGAGTTGAAGCAGAAGGTAAAGGAACTCGAAGCTGAGCGCTACCAATAGAAGCTAGATGTCGATTCTCAGAAAGATAGAGTAGACAAGATGGAAAGAGAATAGAAAAGAGTCCGTTTTGAGCTCGAGGATTTGAGAAAGGGGTATCAAGATAAAGTCAAGGATAATTCCAAGTTGAAAGTAACCTCTGAATACTGGAAAGACGAAGTTTATAGCCTAAAAAGAAAGTTTGAGGGGTCTGATGAAAGAGCTTGGAAAGAACAGTTGAAAACTGCTCAGAGGCGCTTAGTAGACAATCAGCATCAAAACCAATGCTTGAGAATCCAGATGGCTTATCTGGAGAAACAACATGAGAAAGATGGAAAAATAATAGCTAAGTTAAAAGCTATCGTAGATGAATTCAGGAAGCAAGCAGCTGAGCTTCAGATAATGCTCTTTGACGGAGGCCTACAGTGGCATTTCTGTTGGGAACAAGCACAACAAAGGGTAAAGGCTAGAGACGTAATCATAATAGATTTCCTAGATCAAGTACATAAGGCAGTCCGTCATCTTCACGGCCTGGCAAGGGAAGCCAGAGTGGTTCGACAAGGCATTCAATCAGTGACAGATGAAGGCAGAAGACTTGTCAACCTATTAGAAGCTGTTCGGGGTCTAGAGGATTTAGTCCAGATTTACCTTTGATTGTTTTTTATGTCTCTTACAAGATAAAACATTTATGTCTAAATAAGGATTATTTATAATAATAGACACTTTTCTGGATCGTTGCCTCTAAATTGCATACATTGTGCATTGCATACTTTGCATTTTATGTTTCATTTTTATTTTTATATTTTCCATGCTTTTACATTCATATTAACTAACAGAACATGTCTCAGAAAGAGAAAGAACAAACACCAAGTTTACCACCGCAAGTATTAAATACGCATCATCCACATAATACTCGAGCAAAGAAGAGACAAATGGAGGCCAGAATGGAAAAACTCAAGGGGGTAACCATATCACCAACCCCACAAGTGGTTATTTCACCTGGGATCTTACCCAAACCACAAGAAAACTCCTCTGCTATCAAAGGAAAAGCATCATCTGCTGTAAAGGTGCAAACTTCCACAATTAATCCTTATAATCATCCGGATGATTACAATATCTCGGATTTCAATGAAAATGACAAAGCAAGAAAGATGGAAGAGAAGATCAGGATGTTAGAAGATCGAATGAAGATAGTCCAAGGGGACCATGATTATTATGGAGTGGACGTAAGAGAGCTGAGCCTAGTCCCAGATTTGGTGCTTCCGCCAAAGTTTAAAGTCCTGCGTTTGAGAAGTTCGATGGGAATAGCTGCCCATCAGCCCATATCACTATGTTTTGTCGGAAGATGACAGGATATGGAGCGAATGACCAACTCCTGATCCACTGCTTTCAAGAGAGCCTGTCCGGTTCAGTTATTCGGTGGTACAACCAACTCGGCCGAGCTCACATCAAGACATGAAAAGACTTAGCCAAGTCTTTCCTAGAACAATATAAGCATATCAACGATATGAGACCAGACCGGGTTATGCTACAAAGCCTGGAAAAGAAGCACAACGAGAGTTTCCGACAATACGCGCATCAATGGAGGGATTTGTTTGTATAGGTTCATCCATCCTTGGATGAAAAGGAGACTAGAAAGTTGTTTGTACAAACCCTGATAGCACCTTACTTTGAGCACCTGGTGGTAATTACATATGGAGGTTTCTCAGATTTAGTCATGGCTGGTGAAATGATTGAGTTGGCCATTAAACAATGAAAAATAGAGGGAGGAGACTCTAGTAAAAAGCCTCTCATGAAGAACAAAGACCGAGAGATCAACAATGTCAATACTTATAACGTCAACAAGGGTGTTACGGTCTCAAACTCAAAAACCACTGCAGTTGTACCGTCTGGTACTTCTAATCAAGCTCAAAGAAAACCAAGGAAAGAAAGGGAAAGGGAGCAGTTCGATCCCATTCCCATGACATATAAAGAGTTATATCAACAACTCTTTGACACTCACGCAGTGTCACCTTACCCAATTGATCCAATGAAGCCCCTGTAGCCAAGATGGTATGACGAGAACGCTCACTGCGAATATCATGGTGGTGTATAAGGGCATTCGATCGAAGGCTATCTCGCATTTAAGAGGCTTGTACAACAAATGCGGAACAAAAATTGGATCACTTTCGACTCTGAAACACCGAACGTCGCCCATAATCCCTTTCCAAATCACCCGGAGACTGGAATGAATGCAATTACCACCGAAAATAGCAGGAGAATCAAAACCAATGTTTCAGAAGTCAAAGTTCCTTTGGCTTGGGTATAGAGCCAAATGGTAAAGGTAGGGCTTCTTACACCGCAGTCATGTCCAGTAAAGAATAACGGTGGTAACTATTATTGTTACCACAACGAAGAGGGGTATAAAGTGCAAGAATGCTCCAAATTCAGGACATTAGTCCAGCTCATGTTGGACTAGAAAGAGCTGGAGTTTTACGAAGAAGTTCAGGATTCCCCAGAAGCAGACATTTGCACTACTGGAGAATCATCAGAAAAAAGACTCGGCAGGGGTAGTCATTTGATCATTACCCCTAAGGCAAAGATGACAATGACAACTCCACAAACAAAGGTGGTGATTACAGCACCTCGACCTTTTCAATGCAAGGATAGTCGGCAAGTGCCTTGGAAATATGAATGCCAGGTGAGTACTTCCAAAGAATGTGACTGCAAGGTGGGGCAGAGATTACTAGAGCCCTTTAAGGAAGATGTATTGGCTATCAATGAACCTATAAAGGAGGAAGAAGATAAAAAATTCCTCAAGTTTTTAAAGCATAGTGAGTACAGTATTGTAGAACAACTCTACAACTTGCCAACGCGTACTTCAATGTTGGCACTTTTATTAAACTCAGAAGCACATCGGTAGGTACTGTTGAAAGTTATGAATCAAACATTCGTGCCACAAGATATACCAGTCAGCAAGATGGATCAACTGGTAAATAATATTCAAGCTGATAATCTCATCTCATTTTCAGATGATGAGATTCCATCCGGAAGAAGAGGCCGAACGAAGGCATTACACATCACTACCTACTGCAAGGGGCATACTCTGCCAAGTGTATTGATTGACAACGGCTCAGCTCTGAACGTAATGCCTTTAGTCACTTTGAAAAGGCTGCCAATAGATACCTCTCATATGAGAGCCTGCCAGAACGTGGTCTGAGCATTTGACGGGACCAAGAGAGAGATAATTGGCAAAATTGAGGTACCGCTAACGATCAGACCAACCACTTACAACATTGAATTTCTTGTGATGGATATTATGCCTTCTTACAACTATCTTTTGAGAAGACCATGGATTCATCAAGCTGGTGCAGTACCATCCACACTGCACCAAAAGGTTAAATTTGTTATTGACAATGCCTTAGTAATTATCAATGCTGAGGAAGATATTATAGCAAGTGTGACCACGGAGGCCCCATACATCGAAGTAGATGAAGAAGCGGTGGAATGTTCATTCCGCTCCTTGAAATTTGTGAATGTATCTTTTATGGCAGAATGAAGAACGATTCCTGGACCCCGGCTTTCCAAGTGTTTGGGATGAGGTTCCAAGACTGGAAAAGGGTTTGGGAAGTTTCTACAAAGGAGGGTTGATCCAGTCCTTCCTATTTCAATGCCAAACCGGTTAGGGCTCGGTTTTCAGCCCAGTTACCATGAGAAGAGAAAAGAAGTTCAAAAGAACCGAGAGAGAAGACTAGCCAGGTTGACTGGAAGTGAACTTCAATAGGAGCCCATGACATTCCCGCCTCTTTGCCACACTTTCAAGTCAGGTGGTTATGTATTTGAGACCACCTTGTCAGACTTAAAAGCAGATTTGAAAGATCTGAGCATCAATGTCGTAATCACTGGAAATGCTGACAGCAAAGATGGATCTGGGATATGCCCTCTGCCACCTGGGTTCGTACCTATCAGTTGGTCGGTTGAAGAACTTCCTATGATTTACAAGAGTCTTTCAGAGTAATATTTAAACTATCCTTATTTGCCTATACCCAGCGTAATATTCGAGCATTTGAGAAAGCTCTTCCAGAGATTGAGGAAGTTCCAGCTACGACTAAACCCTAGCAAGTGTACTTTCGGGGTGACATCCGGAAAACTGTTAGGCTTCGTGGTCAGCAGAAAAGGCATTGAGGTTGATCCCGACAAAGTTAAGGCTATCCAGAATCTACCTCCACATCGAACACAAAAAAAGGTTCGAGGTTTTCTAGGCAGATTGAATTACATAGCTCGATTAATACCTCAGTTAACCGATAAGTGTGATCCAATCTTTTTCAGGTTTTAGCTAGAGTCAATTTCAACTTCGCGGCGAATGATATTGAACTCAATATGACACAATTTGCTCGAGAGTATATTTCAACTTCACAACGAATGATATCTAGCTCGAAGCCAAACTTCACAATAAATGGGTCATCCACGGTTTCAACTCCACGGCAAAGGGAATCGTGTCCACCCGCAACATACAATACTTGGATTTCAACTTCACGACGAAGGATATTCAAGTCAAGGCTCGACTTCACGATGAAGGGGCCATCCGTAATTTTAACTCCACGACGGAGGATATCGTGCCACTCGAGACAACACAAGTTCAACTTCACAACGAAGGGATGACAGGTTGTCAGTGAACAATTTCCTAGTTTCAAAGTCAATTTCAACTTCACAGCGAAGGATATTGGACTCAAGACAGCACAAGCTCAACTTCACGGCGAAGGGGCGGTTGGCTGTTAACAAATAATTTACCAGTTCAGAGCCAATTTCAACTTCACGACGGAGGATATTGGACTCAGAGCAATACAACTTACTTGGATTTCAACTTCATGACGAAGGATATCCAATTACCAGGCTCAACACTCAAGACAACACAAGTTCAACTTCACAACGAATGGACGACTGGTTGCCAACAAACAACTTCCCAATTTCAAAGTCAATTTCAACTTCACAGCGAAGGATATTAGACTCAAGACAACACAAGCTCAACTTCACAGCGAAGGGGCGGTTGACTGTCAACAAACAATTTCCCAGTTCCAGAGCCAGTTTCAACTTCACGACGGAGGATATTGGACTCGGAGCAATACAACTTACTTGGATTTCAACTTCATTGTAACACCCTTAACTCATATCCAACCCGAATACAAGTCTGAGGTGTCACATTGAATTTTCAAACTTTGACTCTTATAGAAAATCCTGGGAATTTTTAAAACTTTCATTAAAACGAAATACATTAATTTACATAAGACCATAAAATACAAAATCGATCAAAGTATTCGTAACTAACACTTATTACGTGCCAACATTCTATACATAACCAAGTACATACTTTGTCAATTACTTCTGATATGATCTCTTAGTAGTATTGTTGTCCTTGCTACTTCTATTTCCACTTTTCCTGATTCTTGGTACCTACGTGTAAATCACTTACACGCTAAGTCATAGACTTAGTGAGGCAATAAATAAATATGCAACAATAAACTTATGAATGTTCATACTTACCATTGGATCATGACATTTCAATATGTATGTATCTATCGCACGATAACATATAATGCACATACGAAACTTACCTTCTTATATCACTTTCATTGTAAATCTGTATTTCAATTGTATAGCCCATGTATATTATTGAGATTAGAGGTATGTGAGTACATTGAGGTTGTGCACTAATATTGTCACCACAGCTAGTATCAATTCCCTCATGGCGCACCGAACCTTATTTCAGTATTAGTCCCGTAGGACTATTATCTATGTCCCGTAGGACCCATACATCCCGAAGGACTACATCCCGAAGGACTATTATACCCTCGACTCTTGGCATGCCAATTACACCTATAATTCTCATATCGTATACTATGGGCATTATTCTTATATTTCATATGTTCATGAACTCATATTATTACTCTTGTGATCATGTATCTCATATCACTTCATATCATGTTCTCATATCACAGGTCATATTACATATCATATCACATGAACATATATATATCTTATGCATGTATCACAATAATTATCATGTATGCTTGTTCACAACTACTGTATTATAAAAATCAACATAGGGATTAGACTTATCACAAGTCTTATTCCATTATAATATACATATAGTATGCACTCACCTTAGATTTGCTTTGATTCGATTCTAATCCTTTGATCGTTCCGGAATAAGTTTACTTTTAGTATCTACATAATCGCACATGGATCTATATCAGTATTATAACTAATATATTCTAATGGTTCATTATTTAGACTAAGAGAAAAGTAAATTTCATCTTTTAATGAAGGTATGCATCGATGCACTACTGATGCATCGGTGCATAAAAGGTATTCGATGTATTATTATTGCTAGGATGCATCGATGCACTCCTTATGCATCGATGCACCAATTGCATTCGATGTTTCATTATTAATGAGATGCATCAATGCACTACTTATGCATCGATGCATGAATTGCATTCGATGTTTTTATTTTAAAAGAGTGCATCGATGCACTACCAATGCATCGATACACCTTCAAACAATTTCTGGGTTTTAACCTTGATGCATCGATGCACTATGAATGTGCATCGATGCACTCTGCCCAGAATCCTCTTTTTGAACCCGAAAATTAATTCATTTTGGATTAAATCCTTCATGTTTAATCCTCTTTTTCATTCTTAACTTTAGTACACATCCTTAAACCAATTTATACTTATTTATTTCATCTTAAACCTTCAAATCCTATCCTTCATATGTAATTCAAGAATTACATTAATAAATCAACATGTTTGAATTCTGCTTTTAACACTTTGTATATCTTAACTAGATTGATGACAAGTCAAATATAACTTTCAATTCTAGTTATGAACTCTATTCCAATATTTCATTTAAGAACTTCAAATCTTAAATCTCTCCTAACTCAATCATCCTTTGATGTTAAGATAACTTAAGCGTTCCTCAAGCTTAGTTATCATCTAATAATCAAAACACAATATTAAATTTAACAAGAAACTCAATAATCAGAAATCTTACCTTTGCTTTGGTTCACACACACAAGGAAGAAAGAAGAAGAAGAGAACTCTGGAAGCCTTTGTTGTTCTCTCCTTTTCAACCCACTTGTACTCATATATATCCTTATCCCTTCTTTAATAAATTTTCCTTGCAAATGACTCTTTGGCCCTTTCATTCCTTCTTTCTTTCAATTAAATCCTACACAATCATTTACATATAAATCTTTATACTATTCATTCATTCTATTTTAATCACCAAAATCTGAAACTTTCCAATTTAGTCACTAACCCGGTATTGAGGATGTTACAACTCTCCCCCTTAAGAAAATTCATCCTCGAATTTTCATTATGCAAAGAGGTAGGGGTACTTAATCCTCATGTCCTCTTCACGTTCCTATGTTGCTTCCTCTACTTTGTGATTCCTCCACAAGACCTTAACCAATGGAATAGTCTTGTTCCTTAGTTGTTTAACTTCGTGAGCTAATATTTGAACAGGTTCTTCCTCATAAGTTAAATCTGGTCGGACTTCAATTTCTTCAGAAGTCACAATGTGAGATGGATCAGATCTATATTTCCTAAGCATTGAGACATGAAAAACATTATGTATCTTTTCCATTTCAGGTGGCAAAACTAACTGATATTCTACTGATCCTACCCTCTTAGTAATCTCATAAGGTCCAATAAACCGAGGACTCAACTTTCCTTTACGTCCAAACCTCAATATTTTCTTCCACGGAGACATTTTCAAGAACACTTTATCTCTGACTTGAAATTCAATTTATTTCCTTTTTAAATCAACATACAATTTCTGTCTATCAGCTGCAGCTTTCAGATTATTTTGAATTACTTGAACTTTCTCTTCCGTATTCTGAATCAACTCAGGACCAATAACTTCTCGATCCTTAAGTTCATACCAGTTCAAGGGCGTACAACATCTTCTTCCGTATAGAGCTTCATAGGGAGCCATTTTGATGCTTGACTGATAACTATTGTTGTATGCAAATTCAGCAAGTGGTAAATACCTTTCCCACGATCCTTTGAATTCAATAACACAAGCTCTTAGCATATCCTCCAGAATTTGAATAGTTCGCTCGGATTGACCATCGGTTTGAGGATGAAACGCTGTACTGAAGTTTAACCGAGTTCCCAATGCTCTATGTAATGATTTCCAAAACCGTGATGTGAATCTAGGATCCCGATCAGAAACTATGGAAATAAGTACACCATGCAACCGTATAATCTCTCTAATATACAACTCAGCATACCTATCCATGGAGAAATCAGTTCGTACTGGAATAAAATGGGCTGACTTAGTCAATCTATCCACGATTACCCAGATTGAATCCTTTTTGTTCAGAGTTAAAGGCAAACCCGTCACAAAATCCATCGTTATGTTTTCCCATTTCCATTGAGGAATTGAAATCGGTTGTAACAATCCTGACGGAACTTGATGTTCAGCTTTGACTTGTTGGCAAGTCAAACACTTTGATACAAATTCCGAAATGTCTTTCTTCATTCCCGGCCACCAATATCGACTTTTGAGATCCATATACATTTTGTTCTCTCCCGGATGCATTGTCAATGGACTACAATGGGCTTCCGTTAACAAATCATTCTTTAATTCATCATCATCCGGAATTACTAATCTTTCTTGATAATACAAGTTCTCATCAGACTTAATCTCATAATCCGTACCCTATCCATTCTTTATCTGTTGTATCATCTTTAAACACTTTTCATCTTTAACTTACAATTCTTTAATTCGATTTAGCCATACAGGCTTGACTGTCAGTTCTGCACAAATTGCACAATATTCTCTTAACGATAATCTAGCATCAAGAGTTCGCAAAACTGCAAACGTCTTTCGACTCAAGGCATCAGCTACCACATTTTCCTTTCCAGGATGAAAATCAATCACCACATCATAATCCTTGAGAAATTACACCCATCTTCTTTGTCTTAAATTCAACTCTTTCTGAGTCATCAAGTATTTTAAGCTCTTATGATCCGTATACAAGTAGCACTTTTCACCATACAAGTAGTGACGCCAAATCTTTAAAGCAAACACTACTGCCGCCATCTCTAGATCGTGTGTTGGATAATTTTTCTCGTGCGGTTTTAGTTATCTCGAAGCATAGGCTACCACTTTGCCTTCTTGCATTAATACGCATCCCAAACCACTATGAGACGCATCAATATACACTATAAAGTTCTTTCCAGATTCGGGTTGAACTAACACTGGAGCTTCTGTAAGAATCTTCTTTAACTTTTCAAAACTCTCTTGACATTCTTGAGTCCAAACAAATTTTACTTCATTTTTCAACAGTTTAGACAGGGGTAATGCTATAATCAAAAAGTTTTTAACAAACCTTCGATAATAACCAGCTAACCCAGAAAACTTCTAACTTCCGATACATTCTTTGGAACTTCCCACTCCAGAATAGCTTTAATCTTTTGGGGATCCACTCGAACTCCTTCTTCAGAAATTACATGTCCAAGGAATGCCACTTCATTCAACCAGAATTCACATTTAGAAAATTTAGCAAAAAACTTCTTGTCTCGTAAAATCTGTAAAACAATCTGTAAGTGTGAACTATGCTCTTCTTCTGACTTTGAATATATTAAAATATCATCAATAAACACCACAGCAAACTGATCCAAATACGGTTGGAAATTCAGTTCATTAAATCCATAAAAGCAGCTGGTGCATTCGTAACTCCAAACGGCATCACGATAAATTCATAGTGACCATATCTTGTTCTAAACGCCGTTTTCGAAATGTCTTTTTCTTGAATCTTTAATTGATGATAACCCAAACGTAGATCAATTTTTGAGAACACTGAAGCTTCCTTTAATTGATCAAATAAATCGTTGATTCAGGGAAGTGGATACTTGTTCTTGATGGTCACTCTATTGAGTTGTCTGTAATCGATACAAAGACACATTGATCCATCTTTCTTCTTAACAAATAGAACTGGAGCTCCCCAAGGTGATACACTTGGTCTAATAAACCCTTTGTCCAATAACTCTTTTAATTGAATCTTTAATTCTTGCAATTCCTTTGGAGCCATTCTGTATGGTGCTATTGCAATGGGCGTTGTTCATGGTATTATCTCAATCTGGAATTCTACCTCTCTGTCAGGAGGTAAACCTGGCAACTCTGCAGGAAATACATTGAGAAACTCTCTGACTATAGAAATCTCTTCAATCCCTTTCTCCTTGGTTCTAACATCCAGTACATTAGCAATAAACCCTTGACATCCCTGTAGCAGTAACTTCTTTGCAGTCATCACTGAAATCACACTTGCTAATGGATTCTATCTTTCACTAAATACAATAACTTCTATTCCTTCGGAACTTCTCAATGTCACTCTTTTCAATTTACAATTGACATCAGCGTAATAACGATATAACCAATCCATCCCAGTATCATTTCGAATTCATCAAAAGGTAATTCCATCAGATTAGCAGGGAATTCAATTCCCTGAATCCGTATGGGATACCCTCGGCTCACCATATTTACCTGAGCACTGTGCCCTAGTGGATTCGTCACTATTACTTCAATACTAGTAGTTTCTAAAGGAATGTTCAATTCTCTTACTAACGTACTAGTAATATATGAATATGTAGACCCTGGATCAATCAATACAATAACACCTTTGTCAAACAATAGAAAGGTACCTGTTATAATATATGGGTCATCACAATCCTCATTGGTCTTGAGGTTGTACACTCGAGCAGTGGAGTGTATCCCTTGTTGAGCAGAGGACTCTGACTGACTTATTCCTCTGCCTCTACCTCTTCCCCTCTGGGCTACAGAAACAGACCTCTCTGGCTGTACAGATTCACTGGTTGACATTGGACAATCTTGAATGAAATATCCGGCGTCTCCACATCTAAAGCAGACTCCAGAAATCATCCGATATTCCCCTTAATGATTCTTTCCACAATGCGGGCATTGTCTGGCTTGACTCTGACTAGTTCTCCCAGCTCCAGATTTCACTGACTGAGTTTGTCTACCTCTCATTTGATTTGATCCTCTAGCGGAGGATGCCACTGATTCTGATCTAACATGGGGTCGAAAACCAGTATCTCTGCCCCTTTTTGATGGTACAGGACTCGAAGAAACACCCGTTCTTTTGACTGTCTGAGCTCTAGAATTTTCAAACCTCTCATTCTGAGCTCTTTCCAGAGCCTTGGCAAGGTTAACTACTTCTTGAAATGATGATAAATTTAAGAGAATAAACATTTCTTTTAATCGAGGACGTAAACCCTCTACGAACCACTCACAAGCATCATTTTCAGTAGGAACTAGCTCGGTAGCAAAGCGGCTCAACTTATTGAATTCAAACTCATCCTCATATACAGTGTGATTCCATTGCTTCAAATTCATGAAGTCTTGCTTCATTTGACAAACAAATTGATCTCCAATGTACTTATGCTTGAATTCTTCTAAAAATAATGACCAAGTTACTTGGGCATTAGATATCCTCAACGTAACATTGGTCCACCAGATCCTTGCTTGTCCTCTTAACAAGGAAATTACTCCATCCAGCTTCTCAGCATCGGAACAATGAAGTCCCGTAAGCATGACTTTCATGTCATTAAGCCAAAGGTCCGCAATAACAGGACCTTCGTTGGCTTTCCCTTTAAACTCTGGAGCTCCTAATCCCTTCAACTCTTTCGCAACATTCATTTTTTGAGGAAGTAACAGGAGGTTGGAAATGCGTCAATACCACTTCTAACGTTCTAAAGAATATATCTTGATCATTGACAGGCATTCCAGAGGATGTCTGTTCTTCACTCTGCCTGGCCAGGGCAGGTGAATTATTGCTTTCAGCGGGTCTATCGTCTCCCGCTTCATTTTTAGATCTACTTTGTCCGGACATCTATAAAAATACAACCATATAGTTCTATTAGCAAAACAACATACTTACTATTCCATCAGATCAGAAGTTTCCACTATTTTGTTGGCATGTATACCTTATAAGACACTCTAGACTTCGGTTTATACCGAGAATCGACTAAACCGTAGCTCTGATACCATTAAACGTAACACCCTTAACTCATATCCAACCCGAATACAAGTCCGAAGTGTCACATTGACTTTTCAAACTTTGACTCTTATAGAAAATCCTGGGAATTTATAAAACTTTCATTAAACCGAAATACATTAATTTACATAAGACCATAAAATACAAAATCGATAAAAGTATTCATAACTAACACTTATTACATGCCAACATTCTATACATAACCAAGTACATACTTTGTCAATTACTTCTGATCTGATCTCTTAGTAGTATTGATGTCCGTGCTACTTCTATTTCCACTTTTCCTGATTCTTGGTACCTACGTGTAAATCACTTACACGCTAAGTCATAGACTTAGTGAGGCAATAAATGAATATGCAACAATAAACTTATGAATGTTCATACTTACCATTGGATCATGACATTTCAATATGTATGTATCTATCGCACGATAACATATAATGTACATACGAAACTTACCTTCTTATATCACTTTCACTGTAAATCTGTATTTCAATTGTATAGCCCATGTATATTATTGAGATTAGAGGTATGTGAGTACATTGAGGTTGTGCACTAATACTGTCACCACAGTTCGTATCAATTCCCTCATGGGGCACCGAACCTTAGTTCAGTATTTGTCCCGTAGGACTATTATCTATGTCCCGTAGGACCCCTACATCCCGAAGGACTACATCCCGAAGGACTATTATACCCTCGACTCTTGGCATGCCAATTACACCTATAATTCTCATATCGTATACTATGGGCATTATTCTTATATTTCATATGTTCATGAACTCATATCATTTCTCTTGTGATCATGTATCTCATATCACTTCATATCATGTTCTCATATCACAGGTCATATTACATATCATATCACATGAACATATATATATCTTATGCATGTATCACAATAATTATCATGTATGCTTGTTCACAACTACTGTATTATAAAAATCAACATAGGGATTAGACTTATCACAAGTCTTATTCCATTATAATATACATATAGTATGCACTCACCTTAGCTTTGCTTTGATTCGATTCTAATCCTTTGATCGTTCCGGAATAAGCTTACTTTTAGTATCTACATAATCGCACATGGATCTATATTAGTATTATAACTAATATATTCTAATGGTTCATTCTTTAGACTAAGAGAAAAGTAAATTTCATCTTTTAATGAAGGTATGCATCGATGCACTACTGATGCATCGGTGCATAAAAGGTATTCAATGTATTATTTATTGCTGGGATGCATCGATGCACTCCTTATGCATCGATGCACCAATTGCATTCGATGTTTCATTATTAATGGGATGCATCGATGCACTACTTATGCATCGATGCATGAATTGCATTCGATGTTTTTATTTTAAAGGAGTGCATTGATGCACTACCAATGCATTGATACACCTTCAAACAATTTCTGGGATTTAACCTTGATGCATCGATGCACATGCACTCTACCCAGAATCCTATTTTTGAACCCGAAAATTCACTCATTTGGATTCAATGCTTCATGTTTAATCCTCTTTTTCATTCTTAACTCTAGTACACATCCTTAAACCAATTTATACTCATTTATTTCATCTTAAACCTTCAAATCCTATCATTCATATGTAATTCAAGAATTACATTAATAAATCAACATGTTTGAATTCCGCTTTTAACACTTCGTATATCTTAACTAGATTGATGACAAGTCAAATATAACTTTCAATTCTAGTTATGAACACTATTCCAATATTTCATTTAAGAACTTCAAATCTTAAATCTCTCCTAACTCAATTATCCTTTGATGTTAAGATAACTTAAGCTTTCCTTAAGCTTAGTTATCATCTAATAATCAAAACCCAATATTAAATTTAACAAGAAACTCAATAATCAGAAATTTTACCTTTGCTTTGGTTCACACGCACAAGGAAGAAAGAAGAAGAAGAAGAGAACTCTGGAAGCCTTTGCTGTTCTCTCCTTTTCAACCCACTTTTACTCATATATATCCTTATCCCTTCTTTAATAAATTTTCCTTTCATTCATTCTTTCTTTCAATTAAATCCTACACAATCATTTACATAAAAATCTTTATACTATTCATTCATTCTATTTTAATCATCAAAATCTGAAACTTTCCAATTTAGTCACTAACTCGATATTGAGGATGTTACAACTCTCCTCCCTTAAGAAAATTCGTCCTCGAATTTTTATTATGCAAAGAGGTAGGGGTACTTAATCCTCATGTCCTCTTCACGTTCCCATGTTGCTTCCTCTACTTTGTGATTCCTCCACAAGACCTTAACCAATGGAATAGTCTTATTCCTTAGTTGTTTAACTTCATGAACTAATATTTGAACAGGTTCTTCCTCATAAGTTAAATCTGGTCGGACTTCAATTTCTTCAGGAGTCACAATGTGAGATGGATCAGATCTATATTTCTTAAGCATTGAGACATGAAAAACATTATGTATCTTTTCCATTTCAGGTGGCAAAACTAACTGATATGCTACTGATCCTACCCTCTTAGTAATCTCATAAGGTCCAATGAACCGATGACTCAACTTTCCTTTACGTCCAAACCTCAATATTTTCTTCCACGGAGACATTTTCAAGAACACTTTATCCCCGACTTAAAATTCAATTTCTTTCCTTTTTAAATCAGCATACGATTTCTGTCTATCAGCTGCAGCTTTCAGATTATTCTGAATTACTTGAACTTTCTCTTCTGTATTCTGAATCAACTCAGGACCAATAACTTCTCGATCCTTAAGTTCATACCAGTTCAAGGGCGTACAACATCTTCTTCCGTATAGAGCTTCATAGGGAGCCATTTTGATGCTTGACTGATAACTCTTGTTGTATGCAAATTCAGCAAGTGGTAAATACCTTTCCCACGATCCTTTGAATTCAATAACACAAGCTCTTAGCATATCCTCCAGAATTTGAATAGTTCGCTCGGATTGACCATCGGTTTGAGGATGAAACGCTGTACTGAAGTTTAAACGAGTTCCCAATGCTCTATTTAATGACTTCCAAAACCATGATGTGAATCTAGGATCCCGATCAGAAACTATGGAAATAGGTACACCATGCAACCGTATAATCTCTCTAATATACAACTCAGCATACCTATCCATGGAGAAATCAGTTCGTAGTGGAATAAAATGGGCTGATTTAGTCAATCTATCCACGATTACCCAGATTGAATCCTTTTTGTTCAGAGTTAAAGGCAAACCCGTCACAAAATCCATCGTTATGTTTTCCCATTTCCATTGAGGAATAGAAATCGGTTGTAACAATCCTGACGGAACTTGATGTTCAGCTTTGACTTGTTGGAAAGTCAAACACTTTGATACAAATTCCGAAATGCCTTTCTTCATTCCCGGCCACCAATATCGACTTTTGAGATCCATATACATTTTGTTCCCTCCCGGATGCATTGTCAATGGACTACAACGAGCTTCCGTTAACAAATCATTCTTTAATTCATCATCATCCGGAATTACTAATCTTTCTTGATAATACAAGTTCTCATCAGACTTAATCTCATAATCCGTACCCTATCCATTCTTTATCTGGTGTATCTTCTTTAAAAACTTTTCATCTTTAACTTGCAATTCTTTAATTCGATTTAGCCATACATGCTTGACTGTCAGTTTTGCACAAATTACACCATCTTCTCTTAACGATAATCTAGCATCAAGAGTTCGCAAAGCTGCAAACATCTTTTGACTCAAGGCATCAGCTACCACATTTGCCTTTCCAGGATGAAAATCAATCACTACATCATAATCCTTGAGAAATTCCACCCATCTTCTTTGTCTTAAATTCAACTCTTTCTGAGTCATCAAGTATTTTAAGCTCTTATGATCCGTATACAAGTAGCACTTTTCACCATACAAGTAGTGACGCCAGATCTTTAAAGCAAACACTACTGCCGCCATCTCTAGGTCGTGTGTTGGATAATTCTTCTCGTGCGGTTTTAGTTGTCTCTAAGCATAGGCTACCACTTTGCCTTCTTGCATTAATACGCATCCCAAACCACTATGAGACGCATCACTATACACTATAAAGTTCTTTCCAGACTCGGGTTGAACTAACACTGGAGCTTCTGTAAGAATCTTCTTTAACTTTTCAAAACTCTCTTGACATTCTTGAGTCCAAACAAATTTTACTTCATTTTTCAACAGTTTAGACAGGGGTAATGCTATAATCAAAAAGTTTTTAACAAACCTTCGATAATAACCAGCTAACCCAGAAAACTTCTAACTTCCGATACATTCTTTGGAACTTCCCACTCCAGAATAGCTTTAATCTTTTGGGGATCCACTCGAACTCCTTCTTCAGAAATTACATGTCCAAGGAATGCCACTTCATTCAACCAGAATTCACATTTAGAAAATTTAGCAAAAAACTTCTTGTCTCGTAAAATCTGTAAAATAATCTGTAAGTGTGAACTATGCTCTTCTTCTGACTTTGATTATATTAAAATATCATCAATAAACACCACAGCAAACTGATCCAAATACGGTTGGAAATTATGTTCATTAAATCCATAAAAGCAGCTGGTGCATTCGTAACTCCAAACGGCATCACGATAAATTCATAGTTACCATATCTTGTTCTAAACGCCGTTTTCGAAATGTCTTTTTCTTGAATCTTTAATTGATGATAACCCGAACGTAGATCAATTTTTGAGAACACTGAAGCTTCCTTTAATTGATCAAATAAATCTTCGATTCGGGGAAGTGGATACTTGTTCTTGATGGTCACTTTATTGAGTTGTCTGTAATTGATACAAAGACGCATTGATCCATCTTTCTTCTTAACAAATAGAACTGGAGCTCCCCAAGGTGATACACTTGGTCTAATAAACCCTTTGTCCAATAACTCTTTTAATTGAATCTTTAATTCTTGAAATTCCTTTGGAGCCATTCTGTATGGTGCCATTGCAATGGGCGCTGTTCCTAGTATTATCTCAATCTGGAATTCTACCTCTCTGTCAGGAGGTAAGCCTGGCAACTCTGCATGAAATACATTGAGAAAATCTCTGACTATAAGAATCTCTTCAATCCATTTCTCCTTGGTTCTAACATCCAGTATATTAGCAATAAACCCTTGACATCCCTGTAGCAGTAACTTCTTTGCAGTCATCACTGAAATCACACTTGCTAATGGATTCCATCTTTCACTAAAAACAATAACTTCTATTCCTTCGGAACTTCTCAATGTCACTCTTTTCAATCTACAATTGACATCAACGTAATAACGATATAACCAATCCATCCCCAGTATCACTTCGAATTCATCAAAAGGTAATTCCATCATATTAGCAGGAATGTTTACCTGAGCACTGTGCCCTAGTGGATTCGTCACTATTACTTCATTACTAGTAGTTTCTAAAGGAATGTTCAATTCTCTTACTAACGTACTAGTAATATATGAATATGTAGACCCTGGATCAATCAATACAATAACAAATTTGTCAAACAATAGAAAGGTACCTGTTATAATATTTGGGTCATCACAATCCTCATTGGTCTTGAGGTTGTACACTTGAGCAGTGGAGTGTATCTCCTGTTGAGCAGAAGACTCTGACTGACTTCTTCCTCTGCCTCTACCTCTTCCCCTCTGGGCTACAGAAACAGACCTCTCTGGCTGTACAGATTCACTGGTTGACATTGGACAATCTCGAACGAAATGTCCGGCATCTCCACATCTAAAACAGACTCCAGAAATCATCTGACATACCCCTGAATGATTCATTCCACAATGCGGGCATTGTCTAGCTTGACTCTGATTAATTCTCCCAGCTCCAGATTTCACTGACTGAGTTTGTGTACCTCTAATTTGATTTGATCCTCTAGCGGAGGATGCCACTAATTCTGATCTAACCTGGGGTCGAAAACCAACATCTCTGCCCCTTTTTGATGGTGCAAAACTCGAAGAAACACTTGTTCTTTTGACTGTCTGAGCTCTAGAATTTTCAAACCTCTCATTCTGAGCTCTTTCCAGAGCCTTGGCACGGTTAACTACTTCTTGAAATGATGATAAATTTAAGACAATCAACATTTCCTTTAACCGAGGATGTAAACCCTCTACGAACCACTCACAAGCATCCTTTTCAGTAGGAACTAGCTCGTCAGCAAAGCGGCTCAACTTATTGAATTCACGCTCGTACTCATATACAATGTGATTCCATTGCTTCAAATTCATGAACTCTTGCTTCATTTGACGAACAAATTGATCTCCAATGTACTTATGCTTGAATTCTTCTAAAAATAATGACCAAGTTACTTGGGCATTAGATATCCTCAACGTAACATTGGTCCACCAGATCCTTGCTTGTCCTCTTAACAAGGAAATTACTCCATCCAGCTTCTCAGCATCGGAACAATGAAGTCCCGTAAGCATGACTTTCATGTCATTAAGCCAAATGTCTGCAATAACAGGACCTTCGTTGGCTTCCCCTTTAAACTCTGGAGCTCCTAATCCCTTCAACTCTTTCGCAACATTCATTTTTGGAGTTGAAGTAACTGGAGGATGGAAACGCGTCAATACCGCGTCTAACGTTCTAAAGAATATATCTTGATCATTGACATGCATTCCAGAGGATGTCTGTTCTTCACTCTGTCTGGCCAGGGTAGGTGAATTACTTCTTTCAGTGGGTCTATCGTCTCCCGCATTATTTCTAGATCTACTTTGTCCGGACATTTATAAAAATACAACCATATAGTTCTATTAGCAAAACAACATACTTATTATTCCATCAGATCAGAAGTTTCCACTATTTTGTTGGCATGTATACCTTATAATACACTCTAGACTTCGGTTTATGCCAAGAATCGACTAAACCGTAGCTCTGATACCATTAAATGTAACACCCTTAACTCATATCCAACCCGAATACAAGTCTGAGGTGTCACATTGACTTTTCAAACTTTGACACTTATAGAAAATCCTGGGAATTTTTAAAACTTTCATTAAAACGAAATACATTAATTTACATAAGACCATAAAATATAAAATCGATCAAAGTATTCGTAACTAACACTTATTACATGCCAACATTCTATACATAACCAAGTACATACTTTGTCAATTACTTCTGATCTGATCTCTTAGTAGTATTGTTGTCCGTGCTACTTCTATTTCCACTTTTCTTGATTCTTGGTACCTACGTGTAAATCACTTACACGCTAAGTCATAGACTTAGTGAGGCAATAAATGAATATGCAACAATAAACTTATGAATGTTCATACTTACCATGTAACACCCTCAACCCGTATCCGACCAGAATACGAGTCCGAAGTGTCACATTGACTTTTCAAAATTTATTCATATAAAATAGTGAGTAATTTAAAAACTTTTATAACATTTAAATTATTCAAAACATTTACAAAATTATTCAGATATTATACAATATCTTCTTTTGATTACATGTCAACTAGAACTTTATATAAAAAATACATATTATTCATCTCTCTTCTGATCTGACTTTCGGTAAGGAGAACTGACCTGTCTTGCTCCTCTTAGCTCTTTACTCTTCTCACTTCTGTAACCTACGTGTGAAACAATCACACGCTAAGTCGTTGACTTAGTGAGGCATAAAACATATAATAAAACTCTAACTAATCACACATGCATGAACATACAATCTTATAATACCATATCAAAACGATATACCATTATATATATATAACATATACATATCACACATTATTTTGAATCTCTACCCTTTGTTCACTATCAATATTCTTAACATTTATATCTTATAATTATATCCTCTTATATCCATTCTTTTACTCAACATATCATTCAATTAACCAAGCCATACTGACATCATCATATAAATCATATTAGATTATCTAATAAGCAATACATGCATACATATAAATCATCATTAGTCACTATCATTTAATCACATAACATATATACTTAATCTATACATCCTCATGTCCTTGCTATTAAATTTATCATCTCACAACACATATTTGTTATTTTCTCTTGATTAGCCCATGTACATACGTGAGAACTAATGATAGGTGAGTCTATTGAGGTTGTGCACCACTATACTGTCACCACAGCTCATATAAATGTCCCGAAGGACCTATCCAGAGGTCACAAAGACCCCGGTAACTATCCAGAGGTCATAAAGATCCTCGGTAACTGTCCAGAGGTCATAAAGATCCTCGCTAACTGTCCATAAGGACCACATATCATTCCTTAAGAATCATATACATATGCCAAAGATCAAGTATGTGTCTCCAAAAGACCTCACACATGTTCCAAGAATACATATATGTCCCGAAGAACCACATAGACCCTCGACTCTTGGCATGCCAACTATACCTCTAGCTCTCAAGACACATAACATGGGCATTAATTTTCATAACAGTTCAATTTACTTATTCATATCCTTTCTCTTATGAACATATATCTTTCCTTTTCAGTCACTTACCAAATGTACGTGTAATCATTGATCTTATAATCACATGTTCATTCTCTTCGGTCACATACCATATGTATGTGTAAACATATATCTAATATCATATAACACGCATCACAAATGCATGTATTCACATAAATAATTTCTTATAGCTTTATTCATATCACATATTCATATAAGCTCATATCTTATTTCACATATACTTTCCATATAACTTATATATCTCATAATCACACAAATCATAACATTGATCACCAATCAAATAACATTTTAGGAGTTACTTCTTACCATAGTAACTCCATCACTGGCTCATCGCAAGCCAAATGTTTTATTCAATAATATAAGTACAAATAAAATTGCACTTAACATCTAGACATAGGCATATACTCATGTACACATAAACATCATAACAAATACATACTTCTATGAATTCATGTTTTTCACTATTGGAAATAGACTTATCACAAGTCTTATTTTCTTCATATAGTAGAGAATGTGCACTCACCTTAGCTTTGCTCTGATTTGATTATAATCCTTCAATTGATCCGAAATGGGATCACGTTCTATATCTACATCATCATACATAGATTTATATTAGTATTATAACTAATATACCCTAATAGTTCACTCTTTAGATTAAGATAAATGTCAATTTCTTCTTTCAATAAGGGTATGCATCGATGCACTACTGATGCATCGGTGCATAAAATACATTCGATGTTGTATTATTATTGGGATGCATCGATGCATGCCTTATACATCGATGCACTAATTGTATTTGATGTTTCTATTTTAAAAGAGTGCATTGATGCACTACCTGTGCATCGATACACCTTCAAACAAATTTCTGGGTTTTAACCTTGATGCATCAATGCACTATGAATGTGCATCGATGCACTCTGCCCAGAATCCTCTTTTTGAACCCGAAAATCATTCATTTTGGATTAAATCCTTCATGTTTCATCCCCTTTTTCATTCTTAACTCTAGTACACATACTTAAAACAATCTATACTCATTTATTTCATCTTAAACCTCAAAATCCTATCTTCCATATGTAATTCAATAATTACATCAATTTTGCAACATGTTTCAAATCCAACTATATTACTTTATATCTCTTACTTATATTGATGACAAGTCAAATCCAACTTTCAATTCTTATTATAAACTCTATTTCAAGATTTCATTCAAGAACCACTAATCTTTAATCTTCTCTATCTCATTTATCTTTTGATTTTAGGACAACCTAAGCTTTCCATAATCTTAAATATTACCTAAGGATCAAAACCCACTCTTAAAATCAACAAATCATCAGCTAACAAGGAATCTTACCTTTGCCTTGGAGCTTTCACGGGAGGAAAAAGAAAATGAAGAAGAAAAGAGAGAAGAGATTTCTGGAAAATCTCTCATCCTTATCCATATATATATATCATTATTTAATTCATCTCTTGGTCAAATGACCCTTTTGCCCTTTAATACCTTTTATAATTACTAACATCTTTTAGGATTTATTTCCAGATAAATCATTAAACTAATCCATTCTTCTACTTTAATCACCAAATTCTGAAACTTTACAATTAAGTCACTAACCCATAGTTTGGGATGTTACAACTCTCCCCTCCTTATAAGAAAATTCGTCCCCGAATTTTTACTGCACATCTTGATAAGAACATATCTTCTGATGTTCTTATGTTGCTTCCCTGACTTTTTCTTTCTTGTCATCATCAGACACTTACTTTTCAATCCTTTAGTTTTCCAACTATCTTTTTCGTTTATACATTCATCTTTTGTTGCTTATCATATAAACAATAACCAATAATACCAATCCATTGTTGTCTTTTCTCTCATTCGATTATGCATTTTTCCTTTGACCTTTCTAAAATCCACATAATGTTACTCATCCTGTAAACATTAACATCAATTCCTATCACTCAAATCAAAAAAATCAATCAATTGATTCCTTTCCTCATTTTCTAATTAATTCGCCACAATCCAAACTTTTACTCATTCTTTCATCATTGTCTATATTACGATACACATAATCTCTTCATATAACCTTACATACTTTTCTTACTTCTAATCAAACTTATAATCTACACATCCTTATAATCCTTTATCATTTTTAATCCTTTCATTATCAAAATCTTCTTATAACATAACTAAACTATATCTTTTCATAACTTTGATAATCAACTTTACTTGTACAGAACCTCATTCTTATCATCTATTGTACTTGTATTTCCTTCAAACATACAAATCTTTATCTTCTTCACCACAACACCTTACTATGATCAAACTATACAACTGTATCCAAATCCTCTTCATATTTGGTTATCATAACCTGTCAATATATTATAATTCTATTACATTTTCATCACATACTCTTGTTAGCCAATGCTAACTCTTTCCATCTAGAATACAAACTCTTATCATATCCACACTCTTGCTTTTACACAATACTATCCCTTGGTTTCGAATTCATAATTCTGATTTCATTCATCTTATAAACGTATCACTGATGCACTTATTCTTAAACTCTTTTACAAACAATAACCGCGTCACTTGATCTTTTAACATCCTTATGGTGACACTCGTTCACCATATTCCATCTTATCCACATAATAACAAACTTCTCAATTTAATTTCTCCACTATGGAGAAATGAACATCTTCTAGCATTATCTTCATATCATTTATCCAAAGGTCTGTAACAACAGAGCCTTCCTCAAATTCACCCTTGAGATCGGGTGCTCATAACTCTTTTAACTATTTCGATACATTCATTCTATGAGTTAACGAAGTATACAATTAAAAACACATCGGAATATCATTCAACATCATGAATCATTCTCTAATCTTATACAGACATTCCCTGAGGTTTTCGCTCTTCTCCCTGCCTGGCCAGGGCAGGTGAATGCTATTACCTTCAGGTCTATCGTCTTGTATTTCACTTTAAAAACTCTCATATCATTTCTTCTATCACATATCACGTGTGCATATGATCATCCAATTCATATCATATAACATGTCATTTGCATATGTTCACATATCATCTATCATATCATATAAACATATATATATCTCAGTATTCACTTATCTTATATAACATAACAATTTAACTCTATTAACAAGACAGCACACTCCTTACCCTATCAGATCAGAAAATTTTTCACTTTGTGTTGGCATGTACACTTTTTAAAACACTTTCGACTTCATTTTTAGCCTAGAATCGGCTAAACCGTAGCTCTGATACCATTAAATGTAACACCCCCAACCCGTATCCGACCAGGATACGAGTCCGAAGTGTCACATTGACTTTTCAAAAATTTATTCATATAAAATAGTGAGTAATTTAAAAACTTTTATAACATTTAAATTATTCAAAACATTTACAAAATTATTCAGAGATTATACAATATCTTCTTTTGATTGCATGCCAACTAGAACTTTATATACAAAAATACATATTATTCATCTCTCTTCTGATCTGACATTCGGTAAGGAGAACTGACCTGTCTTGCTCCTCTTAGCTCTTTACTATTCTCACTTCTGTAACCTACGTGTGAAACAATCACACGCTAAGTCGTTGACTTAGTGAGGCATAAAACATATAATAAAACTCTAACTAATCACACATGCATGAACATATAATCTTATAATACCATATCAAAACGATATAACATTATATATATATATATATATATAACATATACATATCACACATTATTTTGAATCTCTACCCTTTGTTCACTATCAATATTCTTAACATTTATATCTTATAATTATATCCTCTTATATCCATTCTTTTACTCAACATATCATTCAATTAACCAAGCCATACTGACATCATCATATAAATCATATCAGATTATCTAATAAGCAATACATGCATACATATAAATCATCATTAGTCACTATCATTTAATCGCATAACATATATACTTAATCTATACATCCTCATATCCTTGCTATTAAATTTATCATCTCACAACACATATTTGTTATTTTCTCTTGATTAGCCCATGTACATACGTGAGAACTAATGATAGGTGAGTCTATTGAGGTTGTGCACCACTATACTGTCACCGCAGCTCATATAAATGTCCCGAATGACCTATCCAGAGGTCACAAAGACCCCGGTAACTATCCAGAGGTCATAAAGATCCTCGGTAACTGTACAGAGGTCATAAAGATCCTCGGTAACTATCTATAAGGACCACATATCATTCCTTAAGAATCATATACATATGCCAAAGATCAAGTATGTGTCTCCAAAAGACCTCACATATGTTCCAAGAATACATATATGTCCCGAAGGACCACATAGACCCTCGACTCTTGGCATGCCAACTATACCTCTAGCTCTCAAGACACATAACATTGGCATTAATTTTCATAACAGTTCAATTTACTTATTCATATCCTTTCTCTTATGAACATATATCTTTCATTTTCAGTCACGTACCAAATGTACGTGTAATCATTGATCTTATAATCACATGTTCATTCTCTTCGGTCACATACCATATGTATGTGTAAACATATATCTAATATCATATAACACGCATCACAAATGCATGTATTCACATAAATAATTTCTTATAGCTTTATTCATATCACATATTCATATAAGCTCATATCTTATTTCACATATACTTTTCATATAACTTATATATCTCATAATCACACAAATCATAACATTGATCACCAATCAAATAACATTTTAGGAGTTACTTCTTACCATAGTAACTCCATCACTGGCTCATCGCAAGCCAAATGTTTTATTCAATAATATAAGTACAAATAAAATTGCACTTAACATCTAGACATAGGCATATACTCATGTACACATAAACATCATAACAAATATATATTTCTATGAATTCATGTTTTTCACTATTGGAAATAGACTTATCACAAGTCTTATTTTCCTCATATAGTAGAGAATGTGCACTCACCTTAGCTTTGCTCTGATTTGATTATAATCCTTCAATTGATCCGGAATGGATCACGTTCTATATCTACATCATCATACATAGATTTATATTAGTTTTATAACTAATATACCCTAATGGTTCACTCTTTAGATTAAGATAAATGTCAATTTCTTCTTTCAATAAGGGTATGCATCGATGCACTACTGATGCATCGGTGCATAAAATACATTCGATGTTGTATTATTATTGGGATGCATCGATGCATGCCTTATACATCGATGCACTAATTGCATTCGATGTTTCTATTTTAAAAGAGTGCATCGATGCACTACCTGTGCATCGATACACCTTCAAACAAATTTCTGGGTTTTAACCTTGATGCATCGATGCACTATGAATGTGCATCGATGCACTCTGCCCAGAATCCTCTTTTTGAACCTGAAAATCATTCATTTTGGATTATATCCTTCATGTTTCATCCCCTTTTTCATTCTTAACTCTAGTACACATACTTAAAACAATCTATACTCATTTATTTCATCTTAAACCTCAAAATCCTATCTTCCATATGTAATTCAATAATTACATCAATTTTGCAACATGTTTCAAATCCAACTATATTACTTCATATCTCTTACTTAGATTGATGACAAGTCAAATCCAACTTTCAATTCTTATTATAAACTCTATTTCAAGATTTCATTCAAGAACCACTAATCTTTAATCTTCTCTATCTCCTTTATCTTTTGATTTTAGGACAACCTAAGCTTTCCATAATCTTAAATATTACCTAAGGATCAAAACCCACTCTTAAAATCAACAAATCATCAGCTAACAAGGAATCTTACCTTTGCCTTGGAGCTTTCACGGGAGGAAAAAGAAAATGAAGAAGAAAAGAGAGAAGAGATTTCTGGAAAATCTCTCATCTTTATCCATATATATATATCATTATTTAATTCATCTCTTGGTCAAATGACCCTTTTGCACTTTAATACCTTTTATAATTACTAACATCTTTTATGATTTATTTCCAGATAAATCATTGAACTAATCCATTCTTCTACGTTAATTACCAAATTCTGAAACTTTATAATTAAGTCACTAACCCATTGTTTGGGATGTTACATACCATTGGATCATGAAATTTCAATATGTATGTATCTATCGCACGATAACATATAATGCACATACGAAACTTACCTTCTTATATCACTTTCACTGTAAATCTGTATTTCAATTGTATAGCCCATGTATATTATTGAAATTAGAGGTATGTGAGTACATTGAGGTTGTGCACTAATGCTGTCACCACAACTCGTATCAATTCCCTCATGGGGCACCGAACCTTAGTTCAGTATTAGTCCCGTAGGACTATTATCTATGTCCCGTAGGACCCCTACATCCCGAATGACTACATCCCGAAGGACTATTATACCCTCGACTCTTGGCATGCCAATTACACCTATAATTCTCATATCGTATACTATGGGCATTATTCTTATATTTCATATGTTCATGAACTCATATCATTTCTCTTGTGATCATGTATCTCATATCACTTCATATCATGTTCTCATATCACAGGTCATATTACATATCATATCACATGAACATATATATATCTTATGCATGTATCACAATAATTATCATGTATGCTTGTTCACAACTACTGTATTATAAAAATCAACATAGGGATTAGACTTATCACAAGTCTTATTCCATTATAATATACATATAGTATGCACTCACCTTAGCTTTGATTTGATTCGATTCTAATCCCTTGATCGTTCCGGAATAAGCTTACTTTTAGTATCTACATAATCGCACATGGATCTATATCAGTATTATAACTAATATATTCTAATGGTTCATTCTTTAGACTAAGAGAAAAGTAAATTTCATCTTTTAATGAAGGTATGCATCGATGCACTAATGATGCATCGGTGCATAAAAGGTATTCGATGTATTATTTATTGCTGGGATACATCAATGCACTCCTTATGCATCGATGCACCAATTGCATTCGATGTTTCATTATTAATGGGATGCATCGATGCACTACTTATGCATCGATGCATGAATTGCATTCAATGTTTTTATTTTAAAAGAGTGCATTGATGCACTACCAATGCATCGATACACCTTCAAACAATTTCTGGGTTTTAACCTTGATGCATCGATGCACTATGAATGTGCATCGATGCACTCTGCCCAGAATCCTCTTTTTGAACCCGAAAATTCATTCATTTTGGATTAAATCCTTCATGTTTAATCCTCTTTTTCATTCTTAACTCTAGTACACATCCTTAAACCAATTTATACTTATTTATTTCATCTTAAACCTTCAAATCTTATCCTTCATATGTAATTCAAGAATTAAATTAATAAATCAACATGTTTGAATTCTGCTTTTAACACTTCGTATATCTTAACTAGATTGATGACAATTCAAATATAACTTTCAATTCTAGTTATAAACTCTATTCCAATATTTCATTTAAGAACTTCAAATCTTAAATCTCTCCTAACTCAATCATCCTTTGATGTTAAGATAACTTAAGCTTTCATTAAGCTTAGTTATCATCTAATAATCAAAACCCAATATTAAATTTAACAAGAAACTCAATAATCAGAAATCTTACCTTTGCTTTGGTTCACACGTACAAGGAAGAAAGAAGAAGAATAAGAGAACTCTGGAAGCCTTTGTTGTTCTCTCCTTTTCAACCCACTTGTACTCATATATATCCTTATCCCTTCTTTAATAAATTTTCCTTGCAAATGACTCTTTGGCCCTTTCATTCCTTCTTTTGTTCAATTAAATCCTACACAATCATTTACATATAAATCTTTATACTATTCATTCATTCTATTTTAATCACCAAAATCTGAAACTTTCCAATTTAGTCACTAACCCGGTATTGAGGATGTTACAACTCTCTCCCCTTAAGAAAATTCGTCCTCAAATTATCATTATACAAAGAGGTAGGGGTACATAATCCTCATGTCCTCTTCACGTTCCCATGTTGCTTCCTCTATTTTGTGATTCCTCCACAAGACCTTAACCAATGGAATAGTCTTGTTCCTTAGTTGTCTAACTTCGTGAGCTAATATTTGAATAGGTTCTTCATCATAAGTTAAATTTGGTCGAACTTCAATTTCTTCAGGAGTCACAATGTGAGATGGATCAGATCTATATTTCCTAAGCATTGAGACATGAAAAACATTGTGTATCTTTTCCATTTCAGGTGGCAAAACTAACTGATATGCTACTGATCCTACCCTCTTAGTAATCTCATAAGGTCCAATGAACCGAGGACTCAACTTTCCTTTACTTCCAAACCTCAATATTTTCTTCCACGGAGACACTTTTAAGAACACTTTATCTCCGACTTGAAATTTAATTTCTTTCATTTTTAAATCAGTATACGATTTCTGTCTATCAGCTGCAGCTTTCAGATTATTTTGAATTACTTGAACTTTCTCTTCCGTATTCTGAATCAACTCAGGACCAATAACTTCTCGATCCTTAAGTTCATACCAGTTCAAGGGCGTACAACATCTTCTTCCGTATAGAGCTTCATAGGGAGCCATTTTGATGCTTGACTAATAACTATTGTTGTATGCAAATTCAGCAAGTGGTAAATACCTTTCCCACGATCCTTTGAATTCAATAACACAAGCTCTTAGCATATCCTCTAGAATTTGAATAGTTTGCTCGGATTGACCATCGGTTTGAGGATGAAACGCTGTACTGAAGTTTAACTGAGTTCCCAATGCTCTATGTAATGACTTCCAAAACCGTGATGTGAATCTAGGATCCCGATCAGAAACTATGGAAATAGGTACACCATGTAACCGTATAATCTCTCTAATATACAACTCAGCATACCTATCCATGGAGAAATCAGTTCGTACTGGAATAAAATGGGCTGACTTAGTCAATCTATCCACGATTACCCATATTGAATCCTTTTTGTTCAGAGTTAAAGGCAAACCCGTCACAAAATCCATCGTTATGTTTTCCCATTTCCATTGAGGAATTGAAATCGGTTGTAACAATCCTGACGGAACTTGATGTTCAGCTTTGACTTGTTGACAAGTCAAACACTTTGATACAAATTCTGAAATGTCTTTCTTCATTCCCGGCCACCAATATCGACTTTTGAGATCCATATACATTTTGTTCCCTCCCGGATGCATTGTCAATGGACTACAATGAGCTTCCATTAACAAATCATTCTTTAATTCATCATCATCCGGAATTACTAATCTTTCTTGATAATACAAGTTCTCATCAGACTTAATCTCATAATTCGTACCCTCTCCATTCTTTATCTGTTGTATCCTTTTTAAACATTTTTCATCTTTAACTTGCAATTCTTTAATTCGATTTAGCCATACGGGCTTGACTGTCAGTTCTGCTCAAATTGCACCATCTTCTCTTAACGATAATCTAGCATCAAGAGTTCGCAAAGCTGCAAACGTCTTTCGACTCAAGGCATCAGCTACCACATTTGCCTTTCCAGGATGGAAATCAATCACCACATCATAATCCTTGAGAAATTCCACCCATCTTATTTTTCTTAAATTCAACTCTTTCTGAGTCATCAAGTATTTTAAGCTCTTATGATCCGTATACAAGTAGCACTTTTCACCATACAAGTAGTGACGCCAGATCTTTAAAGCAAACACTACTGCCGCCATCTCTAGGTCGTGTGTTGGATAATTTTTCTCGTACGGTTTTAGTTGTCTCGAAGCATAGGCTACCACTTTTCCTTCTTGCATTAATACGCATCCCAAACCACTATGAGACGCATCACTATACACTATAAAGTTCTTTCCAGACTCGGGTTAAACTAACACTGGAGCTTCTGTAAGAATCTTCTTTAACTTTTCAAAACTCTCTTGACATTCTTGAGTCCAAACAAATTTTACTTCCTCTTTCAACAGTTTAGACAAGGGTAATGCTATAATCGAAAAGTTTTTAACAAACCTTCGATAATAACCAGCTAACCCCAGAAAACTTCTAACTTCCGATACATTCTTTGGAACTTCCCACTCCAGAATAGCTTTAATCTTTTGGGGATCCACTCGAACTCCTTCTTCAGAAATTACATGTCCAAGGAATGCCACTTCATTCAACCAGAATTCACATTTAGAAAATTTAGCATAAAGCTTCTTGTCTCGTAAAATCTGTAAAACAATCTGTAAGTGTGAACTATGCTCTTCTTTTGACTTTGAATATATTAAAATATCATCAATAAACACCACAGTAAACTGATCCAAATACGGTTGGAAATTCTATTCATTAAATCCATAAAAGCAGCTGGTGCATTCGTAACTCCAAACGGCATCACGATAAATTCATAGTGACCATATCTTGTTCTAAACGCTTTTTTCGAAATGTCTTTTTCTTGAATCTTTAATTGATGATAACCCGAACGTAGATCAATTTTTGAGAACACTGAAGCTTCCTTTAATTGATCAAATAAATCGTCGATTCGGGGAAGTGGACACTTGTTCTTGATGGTCACTTTATTGAGTTGTCTGTAATCGATACAAAGACGCACTGATCCATCTTTCTTCTTAACAAATAGAAATGGAGCTCCCCAAGGTGATACACTTGGTCTAATAAACCCTTTGTCCAATAACTCTTTTAATTGAATCTTTAATTCTTGCAACTCCTTTGGAGCCATTCTGTATGGTGCCATTGCAATGGGCGTTGTTCCTGGTATTATCTCAATCTGGAATTCTACCTCTCTGTCAGGAGGTAAACCTGGCAACTCTGCAGGAAATACATTGAGAAACTCTCTGACTATAGGAATCTCTTCAATCCCTTTCTCCTTGGTTCTAACATCCAGTACATTAGCAATAAACCCTTGACATCCCTGTAGCAGTAACTTCTTTGCAGTCATCACTGAAATCACACTTGCTAATGGATTCCATCTTTCACTAAATACAATAACTTCTATTCTTTCGGAACTTCTCAATGTCACTCTTTTCAATCTACAATTGACATCAGCGTAATAACGATATAACCAATTCATCCCCAGTATCACTTTGAATTCATCAAAAGGTAATTCCATCAGATTAGCAGGGAATTCAATTCCCTGAATCCGTATGGGATACCCTCGGCTCACCATATTTACCTGAGCACTGTGCTCTAGTGGATTCGTCACTATTACTTCATTACTAGTAGTTTCTAAAGGAATGTTCAATTCTCTTACTAACGTACTAGTAATATATGAATATGTAGACCCTGGATCAATCAATACAATAACACCTTTGTCAAACAATAGAAAGGTATCTGTTATAATATCTGGGTCATCACAATCCTCATTGGTTTTAAGGTTGTACACTCGAGCAATGGAGTGTATCTCCTGTTGAGCAGAGGACTCTGACTGACTTCTTCCTCTGCCTCTACCTCTTCCCCTCTGGGCTACAGAAACAGACCTCTCTGGCTGTACAGATTCACTGGTTGACATTGGACAATCTCGAACGAAATGTCTGGCGTCTCCACATCTAAAGCAGACTCCAGAAATCATTCGACATACCCCTTAATGATTCTTTCCACAATGCGGGCATTGTCTGGCTTGACTCTGATTAGTTCTCCCAGCTCCAGATTCCAATGACTGTGTTTGTCTACCTCTCATTTGATTTGATCCTCTAACGGAGGATGCCACTGATTCTGATCTAACCTGGGGTCGAAAACCAGCATCTCTGCCCCTTTTTGATGGTACAGAACTCGAAGAAACACCCGTTCTTTTGACTGTCTGAGCTCTAGAATTTTCAAACCTCTCATTCTGAGCTCTTTCCAGAGCCTTGGCACGGTTAACTACTTCTTGAAATGATGATAAATTTAAGACAATCAACATTTCCTTTAACTGAGGACGTAAACCCTATACGAACCACTCACAAGCATCCTTTTCAGTAGGAACTAGTTCGGCAGCAAAGCGGCTCAACTTATTGAATTCACACTCGTACTCATATATAGTGTGATTCCATTGCTTCAAATTCATGAACTCTTGCTTTATTTGACAAACAAATTGATCTCCAATGTACTTATGCTTGAATTCTTCTAAAAATAATGACCAAGTTACTTGGGCATTAGATATCCTCAACGTAACATTGGTCCACCAGATCCTTGCTTGTCCTCTTAACAAGGAAATTACTCCATCCAGCTTCTCAGCATCGGAACAATGAAGTCCCGTAAGCATGACTTTCATGTCATTAAGCCAAAGGTCCGCAATAACAGTACCTTCGTTGGCTTCCCCTTTAAACTCTGGAGCTCCTAATCCCTTCAACTCTTTCGCAACATTCATTTTTGGAGTTGAAGTAACAGGAGGTTGGAAATGCGTCAATACCGCTTCTAACGTTCTAAAGAATATATCTTGATCATTGACACGCATTCCAGAGGATGTCTGTTCTTCACTCTGTCTGGCCAGGACAGGTGAATTACTGCTTTCAGCGGGTCTATCGTCTCCCGCTTTATTTCTAGATCTACTTTGTCCGGACATATATAAAAATACAACCATATAGTTCTATTAGCGAAACAAAATACTTACTATTCCATCAGATCAGAAGTTTCCACTATTTTGTTGGCATATATACCTTATAAGACACTCTAGACTTCGGTTTATGCCGAGAATCGACTAAACCGTAGCTTTGATACCATTAAATGTAACACCCTTAACTCATATCCAACCCGAATACAAGTCTGAGGTGTCACATTGACTTTTCAAACTTTGACTCTTATAAAAATCCTGGGAAATTTTAAAACTTTCATTAAAACGAAATACATTAATTTACATAAGACCATAAAATACAAAATCGATCAAAGTATTCGAAACTAACACTTATTACATGCCAACATTCTATACATAACCAAGTACATACTTTGTCAATTACTTCTGATTTGATCTATTAGTAGTATTGT
Organism: Hibiscus syriacus; assembly: GCF_006381635.1. Classification (NCBI taxonomy): domain Eukaryota; kingdom Viridiplantae; phylum Streptophyta; class Magnoliopsida; order Malvales; family Malvaceae; genus Hibiscus; species Hibiscus syriacus. The sequence continues at coordinate 2,552,429 of NW_024062775.1, read as the reverse complement.
TGTACGTACTACTTCTATTTCCACTTTTCCTGATTCTTGGTACCTATTTGTAAATCACTTACACGCTAAGTCATAGACTTAGTGAGGCAATAAATGAATATGCAACAATAAACTTATGAATGTTCATACTTATCATTGGATCATGACATTTCAATATGTATGTATCTATCGCACGATAACATATAATGCACATACGAAACTTACCTTCTTATATCACTTTCACTGTAAATCTGTATTTCAATTGTATAGCCCATGTATATTATTGAGATTAGAGGTATGTGAGTACATTTAGGTTGTGCAATAATGCTGTCACCATAGCTCGTATCAATTCCCTCATGGGGCACCGAACCTTAGTTTAGTATTAGTCCCGTAAGACTATTATCTATGTCCCGTAGGACCCCTACATCCCGAAGGACTACATCCCGAAGGACTATTATACCCTCGACTCTTGGCATGCCAATTACAACTATAATTCTCATATCGTATACTATGGGCATTATTCTTATATTTCATATGTTCATGAACAATTATCATTTCTCTTGTGATCATGTATCTCATATCACTTCATATCATGTTCTCATATCACAGGTCATATTACATATCATATCACATGAACATATATATATCTTATGCATGTATCACAATAATTATCATGTATGCTTGTTCACAACTACTGTATTATAAAAATCAACATAGGGATTAGACTTATCACAAGTCTTATTCCATTATAATATACATATAGTATGCACTCACCTTAGCTTTGCTTTGATTCGATTCTAATCCCTTGATCGTTCCGGAATAAGCTTACTTTTAGTATCTACATAATCGCACATGGATCTATATCAGTATTATAATTAATATATTCTAATGGTTCATTCTTTAGACTAAGAGAAAAGTAAATTTCATCTTTTAATGAATGTATGCATCGATGTACTACTGATGCATCGGTGCATAAAAGGTATTCGATGTATTATTATTGCTGGGATGCATCGATGCACTCCTTATGCATCGATGCACCAATTGCATTCGATGTTTCATTAATAATGGGATGCATCGATGCACTACTTATGCATCGATGCATGAATTGCATTCGATGTTTTTATTTTAAAAGAGTGCATCGATGCACTACCAATGCATCGATACACCTTCAAACAATTTCTGGATTTTATCCTTGATGCATCGATGCACTATGAATGTGCATCGATGCACTCTGCCCAGAATCCTCTTTTTGAACCCGAAAATTCATTCATTTTGGATTAAATCCTTCATGTTTAATTCTCTTTTTCATTCTTAACTCTAGTACACATTCTTAAACCAATTTATACTCATTTATTTCATCTTAAAACTTCAAATCCTATCATTCATATGTAATTCAAGAATTACATTAATAAATCAACATGTTTGAATTCCGCTTTTAACACTTCGTATATCTTAACTAGATTGATGACAAGTCAAATATAACTTTCAATTCTAGTTATGAACTCTATTCCAATATTTCATTTAAGAACTTCAAATCTTAAATCTCTCCTAACTCAATCATCCTTTGATGTTAAGATAACTTAAGCTTTCCTTAAGCTTAGTTATCATCTAATAATCAAAACCCAATATTAAATTTAGCAAGAAACTCAATAATCAGAAATCTTACCTTTGCTTTGGTTCACACGTACAAGGAAGAAAGAAAAAGAAGAAGAGAACTCTGGAAGCCTTTGATGTTCTCTCCTTTTCAACCCACTTGTACTCATATATATCCTTATCCCTTCTTTAATAAATTTTCCTTGCAAATGACTCTTTGGCCCTTTCATTCCTTCTTTCTTTCAATTAAATCCTACATAATCATTTACATATAAATCTTTATACTATTCATTCATTCTATTTTAATCACCATAATCTGAAACTTTCCAATTTAGTCACTAACCCGGTATTGAGGATGTTACATTCATGATGAGGGATATCCAATTCCAAGGCTCAACTTCACGATGAAGGGGCCATATATGATTCCAACCTCACAACGAAGGGTATCGTACCCCAAAAGATTAACCCAACTTCACGACGAAGGAGTCATCTGTAACACAACAAAGTCTTCAGGTCAAGTTTCACCTTCACGACGAAGTATCTTGAGCCAGAAGACGATCCAGGAACTACTAGTCAAAGCTTTGTGTTCGATTTTAACTTCACGACGAAGGATCTCGTACTCAGAATTCTCCAGTTTTGACTCATCCTCACGACGGGAGAGTCATTTCATGATTTAAATTGACAAATCAGTCCTGATATCGGGTTTCAACTCTACGACAGAGGGCATTTGATATAGACAAAATTTGTGTCCTTTAATCTTTGCTCTATTTTTCGTTACACGAAAATGAGCAAAGAGGGGCAGCTGAAGATACCTAATTTCGTCCCTTGGCCAAGATCAGATTATATGGGGCCCAACAGAATGCCCTAGTTCAACCCAAATCCTAAAACATGCACACGAGCTAGGGTTTCTAGCTAGCATTCCAAGCGGCTCTACACCCGTTGCCTTATGAGTCCTCGCTGCTCACGCTACTCGGCCGAGTCCCTTGGTCAATGGGCCCCCATCTCAACGAGAACTCCTCGCGCCGCACGTTGCTCCGGTTGTTTCTCGCAAAACCAACAACACCACAAACGTGTATAAGTGGGACTTCACTCAATATCAACAACCAACGAATTTCAGTCCCTTTAGGAGTCAAAACCATAATAGATCGGGGCTAAAAATAGTCTATTTTAGGCTATAAATAAGATGCTTGTAACAAACATAGGGAGAGAGGACCACAACAGCACACACACAAATATTACGAGTGTTCATTAGCGAAATACGAGCAAAGTAACCTCGGAGATCAACATTTTGTAATCGTTTCGAAGCAAAATAAAGGGTAAAAGTTTCGTACCTTTCTTGTTTACTTTATATGTATATATTTCCTTCACTCTGGTTTGATTCTAAACAACAAAAAGTTGTTTTGGCCGAGAACCAATAGGGTTCCTTTCGAAGCTATTTTACTAGATCTACGCGACCCCGAGGCCGTTTTAAAAAAATACTCGGATATTTTGAAAGAGGAGGCAAAGGGCTTTTAAAAAAACTGAAACTTTTATATTTTGTTGCCGGTGAGCGGCGGTCGGCGCCAGCAACGGCGACCGGAATCTGGATTTGGCGGCGGCGTTCATGTGTTCATCAAGAACACATGAACTGCCTAGAGAAATGAGAGAAAAGAGATGGTGCTTCGGTGGATTTGAGAACAAATGAAAGTTAAAACAAATTTTTTTTTACTTAAATACACTGCTCGCTTACCCGGATACAACCCGCGCGACCCGACCCAGCTGGAAGCGACCCGCGTGTTTTTTAGACAAAAGGGGTAAACTGCGAATTTGGCACCTCTAACTTTAAAACCTTCCACTTAGGTCCCAAAATTGAATTTAAACTCTAATTTTCATTATAATTTGGCCACTCAATTTGTATTTCTTCTCGATTTAGCCCCTGCTTTGATTATTAATTCTAATTTTTTTATATATATTGCGTTTATTATATATATAAAATTTTATATCGTTATTTATTATATATATATAGGTATAGATATATTTTTTCTAGTTTTATTTATTTACTATATACATATATATATATTTACCTCTTTATGTTTCATGTACTTATTTATTTGTATTTATTTGTGTTAATTATATATTACTATTTTTATTTTTATTTTCTTCTGATTTATTTTCTCTAGGTTTATCCTTGTTTTATTGTATTTTCACCTCTTCTATTCTTCTTTGTTTTATGTAATCTATTTACTTTATTTATTCGTTTCATTTTCGATTATTTTTATTTCATTTTCCATATTTTCTTTATCTTCACTACTTTTTTTAACACGTTTCTCGACCTTTTAAGGGTACATTTTCAATCAACCAGATGTAAGTTTTAGATTGTTATTTTACATTTTAATTTAAATTTGCAATTTTCTTAATTTAAGATAACTGGAAATTAAACAATACCGAAAGGGCAGTTCAAGGGTGCTAACCCTTTCTTGACTGTAACTGACTCTCGAATCCGACACATCTTTGGTAAGATGCAGATCAGGTAAGAAATAAGGTATCTGATCAGCCCATTTGTTTTAAAATAAATGATCGGTGGCGACTCCCAATTCATTTAATCCAAGTCGAAGCCCAATTCCGAGGCCCAACCGAAAGACGATTGCGACATCTGGTTCAACCTCTTGTTGAGCATCTAGATTTATCTTTATTGATAGCCTTTGACCAAATCTCCTCAAAGAATAAACCATTCTTTGATTCTAGTATTGTATTCTTGTGAATCTTAGGGTTCTTTGATTCATACACAAGATATCAATATGTCTTGTTAATCTATATAGACAATAAAATTACTATCCACCATTTTGGAGTTTATTTTGTTTCATTCGGTAATGAGATCATTATCTTTACAAGACACCCCATATTTTTAAGTAATTGTAAAAAGATTATCTATATTTCCATAGCTCATATAGTGTCTTGTCTTTTCTTGATAACCTAATTTAAAAGGTAATTCACTGAAAGCAACTTCCCCCACATGTTCTATGATAACTCAAAACTTCTTAGCATTGCATTCATCATTTCCTTTTTTTAAAGAATTAATTCTTCTACTTTGTTACTCCATTTAATTTAGGAGATTATGATGGTATCACTTCATTAATAATTTATTCCCCACCTTTATCACTTCTTACCATCTTAATATTTTTATTAAGTTGGTTTTTAACTTTCAGTTTATAGAGAATAAATTTATATATAGTTTCACTTTTGTTCTTTAGCAAATATATAACAATACTTTTTGCTATCACCAATGAAGGTAATAAAATATTTATTCCTTATTGTTTGTAAAAATATATCAAATAAACTCATTAAAACGACATGAATTAAATTCTCAAAGTAAATTTACTTTCAAGATCTCACTTTACAAACATATTGATATTTTCAAGACATAAATTTAACAATTTATTTATTTCTTACAAAATAAAATCATACTTGATTCCCAAGAAAATAAATTCAATCCAATGATTTATTTTCTTTTACAAAATAAGAAAATAAATCCAATGATTTATTTCTTTTTACAAACAATAATCATATAAGATTCTAAAAAAATAAATTCAATGATTTATTTATTTTTTTAAAAAAATAGGAAAATAAAACCGAACGAGTTATTTCCTTTTACAAAATAGAAAATAAATCTAATGATTTATTTCCTTTAATAAAATAGGAAAATAAATCCAACGATTTATTTTCTTCTACAAAATATGATTTATTTCATTATGCAAAATAAGAAAATAAATCCAACGATTTATTTTCTTTTACAAATAGGAAAATAAATTCTACGATTTGATTACTTTTAAATATCATAATCATATGAGATTCTTATGAAAATAAATTCAACTATTTATTACATTTTACAAATTAATAAAATAAATTCAATTATTTTTTTTTATAAATCAAGAAAATAAATTCAACAATATATTTTCTTTATCAAAATAGAAAAATAAATTCAACGATTTATTTCCTTTTACAAAATATAATCATATAAGATTCTTAGGAAAACAACTTCAACAATTTATTTTCTTGTAAAATAGAAAAATAAATCCTACGATTTATTTTTTAAAAGTTGGAATCATTAAAAATTAATAAGAAAATAAAATTCAATAATTTATTTCTTAATTCAAGATTCTTGAGAAAATTAATTTAACAATTTATTTCCTTTAACAAAATAGAATCATTTAAGATTCTCAAAAAAGAGTTAACAATTTATTTTCCTTATAAAGTTAGAATATTTCAAGATTCTAAAAAAATAAATTCAACTATTTATTTTGGTTACAAAGTAAGAATCATTTAAAATTATTAAGGAAATAAATTTAACTATTTATTTTTCTTACAAAGTTAGAATCATATAAGATTCTCAGGGAAATAAATTCAACTATTTATTTTTCTTACGAAGTTAGAATCATATAAGATTCTCAGGGAAATAAATTCAACTATTTATTTTCCTTACGAAGTTAGAATCAACCCACGATTCTAACGATGAAATAAATCCGATCATTTCTTTCTTTCTTTCTTTAAGTTTTTATAATCTGTTAAACGACGGGATTAGTAGTAATAAAATCTGAAATAGATATATCACCACAGCCATATTTTTTTAACAGAAAAAATTAAAAGAAATTAATACTTTAATTTCGACCGATTTTAATTTTTGTTATTGTTAAAAGAACAATTTCTGAATGAAATGTAAGCTATTTAATATCGAGATAACATGTATTTGTCTTTACTTACAAAACACCAATAGTTTGAATGCAGGTGGTGTTTGAATTATTTTTGTGTACTGTCAAACACGACAAACGTGAAAGGTGGGGTGGATGAAGCCCACAAAACCCAGAAATGAGAATTTAGATAGACAAGTCAAAGTTCGGTAGAAATAAAGGATAGGGAGATCCAACGCAATAAGTTTGCCCGAAGCAGATGCTGCATCATTTTCAAGCAGTCCTTATTGTCGTCATCCTCAAGTCCCAATAACCTCAACATTAATTTTAATTCTTTTACTTTTAAAATTTTAAAATGAATTACAGAGAAATGCAAAGGAGGGAGGTGGCATGATTTTTTAAATGGGGCAGAAGAAAGTGAATCATTGACAGACATTTTATGACTTACTGAAAATTAATAGTAATTAAATAATACTTTCATGATAAAATAATTAAATAATTAATTAAACATCAAAATCGGGTGAATTCACGAGATAATGTTCTCGATTTTTTTTATTCACGATATAATGCACATTTCAGATTAATTGCTGGTATGGGGTGAATTCTACAGTGATCTCGTAGGACGCCATGCAATCCAGGCGACCTTGTAGGACGCCATGCAATCCAGGCGACATACGGGAGACATACGAGTGACATACGAGCCATACAAGCCATATACTCACCATGCAGACGAGCCATACCCATGCAGACGAGCCATACAAGCCATATACTCACCATGCAGACGAGCCAGCCAACGGAGAGGTCGCCATGCAAACGAGCCAGCCAATAGAGAGGTCGCCATGCAGTCTGGGCGACCTTGTAGGTCGCCATGTAGTCCCGGCGACCTTGTAGGTCGCCATGTAGTCCCGGCGACCTTGTAGGTCGCCCCGGCGTCCACTGCCTCCCGAGACCATGCATGCACATGCAGCCAAATAACTTCACGTGCTCCTGCTCCCGCTGCATGCCTGCATGCATGCCAAGATAACTTCACGTGCTCCTGCTCCCCGCTGCATGCCTACAGCATGCCATGTGATCCTAGCTCACGAGACGAGACCATGCATGAACAATAATTGAACCATTGTTGGTGAAATAATTGAGGCAGCCGGTTATATATGGGGTGTGCAAATTGCAAGAAGAAAGATCACACATAAAAGAAAGAAAGAAAGGGAGAAGAGATTCAGCCGAGAAAGAAAGAAAGGGAGAAAGAAAGGAAAGTAAGAAGAAGAAAGGGAGATAAGGTAAATTTGTTTATATTTAAATTAGTTTATTATTATAAATGTTAATTAGTTTATTAGTTTAGGGTTATATGATTGTTAGTTTAAGTTATAGTATACATAAATTAAAAATTATTTAATTAGTATATGTTTGATAGTTATATAGTTAAAAAATAATTAATTAGTTTGTTTTGTTAAGTTAGTTATATAAAAAAATTATTTAATTAGTTTTTGTTAGTTAAATAGTTAAGTTATATTTGTTTGTTGAATATATATTATATAAAAATTAGTTAGTTTATTAGTTAGTTTTAGTTAGTAAGTTTATTAGTAGTATATTATAATGAAAAAATAGTTTATTAGTTAGTTTTAGTTATATAAAAAAATATTTTATTAGTTGTTTAAGGGTTTGGTGTTTACGTTTATATTTTAAAAAGTTTAGTTTGTTAGTTTATTAGTTTATTATATTATAAGTTATTATATTAAAGTTTAGTGTTGTAAATTAGTTAGTTAGTTTATATTAGATTATATTAAATGATTTTTTAAATATTGTTGTTTAATTTTTTTTACAGATTCATTCCAATGGCTGACCAAATTCCACTGTTGAGGCTTGACAATGAACATATTTCAAGTCATTTGGGAATAATGGTGAATAAAATATTTGTTTAATGAATTATAATTAATAAATATTTGAATATTATTTATGATTGTGATAATTTTTTTGAAATATTTAATTGTAGGAGGACGAGCAGCGAGTCCTTCGTCTTCGACTACATAAAGTGCCCAAGCCACACCCACTAATAGAAGAAAATTTGCAAGAGGCTGGATTTTGGTATGTCACATTTGTGCGAGATTACAAGTTGGTCCCAGGTTTGATCAGTGCGTTGATTGAACGCTGGAGACCAGAAACGCACACGTTTCATTTGCCGTGTGGCGAATGCACGATAACTTTGGAGGATGTGGCAATGCAACTCGGGGTCCAAACTAATGGGATGCCGGTGGTAATGTCACATGAGTTTAATAAGGTGGAACAACTTTGCAACTTGTTTCTTGGGAAAGCGCCCGTACCACCAGAGTGTAAAGGGTGGCGGGTGAGGTTGTCATGGTTGAAGAATGAATTTCAACTTCAATCAAATAGTACGGAGCACGAAATTATATATGCAACACGAGCATATATATTACAATTGATTGGGGGAATTTTGATGCCTGATAAATCCGGTAGTTATGTTCACACTCAGTATCTTCTTTTTTTAACAAATTTTGAGAATTGTAGGCAATATAGCTGGGGTTCGGCGATATTGGCGTTCTTGTATCGTGAGATGTGCAAGGCGTCATTAGTCGTGAATGATAATAATACAGTAGAAATCGGTGGATGTCTGTTGCTTCTACAATCATGGGCTTGGCATAGACTTCCGTTTCTGACACCGATTAGTCGGACTGCGGTTGACTTTCCACTTGCCGGACGGTAATATGAATCCTCTATTTTAATATAAAATATTAATTAAAAATATTTATTTTGATTAAAATTATTGAACAAAATGTCTCTATTTTTGTTTTGATTGATATACAGATGGAGGCATAAAATTGAAGGCACAGGGTTGGTGCATAACAACATTAAAGAGTTCAGGTTGAAGATAGACATTAAGGCCAAAAAGGAGGTATGCATAATTTGTATTTTTTAATTATTATTTTAATTAACTATATTATCTAATTTAAATAAATTTTATTGTTTTTGTAATTTTACAGTTTAATTGGAGACCATACATGAATGAAGAATTATTTGCGTTGATACCGCACGATATTTTAGATGGGTTTCAATATTGGTGTGCTGTTACACCATTGATCAATTTTGCTTTTGTTGAGATCCAATTTGGGGATAGAGTGCTGAGGCAATTCCACTTCCACCAACCTATTCCGCGGAGTCCATGGGATCATGACCTCCTCCAAAACTTAGATGGTCGTCGTCCAGTGAATTGGGTTGAGACGCATGACGACCTGCACAGATTTGATGGTCGTCGTAAAGAAAGCGTTAATTGGGTTGAGAAGCATGCAACCTACATTAATGCTTGGAACAATAGGGCTTCATTCATGCCAACTCTTGACGCCATTCAAGACGACGACTTTAATTTTGAGACTTCGGCTTACCTTGCTTATTTTTTGGATAATGGAAAGCCGTTCCTCACAACAATAGTAGAGAGGCGACAATTTTTGAGGTTTAAGAAAAGATTTGGTAAAGCTGAATACTCTCTACCGAGTGGGAGTGGGAGTTCATCTCTACAAACTGAAGCGGAAATGACCGATGTGGATAATAGCGCACCACAATCGTTGCATCACGCAGTTGATGACTCTACTGGCCCGGCATACATACCAGAGTTTGTGCAGCCTGAGGCACCCATCTATTCTCCTACGTTTTCGTCGACGTATGACTTTGAACACATGACAGTTCAAATACCCCCAATGAATGAGGGGGATGAGTACAATACTCCTGAGCCACAACGGCCACAACGTATCAGACGTCCGCCCCGACATTATCATTCAACAACACCCCGACATCGACAACAATTGTAAACTCGTTTGCTATTTATTACAAATTATTTATTGAAATTAGACTACTTTTTTTAACCTTAACAATGATGTTTAGTATCAAATAATTACTAGTATCAAATAATTAGTATTAAATCATTAGTAATAATTAGTAAATCATTAGTATCAAATCATTAAATATTTAAAAATCATTAATAAATTCGACTATGTATAAATTTAAACTCAGTAATCCACACTTGTACACTACTTTGTTAGTATTCTATAATTATTAGTAATAATTATTAAATCATTATTATAAATAATTACTAAATAATAACATAATAATTATTATAAAATCATTATTATAATGATTATTATCAAATCATTACTAAATCATCAAATCATTAAATATTTAAATCATTATTAAATCATTTTTATAATGATTATTACTAAATCATTACTATAATGATTATTATCAAATCATTACTAAATCATCAAATCATTAAATATTTAAATCATTATTAAATCATTTTTATAATGATTATTACTAAATCATTGTTCATTGTTCATTGTTCATTGAACCAAAAATCATTAGTTTGATAATTTTTTTTATGGTTAATTGAACCAAACATTGTTCATTGTTCAAGTCGTAAATCATTACTATCAAATCATTACTAAATCATTAATATCAAATCATTAAAAATTAATAATAATTTCATTATTACTAATCATTACTAAATCATTACTATCAAATCATACATAATTAATAATAATTTCATTATTACTAATCATTACTAAATCATTACTATCAAATCATACATAATTAATAATAATTTCATTATTACTAATCATTACTAAATCATTACTATCAAATCATTAAAATTAATAATAATTTCATTATTACTAATCATTACTAAATCATTACTATCAAATCATACATAATTAATAATAATTTCATTATTACTAATCATTACTAAATCATTACTATCAAATCATTAAAAATTAATAATAATTTCATTATTACTAATCATTACTAAATCATTACTATCAAATCATTAAAAATTAATAATAATTTCATTATTACTAATCATTACTAAATCATTACTATCAAATCATACATAATTAATAATAATTTCATTATTACTAATCATTACTAAATCATTACTATCAAATCATTAAAAATTAATAATAATTTCATCATTACTAATCATTACTAAATCTTATAAATACATAGAAATTCATAGAAATACATATATCATTACTAATGATGAGGCCTATATCTTGGTAAATTAGGACAATTGTTTTTTGAATGGCCTTCACCCCTACATAATCCGCATCTCTTTGTTTGACCTCTCTCTCTAGCATGGAAATCCATACTGGTATGAATACGAGTGGACTCAGGTCGACCCTTTGGACTTCTGCGAAGCATTGGATTTGGCAGCCATTCGTCATGATCTTTTCTGAGCCAATATGATTCATTTGGTATCTGTCTGAACTCATAGCTGTAGACATTTAATATCCTACGTAAGTGAAAGCACTCATCAACATAAGTGTATGCGCTTACACCAGCATACATACATGCTGCGACTGCATGAGCACATGGATATTTCCATGCCTGAAAACGACCACAATCACACCATTTATGTCGTAAATCAACTCTAAATGTTTGGTCTTCTCCTCCGACGTTACGGCGTATGCACGACACGACAAAAGTATGACCAACTCGGTCGAAATTATGAACAACCATTGATGTTGCCAATCGCTCATTTGCTCGATGAAGTTTCGCAAACACGTGTGCGGACCATTGTACCTCGTGATGACCCAAACATCGTGCCTTTGATTTTTCGACACTCTGATCTTCCACTTGCACTCTAGGCCATATTTTACACACTTCGCGTATAGGGTTTTCTGGTTGGACTCTGCAACATGGATATCAACATGGCATTTTATGCAGTACTCTTTAATCGCTAGGGTAGCTTCATTTTTTCCTCTGAATTGCACCCCAACTGAAAATTCACCAGAATTATCGAATGATGCAGTCATTTGGTATGGAGGTAAATGTGGCATGTCTGGGAATTCAGGTGCCCTCATCGCATCATAGTCTATCTCGTACATGTGAGGAGTAGCTTCATACGGTGCCGGAACTTCATCAATTGCACCTCCACCAAAAATATTTTCGTCGCCGCCCAAAACGGGTTCTTCGGTTTCTTCATCTTCGCTTGAATCATCATGAATTTCTCCCCATCGATTTTCAGCGTCAATATCAACAACCAATTCCGGTATGTTTCTCGTCTCACACTCTTCTGTTGCAGATGTCCCCCCGACTTCATTTACACTTTCCAATAGTGCCATAAAACTGTTCGGGAACCTGTATGTCGGCTCCTCAAACTGACTATATAAAGTCATTTCAGATGGATTTTGAGCCACACCTCTTGATGACCCAGGAACATCACATATGTTATGCACATCAACAAATAACTCAATAACTGCTATATTGGTTAACTCATGTAATCGAACCATGGTTCCAATATCATCATCTTCTTCAAGTGGAACTGCAGCATATTTGACTGGGTTGGGGCATATCATAAACCTATACCTCAAACCATCAACTGCAACTCGAATTTTTCTTTCTATCTTATGCTTCATTTCTATAAATGTGATGTCTTTTTTGAACATCATATTTATTGGTTTTTCAGACTGAAAAACTACTCCGATCTCATTTTCCATAATCTGTCCATTATAATGGACAATCGTGAAAAAGTTGTTGCTCATTTCCTTTCCTTTCCTTTCCTTTATTGTTTCTTTCTTCGAATCAATATGTACGTGGAAAAATGTTGTGGAATAATGCTCTGTACGTGTAAAAAAATTATTTCTTTAAACAACAATAAATTAAAAAAATTAAATTTATATAATCTAATATATTATAATATAACTTAAACTAATAAACTTTTTCTTTATTATAATATAATTTAGTTAAAATAACAAACTAACAAACTAATTAAGCACTAATTAACTTTTTTAATATTTTAACTTAAACTTCAACAAACAACTTAATATACGTTTAAACACACTAACAAATTAATTAAATATTTTTTACATTTAATAACTTAAACTAAGAAACTAATTAACTTTTTTATATAATCTAATATATAACTTAAACTAACAAATTAATATAATATAACTTAAACTAACAAACTAATAATTTATACTAACAAACTAATTAACTAAATTTCTGTTTTATCCTAAACCCTAAACTAACAAACTAATTATTTCATAATTTCATATTAATAAACTAAATTAAACAATTAAAAATTACCTCACAAACGATATTTGAGCCTTTATCTCCATTTCCTCTTCTTCTTATTTTCCTTTCATTTCCTTTCTCTCGCCAAATTTTCTTTCTTTCTTATGATTCTACCCTAAACCCCTCATATCCAATATATAATGATATTTCAACGGTTGGTAGGTAAGTTGCAATCAATTTGAGCTGTATAATTCACGTTGAAAGCTGTAAATTTTTCAACCGTTGAACGCTGCAATAATACAACACAGCTGATTTTATGCTGCACCAATACAGCTATGATAACAAGAGTGAACAGTCTCGAAGCTATGGCATGAGGGACAAGCTATGGCTAGAAGCTAGGGCACGAATCTATGACACTTTGCAGCTCAAATCATGCTGCAATAATACAGCAGATGTAAGAGGAATCACGCGAGGAGCAGGAGGAATAGGTTCTCCTGAGCAGCTGCAAGTGGAGAGGATTGTATGGCTACCTATCCTGCATGGCCCAACGTTGTTCAGTCCAAGCATGGACTGCATGGTGACCTTTGGCGAGCTGGGCGTGCATGGAGGTCGTTGGGCGTGCATGGCCGTGCATGGAGGTCGTTGGACGTGCCTGGGCATGCATGGAGGTCGTTGGGCGTGCATGGGCGTGCATGGGCGTGCATGGAGGTCGTGGGGTAGGTCGCAGGGCGTGCATGGCGACCTGGTTGGTCGCCGGGCGTGCATTGGTCGCCGGGCGTGCATGGCGACCTACCCCGGTACTGTAGAGGACATTACTTTAGCAATTAATCTGGTGATCCCACTATTTAACGAATAAAAAAATTTCAACGCACTATCAACGAGATTTTGCCATTCAGATGAGGAACGAAAAATAAAAAGTAGGATTTGTTTTATTCTATTACATACTAGCAGTCTGCCTCTGCAATACCATCCAGATAAAAAATAAAATAAAAAACTGAGGTAAAACTAGAACATGATAAAATATGGACTGGTATTTTGCATGTTCGTTTGGTAATAAAAACTTCAAGATGTGGCCTTCAATGTTTTCCCAATGTCAATCACAAATCGGTATTTGACATCAGCTTTCGCAAGGCGTTCCATGGCGGTGTTCACGTACTCCATTGATATAACTTCAATGTCTGGTTTTACGTTATGTTTGGCTGCGAAATCAATCATCTCTTGAGTCTCCTTCAGCCCCCCAATCAAGCTTCCTCCCACCACTTTCCTCCCTGCACCCGCAATTACGATAATTTAGGATATCCCATATCCCTAAAGCAATAACTAAAAACAGATTCTTACCTTGGAGCAAAGGAAAAACAGGCAACTCAAGTGGTTTCTCAGGTGCACCAACAAGAACAAGTTTCCCATGAGACTTCAACAGCCCAAGCAATGGCAGCACAGGGTGTTGAGCTGATACTGTGTCGATGATCCCATCCAACGTGCCACTGGCACCCTATACACCAAATATTGAATTTAGAGAACAATCGTATACATATAAATCATAAATCATTTAAATAATATGTATATAAACCTGAAGCTGATCTTGGTCTCGGCTGATCAGAAACGAATCTGCACCAAGATTTTCCAAAGCTTCCTTCTCCTTGTTAGGAGAGGTGCTAATCACAGTGACTTTGACTCCCATTGCCTTGGCGAATTTCACAGCAACATGACCAAGTCCACCCAGTCCAACCACACCGATATGCAAACCAGGCTTATCCAGTCCGTAATATCTCAATGGACTATACACTGTTATCCCAGCGCAGAGCAACGGGGCAGCCGCATCGAGGGGAAGGTTATCAGGTATACGGACGATAAAATGTTCATCAGCAACCATGGTGTCGGAGTAGCCTCCATATGTAGTAGTTCCATCGTAGTATTTTGCACCATAGGTAAGTATCGTTTTGGGGCAGTAATTCTCGAGATCGTCTTTGCAGTTACCGCAGGAACGGCATGAACCGACCAGGCAGCCGACACCAACTCTGTCACCGACTTGAAAGTTTTGGACCTTATTTCCCACCTCGGTCACTTCACCGACAATCTCATGCCCAGGAACAAGAGGGTAAACGGAAGTGCCCCATTCATTCTTCACCATGTGAAGATCCGAATGGCATATCCCACAATAAAGCACCTTGAAAGCTACATCCTTTTCTCCTGTTGCTCTGCATGTGAAAATATATATCATTTGTTTTCATCAAAATAACAAGCAAAGACCTTAGAAAAAGATCAAAGATGGATTAATGATAAAAAGTTCAACAAAAAAGGAACCTTCTGGAAAACTTGAAGGGAGATAAAACTCCGGAACTGTCTCTGGCAGCCCATCCAAAAGCCTTGTTAGGGTGTTCTTCTTCAGGGAGTCTCGGCATTTTCGTCTTCTTAAATGTTTGTTTGAACTGTTTCCAATTGCTTAAGAGAAAAACAAAAGAGTGTTGGAAGCATGGGTGGGAGAGGAAAGGCTATTTATAGCCAAAGATGTAGCGTCTGGCTGACGTAATGGGTGAGCGAAAGAAGGATATAAAAAATGGGTCCAAGCACCGTTTCAACCTTTTCAACCTAGCTCGTCAAATTATTTAGATTTTCCATTTATTTTTGGGAACAAATATAGTATTCACATACATTATTTATGTATAAATAAATAAAAAAATGTATTAAAAACGTGTAAAGCATATATTATCGACAAACTATATCATATTATATTTTATTATTATTTATATTTATATTTATTTTTTAAAGTTTATATTTTAAAATAAAAATTTTATGCAGATTGAATTAGGGTAGGGGTGTAAACGAGTTAAGTCGAGCTCGAGTATTGATGAGCTCGACTCAATTTGAAAACTCTAAAATAGAGCTCGACTCAACTCAAAAACTTTCGAGCTTAAAATTTTCAAGCTCGACTCGAACTCAAAATCCTAAACTAAAGCTCGTGGGCAACTCAAAAAGGTTCGAAATGAAAAAAAAAATTAAACTTATCTCGATTGAAGTCTCAAACTCAAACTTAAACCTGAACTTTAAATATATGAAAATATTACTATATTTTTTTATAAATCAATACATAAATGTTAATATTATTAATTATTTATTTTAAAAAATAAAATCTTAATATATTATATTTTCGAGCTGTTCATGAGCTTTTCGAGTCGAATATCAAGTAGCTCGTTTTGGCTCGTTATGAACTCGAGTCGAGCTCGAGTCAAGTCAAGTCTATTCGATATGAGTATTTATCGAGTCTTGATCGAGTCGATATCAAATAGTTTACAATCTATCTCGTCTCATTTACAACCATAAATTAAATAGTTGAAAGAAAAAAAAAGGCCGTTTTATAAAAATTAAAGTTCACAATTTTCACGCTAGGCTGACTGAAGGGTACGTAGCTTAAGTAACAGATAAGACGCTTGGATTTTCTGTTTAAAAGAAATGGTAGTTGGAAATTTAACCAATATTTTTCTCATTCATTAATTGCTCTAAACAATGCGTTAGAGATGCTCACCTAATTCGTCACCATAGTTTCTTTGTACATAACCCTCCACGTCATCACAATTCATAACTGAAGTTTCCTGGCAAATCTACATGATTCACACATAGGCGGTAAAGGAATCTATTCGAAAACTTAAAAATGGAGTTTGACATTATTTAAAAGAGAAAATCGCCTCAGTGACCAAAAAAAAGTTATAATATACGATTTTAACCAACTTTTTTTGGATTTGCCAAAATGACCAACAAAATCGCAACGCGAAATAAAAATCGCAACGCGATCCCCAGAATCGCAAATCAGTTTCCAAAATCGCAACGCGATTCTTGAAAATCGCAATGCGATAGTACAAATTCGCATTGCGATTTTCCAAAATCGCAACGCGAATATGAAAATCGCAACGCGAACACATAAATCGCAACGCGTATCCGTAAATCGCAACGCATATGGGTAAATCGCAATGCGTATCCGTATATCGCAACGCGTATCCGTAAATCGCAACGAGAATCTGTAAATCGCAACGATAATCCGTAAATCGCAACGAGAATCTGTAAATCGCAACGATAATCCGTAAATCGCAACGAGAATCTGTAAATCACAACACTGAAATTTTGGGTATATAACACTGAAATCATAAACTAAATCCCTAAATCGCAACTCATTCCATCTCCATCTATCACTCTCTCCGGCGACATCCGTTCCTATATCCAACGACATCCTTCCCAATCCGGCAACAGGTTTTAGTTTCGCAGCTCGTCTGTTTAGTAAATTAATTTACAACCATGAAATCATCTAATGTTGATCATGTTTGGATAGATTTGTGTTTTGGAGGGTCATGGGATAATGTTCATGGTGTTTTACAATATATGCCTTTACCCATGAATCTTCAACTAAAATTGTCTTTACAAAAGTTAACTTATGAAACTCTAATGCTACGTGTTTCAAATAAATTGAATTTAGAGCCCCTAAGTGGATTTAGGCTATCTTATCAGAGAAATGGTAAAGTTTATTTGTTAACCGACAATGAAGATGTTGAACGATTCATTGCTTACATTAGTGTTTCACAAGATGATGTTACATTGTATGTTGTTGAACCTAGAAGTAGTATTGTTGGGTCAGTAGCGGGTAGTAATCAACTAAGTTTTTCTCAAAACCCACAACCTTTCTCTAATCCAAATCCCAATCAACTTTCAGCACCAAATTCCGGTTTTCGTATTGACCAGTTAGACGATGATGAGCCAACAGAAAAAATTGTGAGTACTAGTCAGTATTCGAAATTTGGTCTTGGTCAATATCCGGACTTTGATATTGGTCAATACACGGATTTTGATGATGTTTCAGAAGAAGAAACAGACCATGTGTGTAATGATTTTCATATTGGTCAATACCCGAATTTTGATGATGAAACACCCGTTGCCGAGGAAGATGTTGTTGATGATAATGAGGAGGAAGTTACGACTGTGAATGAACATGTTGAACATCCATTCTGTAATTCATATAATCCTGAAGAAGAAAAAGAAGAAGAAAAAGTCCCCGAAGAAAAGAAAATGCCACGGGAGTATAACTGGAATATGCCAGAATTACTTCAGTTACCGGAAGAAGAGTTGGCAAAGAAAGCAGTTGATTGTTACACAAAAGTTATTCGTGTCAAGAAAGATGATTGTTTTGATACAAAGGAAGACTTGAAGATAGCTTTGTATACGAAATGTGTGGAAGATGGCTATCAACTAAAAGTTAACAAATCAAGCAAAGATCGTTTCGAAACAAGGTGTATGATTGACAAAAACTGTACGTGGCGTATGATTGCAAAGAGAATAAAAGATTGCAAAATGTTTCAAGTTGGGACTTTTATTGATAAACATACATGTTCAAGAACCCAAGTTTTTCCTCACCATAGACAGGCAAACAAAAAGGTGTTGGGTGGTTTTCTGGCTGAGTTAATGTTTTTGAATGGCAGGGTATATCGGGGACATGAAATTATGACTGACATGAATGCTCGGTTCAAGATTAGTATATCATATTCTCAAGCTTGGAGAGCCAAATTTTATGCCTTGGAATTGTTGAGGGGGTCGCCAGAAGCATCGTTTGCCCAACTGCCGGCTTATTCTCACAATTTAAAGCTGAAAAATCCTGGGTCGGTAACTCATATCAAAACAGATAGAGATGGACGCTTTGAGTTGCTGTTTATCGCCATTGGTGCTACGGTTAGTAAATCAATATAATTTTGTTGACTCATTTTGTTAGTTACATGCATTTCACATTTAAATGATTATATTTTTGTGTATATTATTTTGTAGATTCGTTCGTTTATTACTTGCATGCGCCCAGTTATTATAGTTGACGGAGCACATTTGAAAGGTCGATACCTTGGAGTAAACTTATTAGCAGTAGCCATGGATGCTAACAATGGGATATTGCCAATAGCTTACGGGGTTGGCAAATCTGAAACCTCTGATTCATGGACATGGTTTATGGGGCATCTTAGGGATTGCATAGGTCCTATTAGCAATCTGACAATCATATCCGATAGGGCAAACTCAATTGACAACGCTGTTAGAAGGTGTTTCCCAGATGCTTTTCATGGACTTTGTGGTGTTCATTTGTATAGAAATCTAAAATCAAGGTCTGCTGGTATAAAAAAGCACAAATGGACATACTGGAAGGCTGTAAAAGCTTATCGGGAAGTGGATTTCAATAAGCATATAAATTGTTTAAGACGTGTTTTGCCTCAGTGTGCTCAAACACTAGAAGATGTCGGGTTTGAAAGATGGTCAAGAGTACATCAACTTGGAGCAAGATATGGTTTCATGACGTCTAATAGTGCAGAATCAATCAACGCTCTAAGTCGTCATTCCCGGAAATTACCCATTACTATGTTAATGGAGTTTTTTCGAGCCTCTATTCAACAGTGGTACTACAAGAAAAGAAACCATGCAGGTATTATTTCTTTGAATTCGTAACTTATCATATTTATATATTTTACTAAGTATTGTTTATTTAAATTTACAGGAACATTGGAACATCGTGTTACACCATGGACTGAAAAAAAGATAACGAAACGTGTTGTGAAGTCAACGTCATGGAGAGTTGAACCATGTTCAAACACTTTGTTTCAAGTACTGGATAATAACTTAAATGGGCTAGTCGATCTAAATGCAAAGACGTGTAGTTGTATGAAATGGCAAACATCTGGTTATCCGTGTGGCCATGTTATAAAAGTTGCTCTTCATTTAAACCAAGATGATTCAAGCGCATACGCTATGGATTGCTACACTACAGAAGTTTATCGACAGACTTATGCCGAGATTGTCTACCCTATTCCACATCCTTCTGAGTGGGACATACCAGATGACTTACAAACAGTTTTGCCACCAGCCATGGACAGAAGGCTACCTGGCCGACCAAAAAGTCACGATCGTATACCGTCTAAGGGTGAAGAGAAGAAGAGATCGACATGTAGTCGGTGCAAGGAAAGTGGTCATACAAGGTTGACATGTGGATCACCAGTGCCATCAAAATCATCTTTTCCTCTACCAAAATATGGATCCTCATCAAAATCCAAAGCTCATATGGTGTCAAGCAAAAGGCAACCATCTTTAAAATCCCAATCACAATTGGCTTCACCTTTTGGGACTGTTAACTTAGGTGATTTTTAAATGCAAACGTTGTATTATGTGGATTTTATGTGTGAACTTTTAACATTTTCAGTTGAATTAATGACTCAGGCCAACCATTTTGACTTAACCAACTCTTGTTATTCAGTTGTTATCACTATTAGGCATGCATTTGACTATCGCAACACGGAAATTACAATCGCAACGAGAGAATCGCAATGCGAAATGAAAATCGCATTGCGATTCTCTCGTTGCGATTTTCATTTCCGCATTGCGATTTTCATTTCGCATTGCGATTCTCTCGTTGCGATTTTCATTTCGCATTGCGATTTTCATTTCGCATTGCGATAGTCAATTTTGCCTTCAACATAATGCAGATTGAAATCAACAAAATCAACCATTACATTTCGCAATGCGGAAATGAAAATCGCAACGAGAGAATCGCAATGCGAAATGAAAATCGCAACGAGAGAATCGCAATGCGAAATGAAAATCGCAACGAGATAATCGCAATGCGAAATTAAAATCGCATTGCGATTCTCCCATTGCGATTTTCATTTCCGCATTGCGATTTTCATTTCGCATTGCGATTCTCTCGTTGCGATTTTCATTTCGCATTGCGATTTTCATTTCGCATTGCGATAGTCAATTTTGCCTTCAACATAATGCAGATTGAAATCAACAAAATCAACCATTACATTTCAATCAATTAAACAAGCACAAATAAGAATTATATTCGCATCAATTACACAAATCAACTTTTACAAATCATCTTTTACAAATCAATTAAACAATCAAAAAATAAGCAATAATTCTTATTTCCGATCATCTACTATTGAATCAACTTTTACAAATCAACCTCCCACCATGCAGGATAAAGTTTAGCTTGTCCATTGCCCAAATCAAATGATTCATTTCGTGCATTCTTCAAGTGAACGGCGTGAAAAGACGTCGGCATAATTGTATATCGTATATTTTTATTTTTCTTAAGTTTTCTTATTATTAGAAGACGTGTCACCCACGCATCGATATGCTGTTTTACAAAAAAAGACATATATTAGTGACTTACATAAATTTAAAAAAAAAATTAATCAAATTGAAATATAAGAAAAATATAAGACTTACCCCCCCATCGAAATAGCCATTGTCTTCGACCCCTAATAATACGCCCCACCAAGACCGATCAAGCAACAAATAGATATCATCGGTGAGCTTGCATATGTCAGTGAAACACCCCTGGCTCCGCTCATGTAGATAAAAATCAACAGCGGTCTTAGCCCAAAGGGTGTTATCCAGAATTGTGTCCGGTAGTTGTTCCCTCTCCTCTTCAGATACCGGTATGGTACTGGCCGGTAACTCATACAAGAGCCAACTTGAATCCATCATGTCCGGCACGTCAGAGGGTTTCTCAAGAAGCCTACATATGACGCCATGTGAATCGGGCTCTTGAATGGTGGGAGGGACCTCTTCAATGATGACAGTGGCCTCTTGAACGGTGGGAGGGGACTCTCGAGGAATGATAGGGGGGGCCTCTTCAACGATAGGAGTGGACTCTTGAGGGATGACAGGCGAGTCGGGCTTCTTCTTGCGGTGTCTTCGCACTATTGGGGTGTACGGAGACTTAATAGCACGTGCACGCTGTCTGATGCGTGAACTCCGTCGTGCAAGCATAACCCGACGTAAAGCATCCACTCTATCGGGCCGCTAAATAATTAAATACAAAAATCAGTAAATAAACAGACATGATATTTAAACAGTGAAAACAAAGACAAATATGTTTCAAACTTGCATTGTATTCACCCAAGTCATTATTCTATCATAGTTCACAAAATGCATCAGATAACAAAGAAAAATATGTTTCAAACTAATACCCTGAAGTTAGTATTTGTCTTTGTTTTGTCTTTTGGTTGAAAGTAAATTTATCCATTCAAGTTTCAATTTGCAGAAGAAGAAATAGTTTACTTTCGCAACACGAAACTTAAAATCGCAACGCGAAACCAAAATCGCAACGCGAAATGAAAATCGCAACGACAGAATCGCAATGCGAAATGAAAATCGCAACGAAAGAATCGCAACGCGAAATGAAAATCGCAATGCGATTTTGGTTTCGCGTTGCGATCTTGTCGTTGCGATTTTGGTTTCGCGTTGCGATTCTGTCGTTGCGATTTTCATTTCGCGTTGCGATTTTGGTTTCGCGTTGCGATTTTAAGTTTCGTGTTGCGAAAGTAAACTATTTCTTCTTCTGCAAATTGAAACTTGAATGGATAAATTTACTTTCAACCAAAAGACAAAACAAAGACAAATACTATTTCACAGTGTTAAAGAATACACAGTTTAGCAGAATTGGCAGCAACCGAACAAATTTACTTTCAACCAAAAGACAAAACAAAGACAAATACTATTTCACAGTGTTATAGAATACACAGTTTAGCAGAATTGGCAGCAACCGAACAAATTTACTTTCAACCAAAAGACAAAACAAAGACAAATACTATTTCACAGTGTTAAAGAATACACAGTTTAGCAGAATTGGCAGCAACCGAACAAATTTACTTTCAACCAAAAGACAAAACAAAGACAAATACTATTTCACAGTGTTAAAGAATACACAGTTTAGCAAAATTGGCAGCAACCGAACAAATTTACTTTCAACCAAAAGACAAAACAAAGACAAATACTATTTCACAGTGTTAAAGAATACACAGTTTAGCAGAATTGGCAGCAACCGAATAAATTTACTAAGCAATCTAAGTGAAATGGCTAATCTAAGTGAAATTACGAGTAAATTTATCATTAAGTTAAATATGGAAAATCTTAAACTTACCTCGTTGCGTAGAGTATGAACCTCATTCTGCAACGATACTATCATCTCACGTAGAGCGGCAACCTCACCACGTAAAGTTGACACCTCCACACGCCATGCACCATCGTTATCGCGTAGAGTACCGATCTCCTCACGCAAGGCATTGACCTCATCACGTAACTCCCTTGACTCATCCCGTTGAGGTGGAGGTGGAGAACAGGGAGATAGGAGTCGTGGCATCTTTGCCGGTCGCCTATCATGAGGTGATGGTGGAGAAGAGGCTCGATGATGTGACGGGATAGGTGATGGCTCTCGTTCTAGAGGTGTATAGTCGGGTCGATCGGGTGATGGCTCTAGGTGAGGTGATGGCTCTCGAATTGGAGGAAGTGGATGCTGCTCATCATCCGTGCCATCAAAAAAATTCAGACTAGCTTGCCACCAATCAGTGGCAAGCTCTTCCTCCGTGGGTGTCAGTCTTTGTAATGGAATGTTAGCCTCCTAAAATATAAAAACTCAAACAAAGTTAAACGTCTACTATTAATAACTTGTTTATATATTATATGAAAGTATTTGTGTTAACTTACATTATTTATTGTGGCATATGGTATTAAGTCTTCCCAATCCAACAGAGTTTTCCTCTTCCAGGAAATAGCCCTGGGAATATCATTTGACGTTTTTATTGCATATGTACGCATGCTGGGGAAAGCCTCGAATATCCAAATCTACAAACAATATAATAACAAAATTAGTAATTGTTAAATAATTAATTATAATTTTAGAAACATTATATAGAAATTCTTACCTTAAAGGCCCAAACAAAGCCTGACAAAGTGTATTTGGACCCATCGCCCCGCAAACTTTTGCGGTCATCAAAGGCAGACGACAACTTAGTCCAGGTAGCTTTCCATATATACGAACCCCACGGAAACAGATTCCATGCATTCAGGTCCTCTACCAATATTATTAGCTCCCGATGAATAGGTTGTCTGGCCTCTCTGCCTAAAAAGCCGGCATACACAAGTAGTAGAAGGCATACTCGGACAACATCGACGTCATCCATCCGAGTGAAACCAGCTTTCTTATTAAACAATTTCTTCAGGTCGTCGACATGTAGGTTCGGCTTCTCCATTGACTCATCCGGAAAAACCCGGGATAACCATGATGGGCGGGCGATATGACGAGTGTACCGGCCTACATCATCGTGTCCGAATCGTAGACCAGTGATTAAGCAGAACTCCTTCCGCCCAAAACAAGTATACGCTGGTGGAAAATGAAACCATATCTCTTCCTCACCACGTTGTATACTGTCGGGTAGATTTGATGTCATGGTCTGAAGCCACAAATGGGTCAAATTAGCATCTCCACCCGGATGCTGTACTCTCAGCCATGGCCCGAAGCAGGTTTCCTCAAACAATTGTCTTTGAGCAGGTGAAAGCTTCTTTGCAATTGTAGTGGCCAGGCTGACTTTATTTCTCAAGGTCAATTGAGCCGAAAAAAATTTCTACAAAAACAATAAACATACCAAGTTAGATATACCAAAAACTACACTGTGAAGATATACCAAAAACAATAAACATAAAAAGTAGTAGTTTATTCTTGAAACTAAAATTTGCAACACTGTTTTGTCTTTTGGTTGAAATGAAAATCGCAACGAGAGAATCGCAACGCGAGATGACAATCGCAACGAGAGAATCGCAACGCGAAATGACAATCGCAACGAGAGAATCGCAACGCGAAATGAAAATCGCAATGCGATTTTGGTTTCGCGTTGCGATTCTCTCGTTGCGATTTTCATTTCGCGTTGCGATTCTCTCGTTGCGATTGTCATTTCTCTCGTTGCGACAGTCATTCTCTCGTTGCGATTTTCATTTATCTCGTTGCGACTCTTCTGCAAATTGAAACTTGAATGGATTGCATTACTTCAACCAAAAGACAGAACAAAGACAAAGACAAATACTAACTTGAAAATCGGAACGAGAGAATAGCAACGCGAAATGAAAATCGCAACGACAGAATCGTAACGCGAAATGAAATCTAAGTGAAATGGTTAATCTATTATTGAAATGACCAGTAAACTTATCATCAGTTTCAATATGAAAAACCTACAATAATGCAAACATTTCAAAATAAAAATAATTAAAAAAACTAACCCTCGGAGGTTGATTTTCCATTTCTGAATATTGTGAGGGATTTCTGACCGTGAATGGTTGTGAGGGATTTCGCCGGAGATGGGGACGGAAATCTTCGGAGATGGGGACGGATTTCTTCGCCGTAGAGAGTGAGAGATGGAGATGGGACTGAGTTGTGATTTTAGGTTTTAGGTTATGAGTTGCGATTACGGGATTTTGTCTTAATATTCTTTTTGTAATTTGAAAATAAAATACGCGTAGCGATTATAATGGCGCTTTAAATATCGCGTTGCGATTTACGGATTATCGTTGCGATTTACAGATTCTCGTTGCGATTTACGGATACGCGTTGCGATATACGGATACGCATTGCGATTTACCCATACGCGTTGCGATTTACGGATACACGTTGCGATTTACGGATACGCGTTGCGATTTATGTGTTCGCGTTGCGATTTTCATATTCGCGTTGCGATTTTGGAAAATCGCAATGCGAATTTGTACTATCGCATTGCGATTTTCAATAATCGCGTTGCGATTTTGGAAACTGATTTGCGATTCTGGGGATCGCGTTGCGATTTTTATTTCGCGTTGCGATTTTGTTGGTCATTTTGGCAAATCCAAAAAAAGTTGGTTAAAATCGTATATTATAACTTTTTTTTGGTCACTGAGGCGATTTTCTCTATTTAAAATTGGTGAGTATAAAATTTTTAAGTTCAAATCGAATTTGAAGTCATGTTTTAAAATTTGAAAAAACTCGAAATAAAAAAAAATAAACTTAACTTGATTGAAGCTCAAACTCAAACTTGAACTTTAAATTTGTATAAAAAAAAACTTGAATCTTAAATACATGAAAATTTTATATTATATTTTTTTAAAAAAAAGAACACATAAATATTAATATTATTAATAACTTTCTAAAAATAAAATCTTAATATATTATATTTTCAAGTTGTCCACGTATTTTTTGAGTCGAGTATTAAGTAACTCATTTCGACTCGTTGAGAATTTGAGTTGAGCTTGAGCTCGAATTGAATCGAGATCGACTTCTAATAGAGTCGATCTAGAATATCTGCAATCTTTATCATTACATTTACAATCCTATTCACAAATAAACTTTTTACTTTTACTAGTTTTTTACGGGTTTTCTTTTACTTTTACTAGTTAAATATGTAGATCTTCACTTTTACACATTTTGAAAACGTATTTGAAAAGTTCAGAAATATTTTTAGCGAATACATATATATTAATTATTAAAAAATTTCATATAAAATGAGAATAAAATTTTATGGTAGACACATACCCCTTCTAGATAAACTTTGCATTTATTACTGTTTATACTAAACCTTTTTTGATGTATTATAAAAAAATCGAAAAATATTATAAATTTTATATTTGAGATACATTTTTCTAAAATGTTTAAATATTTTAGTGACATGCATTTCGGTAAACGTTATGAATTTCATATCGATAACATATTATAATTAAATCAAATGATTTTTTAATATATAATAAGCTAATTTTATTAAAAATGTATATAAAATATCTAAAATTATAATAAAAAAATATAAATTAAGTACATAATTGAAATGTTTTTCTAAAATCATTAAGATATTATTGACTACATTGACAAATGAACTGTAACACGATATTAAATTATTTAAAGATCGCACGAACCGAGCGACCTAAGTGGTAAAAGAATTAATGTTATTCCTTGAGGTTCCGGGTTCGAGCACCAAGATTGGCAGGAGTGTGAGCGTTCAATATCAAATGATTGAGAGTTATCTTTGAACAGATATTATCGTATACATACCCCAGATAAATAAAAAAATATTAAAAGATCACCGAGAAAATACAAATCAGAGTCAAACATCCTTAGATAACTATCTACGATCCAATTTGAGTGTCCAAAACAAGAAAAGTTAATAGGATAATAAATTAGCGTCATTTTGATCAATCGTGACGACATCAAATCCATTATTAAGAAAAATATAAGACAAACAATAAAAAAAAAACAAAAAAGGTTACAAAAGTAAAAAAAATGTATTGTAAAAGTAAGAAAACCGTACTAAGGCTAGTATCGTTGCTGACTAACAAAAAAAATAAGAAAAAAGACCAATAACGGGATAGAGAAACTGAGAAAGCAAACACTAAGGTTTAAGTCAAATGTTTTTTTATATTAATACTCGTTAATTTGATATTAATAAAATGATTGATCAATTATAAACATTGATTGATCGTTTCACAAACCAATCTATCTCAATAGTTAAAGATATGATTGTTGTTCTTAGAAGCCCTGTTCGAGCATCAACGTCTGTAAATAGAAGTGTTTGAAAATGTTCATTATCAAATGATTTAAAAAAAATACACAATACTAAATACTCATCTAGCCTTGATTATCATCAATCACAGCATTGCAAGATTGTACCCAACATTATCGTCAAGCACACGTAATACCCTAATGTATGAATACCATTGTCCTAACCAACGACTAGTCGATCACCCTTCTCACCATACCACTGATGCAACATCTCTACCTCACCCTTACCTTCAAGCCATTGTCGATCCTCTCCAACAATCTGTTGGAAGTATAACAATCTGAGATGATAAAATAAAAAAAGCTTATTTAAATAATTGATTCATATAATATTTAATTTCATGGCAAGATCTTGTCGCAAAGTTTATGTACATGAATCAAGGATAAAAAAATGATTAATCACATGAAAAAATTATTCTATTAAATAATCAAAAGAAGTGTAAAATAAATACACGACTGGAATCGCAACAACCAAATGGAAACGAGTTGAGGCATATAACTACGCAGTTTCCTTAAGAAATATTTTCAGGCACTCCTATAGTGCTCGAGATCATTGGTCGTCTATCTCCCAATATACAACAACTAGATAGTCAACTATAATCGCACTTTTGTAGAGATCACGAACTATTTTCTTGCCTTCATCTATCACTAAAACCAGAGAAAATAATTCTTTTGAATTTTTTGAGTTGTTTTGAATTATGTTTAACCTAGTAGGTTTACACTGTATTTATAGGGATTTCACATTGTGAAAGATCGAAATTTTTTTACCTAATGAAGCATTAATGAGAATCAAGCAACCAAGCAATTCCCAAAATTATTGTTTTGATTAAAGGAACCTTTTAATATTTATCATTTTAATTCCAAAACAAATTTTGAAAAGATGTGCTCTATTTGAGAAAAATATTTCACATTTGGGTTAAAATATCCGCAAGCCCACAAAGAGCCTGATCGGTTCGAATATTCATGTTACCAACGTAATGCACGTCTGCACATGTACGAACCAACAATTGGTTCCATATTTTCCTTAATAACATTTGGATCAATTTCTCATTCAAAGCTCCAAAATTATTGAATTTTTTCCAACAATCCCCCATGAATGAGATTGATCATGTTATCAAAACCATTTTGACTCGATGTGGTGATAGATTCTTCAATCGATAATTGCATATGATAGGTAGGTGTCCTCCTTTGAACATTTTCTTGTGACAACATATTTACTTTACTAGCTAACAAGTAGACATGATGTCCTTGAACTATTCTACCGTATGTGTAAATGATGATATACTTCACACAACTACCCCTCTAACAAGAATATTAGTTCTCATGGGTATGTCCATATAGACATTAACATTATATGTTTCTACAAGAGTTTGAAAGAATTGTGCCCAATAGTCTCCTTAAAGCGGCCCCATTTCACTCTCATATAGGTGACTTATGTTGCTCGACACATCAAAGCACACAATGGTCATTAAAACCTTTTCTTAATCTATACCAATTTAATAACTATTTATATCATAAGAATGGACTTGGGGATAAGAAAACCCCAGAGTGATCTCACACGATTTACACAATTAGGTTGTCTCTTTGAACCTAGATCTTGAGATCATCAGTCAACTAGGTAGGGTTTTACTTAACATTTTAAATTTCATGGGCTTTAGTCTCATTCATTTAGATTTTTTCTTAACTTGATATCAATTTAACCTTTTGGTTAGTGGATTCACTGAAAGCAACTTCCCTCACTGATAACCTAAAACTTTTTAGCATTACATTCATCATTTCTTTTTTTTAGAATTAATTCTTCTACTTTGTTACTCCATTTAATTTATGAGAGTATGATTGGTATCACTTCATTAATAACTTATTCACCACCTTTATCACTTCTTACCATCTTAATATTTTTATTAAGTTGGTTTTCAACTTTCAGTTTATAGAGAATAAATTTCTATATATAGCTTCACTTTTGCTCTTTAGCAAATATATAACAATACCTTTTGTTATCACCAATGAAGGTAATAAAATATTTATTCCTTATTGTTTTGAAAAATAGATCAAATAAACTCATTAAAACAACATGAATTAAATTCTCAAAGTAAATTTACTTTCAAGATCTCACTTTACAAACATATAGATATTTTCAAGACATAAATTTAACAATTTCTTTCTTTCTTACAAAATAGAATCATATTTGATTCCCAAGAAAATAAATTCAATCCAATGATTTATTTTCTTTTATAAAACAAGAAAATAAATCCAACGATTTATTTTATTTTACAAACAAGAATCATATAAGATTCCAAAAAAAAAGTCAATTATTTATTTATTTTTACAAAATAGGAAAATAAATCCAACGATTTATTTTCTAAAATAGGAAAATAAATCCAACGATTTATTTTCTAAAATAAGAAAATAAATCGAACGAGTTATTTCCTTTTACAAAATAGAAAATAAATCCAATGATTTATTTCCTTTAATAAAATAGAAAAATAAATCAAACGATTTATTTTCTTCTACAAAATATGATTTATTTTCTTTTACAAAATAGGAAAATAAATTCTACGATTTGTTTCCTTTTAAGTATCATAATCATATGAGATTCTTAGGAAAATAAATTCAACGATTTATTTCATTTTACAAATCAAGAAAATACATTCAACGATTTATTTCATTTTACAAATCAAGAAAATACATTCAACGATTTATTTTTTTTATAAATCAGAAAAATAAATTCAACAATTTATTTTCTTTTTCAAAATAGAAAAAAAATAAATTTTATGATTTATTTCCTTTTACAAAATAGAATCATATAAGATTATTAGGAAAATAAATTCAACAATTTATTTTCTTTTGTAAAATAGGAAAATAAATCCAACGATTTATTTTTTAAAAAGATAGAATCATTAAAAATTCATAAGAAAATAAATTCAACAATTTATTTCTTAATTCAAGATTCTTGAGAAAATAAATTCAACAATTTAGTTTCTTTAACAAAATAGAATCATTTAAGATTCTCAAAAAATAAATTTAACAATTTATTTTCCTTATAAAGTTAGAATCATTCAAGATTCTCAAGAAAATAAATTCAATTATTTATTTTCGTTACAAAGTTAGAATCATTTAAAATTCTTAAGGAAATAAATTCAACTATTTATTTTCCTTGCAAAGTTAGAATAATATAAGATTTTAAGGGAATAAATTCAACTATTTATTTTCTTTACGAAGTTAGAATCAACACAATATTCTAACATTGAAATAAATCCTCTTTTTTATGTTTTTATAATATGTTAAACAACATGATTAGTAGCAATAAAACCCGAAACAAATATATCATGACAACTTGATTTTTTAACCGAAAAAATCAAAAGAAATTAATACTTTAATTTTAGGAACCCAATAATCACAAGGAACTAATCCTTTGATTTTTAATTTTCGCAATCCAATAATTTAAAGGAACCAATTCTTTAATTTTAATTTTCGCAATCCAATAATCGAAGCGTGGATTAAACTCTGAATTTGCTTGTTTCTATAAAATTTCTCAAAAGAAATTATTAATACTATAATAAAATTTATAGTGTTTCCAAAACACGCAATCATATCAAAGATATTTTTTATTCATGCCATATTTAATATTCCATATTAAAAGGCCAAACGTTATAGGGAAATAATACCATAACAATAATCTCATGAATAATATCATGATTAATGCTTAAAAACACTTTTATGGGTGAAATCTTATCATAATGATATTCCCCAATAATACTATAACATAATAAGAATCACATTAATTTTTTATTTTTTATTTACTAAAGGTAAATCACCATGTGCTAATCACTATGCATTTTTGTATTTACAAAAGTTAGTTCCTATGTGAGCTTGCAAAACAATTTGCAAAAAGCTCATCTACTATTTGCGTAGATTAAAATCAATCTTGTTTATTTTCGATTTAATTATCGAACAAAATCAAAGTTTCAAAATCAGTAATCAACTAACTTTAATGATAATTTCTATTAAATAGATTTGTCCACTTTGAAATTAAGCAAACCCATTAAAACGGCAGGATAAATCCCGAAAATGAATTTATTTATTTTTTTCACGATTTTCCCAATATTTTTGAATCGTCTCGGATTTTTCAGAAAGTTAGAAGATAGAGTATGTGTTAAGATTGTTAGAAGTATAACAATATGAGACGATAAAATAAAAAATTATTTAAATAATTGATTCACACAAGTTGCGACAAATA
This sequence comes from Hibiscus syriacus, assembly GCF_006381635.1. NCBI lineage: Eukaryota > Viridiplantae > Streptophyta > Magnoliopsida > Malvales > Malvaceae > Hibiscus > Hibiscus syriacus. Next base: position 2,520,571 of record NW_024062775.1, on the reverse strand, counting down.
TCATTTAAATCCACGGTAAGATCTCGCAGCAAAGTTCGTGTACATGAATCAAGAATAAAACAAAAAAATATGATTAATCACATGGAAAAATTATTCTATTAAATAATCGAACGGAGTGTAAAATAAATACACGATTGGAATCGCAACAACTGAATGAAAACGAGTTGATGCCTGCAACTACACAATTTCCTTAAGACATATTTTCGGCCACTCCTATGGTGCTTGAGATCATTGGTTGCTTGTCTTTCAAGATACAACAACTAGATGATCAGCTACAGTTGCACTTCTGCAGAGATCACGAACTATTATCTTGCCTTCATCTATCACCAAAACTAGAGAAAAGAATTCTTTTGAATTGTTTTTGAGTTGTTTTGAATTGTGTTTAACCTAGTAGGTTTACACGATATTTATAGGGATTTTACATTGTGAACAATTGGAAATTTTTGACCTAATGAAGCATTAATGAGAATCAAGCAACCAATCAATTTCCAAAATTATTGTTTTGATTAAAAGAACCTTTTAATATTTATCTTTTTAATTCCAAAACAAAATTTGAAAAGATATGTTATTTGAGAAAAATATCTCACATTTGGTTTAAAATATCCGCAAGCTCACAAAGAGTCTGGTCGATTCAAATATTTATGTTACTCACATTGTGCACGTCTGCACATGTACAAACCAACAATTGATTCTACATTTTGATGAATAACGTTTGGATCAATTTTTCATTCAAAGTTCTAAAATTATTGAATTTTTCTAACACAATCAACCCACTGTCTATCGTTTTTAGAAGACAGAAATGGTGAGTTCTGCACTCAATACTACTTTTTTTTTTGTATTATCAATTTTTTCAATTACAATAATGTTATTTTTATCATCTAGTCATCGTATCAACAATTTTCATGTCATTTACGAGTTATCAATCTAATAATATAATTGAAACATAAATTAAAATTTAGTGCTATAAGTCTATAACTATATTAATTTTTGAATGATAAACTTGATATAAGCATTAAAATTTAATAATATTTAGAGTAGTTTATCCTTATAAATATTTAAGAAAAACATGTAATTGAAATCTTTTTTGGGACACCACAGAAGAACATTATTAATATGATGAATGCCGTCTTTTGGGTTGGAACCTTATTAGGTATACATACAAATACGGTCCGATTCTCTAGCACACTCATGTCTACATCAAGAAAAAGGGCCAATCCAGGAAGCAAATAACTCGGCATCAGCCCAAAGATCAAGGGCTGCTATTATTAGCTATCAAGGTCCGGCAAAAATCATCAAGCCTCTACATTTTGGTTTGCATAAATAATTAATAAATTGTAAGGCTTAAAATAGGGAAGCGGAATTAAAGTTACTTGGATCCCAAAATGTCAAGCCTTGAGACTCGTGAGTTTACGAGAGCGATTTAACGGTTCACAAGCAATTAGCTGCGAAATGACGGAAACGCCCTCCTAAGATAGAGAACGCTCGTCCCTACAACTGGGACAGGCCGGTTAATTTAATCGAGAAACAGAGGAGATGAGTTACGGGGTGCGGTTCAGTACATTGCATGATCAGCAATCATGTACCACCCGACAATAGTAGAGCACAAAATCTCTCTTTTCCATCTTCAAATAAAATATATATAAAAATGTTCTACTTAGTATCATAAAATGTCATTCTTCTTGAGTAATAAATGTGTGTTCTGATTTTTTAAGACCCGATTTGATTGCGACTTAACATTTCACCAACCTCTTTGACATGGATCATTGTAGCTTTGTGTTTTGTATTGTTTGGTTTTTAATTGGTCGCTACCCTGACTATTAAACGCTCCAAGTACATGTTTACCTTCTGACAAACATTTCAACTGACCATCTTATCTTATCCCATATATATATAATAGTTCAGATCGACGGCTTGGAAGTTGGAAGAAGGGGAGGCACGTGACCGGGAGATTTTTATTTATTTATTTATGTTGTTTGGGTCTCACGGGAATTGAGGCATGGCCGTCCCTCTTCAATCACGTGTTCCTCTGGGTGTGTGGTTGGTTTATTCATCCATATTGGGATGAATGTGTGTAGCCAACTGTTCTGTATCTGGAATAGTGGAATAGTAATTTTGGTTACGGCACTCCACGTTTCTTCTCATCCATGCATTCACCCTTTTTCCCTTGACGTCTTTGCCCTTATTTTGGTTGGTTCTATTCCCTTCTTTAACTGCCACTTGCACGCTGTTTCTCTCTACTATCAACCCTAATACCATCAAATTACCTTCAGCCGTATTCATAAATTATTCCAACTTCAGTTTGCCTTTAGAAAAACAATATGATAAGTAAATCAATCATGGCTCGTTGCGTTTGCGGGTCTTAAAAAGTTTAACAAGTGTACAAATGAGGTTAAACTGGACATTACAAGGCAAGGAATTACACAATGCTCGGGGCTGCAGTTCTGAGGCAGCAATGACACCACCCCTGCTACTCTTACTATGTTCTTTTTCTCCGACTCAACCCTACTACAACGACTATATACCCTAGTTTCCACTTTTAGTGCTACATTTTATTTTATTTTAATATATATACTTCTAAAAATTTAAATACAGAAATATGATAGTTTACACTTTTTTCTATAAATTTGGGAGTAATATGAATAATATTTAGATTTTCAATCATTTGACAATAAATGTTTATATCTATGTATGTTTAATACTCAAATTTAGAACTTAAAGAGATAATATCTAATTTCTTAACTATTTATTAATTATTAAATTATATAATTGATACTAGATTGTTGAATAAAAAAATTCTTAATTATATTATTAAATTTATATTAGTTTTCTTAATTTAATTTTTTTATGTGGGATTCATGTTTTTCGTTTTTTTTAAAAATGTAACATTCTCTTCCATTTAATCTCGTAACGTTCTCATTATAGATTATCATCATAATTGTTCATCTTGTTTACCCTATCATATGATGTGCTTGATGTATAATTAGTCAATCAAAGTGTTACTATGATATTATTTATCATAAATTCATTATCGTTTTCCAAGAAAATTTTTTGATAGAATTTAAGGCGCCACATCTTATTATAATACTTTTTCTTTTCTCATATGAAATTAATATCTTTTATCTTTTTAAGAAGTGGCAATTCTTTTATCTGATGTGTAATTGTATTATTAATTTATGTTATTGATAAGCTAAGAATTTTACACATAAATTATATAAAATTAAAATTATTTACTTATTAAATTTAATTAATAAAATCATTTTAAAACAATTATGACATAACAAAGATATAATATAAAATAGATATAGGAATTCTCATGCTTCTTTAGGAAGTTTATATAAAAAAATCACTATGCTTCTTTTTTATTCCTCAAATGAAAAACCTTTTGATGATGGTTTGTAAGTAATCAATTGAGTCAACATTCTCGGGCCATTAGTTATTGGTATAAAAAATGAATCGTTTGTTTATTATTTTTTTATTAATCTTACAAATAATAGTATTTATTTTAGAGATTTTCAAATATTGAAGGTTGTTGATATTTAAATTTTTTTATTTCTAAAAATAACAACTATCTCTCTAATTACTGAGATAATTTAATGCCCGCAAACTATTTATTTATTAAAACAAATATAATTGTATAATATAACAATATAAATAAGATTGAATGTATGATTTTATTTTGATGAAATAATTTATTAAATTTTAAAATATTGAAAATAAATTATTAATATAAATAAAACAAATAATTAACTTATATAGAAAAAAAATTAGAACAAGGTCTCTCCAACCCATTGATCCATCGTAAGAGTTATTCATAATAAAGTTTACTGTCATACATGTAATACTAAACTTAAATATTACTTATACAAACATCACGGTATATATTACCAGATTTACTTTTAACAAAACGCTTAATAAAGGAACGAGAACCAATTTATCTTTATAGTTAAGGGAATTATTGTTGTTCTTAATAAAAAAAATTACGAATTCAAATATAGTTAAAAATATTTAGAATATATAATATTTTATAATTTCCTTACTTTAATAAAAAAAATGGGTAAAAGAAGTTCCCTTACAGTTTCTGTTAATAGAAATATACAAATAGAAAAATGGGAGTTAAATGATATATTTCAATGGGCTGAATTTACGAGATAATGTTGTGAGAAAAAAAAATTCACGAGATAACGCGTTCCAACAATTAATTGTTGAGATAGGATATTTACTACAGTTCGAATATAGATCGCCAGTTGATCTGGGCGACCAATGAAGGTCGCCAGGTGGTCTGGGCGACCAATGCTGGGGTTTGGGGTTTTTCACAAACAAAATGTAGTGTTCTCATCTTAGTCAAACACTAGTTGTTTGGGTTAAATGCAAATTTGGGCCTCACAACTTTACACTCTCATACGTGTGTTTTAATATTTAGGAGATAATAGCATTTTTGGTCCCCTGTGCTTTGTAATCTATTTGTTTAATCATTTAGTGACATTTTTAATGTTTTGTTTCAGGCATTTATATTTTAATAATTATATTTTAGTCACTACTTGTTTATTCTGTCAAGTTTGTGTATGCTTCATTTTGATCATAATATTTTTAGTTATTTCATTTTAATCACTGATTTCATGTGTTTTATATATTTTCCTTAATTTTGGAAATTGGCCATGAAATTTGTAAACATGTTATTTTAGCCACTGTTTAGTATTTATGTTTAATTATAATTTAGTCATACATGTTTCTTGTTTATCCTATTTTAGTATGTATTTATTTCTCCCTACCAACGATATTATTTCGCAAATTTTTCCAATATAAAATAAAACAAAATAAAACTAAAAAATAGTGAAAAATACTCGAAATAAATAAACGTAGAACAAATAAAAATTATTGAATACAAAACAAGATATCCCAATAATCAATTTTAAAATAAATACATACTAAATACAAAACAAGATATCCCAATAATCAATTTTAAAACAAATACATACTAAAATAGGATAAACAAGAAACATGTATGACTAAATTATAATTGTTTGTGACTAAAATAAATACATGTATGAGAGTGCAAAGTTATGAGAACCAAATTTGCATTTAACCCAAACAATTATTGTTTGATTGTTTCTCCCAAACTCAAACGGCATGTCAGACCACCCGGTGACCTTCATTCGACCTGTATCAAACATCCTATCTCAACAATTAATTATTGAAGAGCGTTACCTCGTGATTTTTTTTTTCTCACAACATTATCTCGTAAATTCATTATATTTCAATGTATCCGAACTTTGTTTCATTGCTCATCTCTGTCGTCTCAACTGAGACCCTGCCAGAAGTAGCTTCAGATGATATGGTTTCTTTGTCCGCTTGTTATTCAAGTGAGATCTAATTTTCTCTTCCTTCATTCCTTCTCTCTGTCTTTCATCAAACTCTTTATTTATTCCAATCTCCACCAGATCCAACCCTAAAAAAAAACCCATCACCCCCAAACCCTTCTTTGATGATTATCACAAGCCTCCATTTCTCTCTCTCTCTACATCGTCTTCCCCATGCATGAATTCAATCAATTGACCATCTTTACCTTTGCCAAAGGAAACTGAAACAAAAAAGAAAAAAGGAAATCCTTGAAACAAACCAACCCACAGTATCATTTTTGTTTTTCTGGTTTCCATGATGTCTCATGATAATCCCAGTGCAAAACCAGATGCTACCAAGAAAGAAAACCAAAGCAGTGGCAACCGGAAAACAGGTTCGACAAGGCAGCCGCAAGACCAGCAAGCGGCCCCAAAGTGTCCACGATGTGACTCTCCCAACACCAAATTCTGCTACTTTAACAACTACAGCCTCAGCCAACCCAGGCATTTTTGCAAGACTTGTAGGAGGTACTGGACCAAAGGTGGGGCTCTGCGTAACGTTCCGATCGGTGGCGGTTGCCGTAAGAACAAGAAGCTGAAGTCATCTTCAAGGCTTTCGGGTGACTACAAGGACTCGTCTTTGGAGATGGGTGAGTTGAAGTTCTTTCATGGCCTTTCTCCTGCCATAGATTTTCAGCTCAGTGGCTTGTCGTTTCCTAGACTCGATCCCTCACCGGCTACTGGTACTTATAACCAGTTTTCTTCATTTGGAGATAGTACTAGTAGCCCTTCTTTCAATCTCGATCCAGCTGGTAACTCCACCTCTTTGACGGGGTTTAACAATTATCCATTATCTTCAGTTACCAGTGGCCTTAGTGGTGCAATTCAGGAGATGGGTTCGTTGAACGTTAGTAGTGGCCTCGCTTCTTCAATTGAGTCTTTAAGTTCCATAAACCAAGATTTACATTGGAAGTTGCAGCAACAAAGATTGGTTATGCTTTTCGGTGGAGAGAATCAAAAGGAAAACAGCGCCACTGTTTCTTCCGTTCCAGTTGAGATTAACGAAGCAGAAAGGCTTCAACCCATTTTGTTCCAGAATCTGGAGATTTCTAAACCTGAAATATCAGCAGCTGGGAATCAAAGAAAAGGCACGAGCAATGAAACCGCCACGGAATGGTTCTTTGGGAATTCTTATGCACCGGTAACTCCGACTCCGACCACTAGCGGCAATGGCAATGATAACGCAACAACAAGCAACTGGAATGGGGTTCAAGCATGGAATGATTTGCATCATTACAGCACGTTACACTAAAAAGACGATCAAAAAAGGTACACCGCCTTAAAGGGAAGATATGAAAGAAGAAAAGAAAACAGTAGTAATATTTCTAAAAACACCCATTTTTAGTTCATTGTCTGTTTAAAATGTTTCGTTAAGATAAAAATCAACATGTAAACGTTGAGAAAAACTAATGTTTAAATTTTTTTCTTTTTAGTATTTATTTAAATAAAATATTTGTCACTATTGGTCACTTCATTATTTATACTTCTTTTTTATTGTGTTTTAAGGTATAGCTTTTGATGAATCTGCTGTTTGGTTTTTGCATGTTTCTACAAAAGATTATATGCAGAAGCCAGAAGCTGAAATTAAGATGAAAGTGAAAGCTATACTTGGCTCTACTATGTATACATGTAGATTTGTTTTTGTCTTATGGTTGATTGGGAACTATTTTAATTGAAAGCTTTGGGATCTGTGATAAGAACACAGGAGTGTTTATTAAAAGTGGAAATATAGAGAGGTAGATGTTTGATTTGTTTCATGTTGAGTCAGTGACTCACTGTCTCAGTGTGTTTCAATCTCTGCCTATTAGCTGAGGCTACTGAAGATTGTCATCGAATGTATATATGAAACATACACCACGGCCGTAGGGAGTAGCTGTTGGCGAAACCCCTACACGCCATTTGCGGTGTTAAATGTGTTGTTGAATGAAAAAGTGTCGAAATAATTTGAATTGAGAGAGAGAGAGAGAGAGGAAAAGCATGTAAAGCTTACTTTTGTCTGGAACGCTTCGTTTAGCCATTTTCTTTTCTTGGGGAGGGAGATACTCTTCTACCTGCTACTCATCGGCAGTATAATCACATTATGATTCTGTTTGCTTTTTTCGCTTAAATTGCCTTTCCCCTTTTCTTATTGACCACTTTTAACTTTTCTGTAAGTTCACTAAATATATGGATTTTTTTATTAATCTCGGTGAATTCGACGGGTTCTGATCCGCTTGATTTGATCGGGTCGGTCTTTTTAAAAAAATCCATGTTTAAATCAAGTTTTTTAAAAAAAATTATGTTTGTGTCGGGTTGAATTTTGATTTAGGGTGAAAAATAATCAGTAAATGTGTGTTGGAATAATGATAGTAACATACATATGTCAGCATCGTTAATTCATTGCATATAGTTTTTTCTCCTTACGAAAAGCAAGAGTTGTTTTTGTTGTGTTGTGTTGTGAGTGGCAACTGGCAACGAAAGGGGTGGGGGCAGATGAGATAGGATATGTCGCGTTAAGATGCCCCCACTGGAACGAGATAAACGTTTTGGTCTCTCATCATTCATCAGTGTTTTGGCATTTTGCCAGTGTAACGGGTGTTATTAAGCGCTATTGCGAGTGTAACGAGTAATTCGGACGGCGGCGTTATCGTTATTTTGCAGGTATTATTATATTTTTGGACCGTAATTTGAAATCCTAGATTTTAGTGTTTCAGATTTAAGTTTTACATGTGCTGATAATTTTTCTAGACCTATTTTATGAGTATATTATTTTGATTGATAAATATATTATTATCATAATTTACATGTTTATTATATAATAATGGCTTTGAATAATATTATTGATTATTCATATTAGATCGACTTATTTTGAGCTTGATAAATGATCAAAGTCATAAGATAATATCTAACAATTGTGTCATTAAATCCTTAGACTTAAAATTACCATAGTTCTCAACACAAGTAATTAAACATTATTTTTAATTGGACAATTATCAAAGTTAAACATAATAAGAATCATACAATAAGATATGAGTGATTAAAATGAGTTTTATCTCTCTTATTATAAGATATATCTTTGGGTCCTTAACAAGAGACTGTAAAGTGCATGGTCGTGTTCAAATAAATTGTTAGAGATCAACTTATGACTCATATAAGGTTGATATTTTCTTGTCTTATATTCTCTTAAGATATTGTTAGACAAAAGTATTATGTCATGAAGTGTATAAAGTTGTTTCGGATCACAAATTTTTCATTTAATTTTGGTAGTCGCAATATTTTGCTTGAGATAGCTTATGACTTATAGTATCAAATGTGATTTTGATCTACTACTAACATTAACTGAACCTATAGGATATTAATACATCGAGAATGAAAAAAATTGATTAGGGTTTATCAATATATAATAATATTGTTTTAAAAATTATTTAGATTTGAATTTAATTTAAGAAATATAAATTCTTAATTTAAGCATTAATATGTAATTAAATTTTTATATTTCTCAATTTGATTAGAAAATAATAATCAATAAAATTAATAAAGATTTGGTTTAAAAATGAATTATAAAGATACGGATTTTGTTTGTTATTATTATTTAAGGGGAGTTGGTTATATTTTGTTATTATTTAAAATGAGTTTGTTATATTTCCTTAAAAATATTTTTCTTATTTGATAATAATAAATAATTAATTTTTTATATTTATTAATCCATTTTTAAAGAAGAAGTTTTGCGGTTTGAGAGAAAATACAAACAATTTTAAGAAAATAAATTGGAAAACGAGTAAACTACATGATTAATCATTTATGTTTGTGTTTTGTCTACTTTTTTTCACTGATTTCGAAAAACATAATATATAGTCATTTTCGTTTTTATTTAATTAAAATATAATCATCATGAATTAATTGTTGTTAAATATTTTGATATAATCACACAACTGGTCCTTATTATTTACACATACTCTCAATTTAATCATACTTTTAATAAATTAAAAAAAAATTAATCCTCTTAACGAATGATGCCACGTGTCACTAGTACCATATGTCGTGCCATGTCTCACCATTCGGCTGAGGAACTAACTTTATTTTATTCTAACTTAATACTTTATTATTATCTTAATTTCAAAATATTTTAACATAAAATATATTAAAAGTAGGAATAAATTAGAATAAATTAAAATAAAGTTAGTCATCCAATCGAATGGTGACACGTGACATCATTCAATTGGAATATTAATTTTATTTTAATTTATTAAAGTGAGACTAAATTGAGAGAATATATAAACAATAGGGACCAAATGTGTGATTATACCAAAGTATCACGTCACCTAATCTGTTAACTATTAACGACAGTTAAATAAAAACAAAAGTGATCATATCTTAGTTAAATAAAAACGGAATACAACCATATATTATATTTTTTTGAAATCGATGAGAAAAAGTGAACAAAACACAAACATAAATGATTAATCATGTTACTTGAAAGATATACAACACCTTTAAAGATCATAAACAAACTAGAAATAACATCTAAAGATTAGTGAAGTGTATGCTACTGTAGAAGTTACATATAAATCCTTTTTTCTTGGCTTAACTTATCTTGACCAAATCTTTTTCTTGGTATCTCTCTCCATTGCTGCTTGGACCTGAGCTCTATTAATGACCTTTTTGTAAGCCAAGGTTCCATGTCCCTGAGCAGCAGCTATGCTACCTGGTTTTGCTGTTTTCACAACCCTTGCAATCTTAGATGGATCAGATTTTCTTGACCTTTTATCAGCCAAAGAAGCAGGTATAACCATATTGCTGTTATCAGTTTCACCACTTCTAGAGTACCTTTACCTTCTTGGCTCGTGGACTACATCACTAACTCTTGGATGTTTGGACCCCGGCTCAACGGACGGCTACTGGTTGAGTTTGAACTCCTCAGGATATGAAGTTCCGCTTCATTCATTGACTCGTTATCTCTTCTACATTTTCCTAGACTAGGACTGACCATTATCGCATCGGCAAAGTCGCTAGCTAGTGCACATTGTAACTGTTGTTCTTGCTCCTTCAGCCTAGCTTCCAGCTCCTTATTCTGCTACAAAATTATCATACTTAAGATATTACACGCAAAGGCAATTCAGTCCAGCAAATTTCTTATGAGAAAAGTAAATGAACTATCATCATTTGGAACTCGTCCGTAATTTTTAGTTTGAAAATGGGGTATGGTTTCAGATAATAAGAGCATTAATATATGCCAGACAAATTGTGAGTGAAAACAGAGGTATGTTATATATATGTAGATGACCTTTTGATGAAGCAAAATGGATTCTGGGTTTTCTTCTTGCTCTTTCAGCTTTCTCTCAACTTCCTTACTCTGGAAAAGACGCATAAAATGTTAAGCTTTATGTTTTTCCTATATATATAAACCAACATTACTAAAATATTAGCAACCTTGAGTACAAGAACAAGTGAGTGGGACTCGGATTCTCGTACTCACTCTTTCATCTTGTTTTCGAGATCTTTAATCTGTTTTGAATCAAATTATTTCATGTCAAAAGCAAGAAGCAGGATGAAGAAATGAGCCAATAAAGAAGATTCCATTTAGTGTAACCTTTTGCTGGTAACTAGTCTATTCTGACTGTTGCCGATCTTTAAGCTTGGCATCTAATTCTTTAGCCTTTACCAGATAACAGATTATAGTTAGTATTAACAACAACAATTGGCATGTGTGAATTATAATAGTTTAAAATGATGGCAACCTTTTGTTGCAAAGAAGCGTAAATCTTTTCTTTCCCTTTTAATCTATCTGAAAGTTGTGAGAGCTGCTTTTCTGACTGGTGGTGCATGCTAGTTTTCAGTTCCAATTGACCTTCAAGTTCTTTGATCTTCTCTTGCAGTGTTTTGTAAACCTGGTCTCTACCTTTGACCTTATTCTCTAGGTTCTGTAAGATTTCTTCTAATTTTCTTAACGATTCATCTTTCGATCTTGATTCCTGCCTTGCTTTTTCAAGCTTTGTAAGAATTTAAAAGTTAGTTGATTGATCTTATAATACAAATAGTAGTGGTGGAAGCAAAAACTTATCAAGAAGTACCATTGTTTTCATCTTCTGGAGCTCACTTGTATCGACTTGCCTCTTAGCAGGACCCAACTCAACTCCTCGAACTCGAGTTGCGAAATTCAAGGAGCTCAAGGTTTCGCGTAAGTCCATCTCTGAAGGACTAATTTGCACAAACATCAGTGTCTTAGAGTCACCTCCTGATAAATAATAGTTGTTAGTATAAAAAAATTGATATATCCAAAATCTATTGCCATTAAGACTAGCAAGCAGAAATCAAATAAACAGCTAGAGTATGAATCCCTCAGATTTACCTAATGAATCTTGAAGTAAATGTGTCAACTTCGAATTCCTGAAACAGAATGAAAGATGTCATGCAAAAGAATGAAAGAGAAACAGGCTACGTAGTTAAGGTAGACAATCAATGGACCTGTATGGAATGTGGCTACTTTTTGTTGCTAAAGCATATATGACATCCCCGAGGGCTGAAAGGGATTTTTTGATATTTTGAGCCTCCTTGAGTCGTTCACCTTGTGCGTCAGTTTTTGCAAGCCTCTCACTGCCTGCCAAATCAACAAGCCAAAGCTTGCTCTTCATGCACTCACCAGTCATCAAATTTTTGATTTTACCATTATACAAAGCATGCTGCACAAAAAGTTGAAGAAATTCTCTTTGTAGTTATTAATGAGATAAAAAGACAAACTTGAAAGATCTTCTTTCAATTTAGAGCATTGAAAAAGAAAAACAGAGATCCTGATACCAGTGGGATCGGCTGCTATGCTCATTCACATTGTTTGATCCAACAGCTCTAGAATTGCTTCCAATTTGCAATACATCCCAAACTTCCTTAATGTTATCAACTCGAGCTTCTACAATGCCTGGAACATGATGAAACCCTTCAGCAGATTGCTTTATCTCCAACCTATCAACCAAACCAATGAATCATTGTTTAGCATTTGGAATACGGAATGCCAAAAGTGACTAGTTAAAAATCTAATAGGGAGTACAGCCGTCTCACCTCTTTGATGTCGGTGATGTAGATAACAAATCTCGAATTTGTTCATTATAAACTTCAAGAACACTAACAGATATGTTGTATATAAAACTGTCTCTTCTTTCCTTAGCAATTTGAAAAAACTGCTCAAGAGTTCTATAATTGACTCCTCTGTTCTGTTCAGTGCCTTCCATTATAAATGTCTTTCCTGTTCCTGTTTGCCCATAAGCAAAAATACAGACATTGTATCCATCTAACACTGATGTCACCAGCGGTAAGGCATCCCCAAAAACATCGACTGTTATGCCAAAACAAATACTAGCTAAATCAGCATCTTACAGTATTTTACATGTTGATATTGGGGTTAATGCATAGAATAACATGAAATCTTTACCTTGATTGTTTTTCGGTGTGTAAACTCGGTCAAACTTGAAAGTCGTTTTGGTAGAGGCACCTGTCAGAATGCCAAGGTCTCCATCGTTTGCTGCATCGAAATCTACAACCTGACCGAAACCAGCTGATATCTCTTGTTTACTAAGAGGACGGCACCGGCAGAAGACCCTTATATTACCTGAAATTAAATGGATAGTGTAACAAGTGTTTTCCTCTGTACTCTTTGCTGACAAATTGCAAAAACTGCATTAATAAACTACTTAGAAGGGAGAAAAACCTTGCCTTTATCCTGAATCTGATTATAGAGCTCCTTTCGCTTTGCTTGCTCCTCACTATACTTTGAGATCCTCACACTGGAGAACTGCAAACTCATTCTGTGAGCCCATGTGGATGTAAAAATGTAAACTCAAACTAACCAGTTGAATTAGACCCTACCCAGTGCCTGAACACCAGTGACCATTTTGTTCAATTCGGGTATTGACTCAACGCATGCATGTGCTTCATGAGAGAGCTGAGCATGTTCTCTTTTCATTATCTGTAGAATAATCAGTAAGAAAATGCATTAAATAAATAATCTCACAACAACGAAAGGAAGTGAAATTATCACAAAGTAAGACATTATTGAAAAGATAACTTTTTTACCTTTATTTTCTCTTGTAAATTATTGATTGCTGATTCCCAATGTTTCTTATGAAGCTCATAACTGCTAGTAACATTTTTCAGATTTTCAGTTTGTTTCCCCACAGTTTCATCTGACAAGAGAAGATTTGTTGAGTTTGAAAGGAGCAGGTAATACTATCCCTCTACTTGTATAACTTAAGCACTAAATAATGACATGTCAGACATGTTGGTTAATCACGCTGGTGCCTGGAAGTCAATGGAATTTGACATTTCTCTAGTCATTGATAAAATGCGCCGACATGGTTGTGTACCCAAGGCTAACACTTACAACAAGCTTATTATAGGACATTGTAGAGTTGGCCGATTTGTAGAAGAGCAAAAGCTAATTGATCATACGAGAGATCAAGGAATATATCCTGGTGAAGATGTCTACAATTCTATTCTTAGTTGTTCCTGTGAGTTGGGAGTGTTTGATGATGCTAGTCAGTTACCACATCTGGATTCCTACAGGCAACTGATTTGCGGATTGTATGATCAAGGGGATAAGGAGAAGGCTGAGAAAACTTTTGGTAACTTGCTTCGTTGTGGTTATAATTGTGATGAAGTAGCTTGGAAGATTCTTGTTGATGGCTTACTTAGAAAGGGGCTAGCTGATAGATGCACTGATATCTCAAGTATCATGGAAAAAATGGGCTGCCAGCTCCATCCTACTACATATTCAATGTTAATTGAAGGTGCATAGATTCTTTACCTTTTTGTTACTGAAAAGGAGGCCAGTGCATTACTTTTCCTTCTGGATGGGCGCTTGATGCACAGATTGAAGAATGCATCATTCCTTTTGGCATGCTGTTTTGATGCATAAAACCAGGGGTAACTTCTTCAATTGAAACATTTATACTAGGCTGGCACCAAGGGAACAGTTTTTCACACATCTTTGAGTTCCTGGTCGGTTATAGAGGTAGTGACCACTAATCAAGGGAACCACTCTAGCTGAAAATCTCGAGGCAAGTACACATTCTCCTTTGTTCAAATACTAGTGTTTTTTGAGCGCTCCATTAATCATGTTCTTTACCTATCCTTACTCGTACGACTTTCACTGTTTTTGACTTTCTGCTCGCTTTACCTATCTTACATAGCTTGAGCGGAATGTGTTTACAGTTACTTGACTTGCTTAACAAGGTTTTGGAAGGAATGGGGAGACATTCTCTTTTTCATTTTTTTTAAATGAAGAAAGGAGCTTTAATAACTTTTTTCCTTCTTCGGTCGCAGAGTAATCCATTCAAGGATATAAAAGAAGCAAGCATTTACTCAGAACAGCAGTAAAGCCATGAATTTGGTACCATGCACGAGAGGGGTGACTACAGGTACCTAAATAAATTTTCAACTATGATTGTTTCCTTTTTCTCATTTATTTATATCCATCATGTAAGATAATCGTTTGCTTTAATTTCCTTGCTGCAGAAATCCATGCCTGCCCACAAGAGTCTACCGCAATCAAACCAGTTCGAAAGAACCATACTGAACCTAGCTGGCACCATTGGTACTCACTGATAAAACCTTGATTTCAATTATCCAAAAAACATCCCTTAATTTTGGCATATAGATTAGGGGTTTTTAACTAGCTACCCCCATCTCGTATGAAAAGAAAAAAATATTTCTACAGTGATAATGTCATTGAACTTAGCGTACATAATGAAAATATGCGGAAAGTGTTTAAGGTTGATCATGCCAATTTTGTCTTTGAAAACTTTTTTTGGGTGACTCCAAGAAACACTGAACATCTTCACCGGTTTCTTTCAATCTGAAATATTTCTCAAACACTCCAAGGAAAATTCATCTTTGGTCTAAATTGAAAAAAGAAGAAGAAAAAGAAGAAATAGACTGCCGCCACATGATTTAATCGACAATATGAGGATGAAGATGACAGAAATCATAATGCATGAGGATTAAATTATTTATAATTATGAACAAATTGATAGAATAGATAAATATTATAGGTTAAAATAAAACAAGTCAATAATTCATTAATCATTTAACAATGGATGACTAAATTTATAAGGTTTTAAAACATTAGTGACAAAATCAGAAAAAAAGTTAGTTTGGTGACTAAATTTAAAACATGTTAATAGTTGGATGACCGACATAGTAGTTTACCCATATTTTTATTTTGTGTCAAGTGCTAAGCTTATATGAATCGCAAAGCAATTAACCAAATTCGAGTCCAAAAATAATAAAAAGATGCAGATATTCGATCTGTGAACTGCTTTCTTAGAGAAAATTGATTTCAACTGGCTTTAATTTAAGGCTTAAGTATAAAATAAGTGACCAAACTATACATATTTTCACAAATAGGTGTCTACAGTATTTTTCAGTCCATCCCGCTGCCTAACGTTTCAAACGTTACCTATTTAGGTGCTCGTGCCGTCAACGACGTTAATTTTCCTCGTTAAGTGACACATGTCACAATCTGCTGATTTTAAATTTTTTTGTCTAAAATTTAAAAAATAAAATTATATATATATTTTTAAAAATAAAATACAGAAATTTTGAAATAAACCCAAAGCTTTGAAAATCTTCATTTCAACCCTTAAACTCACGCCGGCCCCCGTCGACAAAGATCAAACCGACCTCACCTCCCCCTGGTGATCAAAACCCCTATGAAATCGTGACCAATCGACGACCGATCAACGACTCATTTAATGGCTTGTTTTGAAGCTCGTTTACTTTTTTTATATTTTTAAATATTGATGAGTATAAGAATTAAATTGTACACATGGTGAAATTTGAAGTTTAAATAATGAAGCTTAAAGAGTTTAAGCACTAGTGACATACTTTTACCATTTTTAGCTTACAAATGAATATGTTCATGAATGCTAGACAAACCTTCAAAAAAAATAAAGATATTAAAAATTTAAATGAAAATAAATCGAACATAAACACCTTCAAAAATAAACAAAACGAACACAATCTTATTTATTCAACCTTAATTCATTTACACACCTAACAACAATGATCTAATGACATATAATTCATTATGCATGTTTTATATAACCTCATCCTCAACATCGTGTTCATATTCCATATCATACATATGCATGAACATTTTTTAACTTCTTTTATATTTTTCTTCAATTCATCATAAATTCACGTTTACTTACAAGCATGTCACTTGAGCATATAATTCACGTTTACTCATTGTTTGTCAGTAACTTGAGCGTATGATCTAGGATAAATACATTGTTTGTTCAAAGACTACTCTTAATCATTCGATAATGAATGCTCACACTCCTATAAACATAATATTCGAACTCGATATCTCAACGAATAATAATAATTTTTTTAACCATTACGGTCATTTAGTTCGTGCGAGTATATGAGATATTTAAAGCATAATTTAATAACATGCCGGACATCACTTCCCTCTGCATGGCTTATACTAACCATTCAAATAATGTCACACATTATAATTTATGAAGGTCATTAAATATATGTGACATTATTTTAAATCACTATCCAACTAAATACAAAATATGATGGATCCTCGTAAAATCCATTCCACTAATATATTAGGGGTAAATTATACCATTCACCGCAAAACTATCTTTTCATTCTTATTTTAGTCACTAAAATTTAAAAAAATCAATTTATTCATTACACTTTCGAATTACTCATATTTTGATCATTTTGCCATTATAAAATTAATTACATTATGATATAACAACTAACATCAAAACAACGTAGTTTTGAATTCTTGTAAAAAATAAATTTTAAATCAAAACAACATTGTTTTAATCTAAATAAAAAATTATTATTATTTCATTATTTTCCCTCTTTTTCCTTATTCTTCTTTCTCATTTTATCTCAATTTATCTTCTCAAACCTGAATACCATAGGTTTCGGCCACCACATTGGTCGCCTTTTTTACTACCATCGGCCACCATCGTTGGAGTCCAATTATTCTCAAAATTTTACACCAAACATCTCTCACCATTCTTAACGCGAATCCAATGTCTATTCAATCGAAAAATACTTCAAATTTTATAGATCTTATGTTGATATCACCGCCGCCTACGCGACCATGCTATTTCAGCCACCATTAGTGTTGATACATATACCAAAAGAAGGTTTTTTTTATGCCTTTTCAATTCCCGGTTCAGATCTTCATGAATTGGAGGCACCTAGATAGGCCGAAAAATACTATAGGCACCGATTCGTGAAAATAGGCATATTTTATACTTAAACCTTAATTTAATAATAGTTTATCATCACACTTCACAGTTAAGAAAAAAAATCAAATTGAAATGCATTTTTCATGGGCATTAAAGAATTCAGACTTTCTAAGATCATGAATTAATTGTTCGAACTGTACATATTATAGGCATATAGAAATATAGCATCTTATCTTTGTAGCAAAAAATGATACAAAACATTGAAGCAGGCTGCTCAGACAACCGTACTTCGAAAAGTACTTACATGGTGGCGGTCGGCAAGGTCAGCTTATTTTCCTCGGATTTGTGCTTCAAGGTGGTATCCCCACCCATCAATTCTGAAAAGCCTTCGACCTTCACCGGAGGAGCTCTAACAATACTCGTGTTCCTGAATGCATCAATGAAAGATGTTAAAATTCAGCATATTATCGAGTTAGAATATTTTTAAATTCTCCAACCGAGCTTTTCTTACGGTGCTTGAGGAATTTGTGGAGACGTCAACTGCCTGAATTGATTGTTGGATTGAGAATGCATACTTGACATTGCGGGGAGTTGCTGCTGACGGAATTGCATTTGCTGATGTCGGGCATTGATAGGATTGAACACATTGTTATCCGTGGGCAGCTCCGATGGGTTTTCAAGCTTGACTCGCACTAAGGTCGGTCTTTATCTGCCATATCCATACCAGGACAGGCGGTGGATGGGTGGCGCCTAAGCATTCTTTCCAACTGCTGCTTCTGCTGAAATGATAAGTTTTGACTTTTGAGAACGAAGCATTTGCTGCAACTGCGGATGCATTTGTCGTGTCATCTGAAGCTACACCATCAAATTAGCGAACAATTGTTGTTAAGTAGAGCATAACATGCAAAAGAATTCATTAAAAAGGTAAAGAACGCAATACAAGAGATAAGTTAAATCAAGGAGCATCTCTTCTAAGTTTTCATCCATAACTCCACAAATCAATTGCTGCACACTCAAAGAATCCAATGTAATCTCCCCAAAGACAATGGCAACAGTAAAATCAGAAAAAGCCCAGAACCATAAAGATTTAAGAGAAAGTTGAAACCATAAAAATCCAGCTTGCTAATGATAAATCCAAGTCTAGTGACACAAGCTATACATACTTGCTGGGCCATTCGAAGAGCATTTTGGTGATGTGGCTGCAATTGAGACTGGATTGCACGCATTTGTTGCTGAGTTTGCTGCACTAAGTTCTTGGTATATCTGTGATGAATAAGATAATTTAGGGAAATAGAGAAGAAGAATCGTAGAGTAAGGAGCAGAATAGAGATACAGAAAGAGGATTTTTCATTCAAAAATAATGCTTAATTGTCCCTTTACACAGTACTGTTTTATTTGTTTACATGGTACCAGCAAATCTAACTAATACAAGCTGTAGATTCTAAATAACCGTTTGATATTTTCTCAACTAAAGGGCCATCAACTGGGCTTGCTGCTGTGATCCTGGCTCATCTCTCCTGATGGTAATTAACGCCTCATGCTCCTCACGTGATCATTAATCAGGTATTCATTCCCAATTCTCTATCAATCCCTAACCCTTAATTTCCATTTCCCCCAATTTCATCTTCGCTTCCTTCTTTTCTTCTCTCTTCTCTCCTGACAATACCCGCCGCTGGAGATGATCCTTGTCCCCAAGGATCGAAGCCTGGAAACTGGCCTTAAAGAACAGTATAATCCTCCCAAGTATCATGTGTCTCATCAAGGTTCGTCCACCGCACCAACAACTGAGTCACAAGTCTGTTTTGGCGATTAATGATTCGTCTTCCCAAAACTGTATATGGTTCGATTCGAAACTGATCCTCTGTGTCTATGGCAGGAGGGTCCGTAGAGGAAATGACAGAATTACCAATGTGTTTCTTCAAAAGACTAACATGAAAGACATGATGCAACCTCGATGTTTCAGGTAAGTTCAAACAGTAGACCACTTCCCCGATTCTCTCTATAATCTTATATGGCCCATAGAATTTTGCTGCTAATTTTAAATTCTTTCGCAGGGCTAATGTCGTCTGTTGATAAGGTTGCAACTTCAGGTAAACAGAATCCCCACTTCAAAAACTCTTTCTGATCTGTGTTTGTCTGCTTTTTGTTTCATTCCGTTACTTGCTATCTCAAGTTGTTCTTTAACTAGCTTTCGAATATCTTCTCTGCTACGCATTAGTTCATTAACAGATTGCACTTTAATTTCTGTGTACCAAACCATAGTAGGTGGTTTGTACCCATAAAGTGCTTGAAAAGGTGTGATCTTTAGGGCAGAATGGTAGGTAGTATTATACCACCATTCTGCATGAGGCAACCATTTAGCCCAGTGCTTTGGTTGAAAAAAACATAATCTCCTTAGATATTGCTCCAAGCATTGGTTAACCCTTTCTGTCTGACCATCAGTCTCTGGATGGCAAGCAGTACTGAATAAGGTTTTAGACCCCAATTGTTTCATTAGTTCTCTCCAAAAGAGACTAGTGAATGTTTTGTCTCTGTCAGAAATGGCTAACTTAGGCTGCCCATGAAGCTTGTAGACATTATCCAAATACAGTTTAGCCACATCAGATGCAGAATAAGGGTGTGATAATGCTAAAAAATGGTTGTATTTTGTAAATTTATCAACTACTACCAGAATGCAATTCTTCCTCAAGGATGTAGGTAAACCTTCTATAAAGTCCATAGTGATTACCTCCCAATCCTGTTGAGGAATAGGTAATGGCTGTAAAAGTCCTGGTTTAGGAATATGCTCTACTTTAGTCTGTTGACATACAGAACAAGACCTGATGTAAGTTGCCACCATAAATTTCAACTTAGGCCAGTAGAAACAAGCTCTAATCTTCTGATAAGTAGCCTGAATTCCAGAATGACCTCCATGAGGTGAATCATGTAGGGTTTGAAGAATTTGTAATCTCAGATCTCCAGCAACACCAATATAAACTCTATCCTTATATCTAAGGATACCTCTAGAGTATTTCCATTTAGAGTCTGCATTAGGATTGATAGTTAAGACAGAAATCCATTCAGTAGCTACTGAATCCTCTTTATAACTTTCCTCAATCTGATGAACCCAATTAGGAATAATCAAGGTAGTCCCCATTGCAAAACAGTGAGCTTGATCTTCCCATTGTCTAGATAGTGCATCGGCTACTATATTGGACTTACCTTTTCTATATTGAATAGTATAATCCAAGCCCAATAATTTAGTCAACCCCCTCTTTTGAATAACAGTAGTCAACTTCTGCTCCAACAGATATTTCAGAGATTCATGATCTGTCTTGATTATAAAATGAGTGCTCTCTAGATAATGACTCCATTTAGAGACTGCTAGTAAAATAGCCAAGTACTCCCTTTCATATATCGAGAGGGCAACATGTCTAGGGCTAAGGGCCTTACTAAGGTAAGAAATAGGTCTGTCATCCTGAGTTAAAACTGGCCCAATGCCTCCTGAACTGGCATATGTTTCCAAATAAAACTGCTTACCAAAATCTGGTAAAGCTAGAACTCGAGCAGTACACATGGCTTGCTTCAAGTCTTCAAAAGCATGTAAAGCTTCACTGCTCCAGGTAAAACTATCCTTCTTAAGCATTTGTGTCAATGGCTTACTGATCGTTCCATAATCCTTTATAAATCTCATGTAATATCCTGTCAATCCCAAAAAACCACACAAAGACTTTAAAGATTTAGGAATAGGCTAATTCCTCATAGATTCCACCTTAGTGGGATCAGTTGAAACTCCAGCAGCTGATATAATATGACCCAAATACTCTACCTGAGTCTGTCCAAAGAAACATTTGGACAACTTGGCAAATAACTGGTTAGTGTATAATATCTCCAAAACCAGTTCCAAATGAGTAATATGATCATTCATAGAGGTGTTGTTTACTAGGATATCATCAAAAAATACCAAAACAAATTTTCTAAGAAATGAACTAAACAAGTCATTCATTAGAGCTTGAAATGTAGCAGGGGCATTAGTAAGCCCAAAAGGCATTACCTTGAATTCATAATGACCCTGATGAGTTCTGAATGCTGTTTTGTAAATATCCTCAGCCTTAATTCTGATTTGCCAATAACTAGACCTGAGACCAATTTTTGAAAAGTAAACTGCTCTATGTAGTTCATCTAAGAGGTCCTCCACAACAGGAATAGGGAACTTGTCTTTCACAGTCATACTATTTAGTTTTCTGTAATCAACACAGAATCTCCAAGTCCCATCCTTCTTCTTTATAAGAAGACAAGGAGAAGCAAAAGAACTTTTGCTAGGTTGAATTATAGAAGAGGAGAGCATGGTAGCTATCTGTTTTTCCACCTCCTCCTTCTGATTATGTGGAAATCTGTAAGGTCTCAAATTTATAGGAGCAGACTCAGGTTTTAAAGGAATGGCATGATCATGATTCCTTGTAGGTGGTAGACCTGTAGGTTCATCAAAAACATACTGATATATTTTTAAGAGAGGTTGTAGAGCTGCAGGAATAGTCTTTGAATCCTCAAACATAGATAACAACACCACATGGCCCAAAATAGCAGAATCAGAAGCTGTCATTTTTAGCAAAGTAGCCCCTGAAATTTGTTGCAAAAAATTTAAGGGTTGCTGGCCATGTATAATAATATTTTCCTCTTGATGAACAAAACTTAGAGTCAATTTGTTAAAGTCCATCAAAATTGGACTGAATAATTTCATCCAATCCACCCCTAACACCATATCACTGCCCCCCAATTTTAGGAATCTAAAGTCATGAACAAAAGAATGACCTTTCATCTGCCATTCCACCTTATTACACCTTGCTGAACTATAAAGTTGTTGTCAATTAGCCACTGTAATAGCCAAAGGATAAGGTGTATTCACTAAAATACCAGCATCAACCCACTGAGGTGTTAGGAAACAGTGGGTACTCCCATTGTCAATCAGAATATTCAATGGTCTCTCTTGAATAGTGCCCTGAATCCTTAATGTATTATGGCCAATACAACCTGTGATAGCATTCATTGATATTTCTAGGTTCTCCTCCTCCTGTAGATTATGCTGTTCCAAATCAGTGGGTAACTGAAGGTATAACAGTGTCATCCTCAATCATCATATTTAACTGTTTTACCTTACACTGATGGCCTGGAACAAATTTTTCACCACACTTAAAACATAAATTGTTTTTTCTTCTGTAGTTTATCAAGTTATGTCTTTGTGGAGTATTGAATACATTCTTTTGTGGTAATGGCAGTTGGTTAGGCTTAGAACCTGGTAGAGGGTTTGAATAAGCTGGATTTTCAACCAAAGGTCTGAATCTTTTGTTCTCAAATTCAACAGATAGCTCATATAATTTAGCTTGCCTGCTTGCCTCAGACAATGTTTTAGGGGCTAGAACTTTGACTCTATGTTTAATGTCATCCCTTAATCCACTAATAAACAAAGAGACAAAAAATTCTTCACCTAAATTAGGATTCTGTAAAAGCATGTGAGGTTGTAACTCTTCAAATCTGTCTTGATATTCTTCTACAGACCCTTTCTGGACTAATTTTGTAAACTCCTACACTATATCCACAAAGACTTTATCACAGAACCTATGACATAAATCTGCCTCAAACTCATGCCAGGTTACATGATGTTTTTGCATAATATAACCATCAAACCAAATTTCTGCTTTACCAGTTAAATACATTGTAGCTACTTCCACTCTTTGCTCCTCATCAATACTACATAATGAAAAATATTTTAAGCATTTCTGTAGCCAACCTCTTGGATTACTTCCATCAAAAAAAGGTAGCTCAATTTTTGGTCTATGTAGCATAATCCCTGCCATATTAGAAGACCCCCCTGTACCCCTTTTATCCACTTCTAAAGCCATTAACTGATTTCTTGCAGCACTGTTCTCCCCCATTTGGTTATCATTTTTGAAGCTAGCTAGATGAACAGGCAAATCATTCGGTTTAGACTTCAGAATCCCAGGTTCATCCGGTTTATAAGTAAACCGAGTCTTATCATTAATTACTGTCACTTTAACAGGTTGTTTGCTACTCAAATTAGATGAGTCAGGGGTCTGTACCTAATTTTCAACAGACTGGTCTTGGTCCTCCTTCCTACCAGTCAGAATCTTTAAAATTTCCGCAACATAACCATGATTCATAGCCATCCTAGACTCCAATGCAGAAATCATGTTTTCTTTAGTCTCCCACCATTTAGGAGGATTAGACTCATCTTTTCCTTGTTTCACGAGTGCTGTCAATTCCTCCATTTGTTTCTGCAACTCAGCTAATTCTTCTGCCATGTTCTGATTTTTCTTGGGCATGCCACCACTTGCCAGAAACCGAGGCTCTCGATACCAATTTGTGATGAATAAGATAATTTAGGGAAATGGAGAAGAAGAATCGTAGAGTAAGGAGCAGAATAGAGATACAGAAAGAGGATTTTTCATTCAAAAATAATGCTTAATTGTCCCTTTACACAGTATTGTTTTATTTGTTTACATGGTACCAGCAAATCTAACTAATGCCAACTGTAGATTCTAAATAACCGTTTGATATTTTCTCAACTAAAGGGCCATCAACTGGGCTTGCTGCTGTGATCCTGGCTCATCTCTCCTAATGGTAATTAACGCCTCATGCTCCTCACGTGATCATTAATCAGGTATTCATTCTCAATTCTCTATCAATATATTTGACAAATTCAGCTAGAACCCCAAAGTTACTGCAATTAGAAATCATGTTAGATAATGCATCAAAGAGAGAAACCTTCAAATAAAGGGGATAAAATTAAGTGTGCAAAAAGGAGACAGGTGTACGAAACATCAAAAAGTTGAGAATATGAAAAGTCATACAAAAAGACATACATACAGACATACATTATATATATAACAACCTAATTCAAAGGGAAAGGCAAGTTTTAGACCAGTAGTTTAGCTCTTATCCAAGATGAACGGGCTTTTTGTCAGAAACTGTCTAAATAAGGCATCAATATAATATGTCTTAATACTGAAATTATGATTCTCAGGTCATGATGAAAGATGTAAATGTACATTCACTTCAAACCATAAACTTATGCATAGGCTATTCTAAAAAAATTCGAATTTAAAATTCAAGGGAAATCAAAATCAAAAGTTTTTCCGCCACCCAAATGTGCAAGGAAGGTTACATGACAGTGCCCCCATGCAACATGCATTCTCTTCTATAATATTCTAGACCAATTAACTAGAGCACCAAAATAACGGTTTTAGGAAGTTCAAAGCAGTACATTGAACTTAGAACCAATGCCATAAAGTAAAGCGAATTGAATTTCAAATTTACCTATATCCTGATGTTTGAAGGAACATCCCGATTAGTTCAATGGCTGAACATTGTTTTCTGTAATTATCAGTCAGAGCTTTTAGATTACGACCAAGTTTAGAAATATGACAGCTGAGAAACTGAGAGAAGACTTCCACTGGAGCTTCTGTGGCATCTTCAAACCCGACACCAGTCAGTAACCATGCTATGACCTTTCGAGAATTCTGTGATGCTTGCTCCTGACTAAGATGCTTCTTGGGAGTCTTCCTGCTATTTATGTTTGCACCCTGTTCCATATTAAGGTACTCAGGCATTAAACCAAGCCTCTCGATCATAACAGAACTTCGGTTTGAAACCTGTGGTAGAGTATCAAGAACTCCATAAGACACTATTGCCTTCTTATCCAGCACTCTACTTGTTGGAGGGAGGGGACTATCAGGTACACAGTTCATTGTAAACTTTGTTTCAGGGAAGAAAGGGGTGTCGTCATCGGCTGAGTTATTGCCATCTAGATCAGTATTTCCATATCCTGTATACTGATCATCCTGAAATGCCGCTTGTCTTCTCTTATGCTTCTCGAGCGTTCTAAGATACTTAGTCATTTCCTCTAGAGTACGTTCTTCAGACTCTCGATCCCCAAAAGACAACTTATAGGGTCTTGTAAGTTTATACTTCTCAATAAATTTATTATACCAAGTCTCTGGCAACTCTTCGTTCCTATGTCTCTGGGATAAACTATCAAATTCTGATTCACCATACCTCGATCCAGCACTAAAAGACAATTTTGACTGATTTCCATAAAACAGGAACTAGTTAGAAACTTTCAGTTAGACATACAGTAGGAAAGGGAAACATCAGTTGGATGTAAGAATCAAATGAGGTTTCCGAAAAACATGGAATGATTAAAAACTTACGATTAACACAAGGAAAGGGTAAATATATTTGGTTGTAAAAATCAAATATAACTTCTAAAAGATGAAAAGTAAAAAAAAAAAAGAAGTCTTCTTTAATTTTCTAAAAGCAAGTGCATGATTTTAGTTTTACACAAAAATACTATAACCGAAGTGATAATTAATTTTCATCATGCACTCAGTTGTTTGAAATACAAAATAATTTTTGTTTCCATTATTCACTGATATATGCACGCAAGAAACTGTAAAACTGAACACTGAAGTAAAGAGAAAAGCCAAACCTTGGAGGGTGCCGTATTAGATGCAGCACCACCATCCTGTGACGAGCCCTCCAAAGTAAAGTACACGACATCACCGTGCAATTGTAAATCTAACCGAAGCTAAAAAAAGATCTAGTTTCTTTTTTCAAATAACTAAATACTTTCAGTCAGTTCGTAATTGTGAAAAACATCTTACAATTTGGATTAAGCATTGAAACGGCAACTGAAGAAGAAGAATTAGCGGCGTTGGTAGGATGGCATCCGAGGAAGAGAGCGATTGTGGCTTTATCAAACAAGAGGGCTCGACACCTGAGCTGGAGATGGATTTGAGCCTTAGACATTGAATCGTCAATGTTAAAAGTCCAAAGGTTGGCAACCAACTTTGAAAATGGTTTTTAAAGTTCGGTAAATGTTTCTTTGAAAATGGTTTTCAAAGTTTTGTAAATATTTCTTTAAAAAATATTTTTTAAAGTTTGGTAAAGTTTGGTAGATGTTTGTTGAAAATAGGAATGAGTAAATTCACTTTAGTCATTGCACTGTAAGGTATTTTCAAAGATTAGTACCTAAGTTTCAACTATAAATACCCTAGCTCATTTAGCTTCAAAATCATCCCAAATCCCAAATCATTTCTTTCTCCCAATACTAGAGAGTTTCTTGTGAGTAGTGAGTGTTTTGTAAACACCTGTAAATTTTATCTCTTAGTAAAAGATCTGCAACAGTCCGAAGACGTAAGCACAATTGGCTGAACTCCGTTATTAATTTTCGGGTATTATTTTTCCGCTTTTATTTCGCATTCTTACTAATATGGTTATAGGGAAATTACTCGTACTCTGTTTATTTCTCAACAACCGGTAATCAGAGCTTTTGGTTGTGAATTTTGTCAATTTTTGCGAGGTTACTATTCATTACTATTCATGTGAATAGTGAATTTTTGTCGACGATACAAATTTTTCGACAGAGGTGTTCTAATACACGGCGGTTCGCGAAAATTGTCAGAATGATCCAAAGAAGCCAGATTCGAGTGGGAGCGATGGCTGCAGACGAAGGGAAGGTAAAAATTGAAAAGTTCGATGGTACGGACTTTGGCTTTTGGAAGATGCAGATTGAATATTTTCTGTACCAGAAAAATCTATATCAACCACTCTCAGGAAAGCAACCAGAGGACATGAAGAATGAAGACTGGGCTCTTCTCGACAGACAAGCCCTCGGAGTTATCCGACTGACGTTATCCCGCAATGTTGCTTTCAACATAGCAAAGGAAAAGACCACGGCGGGTCTTATGGCAGCTCTCTTTAGTATGTATGAGAAGCCATCAGCCTCAAACAAAGTTCATTTGATGAGGCGATTGTTCAATTTGCGGATGGCGGAAGGGGCATCGGTGGCTCAACACCTAAATGAACTCAACACAATCACAACCCAGTTGAGTTCCGTGGAAATTGAATTTGATGATGAAGTTCGAGCTTTAATTCTCTTATCGTCTCTACCAGACAATTGGAATGCTATTGTTACAGCAGTCAGCAGCTCGTCGGGAAACAGCAAATTAAAATTCGACGATGTTCGGGATCTGATATTGAGTGAAGAAATTCGACGGAGAGAATCGGGTGAAGCATCAACCTCCTCAGCCTTGCACACGGAGTCCAGAGGGAGAACTTCAGAAAGAAATTCAAATAGTGGCAGATCCAAATCCAGAACAGGAAAATCAAGAACGGGAAAGAAAGATTTTATCTGTTATAAATGCGACAAGAAGGGCCACCTTAAAAAGGATTGTCGAGTACCGAAGAAAAATATCGGCGCACAGGAATCTGCCAACGTGACAGAGGATACAGGTGATGCCATGATTCTAAGCGTCAACAGTCCGATTGAATCATGAATCTTGGATTCAGGAGCATCTTTCCACTCCACCCCATGCCAAGAAATCATGGAGAACTATGTCAGTGGTGATTTTGGGAAGGTTCATCTAGCTGATGATGAAACCTTGAAGATCGTCGGAAAATGAGACATCCGATTAAAGTTGCCAAACCAGACCACCTGGAAGCTGACAGGAGTGAGACATATTCCTGACCTCAAAAGGAATTTGATTTCTGTAGGACAACTTGATGGAGAAGGATATAGTACAACTTTTTCAGGCTGTGAATGGAAGATTACCAAAGGAGCACTCGTCATTGCTCGTGGTAAGAAGACTGGTACTCTCTATGTAACCTCAAACTTAGAGAATATCATTGTTGCAGCAGATGCTGATAGAAAATCAAACCTATGACACCAAAGGCTTGGTCATATGAGCGAAAAAGGGATGAAAACACTTTTATCAAAAGGGAAGCTGCCGGATCTAAAGAATGTAGATGTCGGACTATGCGAGGATTGCATCTTTGGCAAACAAAAGAAAGTCAGCTTTGCAAAGATTGGTAAGACACCCAAGGCTGAAAATTTAGAGTTGGTTCATACTGATGTATGGGGACCATCTCCAATTCCATCTCTTGCAGGCTCATTATATTATGTTACCTTCATCGATGATTCTACAAGGAATGTGTGGGTTTATTTTCTGAAGAAGAAATCAGAAGTCTTTGATACCTTCAGAAAATGGAAGGCCATGGTGGAAAATGAGACTGGTCTGAAAGACAAGCGGTTGAGGTTTGACAATGGAGGAGAGTATAGAAATAGGAGATTCAGAGATTTATGCGCAAACAATGGGATCAAGATGGAGACTGTAACACCCCCAACCCGTACCCGACCCGGATACGAGTCCGAGGTGTAACATTGACTTTTCAAACTTTGACTAATGACAAAAACTCGAGAAAATTTAAAACTTTCATTAAAGTCACAGCGGTTTGTTTAACTCAATCAATTAGTACATGTCAACTATATTCAATTTACAGAATACATCTAATTCAAGACATCTTTTCTGATCTGATATTCGGTAAGAAGTAACTGACCGGTCTTGCTCCTCTTCACATTTCTTCTAGCTTTCCGGAACCTACGTGTGAAACACTTACACGCTAAGTCGATGACTTAGTGAGGCATAAAAACATATAACCACTACTAATGCATTCATAATCTATACTTATTATATCATACAAAATCATACATTCTGTCATGCAACCACTATCCACTTGTACACACTCATCATTCACATATTCTTATAACATGTTTCTTAGCACAAAACATGTAAATCATATGTAAGGTATTTATTATTATCTCTTTATTAGTCTTATTTTCGTTCTTTATCTTTTTGTTATATGTTCTTCTATCAATTCCTCTTAACCAAGCTATATACACATCATCATATCACATATATCACTTCACACCATAAAGATTACAAACCAATCACATACTATCATGCAAGGTTCTTTTATATTATTTCCTTTATTAGCCCATGTACACATGTGAGAACCATAGATATGTGAGTCTATAGAGGTTGTGCACTAATGCTGTCACCACAACTCATATAATTGCACCGAAGTGCCACGTAGAATTGCACCGGAGTGCCGCGTAGAATTGCACCATATTGCCATATAATAATGTCCATAAGGACCACATATCATTTCTTAAGAATCATATACATATAATAGGGATCAAGTATGTGTCTCACAAGACTTCACACATGTTCCAAAGAATATGTATATATCCCGAAGGACCGCGTAGACCCTCGACTCTTGGCATGCCAACTATACCCTAGCTCTCAAGACACATAACATGGGTATTTTCTTTTATATTTATCATTTCACATAACACATAGTTCACTTTCACATATCACGTAGCTTATATAACCTTTCGTGTCATTTTACATTTCTTGACACCTTGCTTACATTCTATTATTATGACTTTTCATAATTACATATACACATAATCTTATAGTTCATTCACATGGCTCATCATAAATTTTCATAAGATCACACCCATTCACGTAGTTCATTTCCATATAATTCACCTGTACCTATTTGGTTTCTCATATAATCAAAGAGTCTTATAATATTTCATACGACCTCATACATCACATCACCTAGATACATACTCAAATACTCATAGTTATATAGTACTTAAATTATTCCTATTCACATCATTCATGGTCATATTTATAAACATGCATTTTATATTCTATGTGCATATCATCATTTTATATCCAAATCTCCTAAGTGATATATTATTCTCAGTTCCTTTTATAGTTCAGTCTTATCTAGTTTTCCTCCATTCTCCATAAATCTTATAACTCTAATGCACAATTTCCCATAATTTATCATATCATTACTTACTTGTCTCATTTATATTTCTATTATTTATATAACCTTTACACATGTTTACCTAATTCAGTTTCACATACTTATCGCATATGCAAGTCTTTTAATAAATTATCATCAAAAGCTCCTATAACATATTCCTATAGCTTCATAGATCTTTACCATATAATTGGTCTTACATATCCCTATAATCAGTTCTATCAATATCTCCTAATATATATATATATATCTATTAATCTCATATTGTTCTATAGGTCAATTTTATTTAACTTATCTCACATTTTATTTAATCCCTTAAGTTGATTCCACCAATTCCCTTATATCTAAATCAGGTAATTTATATCTTGTTTCATATTTTATGTCACTTTCTCTTGTTAACACATAAGTCGTGGTTACCTTACATAATTTGTGATCCTATAACTTATATCACATGTTCATATAACAATTTTCCTATAATACATAAATCATTGTCATATAACTCATATCATATAAATTTATACCACATAACATATAATACGAACAAAACATATTCACGCAATATCAAACATAATCATACTTCTACTCCTACAATCATATTGGAAACAGACTTGTCGCAAGTCCAATTTCCATATTCAATACGTATATTATAATAATATGCATTCATCTGGCCTCACTAGTCAATACCGATCTCTTATCTTTTCCTTGATCGATCTTACTTGCCAAATATTCCGGAATTGCTTTACGCTTAGAATCTACATAAATGTACATTTTAAGGCAATTATTAGATACCTACACCTTGTAATTGGATACTAGCAACTTACATGAACCTATTAAACCAATATTCACAACTTTCCTTTAGGGGGGAATCGGTTCCCTCCTGTGGGGGTATCAGTTTCCCCCATGACATTCTGTAAATTCTGGTTCGTTTGAGAGGGTATTGATTCCCCTTGAATGGGTACCGATTCCCCTAGCTCAGAAATCACATTTTGAGCTCAAAAATTACTTCATTTTCAGTTCCACACTTCCTATTTCACTTCCTTTAATATTCTTAACTCAAATATACATACTTAAACTAATAAATTTTCATTCAATATCTCTTTAACTTAAAAATACACTCCTCCACATAGCATTCAAGAATCATACCAATTTTTCCATTTTACCCAAACTTAATTCTAACACTTCTAGCTTCTTATTCTCATAGATGACAAGTCAAATTCAACTTCCAATTTGAGTAATGAACTCTATTCCAAAATTTCATTCAAAAACTCTTAATCTTTAATCTCTCCTAATTCCACCATCCTTTGTTTTTAAGATGATTTAAGCTTTCCTTAAGCTTAATTATCATCCAATAATCATAACCAAATCATAAATTCAACTAAATATAAACTAACAAGAGATCTTACCTTTGCTTATGGCTTCACGGTGGAAAAGAAGAGAATGAAGAAGAGAAGTCCGGAACTCTCTCATATTTCCCACGTTTTATAATACTCAAAAAGGGAAGATAAAAATCTTGCCCATGAAAAGACCATTTTGCCCCTTTAGTTCATCCATCTTTGCTATTTAATCCAATATTAAAATTCTTTACTTAACTCCCGAGACTTTTAATTTATTTCTAAACTGAGCACAAAACTTTCAAAATTTGTAATTTAGTCACTGACCCTGATTTGGGATGTTACAAATCTCCCCTCCTTTAAAGAAAATTCGTCCTCGAATTTTCACTGCATGCCTTTATAATATCATGTCTTCTAATATTTTCATGTTGTTTCCCTTAATATTTCCTGCTACCGCTAGCAACTTACCATTTTCCCATACTCAATTCTTCATATACGTCCACATCTTTATAAGTCCATATAATATTATTCATTATATAGACTGCAACCTCAAATCCTTAATCCTCACTATTAAGAATTAATTGATTTTTTCCATCATTCTCTATGTGCTTTGCACATAAATCAAGCTTTTGCTCATTTCTTAATCCTTGTATGTATTACTATACACACAATCTTTTCATATAACCCTTACGTATTTGTTCAAAGAATAATCACCCATTCTCGTTCTTCTAATAATTGAAAATTGTATTATTTTAATATCAAACTTATAACTTATATCTCAATATACCTCTTGTCTTACTTGATCGTTTAACCTCCATCTTTTTCTTTTCCTATCCCTTTATTCTTTTATTCCTTCCAAAATCAAAATCTCCTTATAACATAGATCACATCTTTTCTTCAGGCTCTCATACTCTTTTCATATCGTTTATACTTATCCCTAATTACTGATCTTCATGGCATCTTTATAACTTTGATAATCCGCTTTACTTATACATAACCTCATTCTTTACCATCTCTTGTACTTGTATTTTCTTCCTCAAAGCTCCTTTTTAGACATACAAATACTTATTTCTTTGCCTACATCATATCTATATGATCAAAACCATATCCAAATCCACATCATACTTGATTAACTTACTTTATCTTTTTTTTCGAATCTTATAACTTTATTATCCATACTATTATAATTAATCAGTCATAACTTTTCCAATTTAGGGTATAAGCCCTAATCAGACTAATCATATTCATCTTCTCAGTTGAAATCCAATCAGTGCAATTTACTCACTTATCCAGCCCACACTCCTATTCGTATACAGTATTATTCTCTTGTTTTTTTTCTATTACCTTACATTTCTGTGATCAAAATACATAATCGTGTCTCAATTCACACCATACTTAGTTAATTTACCCTGACATCATCTTCTAATCCTTTACCTTTGATACACTTACCATCACATAATTCTGTTAGTCATCACCAGTCCTTCCAATCCAAAGCATAAACCTTCATCGAACCATTCATATACATTCTTTCCTGTCAGAATTATCTCAACCATAGTTTACTTAACTTATCAAATCCACATTTATTCTCCTACACCATGCAATTTCTGTTGTTCCAACCCAACCTTCTAATTCCTTTATCTTATAAACTGATCACTGATGTTCCTATTCTCAAACTCTTCTTAACAATCCTTAGCTTTATTCAAACATACGAATCCTCATCTTCTTCACTATATCACAATATTATGATCAAAATATACAACTGTATCTAGATCCACCTCATCTTTGGTTATCTTATCTTGATAATATCTCAAAATCTTATATTTCTATACCTTTTCCATCACATAATATGGTTAGCCAACGCTAACTCTTTCCATCTAAAATGCAAACCCTTATCATATCCATATTCTTGCTTAAACATAGTACTATCCTTTTGTCTTAAATTCATAAACTCTATCTCCATATCTCTTATACACTTTTCACTGATGCATCTTGTCGTAACCGGTTTTCGTCCGGGCACGA
Organism: Hibiscus syriacus; assembly: GCF_006381635.1. Classification (NCBI taxonomy): domain Eukaryota; kingdom Viridiplantae; phylum Streptophyta; class Magnoliopsida; order Malvales; family Malvaceae; genus Hibiscus; species Hibiscus syriacus. Next base: position 2,486,959 of record NW_024062775.1, on the reverse strand, counting down.
ATTTTAAATACTTGACGAGAAAAGTGATGTGAATAAATGGTTTTGAAAATAATTTGGGAGTCGCCATCGGCCTTTTGGGTCAGGTAGGTCGAATACCTAAAAAAAATTATCTTTTAAAAGAGTTTTTAAGAAAACATCAGTTAAAAGATAAACTGATCTGCGTTTATAACCAAAAATTCATTCTTTTTATTAATAAAAAGGGATTCGTGGTCGGTTACGTTTAGGGAATGATTAGCACCCCTACAACGCCCAAAATTGGTACTTCATTAATTAGAAATTGTCTCTATTATTGGAAATTTAAAAATTCAAAGATATTTTTAATTCATAATTCTGTTATTTCAAATAATTTTAAGAAAATATATTAATATACATAAATAAGATATTTATATATTTAGAAATATCTGAAAAGGGCTTCTAGGTGCTTTAAGACAGCTCTTTTCTTCGATATAAATAAATAACTAAAAATATAATAATTTAATAATTTAAATAAAACTAAATTATAATTTTTTTATAATATTTAATTATTTAAAATACCAGAATAGGACATCCAGTTATATTAAGATTGTCCTTTTCTTTGATATTAAAAAGAAATAAACATTATTATTTAAAATATATATATATATATATATATATAAATATAATATATATATATATATATATATATATATATATATGACTAAGATTAAATAAAATAAAATATAATAACTAAAGTATAATAATAGAAATAAAATAAATTTGCAATTATATAATAATCAAATAAAATAATTAAAATTATAACAATAAATTTAAATAAAATAAATAAACTTATGTTACAAAAAACTAATATATATCAGTAATTAAAATGTAAAATACCAAAATTAAAGGTTCTAATTCAAAATATTATGAAATTTAGTGTAATTTAATTTTAATTATTAACCAATGATTAAAATATAAATTATTAAAATCTGAGAGACTAAATCTGTTATTTACCATAAATATATACATTTACTGATAATGACTAAATTATAAATAAAATAAAATTAGAAGATCGAATTAAAACGTATAAGAATTGATTTTAGTGACCAAAATAGAAATTTACAAAGCTAGGATGACTACGCGAGTGGTTTGACCCGTGCGCAAAAATACAGATATACCCTTACCCAAAACGGCGTCGTTTGGGAGGGGTATATAAGACCAAATGGCTGGCCCGTAGGGCCAGCATCCCTCATTTCCTTGTTCTGCTTATCTCTCAAAAGAGAGAGAAGCTCTGCCTTCTCTCTACAAATTCCCTCGCCTGAGGGATCAGGCCACCGGCCGGCAGCCATACTCCGGCTCCGATCTCCGCCGCCAGCCACCGTCACGGTGGCTGAAAAATCCCAAAATACCCCAAAACGGAGCTCTAAATCCCTTAAAGCCGAACCTAGCCTTAGTTTTCCTTAAAAATCTCCTAATCGGAGTAAATCTAGAAAACAAACCGACGATTTTACCTCGGTTTTTACACCGTTTTCGGCTATGTTTGGGCTTCCCGAGGGTAAGTCTTTTCTTTTTTTCTCTCTTTGCTTTAGATTTGCTGCTATGGGTGTTGTTTGGCTTGCTGTTGTGGTCTGTTTCTCCTTTCTCCTCTCTTTTTTTTTTTGCTCTTTGTTTCTGTATCTTGGTTGCTCCCCTCCCCTTTTTTGTTTGCAGGGAACCAGTGGCTTTTATAGCTACCATGAGGTTCGTCTCGGACCGGTCACAAAGGGGTGACCTTTGGTGAGTCACCGGACTATGGTGGTGACTCACCATAGGGCTTCGACATGGGGCCTTGATGAGGCACTTCTGGAGTCTTCAACGGGGCGTGGCTGAAGCTGGAACGTTGGTGTGGCGGTGGAGTCTTCTGGAAACAGAGGCGGTGGCTGGGACGTGTCCCTAGGGTATCATCACCCTAGGGTTTTATCTGGAAAGCTGTGGATCGTTGGATCAAACCAGATCCAACGGCTGAGATCATTGGCGGCTGTAAGCTGAGATGATGAAAACCCTAATTGGGTTTAGGGTTTGGCTGGATCCGAGTTGGGCTTGTTGGGCTTCGGGATTGATATCTTTGGGTTGTGTAACTGGGCCTGTAATATAAATTTATTATATTACTAATAATAATAACAATAAAATATTTATAATAATATTTATAATAAATAAACTAATAATAAAAACAAATGGATAAAAAACGAGTATCTTCAGCTGCCCCTCTTTGCTCATTCTTGTGTTTAACAAGAATAGGGCAAAGATGGAAAGATAATAAGTTTTTTTATCCATTTGATTTCACTTGATTAGGATGGAAATGTTAAACAAGTTTCTTCTTTGGGATTAGTTCTTCTCATTATGAACTTTTTCACTGGGGATGACAATTTATTTCTTTCTATAATGTAATCTAGCAAAGAGTTGAAAATTTTTTTCTCTTTCAAATGAACACTTCTGGTAATGTTGATGCTGATCTATCTCCTTCTGTGATAGAGTTATGCAAAAGGTTGAACAAGCTCTTCTCAATATGAACTTCTTCTTTTTCTTCAGATAAGTTCTTTTCATTATGAACTTTCTCTGGAAAAGTTGATCCATCGAGTGATGAATTCAAGCAAAAGGTTGAACAAATTCTTCTCATTATGAATTTCTTCTTCCTCTTCAGATGAGTTCTTCTCATTATGAACTTCCTCTGGAAAAGTTGATGTTGATCTATCTCCTTCAATGATAGACTCATGCAAAAGGTTGAACAAATTCTTCTCATTATGAATTTCTTCTTCCTTCTTCAGATGAGTTCTTCTCATTATGAACTTTTTCTGGAAAAGCTGATCCATCAAGTGATGGATTTGAGCAAAAGGTTTGAACAAATTCTTCTCATTATGAATTTTTTCTTCCTCTTTAGATGAGTTCTTCTCATTATGAACTTTCTCTGGCAAAGTTGATGTTGATCTATCTCCTTCAATGATAGACTCATGCAAAAGGTTGAACAAATTCTTCTCATTATGAATTTCTTCTTCTTTCTTCAGATGAGTTCTTCTCATTATGAACTTTTTCTGGAAAAGCTGATCCATCAAGTGATGGATTTGAGAAAAAGGTTGAACAAATTCTTCTCATTATGAATTTCTTCTTCCTTCTTCAGATGAGTTCTTCTCATTATGAACTTTATCTGGCAAAGCTAATCCATCAAGTGATGGATTTGAGCAAAAGGTTGAACAAATTCTTCTCATTATGAACTTCTTCTTCCTTCTTCAGATGAGTTCTTCTTATTATGAACTTTCTCTGGCAAAGCTAATCCATCAAGTGATGGATTTGAGCAAAAAGTTGAATAAGTTCTTCTCATTATGAACTTCTTCTTCTTTCTTCAGATGAGTTATTCTCATTATGAACTTGACCTGGTAATGTTGATCCATTGAACGATGGATTTGAATCTTTGCTAAAATCTTTGAAATTCCTGTCAAATATTCAATATGGATAAAATGAATGAAAATGTTCCTATTTTGCAAATGTCTAAATATGATGCATGAATGTTGATGCAATCTTCATTTGACTTCAAAGTGGTGAGCTTAGTTTTCCTCCACTTCATCATTTATTTCCAAGGTTACCCTTGGATATCAGTGTAGCAACTTATGCTATCAAGCTTGCATTTCTGAAGAACCATCTGATCAACTTGTATCTTTATGTCTTCTTTGCTTTATGAAAGTCTCAGAAGAATTGTTTCATTTGTGGAACTCTTGTCGTAGTCAGAACTATGACCTTGATGCCCCATTTTGTCTTGGATAAAACCAACTTTCCTTGCTTGGAGTTGTGCAGAAATCCGATAAAGCTTTCATCTTTGAAAAGAGAATCTGTCATCTTTAAAAAGGGAATCTATCATCTTTGAAGAGTGTAGATGTAGATATGCCTGACTCAGCAGGGATTAATTAGGGGAGTAGAGTCTGTTCTGATTTGACTCTTGAAACACATCATAAGGAGAATTTATCTCAATTCCTTTCATGTCTCCACATTTAATTCAATCTTAAATACAGCAACTTGGACCATATCATGTCGAGATGCTTAACAACAACCTGTCGTTCAACCTTAGTTGACTCCATTAGTTTCTTGTTGTTAAAATTTCAGCTTTCCTTCTGTGGAAAGAAATCTTCATCATATCTCACTTCTAATCTTGGGGTTGAAGAAGACAGACTTCATCTTGGATCAATAAAGGAAAACCATATGATAACAACATTGGTTCAGCATCAGAATAACTGGTTCGTAAAACATTTGACATAACAACATTGGTTAAGCATCAGAATAACTGGTTCGTAAAACATTTGACAACACATTCATCCTTTCTTGTGGCTTCTGCTCAGATGTTTGCAAAGCACTTGACACCACATTCATCCTTTCCTGTGTCTTCTGCTCAGATGTTTGCAAAGCACTTGACAACACATTCATCCTTTCCTGTGTCTTCTGCCAAGTTTTCTCAATCATTGAAGCTCCTTGCCTAGTGTTCAAAGCTTTTGTATGATGTCACAAGATCACTTGAGAACAATACTCAATGAGAATACAAATGAGATTCTGGTGTGACCAAAAAGTTGGTCAAATCCACGAGATATGCTAGTGCCAAATTGAATAGGAGACACTAATTGATCTTGATATTATCTCGGGCAAGGGCAAGTGTAATACTGATCATGTTTTCTTCTGTAATGAGAATTGTAGAAAGTAGAAACACTTCAGCTATAGGATCCATGTACAGAAAGATATCCGTAGAATTCTTGCAGCTGGGGATGAAACGCACATGATAAACCAAATAGATGAAAACTCGGTTCAGTCTAGCTGGCAATGATAACCCCAGTAACATCGGGAAAGAGCAATATACATGAGCTTCTTTCTTCAATGTCATCAAGTAAACAAGACTGATGTGAAAAACAGCTTCGTAACCTCAACAGTATGGTTGAAACTAACTGCCAGGAATCTCAAAGAAATATTTTCAATTATCACCGACACACAGAATGCAAAATTCAAAGCTGAGATCTTGAGGAACTGAACCCTGGATCGAGTAGTCTGCCTGGGGATCATCTTTATTCATGCAACCGTAATATAGCTTAACAAAGAACATACTATCATGTGACATACGGTTAAGAAGATTAGGTATTTGAAAACATACTTGCTGAGTAAACATTTGTTCAACAACATGATCATAATGTAACTGCCTGATGAACGAAGCAATTATGTATAGTCAGCTCGACTGTCACTGTTTCACCATTTTCATTCTTCATATCTTTCTGTCTCATTGGAAATATTTTTTCAAGTCAATGATCTTGACACATGATGTTGTGGGCCTTCAGCATGCCCCAACATTGGCTAATACAATTGTTCAAAATGCATCAACAGTTCTGATTCTGATTGAAATGGGTTTTCAGCATGCCCTAGCATTTTGCTGATAAATATTCAGAATATTTCAACATTTCTGATTCTGATTGAAAAGGGTTTTCAGCATGCCCCAACATTTGCTTCTTGTTAATCTGAGCCTTCAAAATGCCCCACATGGATCTGTCTGAAGGAACCTTTAAAATGCCCCAACAATTGTTGATACAGATGTTAAAAGTGCGCTCAACATTACTTCTTGTTGAGATGAGCCTCCAAGAATGCCCAAATATTCATATTGTTGTGAGCCTTCAAAATGCCCCAATATTCTATTTCTGGTTGAAATGGGTCCTCAAGATATCCCACATGAAACATTTCTGTCTGAAATGGGCTTTCGAGATGCCCCAATATTCTACTTCTGGTTGACTCTCAATGTCTTTTTGACTTGAATATCATGATCCCCACGAGGTCTAATTTTGACAATACACTGTTGTACTTGTGGCTTTATTCATGCCCCAAATCGGTTTATCTTGAATACTCTCATTCTGGTGTTACTGAACAACAATGTTGTCAAGTAACTGGAGAAATTCTCTTTATGTTGTCATAAACTTAAGAAGTATTCAATCATTCATTCCAGGTTGACACAGTGGCTTATCATCTTTCAGTGAAGGTCATCTCTGAAATATACTTTTCTGTGGGAGAGAAACCAATTTATGCGAATAGTAATCTGATGCAATGGCAAGATTACATATACAGTGGTACAGGCTCATCAAAAATCCGCACCCATGTAACATGTTGATTCTGATAACAACTCATCTGATTATGAAGTGATTTTTCAGGATGATTTCACAGATATTGATAGTTCTTTCTGATACCGAGGAAATCCTGAATTCTGATTCTGATGAGGAGAGTAAACTGTTATACTTGACAAAAATGAGATTCTCATAGGCTGAGGCTTCAATAACCATGGAGAGATGTGGTTCAGATTCATTAATTGCATAATTGACAGATTTTATATGTGCTGATCAAATGGCTAAGGTTACTGATGCACTTCTTATGGTAGAAGATAGGAAGCCATTATGCAATGATCCCAATTACAAGCAAAGGCGAAACTTGGGCTATGATTTGTGGAAAAGGAAGAAGCAGAGGAAGCTTGAAAAGAAGCTTCTTAATGAAGATGATCATGCAGTTCATCTTTCAATTCCAATGATCGGTTCTGGGGTTCCTATCGAATCAGATCAGATAACTCAAAGAACACTTCCAGAAGATGCTATTGGGTCTCCTTATTTCTACTATGAGCAAATTCATCTTTCAAATCCAATGATTGGTTTTGGGGTTCATACCAAACCAGATCAGATAACTCAAAGAACACTTCCAGAAGATGCTATTGAGTCTTCTTATTTCTACTATGAGCAAATTCATATTTCAAATCCAATAATTGGTTTTTGGGGTTCATACCAAACCAGATCAGATAACTCAAAGAACACTTCCAGAAGATGCTATTGAGTCTTTTTATTTCTACTATGAGCACATGGCACTTGCTCCAGTTAATGTTTGGACTGGAATATCACAGTACTTATTCGATGTAGAGCCATAATTTGTAGATTCGAAGCATTTTCATGCTACTACACTGAAAATGGCTATATTCATAATTCTGCCAATTGAGAACAGATTTTCTCTTATTCTGCTTCCTCCATGTGCTGATGCTTTTCCATTGACAAAGAAATGATGGCCTTCCTGGGATCCAAGAACAAAGTTGCACTGTTTATAAATATGTACAGGAAGTGCCAAATTGACAGAAAGGATCTGTAAGGCTCTTGAAGCTTATGACAATGAGCCACCTTCGAGTGTCCAGAAGTATGTTCTTGATGAGTGCTGAAAATGGAATCTGGTATGGGTTGAAAAGAATAAAATTGTTCCACTTGAATCTGATGAGGTGGAAATGCTTCTAGGTTTCCCTAAAAACCATACACAAAGATCTGTATAGAGACATGTTCCATGGTGGTATCAATGTCCTGTCTCTTTTCTCTGGAATCAGTGATGCAGAGGCCGTCTTTTACTATCTTGGCATATATTTGAAAATAGATGTGCAAGAACTGAATGATGATTGATTGGAGCAATTGATGAGTAGTTTTGTCAAATTCGACCTTGTTGTAAGTGGCATCCAGCGTAACAACCTTACTGGAAGAAATAAACATCATTGTGATGGGCTTGAAGATTTTTGTTGGTGCATTTACTTGCAATGATTGCTACAACAAACTGTCTCTTCTGCTGCTTCAATATATCCCACTCTTTTCAAATTATGGAACGGTTTAGTTGACAGTAAAATTTGTCATCTTCAACTTTTGGAATCCTGTAACCAATGTTACCCTATATAAAAGGCCTATAAGGGTAGATTCTGTTCCAATGTCTTATTCTGTGCCATAAGTCCTCAAATTTAAATTCAGCAATCTTCTGAAGGACATAATGAATATCATCTTGACAAAGAAAATGATCAGCATAGAAGAAGTAGCAATAATGTATCAAGACTTGAGCCAGCATCACGGTATAACCAGAGTGCAGGTAGTGACTTGTTCATGGCTTTATGATGTAATCTTCTAGAGAACATGAATTGATGGTTGGGGAAAATAATCTGTCTGGTGATGCTTATCGCCCTCAGCATGAGATAAACAATAATCTTTCTTGATGAATTGCTAATGTCATAGGAGAGTGTCACAAGTTCAATTCTCTAGACTTTCTGGCTTCTTGGACCATTTACCTTCAAAAATGTGAAGCGCTTCATTCTTCTGGCTTCGTTCATTCTTTTTCTACAACGGAGGTAGAATAAGCAACAATTGCTTTAAGGACCTTCCTCATTTGAGACTGTCCTGTTTGAAAATGTTTTTTTCCTTTCTTTATGAAAGAATTTTGTAAAGTATTATCCCTTTCAGGTTCACAATATGATCAAATCATAAGCATGAATTCAATGAATATCAAATAAATCAACTACACTTTTAAATCATTCAAAAACCATACTCCTATGGCAAATGTCAAAATTATTGATTGTTTTGAGGTGTATGTTGATTTTGGTAAAGTAGGTTCTTTCAAGTTGGTTCAGTATGTCACTTCGGGCTTCCACTAACTTGAAGAAATGGTTGTTATGCTCATCTTGTGGAGATGCTTCTCGTTTCCAGAATCTCAGGAACGTTTTTGAGATGGGTGGTGCTTCATTAAGAGCTTAAGATCGTCTCTTATGTCGTTGTTTCACCATTCAATATTCGAGCCGCCTTTTCAGGTTTTCAACTCAAATCCTCCTTTGGTTTCAAAGATGTTTTTTTTAAAAATTTATATCTTGAACCCTCATTTTATCATTTTTCATATCATGCATTAAAGATTTTAAAAAACAATTTTTGCAAATAAAAATCAATCTTGAGAGGCGGAATGAATTCTGAAGATATTCTCTTTTACTTAGAAATCCATGTACGATTAAAATGGACTTTTCAGGTACGTAACGTAGGCCATGGCTTATGGGTATGAAAAAAAGGGATAAAAAGGCCTAAATAAGTGTTTAAGGGTCATCAAACCAAGGATCAATTCATTCTGATGCCATCAATCTTGTTTTGTTTGACTTGGATCTGCCTTGCTGGGGAATTTTCCATCAACTGGATCCCTCTAGACTGCCAAATTTTGGATTCATTTCCATTTTCTCATATCTCCAGCATTTCTTGCTCTTTTTGTTTGTACTTGATCAACCTTGTAACATGAGGCTCAATAAGTCACCCATCTTGATTCAATTTTCCTTTTTCTTTTTTTTTCTTTTTTTTTCTTTTTTTTCTTTCTTTGCTGGATGAGTATAATACTTCAATTGCTTTGAGCACCTCCTTTTCCTTTTGCATTTTGGAGGTTTTCCATTATTCTTGATTGGATTGATCTTCAAGCACTCTGTATTTGACATACTTTGTAGTTCAAAACTTTCATGACTTCATGGAAACTTGTCCTCGTAATAAAACTGTATTGACAATCTTTATTCTTGTGAGCCAATATCCTGTACCTTGCCCCCCAATGTAGAGGGTGATCCTTGGTTAGGGTTGAATTAGAAGAAAAATTATTCAGGCTCAAATGGGGACAATAAAGGATATATATGTATATATTAAAGGATAAATGAAACAATGCCGTTCATCATCTCATACACAGAAACCTTTGTAAAAAGAGGTATCCACAGGGGGATGGATATTCAAGATTAACTTTATTTACATGAAAAAATGTAATTAATGCATGATATATTTATTTCAATCAATCACTTTCCCCTTCTTCTTTGAGTATGCCCTAATCACTCGAAATTATCATCAATGAGTTGGTCCATGATGCCTCATCTCGTCTCTTCTTGCAGTAAAATTCACGAATAGTTGAAAGTTTGGTTCTTTTGAGGTATTTTGGTTTATGATGGTTTTGTATTTGGAAGGACAAATGTGTGACTTATAAAGTCATGTATATGGTGGAAGGGATAATATCATAAACCAACCAACTCTATCCGAGAAGGTAAACATCTAGAGTTGATGTCTCAAAAACAAGTAGAGACATTTCTTCAGAATCTCAGATAAATGTAGTGTCAGGATTTGGTTTTGGTAAGGATCAAGTAATTGGCATTGGATGGAAGGTATAATTTTATCACTTGCCAATAGATCTGTAACTCTTGAAAAATTAAAAGAATATTTAATCTACTTGATACTCAATAATCTCAAGATTAAAATTTGATTCCTTGCTCATAACCATAAAAAGACACATATTTATTTATTGCACAAAAGGCGGAGAAAGGAAAAAAACATATTCAAACAAGATGCTGAAAATAGAAAGTACTACAGTGGTAGATAACACTTCCACTTGTTTATGCATCATTACTCCTCTATTGTTGGATGTGTACTTGGCCCAGGATTTTTATCCTTATTTGCCCCCCATTTCTTGATCGTTTATTGTGTCAAGACTCCCTTGTCAACGAGCGTCTCTATTTCCTTTAACAGTGACCAACAATTCCCTGTTGAATGTCCAGATACTCCCAAGTGAAAATTACAGAAGCTATTTTGATCATAGCAATGGGCATAAGGCTTTGGTGACACCTTCACCAATCTTAGTGTAATGTAGTGACCTTTAACCAAATGAGGGTACAGATCTGAGATAGATTCTTGAAAAACCTTCAGAATTTTTCTTGCTCGCGAGGCTATCACTTTCTTTGATCGTTCTGAATGAATGAATGCTCTCATGTTATCGAGGGGTTTCTGAATACTCATTTCAGCTATAACTGGGGTAATATTAACCAGATTTCTTAAGTTGTCCTTTGCCTTACTGGTTTTCGGAAAATCTGATACATGTATCTGAGGTGTCTTCTGGGATATATCTGCCTCATTCTTTCTTAGACATATAGGCCAATCTCGAATTACATCCATGGGAGCCTTTTGATTTCTTTTCCCATTTTCTTGCGCCTGATATTCTTCGTAGGATTTGGTTACATTAGTCTCTGTTGCAACAATGGTTTCTGAACATTGAACCTTAACCCCTTCTTTTATCTTGCATTTTTGAATTGTTTGCTCTAAAGGATCTTGGAAATTTCCCTCAAGGTTACCAGGAACCTTAGATGAACAATTTGAAATTCCAGTCTGATTTATCCAAGGAACTTCCTTATAAGTCCAATTCTCATTTGGAGGCCACTGTGATTGATCAAGTTGTGGAGTAATTGATCTGGCTGAGAGCATTTTTGGATGCAATTTTTCACTCGAACAGTGGAAGGGAGGAAATTGAAATCCCTGCACATTCTTTTTCTTCTTGATCACTCTATAAGGTTTGGCACTATGTTTAACTGAATAAGACCTCATTGTATTAACCCCAGCTTCTTTATTGACTTTAGTACTGTCAGAGCCTCTTATCTTGCCATTCTTGATAGCCATTTCGATGATTTCTCCACTTATGATGATGTCATAGAAATTACTAGGGATAACCCTTATCATGCGATTAACATAAGGAAATTTTAATGTGCTGATGAACAAAGTAGTGAACTCTTTTTCAGTCAATGGTGGATGTACTTGAGAAGCAACGTCTTTCCATCGTTGTGAATATTGTCGAAAGCTTTCATTGCACTTCATATTCATGCTTTGCAACATTATTCGATCAGGGGCCATATCAGTCATGTGCTTGTATTGGCCCAAAAAAGCTTGAGCTAAATCCCTCCAAGAACGTATTTGAGTACGTTTTAGCTGATTATACCATCTGGATGCAGATCCAGATAAACTGTCTTGGAAACAGTGGATTAACAACTTTTCATTCTCTACATAGCCAGTCATACGACGACAATACATAGTGATATGATATGAAGGGCATGTAGTCCCATTATACTTCTCAAAATCTGGAAACTTGAACTTTGGTGGAATAACCAGTCCAGGGACCAAAATTAATTCTTTGGCATCAAACCCATAAAATGACTCAACTGTCTCTATAGATTTTATCACCTCTTCTATATTTTCCAGTCGTTGAGTGAATTTTTCCTTCTCAACTGATTTGTTTAGGTCAAGGACCTCATTACTAATACAAAATTCATCAGGCTTCAACTCAAAAGTAGTAGGACAATCAGTGGGGAATGATGCTCCAGCTTGATATGGTGAGTTCTTAACAGCGAAGTAAATCGGTGATTGAATTTCCTGGGGTACAGAGGTGAACTCAGGAATATGAACAGGTGTAACACCCAAAGAATTTATGGGGTTTTCAACAGGACTCTTTCCAACGGTCTGGTGCTTCTCAATCATTTCTTTCATATTGTTCAGTAGATCGATATGAGAATTTGTGATATTAGCTTCAATTTGTGGCAACTTGCTCCTTAATTCCTCTTGTATTTCTTTCTGCTCTATCTCAAATTTGGCTAGCCTATCCTCAGTTTCTTTAGACATTTTTCTTGTGTCGTGCTGAGCGTTCTTGCTTCAAGGAAAAACCAAGATCACTTCGTTTGAAATCCTTATTTTAATGAACGTTTTAATGTATTATGACAAAAAAATGCAAAGATGCCAAATGCAAATGTAAATATGTGAATGTAATAATAAGAATACAAATTGTGCAATACAAAAGCAAACATGAAAGTATAAATGCAAAATGAAAAATGCAAGGATGCAAAATGTAAATGTATGCATGAAAAGGTGTTACTCAAGAGTGATCATCTTAGAACAGATTTCATTGAACACAAAAGTTTCGGTACATCAAACAAAACTTTACATATAGGGATATCTTTCACTTCTAACTTCTCCAAAGCCAAATTAATCTATCAGCTTAAGGGACATATTGCTTGTCTGGACTACAACTTCTTCCATGACATTCTCCTTCATCTTCTGTGTCACTTCTCGGAGTTGCTCATATTCCTTTGTAAGTGAACCTTTCTGTCCAAGAAGTTCTTGAACCAGATCTTCATATATGTTGCAGCTCTTTTTCAGCTTGGTGACCCCTGTGACCCACTCTTCTGGGGTGCTTCATAGGCCAGCATTTTGAAAAGTTTGACTAATCTTCTGAAAATCTTCATGCATGGTTTTCATTTCTGTGCTCAATTTCTTGTTTTGGTCGTTCAAGTCCTTCAAATAACATGCTTGAGCTTCATTAAAACCTCCACTACTCTGAATGTCCCGACTGATATTCTTACTGTAGACTGCTTTTGGTATCAATCTGGTAGGATCTTTGTGTAATACTTTTGGTATTAATATAACCGGTTCTCTATGTACAGAACTTCCCTCGATCCTTGTAGTTTCTTCAGGATGTCTTTCCTTGGCCGCATCATATTTTGTTTGATCATAAAACTTTTTGTCCATTTACGATTTCTTTCCAATTTGATGAACAGTCTTTCAAGTCAACACCTTTTGATTATGCCATGATCATGCAATGTAAACAAAAGAAATCAATATGAACAGATTAGAGCAATGTAACATGCATGAAAAAATAAGAAAAAAAATAGAATAGTTAGTACCAACTAAATGAAAAAAATCTATCTATCAAGGTGTAAATCTTAATCTCATGCTTTCTAGTTCCATGCTTTGTTTGAAAAAAATTAACCTAACCGCATGATTTCTAGTTCGCATTCATTTATTCAGGAAAAAGAAAAGGAATTAAAAGCTAGAGCTTATTTCTCCTTTGTGTATACCTACAAAATTTTGGCATGGTTTCAGATCGGGAGAGTTTCTAGGGTTTATTATATGCAGGTTTTCAGTTCTAAGAGTAAAGGTACTCGAACTGTCCTTGTTGATGCCCCCTTGGGCTATCAAACCCTCAATCCTAGTCCGTTACAGACTTAAATGGATCGAGTTCAATTCGAGGGGATACATTTCTCTATGACTAACACGGAGAATAAATTCTCACGAAGACATAGAGCATATGAATCCCGAAAGTTACTTGCTAGGTCTGACACGGAGAATAAATTCTCACGAAGACGTCGCTTTCACTCCCACTTAAAAGGGACAAACTCAATTATAGAGCTTTATGTTATGCAAGTGTTGTGTGTGAGGAGAAATATTCAAATCTCTAACAAACAAATAAATAATGAAATTTAATACTTGAAAATAAAATAATAAATATAATAAATATTATGAAAATAATAAATAATAAAAATTTTGAAATAAAAGAATTAAAAATTAAATAAATGATTTTTTTAATTTCTAATTAGTAGAGACAATTTATAATTGATTTTAAAAGCTTGACCAGCATCCCCAGCGGAGTCGCCAAGCTGTCGTAACAGGTTTTTGTCCGGGCACGAATTTTAAATACTTGACGGGAAAAGTGATGTGAATAAATGGTTTTGAAAATAATTTGGGAGTCGCCATCGGCCTTTTGGGTCAGGTAGGTCGAATACCTAAAAAAAATTATCTTTTAAAAGAGTTTTTAAGAAAACATCAGTTAAAAGATAAACTGATCTGCGTTTATAACCAAAAATTCATTCTTTTTATTAATAAAAAGGGATTCGTGGTCGGTTACGTTTAGGGAATGATTAGCACCCCTACAACGCCCAAAATTGGTACTTCATTAATTAGAAATTGTCTCTATTATTGGAAATTTAAAAATTCAAAGATATTTTTAATTCATATTTCCGTTATTTCAAATAATTTTAAGAAAATATATTAATATACATAAATAAGATATTTATATATTTAGAAATATCTGAAAAGGGTTTCTAGGTGCTTTAAGACAGTTCTTTTCTTCGATATAAATAAATAACTAAAAATATAATAATTTAATAATTTAAATAAAACTAAATTATAATTTTTTTTATAATATTTAATTATTTAAAATACCAGAATAGGACATCCAGTTATATTAAGATTGTCCTTTTCTTTGATATTAAAAAGAAATAAACATTATTATTTAAAATATATATATATATATATATATATATATATATATATATATATATATATATATATGACTAAGATTAAATAAAATGAAATATAATAACTAAAGTATAATAATAGAAATAAAATAAATTTGCAATTATATAATAATCAAATAAAATAATTAAAATTATAACAATAAATTTAAATAAAATAAATAAACTTATGTTACAAAAAACTAATATATATCAGTAATTAAAATGTAAAATACCAAAATTAAAGGTTCTAATTCAAAATATTATGAAATTTAGTGTAATTTAATTTTAATTATTAACCAAAGATTAAAATATAAATTATTAAAATCTGAGAGACTAAATCTGTTATTTACCATAAATATATACATTTACTGATAATGACTAAATTATAAATAAAATAAAATTAGAAGATCGAATTAAAACGTATAAGAATTGATTTTAGTGACCAAAATAGAAATTTACAAAGCTAGGATGACTACGCGAGTGGTTTGACCCGTGCGCAAAAATACAGATATACCCCTACCCAAAACGGCGTCGTTTGGGAGGGGTATATAAGACCAAATGGCTGGCCCGTAGGGCCAGCATCCCTCATTTCCTTGTTCTGCTTCTCTCTCAAAAGAGAGAGAAGCTCTGCCTTCTCTCTACAAATTCCCTCGCCTGAGGGATCAGGCCACCGGCCGGCAGCCATACTCCGGCTCCGATCTCCGCCGCCGGCCACCGTCACGGTGGCCGGAAAATCCCAAAATACCCCAAAACGGAGCTCTAAATCCCTTAAAGCCGAACCTAGCCTTAGTTTTCCTTAAAACTCTCCTAATCGGAGTAAATCTAGAAAACAAACCGACGGTTTTACCTCGGTTTTTACACCATTTTTGGCTATGTTTGGGCTTCCCGAGGGTAAGTCTTTTCTTTTTTTCTCTCTTTGCTTTAGATTTGCTGCTATGGGTGTTGTTTGGCTTGCTGTTGTGGTCTGTTTCTCCTTTCTCCTCTCTTTTTTTTTTGCTCTCTGTTTCTGTATCTTGGTTGCTCCCCTCCCCTTTTTTGTTTGCAGGGAACCAGTGGCTTTTATAGCTACCATGAGGTTCGTCTCGGATCGGTCACAAAGGGGTGACCTTTGGTGAGTCACCGGACTATGGTGGTGACTCACCATAGGGCTTCGACATGGGGCCTTGATGAGGCACTTTTGGAGTCTTCAACGGGGCGTGGCTGAAGCTGGAACGTTGGTGTGGCGGTGGAGTCTTCTGGAAGCAGAGGCGGTGGCTGGGACGTGTCCCTAGGGTATCATCACCCTAGGGTTTTATCTGGAAAGCTGTGGACCGTTGGATCAAACCAGATCCAACGGCTGAGATCATTGGCGGCTGTAAGCTGAGATGATGAAAACCCTAATTGGGTTTAGGGTTTGGCTGGATCCGGGTTGGGCTTGTTGGGCTTCGGGATTGATATCTTTGGGTTGTGTAACTGGGCCTGTAATATAAATTTATTATATTACTAATAATAATAACAATAAAATATTTATAATAATATTTATAATAAATAAACTAATAATAAAAACAAATGGATAAAAAACGAGTATCTTCACATCTATTCTTGAATTCTTATACAAATACTCACCACATCCTTTGATCTTTTTAACAATCTTATGGTGACACTTTTTCACCATATTCTATCTTATCCACGTAATAATAAAACTACTTCATATCGTGTTTCTGATTCAAAATAATGAAAACTTTCTATCATTATTCAGATATGATTTCAACTTCCTGAAATCAACTTTTGATCTTACTAGGCATTTCCTGAGGTGTCCGCTCTTCATCCTGCCTGGCCAGGGCAGATGAATAGCTATAACAATCAGGAATATCACATTTCCCTTTATTTCGAAATTATCACGATCAGATTTCTACTATATTAAACTAATCTTATTCTATTAGCAAGACAACACACTCCTTACACTATCAGATCAGAAATTTTCACTCTATGTTGGCATGTACACATCTTTAAAACTCATTTGACTTCGGTTTAAACCTAGAATCGGCTAAACCTTATCTCTGATACCATTAAAAGTAACACCCTCAACCCGTACCTGACCCGGATACTAGTCTGAGGTGTCACATTGACTTTTCAAACTTTGACTCATGACAAAAACTCGAGAAAATTTAAAACTTTCATTAAAGTCTTAGCGGTTTGTTTAACTCAATCAATTAGTACATGCCAACTATATTCAATATACAGAATACATCTAATTCAAGACATCTTTTCTGATCTGATCTTCGGTAAGAAGTAATTGACCGGTCTTGCTCCTCTTCACTTTTCTTCTATCTTTCCGGAATCTACGTATGAAACACTCACACGCTAAGTCGATGACTTAGTGAGGCATAAAAACATATAACCACTACTAATGCATTCATAATCTATACTTATTATATTATACAAAATCATACATTCTATCATGCAACCACTATCCACTTGTACACACACATCATTCACATATTCTTATAACAGGTTTCATAGCACAAAACATGTAAATCATATGTAAGGTATTTATTATTATCTCTTTATTAGTCTTATTTTCGTTCTTTATATTTTTGTCATATGTTCTTGCATCAATTCCTCTTAACCAAGCTATATACACATCATCATATCACATATATCACTTCACACCATAAAGATTACAAACCAATCACATACTATCATGCAAGGTTTTTTTATATTATTTCCTTTATTAGCCCATGTACACATGTGAGAACCATAGATATGTGAGTCTATAGAGGTTGTGCACTAATGCTGTCACCACAGCTCATATAATTGCACCGAAGTGCCACGTAGAATTGCACCGAAGTGCCGCGTAGAATTGCACCGTAGTGCCATATAATAATGTCCATAAGGACCACATATCATTCCTTAAGAATCATATACATATACTAGGGATCAAGTATGTGTCTCACAAGACTTCACACATGTTCCAAAGAATATATATATATCCCGAAGGACCGCGTAGACCCTCGACTCTTGGCATGCCAACTATACCCCTAGCTCTCAAGACACATAACATGGGCATTTTCTTTTATACTTATCATTTCACATAACACATAGTTCACTTTCACATATCACGTAGCTTATATAACCTTTCATGTCATTTTACATTTCTTGACACCTTGCTTACATTCTATTATTATGACTTTTCATAATTACATATACACATAATCTTATAGTTTATTCACATGGCTCATCATAAATTTTCATAAGATCACACCCATTCACGTAGTTCATTTCCATATAATTCAACTGTACCTATTTGGTTTCTCATATAATCACAGAGTCTTATAATATTTCATACGACCTCATGCATCACATCACCTAGATACATACTCAAATACTCATAGTTATATAGTACTTAAATTATTCCTATTCATATCATTCATGGTCATATTTATAAACATGCATTTTATATTCTATGTGCATATCATCACTTTATATCCAAATCTCCTAAGTGATATATTATTCTCAGTTCCTTTTATAGTTCAGTCTTATCTAGTTTTCCTCCATTCTCCATTAATCTTATAACTCTAATGCACAATTTCCCATAATTGATCATATCATTACTTATTTGTCTCATTTATATTTCTATTATTTATATAACCTTTACACATGTTTACCTAATTCAGTTTCACATACTTATCGCATATGCAAGTCTTCTAATAAATTATCATCAAAAGCTCCTATAACATCTTCTTATAGCTTCATAGATCTTTACCATATAATTGGTCTTACATATCCCTATAACATGTTCTATCAATATCTCCTAATATATATATATATATATTAATCTCATATTGTTTTATAGGTCAATTTTATTTAACTTATCTCACATTTTATTTAATCCCTTAAGTTGATTCCACCAATTCCCTTATATCTAAATCATGTAATTTATATCTTGTTCTATATTTTATGTCACTTTCTCTTGTTAACACATAAGTCGTGGTTACCTTACATAATTTGTGATTCTATAACTTATATCACATGTTCATATAACAATTTTCCTATAATACATAAATCATTGTCATATAACTCATATCATATAAATTCATACCACATAACATATAATACGAACAAAATATATTCACACAATATCAAACATAATCATTCTTCTACTCCTACAATCATATTGGAAACAGACTTGTCGCAAGTCCAATTTCCATATTCAATACGTATATTATAATAATATGTATTCACCTGACCTCACTAATCAATACCGATCTCTTATCTTTTCCTTGATCGATCTTACTTGCCAAATATTCCAGAATTGCTTTACGCTTAGAATCTACATAAATGTACATTTTAAGGCAATTATTAGATACCTACACCATGTAATTGGATACTAGCAACTTACACGAACCTAATAAACAAATATTCATAACTTTCCTTTAGGGGGAATCGGTTCCCTCCTGTGGGGGTATCGGTTCCCCCCATGACATTATGTAAATTCTGGTTCGTTTGAGAGGGTATCAATTCCCCTTGAATGGGTACCGATTCCCCTAGCCCAGAAATCACATTTTGAGCTCAAAAATCACTTCATTTTTAGTTCCACACTTCCTATTTCACTTCCTTTAATATTCTTAACTCAAATATACACACTTAAACTAATAAATTTTCACTCAATATCTCTTTAACTTAAAAATCCACTCCTCCACATAGCATTCAAGAATCATACCAATTTTTCCATGTTACCCAAACTTAATTCTAACACTTCTAGCTCATAGATGACAAGTTAAATTCAACTTCCAATTTGAGTAATGAACTCTATTCCAAAATTTCATTCAAAAACTCTTAATCTTTAATCTCTCCTAATTCCACCATCCTTTGTTTTTAAGATGATTTAAGCTTTCCTTAAGCTTAATTATCATCCAATAATCATAACCAAATCCTAAATTCAGCTAAATATAAACTAACAAGAGATCTTACCTTTTCTTATGGCTTCACGGTGGAAAAGAAGAGAATGAAGAAGAGAAGTCTGGAACTCTCTCATATTTCCCACGTTTTATAATACTCAAAAGGGAAGATAAAAATCTTTCCCATGAAAAGACCATTTTACCCCTTTAGTTCATCCATCTTTGCTATTTAATCTAATATTAAAATTTTTTACTTAACTCTCGAGACTTTTAATTTATTTCTAAATTGAGCACAAAACTTTCAAAATTTGCAATTTAGTCATTGACCCTGATTTGGGATGTTACAGAGACAACATTTCCCATGACACCGCAGCAGAATGGCGTAGCAGAGCGCATGAACAGAACTCTAAATGAATGTGCCAGAAGCATGAGGATACATGTCGGATTACCCAAATTTCTATGGGCTGAAGCTATCAGCACTGCAGCTTACCTGATCAACCGTGGGCCCTCAGTTCCTTTGGATGGCAGAATACTAGAGGAAGTTTGGAGCAAGAAAGAAATAAACCTTTCACACATAAGAGTGTTTGGTTGTATTTCTTATGTACGCATAGACTCCGTTGAACGAAGTAAACTTGATGCTAAGTCCAACAAATGTGCCTTTGTTGGTTATGGTGGTGATGAGTTTGGCTACTGGTTTTGGGACTATGAAAATCGGAAGATAATCAGAAGCAGAGATGTCATTTTCAATGAGAATATGATGTACAAAGACATGTCAACTGTAGAATCAAGCAACTCCAATACCAAAGTTGAAACAAAGGAATTTGCTGAGTTCGAGGAGATTTCTGGAAATGATGTTCAGATCAGTCCAGAAGCAGTTCAAGAAGAACCAGACACACCGGAACTAAGACGCTCCTCTAGAATTCCTAAACCAACTCAACGGTATTCTCATTCTTTGCACTACTTGTTGCTGACTGACAATAGTGAACCAGAGTGCTATGATGAAGCAATGCAAGTGGAGGATTCAGTCAAGTGGGAGTCTTCTATGAAAGATGAGATGGACTCTCTTATGTCAAATCAGACATGGGAATTAACTGAATTACAACTAGGCAAGAAAGCGCTTCACAACAAGTGGATTTACAGGATCAAGGAAGAGCACGATGGGAGAAAACGCTACAAAGCGAGATTGGTTGTCAAAGGTTTTCAATAAAAAGAAGGTATTGACTACAATGAAATTTTCTCTTCAGTCGTGAAGCTGTCTACAATCAGACTGGTATTGAAAATTGTAGCTGAGAGAATTTACATCTTGAGCAGTTAGATGTAAAGACAGCTTTCCTTCATGGTGATTTGGAGGAAGAAATCTATATGAGGCAGCCAGAAGGCTTCATAGAGGCAGGCAAGAAAAACCCGGTATGCAGGTTGAAGAAGAGCTTGTATGGTTTAAAACAGGCTCCTAGACAGTGGTACAAGAAGTTCGATAGCTTTATGGGTAGCAGTGGTTTTACCAGATGCCAAGCAGATTATTGTTGCCACATCAAGAGGTTCGACAATAGCTTCATTATTTTATTGTTGTACGTTGATGACATACTCGTTGCAGGCTCAAACATGCAAGAGATTATACACTTGAAGCAAAAATTGTCGAAGCAGTTTGCTATGAAGGATCTGGGCGCTGCAAAGCAGATTCTTGGGATGAGGATCAAGAGAGACACAAAGTCGGGGACTTTGTTGTTATCACAGGCTGAGTACATCAAAAAAGTACTCTCCAGGTTTAACATGCAAGATGCTAAACCAGTAAGTACATATTTAGGTGTTCATTTTAGACTCTCTAAAGAACAGTCACCAAAGACGGAGGAAGAACGTGCACACATGATGAAGGTTTCGTATGCCTCAGCAATTGGAAGTCTGATGTATGCCATGGTTTGTACCAGACCAGATATTGCTCATGCAGTGGGAGCTGTTAGTAGGTACATGAATAATCCGGGCAAGGTACATTGGGAAGCAGTCAAATGGATCCTCAGATATCTGTGAGGTACCACAAACAAAACACTTTGTTTCAAAGGTGGAGATACGATACTGACATGCTATGTAGATGCTGACTTAGCTGGAAATGTTGACATCACAAAGAGCACTACATGGTATGTCTATACTCTAGGAGGAACCGCAGTGAGTTGGGTTTCTCAACTACAAAACATAGTTGCTATCTCCACAACTGAAGCAGAATATGTCGCTGTTACGGAAGCCAGCAAAGAGATGGTCTGGCTCCAAAGTTTCTTGGAAGAGTTAGGCAAGAAACAAGAAAACAATATCTTGTATTGCGATAGTCAAAGTGTTATCCATCTAGCAAAGAATCCATCTTTTCATTCCAGGATGAAGCACATACAATTGCGATATCATTTTATACGATCTCTTCTGGAAGATGGGATTTTGAAACTTGAAAAGATTAGCGGAGCTCAAAATCCGGCAGACATGTTGACAAAGACGGTGACCACGGACAAACTGAAGTTGTGTTCAGCTTCAGTTGGCATGCAAGAATAACAAGACTAGAAATGCTGCTACATCGATCGAGGTGTGAAGACAGATTAAAATCAGTCTTCAAGTGGGAGATTGTTAAAAGTCCAAAGGTTGGCAACCAACTTTGAAAATGGTTTTCAAAGTTTAGTAAATGTTTCTTTGAAAATGGTTTTCAAAGTTTGGTAAATGTTTCTTTGAAAAATGTTTTTCAAAGTTTGGTAAAGTTTGGTAGATGTTTGTTGAAAATAGGAATGGGTAAATTCACTTTAGTCATTGCACTGTAGGGTATTTTCAAAGATTAGTCCCTAAGTTTCAACTATAAATACCCTAGCTCATTTAGCTTCAAAATCATCCCAAATCCCAAATCATTTCTTTCTCCCAATACTAGAGAGTTTCTTGTGAGTAGTGAGTGTTTTGTAAACACCTGTAAATTTTCTCTCTTAGTAAAAGATCTGCAGCAGTCCGGAGATGTAAGCACAATTGGCTGAACTCCGTTATCAATTTTCGGGTATTATTTTTTCGCTTTTATTTCGTATTCTTACTAATTTGGTTATAGGGAAATTACTCGTACTCTGTTTATTTCCCAACAGTCAACGCATATGAACGATTCCCACGTCAAAGGAGAGGAGAGAAAATGAGCGAAAGAGGCGTAGGTTGAGTCTTCCAGCCATTCTCTCCAAACGCCGCACGACTCCAGCAATCGACCTAGGTCGTAGCCGGTTCCGTCGTTGCCGAGAAGAGCCATTGTTTTGGTTGGCGGGAGGGAAAAAGACTTGGGACCTTTCAGATTTTGGATACCGTTATGCGTCTAAGAGTCGAGAGATTGGGTTGACAATTTTTCTCCGTAGTGCTGGGCCAATTTTAGACTTATTGGTCTGATTCAGAAATTATTTTTAAAAGGGATGAAGATATTGAAAGACCACTAACAAACAACAAATCAGAGTCGAACGACGTGAGAAAACTAACCACGAGCGTAAATCATGTACCCAAATCAATTCGAGGGTCTAAAGTAAAGAAGATCAGCATGATAACAAATAAGTGTCATCTTGATCAGTCATGGCGATGTCAAATCCAACCCTAAAAAAGAAAATGAAAATAACAGCCAAACGACCATAAGGCAGAGAAAAACGTGCTATAAAAATATAGTAAAATGTGTCATAAAGAAGAATTATTAAAAAACAAAATAAATATTTAGTATAAGAAAATAGATGAAAAATTACTAGTGACGACAACCAATACTAAAATTGTTGTTTCCGCCTACAACCAAAGAAGAAAAAAAGAACAAATGACTAAAAGTTTTAGGGTTAGATTTCATAAAAATTTAAAGAAGATAATAACAATTTAATATTAATTATTAAATAACTTTAATTTAAAATTAGTTAATAATTTTTGACAACACATACGTTGCAAGCGTTATTATTCAAAATAATGATCTATAGAAAAAATAATATTATCTTTTATCATTAGAATCATTAAATAGATTGTATTAACTTTTTTAAAAAATTTATGACACATCAACATTTTTTTAAGAAATAAGATTTTATTATATAATGTAAAATTAATAAAAATTACAGGATCCATAGAGAAGTGAAAACAAATAATAAACATAAAACTTATTTGATTTTTTAAAAGCTAGTTGAAGGAAAGAAAGAAACTTTGAGAAATAATAAAATAAATAATGAAGTATAAAACCAATACAAGCATGAATGAAACAACCAAGTGATGAGATTACTTGATGCTAGAATTTGCTACTATGCACCGATCTTAGGAAAACAGTGGTCATCCGACTATTCATCCGACGTAAAATCGAAAACTTCTGCTTCTTAGATTCGCCGCCGAAGATGAATGCGCTCAGAGGAACCTTTCTGGAATCACTGTCAGAGCGTTGCATTCGGCCGACGCTTGGACACTTGTAAGACCGGGAAAGTCCCCCGTCCCCACTCAACTTTGCCAGGTTCCTCCTAATTTCAAGCTGCAATCTTGCTACATTGTCCAAACCAGCTTCCAGTTCATTTGCAACTCTGATGTTCTCTTGTTTCATGTTCTGGATCTCGCCTTGGAATCTCGCTGCTTGGTCACTTGTGAACTTGAATTCATAATCTTCAGCACTTGCTTTCAAGGCCATTGTTATTTCTTCTTGAAGCTCGCACAATGAAGAAAACCGTTGCTTCAGTTCTTCTCTTAACGATTCGCCTGTCTCCGTCCAGACAGTCACTTCATCGTGCACTTCTCTTAGATGTTCGGACAATGGTTTCACATCTGATTGCACTGAATCTTCCGAACTGATACTTCCGTCTTGCTTTCGTCTTGCCTCGATCTTCGAAACCTCAGTCAATAAATCTTTCACTCGAGTTCTAAACATGTTTACCTCTTGGAATGTAGAGCTGAATCTGCACCAGAAATCCAAGTTCTCTTCCAGCAGTTTATCGATGTCGACCCGGAACTTGTTTTCTATTTCTGAGGTAGTTCCGGACTTTTCGATTTCTATCATCGAATAAAAGTCTTCTTTTACTTGTTTCTCTGGATCCTGAGTTACAATAATTACTATTTTCTCAGAAATCATTGTTTTTGGTTCAACATTTTGATCTGCATTGTTGTTTTCTCCAAAGCCTGTTTGGAGAAGGCTTAGTTTCTCTTGTAAAGATCGAATCAATTCATCTTTCATGGCATTACTCTTATTAAGTTCTTTCAACTGCAACATTATCTCAGGCATCCCATCCTGGTTATTTGCTTTGGCTTCCTTGAGCTTCTTCTCCGTATCCTTATTCCGAAGCATTAAACTGTATTCCATCAACAAATTCATCTCTTTTTCTTCCGTTTCAAGTTCTGTAAATCCGAGTTTGTCGAAGTTGTTCGCGCCCGGCGAACAAGCTCCTGCCTCGACGTTACCCCCTTCTTTGAGGTCTTCACGTTTTTCGGAAGGCTTCGAATTTTCATTGCTAATAACCCCACCATTTGTAGAAGTAGCAACAGATTCATGCTCTTTCACGTCGAGGGTGTCGTTGTCATTCCCTTCTAATTTTGCATCGTTGCAGTTGGTAAAGCCGACATTGTGAATGAGTATTTCTCCGGTCTCTTGTGACTCTATTGGTAGTGAAGTTAATTCCATGACAATCCCTGGTTTGACAGCCTGTAGATCTTTGTTTCCATTGTTGTTTTCTTCTTCTACAGATTGTTTTTCTGATTCGACGTTTGCCGGAGAATTGTCTTTAAGCTCCATGCCTGTTTTTGCCATCTTCAACTTCTTTTCACCACCTTTGATCGCCTTTTCATTCGATGATTCGACTGCCATGGATGAGCTCTGCTCTTTTTCAAATTTCTCTTTGATACTAAACACTTTTTCGGAAAGGTGATCTAGGTTATAATGTGTTTCAGTGAAATGAGTTTGGAGACTGTTGTTTTGCTCTTCAAAACTCCGGCTCAATTCCTCAATCTCATTCAACTTCTCCTCCATATCCCTTATCTTCTTCTTCACATCAATTTTCCCATCAATCAATGTGTCCTTATCATCTTCCAACACCTCGATCCGAGATAGAAGCATATCGATCTCGGTTCGTAGTCTCACGACGAGAAGCGACTGAGATGCGACCGCACTTTTTAGGTTGATCACGTTGTTCACAAGTTCATCGATCTTCTCTGCCATCTCTGTCACACTCAAAGATCCACTGAAGAAAACCTCAAACTGTTGCTTGATTTTCCCCCTCAGAGATTCTATTTCCTTCCTCTTTTGGACATCATCATTGTCACCTGTTTCTTGTTCTAATCTTTTGAACTCTTCTTGATTGAGCTGTAACTTCTTATTCAAGGCATCCAATTTTTTCCTCGAAACAACAATCCTTTTCTTCTCAACTTGAGCCTCCTTGGCGGATCTCACTTGTTTGTCCTCGAGTTGAGCCAATGTATCTCTGCAAGATTTCAAAGCAGTCACTTCCATCACGATTCGAGCCTCATCATCTGCGATCGCCTGACCTTCACCGAACTCGTCTTCCAAACTACAAAGTTGATCATGAATCTCTTGAATCTCATTATCTAATTCCCAGTACTTCACCATCGCACACTCATGTGTGCTTCGAGCGAACTCTTTCTCAGTCTGCAACTCGAGGATCCGTTTGTGAAGCCTATGAATTTCATCAAGTCCTTCAGGTATACTCAAACCAGATTTCGGAATCCAACGAATACTCCCTTTTGGTGATGTTATCTTTTGTTGCTTTCTCTTGATGCCTGATGCTGCCAAGCCCTTCACATCTCCAACACTAGGCTTGGGAACGGTGGGGACATCGCCTTTTGGGTTCTCCATGACATGCGGAACAAAGCCTTTTGAGTTCTCGAGGACAGAAGGCATATGGCCGCCTTTCGAGTTCTCGAGGACATAAGGCATATAACCGCCTTTCAATATCTCCCACGACTTCTTTGCGGACTTCAGTGATCCGGATTCATCTTCAGACTCCATGGCAAACTGAAACTGCTCCGGAAAAATGGAAGCGATGGTGCTGTTTGCATTTTGGAGCTCCGTCGACAGGTGATTATATCTTTCGGCTAAGGCTCGATAAGCCCTATAAGATTCTTCGACAAAATTGATCAATTCGGGCCTCTTTTTGTAGTACATTTCGGCTCTCCTGGCAAACGAGTCCCCATCTTCTTCGATCAGCTTAACAATAACCTTCACCCTTTCCTCCATATCTGTATTTTCCCCAGAATTTTCCAATCATAAAGATAAAGATTTGAGTGTCTCAAAACTAAGCCATAATAATAATAATAATCGTAATAACCTTAGGTTTGTATTTGCAATGAAAGAAAATTTCATCAACAACATTATGAGAAAAGACTGGAAAATCATATTCATAAATTAAAAATCCCAGGGAGGAAAAAACATAAAGTACCTTGAAGGCTTTGTTCCATCCATTTGGATTGCTTTGTTCTGATATGACTAGCCCACCACCATGAATATGCATTATTAGCTGCTCTCTGCAACATCTTCACAATTCCTTAATATTTTTCTCTGTATTTGGTTATAGGAATGTGATCATGGAGGGGGGCTTAGTTTTTCCTCCTTTTTTTTTATCTCTCTCTCTGTATTTGGCGATGGGAATGTGATCATGGAGGGGAACCTGCTAAATAACCCATGAAAGTGGCAATGTACGTTCAAAAAAAGAAAAAACAGATTTGAAGTTTTAGCCAGTAGTATACCTCCACGTGGCTTATTGTCTTTTTTAAACTTTTACCAGGGTGGTCGGGTACCCTACTTTTTCTCTCTAACAGACTTTTGTCTATTTTAATTCAGATTATTATCTTCGTTAAACAAAAAGATAATAAAATGCTAATATGAAAACTCAGAAAATGAAGAGAAATAAAACCAAAATCTTATCTAAAAAATATACATCTTTTTCTAAGAAATCTAATAACTAACAATATTATCTCTTTCTTAATCATAACGCATATATAATCTACAAATGTAGCTACTCGAATTCAAAATATCTAGGAAAAACAATAAAACATTTTTCCATTAAAATAGCTTAATTAATTAAAAGAAGCAAAATCTTAAATATCATAGGTGTCATTACTCATATGGCAAATGAATGCACATGAGCGAAAAGCTGCAGCAATTAATTTCATGAGGCCTAGATTGAGGACATGAGCAGCAAAGAAAATAGCTGAGAGACATTTGCAAAGCTATGAACGTGCAATCAAAATGTTCGATGAAATGATCACATCATAAACGAGAGGAAGTCGCTGATGTCGAACACAATATGAGCAGCAAAGCATGTTTCAGAGTTGCAAAATCTCCTGCTAGTTCAACTGTTCATCACACAGAGAGAAGGTCCCCTTTTTCTTCATTGTTTAGAAAATGATGGTATTCAAGCAGCCACAATCTGATTAGGTTTCATCAACCCCAATTCGTCTTTGAAAGATTAGATAGAAAGCTATGAAAACTTGGAAACAGTCTCGGTACCTGCCCTATCCCACACTGGTAAAAACTAAAGGCTGACGCTCCAACTACAAGCATATAAACCGACGCAAGCCCCCGTTACTACACACGAAGCCGAGTGGTGAGCACAGAATGAACCATTCTGCTATTTGTTATTATGAACCCTAATAATGTCCAAGAAAAAAGCTTGGTTATAATTTTAAATCAAGATAATTTTATGATACACAACATAATTTTTTTTGAGCAGATAAAAATGGCCATCAAATCGGTGATTAATTTTAATTTTAAAAATATTATTTTTAAGTTGGAGATACAATCAATTAATATAGTGACTTGTTGTGTTTTTAAATATTAACGAGGTAGTTTTTTTCATTTTTATAACATTATTCCACTCATAAGTAAAAGCATTAATTATATTAAAGTATATAATATTTTTTAATTAAAAATCATCTAATTCATACATTAGAAGTTTACTTTTATTAAAACGTTATTGAAAATATGTACTTATATTTTATTCATATTTTTTAATAACCAAATATGTACTTATATTTTCATGTTATTTTAAAAAAATAATTTTATGAAAATTATCATCGATTTGATGGCATAAAAAATATATATTATTTTTATTATTTAAGATCATAATTTAATTAACGAGAAAGGTTCGTAATAGTACAATTTATGTTTTTAATTAAAATAAAATAAAATTTAAAATTTAGCACATAATATTATTTGAGAATAAAATGAATTTCATGTTCGCTCTTTCTTTGTGAAAATATTGTCGAAGCCTGAAATTCTCTGCTTCAGGGTAAACTATCATTTCGCGCCCTTTCAAAATTTCAATTTATATTTATTTATTTATTCTCTCAGCGGATTCTTCATTTCCTATTATGGAGTTTTTATTATTATTTATTTCTGATTGTTATATATGTAAATTCATGCTATTCCCCCAAACATGTACCAAAATCTGTTGTTGCAGCTATGGAATACCTACAGAAGAGCAGGAAGAATGTTATGGCGTGAGTCACCTGCATTGCATGAGTCAGTTGTAGGTTGTTGGTTATTGTTAGCTCTAAATGATGAGTTGTAGGTTATTAGAGAGTTCCAAAACTATTCTATATGTAGGTTGTTATAAATAAGGTGATGTTGTACCTTTGTAAGCAAAGAAAAGAAATATATCTTTATTAGATTATTTTTACTTTATTATCATGGTATCAAAGCCTGGACTCGAGAATCTGTGGTTGTTTAGTTTTTTTTGTTCATGCTTGTTTACGTTGATAACATTGTCATCACTGGAGATTCATCTAAAGTTATCGAAACAGTTGTTTAGCAGCTAGGTGAGAAGTTCTCACTTATGGATATTGGCTCACTAAGTTATTTCTTAGGTATTGAAGTTACAATGTATAGTGATAGACTTGTTTTAAAATAACAAAAGTTTATCAAGGAGCTTCTTGAACGATCGAAAATGACATGAGCTAAGGTTGTTCCTACTCCCATGATTTTGTCACTCAAGCTTAAGAAAGATGCATGGAAACCTCTTAGTGATGGACAACAGTTTCGGAGCTTTGTTGGTGCCTTAATGTACCTCAGTCACACCTGACCAGACGTTGTATTCAGTGTACATCGTGTAGTTCAGTACATGCATAACCCATGCGAAGAATATTGGATAGTTGTAAAAA
The DNA here is from genome assembly GCF_006381635.1 of Hibiscus syriacus. Lineage (NCBI taxonomy): Eukaryota > Viridiplantae > Streptophyta > Magnoliopsida > Malvales > Malvaceae > Hibiscus > Hibiscus syriacus. The sequence goes on along the minus strand of NW_024062775.1, from coordinate 2,457,292 downwards.
GAATACTCCGTTATTTGGTAGGTACAATACACTATGGTCTTGTATTTTATGCTAATAGTTCGACAACTAATCTTGTTGTCTTTGCTTATGCTGATTGGGCAAGTAATCCATATGATTGCATGTCAATATCAGGCCAGTGTGTATTCCTCGGTAATAATCTAGTTTCATGGAGCTCAAAGAAACAGAAAATTGTGGCTCGTTCTACCACAGAAGCAGAATATCGGAGTATTGCTGACACTGTTACGAAGGTTGTTTGGATTCGAACACTACTATGAGACATAGGTGAGAAGCAAGTTGAAGTTCCTGTTATATGGAGTGATAACACCAATGCGGTGGCGATGAGTGCCAACCCTGTATTTCATGCTAAGTCAAATCATGTGGAACTAGATATGTGTTTTGTGCGGGAAAAAGTAGCAAATAAAGAACTAAGTGTAAACTACGTTCCTACATCTCATCAACTTGTTGATGGCTTGACAAAACCATTGTCAAAATCTGCTTTTACTCTATTTCGTGACAAGGTTCAAGTTTTTAATGAAGAAACCATAGAGAAGTCGGGAGGATGTTGTAGCTATGGAATACCTACAGAAGAGTAGGAAGAATGTTATGGCGTGAGTCACCTTCATTGCATGAGCCAGCTGTAGGTTGTTGGTTATTGTTAGCTCTGAATGATGAGCTGTCATGATGAGTTGTAGGTTGTTAGAGATGGTTCCAAAACTATTACATATGTAAGTTGTTATAAATAAGGTGATGTTGCGCCTTTGTAACCAAGGAAAAGAAATATATCTTTGTTAGATTATTCTTAGTTTGTTATCATTTGCTCAATGGAATTTTGGAATTGTTTATATAAAATTATTGATTCTAGGTGTGACGGAACTTTTATCGTTCTTATAAATCATATTTTAATCTTGTGTTGGCGCATCAAAGTACCATTGAAATTAAGCAGGCAAGTCTTCTTTTGATTAACACTTGTAGCATCTTTATCACCAAGCAAGAAGATAATTTTATGACATTTGTTGATAATATTGATAGAGTGGTAAAATCTTGAATTTAACTCAAAGATTAAAAAATAATCATATGTGAACTGAAATCGATTGAATTTATAAAATCTATGTTTAAAACGAATAATCCAAACTTCGATGTGTCTATTTATGGCATCCGTCCTACAGCTGGAGGAAATTCATTTCCATGATGCAGATCCAATTATTCTTTTGACTTTTGTGAAGTTAAGGTGCACAAATATGTTTGGTTCTTCTTATTTTAGTGGACAAGAGTTATTCCAGCATGTTATCTTCTTAACCAGATTAAGCAAATGCACGTTGTTTCGGTTAAACTATAAATTTCATCTCTTAACTTTTTTCTAACTGCTGTTTTTATCCTTAAACTTTAAAAAAATTCTATTTAATCACTTAATTTTAACATTATATTGTTCTTATTCACAAACGATGGGATGATATAGCAAAACAACGTCATTTTGGATCTCTAATTTTTTTATTATTTTCACTCTTTTTTTGTCTCAGTTTCTTTACTCGATTAACCTATATTTCGATCATTGCATCATCTACTATTCCAATTATTGATGATCAATAAGTACGGAAAAAAACAATGTTATTTTGATGTGTAATACAGTCTATTATATCACCATATTGTTTGTGATTTAATAGTCAAAATTAATTAAAAATATAATATTAAAATTGAATGATTAAATTACTTTTTAAAAAGAATGAATAATCTAAAGAAGATTAAGAAAAAAGTTAAGTGATAGATCTGTAGTTTAACCTATTATTTTAAGAAAATGGGTCAGAGGGAGAAAAAGCAATACACAAAATCTGTAAAATAAATACATATAAGAAACAAGTTTGAATTCAGTATCCGAAAAAGATTTATTTATTCAAGTTAAAAAGCTTTTTTGTCATTGGCTTTGTCGTAAATGTCTTAAAATTGAAGTACTGGTGTCCCAATAAATACACATTATATGATATGAGTTTGTCTTTGATTGCATTCAATGCAAGCAGGAATCGGGTACTCTAAAACGCAGAATTTAACCTATCTTACAACTGGAACGATCCTCCGGCAAAATTCCTGGTGAAAAAATATTCCTATAAGATGTATGAAGATTAGGGGTAAGATTTTATATTAGAGAACGAATTTGAACTTATAAAATTTTAGGGGTTAACTTGAACTTATAAAATTTTATAGGGGAAAAATAGATTTTCAATATAAAATACATAGAAAAAAATATAAAATATATGATAATTTTAAGGGAGGCTACAGCCCTCACCGCCCTCACCTAGGTCCATCAGTATCAACAATCATTTTATGATGTAAGATGATTGTTACAATAATTTAAAAATCTTTATCATAATTATATGACGATTTCTAGCAATCATATTAAAACAGTCATATAATCTTAACAAGATCCTCGAATTATTATAATAATTACATAGATCAATAAATAATTTATGATACACCTTATTAAAATAATTCTTTTCAGCATAATATTTAAATAATTTTATCCGATACGCAATATTTTATAATTCAAATATTCATGCAAAACAACTGGGGCTGTGTGTTTTTCAGAAATAAAAAAACCTGAAAGCATGAAGCAGGTCCAATTTCTGATCGGATTGAAGCTCAAACACATTGGACTAAATTCTAAGTTAAAGGGATGCTATGGTGGCATGCTATGGTGCAATGCAACATATATCAGCTTTAGATAATTAAATCCGTAATTACGTTAAGGATTAGGACATGTATTTAATGTATCAACTATTTCTATCTGAATTTCCTACAATGTTGATCTCCACCAACCCTCCTCGGTTACCACAATACGGTAACCTGCAAAACAACCGAGGAAGAATAAAAAGGGAGTCGGCTGATACTTTTTAACAGTAAATTTGGTATCTGTTTGCGAAATTGAATTTACCCTAGTTTCAAAGATGTATTGGAGCTTTCGTAGTCGTGCGGATTACCGTTGGAAGTACAAACGTTGGTCACCGACTCCAACGACTGACCTTCCTCGAAGAAGATGTTCTCCGAGTCGCCGGCAACTTGTCTTCGGCCTTCGGATATCTGCAATACCCGCAGTGATGAAAGCCTGTGGCCTATTACCTATACTTATAAATATAATAGCATGGAATAGTGTTATGTATGACAAGGAAAAGCCATACTTGCTACTTCAATCGTTCATTTTCTTCCATCAATTCAGTTTCCTGCATGCATCAAAACAATCTTATGTCTGTTCTCTAGTATCTTTTTTATTTATCCTTTTTGACTGTTATTTGAATGTTTATATACTGACCTTTCTTTGGAGGTCACTGATTTCTCTCATAATCCTTTGACCCTAAAATACATTATGTAAGACATGCATCAAAAGAAATCCTTTGAACCTCGTTAAAATTCTTGTGTTCTTTCGTTTACTTTGCCCGATTTATCAACACATTATTAATTAGAGCTAATTAAGTTCATATGTTTAATCATTGCCTAAAACTTTTACAGAAAAAGCAAGAACCTTTTTCTCCATCACACGGTTCAACCCAACTTCCAAAGATTTCTCTAGCTGCTGTAGTTCTTCAACATTTAATCCTTGGAGTTCCTCACCCCTCATTTGCCTCTTTTAATGTAGAATCAACTTTATATATGCATATATCCTCATGAATAAAATTGATAAGAAAAAAATTATACCTCAGTTGATGACTTTTCTCTGCTATTTCCATTGTCAGCATGGACTGGTTGCCGTCTACGAGCTACAGACAAGAAAACGTAGTGTGAAACAAGGGGCTACACAGCAAGACTTTCACAACTATCAAGCCAACTGATTAAATATTAGCATGAAAAATACGAAAAAGTGCAGAAAGATAAGAAGAAATATTTAAAAAAAAAACAACTAACCTGCAACTCAAGACATGGTTGTTCAGCTTCTCCAGGTTCTTCGAGCGCAAATGGTCCCTTTCTAATATCTCCTTCATGCTGAAATTAAAACATAAAACCATACTTTGTTTCCCCCCCCCTCTTTAATGTTAAACTATAGTATGCTCTCATCATCAGGTTTGTGCCCTAGAAGCTACATCTAGCATACTCAAAGTTGAAAATTTATACTCTCCTACTGAGAAAGCGTAAACTGTTACAACTATATAGAAAAAAAAGATGAAAAGTAATTCAAACCAAGTGTTTGGGAAGAGAGAATATGACAAGGATACCTTGAGCTGTAATGAAAAACTTAATGAAAATAGAAACTGATTATTGTTATTGATTGATTGCTTTACAAGTACACTACTCATCTTTATATACAAGTAACGGTGCATATGTAACAGTCATAACAACTGCAACAGAAAGTTTGTTACGCTGTAAACTAACTGAGCTCACTAAACATTGCTAAACTGAAGCACACTGCATACTCGTTCATGCTGATGTTGTAGTCCATCCAATATGCTCCCTGCTTCTTCCATCTTCAACTTCTTTAAACGACACAACACCTAATCTTTGTCTAAACACATGAAAATAGTCTTTTCACAATGCCTTTGTAAAACCATCAGCCACCTGATGCGAAGATGGTACATAGTTCACCTTCAATTTGTTTGCTGCCACCTTTTCTCTCACGAAATGAACATCCAATTCCACATGCTTGGTTTTAGCATGGTAAATTGGATTGTCACTCATTGATATGACGCTGGAATTATCACTCTAGATGACAGGCGTGCCTTGTAGCTTAATCCCCATACTGTTTAGCAACGTGGTCACCCATGTAGCATCAGAGGAAGCATCAGCCAAACTCCTATACTCAGCTTCAGTTGTGGACCTGGACACTGTTTTCTGTTTCTTGGAGTTCCACACGACTAGATTTCCTGCAAGATACAAACAACTGCCTGAGATTGATCTTCTATCATCCATGTTTCCTGCCCAGTCAGCATCTGCAAATGCAACGAGTTGAAACATCAATTCATTTCGAGACAGAACCAGTCCATAATCCAAGGTGCCATTTAAGTATCTGAGAACACGTTTCACTGCAGATAAATGCTGCTCACACGGTGCATGCATGAACTGGGCCAATTTACTGACATTGTACGCTATATCAGGTCTCGTATGACAAGCATACAACATCGATCCTACAAGACTCCTATACTCATTTGGATCAATGAGAGGACTGCCAGCTTCTTTGGTCAGCTTGAGGGATGAGACCATTGGTGTAGGCATCGGGGTGGCATTGCTCATATGCACTTTATCCAACAATTCCATGATATACTTCCTTTGGCTCAGAAATATGTTGTCACCTACATACTTGACTTCAATCCCCAGAAAGAAGCTGAGTTGTCCCAGGTCCTTGAGAGAAAATTTCTCTTCGAGTAATCTAACCACTTCTTCTACTTTGCACACCAAACTACCAGTAACAATTATGTCATCCACATATACTAGGGCATATACTACATATTCCTCTCTTTTCATTACAAACAATGAGCAATCAGCAAGTGACACTTCAAACCCAATAAGTATCAGATGTTCCTTTAGCTTAACATACCAGTTTCGAGGGGCCTGTCTTAGTCCATACAAGGCTTGATTTAAAAAGGCATTATTTATGTCTACCTGTCTCAAACACACCTCTTTTGAACAGCTACAACAAGTATCACATTGATTGTGGAGGACTTTGCCACTGGGCTGAATGTGTCTTGAAAATCTTGCCCAGGAATTTGAGAAAAGCCTCTTGCCACTAATATGGCTTTTTACCTTTGTAATGTGCCGTAAGTATTTCTTTTAATTCTAAACAACCACTTGCATCCAACAGGGAATCTGCCTTCAGGAAGTCTAACCAGTGTCCATGTATTGTTTTTGACCAAGGCATTATATTCTTCTTGAACAACTGTCTTCCACTTATCAGACTTAAGTGCATCATAAATTGAATGTGGCTCTTCTTCTTCATCATCATTTTGCATGCTCAGATACACTTTAGGTTTAAAAATTCCCCTCTTTCTTCTAGTTATCATGTGATGACTAGGGACAACCTTGGAGCTTGATGTAGCATTTGAGTCAGGATGTATTAATTCTTGTTGCTCGCTCATTATTTCATTTTCAGGACTTATATGTTGCTCATCTCCAGCTCTTTCAACACCAAGTTCAGGAGTAACAGAATGCATCGAACCAGCATCTTTATCTTCAGCAGATTGGTTCATCAACCTAGAGTCAGATTCTTGAACTGAACCACCTACAGATGGTTGTGTATTGACCTGTGGATGTTGTGTTACGTTCATGCAATCATCAACTCGAGCAAACACTCTATGTGCACCATTGATAACTGTCAGTTTTTGTGAAGTCAATTGACCTGTGTCACTTATTTTGTCACTGCTTCCTGCAAAAGGAAAATAACACTCATCAAAGACTACATGCCTTGAGATATAAATTTCTCATTTGGTGCTAAACACTGATAGCCCTTATGATGAGCACTGTAACCAAGGAATGTACACGGTTGAGACCTAAAGTCCAACTTGTGTTGCTGAAACATTCGAAGATGTGGGAAGCACCTGCACCCAAACACACGCATACAACCGTAATCTGGAAGTTTGTTATAAAAGGCTTCAAAAGGTGACTTGCCATGCATAACCTTAGTTGGCAGTCTATTTATAAGGTACACTGCTGTACTTACAGCATAAGACCAGAATCTTAATGGGACTGATGCTTGTGCCATTAAGACCAAGGCTAACTCAATAATGTGTCGATGCTTTCTCTCAACAACACCGTTTTGCTCTGAGGTGTGAGGCATGTCAAACGATGGTGAACTCCCATATTGGCCAACACAACAGTTAATGGTATGTATTCTCCACCCCATTCAGTTTGAAGTTCTCTTATCACAGTTTCAAACTGAGTTTTGACAAATGCACGAAACAATTGAAAGGCCTGTATTGTTTGGTCCTTGTTCTTCAGTAAATACACCTAGCAGTGCCTCGTACAGGCATCCACAAATGACACATAATTCCTGAAACCATTTGAGACTATGTGTGAAGGTCCCCATAAGTCAAAAAACACTAGTTGAAAGGGTTTATCATACACTGTGGTTGACTCATGAAATGGTATTTTATGACTTTTCCCCATTCGATAAGCTACACAAACATTTTTACTCTCTTTATTGAATGAAGAGGCAATATCAACCCCAATTTATTTACAAATTTACATCAATGGAACATGAGCAAGATGCCCAAGTCTTTGATGCCACAAATCATACATGTTTATACCAGTGGCTACATTTACTATCATTGATCTTGACTTATTGTCACAAGGTGTATGATCAGCAACAAAATGATATAAACCAGCAGTCTCCCATCCTTGCAACAGCACCTTTCGAGTCTTCTCATCTTTCACCAAGCAGTGACTTACATGGAATTCAAAAAATACCCCATTCTCTCTAGCAAACTTAGAGATAGATAAAAGGTTTTTAGTAATATCAGGAACATGCAGAAGATTATTAATATAAAGAGCTCGAGAACTGGTTTGAATGAAAGATGAACCAATCTTGTATATATCAAGATTATTTCCATTTCCTACAACAAGCTTACCTGGTCCTGAATAATCAGACCCATTGTTAAGTTTGGAACTGTCTGGAGTGACATGGTGAGTAGCTCCTGAATCTATAACCCATTTATCCGAGCTGGAAGATAATGAAGACGAGCTCTGTACTGGTGTACATCCATTATTTGTACATGTATAGCATTCATTTTCAAACCCAGTTGTCTGTGCATTCAAAGATTCTTGTTTGTTAGCCAATACTCCAGAAAATGACTGATCAAACCGATGCCAACATCTATCAACAGTGTGACAGATCTTTCTACACAATTGACATTGTACCCTTGCTCTTCCACGACCTCGAAAGCTAGTTCGGCCACGAGAGTACTGCTGTGAACTTCTTTCATTCGCAGTGTACTGTGAATTAGCAGAACGATCATTAAACTTTCTTTGGTTATTATTTTGAACATATGCGACATTAGCATTGAGAAGTGGTTGCTTGAAAGCTTTTAAGTTGAGCTTCAGCATCAATTAATATAGAATGAACTCCATCAACTGTGAAGACATCTTTGCTTGCAGTAATAACAGCAACAAACAGTTGGTACTCAAATGGAAGTCCATTTAGGATTGTGGCAACCTGATCAATGTTAGATATCACACTGCCACATGCTCACAAACTTCTTTGATTGAAGTAAGGTATGATCGCATGCTCTCATCTCCTTTCTTGATGGCCCGTAATTTGCAGTGCAGACTCATTATACTGGTAGTCGACCGATTTGAAAAGAATTTAAGCACAATAGCCCATACCTTAACAGCAGTTTCAGCACCAACAAACTGTGGGAAGAGATGATCACTGATGGTGGATAATAGCCAAGATGCTATGGCACTATCTTGTTCCACAAAAACATCATATTCTTCATTGAGTACAAGATTACCATCAGTATCTAATATTTTCTCAGGTGGAGAACTAAGATCGTCGGTGAGTAACCTCTCAAGTCGATGACTTCGAACTGTTAAGAGGACCTGCTGCTTCCATCGAAGGAAATTCATCTCATCAAGCATGATGTTTATGCGTTTATTAGTGAACATCTTTCTAGGCCTCAACGACTCTGACCCTCCAAGAATGTTTCCAGGACCACCGAATGCCATGACACCAACTCTTGCAAGACGGATTCGGAATCTTGCCAAGAAGTATCACGCAGCAGAAGAGAAAACGAAACTTATCCCAGAACCAGCTGAGTGATTAATACCATAATGAAAAACTGAATTAAAATAGAAACTGATTATTGTTATTGATTGATTGCTTTACAAGTACACTACTCATCTTTATATACAAGTAACGGTGCATATGTAACAGTCATAACAACTGTAACAGAAAGTTTGTTACGCTGTAAACTAACTGAGCTCACTAAGCATTGCTAAACTGAAGCACACTGCATACTCGTTCATGCTGATGTTGTAGTCCATCCAATAAGCTGGCGTACTCAAAGAGCTTCCCAGTAGAAGAGAAAATAATAAGAGCAACATCTGCATCACAGAGAATGGCCAACTCCTCAGCTTTCTTAAACAACCCTCTTCTCCTTTTGGCAAAAGTCACCTGTCGGGCTGTGTTGTTATCAATCTTCCTAATCTGAATCTTTTCTCTTGCCATTTTTTCCTATATTTTTACTTGTTGATCTTCAGAAACAAAAAGTTGGCTTCCTTCTTAGAGCATTTGAGCAATCGAACTTCTATTTGGGGAATAACTCAAACATGGAATCAAGTAAATCTGGAAACCCCAAAAAACAAAGGTAAGTTTCTATAAATAGAGTTAGTTAAAACTCAAAAAGAGAAAAAAGCAAAGTTAAAGAAGGCAAGGGGACCCGTGTGGGTTAAACATGTCGGCATCTTGCCAAATTTAGTGTTGAAGAGAGAAAACCCTGCAATATATTGCAGACACGAGACTTGAAAACCAAAACAAACATATTAGCGGGATATTTATTTCATAGTTACCTACCAGTTTTGGTGGGATACTGAGAACAGAGAGCTCGTGAAAGAAAGCCAACAATGAAGGTTTTAAGAAAGTCCAGCAATGAAGCTTTTCTTTCTCCTCCTCCCCTATGTTTTGACTGTAATGGCTGTAAATGGAACTAGAAAGGACAGACAATGAATTGAAATGGATACTATGAAAAGAAATGGGGCACAACTCGTATGTCACTAAATTGCAGGGGTTTATTTCTAAAATTTTAAAAATAGTAATATTCCTTTTTTTTCTATATAGGAAAAATAATATTTCCATAATCGGTTTAGGTATTTTTATTAATTCATTTTTATCAATAAACATATTAATTATTAATGTTGTTAACTTTTATGTTCAATTTTTTCTGCGATCATATTCATAACATTTTATTTTTGACGTTTTAGTTAATTGGTTGCTTGGAGCTAGCATTTAATTGCTTTGTAATTTGCTAAGTATAATAGTTGAGTTGTTAATATTTGTTCAAATTTATACATCAAATTGTTTTCATACTAAATAAATATAATTATTTATATAATACATTAACACAAATAACTGTTCATTGATAATTATAATTTTAATAGTAAAATTTTAATTTTTATGTTTGTATTAATCAAAAGTAAAATTTAGATATCTTACTATATATTAGGTAAAATAATAATAGTAATTATTCCGTATAAATAAAACTAAATAATTTCATAGTATTATTAGACCTATCTCAAAAGATGTATAAGTCTTGTGTTATTTTTTTTAAATGAGATCCTAAAATATTTTATAATAAGAAAAAATTATAAAATATCAAAATTTATCATATTACAGTTGTTTCTTGCAAAATAAAATTTTCAAACATATGAAACTAAGGCAATGTCATAGAACAACTTTATATTCGTAACATTTTATCTAAAAATTATTATCTTCTGGATGCTCTTAAAAATAAACTCGTGATATTTTTTCAAAATATAAAACCTCTAAATTTTGAGATTTGATACCGTATCACGTACCATAATTGTAAATGAACAATGATTAAACATAACAAAAGATTCCAATGTGCCATAACAATACTACTGATATGAAACGAATGCTTTCAAAATTTTACTAATATAAATACAAAATATTTAAATATTCATAATATAAATACATAAGTTATTATCGAGTAAGAGTATAGAATAAATGATAAACTACTTGAATTATTATCTAATTGGTGTTGAAATGATCATCGTTATTATGACTATTTAAAATAAACTGGAGATGAAATGCTTTTTCTTTGAAGGTTTGAACATGCCCCTATGTTAAGAATGGAATATCCAAACCATTAGACCAAGTAATTCAATTGATTCAATAATTACAACAAACTTTATTTATCTTATAATATTGTTTATAATAGAAAATTAAAGAGAAAAATCATTCAAATGAAGTTTCAAACCTATAACAATTATAAAATATATTATATTTTAAGGCTTTAATGGTGTGACAATAGCATGTTTACCCTATTGAGGATCAAATATTACTTAAATGTAAAAATATTGATGATCAAATGTGTAATTATATCAATTACGTTAATTTTCGCATCAACACTTTCGTTAAATATTAACGGTACGTGACTTAAATGATGTCAATCAAATAATTAAATGGTCATTGTCATAACCATATTTTGTTTTTGGAAAAAAACAATTAAGTTTAAAAAAAACATGTATGACTTTATTTTGAATAATTTGACGATTTTGAATTAATTTGAATGGGAATCACCATCAACTTTTGGGTTAGGTAGGTCGAATACCTAAAAATCCTTTAAAATAATTTTAAGGAAAATTCGTTTTGTAAGACAAAAGTTAGTTTGCGTTTACCAAACACTCGACGTAACGGGTTCAGGAGTCGGTTACGCGTGAGGAAGGATAAGCACCCCCACAGCGCCCAAAATTGGTACTTAGTCCCTTACATATTGTCGTAAATGGTGGAAATTACGAATCGAATATATATTTAAAATACAATCCATTTATTAAAGTTTAATTAATTTGCTTCAAATTATTTATTAGGAAAAATCATTTAATTCGAAAAGAAATATTGAGATTTGCTCCTCCTAAGACGGAAAGACAATATCTCTTATTTATTGATCAAAAAGTATATTCCCTCCTCGAAAAACGTAAATTGAATATAAATTGAATATCGACATTTTGTATAAAATAAATTGCTACTTATAGAGACATGCATTACATTGTTCAACTTAAAATAAAAAAGATAAATTAATTAGCAAACTAAAATTGATTTATTTCAAGTTCACATTTTGTTCGGATGTCCTATCGGATCACTCTACTTCGATCAAACAATGTTTTCTACGCCCATTCTACAAATTGTTGTTTTTGAAAATATTCGAATTAGTTACTAAAATATTTAATCGAATATGAGAGATACATAAAATGCAGACATAAGACCAATTAATATGAATATAATATATAATGATAATCGATATACAAACATACAAGAATTGTGGAATACCAAGCAAATATATTTACATGTAACATAATAATAAACATATATATATAAAAATGAATAAACAAAATATTACTTAAATGGTACAGAATAATAATAAAAAAATAAAGCAACATAATAAGATGATTAAATTATAAAAAAAAAGACAAAGTAATAAAGCATAAATATGCAATACCCATGCAATGCCACTGGTGAAACAAAAACCATGATCAAATGAACTCACATTAAAATCTAGGATCTATAATATAAACTAAATATTTATTCTATAAAATAAAGCTTAAGGACTAAAACAAAAGTCCAACAAACTCAGGAATTAGATCCTAAATATTAATATTTAATAATACATAAAAATGGATCTAAATGAAATAAATCATGAATCAATAACCTAAAACATATATTAAACCAAATGTATTAAGAAAACAAATCAGGACTGAAATGCATTAAACTAGGAACTAGCAATCACAATAAGTGTTTATCCAAAAATAAATGACAAATGCATGGTGACCAAAACATAAGCATAACAAAGTTCGGAACCGAAATAGAACATGCAATAGCTTTTCATTTAATGACCAAAGTGGAAAGTTACAGAGTAAGAAGGCCCTGAATGAGATTAACCCAAGCACCAAATGCGCAAATTTCCCTTCCCTGGAACGACGTCATTTTATGCATAATATATATAATTAAAACACAAGCCAAATATTCTCTTTCATTTGTTTCATTTTTTTTTAGCCTAGGGGAGAAAGAGAGAGGGAAAATACTCTCAACTCTCTCTTGTCCCCCTCTCTAAATCGACGAGAAAAGAAAAAGAAAGAGCTCCAGCCGTCCTCAACCGACGCTGGAGAAAACAACCATCGAATCGGAAACCCAACTTTTGACTACTCTCCCCTTAGCCGAAAACAAACATAATCACTACCCACCTTAACCCAAACAGACCCCTTTTTGAAAATCCAAAGTAAACCTATAGATCCAACATGGAAGGGTTTTACCTTCAATTTCTTTATCCTAGTGAGGTACTAGTGGCGGTGTTTTGCAAAAAAGGGGTGAGTGTTCTTCCTCTTTTCTCTTTTTTTTTTGGTTCAGATATGGTTTTTTTTTTCTGGTTCCTTTCGAATGTTTTTTATGTTTTTTTCTCCTATGTTTGTTTGGTCTTCCTCTCCAATGGTTTCCCCTCATTACATGTCTGATTTAAGGGTGGAAATCAGTAGATCTGTTGGTAGGGAATGATTTCCCTAGTTTTGGGTAGGTTAAATCCTGAAAAATCGAGATCTAAATGATTTTTTTAATTGGATTTTTTATTTTCTTGATTTTCTCTTATTTAGGTGGTTTTTTTTTGTTACTGTTGATGACGACAGCGGCGGTGTGGAGCTCCGATGGTGACAGTTGATTGCTCACACGGCTAGGGAGTAGAGTGGTGAAGTTCACGCACCGGTCTAGGAAGCTGAAGAGTTGGTCACGTGCATTACACGTGCCGGTTGATCAGATAGTCCAGATTCCCTTGTCAGCGGTGGTTGAATGACATTTTAGGTTAAAACCCAAATCTGAGTCAACTTGGATTATTGGATCAAATCTGATCCAACGGTTATGGCATGAGGTGGCTGAAGGATGAGGGTTCAAAAACCCTAATTAATTTGGGTTGCTGAGTTGGGCTCCAGTCGGATCGGATCCTGGGCCAGGTTTGGGTTTGGTCGGTTATGCCTTGGGGTGTTGGGCTTGTATCATTGAGCTCCATTTTCCGTCCTACAAAATATGTAAACAAATACAATTAATAAAATAATAATAATAATAAATAATAATTATAATAATATAATAAAACCCGAACAAAAACGGGTGTCTACGGTCATGTTGATGAAATTTATAAAATTGTGGTAAATTCTACATAAATTCATATTTAAGTGGTTAGAAGTAGTTTATCCTAGAATAAATATTGTATTGGGTGATTGACGTGTAAAGTACAATTTGCAGATGCTTCCTTCAACCTCCTTTTTACTTTTTACAGCGATTGATATTGACCAAAGCATGCAAGAACATGGCCAAGCATGTCCTGCAACTACGACTCCTCCCACAGCTCTTCGTCACTTCATCGTATATTTATGATTTACCGGCGTCTGATGCCCTTGGTTTTATTTCTTTAAAAATTTGAATTAATTTTTTGTTCTTTTACATTCATTTAAATTTTAATTCAAAATTTAAATTAATTATTTTTTATTAATTTTATCATTTAAATTTAACAGATATTTTTAAAATATTATTTTTATATGTCATACTTAGAGATAGATATAAGATTTAAATTCAACAAATTTTAATTCTATTTAATTTTATAGGGTTAGATTTTTTATAATTATGGTTTGAGTTAGGTGGAGATGTATTTAGGGATGGGCATGTGACCCGAATCATGTTGGATTTTTTTAAAAAATTTAGATTTGGTTCGGGTCGAATTTTTTTAGAGGTAATGTTCGGATCGGATCGGATTTTAAGGATTTTTTTTTAATTTGATCCTTATTATGTTGGGTTTGATCTTCTATCAAGTTAAATTCATGTATTCTCAGGAATACGGTATCCGATTCAATTATCGTAAAATTAAGTAGGCCCTATAAACTATATTAGTTTCCCGTTGCCTTGGGCCATGGGCTGGTTCTTTTATATTCCTGCCATTGAGGTCCATTGGGTTAACATACAACAAAGTTACCCCACTCCACTTAGGGGTGATCATGAATCAGATCAAGTTAGATTTTTATTTCATCCGAATCTAAAATTATTTTATTTCATCTGAATTGAAAATTAAATTATTTCGTTCGTATTTTATTTAAATTAAATTTAAATGAATTTTATCTGAATTTAAAAAGATTTCATCGGACTCAAAATTCAAATTAAATATTTACAGGTGATCATGCTTTAGATGATAGCTATATGAAGAATAATGGAAACACTCTGGAGAACTCGAATCTCAAACACTAACCCCATCCATATAACAAATGACTTGTCAAAGACTGTTTTGCTGTACTAAAGCTTGTTCCATGTTCGGTCCTAAAGAATATTTTTTGGGAGAAAACCCCACCCACAAATGGAATGAATATCTTTTTCACATGAGGGTGTAGTTATTTTAACCAAGAGAAAGGGGGGGGGGGGTTAGAAATTTGTCATTTCTGCATGTGTATCTTAGTACAATGATCGAGAGGAATCGAGGGGTGTCTAAAGAATTTGATGAAAGCTTGTCTTTATTATGTACACTTATTAGTAATAATAAATATGATGAAATGAAACTCAATGCTCAGTGCAGGGGCTGTTTTATTCTCTCATTTCTTCTGCACTCTCTCTTTTATGGATCTAAAACTTGGGATCAATTACGGGCGAGCTTTTAATTGAATTGAATTAAAAAAATAAATAAATTATTTGAGTTGATGAGTGTTATTTTATAATTTAAATTTGATTTGATTTTTTTTAGTTGAGATGAGTGCTATTTGATTTCTATATAAATTGTTTTTTTTATAATTATATTCAATACATATATATTTCTTAATATTTTTTTCCATATGTGATATATAGATTCAGAGTCGAGGGACTCGATTCAAACTTAAAAATTAATTCACTAATCACTAAAAAATTTGAGTTATTTGAGTTGCTATTCGAGTTTTTCGAGTTGTATTTTATAATCTGACTTGAACTTGAAATTTTTCCGAGTTGAATTGAGTTTAATAAATTACAACTCAAAGTCAATTCGAAAAAAATCAATTTTCTGAATCTAATCGAGTTTCGCTCAACCCTATAAAGCATGCTTTTTTTTAACTTACTCTTTTTCTATTTATTTTAATGGGAGTTTGAAGTTTAAAAGCATAAGAAGTATGGTAATGGGAATTATGGGAAGAAATTGTTAAATTTGGTGGGTAATATCGTTGGCTGGGTTGTTGCAACATTAGTATGGCTAGATAATTGTGACTTTTGCAAAGACCAGATTATCCATTCAATTTAGTGATATTCACGTAAATTAAATATAATTTAATATATTTTTTGAATGATTTGAATAAGATATTGTAAAAATCTATTATGAAAGTTACTTTTATATTCAGTTCCATTCATTTTATTAAATCACCTGATAATTGATAATTAAAAACGTAAACTTTTATTGAATTATACATAAAATCACTCTTATAAATATAATTAACATGGGCAACATATTGTTGGAAAAAAATGCTTACTGTAACATGAAATATTAGCACTGGAAAAATAGATAAGGTAAATGAATGAATATCAAATAATTTTACTGTGTCGAGTAGTCACTGCCTTAGAAGCAATTTCACTCGGACTGGTGTAATCCCTAACAATGGACGTTGCCCCCAAGGTTAATACAATTTTCCAAATTTCGTACACCCGAAATAAGGAAGTAAAACTTTGAATAGTGTTACTATTTTCTAGAAGAAAGAAAAATATTTTCCAGAGTAAATCCTACAGGAAAATATCAAAGGTCACTGGAAAAGGAAAAACTTCACTATGGTTTTTGAAGAGAAGAAATGTAGAAGTAAAGAGAAGGAGGATGAAGTGAGTGAGTTGAAAGTGAAGAGATGGTCTACTTTTATAGCTAAAATAAAATAGAGCATTTAGGTAAAATTATCAAGCAAAAAAATAGAAAAAAATCTCTAAATCTCAACCCATTTTTTCAACATTTGAATTTAATTTATTTAAATTTTAAATTTAAATAAATATATTTCTTTGCATTATTTATAAATATAACCAACAATCTCCCACTATTGCAAATAAGTAAAAGTCCATAAAAGGATTAAAAGAAAAGAGCAATAGCGAAATTAGTCGCTTAAGCACTAGTATATGTTATATTTGAACTAGTACATATTGGAATGAGTAATTATTCTCTTTAACAAGTGAACGAATCTTTAACTTGTTAAGATTAGGGTTAACTAATAACATACAACTAACCTCAGAGCTATTTGAGTTATGCGATAGTTAAAACATTTTACCAAATAATACCTCGGGATGCTCACAAGGGCTCTAGAAAGACAACCCAAAGTCTTTCATAAAAGGTGGCTACTCCTTCACACTTACGTAGGTGATTTCATCAAGTCTATCTCAAAATAGACCACCCGAATAGGGTTATAAAATCATTAAGAGCTTTTGTTAAGCTTAACCTCTCATTTATGAATCTGGAATTCATCAAGTCTGTCTCCACTAGGACACCTCACAAACTTGGGCTATGAATTCATTAAGAGTATAAAACTCATCCTTATAAATTGATGTATCCATAATGTTCGTCTCAATAGGACCACTCAATTCTTGGGCTATGGATTCAATAAGAATATAAAACTCAACCTTTCAAGTGTACACGATACGTCATAGGAATGGGTAAGAGTGTACGATATCAATTACTCATCCAATGGGCTTAAGTTCCATTCCCCTCGACAAATCAAGAACCATTTTTCTACATAAACCTTTAGTTAAGGGATATACGAGGTTCCTTTTAGATTTCACGTACTCTAAAGCGAGTATTGCATTCTTTATAAGATGTCTCACTGATTCGTGTCTTATCCTGATGTGTCTCTTCTTACCATTGTAAGATTGATTATTAGCAACACAAATTGCGGCGTGTGAGTCACATAATAATAACACTGGAGGCGTAGGTCTCTGTAACATCCTCAATGTCGGGTTAGTGATCAAATTGTAAAGTTTTAAAACTTGGTGACTAAAGTAGAAGAATTGAATAGTTTAATGATTTACCTGGAAATATTTCCTGAAATTTGCTAGTAATTATTAAGGGAATTAAAGGGAAAAATGGTCATTTGAAAATGAAGATTTTTATTTCTCATTATAAGATAAGGGAACCACGTGGGAAGGAAAGATTTCTCCAGAACTTCTTCTTCCTTCATCTCCTTCCTCTCCTCCCGTATCTCCAAGCTCAAATGTGAGTTTTCTATTTAGATAATTTATGGTTAAATTTAAGGTTGGGTTATTATCATTGGATGATAACTAAGCTTAAGGAAAGCTTAAGTTATCTTAAAATAAAAAGATAAAGGAGTTAGGAAGGATTAAAGGAAGGAAGTGAATAACTAAGATCTTAGTATAAAGGCATTTTATGGGATTTCCATACCAAATTTGACTTGTCAATGGTCCAATTAAGAAGTTAGAAGCAATAGAATTGAATTTGGAACATGTTGAAAATTTAGTATAATTCTTGAATTACATATGGAGAATAGGATTTTGATGTTAAAGAGGCGATTAATGAATAGAAATGAGTTTGAATATGAGTATGTAAGTTAAGAATAAGAAAAGGGATGATATATGAAGTAATTAAGCTGAAAAGAGTGGATTTTCGGGTATAAATTGGAATTTTGGGCTATGTGCATCGGTACACAAATGTGTACGATGCATCAAGGGTAAATTTCCAGAAATTGTTCAGTGTGTATCGATGCACAAGAAGTGCATCGATGCACCCCTTAATAAGGGAAACATCGAATGCAATTAGTGCATCGATGCACATGTTAAGGGATGCATCGATACACGGTAGAATGCATCGATGCACTTCAAGGGGAAATTGAAATAGACATTTTGTTTGGTCTAAGAAATGATATATTAGAGTATATCAACTAGATACCGATATGTATCAATGTATAATATGTAGATATCGAGTATGAACAAGTCCTGGGATGACCAACAAGTTAAGATTCGATCGGAAGAAAGGAAATCATAAAAGAGGATTGGAACTTAGTGAGGCCAAGGTGAGTGCATCTTATTTTATAAATTATATGGAAATTAGACTTGTGATAAGTCTATTTCCTATAGTAATAGCTCATTAAGTCTTGATTATAAGTAGTATGTTAATAACATGAAGTGTACGTATGTTTGATTATATGAATTGATATGTTTTTTTATGTGCTATGTGGTTTATGTAAAAACACTATTAAGTGTTAATGAAAGAATATAAAATAAGTTATGAAATTATAGGAATATAGAAGATAAGTCAAGTGATATATGGAAAGGGAAATATATGTCTATGAAGAGTCATAGGAGAACAAATATAAGTTATATGATAATGAAATATAAGACTATGTTAATGCTTGGTTATGAGATAAAATAGGCAATAATAGGAAATATATGATGAAAGTGAGGTCATGAGAAGTGATAGGAACTAGGTAAACATGTGTAAACGTAATGCATAATAGAAACATGAGTTGGACAAGTACATAGTGGTATGATCCATTATGAGAATTAGGGTAATAGAGCTTTTTGATTTAATGAGAGTTAAGGGACCTAAATAAGATTGAATTATAGAATGAATGGGAATTGTATCAATCAATATAAAGGGATGATACAAATATATAAGATAAGTTATATGCTAAAGATCTATAGAGCTATATGAAAAGGTTATAAGGAATATATGGAATTGAATTAAGTAAACAGATTAAATTAATATACAAATAAAATACTATTAAATGATATATGTTTAGAAATATGACATAATTTATGTAATCTAAGAGAATACAAAGAAACGGAGCATAATGTAGATGATAGGATATAAGCTACGTGGAAGTGTTCTAGGTTTTTATGTACTATATGAAGTAATTATATGATTATGTGAACAAGATATGATAATTAGGTTTACATGAACATCTAAGAAATGATCTACGTGATTATATGCAATTTGGATTATGTTATATGCCATGGATCTATGTGACTACGTGAGAAAGAGTAGAAGCAATGTGATATGCTATGAGAAATAATCCATATGAATACATGTGCTTATGTGAATTGGTAATGTGAATGTATATGTGAATATAAGTAATATGAGCTACATGCTTATGAGATATGAATATGGAACATGAGCTAGACATAGTGGTTCTGAATAATCAGTGGTTTCGGGACAAATATTCAGTGCCCCTTGAGGGAATTATACGAGCTATGGGGGAAAATAGTGCTCAACCTCTATGTACTCACATATCTTTAGTTTCACATGTATCATGGGCTAATAAAGAGATAATTAATAAACTTGATATGATATGCTTGTTTCCTTTGAAATGTTATGTGTGATATATGATTGTACAAATGGTAATTACAGAATAAATTGATAAAAGGAATCAATGATAGTGCTAAGCATGAACATGATGATATAGTAACAAGTTTACAAGATAAATGATATGAATATAAGAGATCATAAGGAATTCGAGATAAGAGATATGAATGATAATGACATATACGTATGTATGTATTTGTTACCTGTAAGAGTGTATGAATTGTATGAATAATAATAGTAATTGTTATGTATGATTAGTAGTTAAAGTTTGTATATATGTTTATTATCTCACACAGTCATAAACTTAGCGTGTGATTGTTTCACACGTAGGTTACAGGAGCGAGAATAGAATAGAAGCGAAGAAGAGCAAGATATGTCAGTATATCCCTTACAAAATTTCATATCAGAAAATAGATAATTTAAATGTGTTTGGATATTTTGAATAGATTTGGCATGTACTAAGTGATTGAGTTGAATATGCTCTGATCGATTTTGATTATTTTGACCAATATATGTAAATAAACCACTTTTATTTTAATGAAAGTTTTAAATTTTGTTTGAATTTTGTCAAGAGTCAAAATCTAAAAGTCAATGTGACACCTCAGACTCGTATTCGGGTCGGGTACGGGTTGGGGTGTTACATTTAATGGTATCAAAGTCACGGTTTAGTCGATTCTCGGCATATGTCGTATAATGTATACATGCCAACAAAATAGTGAAAATTTCTGATATGATAGTGTAAGAAATATGTTGTCTTGCTGATAGAATAAGTTTAATAGAATACAATAGAAATGTGATTATAAGAAATGTCAAAGTGAATCAATAGGTGCAAACCTGATGGTGGTAGTAATTCACCTGCCCTGGCCAGGCATGATGAAAAACGGACACCTCAGGAAGTGCCTCGTAAGATTAAAGGGTTGATTTCAGAAGATTGAAATCATATCTGAATAGTGATAAAAAGGTTTTAACTGTTTCGAATCGAAAAAGTGATATGGAGAAGTTTTGTTATAAAGTGAATAAGATAGAATATGGTGAACAAGTGTCACCATAAGGACGATAAGAGATCAAATGATTGGGTTAGAATTGCAAAAAGAGTTCAAGGATAAGTGCACCAGTGACAAGTACATAAAGTATATGAAGCCATAGTTTATGAGTTTGACACAGAGGGAAATCGTAATGTGTATGGACCAGAGTACAGTATGATGAGTAGAGTGAAGGTTGAATGATGTATGCAAGTGATGTGTAGAGGGCTGTGCCTAAATTAAAAGAGTGCTATAGGTTTTGAAATGATTCCCTTTTCAAAAAGTGGTTATTGTGTTCAGGTTCTGGAGAGAACTCAGAATGAGTAAGGGAACTATTATTTCATAAATCAGCACTATCGAAGAGAGATAAAAATTATGATTTTCAACAACAAACTTGGTTGAAATCGGTTGTATTCCAAGTTAAAAGATCAAATTGGAGGAATGACTTCAGAGTTTTGCTAGAAATTATACAAAGTGAAGAATAAGAAGTATTTTAAATGGATCAAGTGATGTAGATATTGTTTTGCATTCTAGAAGGAAAAAGTTAGCGTTGGCTAACAAGAATATGGGATGGGAATGTACTGGAAGTATAAGATTATAAGATATTGTCAGGATATGATAACCAAATATGAAATGGATCTGGATACAATTATATTTGATCATAGTAATGTGGTATAGTAAAGGAAAAAGGAAGTAAGGATTTGTATATTCGAGTAAAGCTGAGGATTGATAAGAAGAGTTTGAGAATGCGTATATCGATGATCAGTTTATAAGACAAAGGAAGTCATAATGTTGAGTTTGAATAATGGAATTTCAGGATGTATGAGAATATAGGTGAAATCGATAAGTTAAGTAAATTAATTTTGAGATAATTTCGATTGGAAATAATGTATATGATTGGTTGACTAGGACTTGTGCCCTAGATTGAACAGATGTTATTGATTAGCTACCGGAGTAAAGGTAATTGAGTTATAAGATGGAGGAAAAGATAAAACTGAGTTAATCAATTTTGATGTGAATCTAAATATAGTTGTGTATTTTGATCAGATAGATATGTTGTAGAAAAGGAGATAAGTATTTGTATGGAACCTAAAGGAAGGAAAACACAGGTATAAGAAACGATAAAGATTATATGGAAGTGTAGATGAGATGATAATTTTGATATAAAAGTAAGAAAAGTGTGCAAGGTGATGTGAAAAGATTCTTTAAAGTGTATGTTAAATCATATTTAAAGAAGACCTAAGGTCGTGTTCTTGGTTAAATGATGATGGAAAACGAATTTGGTTATTATTATAAGGTAGTAAGAGATGATTTATGATGTTGAGTAATGAAAATGAATGTTACTGTATATATAATGAGTGACATTATATAGATTTTAGTAGGTTCAAAGGAAAATGCAGAATCAAATGAGAGAAAAGACGTAAATGGAATGAGGTTATGGGTTACTGTGTATATGATAAGTGACAGTAGATAAATGTATAAAAGAAAAAGACAATTGAAGAAATACAAGAAGGAAAAATTAAGTAAAGGAAGTAGCATGAGAACATTAGAAGATATGTTCTTATTGATATGTTCAGTGAAAATTCGAGGACGAATTTTCTTTAAAGAATGGGAGATTTGTAACATCCTCAATGTCGTGTTAGTGACCAAATTGTAAAGTTTCAAAACTTGGTGACTAAAGTAGAAGAATTGAATAGTTCAATGATTACCTGGAAATATTTCCTGAAATTTGCTAGTAATTATTAAGGGAATTAAAGGGTAAAATGGTAATTTGACAAGGAAGATTTTTATTTCTCTTTATAAGATAAGGGAACCACGTGGGAAGGAAAGATTTCTCCAGAACTTCTTCTTCCTCTCATCCCGTATCTCCAAGCTCAAAGGTGAGTTTTCTATTTAGATAATTTCTGGTTAAATTTAAGGTTGGGTTATGATCATTAGATGATAACTAAGCTTAAGGAAAACTTAAGTTATCCTAAAATCAAAAAGATAAAGGAGTTAGGAATGATTTAAGGAAGGAAGTGAATAAATGAGATCTTAGTATAAAGGCATTTATGGGATTTCCAGACCAAATTTGACTTGTCAAGGGTCCAATTAAAAAGTTAGAAGCAATAAAATTGAATTTGGAACATGTTGAAAATTTAGTGTAATTATTGAATTACATATGGAGAATAGAATTTTGATGTTAAAGAGGTGATTAATGAATAGAAATGAGTTTGAATATAAGTATGTAAGTTAAGAATAAGAAAGTTGATGATATATGAAGTAATTAAGCTGAAAAGAAGAGTTTGAATATAAGTATGTAAGTTAAGAATAAGAAAGTTGATGATATATGAAGTAATTAAGCTGAAAAGAATGGATTTTCGGGTATAAATTGGAATTATGGGCTATGTGCATCGATGCACATTCAATGTGTACCGATGCATCAAGGGTAAATTTCCAGAAATTATTTAGTGTGTATCGATGCACCCCTTAAAAATGGAAACATCGAATGCAATTAGTGCATCGATGCATAAGGAGTGCATCGATGCACATGTTAAGGGATGCATCGATACACGGTAGAATGCATCGATGCACTTCAAGGGGAAATTGAAATAGACATTTCTTTTGGTCTAAGAAATGATAGATTAGAGTATATCAACTAGATATTGATATGTATTAGTAATAGCTCATTAAGTCTTGATTATAAGTATGTTAATAACATGAAGTATACATATGTTTGATTATATGAATTAATATGTTTTTTTATGTGCTATGTGGTTTATGTAAAAACAGTATTAAGTGTTAATAAAAGAATATAAAATAAGTTATGAAATTATAGTAATATAGAAGATAAGTCAAGTGATATATGGAAAGGGAAATATATGTCTATGAAGAGTCATAGGAGAACAAATATAAGTTATATGATAATGAAATATAAGACTATGTTAATGCATGGTTATGAGATAAAATAGGTAATAATAGGAAATATATGATGAAAGTGAGGTCATGAGAAGTGATAGGAACTAGGTAAACATGTGTAACAATATATGCATAATAGAAACATGAGTTGGACAAGTACATAGTGGTATGATCCATTATGAGAATTAGGGTAATAGAGCTTTTTGATTTAATGAGAGTTAAGGGACCTAAATAAGATTGAATTATAGAATGAAATGGGAATTATATATCAATCAGATATAAAGGGATGATACAAATATATAAGATAAGTTATATGCTAAAGATCTATAGAGCTATATGAAAAGGTTATAAGGAATATATGGAATTGAATTAAGTAAACAGATTAAATTAATATATAAATAAAATACTATTAAATGATATATGTTTAGAAATATGACATAATTTATGTAATTTAAGGGAATACAAAGAAACAGAGCATAAGGTAAATGTTAGGATATAAGCTACGTGGAAGTATTCTAGGTGTTTCTATGTACTATATGAAGTATATATGATTATATGTGAACACGATATGATATTTAGGTTTACATGAACATATAAGAAATGATCTACGTGATTATATGCAATTTGGATTATGTTATATGCCATAGATCTATGTGACTACGTGAGAAATAATAGAAGCTATGTGATATGCTATGAGAAATAATCCATGTGAATACATGAGCTTATGTGAATTGGTAATGTGAATGTATATGTGAATATAAGTAATATGAGCTACGTGTTTATGAGATATGAATATGGAACACGAGCTATGTGAAAATAAGTTAAGTAATTACATGTGCAAATGAAAATGTTATGTGAAAAGCTATGTGGCTATGTGAAGATGTGTAATAGTATAAAAGATAATGCCCATGTTATGTGATATGAGAGTTAGGGGTATAGTTGGCATGCCAAGAGTCGAGGGATTATCAGTGGTCTTTCGGGACAAACAGTGGTCCTTCGGGACATAGTGATTCTTCAGAACAATCAGTGGTCCTTCGGGACATAGTGGTCCTTCGAGACAAATATTCAGTGCCCCTTGAGGGAATTATACGAGCTGTGATGACAGCATAGTGCGCAACCTCTATGTACTCATATATCTTTAGTTCTCACATGTGTACCATGGGCTAATAAAGAGATAATATTAATAAACTTGATATGATGATATGCTTGTTTCCTTGTGAAATGTTATGTGTGATATATGATTGTACAAATGGTAATTACATAATAAATTGATAAAAAGAATCAATTATAGTACTAAGCATGAACATGATGATATAGTAACAAGTTTACAAGATAAATGATATGAATATAAGAGATCATAGGAATTTGAGATAAGAGATATGAATGATAATGACATATACGTATGTATGTATTTGTTACCTGTAAGAGTGTATGAATTGTATAAATGATAATAGTAATTGTTATGTATGATTATTAGTTAAAGTTTGCATATATGTTTATTGCATCACTAAGTCATAGACTTAGCGTGTGATTGTTTTACACGTAGGTTACAAGAGCGAAGAAGAGAAGCGAAGAAGAGCAAGACAGGTCAGCATCTCCCTTACAAAATTTCAGATCAGAAAATAGATGATTTAAATGTGTTTGGATATTTCGAATAGAGTTGGCATGTACTAAGTGATTGAGTTGAATATGCTCTGATCGATTTTGATTATTTTGATCAATATATGTAAATAAATCGCTTTTATTTTAATGAAAGTTTTAAATTTTCTTTGAATTTTGTCAAGAGTCAAAATCTAAAAGTCGTTATGACACCTCAGACTCGTATTCGAGTCGGGTACGGGTTGGGGGTGTTACAGTCTCCCCCATAAAGGAATCTCTGCAAGCAGATTCCTAAGTCATTCGACCTCTTGCCCAACTAAATCAAGAGCAATGAACTATGGTGGAGCGAGCAATACAATTTTATTTGGCAGACTTCCAAGAAATAACTGCTCCACCTAAAGTAAAAATATACCTACTAGTGGAACTTACTTTATCATTGTCAGTTATCCAATTTGCATCACAATATCCTTCAAGGATTGTAGGATATCCATTGAATTTAAGTTCATAATTTATTTTACCTTTAAGGTATCTAAGTATATGATTAAAAACATTACAATGCTTACCACTAGGATTGCGAGTATATATACTTAACCTACTAACAACATAGGCAATATCAAGTTGAGTATAATTCATTAAAAACATCAGGCTTCCAATAATTTTTGCATATTCAGATTTGGATACAATATTCCATTTATTCTTTTTGAGTTAAATACTAAGATCATAAGGGGTACTTACAAGAATTACATCAAAACTGTTAAACTTTTTCAAAACTTTCTTTATGTAATGAGATTGGTTTAATAAGTATCCCTTATATGATTTAGTCACTTTTACCCCTAAAATTACATCAACTTCTCCCAAATGAGTCATTTCAAACTTAGTGGATAAAAAATCTTTAGTCTCTTTAATGGCTTTTAGGTGTGTACTAAAAATTAATAAGTCATCTATATACAAACATATGATAACACAGTCAGATCCAAATATTTTAGAGTACACACATGCATCTGCACCATTAACTATAAAACCATAACTGAGAATAGTTTTATGAAATTTCTCATACTATTGTTTTGGAGCTTGTTTGAGACCATATAAAGATTTTCTGAGTCTGCAAACTTTATTTTTCTTCCTAAGTGCCACGAATCCTGGAGGTTGCTCCATGTAAATCTTTTCATCCAGATCACCATTCAAAAAAGTTTTCATTAAATCCATCTAATGTATCAACAAGTTGTGAATAAGAGCAAAAAAAATAAAACACGAATAGTGGAGATTCTAGTAACAAACAATATGTATTAAAGAAGTTAATCCCAAACTTTTGAGAAAAACCTTTTACGACTAGTCTTGTCTTATATCTTTATATAAATCCATTCATTCTAAACGTCTTTCTAGAGACCCATTTGTTTCTTATAGGTTTACAATATTTAGGCAAGTCAACTAACTCACAAGTATGATTAGATAAAATGGATTCTAATTTATCTTTAATAACATCTCTCCAAAAACTACCATCAATTAAACTAATAGCTTCATCATATGTTTTTGGATCTTTATCTATTAAAAATGCATTTGTTATAAAATCACTAATTAAGTCTAAATCATTAATATCAATTATGAAATAAGGAAGAAAGTCAGGTCCAAAATTAGTTGTTACTGTCGTAACCGTCTTTCGGTTGGGCCACGGAATTGGGCTTCGACTTGAAAAATGTGATTGGACTCGCCACCGATTATTTATTTTAAAAAAATAGGTTAATCGGATACCTTATATCTTACCTGATCTGCGTCTTACCAAAGATATGTCGGATTCGGGAGTCGGTTACGGTCAAGGAAGGACTAGCACCCTTGAACCGCCCTTTCGGTACTACGTAATTTCCAGTGGTTTTTAATTAAGAAATCGAAAGTTAAAATTTAAGGTAACATATGATCCAAAATTACTTACCTCCGATCAATTTGAAAGAGTACCCTTAAAAAGTTGAGAAACGCGTTAAAGGAAAAAGGAAATAAGAGTAAATGAAATAAAGAAAATAGAAGGGAAAAAATAAAAAATGATGAAAAACTAAAGAGGAAAAAATATATTATTAAGTGCAAATAATAATAATAATAATATAAGTAGTAAATAAAAAAAACGCAATCACACCAAAAGAAAGTAAAAAAAAAAAGTCAAGGTTTGGTGAAGTATAACTGTCGGGAAGGAAAAAGACAATAAGGGGTAGGACCGTAGTTAATAAATGAGTGTGATGTATCCCTATAATATAGTAAGAATGAATAAACAAAAAAAACATTATGATATAATATATATATAATAATATAATAACGAAAAATAATAATTTAATAAGTAAATAATAATAATGTATATAATATAAATACATGAAAACAAAAAAATAAAGAAGTAAAATATAAAAATATAATTAAATGTATATATGCATATGTTAAAAAAAAGAAAAAAAAAAATAAAATACAATAAAAATATACATATAATGATAATAATAGTAGCAAAAGAGAAAAATATTATATACGTTAATAGTAAATAATAATAAATATAATAGTTATAAATATATATATATAATAACTTTAAAAACATTAAAATAATATTAGAATAAAAATAATTAATATATATATACTTAATAATATGAATTATCAAAAAGAAATAAATAAAATATGAAAATACATAAGGGACCGTTCATCGGCGGCAAACCTAAAAAAAATTGATTTTTAAAAGCCTTTCCTTCCATCGTTTTAAATATTCTAGTATTTTTCCAAAACGGCCTCGGGGTTGTGTAGATCTAAAAGAAAAGTTTCGAACGACAACCTCTTTTCCTCGGCCAAAACTGTTTTTTTTCAAGAACAAAGACGAATAACAACACATGCAAGTGAAGAAAAGAATGCGAAAGGTAAAAGCTTTCACCTTTTATTGCTCCTGAATTGTTTACAATAGCTTCAAAACAATCTATTTGCTCGTATTTTTTTTTCTGGTAATTTTGTATGTCCATCGTGTGTTACAATAGTGAGCTACAATGGCTATTTATAGTGCTTGTGGATCCTATCTTTAGGAGTTTAAAACATAGCAAAATTCTATCCTATTTTTAGGAGTTGAATCCTAGCACAATTATATCCTATTTTTGAGAGTTTGAATCCTAGTAGGAAGAAAAAGGTGTGTTGACAGCTGCCCCTCTTTGCCCATAGTCGTGTAACGGGGATAGGGCAAAGATTGAAAGACACACTTTTCGTTCGGTGGAGTTGAAAATTGACTCTGATGTTTCAATAACTCCCTGTTGAATTGAGTTACGGATGACTCCTCCGTCGTGAAGTCGAGTTCATCTGGAAGCTTCTGAGCATTATATCCTTCGTCGTGAAGTTGGAATCGAACTCAAAGCTTTTGGCGAGTGGCCTTTGAATCGTCTTCTGGATCAAGATACTTCATCGTGAAGCTGAAACTTGACCTGAAGACTTTAGTGTTGATGCGTTACAGATGACTCATTCGTCGTGAAGTTGGGTCAATCTGTTTGTGAAATTGGAATCGTACAGGGCCCCTTCGTCGTGAAGTTGAGCCTGAGAATTGGATATCCTTCGCCATGAATTTGAAATCAAAATATTGTTCCGAGTCTAATATCCTCCGCTGTGAAGTTGAAATTGGTTCTGGAACCGGGAAATTGTTTGTTGACAGTCAGCCGCCCCTTCGCTGTGAAGTTGAGCTTGTGCTGTCTCAAGTCTAATATCCTTCGCTGTGAAGTTGAAATTGACTCTGAACGAAATCTTGTTGACAATCAGTCGTCCCTTCATTGTGAAGTTGAACTTGTGTTGTCTCGAGTCCAATATCATTCGCTGTGAAGTTGAAATTGGCTCTGAAATTTGAAAAATGTTTGTTGACAACCAGCTGTCCCTTCATTGTGAAGTTGAACTTTTATTGTCTCGAGTGGCACGATATCCTCCGTCGTGGAGTTGAAATCGCGGATGAAACTTAAAAGTTGTTCGTTGACAACCAGTCGTCCCTTCGTTGTGAAATTTGACTTGTGTTTTCTCGGGTAGCACGATATCCTCCGTCGTGGAGTTGAAATCGGTTCTGGAATTAGGAAGTTGTTCGTTGACAACCAGCCGTCCCTTCGTTGTGAAGTTGAACTTGTGTTGTCTCGGGTAGCACGATATCCTCCGTCGTGAAGTTGAAATCGGTTCCGAAATTGGGAAATTGTTGTTGGCAACCAGCCGTCCCTTCGTTGTGAAGTTGAACTTGACTCTAGCTAAAACCTGAAAAAGTTATGCATATGATGATGAGATGGATGCAATGCTCTTAGGTATGCCTAAAATGCATATGCAACATATGTTATTTTTGGGCTCAGGAGAGAAATCTCGATCTCCGGTTGTTTTTCTGGAATCTTGGCTCTGGAATCATCAAGTTCTGATCCCTGGTCTCAAATTCTTCAAATGTTCAAATCTGATGTGCACATTCTATTTTTGATTTGAGAAATGCTATCCCAAGTATGTGCCTGAGCTGAGTGTAACGATTCAGATGATGCTTCAAGAGAAATTGTCTCAAAAGAGACAGAACTCGTTTCAAGGGAAACGGTCTCAAAGATATTTGTTGCTTCAAGGGAAACGGTCTTAAGGGAGACAAAATTTTGTTTTAAGAAAAACTGTCTCAAGAGAGACAAAACTTAGTTCCAAAGAAATTGTCTCACGGGAGATGAAATTAGTTCCAAGGAAAACATATTCAAAGATGATGCTTTAAGAGAAATTGCCTCAAAAGCGACATAATTCGTTTCAAGGGAAACGATTTCAAAGATATCTGTTGTTTCATGAGAAACGAAATTTTGTTTTAAGGGAGATAAATTCAAAGATTTTGTGTTTCAAGAGAAACTGTCTCATGGGAGACAAAATTGTTTCGAGGGAAACAATCTCAAGGTTTTGTGTTTCAGAGAAACTGTCTCAAGGGAGACAAAATTTGTTTCAAGGGAAATTATCTCAAGAGAGACGAAATTCATTTCAAGGGAAATGTTTTCAATGTTTATGTTTCAGGAGAAACTGTCTCAAGGGAGACAAAATTTTGTTTCAAGGGAAACTATCTCAAGAGAGACAAAATTCTTTTCAAGGGAAATGTTTCCAATGTTTATGTTTTAAGAGAAACTGTCTCAAGGGAGAAAAAATTTTGTTTCAAAGGAAACTATCTCAAGAGAGACAAAACTCATTTCAAGGGAAATGTTTTCAATGTTTATGTTTCAAGAGAAACTGTCTCAAGGGAGAAAAAATTTTGTTTCAAGGGAAACTGTCTCAAGAGAGACAAAGTTTGTTTCAAGGGAAACTTTCTCAAGAGAGACAATGGTTACAATTGAGACAAATCATAAAACTAGAGTTCATTGGATATCAAAGAATTAATTACAATGTTAATCCTTCAATAAATTATAGCTATTTGACAAGTGTCAAGATCAAAGCTATCTTTGAGAGATGGTCAAGTAAGGAAAGGATAAAAAGTCTCAGGTTATTGTGTTTGGTCAAAGGTTTGGCATTTGATGCTCAAAGGATTGATGGGGTAGCTTGCATGCTTCTCTACTGGAAGTGTTCTCTGACTCCCAACCTTCGTTGTCACACTCGGATTGTGCGATGCCTTATCAAGGAATTTGTGTGATCGCTTCAGTTGCACAATTTTTATATTCGAGCCGCCTTTTCAGGTTTTCAACTCGAATCCTCCTTTGGTTTCAAGACGTTATTCAGGATTTACGTCTTGAACCCCCCCTTTGTTATTTTTCTCTACCATACATTAATTACATTGTTTTTTTGCAAACAAAGATTAATCCTGATGGGCGGGATGAAATCTGAAGATAGTCTCTTCTGTTTAGAAATCTATGTATGATTAGAAGGGACTTTTAAGGCACGTAATGTAGGCCAGGGTTCGTGGTTATGAAAGAAAAGGATAAATAGGACCAAACAAGTGTTTCAGGGTATTGAACCAAGGATCAATTCATTCTGATGCCATCGATCTTGTCCTGCTCAAAATGTCTCTTTCTCTTGATGCTCTATGATCTTCGAGTGAAGGGATTCAGTGATTCGGGAATGATTGTGCTTGATCAATCTCATTGAAGCTTGATGCACCATTTGTCTTTAGGGAATTTTTGCATGTGCTTTTTGTTCCCTTTTTTATTTTTGTTCTTTTTTTTTGTTCTTGTTTTTTCCTTTTTTGCTTCTTTTCTTTTTTCTTTTTGCCCTTTTTGTTCTGATTGAATCATCGCACTTGGCATTTGGTTCACCTTTCGGTATCTCATCTGAATCAATGTCTTCACTCATGTGAGCAGATTTTCTCCACCTTGCCCCCCAGTGTGGAGGGTGATCCTTGGTTAGGGTTGAATCAGAAGAAAAATACTATAGGCTCAAAAGGGGACGCAAGGGATATATATTTTCTCCTGTTGTGAAGGGATAAAGAAAGAAAGCCATTCATCATTTCATACATGTAAGTCTTCACAGAAGAGGTATCCCCAGGGGGATAGATTTTCAGGATTAATTCTATTCACATGAAAACAGTGCAATTAATGCATGATAGAATTATTTCGAATGAATTATTTTTTCTGCTCCTTACTCCCAACATGTCTCAATGTTCAGGCTCCTGGCGAGATGCCCCAAACTGTATCTTGGAAGAATGCTCATGTTCAAATGAACAACTCAATGCCTTGGGTTTTAATGGTAAAAAAGGTTAATTTTGAGTCTAAAAAGACAGTTGTGTGATCTTATTGACTCAAAGAAAGGTGTGGGTGTATCAAAAAGATAAAGGTAATGTTCAAGAATTTCAAATGGAGGTAATGTCAAAATTTGGTTTTTTGATAATGACCATGAGTTATTTTGGGTAAAGAATCAAGGTGTTTTATTCTAGGGTTTGAGACAGGGTAAGAAAGGTCTAATCTTGTCATATGTCAAAAATCTATAATTCTTGAAGAATTAAAAGAATCCTTAATTCATTTAATATTCAAAGAACTAAAGATTAAAATTTGTTCAATTGCTCCACCTTAGAAAGTAACATGAATTCAATCGTTTAAAAGATGTGTTCAAACAAAATACTCCTCTAAGTGCAAATGGTATATGCCATGCCCCCTTCTTCGGCAAGCGCCTTACAGTTTTCAGAAGAATGTTTGGGAATCCTTATGTGGCAACAACTTCAACATCGTAGCCCTTAGGAGATGGGTACTCTTTTCTCAGATCATCCTGGCAGGCTTAGTCCTACAATCAGATGATCCAGCTCCCCCTGTACTGATTTCAGTTTTTCTTTAATTGTTAAAATCTGGCTTCCATGTGGTGTAATGTGGTTAAGACCACTTCATCGAATCCTCCGTGATTTAATTTCATGTTTATGAAAATGCTTAAAAATGTAGATGAAGATGCAAAAATGCAAGAATGCAAGAATGCATGAAATGTTCGAGGCATTGATCCAAGAAATGTGACTGTTATTATGAATAATCCTTATTGGGGACAAAAATGTTTTATCTTTTAAGAGAAAAAAATATCCTGACAGCTTCTGACATGTTGACTAGTCTTCTGCTTTCGTTTTTCACCGGTTGAATAACCTGTCGAACCGCTCCGGCCTCTCTGGATGAACCGTGAAAATGTTGAGTTGTTTTTTGTACTGGTCCAAGAAGTCTCGAATGATCGCATCTCGAGCATTTACTTTTGTTGAGCCTGTTCCCAACGAATTCGTTATTGGAGCCCTTAATTGATAGGAACTATGTGAAGTTCATTAATCTGTTTCTTGAATTCGCCGGCAATGGTCTCCAATTTCAGCTATCATTTTGCCATTGTTGTGTTCAAAGGGACTTCCGAGATACATAACCTTCATCTTGTCCCTGCAACCTCTGCCAGTTAGTTCTTCAAAGATAAGCTTTCATTGTGCTTGATGTAGACCCGGTTCATTTTGGGTCTTTTATAATGCAGCAGAGTGATATACTCTTCAATTGTGGGCACCACGTCTTCTGGATTGAATGTGACACATAGTCGCCTTGTAGACTATCCTCTGTATTTTCATCTCTTGTATTACAACACCTTTGTCCATGGATTCAGATTATTCGAGTTTTAACAAACACGTTTTAGTCGATCAATGACCTCTTTTTAATGATGCAAGTGATGAAAATAAAATAAAATAAAGATGAAAAGAGTTAGTGAGGTGAAAAATAATAAAAAACGATCATAAAAATGAAAGTCCTACCCCACATGCTTATTATTCCTATCCGGACATGATCTCCATCCCGCATGCTAATTTCAAACAAATCCTAACCGCATATTTGTCTAGTTCGCATGCTTTGAACAGAAAGTAAAGCATGAAATAAAACAGCCTAGGGTTTGAAGTGAGGTTTTGGGGTGGGCTCTAATTCTCCATAGTCTCCCGGTTTAGGTTCTAAAAAAACGGTACCCGAGTTCTCCTTGCTGGTGCCCCTTTGGGCTTGCCAGACCCTTAGTCCTAAACCCATCACAGGTTTGTGTGGACTAAGTTAAACTCGAGAGGACACATTCCCTTATGTCTATGCGGAGAATAAATTCACACGAAGACATAAGGTATATGAATCCCGAAGGCTACTTGCTAGGCATATACGGTGAATAAATTCACACGAATGCGTCGCTTTCACCCCCACTTAAAACGGGTTCGGAGCTCGGGTTTAGAGCCTTAGATGAAAAAAGACTTTAAGGGTTGAAATCATTGAGAAAACGGTTAGTACAACTAATTACTCGAAAATATAATCAAAAGTAAGTAATAAGGATCGAAATGTTACTTTAAAATTTAAACTTACCCTTTTCATTAAAAAGACAACTGGAAATTGCCTTAGCCTGACTCACTTACCTGTGTCCCCAGCAGAGTCGCCAAGCTGTCGTAACCGTCTTTCGGTTGGGCCACGGAATTGGGCTTCGACTTGAAAAATGTGATTGGAGTCGCCACTGATTATTTATTTTAAAAAAATAGGTTAATCGGATACCTTATATCTTACCTGATCTGCGTCTTACCAAAGATATGTCGGATTCGGGAGTCGGTTACGGTCAAGGAAGGATTAGCACCCTTGAACCGCCCTTTCGGTACTACGTAATTTCCAGTTGTTTTTAATTAAGAAAATCGAAAGTTAAAATTTAAAGGTAACATATGATCCAAAATTACTTACCTCCGATCAATTTGAAAGAGTACCCTTAAAAAGTTGAGAAACGCGTTAAAGGAAAAAGGAAATAAGAGTAAATGAAATAAAGAAAATAGAAGGGAAAAATAAAATAAAAATGATGAAAAACTAAAAGAGGAATAAAAATATATAATTATTAAGTGCAAAATAATAATAATGATAATAAGTATTAAAATAAAAAAAACGTAATCACACCAAAAGAAAGTAAAAAAAGAAAGTCAAGGTTTGGTGAAGTATAACTGTCGGGAAGGAAAAAGACGATAAGGGGTAGGACCGTAGTTAATAAATGAGTGTGATGTATCTCTATAATATAGTAAGAATGAATAAACAAAAAAAATTATGATATAATATATATATAATAAATAATAACGAAAAAAAATAATTTAATAAAGTAAAATATAATAATGTAATATAATATAAATACATGAAAACAAAAAATTAAAGAAGTATAAAATATAAAAATATAATTAAATGTATATATATGCATATGTTTAAAAAAAGTAAAAATAAAAAATAAAATACAATAAAAAATATACATATAATGATAATAATAGTAGCAAAAGAGAAAAATATATTTATATACGTTAATAGTAAAATAATAATAAATATAATAGTTATAAATATATATATATAATAACTTTAAAAAATATTAAAATAATATTAGAATAAAAATAATTAATATATATATATACTTAATAATACGAATTATCAAAAAGAAATAAATAAAAATATGAAAATAATACATAAGGGACCGTTCATCGG
Source organism: Hibiscus syriacus (assembly GCF_006381635.1). Taxonomy (NCBI): domain Eukaryota; kingdom Viridiplantae; phylum Streptophyta; class Magnoliopsida; order Malvales; family Malvaceae; genus Hibiscus; species Hibiscus syriacus. Next base: position 2,421,913 of record NW_024062775.1, on the reverse strand, counting down.
CGGCCAACCTAAAAAAAATTGATTTTTAAAAGCCTTTCCTTCCCTCGTTTTAAATATTCTAGTATTTTTCCAAAACGGCCTCGGGGTTGTGTAGATCTAAAAGAAAAGTTTCGAACGACAACCCTTTTTCCTCGGCCAAAACTGTTTTTTTTCAAGCACAAAGACGAATAACAACACATGCAAGTGAAGAAAAGAATGCGAAAGGTAAAAGCTTTCACCTTTTATTGCTCCTGAATTGTTTACAATAGCTTCAAAACAATCTATTTGCTCGTATTTTTTTCTGGTAATTTCGTATGCCCATCGTGTGTTACAATAGTGAGCTACAATGGCTATTTATAGTGCTTGTGGATCCTATCTTTAGGAGTTTAAAACATAGCAAAATTCTATCCTATTTTTAGGAGTTGAATCCTAGCAGAATTCTATCCTATTTTTTAGAGTTTGAATCCTAGTAGGACGAAAAAGGTGTGTTGACAGTTACCTTTTGTTTTTTACTCCTTATAGGTTCATTATCACTTTTATCATCACTAGGGTTTTCCTAAAAGAAGAAATATTCTCATCTCATTTCAAGTCATGATTACTATGCTTTTTAAGAAGAAAAACATTTTCAAAGAATACTACATATCTAGATTCACATATTGAATAATCAGGCAATAGCATAAATATGTAAGCAGTACTATTTAAAACATAACCAATATACACAACATCAATAAGTTTATATCTGATTGTGTTCCTTTTAGAAGCATGAAATTCTACCTTTGCTAGGCACCCCTACACTTTTAGATAATTTAAATTAGGAGTATGACTTTTTCACAACTCATATGGGATACAATCTAACATTTTATGAGGCACTCTATTAAGGATATGATTAGCAGAAAGTACGCCATCCCCTATATGTTATCAGATAAAACAGAGCTAAGCAAAAGAGCATTCATAATTTCTTTTAAAGTTATATTCTTTCTTTCAGCTATGCCATTTTGTTGTGGTGTGTAAGGGGCAGAAAGCTCATGAATAATACATTCTTTCTCATAAGTTTCTTTAAGAAGATTAGCCATATATTCTCCCCCTATCAGATCTAATTCATTTTATTCTTTTGTCAAGTTGGTTATCTACTTATGCTTTGTACATTAAAAAGATTTTTTCTTTTTTATCTTTAAACATAAAGAGATAAACTTTAGAAAATCTAGAGTAATCATCAACAAAAATGATATAATATATTTTTCCACTTGTACTCTCTATATTTCCAAAATCTTCTAAATCTATATGAACTAATTCTAAAAGTTCAGTTTGTCTAAAAGTAACAGATTTAAAGTGAGGTCTAGCATGCTTTGCTTTAACACATATTTCACATTTATTAAAGTTGGTTTCATCTAGATTAGGAATCATGTTCATTTGTTTTAACCTTTTTAAAGAGTGAAGATTCATATGACCTCATCTAGCATGACACATATCATAAGTCTCAATAATATAAACAGAAGTAGATGTCTTATTCATAACATTAGTCAAAGTTTCAATCACAAAGATTCCCTCATAAGTCAAAAATATTAATTTAATTTATGCCTTATTTAAGAGACCACCACTAATAAGTTTTCTACGTAATGCAGGAACATACAAAACATTATGCAGAGCAAGAGTTTTCGTAGAAGTAAGTTTCAATAAGATATTTCCTTTATCGAATAATTTTGAACTCCTAGAATTTCCCATGTAGACTTGTACACCTTTATCTACATCTTTAAACTCGGTTAACATTTCTCTATTGGCATAAAAGTGTTTGGAAGCGCCAGTGTCCACTACCCACTCAGTTTGGTTTTCCACCGAATTGACCTCAGAGACTACAACAACAATCATTTCATCTGGATTCTCGACCAAGTTTGTGATAGCCATGTTCTTACAGTAAGTAGATAGAAATTGCTTATAAATTGTTGGAAAAAATTGCTTACTGCAACACAAAAGATTAACACTTATTGGAAAAATAAATAAGGTAAATAAATGAATACCAAGTAATTTTACTGTGCCGTGTAGTCACTGCCTTAGAATCAATTTCGCTCGAACTCGTGTAATCCCTAACAATGGATGTTTCCCCCCAAGGTTAACATAGTTTTCCAAATTTCGTACACCCGAAATAAGGAAGTGGAACTCTAATAGTGTTGCTCTTTTCTGGAAGAAAGGAAAATATTTTATTCGGGGTAAATCCTTCGAAAAAATATCAAAGGCCACTGGAAAAGGAAAAACTTCACTATGCTTCGTGAAGAGAGAAAATGTAGAAGTAAAGAGGAAGATGAATAGGGATGGGCAAGGGTCGGGTTTAGGTCAGGTTTCGACCAACCCGACCTGACCTGAAAATTTTACATCCTTCACCCGACCCGACCCGACTAAAAAAATATATACTCTCCAACCGAACCGACCCGACTTTTTGAGATAAAATCCGAATCCGATCTGACCCGAAATAATAAAAAAATATTATTTTATTCAATAAAAGTAATGATTTAATTAAAAATAATAATATTTATAAGGATTTTATTGTAATTATTCTTAAATATATAATGTAAAATTATATGTTTTTCGGGTCGGGTCGGATATTTTTCACCCTAAACCCTAAAGATGAAGTGAGTGAGTAGGGATGGCAAAAAAACCCGAACCCGACGGGGAAAACCGAAAACCGAATTTAACGGGTCGGGTTCGGGGATGATAAATGAGGATGGGGATAGGGAAAACCCGTTTATATTAAACGGGGATGGAGGCGAGTTTGGTAATCCCCACCCCGATTACCCGATTACCCGGCCCGATGCCCGACCCGATAAATATTAAAAATAATTATTTATTATATATAATATTAATAACATATTTTAAATTAACCCTTAAATATTTTTTATTATTTGTTTCACCCATACTGACCCACTTTAAAACATCGTCCCCGCTTCGATTTCTAGAATTTACCTCAATTTTTGCTGTCTCATAAAATTCTTTTTTTCTTTTAATCGTGAAAATAGTACTTACACTTCTTGTTTGCAATCACGTGTGAACCTTTAATATCTTTTAATAGACAAACATTGTCTAGTTAAATGGGAAAAGTCTGGTTGGTTTGGTGGTATTGTGCCACTTCCAACGAACGTGTACTTGCTGCAGGGTCCTCGTCCAGTACACCATTACACACCTGAAGCCCACCACTAGCATTGACAAGCTGGAAATTATGTTCAGCAGAATTTAAAATCAATGCAACTTACATATTGTCTTCGTCTCTTCGACAACAACCCTCATTTTCACCTCGCATTCCAATAACCTCATACAAGTTGTCTCCATTACACAAGCTTTAACGTTCCTCTGACAAAGCGAAATATGTGAATTAGCCATATTAAAATCAGCCTCGAGACCTATACCAACATCACGTTCTTCCCTAGCAAATGGAACAACAGCTGCTCTCTAGTATTAAATTTGAAAATTCTAAAAAATTTCGGTTAATTCAAAAATTAACCGAATTAATCAAAATTTATTCGGTTCGGTTAATATTTTCAAAAAAAAATTGGTTCGATTAACGGTTAAAGAAAAAAAATAGGTTAATTCGGTTAATGGTAGTTCGGTCGGTTCGGCCACCGAATTAACCGAATGAACAACCCTACCGATACCCGTTTAAATAAACGTTTATGCTAAACGGGGATACTCGTTTCCCTGCGATTTTTCCCGATTACCCGGTGGGGATCCCCGTTTAAATCTCCACAGTTTTTTAAACGGGGACGGATACCTATTTTTTAAACGGAGACGTGGGGACCAATACCCGGCCCGAACCCGACCCGTTGCCATCCCTATGAGTGAGTTGAAAGTGAAAAGAGGCCCTCATTTTATAGCTAAAAACACGAGGGCATTTAGGTAAAATTACCAAGCAAAAATTTAGTAAAAAAATCAACAAAAAAAACTCTAAAAATATCAACCCATGTTTTTCAGCATTTGAATTTAATTTATTTAAATTTTAAATTTAAATAAATATATTTCTTTGCATTATTTATAAATATAACCAGCACTTACAATTATAAATCAATAAATACGATACTTCAAGAATATTCACAGATGGTATTATTTCCAATATTATTCATAATTAATGGGTTAATAATATTATAAATATTTAGAAAGTAGAAACAATGGCAAACATGAATAAAGTAATAAACATTTCATTTTATTATTTTATTTCAAAAATTTATTTTCTATTTTATAAGTTTGCATGGCACAACATTAAGATGCTACATTTGAGCCGAAACCTTTTATAATTGTTAAACAGTGATGTGTCTGAATAATATGACTTATTAGTTTTTAAATATTTTATTTTTCAAATACCATTATTTAACTTCATTATAATATGGATAATATATAAAAACAAATATTTATAATGATTTAACATGTTTTATTAATAAATACAATTAATTCGGAAAAATAATTATCAATATATATTTTATATGATGAAATATTTTTCATGTGCAAATAAATGATCTTATAGACTGAATTCAGATAAAGATGTACAAGCATGTGCATGAATTTAACAAGAATTTTTCCCTGGTCCACTGCCCTACCTGCCCGTGCTTATTTCTAATAAAAGTTAATAAAACTTTGGGTTCTTAATGTAACAAAAGTTTTTACCATCTATGATATGATGTATAATCATAAATTTCTTTATATGATAGAGTTTATATGGCATGTCGCGTATCGCAACATGATACTAAAGTGATGTATCGAAATACATTAGAAGTATATTTGTTTTTATTATGTAAATATTAAATAATATAAGAATTTATTTAAATTAATTATTTATTAAAATTTAACTTTAATTTTAATAGAATTATAATTAATTGTTGAAGGATCAATTTCGGTTATAGCTTTTCGATAACATTGTCCCCAAATTCACATGTTAAATTTATATAATAGTTTAGTTTGTAAGTTTATGACAATGGATTTTTTATGAGTTATTTAAATTTATTCTAATTTGATACGATAATGAACATGTTAAATTTAATATCAAATATTTAACTTATTAAAAAATACATTGTATAACTAATTTAATAAAATTTATTTATAAGTAATTTTATATTTATCTATCAACAACAACAACAACAACAATACCATATTCCCATATGCAATGGGGTAAGGGGGAGGTAGGGTAGTAGACTGCCCCCAAACGCCAAGTTTGAGAGCAGCTTCCGTGTAAGACCTCTAGCAGTCAGAAAATTAAAAAGAAAGATAAAATGCAATGCATGTATAAATAAATAGAATAAATACATAGCTGAAACATGCATCATATGCAGTCCACGTATGCGCGTCTTTAATGGGAAGTAATCCTTGCAAATAAATCTCTACGTGAAAATCTCTGCATATAGATAAAAACGTAAGACCCGACTAAATTTTAAAAATGTTATATAACAAAAATCTTATTTCAAAAATAATCTTCCATCCGTATAGAACCAAACGCAGTCTTAATACAAGTTGTCTTCCCCGGCTTCTCTCATTGAAACAGTATCTTCCGCCCCACTCTCTTTCAACTCTCTTTTTTGGCTTTTCTGTATTATGGACAAAATGCTCTTCCCCACAAGCTACTGATAAACCCTTTTTCACACAAACCTTTCAGCTTGATGAATTGAGCACTTACTTGTTTTTTCGAGGTTTTATAACACCTCACCATTTTAGGCTCCCTCTGATATGAAAATGGAAGAAAACCTCGACTGTCCGCCCTCAAATCTCCTCTGTTTGGAAATCACGAACTCTTGCTTTGACGAGGATCTCGATTTCAATTCCTTGAATGAGTTTGGGGTTTCCCCTGGTTGTGACCACCACCTTAAAAATCAAATCTTTAATCAACAAGACCCCTTTTTTATAAACGACATATCAACTTCTTTGATGGGTTGTTCTGGTTTTGCGATACAAAGTGATGATAGAATCAAAGAGATGGTTGAAAAAAGAGGTGGAGCATTTGCCTGAAGATGATTATCTCAAGAGACTCAGAACTGGAGATTTGGATTTGAGTGTTAGGAGAGAGGCTCTTGATTGGGTTTGGAAGGTCTGTTTTTTTTTCTTTTCAAATGAAATTCTTGAGTTCCTTTTCTTGTTTTATCCATTTCATCACATTGTTTTTTTTATGATCATATTTTATTTTTGGATCAATCAATTTCCAAGCTACCATAGATTTTTTGTTTTGTAGTTTTCAACCTTTTCTTCTTTAGTGGAAACTAGATATTAGAATTTTTTTATATTTTCTATGATTCCCCTTGTCATTCTGCATCTTTGATAATGTGTCATGATTGATGATGAAACAATTCAATCATCTTTGACTTGATCTTTCATTTGGTGATCAACAGGCTTCAGCTTATTACCATTTTGGACCTTTGAGTATTTGCCTAGCCATTAACTATTTGGACCGATTCCTAGCAGTTTATGATTTACCTGTAACTTCGATTCCTTATTTTTTTTATTACATCATAAATCATTGCCACTGATCTTTGTCTTGCATCCTCTGGTTTGTTTCTCTATGTTTTGTGCTAAACATGACAGAGAGGTAAAACATGGACCGTACAATTGCTTGCTGTTGCTTGTTTATCAATTGCAGCCAAAATGGAGGAGACAAAAATGCCTCTACTTGTAGATTTGCAGGTTGGAGAACCAAAGTTCGTGTTTGAAGCTAAAACAATATACAGAATGGAGGTTTTGGTTTTATCCACATTGAAGTGGAAAATGCAAGCCATTACGCCTTGCTCTTTCATTGACTACTTCCTGAGTAAAATCTGCAATGATCAATCTCCATCATCAAGTTCAATGTCTAAATCATTACAACTGATAATAAACACAATCAAAGGTTGTTTCTCAATGTCCAAAACGGACAGAATTGTTACCTTATCTGTCCAATTTTTCATTGTCTTAATGGGGTTTGGTGTGTGAAAATGAATGCAGGTATTGACTTCTTGGAATTCAGACCATCTGAGATAGCTGCAGCAGTGGCAATTTCTGTATCAGGAGAGATGCAAACAGTAGCAATTGACAAGGCAATTTCATCTTTCACCTTTGTACAAAAGGTAAAAAAATAAGCAGTAAAAATATAAAAAACAAAGATCTTGCACTCTTGGTATTGATCCTTTTTTAGTATTTAGATGATTCAGTAAGATGTGATTATTTTGTTGCAGGGTAGAGTATTGAAGTGTGTTGAACTGATGAAAGATTTGTCATTCATTAATGGTGCTGCTGCTGTTGCAACTCGACACTCATCAGCTGCCGCTTCTTCCACTGTGCCCCAAAGCCCCATTGGGGTGTTGGATGCAGCTGCATGCCAGAGCTATAAAAGTGATGAAATAACAGTTGGCTCTTCGGCGAATTCTTCTCATTCTAGTCCCGACATTAAAAGGAGAAAACACGACGATGACGATGACAACAACGACAACGATAAAACTTCCAGACAGGATTGTCATGAGATGTGAATTTACCCTTCCTTTTTTAATTAATTATTTTAAATAGTCTAAAATCAATATGGTTGAATGGGAACTTTGGTGTGGTTTGGGAGCTCAAATAGTGAGAAATGGGAAAATACAAAAAAGAAAGAAAAAAGGTGGAGAATGATTTCCAAGGTCTTCAATGCTAAAAGCATGAAAAGAAGTTGTCACCAGCTGTTTATATAAATCAAGAAACCCTCAAATTACAGCTATTGGTGTCACAGGCAGAAATGAATAGAATGGTGGTGTTTAACCAGTGACCTCTGGTCAAAAAAAGAATGGTGGTGCTTAAAGCAAATCTCACATTTATTTTAATTACTAAAAGCTCCAAGATAATAAGTAATTAAATATCCAAAAAAGGGCAAAAAAAAAGAATAGTTGTAAGTAAAAATATGACCGATTTAAATTGTAATCCAAAAAGACTGTCTGAACTGTGCTGACATCAAGCATCACACGGTGTCGTTTTTTTTGTTGGTTATAGGGATAAAAAAAAAGGGCACATGTGGGTAGTGGGCCCGTCTGTGGGTGGCCCCCAGTCAACATCTTTTGCTTAGTTGAGTTGAGTTTGGTGTCTGAACTCAGAAATTTGAAGAATGAGATCATGTTCCAGTGTATGCATATATAAGATGGATTTCCTTAGAAAATCCAGATGGCTTATAAAGACATAATAAAGAAAATCATTAATGGATAAATAAAAAAAAAGTGTTTAATCTCATCTGTTATCATCGCTGAGTTTGAGGAATTGCCATTGTCGATTACATTAGAATTTTTATTGAACAAGATTAGGAAAATGTTGCTTTTATTTGATGAATCATATATTGTAATGGCCACGTTAATATCCCAGGAGGCTGCACAAAAGGTAAGCTATTTAAATACTGCACAGATCTTTATACGTAGAGAATTTGTTGTCTCCTTGACTAGAATATTACATATATTTTTATATCAGAATATGGATTAATTTTGGGTTTAGCTAAAATAGAAATAATATCAAAGACTCCGAATGGTATCCGCTAAGATTCTGCTATACTTTTTTTTTCTCGAGAAAAATAATGAATTTTCCATCTAATGACCAAGAGCGTGGTTGGGGGTGTGCAAGGTGGGCGATCGCGTAGGGTCTAGAAAATAGGAGCCTAAAATCGATTATATCTATCAGTTGTTGACATTGAGAAACATAAAAATAAAGACTCCAAAATCAAATATATACATCAATTATTGTCATTAAGAGCATAAAAATAAAATTCCCCTTCATAAAAATTTATACATAACTTCCAGTCATTTAGCCAGGCAAAAGTCACGAGATAATGGTTTCAAAATAAAAATTTCTTGAGATAATACAATTGAATGATTAATTGTTGAGATAAGATGAATTTTATATTAAAAGAATTAGTCGTCGGCTGTTCCGGGCGACCTGCTAGGTCGCCATGCACGCCTGAGAAAAGAGGGAGCTTTGTTCTTTCTGGGTTTTCACTTTGTTTTATTTACAGATGCCTGAGAAAGGAGGGAGCTTTGTTATAGTTCATCAATGACGTTTTGGGTCAGTTTAAACAAGATTACATCACCTTGAAAGTGAAGTCCTTTGTTAATATCAATCAAACTCACCAAAATCCCTCACATTCCCTTCGAAATTTCACCTTAAACCCCACTTTAAACACCAAAAACCTCCCCCTTTCCAGTGTTAATTCAACGAAATCCAATGACTTTTCGGTTCTGAACTGGGTTTCGACTGAGCTTGAGAACAACTTTACTGTAAATTTATTGAGCAGGTGGTTGGCTAAAGGAGGAGAGACGGAGGTAGAGAAAGACTGCAGTAGTGGAGGAGAAGAGAGGGAGAAGAGACCAACAGTGAACGACACTATTCAAAATACATTATTTGGGAAAATAATTTTTCTCCTTCCTCATTTCAGCCATTCTTTATTTTCAAAGCTCCATGGAAGTAAAATTGCCCATTTAGCCACGTCCCTGTTAATGACTGCAGCCTTTTACCTTAAAACAGAAACTCAAAAAGCAGCCACCCCTTAGAAAACCAGCAGACAAGAGAGAGTATAAAACAGTAAAATAACGCAAAACTTTGACCGATAAAAGCACAGCTAAGCAAAAGGTTTATATATTAGAGAAAGAAAAAAAAGGAAACCCAAAGTTTGTAACTGACAGAGCCATTAAAGGGAGGGATCCCTATGGCACGAACAACCCTTTTTTTCATCTCTGTGTATGCAATGGGAGCATTTGAAAGGGAAGGGAAGAATACCAACAGAAGAAGTGAATGACATACGACTGTTAAAAATATATATATAAGTAATGAATATTTGTTTATTATATAATTTTTGGTAGCAACAAGTATAATGATGATGGCCAGCTCATTTTTTACGATTGCAGCCGTTCTATATATGGTTTTCTGTTCACTTTTGAACACTGCAATCATTCTTGTGGGGGACCCGAAAATTGTCACTGTCTCACTGCAAAAACTGGATTGAGTTGCTAGAACAAGACTAGATGAGTATCATAGTCTCAACCTTTTTCTGATTATAAGGATTGGTTGTAGTAGTACTGTTGGATGTCTATATTTATTGTGGTACAACTATATCTGAATTTTTTCGTATGATATTAGGATGAAATTATATCTAATATTACATAAGGATAATCCTTTGGATGTTTACAAGGTTTTTATAATTAACGGGAAAACGAATGTTGACGGGAAGAGAAAGAGTCAAAGAGACGTAAGGGTAACAGAGAGGAGCACGAGCCCGAAGGAGGAAGAAGAATCATATAAACAAAGGGTACATTTCTCTTTTAGTCACTTACTTTTAGAATGCTTTCAATGTAGTCGCTAAACTTTTAAACCTTATATTATAATTATTGAACTTTTAATTCGCTTTCATTAAACTAACTAATAAATACCATTATTTAATAAAAAATACTAACATGACCTTCTTTTCTTCGATTTAAACTTGTCAAATAACCTTATAATCTCGTCAAATTCTAATCAAAATTTTTTTAAAAATAAAACTTTATGCTATGTCACTATCAATCATTATATCAACGAATCTCTATTAATCTTATGGCTAAATATATTCTTTCAACAGTTAAATTGACCGACGATGTCAACAATTTTTTAACGGGTGCTAATAACAATGATTGTGATGAAAATGAAATAAAAGTTTAGTGATCACGTACAAGTTTTAAAAGTTTGAGGACCAGGGGAAAGCACCCTAAGTTTTTTAGTGACTACAAGTGTAGTTCACCCAAAAATAAATCAAAAGATTAACATAGAAATAGAAATTAGTGTGTGCATGGTGGGGGAGATGTATAAAAGGGATTTTGCTCATAGCACAAGCATTCAGCATCGATCCCTTTATTTGTCATCTTCTTTGTAATTCCTTTTTCATGAAATCAATAAAGAAAGCTGGGTCATATTATACCCAGCTTGAAGTTGTTAAGGTTGTCTTCTTCCGATTCCTCAATACCCATTGAAACTTCAAGGTGGCTCATATATATTAATGTAAATGCATTTTTTTATCATATTAAGCTTTATTTATTTATATATGTTTAATATTAGGATTATTATCAGATTTATTTTCGTGTAAATCTTTTTTTTTCTCTCAACTTTCACTCGGAAGAATGCGATTAGATTATATTAGAATTACAAATGATATTTAGGCGACTGTATTTGGATACGGGTAGTTAAAAAATATATATACAAATAAATATGTATAGCGTTTGAAATTTTCACGTTAGTAGCATTTACCATTTATAATCTCTGTGTTAATGATCTTATGCTCTGTTAATTTAAAACCTCTTTGACAGTGGAGGCAGTTATATGCAGCAAAAGCAGGCAAAAGTCGACCCGTAAAGGAAAGAGGAAGAAATGTAAAATCAACAATCGAAGTTACTAAATTGATTATTGCAAGTCATGAGTTGAAAACAGTAAGAGATTTATTATATTATTTTCTTCTATAAAGTCACCTCATTTGTCATTCCTGTAGAATACTGAAGAGCTACCGGAGGAGAAAGCCTTATCAAATGCTTGCATGATCAGAATATTTGATGAAATTGTATTCATACAGATAGGAAGCTATGGAGTTGCAAAGCATCCTGTAGGTATTTAACTGCATCGTCATAGTTTAAGAAGCCCATGAACCAAAATTCATGGTCATCAATGGATATAACTTGGATGTACTTCTCGGACGGATTGACCCTGCTTGTTGAAGGATGAACTGATCTCAGGTGATGTAATGGCATAATTACCTGTTTAAGCAAGCAGTAAAGAAATGTTACTTCTGACTCGATAAACCAGGACAAACGCAAGATTTCATCTCAAGGGTGCGAATTTAAAAAAATTATAACACCAATACAAAGAAAATCAAGAATTTAAAATATTCAAGGAGTGGGAGTGCAGCGGGTGCATACCTCGATCCATTCTTGCAATAAACCTGAACACAACTCTTTGTATGCATAAAGTTAAAGTTATTGATAAGATTAATGGGAACATACTTTATAGTAGCTCCATTCGGACTGGCTACCATTATTATAGGAAAGAGGATTGTCACTGCAATATGCAAGCTTTGCCGTAGAAACATACAGAACTCCCATGACAGGACCAACAGATGTGGATAAGTAGCATGCAAATGAATCTAGGAGTTGCTCTTCAGGAACTGTTTCAAAAGTCTGTCTAAAGATCTTCTCATACCCACCTTCTGCTAAAACCTTTGTTCCCTGAGCAATTCTTCCCATGGCTGCCTCAGCAAAACTAGGGCTTGTTCTTACTGATTTAACAATACAGGGAAAAGGTACTTCAAGTACACATTTGGAAGTGACAACCCATTATCAATTGCAACCCTAAAAGCCTAGCAAACGCTATCTAATTCAAATTAGAACAATAACAAACCTAATCAACAAGAAGAGAAAAAAAGGATCAAAGAAGGCAATTTAAGAATAAAATGCATACAATGCTGCCACGTGTTTCCGGCCAGATCCTCGGCTTTTCTCGTCGCTTCTCCCACTTTCCTGGTCCATCTTCCTAAGAGATCCTTCACTGTATCCATCGTCTCTGTTTCCATTTTCAAATCCGAACGTAAATAAGTAAAAAGAAAAATCAAAATTCAAGCAGAAACAATACTAGAAATAAATGTGAAAAATTGCTAGCCTTTGAAGGAAGCCGAGGAAGATTCCTGGGCAGGAGCACTAGTAACTTAAGGATTGGTTCCATTAAGGGTGGACATGGCGGCGGCGTGGTGATTCACAGAAGGCGATTGATCAACTAACTGGGTTCTCCAAGAACCGATTTCCTCAACTCGGACGGTGACCTTTTCGGTGATTGATCGCTTTGAGCCTGAGTCTCCTTTGGGATTGTGAGTCTGTTTCTCATCCATTTTCTCGGGCTCTCTAGTTGGAACCACAACAAAGACCTTGGCATCCATTGCGGGATCCGAGGCCTTCTGGTCCATTTAAGCTTCGTTTCTTATGCCGGAGATTGCGTTGAGCTGGACTTGGGCTCGTTTCCGTTCTTCTGTTTCTCCATTGCGGGAACATGTTAGGCAACCGACTTTATGAATGGATAAACCATTTCAATAAGATAATTTCAATTGCATTGTCACATTGACAGTTAAACTATGTGTATATCATTAAATTATATAGTGTTTTATTTTGATATTAAACTATGAATTTTATTTATTAAACAATTTTAATTAAATCATTTTTTTGTTGCCCTCTAGTTCAAGACTTCGTCTTGATTAATCTGGATCGACTCGGGTCGCACATCTGACTTTGGTGGGTGAATCTCATAGCAGAGATTTTCTGTATATACAAGCATTCAAACTTGAGACCTTACTTAAGCGATATCAAACTGCTTACTACTTGAACCAACTCTATTGGTAATTAAATCATTGGTTATTAATTAATAATAAAAATATTAAAGCAAATCCATCCTTCATCCAGGCCGTGCCATTGAACAAGGTGCAGGCGATCGGGAGCAGATTCATGGAAGTGGTTCACCCAAGCCAAGCCACACTTTGCTGCATCTATATGGCGTCCTTCATTGGTGAAAAAAATTCAGTTCTCCTCTTCCCAAATAAAATATTCCAGGGAATCTCCGAGTTATTCACAGTAGAAAAATCTTGGGATGATGAGCGGCTGCTGCACTGCATCGCCAGAAGCACGCTCTCGAAGAACGTGACGTGAAGCAACTTCCACCACTAAGCGCACAGCAAGGGTTATTCGATAGTCGGCGCCGGCATCTTTCATAATTTGTGAGCAATCAGTCCCTAACGGCAATCCAAATGAAGAACTGATTCGCTGAGGAATTCAAGCTTCCAACTAAATTTCTGACGGCAGCTATTAACTTGTAGGCATTATTACTCACTTTAAAACGATGCCAGGGTTCCCACTTCCAGTCACATCCATCATTTCCGTCGCCGACAGCATTCAAGATGTGCAATATAACTGTTAAACCAAGACTTTAACTTTCCCCAGTTCCATTGTCCATACACAAAATTCTATTGCATCCTGAGTAATGATAAGAGCAAAGCCAATTTTAAAATTAAAGACGTATTATGGCGACTTGTAATTAGAGATTGAAAAAAATTCTCAATTCGATTAGATTGAAATTTTTAATAAAATTTAAATCTAAATTGACTATAAAATAATATTCGTTTAGAATTTTTTATTATCAATGACACATTTTATCGACATAAAAATTAGCTGACCTTATTCTCATATGCAATGGGGTGAGGAGGATATAAGGTAGTAGGCTGACCTCAACGCCAGGTTGAGAGCAGCTTCCGTGGAAGACCTCCGGCAGTCAGAATTATGAATTGCCAACCGTGAGACTTGATCACACGACCACAAGGTTAAGAGCCGTGCGCTCTACAAAACGAGCTGGACGGATTATTTAAATTCTATCCTTGATAATATGAATCCTAAAAATATAAAATATAATTTGAGTTTAAATTTAAAGTTTCATAATAGAGAAAAAAACCCGTGTATGGGTTTTCTTTGCCTTGTGGCATAAAGTATCTTTGTCGTTTTGGACAGTACTTCTGAGTTTTCTGAGTCATTTAAAGTTTTTATTTTTTGAGTGTGGAGACGCAGTAGGGTAAGCGGTTTGCTATGGGGGAGATCGAGAGGGAATTGGACAATCTCCAATTAGGTGAGGAGGAGGAGGAGGAGGAGGCATTTACTATTGGGATTTGGGTACTTTTGCTCAGATCTCTTTTGATTTTTTGCTTTGTGGGTCGATTTCTTACAACTAGAATGATCAACTTAGACTATGAGGATTACATTGGCTAATGTTTGGCACCCAATTTGGGGAATAGCTGTCACGAAATTGGGGGAGAGTAGATTTCTGTTCAGGTTGTACAAAAAAATTGATGCGATCAGGGTAGTATCTGAAGGTCCGTGGTACTTTAATTCTCATTTGTTGATTTTATATTTATTGAAAATGGGAGAGAATCCAATGGTGGTAGCGATGGATAAGTTGACTTTTGGGTGTTGGTTAACGATCTGCCAGTGGGGTAGCAGGTGACATTACAATTTGAGAATTTTCTTGGCGTGTTTGTGGAATATGACTCAAGCGCGGTTACGTTGGGGTATAGAGGGTCACCTGGATTTGGGTGTTGGTTAACAATCTGCCAGTGGGGTATAGAAGAGTAAATCACTTGGATGACTAATTATTTTGAAAAAAAAAATGAAAAATTCAATGCTTCTTGAAGATTGTTATGTGGAGGAATAATAAAAAAGACAAATCCCTTTACCTTCCGTTATATTCTTGCTTAAATATGACTCATTCAGTTTTACCATACAATAAAATGTCCTCTTATTTTTGGGTTATTTGAATTGTTCTTCTTGAAGGTTGTTTATTTTCTAAAAGCAAAATAAATTATTTCATTGTAGATGTGATTAAATAATTATCCCCATTTTGTCCGCAATTTTTTTTCAGCTCCTATTCATCTTAATTTACAAAGAAAATTATTGACCGAAACACAGGTTTTTTTTTATATATCACAATTCAAGCGGAGGTTTCATCAAAGGGGCGTTATTAGTTTAAAATCCCCAAAAAAAACTTTTAGAATAGTACTCCAAATAAGATTTTTTTTTTGAAAAAATACACTCAAACTACACACGAAAGATTATCTCGCATCCTATAAAAGGCGCGTAAAGGTCTCGTGTTATATAGGGCGTGAATCTCCTCCGGCGTGTAAACATTTTTCAGATAATGCAATTTATATTTCAATTAATGATCTCGTTTTCTACGTAAAGCGAGGTTCCTGAGATATTTACAATTTATCAAGTTCTTACAAAATTGAAATTAGAAAATAGATTCCATGACCTCGCATCCTACAAAACGCGAGGTTCATCTAAATACACATCTTTTCAACATATCTCACACTTTATATAATGCGAGTTTCCTTTTAACTCGATTCGAAGGGGTGCGAGGACCCCTATAAATAGGGCCTCCCAAACCGAATTCATCACACCTTACTCTCAAAATATATATCTATCTTTCTCATTTTTTCTCATATATATTCCATTATTCGATTACTATGGTGGGATTACTGAGGTTTGATCGAAGGCATGTATTTAATTATTGACGGATAAATCTAGAGGTAATTTTATTTATTTATTTATTTATTTATTTATTTTAATGGGTATGAACGGTCATTGACGTATTATAATAAACGTTTCACAAAACCTGATAATGATATTCTTCTGTATTTACACGAAGCCAGTTTTGGTTATGCTAGCACTATAATTGGTGGTACGAAGTTGCATCCTCCACTGATAAATGCATATCTAGAAAGGTGGAGACTGGAGACGTGCATGTTTCATTTTCCTTATGGGGAGTCGACTATTACCCTTGAAGATGTTGCATTCAATCTTGGGTTACCTATTGACGGAACGTCTATTACTAGTATTACCAATAGGTACTGGGTCGGCTTGTGTGAGGAAATGCTCAGACTTTATCTGAACAATAGTGATATGGATGGAGGGAATATTAAGATTAAATTTTTAGACGATAATTTTACGCAGCTACTCGACAATACTACTCTAGTAATTAAGGAAGAAATTTTTTAAATTTAAGTTTATTTGTTTTTATTTTTTATTTATAATATTAATTTTTTTATTTTATTGTAAAATTTTTACGATAATTTTTTTATTTATTCACATCATTTTTATTTTGCAGTGATTTTCTCGTGCTTATATTTTACGAGTTATTGGGGGATCTTGATGCTAGCTAAATCCAGAAACAAAGTGTATTTGATATGATTGTATCATCTACACGTTTTGTAAGACTATAAATATAAGAGTTGGGGATCGGTAGTGTTGGCCTTTTTGTTCTGGATAAAAAAGTTATTGGAGGGTGTTTGATATTGTTACAATCGTGGAATTGATTGTGATTGCCCTTTTTATAGCCTATTCCTACACACTCGACCCCATTTGAATTTCCACTACTTTGAAGGTAATTAAAAATAAAATGTTTATATATATTTAGATAATAATATGTTTTTTAGGGTTTTGCAAATAATTATATTTTGTTATATGAGTGATATGTGGACTGGTATACTAACTCACGCACACCTACTAAGAACTCTGCGTGATTTTAGATTGTTGATCGAAAAGATGACAGACGAGGTAATAATTTTACTCGATTTCATTTTTCTAATTATTTTTTAATTCGAGCTTATCTAACTTAGTTTTAAAAAGATTGTTGTTCCTGTAGACGTCATATAATGATGATGGTCCCATAACGCAGTTCGGGTGTTTGGATATCAATGGTCTCGTTGATAGTCTATGAGCTAGTCGAGTGACATCCTACTGATCGCATGCTGCGAAAATTTAATTATGTTCAAGTGATTCTGCTATCACCACCACACTTGGATGCTTTGCATCACATAACGTGACAGGGGAAAACAGATGTTAATTGGGAGATGCATCATGCGGAATGAGTGACACACTGGATGACAAGATTAAATAGGCGTCATGTTTGTCAACCCATCTTCGACTACAATGTTTCAAATGATTACGTGTTGTGGTATGAACAATATGAGAAGCCACGTATACTGACTAAAGAGGAGCAAGCATGAGAAATTTATGTCTCCCCAAAATCGCCCACCGACGTAACGTCCGTTGACTCAACATGGTGCTAAAAGTGGCAGGGAATCAAGTTAGAGAAGAAGAAACACATTACATCCTCGTCAGCAAAAATGACACAAGCACCTATACAGTTAGTAGCAGAGCATCAAATACTAGTTCCACCACATACATTCACCCACTCGACTCATTCAACATTTCAACATATGTCACCTCCGAATGAAGGTTTTTTCACCAACGCATTTCATTCCTGTCCGATAGTGGTTGTCCCTCCCTATTTCATTCTTGTGCCAGTTTAACAAAATTATCCTTCATATTCGTTTGCATCTGTTCCACCATCAATATTTTAGGTACCATCATTAACAATAGACTTCGGATATGACAGTCCAAGTGTTAGTGGTATTAAGCATGTTCTACACCAGTCTCAGTCCAAGTGTCAATGGTGGTATTGCACATGTAGATAGCGATGATGATAGTGGTAGTGGTAGCGATTGTATGATGGTGATGCCGATGAAGATAAATTGATTCGCATGAATCTTTGTCGGGCTCGTCGTCTACCACGATGTGGTACGGGTAAACATATGCATCATTAGTTTTTTTTCTTGAAATGAAAAATATGTAATGCTTAAACAACCTTATTGTATTTTTTAGTTAATTGAACTCCAATTCTTTTTTTAGTTAATCGAACTTGTAAAAATATATTTAATTAACCAGATAAATAAAATACAATAGATATGGTACTGCACTTAACTTTTGGTTTCGAATATTTTTAATACAAAATAAAAGACCTCGCATGTGGTAGAACGTGAGATCCATCCACGTCAGAAATCCATGTGGATCTCATGTTTTATGAAAAATGAAACCTATTAAAAAATGCGCATGTAGGGGTGCGAGGACTTCTGTAAATAGGGTCCCAAAGTCTTTCTATCTCCTCACATTGTCTTTGAGATATTAAAAATCATGTAAATAGGGTCCCAAAGTCTTTTTGGGTTTTTCAACTCTGACACTGACGATTGGGATTCAAGCTTGTATTCAGATGAGGAATAGTGGGTAAATAAGGCAATAAAGTCAATAGTTGAGGATCATAAGAGTAAACTTGAAGAACATAATAAAAAGATGGAAATATAGAATAAGTATGAGGACTTACCAATATAACGTAGCGAACAAATTCGAGAGATGAATTAAAAAATTATGAAACATAAAAATAAAAAATGTGAAAACTGTGTAGTTTGGGGTTTTAGTAAAAACAAATAAAATAGTATTTGAAAAAAATGTAGCTTTTTTGTTTAAAATAAATCATCGAATTGAATCAAATATAATGTTAAAACTTGTTTAAATTATTAGTTTCTTTAAGTTATCCTTCAACAATATGATAATTAGTTGTTTGGTTCGATGCATAAGTACTTTGGGAACTATCATATTTTATGAAATTTATTATAATACTAATTTAACATAATAAATAAAACAACTACACAAAGTTTCGGTTAGTTGAAATGAATAGAAGATGAGTTTGTTTCCGTTTCTTTGTAGTCTATAGAAATGTTTGATGTTAAGTTTAGTTCCTCAATTATTTGCTCTTTATCCCGATGTTTACAAGCGTAACGTAGCAAAACTGTCTCTTTGTCCTTTTAGTATTGTGACAACCGACTTGCTTCTGTATTACTTGATGAAGATGTTTATTCCTCAAATTTTACATTCAACTCGAAGTTCATACCAATGACACATGTGTAAGCCCTAAACATCTTCCGAATGTCACTTGCATTTTATAAGATCAACATGTAATGTGCTTTAGGGGTGGGCTAAAAAATGGGAACTTTCGCTTGCAACGAAGATATCTGTTGTGTTGTAGATTCTTTAAGCTCCATTGAAATCAAATCATATAACTCATCTTTCTTGATATTGGCATTGAGTAAAGTGTATAAATAAGTTCCGAAATAGAACAAAATTGCAAATCTTGCCATTAATTTTTTTACAAAGCTATCCATCCAATATGGTTATCATTCGTATTTATATATATTTTTATTATCGAATATCATGCCTTCCATAACGTGAGGCCATTGACATTTCAAATAAACTATGTACGCTAGGGGTGTTGCCATGTCAGGAATCTCTGTCTACCTCGCGTTCTACAAAATGCGAGGTTCCTACCAAGTCAGGAATCTCAATGGTACTGCCATGTCAGGAATCTCTGCGGACTTTGCGTTATACAAAATGTGATGTCTCTACCACGTCAGGAATCTCAATGAAAAATATGTTTTACAGAGCGTAAGGTCCTTGCCTATATAAGGCATAATCTTCTGGGGGCATTCTAAATTATAACATAGGGTATCTACTTATACGGGGCTCCTCTTCTGGTGACATGACTTGGCATGAAACTTAGAGATCATTATGTCAATATCGGTGATATAAGTTATACCACTTCAAGAGGATGTCTTTTATAAGGGCATGGCCTTTTAAAGGTTATGAGTAAATCTTTCACATTTCTTCCGTTAAACATAATCTTCTCGAGAAACTTTTTGTTTAATCAAAACCACCTTTCACATGAACATGAGAATTTTTCATTTAATAACGCCCTTAAAAGGAATCTTCTTCTAATAGCATCATCTTCTTCCATCAAACCGATCGTTAATTTAAACAAAAATGTCATTGGAGGTCATGGGCATGATTTTCGAATTTTGTTTTTATACCTGATTTACTCTCCATCAAACTCGTTAGTCTTTTCAACACTAGCAAACTAGCCTTCTCGAGGAATTTATCGTTTCTAAAAAGACACCCTCTTTTGGTGGCATCCTCTTCTTCCATCAAACCAGTCGTAGATCCAAATAAACAAGTAATTGGAGGGGAAAAGCTATTGTTGTAGTCGTGGACGTGGTTTTTGAACTTCGTTTTTATGCCCAATCACTCTCCATCAAAACTCGTCTGTCTCATGAACCTTCTTCAACACGAGTAATATGACTTTCTCGAGAAACTTGTTGTTTCTAAAAAGGCATCATCTTCTTATCACTTGTTACGCTGATATGACAAATGACACACCTCCATTTGAGAACCCAGGGCTTCCCTTGTACATGAAATTCAGGAAACTTCTCATTCCATCAAATCCACTCGAGAAACTTCTAAAAAGACATCCTCTTCTGGTAACATACTCTTGTGGTGACACTGGCCTAACAAATGACACACATCCACTCTAGAACCTAGGGTTTCCCTCATACATAGAGATTCAAAAAACTTCTCGTTCCATCAAAACTAGGATCAAACACAGTGGAAAATATTGTTTAATTTGCAATTTATGTATCATATTTATTTAATTATATTTTCTACTATTGAGATTTATGTTATTTTAATTTTTGGTTTTATATTTATTATATTATTATTTTAATTATGTGACTAGGATTTATTGTGATGAGGATTTAGTCGAACATAGAGATATAACATGAGAGCCAAAATTATGTACTACTTTTGTAATTAACAAAATATATTCGTTCGTTTTCCATTTTTTTGGTTTCGAACCATTTTGAACGCGATTTTTACACTACTTAGAATGCATCGTATGTGCTGATACTAGCCTTAATTGAAACATAAGTATCAATACTATGCCTTTAATCTTATAATGATGAAAATTTTCAGACTAACTTCCCGAAAATACTCCTCGAGCATGCCTATCAAGCCATATTAGCTTCTTCTTCATGTAGAAAACCAAGCTTTGAAACCATTTTGAACGTGATTTTTACCCCGCTTACAATGTCTCGTTTATGCCAATATTACCCTAAATTGAAAGATAAGTTAGAATACTACGCCTCTAATCTTATAAATTACAAAAATTTTCATATTAACTACCCAAAAAAAAACCCCTTGAATATGTCTATCAAACGATTTTAGCATTTTCCTCATGCACAAAACAAGCTTTGAAACCATTTTTAATGCGATTTTTAACCCGCTTATAGTATCTCGTATGTGTCGATATTGGCTTCAAATAAAAGATAAATTCCATTACTACGCTTCTAATCTTATAAATTTAAAAATAAGATTAACTACCCGAAAATACCCCTCAAACATGCTTATAAACACTTGCGATTTTGGCTGGAAAACTACATACCTCACGTTATGTATAACGCTAGGTATGTTAAATATCACACTCGATAAATTTCCAAAACGTTTCAATATCTCTAGAACCTAGCATCACGCAGAATGTGAGGTCATTAATTGAAATATTAAATTGCATTCTCTGAAAATTGTTTCCACGTTAGAGGAGACTTACGCCCTATATAACGCGATGCCTTTACACGCCTGTTGTAGGACACGAGGTAGTCTTATGTGTGCAGTTTAAGGGTATTTTTCCAAATAATCTTATTTGAGGTATTATTCCAAAAAATAATTTTTGGAGGTTTTTAAACTAGTAATCCTCATCAAAGTTTAACCTTAGGGTGAGATATAAAATTTTATATTAACCAATGAATTTTTTGAAAAAAAATAAATTTATAAAATTTTAGATCAATAAAAATAATTTTTTAATAAATATATATATATAAATAAAATATATAATAATTTTAAATTTTAAGATACAATTAATCGATTACTTTTACTCTTTCTCCTAGGTTGATCCTATTTATTCCATACAACATCTTCCAAGCTTACCACGTGTCCACTGTAGCCAAGCAAACACACTTGTCGTCAAAACAAAGCCAGTAACACGGTTTCTTGAAACACATCGCCGTGTTTATATCAAACTCCCTCTAAAACCTTCCACGATTTGTTTTTCTGCATTCCCTTCCACGTTGTGGTAGCGCAAGATAAGAAGTCAATGCACAGTTTGGCGCACAAATTGGAACACGTTATTTTAATTTTTAACTTTTTTGGTCTTCCTCTCTCCTCAATTATCTCCACCAAAACGGTCACTTCCCTTCTAGTTCGAGTTGGAGAACGTGTTTTTGACTAAATTATTCTTCAAATTGTATATAATAAACTTTTTAACTTTTAACTGTGGTAATTTTAAACATTAAACGTCTTAATCTCAACATTTTAAACCCTTTTAATGCATAGTATACCTTTGATTGATATAAAATAAGGCTTTCTTAATCATATTAACATCAGATTCTAGAATTGATTTTTAACAGTTTTTTATGCTTTTATTATATAACAATTAAAAAAATAATTTAAGTGAAAATCATGGCCGCAGTGACTTTGACACTTGTACTGAAACCAAGGATTAGACTCCATCAAATCGTTTGAAGTTTTATAATTTGTACGGTGCATTAAAAAATTTCTTAACTTTTAGTTACAAACTTATATTATTAAAAATGATAAAGTACACAAGTAATCCTCCAACTAGGGATTGCTTTAATGAATCTCTTAACTATTAAAATTATAAAATAGTCCTTCAATTATAGTATGTTGTTTTGTTGAGTCTCTTTACTATTAAAAGTTACGAAATCGTTATTTGAATATTCAATTATTCCAAATTCATCATTATTGTTAGAAACATAGTGATAGTCTAAGTTGAACATTAACTGTTGATTGGGAGATGATAAAATTTAACCATCGAATCGTTTGAGCTGTATTTTGTGGATTGACTCTTCGTCTATATTATGACGTCGAACCAGTTTTTGAAATATTATGCCATCAAGACAGTGTTTGAAAGCAACGACGGTGCTATAAACATGATTAAAATATAATTTTATCATATCTCAGTTATCATACTATTGCCTAGCTTAGAGAACCGCCAATTGTTTTAATGAAAAACGATGAGTTTGGAATATATGAATAGTTAAATGACCATTTTCAAACTTTTAATAGTAGGATGACTCAATAAAATAACATTCTATAATCGAGAGATTATTTTATAACTTTTAATAGTCGAATGACTGAACAAAATAATACTCTATAATCGGGACCGTTTGTGTACTTTACCCTATTAAAAACAATATAAAAATGACTTTAAACAGCCACTAGTGTAGCGACACGTGTCCAAGCGACGACTATTTTGGATCTAGAAGGGAGGGTAGTAGAGTAATATCAAGGACTATTTTAGGGAAGCTGTTGAAAAGTATAACGCGGTGGAAGAGCCTGTTAAGGAAAGAAGGCTACCAAAATTGGCTTTTCCCCAAAAAATATTCGTAAGAAAGTGACGTTTTACCAACTAAACAACCGGCAGACGGATGCTAATATTCGTGTATTTTCATTTTTGTAATTACCTTAATCGGCGCACTAAATACAAATTTAGATTTTTTCCAATCCAAAATGTAGAGATTTACCGCATCAAAATCATAGTCCTTATGGCTAAGTAAGATTTTACGGCTTGAAGGAACTTCAAAGAAAAGAAGAGGAAACTATTCAGAAACCAGCTAAGCTAAAGACCATGATGTGCTTGCATGTATAAATATGTGTTGCTTTATGCATAATTTTACAAAGAATATTTTTACATTATTGGTTTCATTTTTATTAATATTCATATCTGTCTCTCATCTTCTACGTTTGATATATATATATTCCCTTCGGCCCTTCCCAGTTCCCTCACTCCCAAAGCTATAAACTTCTCTCCTTTATTTTCAAGGCTTTTTTAAGTTTCTTTTTCCTTTTTGCAATATGAGTTCTACAATGTTTAAGGTTTTTATGATGTTGGGTCTCTTGGCCACCGCTTGCATGGCTCAGGCGCCAACATCTCCGCCTACTGCTCCTCCGAGATCCTCACCACCGCCTGCGGCGACTCCGACACCCGCTCCGACACCGTCCCGAACACCTTCGCCAGCTCCTTCAACTGTCCCCACCCCATCTCCCACCACTTCCCCTTCGCCTGCTCCATCCGCTTCTTCACCTTCTCCTTCCATCTCCTCCCCTCCTACAGCATTCACCCCACAGGGATCAACTGCACCGACTTCCGGGCCCTCGGCTGACCAAGGCCCTCCCCCCTCCGCCGCCTCCAACAACGGTGTCTTCGTCGTTGGAACCGTCGCTGCTACTTTCTTCGCCGCCCTTCTGGCTTAAGAAAGTGAGTTCCTGCTTTTTTGGGGGCTGTTCATGGGATTTTCGGTCATGCTTGTCGAGGGTCAAGTTTTCTTGCTCTTCTTTTTCATTTGTCTTAGATTTTCTTTTCTCTCTCTTTTTATTTATTTATTTTGTTTTTAATTTATTTGTTATGCATTGTTGTTGTTTTGAATTATGATTCCATTATTTTGGGTCTTGATGGTTTATTATTTGGGTGGGCTGACATGTGGTTTCATTCGTGAGATCGGACGATTGTAAAGATTGAGCTGGTGTATATCTATGGCACTGGAATAAAACAGTTTATTATTCTTTCCTACGCCAAAAAAAAGTTGTAATTTCTCATGTTTCTATCTTATACATACTTCATATATTCAGTTTTATTTGTACTTTTAATATTTGACAATGGAATATAAATAAAAAAAAGTGGGTAATCTTCAAGAATTAAATCTAAATCAGACAATGTAACGTGATACAAAATAAAATAAAAAAGAAAAATTTTATGATGTATAATAGCCATTGGAGATGTTCAAATATCGTTTCATACAATAACTATAGTATGATAATATAGTTAAAAGTTGAATTAAACTTTTTTTAGAGTATCGGTACTTATTTCAAGAATATTGATCCCTTGATATCAATAACGAGATGCAAGTATTGATACCATAATTGAATGATGCATTACCAAGTATTAATTTAATTTAAAATTATTAATATCATTAGGTTGAATTTAATAAAAAAAATTAATATCATAGTCGAGTATTGATAAAAAAAATTAATATCAGGGTGAGTATCAATACCTTTTATATTTTATCACTATTAAAGGTTAAGTAAAAATTCTCGATTATATGACATTGTTTTATTGAATATTTTGACTATTAAAAGTTATAAAATAATTTTACACTATAAGATATTGTTTTGTTTAGTCCCTCTATAACACCCCCAATTTTATACGTGTGGCCCGTGTAACACCCCAACCCGTATCCGACCCGAATACGAGTCCGAGATGTCACATTGACTTTTCAAAACCTTTTTCTTACAAAATATCAAAACATTTGAACTCATTTTAGGAAAATACCACAATATTCTATTAAATTGTGTTTAGTATAAAATTTCTAATCAAAAACGTATTTATGAACAGTAAAATACGTATGAATAGTATCGTATGAACAGTAAGAACCAGTGATGAATAATACCTACTACAGTACCCGAATGTTAAATTTTTCAGATTCAAAGAGGGGAACCGATTCCCCTGCTATAGGGAATCAATACCCTGCTACAGGGAATCGATACCCTACTACAGTACTACTACAATACTTCAATAAAATACTTATAAATTTATAAAAAAAATATGAGGTTTCATTCGTATAAAATTACCATTTACATATACATATTTAAAACATTACCAAATTCAATCATATGATTTTACAAAACCGATTATAACATATCGGATTTAATCCTTTATTTACATGCCAACCACTATCCTTATTACAAAATACATACTATACATTTCTTTTCTGATCTGATCTTTGGAAAGGAAGAACTGACCTGTCTTGCATAACTTTTATCAATCTTCCTCTTCTCGGAACCTACGCGTGAAACAATCACACGCTAAGTCGATGACTTAGTGAGGCATATAAAACATATACTATAATCATATATCATTTCATATAAACAAAAACATACATCTGCATATACTATCATATCATATAAAAGCATATCTCCCATTGTATAACCAATGCACACATATACATTTATCATGAACATGTTTATCAGTAATCATATTATTATCACTAATTCCTTTTTATCATATAAGCATATGTTGAACATTTCCATATACATCATGGAACACATATATCATTTCATAACAAAACACACATAACATCGTATAATTCATATAATGCATTTCATATCATAAAAACAAACATATACATCATATATATATTGTATTTGATATTATCTCTTTATTAGCCCATGGTACACTGGTGAGAACTGAAGGTATGTGAGTACATTGAGGTTGTGCACTAATGTTGTCACCACAGCTCGTATAAATTCCCACTAGGGGCATTGAATATTTGTCCCGAAGGACCGCGTAGAAATGTCCCGAAAGACCACATATCATATATGTCCCGAAGGACCAGTCCTTAAGAACCATATACATAATACAATGGACCAAATAATTGTACTGAAGTACAACATACATGTTCCACGGAATTACATATATGTCCCGAAGGACCACGTAGAATTGTCCCGTAGGACCACGTAGACCCTCGACTCTTGGCATGCCAAACTATACCTATAACTCTCGTATTATATAACATGAGCATTTTTATTTATCATTTCACATATTCATATCACTTGTTCTTTCTCTTCTGTCACATACCACATGTATGTGTAACCGTATATCTCATATCATATCACATGTATCACAAGTGCATGTATTCACGTAGATAGTTTCATATGACTTATATCGTTTCTCATGTTTTTATATAAGCACATATGTCACCTCTTGTTCATATATACATCACATAGCACATATAATAACATATAAACTTATGCATAAATCATTTCCATTTGATTCAAATGTCCTCTATCTCATTGCTTATATTTCTTAAGCACTTACTCACTTGTCTCATAATTTCATATATTCACATATCACTTATCAAATTGTTTATATCTTATGATCATGTAATAATACCAAACATATTCATAGATACATGTATTCACATAAATCACATGTAGAAATGCACTTACTTTATAGACATATACATGTATTCATTTTATTGGTCTTTTAATCACATACAATAATATATACCTATTTTCATGTACTCATGCACATATAAGAATTCCATCAACTATATAACATTTTAGGAGTCACTTCTTACCATAGTAACTCCGCCACTGGCTCATCGCAAGCTAATGTATGTTTAATAACATACGTATAATTAAATTGCACTCACCTTAGTCTTGCTTTGATTCGATCCTAATTCTTTGATTGTTCCAGAACTCGTTTAGGCTCTATATCTACATAAATATAACATTTCAAAACAACTATCAGAAGCCTAAACCTTAAACTTGATGTTGATAACTTAAGCCGGTTTAATGAACCAAAATTCATTTTTCATTTAGGGGGAATCGATACCCCCCAGGGGGAATCTGTACCCCCTGCACAATATGAAATTTTTGTTCAATCCCAGAAAATCACTATTCATGCATGAAAAATCACTATAACAACTTAAATTCTTCATGTTTCATTCACTTTTCTATTCTTAACTCAAATATACATACTTTAACTAATTTATATCCATTTATTTCATCTTAAACCTCAAAATTCTATTCACCATATAGAAATCATTAATCATACCAAATTTTCAACATGTTCTAATTTCAATTCTATCACTTCTATCTTCTTATTCTCATCGATGACAAGTCAAATTCAACTTATCAACTCTATTTCAATATTTCATTCAAGAACACAAAATCTTTAATCTCTCATATACCTTTCATCTTTTTGTTTTAGAACAAATTAAGCTTTCCTTAAGCTTAATTATCATCTAATGATCAAAAACCAACCTTTAATTGAACAAATAATCAACTAAAGAAGAAATTTACCTTTGCCTTTGAGCTCTTACGGGAGGAGGAAGAAGAAGAAATATTTTCATCTTCCCACGTTTTAATCTACTATTAAAGGGGATAAAAAATATCTTTAATGTCAATTGACCATTTTGCCCTTTAATTCCTTGAAAAATTACTAAAACCTTTCAGGAAATATCCCCAAAAAAATCATTGAACTATGCAACTATTTTACTTTGACCAACAAATTCTGAAATATTTCAATTTGGTTACTAACCCGATATTGAGGATGTTACTGCCCGAACCGATCTGAGATGTCACATTAGGGTCACCAGAATGACCCACGATAAAAATTCAAAAACTAAAAATTTTGTTAAATCATTTCAAATCATAAAACAATTTATAAATATATTATATTAGTTCAAAAAACATTCACAAATTAAAATCAAAATTCAATCACACACAATTTCAAAACAAGTTACAGACTCCGATATATATACAAAATGAGACCTACATGTCCCCTAATTACAACTGTACTATACTCTGCAAGCAACACCTAAAGAACTCTCACACTGGTGTCGATATTGCACGTGAACGATTGTTTAACCTGAAATGGTGAGTGACAAAGTGAGCTTTGGAAATCTTAGTAATACAAAACTACCAAATGAAGCAAAAGGACAAGCCGATATATGGAAGCATGATATTTTCATAGTTATTCAGGCATATACATGTCATAATGAAGAGTTGAGGTCTCACTAATTAAATCTTCAGGTAACAGTAAGGAAACATACAAGTCAAATAGAACGTTAAGAGAGACAAATTCAGAAGATGGAGTTGGGAAGTCTAGTGTATTCCAACAAAACTAGGATTTGTAGTTTATTTTAGTAAAATAGATTTTTAAAACACAGTAATACCCTCCACACGTACACCAAAATGCAGTTCCCCACAGCTGCATTTATAAAGACTTACCATATACCCAATGGGTATAAGAGTCCAATAAAAATTATTAGAATAGATAGGATTTACCAACTAGTTGAACCTCAGAACTCCAAATAACTACCCAGACATACCCCAATATAAATCATTTAACAGTAATCAGTAACATCAAAAATGATAGGCAAATATTTTTGTATAAGAAAACAGAGTTAAGAGATTGTTCCCTCCAACCGAACACCAATATGTAGTTTTTCCAAACTGTAAGGTCCGTAAGGAATTACCAGCTAGCTGAACCTCATAGACTCCAAAATCCTACCCATAAAGTATTCTAATAAAAATCATATTATATAGATAGTAATCAGTAACCATTAATATCAGAATCAAGAGCTATGTATCCAATATCATAAACCAAAGATCAGAAACCATATTTTTATTTCAAATATTATATTCATACTTTTAAAACCAGATAATAATATTTATGTGCATAAGGAACACACTAGAGGATTCAGATGTCTTTGAGAGGGACTTGATAGTTACCAGGAAGGGAAAACATGGAACTTCAGTATGTTGATTCGATTACTAAAAGGATTTAGGGAAAACATGGAACTTTATATATGCGATCCCTATTAAAAGGGTTCGATTACTAACGAATCTAATCATACATTCAAAAATTGATGCTTCATGACCATTTAGGATTTCGAGTGCATCATAAATGTATCTATGAGCCTACATTAGAATTATTTAAAATTCGAATATAAAAGGGTGTTTCCATTACTCATACCATCAGGGATATTTTAGTCATTATGATTCCTAAAGGATTCTTAGTAACTTAATTTGAAATGGTTAAATGATGGCTTGCAGTATTCAGACTTTAAACTAAAATATCAAAATTTTGAATCAAATCGAACTCATCGGCCTCAACATTGGATACTTGTGAATCATTTGGACCAACGTAATCCACGAATATTCACTTTGAAACACTGATGGTACTAATTGAGTTGATCATCTTTGGAGACATCATTAATCGGATCTCAAGGAGACGAACAGGTATCCCGATAATATTACTTATTTCTGTATTATAACATTATCAAGAATGTCCATCATGATTGGGTCGTGCTCTAAACCTTTAGGGACGATACAACCTTTAGGTTTATCGGTGTTGTCAAAATTTATCCAATGACATTCATCTAATTCTCGGTCATAGGGGTAATTTAGATCATTTAAGTACACGAGGTTATTTTGGTTGGAGCTCAAGGTATTTTGGTCCCGATATGGTTTAAGGGAATTTTTATCATTTTAAAACTCAAGGGTATATCAGTTCATTTTCTTTGATTCAAAATATGAATCATTCTAGTAATTTATTTATTAGGTAGTTTTATCCAAAAACCAAAAATTCTAAGTCTTTTGCCAAATTGGAGGTTAAAAATCGGTTATCTAGGATTTTCTATGCAAAACTAGCATTTTGCATGTACATCAGTAGTTTAATCGGATCAATATATCTTTTTAGATTTATTTTTCCACTTTTAGGGACAATTCTTGTCTTTTTACCAAAAAAGGTATTTTCATAATTTTACCTAGCAAAAGTATTTTCATAATTTCTCATCCAGGTATTATTGACATTTAACCTTTAAAGAGATAAATCAAAATTTACAGATCATGAGATTGATTGCTTTATCACTTAATCACAGAACTTGGAATTTAATTCCTATCAGTCTTCCAATTTTTTATACGAGTCATATGAGTCATATTCAGTTTACTAACTTTACACCATATCCGATTCGAGTTTAGTAATATTTAACTACGTAAATGATCAATAATATTTATTCATGCATCCCATACCAACGTGTTCCTTAAAACATGCAAGAAGTAGTAATGCATTACCTCAATTTTTGTGCCATATCGTTCAACCAATTAAACTTCATTCGCTTTTTCTCGCACTTAAATTCGACATCCCGTAATATCTCAAAGACAAGGCAAAACGAATTACGTCAGAAACGAAACTTAATAGAGGAAACTATTCAAATCGGACGATAAAACACTAAAAACAATTTATAAGGTTCGAATTTGGCGAAATGGATTTCAGATTCGGACTCAGGACGTTAAAAAATATAAAATATGGCTTTTCGAAAAATTTAACTTTTTGGTCAAAGTCAATGGTCAACTCTGGGCAGGTAACGGCCAGGTCACCAGTCGGGTGAAAGTCAACAGTTCAGTCAAAGTCAACATGTCAAATCAATTTAAGTTTACTTAATCCGAGTTGACTTAACCCGAGTTAACTCAGCCCGAGTCGACAGGGGCGGTTAAGGGTGACCGATTACTCCTGATTCATTTCCACACCATAACCATTCAATTTCAAGTCAAATGAGCAACCAAAATCATGAGAAACAATCGGAAAATGGATCGAAAAACTTACCCTCGATGGAACGACAGAGGGGTAGTGGCAAAGCGACGGCAAGGGACACAACCACTTGGGTTTTGATTGAAACTGTTCGGAGTAGCACGGTGGTGGCAGTCGTGTGGCTCACGACAGTCGAGATTGACGGGAAAATCAACAAAATCGAAGAACATTTTAGTTCTCCGTCGAAGCTTCAAATGCTTACCCGCAACAAACGACGAAAAGCTATAACAACCGACCACCGGGGTTTTGGGTGAATGGTGGTCATGGTTGAGTTCGCGATGTGGCCAGAGCTTTTGGTGGTTGTAGTGTAAGCCACCGTTGGTCAAAGACTGATGAACGGTGATGGCAACGGTAAGCATTGGGGCTTCAACGGAAATAAGGGGAGAAGAGGGAGTTATTTTCGGAACTGGGTGAAGTTTGGTTTACTTGAAACCTATTTATTTTGGTTCAAAAGCATTTCTAATAATATAAAACATAAACATTACCTTAGTAGAGTTAGTTAAAACCTATATGTGTAAGTCTAAAGGTCTTGATTTCAAACCTCTAAAATCCTATATTTTTAATATTTTTTACTTAATATTTTGTTGGTTTAACATAAAAAGGGTAAACTAAACTTTAACCCCCCGAAGATTTCCCATTATTACGAATAAGTTAAATATTTCTTATGAAATGGCAATTTAGTCCCTTAAAACTTTAAGAAACATTTTGCTCCAACTTTGGGGTGTGACACCCTTGATTATTAAAAATTATAAAATGGTCACTTGACTATTAATTATGTTCCAAACGCATCCTTTTTAGATAGAAAAATTAACGATGGCCTTAGTTTGATGTTAATATACTATTTGAGATATGATAGTCTTTTGAGATTCTGAGATTAAATTTTATCATATATCAAACAACAGATTAACATCCAACTCAAACTGTCGTCAAATTCTTAATAGAAAAATGATGAATTTGGAATATAATTAATAGTTGAGTAACCATTTTATAATTTTTAATAGTCGAAAGACTCAACAAATTAACACTATATAGTCGAGACAATTTGTATACTTAGAATACTAAAATACATTTTCAAGTGCATAACTTATTGATATCAAAATCGAATGATGAATATTTTAGTGAACGTGAATGACCCTAAAGCCTTAATTGTATTTGGTTTTATCGTTGATATGGATTTTAAATTGTTTGAATTATCTTTTATATTTTGATCAATAAAAGAATTTTTAAAATAGTGATCGTTTTGGTGATTTGAAAGGATATATTAGTCATATCTTATGGATGCGGCTCTTGAAAAATATTTATGGATGCGGCTCATTTGAGAATGTGGTTGCACCGAAACTCAACCCATAGCACCACCGTAGATAGTGGGGAATGGCCACTCTGCCAACCGCCATTTTCTGAATATACATATAATATTCAGTAACGACTTTGATATGATAACATACAAGGAAAACAGTGAATTTTAATACAAGCAAGTTAGGATGGAATGATTTACTTCTTTAGTACAAGGAAAAAAGAAAAGAGCTAGTGAAACTGTAACTCACAGTCACAGCTAATGAAAGTCGTGAAGATGATTTTAGCCAATCACCCTATAACTCGAACCCTAACTTCACTAAGACTAGAAACCGCAAAATCTTTGATTTCACAAGGGAAGTACCGATCCTTAGCTTCTATTTTGTTAGGATAACAACGAAATTCCACCAGAAGAGAATGATCTTTTCATTGAAACAGGCCCCTTGGATAAAGCAACTTTCATATGCTTGAACTTCCAGTGCTTCGTTTCACACCAATCTTTCCCTTCCAATAGTTCAACTGCTCTAATTCAGTGTCTAAGCTACCACAATGTTTATGCTCTGCGGTTGTTTCACAAGCTATATCCAGGGCACAAGTTAAATCCAACGAAAGCGACCTCCTCGCTTGAATTACATCTTCAATCGGACAGGTTCTCGATTCTTCATTAGTTCTGTCTTCTCCGATATTGTTTTCGACCAGGGTTTCGTTGCTCGAACTTGAACCGATGGAATTAGGTTCCAACGTACTGGTTTGAACAACCATGGCATCCGAAACAACAGGGGCTCGACACAACGGGCAGTTTGGTGCGACCTTAACCAAGTATCAGTACAAGTCAGGTGGAAACCGTGGCTGCACTTTGGCAAAAGCCTAAGGTTTTCATCCTCTCGGAACTCATTCAAGCAAACAGAACACTCAGTCCCTTCAATCAATCCTTCATCTTTTTTATACCTAAAAACTGCGATCGAATCGATGACTGATTGCTTGAGACCGATCTTGTTGATGTACCATATGGGGTTAAGATTATCTAAATATGACATTATTTGATCTTCATCGAGGAAAAAATCATCTCAAGAACCGAAGAAAATAACTGGTAAACTTCGTCTCTTATATTTAAAACAGTACCGGCGGTGCTGGTTGCGGCACTTGTGGCCGAAGCTACGACGGTGGAAGATGGTTGTCTCTACAATGTATTACATAGTGGTTTTGGTTTAGGTCCATAAAACATTGTGAGAAAAAACAGAGGAAAATGAAAGCCAAGGGAGAATTTGGTCTTGTTTTACTTTGTGTTTTGTGGAATATCAGTCCTCCATCAATGGCGAGAGCTTGAATTTTGGGTTATTTATTTTCCACAAATTTCATGTGAAGTCATGAGATTGGAGAAATTTAGTTTTCCATGAAAGGAGGACTACATTTGCGTGTATGCATCTACTAGGTAGCTTCGTTTTTGTCAATGTCCGTAGACTCTTTGTGGTCAAGCACACGTAGATGTTAACGTAGTGAAGGGTCCATGAAAAACAACAAATCCCCATCCCATCAAATTTGAAGGGTGGATTGGTACCTTTGCCTGTTCTTCCATCAAAGCCTCCTCTAAAGATTTTTGTGACACTTTATATCTATAAATTAGAGAACTGAAAAGGAAAATGATAGGAAAAGCATCAATTCCCTTGTTTGGAAGAGAATACTACTCACAATATTAAATGTAATACTAAACCATATTTTTAATAATATTTTCAAAATTTTTCTTAGCCTATCAACAACGAACACACATTTGCATATATAAATTAATTATCTAAAATTTAAATGTATTAGAGTACCTAGAATGCACGATTGTATTCTAGAATATGCAATGTGTGTATGTGCTCCTAATATGGGCATTGTGTGTGTGTGAGTTGTTATGGCTGTTAAAGAATTTTGGAATCTGTTAAGGAATGTTAGAGTATGTTATGAATTTGTTATAGGGTAGAGTAAGCTTGAAGGCACAGCTTCTGTATATAAGCTGGTTGTAATGCAGTTGAGTATCTGAATGAAATTTACCAAACATTATTCATTGAGTTTCTCAACATGGTATCAGAGCAACTCTTTTGTTGAGAATACCTATGAAATGCTTGTGAGCCAGACTTCAGTGGCATCTAGTGGGAATTTTCCCTTCACTGCATCAGACATGCCAGGGATGGGAGTAGACACATCAGCACTTAATTCAGCCTTCACATCAGATGTGGCAAGTTCAATAGAATTGCAACTGGGACCTGATAATGGAGATGGAATTCTAGAGGTTCCCTTAGATCACTCTATCAGATTCAGTGGAATTTTAATCTCACAGATCTGATAGCAGATTTGTCAAACTTGAGAGATTTAGGATCCCTCGAAAACTACCCTGGTTCTCCTTTTCTTCCTTATGATTCAGAAATGTTGCTTGATTCTTCGGAGCAAGAGGATATAATGGAGGAATTTTTTGTTGATTCTGTCCCTGGACAGTCATGATCCCCATATGATGAAGAAAAATCCTAGGCCAAGGTGAGTGTTGTAGCTTATCTTCTTGAAGTTGTTAAGACGGGTTAGAGTTAGATCAATAAGAGCAGGCATTTGAAGTCTATTCGATAGGGGCATTTTGTTAACAAATTCCAGCATCTCGACAGTGTAATTTTAGCTTCATCAACCAAATAGCAATTAGCAAACAAGAATTCAGCCAAGTGTCCATGAAAAAAAAAATGTCAAGGATCCTTGTAAAAGAGGATGAAGAAGAAAGAAATGAAGGTGAATAAGAAGAACGAAAGGAAGCATCGGCACTTTCGATTCAAGTGAACGGAAGGAAACATAAGCACTTTCGATTCAATTGTTCATTTTTCATCAAGGAGAAGGAAAAGAGTAGGGAGAATATTAGAGTATCTAGAATACACGATTGTATTCTAGAATATGCAATGTGTGCATGTGCTCCTAATATGGGCATTTTGTGTGTGTGAGTTGCTATAGCTGTTAAGGAATGTTGGAATCTGTTAAGGAATGTTGGAGTCGTTATGAATTGATAGAGTAAGTAAGCTTGAAGGCACATCTTCTATATATAAGCGGTTGTAATGCAGTTTGAGTATCTGAATGAAATTTACCAAACGTTATTCATTGAGTTTCTCAACAAAATGTGTATATACAAATTCATATACTAAAGTAGGCTTCTTCTTTTTTTCAGTTTTTTCGTAAAGTCTAATGATCGATTTCAAAGTTTTAACTTAACATGGAAGAGATTCATTTGTGTCAAGATATGGTTGAGTTCTTATAATGAGTCATCGGTACTTGGTTAGATAGCAACTCTGTAAATTGTTCCATCAAAAGATTTTGTATTGTTAACTCATGTGTGCGTATTTTCAAAAATATTTTTAAATATGTCCCTGATTTCATCGATGTTTTACTTGTTTCTCTTGCAAGCTCGAGGCCATGTGACTGTCGATGAGGTAGAGAGCAAAACGCAAGCCGTAACAAACAGCATCTTAATGAAATGAAGTGATCTGTTAGTTAGAAAATGAAAATTGAATTTCAAGCAATTTGTTAGAGTAAACCATGCTGATAGTTGCCTGTATATGTGAAAATATATTAAGTAAAGTGCTAATTTCGTTTTCTTAGGATTATTTAATAATATTAAATATAAATGGCTTATTTTATTAATAATAAATATTAAATTATATAGTTAAATTAAATTAAAAATTTATGATCAAATAAAAATTAAAATCAAATGATTTGTAATATAAGTTATCTGATTTAGAACAAAACAAAGGAAGTTGTATTAATGTGGAAACATACAAATCAATCAATCAAATAAAAATAATTGTATCAATTTGGAAGCAGCTCTTTTAACAAAATACTATGTTTATGAATTAAGGCTAATTTTTCCTTTTATAGGAAGAAATTTGAAATGATCGGCGATTAAACTCACCGACTACGAGTAGTGAAGGGCATGATACGCTGATGCCAGCCAAATCTTTTAAGCTTTAAAAGTATATGAGTAAAAAATTCAGCTCCGAGCCATATAAAAGTATCAATTATGAATAGTTAATATATAGAAAGAATAAACGATGAAGTTGGTTCAAGTAGTAAACAATTTAATATCGTTTAAGCAAGATCTTAGGTTCGAGTTATTATATATGTAAAAGATTTCTGTTGGAAAACTCATCCACCAAAATCAGGTGTGCGACCTGAGTAGGTCTAGATTAATCAACACGAAGCTGTGGAACTGGGGCATGGATAATTAATATATATAGGGAAAACTATCTATGTTAACACCTTAACTTTAGGGTATATTTATTTTGTTCACCAAAAATGCTCTCAATTTGTTCATTTCGTTAGAAAAATTATTCATTTTAATCATTCGAGCATTAAACACTTATGGCTTTAGTAGTTAACTATCCAATTGGTCACTCGATTATTAGTATACTTTCATTTTGGTAGTGATTTATTTTTATAGTTGAAACCTTACGGCTTTAACCACTCAATCATTTATGTTTGTAACTCGTATAGTTATTACAAGGTGTTGTCTATTCATAATTATTATAAGGTGTTGTCTATTCATAACTTTTTTAACTATTAACAATATACACTCAAACACAATTACTTGAACCCAAAATCTCAAGGGAAATCAACACTCTCTTTAACCACTAAGCCGTGACGACATATCCCAAAATTTTAGGGTTTTTTTATTAAACAAACTAATATATGGGGGGGGGGGGGTTTGGGCAGTTTTAAATTGATTGAAGGAATTGATATTCAAGCTATTGAATAACATATTAGTAAGTATCAGAAGGAAAATGCTGAGCTGATTATGATCAGTCAAGCTCGGAAGGTACCTTTTGGTAACCCTTTTTTATTTTTCTCTCTGGTCTCCTTCATGGAGATCGACTGAGGCTCATAACAATGTCATTTCACTTTCTTTCTCTTTTTACAAAACTATTTCATAGAAAAAAAGTTGTTTTTATAAGTTAATAAGTTGTTTTGATGAACATGCTGAAGATTTAGCTGCAGCAATGGCAGCAAGCAAGGGACTTCCTGCACAGGCCGATACTGATGGGATGAGAAATTCCTATTGTCTTTGTTTTTTTTATACGTTTACCGTTAGTTGTTGAATTCTGTTTCTAAATTAAAGCATGCATCATCAGTTGATCATTTACAAGTTGGATCATGTGTTGTTAGAACTCTGCCTCAGCCAATCTTGTTAGTTACTGTTGTCGCAATTAATCTCTTAACCTTATTCATATTGCAACGGGCTCGAGCAAAACAACTAATAGTCAGTTCTTTCAAACAAAAAAAAAATAAGGCTAATAGCTGGTTTAAATGTTTGATGTTTTAGATAGATGATGGTCGTTTATTTGACAAAGTCGTTTGTTTTTCCCTTTGAGGAATTTATTTATTTTGTTTCCCATTACTGGAAAGAAGAGAAAATATGTACCTTGCACGTTTAATTTGCTTAACCTTAGTGTTCATGTATTTGATATCTTGATAGCAATCTGGTCAGTTCTTTCAAACAAAAAAAAAAAAATAAGGCTAATAGCTGGTTTAAATGTTTGATGTTTTAGATAGATGATGGTCGTTTATTTGACAAAGTCGTTTGTTTTTCCCTTTGAGGAATTTTATTTTGTTTCCCATTACTGGAAAGAAGAGAAAATATGTACCTTGCACGTTTAATTTGCTTAACCTTAGTTTTCATGTATTTGATATCTTGATAGCAATCTGGTAGTTTTGATTTGGACATTTTCAGCTACCATAGTTTTCGTCATTTACTGGACTCGCAAAGCATTACTAATATATCTTTATTTATTTCTATATTTCCTCAAAATTATGTTTAGACCATTTTGATTTCTTTTACTCAAGTTCTAACGAAGATGCAAGATAACTTATATATATATATATATATTGTTGGATTGGATGAATCTTAGCTTCCATATTTCTCAAATATTGTTTCTTCTGTAGCTCTCCACAGTTTTTGGTCAAAACAATAATGGGATACTTTGACATATGGACTTTTCAATTTCTTATATTCTATTGCTTTTAGACTCTTTTTTCTCGCATCCAGCATGCAAAAATGTTACAAATTGATTGTTTGTTTACTTAAACTGGCCCTATGCCAGAGCTCTCAAGCAGGGTTATCAGTCGGTGCTCAAGGTCAATATGCACCAACAGTTGCTGGAGGGCAACCACGACCAATAGGCATGGCACCACAACCTGTGCCACTTGCCAGCGGGCTGGATATGCACGGCTATGCTCTTGATGATGAGGCTCCGAGCAGAAAGAGGTGGAAGAGCAGGCTGATGGATAATAGAGTTGAGCAAGAAGAGGGCACTGGAAGAAGCCTTTGCGAGCATACGTGTTTGACGTTCTTGATGAAATATCGTCTTTTACTCCATGGCAAATGTAGCTTGGGTTACATTATCTAAATCTTGATATACTGCACGGGCCATATGCAACCATGGATTGGGGGGGGGGGACTGTTAAAAATCGTTTTTCTATTTGTGAATGTTGAAGTAACTCCATATATAGTGCAACTTTGCTCATCACCCCTTTATCGATCACATGCTTATCGATCACATGCTATTAATGCCGGGGTGACTTGTAAGGAGGTTTTGAATGTATGAAAATTTTCTGAAATTCTGATTCTTTCACTTCAGGCTTATATCTAGTGGATGGAACCATGTTGATCTTCTTCCTTAAAACTCAAAGTCAAATATGGAATTTATCAAACATAAAAAAATGCTACATTCCATTGAAGAATGCCAAAAATGGTATTTTTCATGTTTTGCGATCTAAATAATTTGACATATTTTCTAATTCATTTTTGAACATTTGTGTTGTGCTGTTTTTTTTAATAAGCTAAATGCATTCATATATAAAGAGTGCAACAAAGCTGCTATAGGAAAATGAGCACCCTAAAAGAAAAGACCCATTTTTCCTAAAAGAAAAGTTAGGAGCTCACTGAGGGATACCCATGTTGTACAAAGAGAAGATGAAAGCATTCCAAGAAAGTTTGAAGATGAAAGAGATGAGAGATTTAACTTGCAGGTAGTTAATAGTCCACTCCAACTCCTGATCCCACCTAAACACGGGCCTCTCCAAGCCGTAGATAGCCAAAATTTCCCTTTAAATCTTTTGCGAGAAAGAGCATCCAAAGAAGAGGTGATCTCTGATATCTACATCATTCCCACACAGAATGCATAACCCATCCATCACAACCCTCATTCGAGTAAGCATGTCCTTCATTATAAGCCTCCCCAAGATGGTCATCTAAATGATAATAGGATATTTAGACACGTGAAGTGGGAGCCAAATCAATTTATACCATGAGACTTTATCCCTTTTTACCCTAATCTCCAACCACAACTTTCGAGCATTCAAAGTACCTAAACCTACCGAAGCAGCCAAGATCGGGTAAGCTTCATTATGCATGGCAAACAACTTTCTCAAACCTGCCAAAACAACAAAGATAGGTAAGCCTCATTGCTCAAACCTTGCCCTTTATAACATAAACATGCACTCAAGCAACCTACAATGAACCTCCATTCGCAAGTATCTTCTTCGTCAACTGGAAATTGCAAGTCTTGTTCCGGCAGAACAAGGCCTCCTTCAAATTTTAGGGAGCAGTTTCGATGCCAACCAACCTTAGTCCAATATCATGAGCATCCAGGCTTTTCCAAATAAATCCTCGTATAGAGTTGATCAATTCTCTGTCACAATTTTAAAGAGAATAAATTGCTTGCACCAGAAGTTATTAGGTAATAACTCAAACCGCAAGATAAATAAATATTTATTAATTAATTATAATTTAGTATATATATATATATATATATAATATTTCATTATTTTTACCATTAACAAATTAAGAAATATATAGAAATTAATATAGATTTTATTCAATTATGTGATTTGATTTAGTGGGCAACGTGCTCCCATCTTTAGCTAGAGTCGTATATTTGAATACTCCCATTAGAATTTTTACTTTCTTTTTCCTATTATTAACTGGTATATTGCAATATATTCTGAAAGGACTTGGATGAGTGATTTAGGCTTTGGCGCACTCTCTTTTTATCTAAAATTTGAATTCGGTAGCGACTCATCTCACCGTCTAATTGAATATGAAATTTATTTATTTGAATTAAAATTAGAATTAAAGTAATAAAATATAAAAATATCAAGGATAAATGTGTATTTATCCTAAACTTTTTAATAACTACATTACTTCCTCCTTAAATATTGACTATTGATGATTTGGTTTAATTTATTCTTCTGTTTTCTCCACGTAGATAGAAGACGTGTCTAGTAAGGTATGCTTTCAAAGACGTTTTTCACGTAACACACTCTTATCTTATGTGATAAAAATATTATAAAACAAATATTATTTTTAATATTAATTTTTGTTTTAGTGATATTTAGATTAAAAAAAGTCAATAAAAAACTATGATGTTCATCGGGAAAAAAAAATAGTAAAATTTGGAAAGTGATAACCGGTTCAAAGATTCTCACTTAGCCGGCCTCGTCATAGTTGGCGGTTTCTAGTGCACCCTATATAAATGGAATTAAACTCAAAGCGTTCCTTTAATTTTCTTCTGTCACTTTGAAAATCCATTTCAATCAAAATAATAATAATAGTAATGAGAATATTTTTAAACATAATCTGAATTTATTTCATCTTCAATCAAAAATAGAAAGGAGGAATTGGAAAAATGGCGACAGTGTCCCCATTGGCGAAATACAAACTGGTGTTCTTAGGCGATCAATCCGCCGGCAAAACCAGCATCATCACACGCTTCATGTACGATAAATTCGATACCACTTACCAGGTAAATGTTCCGTCATTCTTTTAACATTTGACGTTGATTAATGCAGATTCAATGAGCGTTTGAGTTTTGACTATTTCTCGAAGTCGTCTATTTTCTTATGTTATTATGAATTTGATTTCTATTCAAAAATATTATGAATTTGATTTAGTTTCCGTATATGATTTATTGATCTCTCCGTTCAATATTGATTTCGAATCTTAATTATGGTATTGACGTCGTCTTTGTTTGTTTTGTTGATAAAGGTCCTTATTTACGAAATGCTTGATTTGTAATGTACAAAAGATCTGTTCAATTTTCCTTAAAATACTAGAGCAGATCTCCTTTTTCCCCTTTTTTAAATAATCAGTTTAGATTTCTTTTCTGT
Source organism: Hibiscus syriacus (assembly GCF_006381635.1). Classification (NCBI taxonomy): domain Eukaryota; kingdom Viridiplantae; phylum Streptophyta; class Magnoliopsida; order Malvales; family Malvaceae; genus Hibiscus; species Hibiscus syriacus. Next base: position 2,380,027 of record NW_024062775.1, on the reverse strand, counting down.
AAGATGCTATTTGTAGTTTAATGAATGCTGGAATTGAAGGGATGTTTATACGTGTATTTTCTTAAATAATTGCTATATAAATGCAGGCCACCATTGGAATTGATTTTTTGTCAAAAACAATGTATCTTGAAGATCGAACGGTTCGTTTGCAGCTTTGGTAATATAGTTTCTTCCTTTATTACCTCTATATTCAACAATAAAGATATCATATACCTATTTTCATCGTTTTTTTATTAGCTCTGGATCCATTGCTGTTGAATGTTCAATAAAGAAGCAATCAAGCATATTTCTAGTGAAATTAAGGTGTTGATTGCTTAAATTTTAGACTACAAAAGCTTACTTCTGTTATAAGGCAGTTTTATTTCGTTGTAAGTGATGAAGCTTTACAAAGAAACCATTTCTGCTAGTTGAATCCCCAGCAGCATTTCCTCCTCATGCGGTTGATAACTTTTAGAAATCGAAACTGATGGTTTAGGAGTCTTATTCCAAGTTATATCAGAGATTCTTCTGTTGCAGTAATAGTCTATGATGTAGCTAGTGAGTATGAGCTTACCCGACCTTTTTTCTCCTTTTTGATTTCATAAGATGATAAACTATATTGGTATATATGTTAACCACAGTTATCTCATTTCAGATAGGCAATCGTTTTTGAATACTTCTAAGTGGGTTGAGGAGGTACGTACGGAACGAGGCAGCGATGTCATTATTGTCCTTGTTGGCAACAAAACCGATCTAGTTGATAAGAGGTAAGTGATGAATTGGAAAATTAACTTTCTTCTCTTTTTTTTTTTTGCTACAAATTACATTTATAATTTATTTTTCTTTTCTCCTACTTTCTTTTATTTACATTTTTAATCAACCAAACACAATAATGATGTTATTTTCATTTCTCCACTTTGGTGCTTGAACAGGCAGGTTTCTATAGAGGAAGGATAACAAAGCTAAGGAACTTGAAGTTTGTTTATAGAAACCATGCAAAAGCAGGATTCAATATCAAGGAAAAATAAAAAAACAACATTGATTGGTAGACTGATGATTATATTATAAAGTCTTAAAGTAAAACTAAGAGAGAGTACTATTATTTAGGATTGTGAATGAACTAGACTTACGTTAACTCGTTCATTCAATCAATGAACATAAAATTTTAATCCATATATACAAGTAATTTGTCAAACTAATTAGCACCGATTTGTCCAAACTAATGATACATATCCTGTTTTAGTTAGAAGTTGATGAACAATTAATCAAAAGTATGAGCGTCATTGTCCAAATAATTAGAGTCTCACGTAGAAACTCAGGCCGATTTGATAACTTCAGCTACTCCAATCAGAAATCGACATCTTCCATATACTCGCATCACTCCATTTTGGGTACAAAATATGTTTGTTAATGTTGATTTGCTTCCCTTTCATATTTGAGCTGGATACGATGCTTTTAGGCAGATGACTTGTAGTAATCATATTTATTACTATTAATCTGAAATTGCAGCCTCTATTCCGCAAGATCGCGGCTGCCTTACCGGGGATGGAAACTCTTTCTTCAACAAAACAAGAAGACATGGTTGATGTGAACTTGAAATCCACCGCCAATTCTTCCCAAACGGAGCAGCAAGGAGGTGGTTGTCCATGTTAAAGACGAATGTGTAGTAAAAAAAATAAGAAGCATTCAAGCATTGTTTTCTTCAACAACCAAATATAAGGTAAACAAAATTTTCCAGAAGAAAATCCATTGTTTTGCTGAGCAAATTTACAGTCCATTTTTCATAACTATTTCAGGGATCTAGTCTTTGATTTTTATCTTAGTGTAGATTGTTTTTGATATCTTTTAATTGTTATTTTCATCGTCGTTGGTACTTTTATTTCATGAAACGTAGTAACTAGAGTTCAATTATAATTTTCCAGCATTTTATTTCTCGGAAAAGTACTTTCTAGCGTTTTAGGATAGCCAGTTTCTCTGTTATTGAGATTTGATATTTGAGATCTTCAATGCTCTGAAAAATAACTTATTTTGTTCCTCGAGGGAAAAGTATCATCTACAGAAGGATAGAACATTAACAAATAAATTGTAAACATGTATAATTATTATTCGTTAATCAAAATAAATGGTTTTAAATATGCTTTTAGTTTCGTTCAAGAAGGTTTATGCTCATGAAATTACTCATTTTTTGTTTATATGATCGCTTAAAACATCAGGAAAATTTACTAGCGATCATGAGCATAATTCATTTAATATTCGTGAAGCAGTTCACATACTTGTTATGGTTTCGGTCCCCGAATATTGACAGTGATAAAAGATGCTGCATTGCTGAATCACTATTCATATTTACAAGAAAAGAAAAGGAGTATATGTATATATAGACATTGAAAAGCTAAACTTAAGGAAGAAAAAAACAGTTAAAGAGCATGGGTTTGAAGGAGATACATACGAAGGCGCTAGGCATGGTTGTACCCGTCGATACTTTGTCTAACTCTCAGCGTCAGATAAATCAATATCAATGTCCCCAGACTTGACCTGAACCGAAGAAGAAACAATAAGTGAAGGAGAAAATAAAGAAAAAAGAATCATCCCTCTCATTTTCTTTCCATTCTTTACTTGGTAGAGTAGAAAAATGAGAGGAAAGAAAATGTATCTTCGAAAATAACACAATGTTTTGTCTATTTTTTGTTTCCAGATCTTTACTACTTATTACTGAAATGTTTTATCTTAATGAAAAGAAAGTAGTTTGAAAGTAAAGGGTTGGTTTTCCAGGAATCGCAGAGCTTACAAGATTGAGAAAAGGAGGACTATTTTCCTCGAGTCAAATGACGCAGCTCGCTTATATCTCCACCTGTTCGTAGGTGCGTCATGAACCCTATCCGTTGATGATTTGTCTGTCAAAATAAAACTCGGTTTAAGTCGTATAACAAGCTCCTGGATGGTCTGAGATATAGCCCGTGGAGTTAATACGAAGCAAACGTGTAACCAAAAGGAACTAGATAGTTTCCTAGATGTAATACATACAATACTGCATAGAACAGGTAGCAGATTGTTGTGAAATAATTACAAAACTCACATATAAAAAAACCAAATTTACTGATTAGGAACAATAATTATATAGTTCAAATCTTTAATAGCTTCAAAGCCCTTTGATGATCAAGTATCAATCAAGGACCTGTTCACTGGCTAATTGCAGTTCATTTATTCTAGATCACTGAAATTATACATGTTAAATGAAGTTCTTTTGTCAACTTAAACCTTCTCGAGGGTGAATGTTTAAGCCTGGAGCAGGAACCAGAAGAAGATTAACATGTTTTTCAACTTATGTACAAATCTCATTCAATCTGATAAAAGGGCAAGCTTAGATGTCAAACCACCACATCAAATGTGTGCATAAAACATTGTAAACCTTAAGCGTTTTATAACCGCTGGGACACTAGCAGAATATTCTATTTTCTTGTAAGAGATTAACATGTTTTTCAACTTATGTACAATCGCATTCAATCTGATAAAAGGGCAAGCTTAGATGTCAAACCACCACATCAAATGTGTGCATAAAACATTGTAAACCTTAAGCGTTTTATAACCGCTGGGACACTAGCAGAATATTCTATTTTTCTTGTTTCTATTTACAAGAAGCTGCCAACCATAGCTTGTGAAAAAGAATGTGCAATCATGACTGAATCATGGAAAATATTGTTATATATAGGTAATAGAATATGCTTACAGACATCTCAGAGTAAGTTACGTACAGTTGAACCCGTTAAAATTCAAAACTCACCAACAATTAAGCTTGCTTGTCTCTGCAACACCTTCTGCAAATGCTGTTATTCATTGAGATCTAACATTAGAGTCAAGAGTGAAGAAGAAACAATGTACCAAAACCTCAAGGAAGGAAAATCAGCAACACTTTGATGATTAAATAAATAAATTTGGTGTGTCTGACACAGTATGCATGATCTACGTTTTGCTGAATATGCCTGATCTATATAGACAGCTAGATCAAATTTACCGTTACTACGCCTTCACTTTTTAAATTTCCAATGGTTTCATCACTGGATTTAAGCGTGTCAGGAGTCTCTTTCTCTATGTTTATATCCAGAATGCAAGATGAATATCCATCTCCACCGTCCACTTTCAAATCAATGCAGTTCTGGCAACTCGGCGGTGCATCCAAACACATCTGGTTTTTCGATGAAAAAGGAACTTCTAGGAGGCTCAAAAAAGATAACTGTGGTGTACAATTTGAACTCGTGTTTCCTTCCTCAGGCAACAGAGAAATGCTATAGACATCTTGGCCCTGCATGAGGAATGGAAAATATATAGGCACATAGGGAAAGTGCTGAGAAGAATGGCTCAAGTGGTTTCCAAATTCTCATTTTAAAGTAATTTATTTACAGGAAAGATCATAAAAGTTGTGAACCAACTTTTAAACAAAGATTGCTGGGATAACAAATATTGGTTAGAAAATAGAAAGCATAGAATCTAGAATACCAAAAATACCAGCCCAATGGGAAATTATGAGACAAGAAAAAACCATTCAAACTTTAGCACTGAATCATAGGACACAACAGGAACTGAAGTACTTAAAACCTGGTCCATCATGAAGTCATCTCAATGGACCGGCGCTTGTGTACTTCTTTATCTGAGTTATATTTACTAAAAAAAAACACCCTTCTATAATAATTATCACAAGGTTAGATAGCCGAAAACAGGTTTTAAGCTTGCTTGGGAGATATAAACGTGTAACTAACATTTCTATCATGGTGGTGGATTAGAGCAAATCTAGTACTATTAGATTACAACCTGAATTTACATCAACAACATTGCAAGCTGTTATAAAGAAAATATATGATAAGATTAATCCAGAAAGTGAGTTTTTAAAAAATCCTCATTAGACCAAGATGATTGAAAGATTGAAAAGGAGTTATAGGTGAGGAGAAAAGGACCGGTACAGATTACAGAAAATGAACTTACGTGTGAAGTGTTTAAGCTGCATTTTTCTCTTACTGGAAATGAAGTCTCCTCTATTAGAATAGGCAATACATCTGAAATTTCAAATAAAAGGAACTTATTAAACATGATATTCAAAGTAAGGACATTGATTAAACTTATGTTCCTCGGACTAGGGTGGTTTGATAAAGGTATGCCTCCAGCATAGGTATGTTCAACTTTTAAAAGCTTTTTTCTTGTATTTAGAGGATCCTTGGAGGGCTCTATATCGGACATGAGCGTTTAACACGAATTACTTCCAAAAAAATTGAAGAACCGGAGCAACATAAAACAATAATCTATCTAAGACGAATATCCCTACCAAGAGAACAATGCTGGTTTGTCTCATCAAATCCTGGTTTAATAAACTCAATGCATGAAATGTCAACCGGTAAACTGGTGCTTTCATCCACCATCCCAGAAAAGAATAGTTTTTCCTGCAATTAATCACGAGTTAAAACAAAGCATTGCAAAATAAACTTTGAAGGGGAACACGGATTATAAAACAAAGAAGGATCAGTTTTCTTTTTCTCCATTTTTTCAGGTTCCGTTACTTACTAGTCACTAGAAGCAAAATTGAGAGTGAAGTCAAACGTGAGAGAGATATTATCTAGAATTTTTTCTAAGTCAACGCTGATTTTCTATCTACTTACAGTTTCAAATGGCTGACATTTTACAGTTAAATCTAGTAGAAACTAATTTGTAGAAATGAAGAATTTATATTAAAAGAAGTTTTCTTTTTTTGATGTGAAGAGAAGAAATCCACATAAAGAGAACCAGAAATAGGAAGTAGGCAATGCAAGAAAGTTCATCATATCCATTCAAGCAAATACAAGTGAATGTCTTCCTTATTCTACATTTTTCAGCTACCTAACAGTAAATTTTTTTAAAAAACTGAAATAGCCACGGAATGTAGACTTGATCATAAAGACCATGAAATTTCAGCTAATCATATTCGATAAAAATGAAACGCAATCCCCTTCGATACCGAAGATAATTTGCAGTGTAAAATACAAAGTCCTTCGTTTCTCCCTCCCACATTTTCTCAAACGGCAAATCTAGTAAACACTCGTTGAAAAAAGGAACTTGCTTGACAGTTAATCCAAAATTAGAAGCTTTATTTCCAAAATCAGCTCAAATTTCATCAGAGAAACAGGAAAGAATAAAATGCTACAAATTCAAAATAAATTAAACTAAAAAAATCTCACCTCTTCGGTCGATTTAGCCGCCATTGCACGAGAAAAGAAGAAGAAGAAGAAGAAGAAGAAGAGGAGGGTTGAGCAAATCTCAGAATATTTCAAAAACACATTTGATTTAATTTATAAGTTGCCCAGTATTTACAGAAGTGTATTTTTTATATAAAACTTTAAAAAACGAAGAAAAATATGAACGTTAAAAGTCTACATGGGAGGAGAAGGGAGGCATAGATGGCGCAATTTGCCAGATAAAAAGACTTGTGATTAACAATAGTAGATTTTTTGGGTATATTATCGGGAATGTCATTACCTCACTTCCCTTAGGTATTGTAATATTACCGGCATTTTGGACTAAAAGGCCCTTAAATTTTTATTTTTTTTCAAAAATATCATTCTTCTGTCATTAAATAATAAAAATTCTACGAAGGGTAAATTACAAATTTATCATTAAATTATTTTAGATTTACAAAAAAAATCTATAATTAAAATTTTATATAAAGTTCAACGATTAAAAAAAATTTACCTTTCATTAAACATTTTTTATATTTTTAATTTTGTAAAAAAATTATATAAATATTATGAATTTAATTTTTTAAAGAAAATATATAAATATTTTACAATTTGTAATATTATACAAAAAATATAATAAGGACAATTTGGTCAAATATACATTCCAATAATATTTTATTCCTTTAACCAAATACGGTAATTTTACATTCATGCTAAACCAACTAAACACAAAATACAACATTCCCAGTAATCCTATTCCCTGGTAATCTTTTATTCCCACTGGTAATCTTACATTCCGTGAACCAAACGCACCCTTAACGCATTATTGCAATTGTAATCTAAAGATAATATTTTATGTATAAAATTTATTTAATAATTTAGTATAAATAAGTTATTTCGTTTAGAGATTATATGAACATAGAATAAAGATTTATGGGTTTTAGGAATAAAAAGGACACAGAAGGATGGGGTTGCACTTGCACGTGACAGGGTAATGAAAATGAAATGCAGGAACAAGTTGCAACAAAGAGACAAGGTTTAGCTGGAAAACAAAGAAAGGATGGCTGGATATTTGTCTAGTCCGGTTGGTGTTGAGCTGCACGTGAAGCTATAGAAGCCGAACAAGACATGCAGATGCAGCTTCGCTATTATTTGATGCCACTCAGACAAAAGCTGATTCACGGTCACTCAGAACACATTTCACCCATTCCAACCACCGCCTGCTGCGTTTCTTCGTTAATACTTCAAATAAAGGGATCTAATGGAGATTTTTCTTGTTCCGAGTTCTCTTATGGGTCCATTTTTATTTCAGATCCAACTCTCATCTCATTATGCATGTTTTCCTCCTAAATTTTATTTGGCTTAAATTTTTCCTCATAAAAGTAGTATCCATTTCCTTCCCCGTCAATATATGGATAAATATCTACTAAATGGATTATGTTGCATATTTAATTATAAAATATACATTCATTATCCATCAACATAAAATGCTATTTTAATATTTGGGTACAACAAGTGTAGTAGCCAAAAATATATGCAGTGTTTGATGAAGGGCGTGCAATAACTTTGGGTGGGTCGACATTAAATGTTTTGTATTACATGTTTTTCTTTTTTGTAGTTTTCAAGGAGGAAAAAACATTTCTTGGTTTGCTAAGGTGGGAGCCAAATTCAATTCTTTACCTAACCTAAACTGCATTTCATTGTTTTAAGAAATTAAAATTTAGTTTTCATTTTATTATCTTAAGGTGGGAGGCAAATTGTGCACGCCTTTTTTTCTTTCAATTATCCTATTTTTTCCTATTAATTATTTGGAGTCAAAATGAAGTTTAATTATTTAAAAACAATTTTTTTATAAAATTAAAATATAAAATATTTAAATTGTCTAAAACTTGAATTTTCTAAAAAATATATTTCTTATACTAGTATTATTAAAAAAAGAAATATCCTAAATTACAATAAAGATTTAAAATCAAAATAGTAAATTAAGCACATAATTAAGATATTTTCCTAAAATCAATGACTCAAAAACTAGCAACTTAAGATCACATAAGGATCATACAAGGAAAAATTTAAATACCTAACCAATATTCGAATAGGAAAAGATACAAATAGATCTAATCGCATCGGCAAATGAATCGTAAAAGGAGATCAAACTATTGAAAGACCACCGACAAAACCGCAAACCAGACTTGAGTGACGTGAAAAAATTATCCACGACGCAAATCGAGTATCCAAATACAATTCGAGGGTTCAAAGCAGGGAAGTTCAACATGCTAACAAATAAGCATCATCTTGATCAATTTGACGATTTCAGATCAACCCTTAAAAATAAAGGCTTAATACAAAAATAAGTTTAAAAAAATCTCGAAATACAATTTGGTGCCTAAAGAATTTTTACTAAAAATAACTGTCTAACATTTTCTTCGTTATACTTTTAGGTGCATACCATTATATTTTTTTAATTTTTATTTTTTAATAATAAAAATATTTTTATTAAAATAAAAAAAAACTCCCCATCTCGCTCCCCTCGTGTTTTCCTCCCCTACAAATGGTCAAGACCGACTATCACAGTCGACTACCATGACCAACTAAACGGTAAATTGTGGTTGTCACATCTGATCAAACGACTGATTATCATTCCTTGTCTCGTGCCTTTTTCTCTTCAACTTCATCTTCTTTCTACTTCAAGAAAACATAGTAAATGTGAAACCTTGATAGCCTTCCATGTTTTGTACGAAATTTCTAAGGTAAGAATCATAATCTCCTCACCCCAAGCTTTCTTTTGAGCTCTCAATCTCATAATTTGGCCATAACAACCTTAAATGTGGGTTTAGTGAGGGTTTAAGACTATAGGGATTTTAGTTCATTTTTGGGGAAAATAAGTTAGGAAAATGTTCTTAGACTTATTTTAGTTTCATAAACAAGTCAGTAACTCATTTTTCATGTTATATTAGTGAGAGTATTTGGAGAAGGTTCCAAAACCAAGGCCAAGGAGAAGTTAGCTCTTGATCGAGTTGTATACGTTTTCATCAGCTTAAAGACCAAGGTAACACAATTTCTAACCTCCGTATACCATTTGTTGATCATTTAGTGTCCTTGCTTAGCTTTCATTAGATATGAAGCATATGAGCAAGTTTATGGTAAATCCTAGTTTATGATGTCTATAAGCATGAAAAATGACTCTTGATGACCCCTATTAATGTACATAAAACTTAAATATCCTTAGTGGCCTTGAAGGGGTAAATCGATAGGAATAGGTTGCATTTTCGTGCCCAAAACATGGCATTTCTAGGTTCGAGTATCGGTACTGAAGGAACAATACTCGATACTCATCCATGGAGTATCAATATTATGGTTGAGTATCAATACTCGTTAGTCTCGATATTGTTTTTAGATTAGGGATTCCAGTAGCCTATTTTGGTATCAATACTCAAAAGAGTATCGATACTATGGTTGAGTATCAAAACCATATCATCTATCTTGATACAAAGGAGTTTTAGAAGGGTAGTATCGATATTCATCCATGGAGTATCGATATTATGGTTGAGTATCAATACTCGTAGGGTAGTCTCGATACTGTTTTTAGATTAGGGATTCCAGTAGCCTATTTTGGTATCAATACTCAAAAGAGTATCGATACTATGATGATGGTGTCGATACCATACATAAGGGTATCGATACTCCGTTATTTCTTCAAATATGAAAGCTATTTTCAGTATCGACACCCATAAATTTGTATCAATACCCTAGGGACCAGTACTGATACTGTAAGTCCAGTATCGATATCCTCAACCTGATGGGTAAGAAACCCTTCTCACCTCAAATATGATAGTTCAGGAATTCAATGCCATTCAAGTCCCATAAATAAGACTCCAATTGAGAATATTACTACGACTATAATTACATCTAGAATTGATATAATTTATGGAATCATAAAACTAGCCTTGTATGGTGCTCAGGAAACAATCAGGACACTCGAGCTACTCTAGTAACTAGGTAAACACTTGTGTGGTAGAATGTCCAAAAAAGTCTCAATTAGTGCACAAGGCACTTCTTTACTGATTGGGTGTAAATGCCCCAAGTACTCGTATGGAGTAGGTTGGTTGAGCGAACTTTTCGATGTAGAAATTCCAGATCACCCTATGTAGGTTAAAGGGGTGTGTGTCTTTGAGATGTAGTGAAACCCTCCGACCATACCATGATGCCCATCTTTGTATGTATGTTTATATTTGCATGTTCTTATGCAAATATTTACGTTAGCAAGCATGATCATAAAATGGACGCATATAGTATAGTTTGGTTATTAGTGTGGCACTGAGCTTGTGAGCTTATCGTTTGAAATTTGTTTCCACGTACAGGTTCTTAGGAGGAGCGTTTGAGGAACTTATCGTGAGATCCGCATTCCAAACCATCATCGTCTTTTGATTGAGTCGTATTATATTTTGAAATACTCTTTTAAAATCGTTAGATGTATATTTTGGGAGCTCCAGTATTTGTAACATTGGTATTATACATTTAATTTCTTTGGATGATTTTCAATGCATGTTTTAATTGATTTTAATTGTTTAAAAAGAAAATCTTTGGCTTAACCACCTTGTGGTCCCGTGTAGTGTAATAACCCATCGATCTTTGGGTCATAGTGGATTGGGACATTACATTTGTACTTTTTCCTTAGCTTTTAGCTTGCTTTGTTCTCGATTTCGATCACAATCTATACAAATAGCATTCATATAACATATAATTTACAAAGCACATGTTAGTATCTTACTAACATAGTGGCACAACAAGAAATAAATTCCTAAAATTTCTTTCGATACTTATTCAATACTAATTCTCTTTCATATGATTATGCCAAACCTGTACACTTCAAAATACAACTTCAATACTATTAATATTCATATCAACCTACAACTCACATAATCATTTCAAAGTCCACAATCTAGCCATTAAATTGAATTCTTTTATAATTCATCCCAACATTTCCAATTTATTCAAAATGATGCCTTGTAATTTAACTTCAAATTTCAAGTAACTAATAATATATTCAAACATGCCAACCATCCATTGAAACATTATACATCAATTTCTAATCAATTTCTGTCACACCCTAATATGGGGTTAAATTTCTTTAATTTTAAATATGTGATTTAAGAAGTAGTCAAATTAAAATTTTGGGACCACTATGAAAATTAAGGATAATAGCATTTTCACTAATGGTTGGAATCCATTGCTTTCAACTCACTTCCGGCCAACTTATGTGTCCACCAAAGCTTGAAATCAATTAAAGAAATTGATTGCTTTGTCATTCTCCAATAAAAATCTCCATTCAAATAATAAAATAATATGAAGTGATGGAGGGGTGAATGATTGAAAAAAATGATTTAAAATAAATGATTCTTTTATTATTATTTTATTCAAAACATTTAGAAACACAATCCAATTGATTACATTACTTGATTATCTTCAGTTCATTTGATATCGCCATGGGTCTGCTTAAATTCTTTTCCATTCATTTTGGTATTCCGAAGAATACATCAACATGCACTGCTCGTGCTTGACTCTCTCCTACCCATAGCCTTTTCTCTACAAATATAAAAAGTACATACGTATTTGTTTATGGCTTTTAGTTGTTCTGCTCCAATCTCTCATGTCGCCTGGGCCCTTTCTTCTTCATTTCAGTCTCGGGTAAGCTTTTTAGAAAGACCTTGTAATGACCATCGAGAGAGGATTGAGCAGCCCATAAATACTAAAGTATATCTCTAACATAGGGATTTTCTTGGCCAAAGGAGAAAAGAAGCAGAACCAGAAACTGTTGTTCCAGCGTTACACCGATGACAAGCGAACCGGATGGGAACATGGAGAGCCTCGGATCCGAAACATTTTTGGTAGATCTGCAGTTATTTATAAATATTATCGATGATCAGAGGCTAGATTTGTGATAAGGAGAATGAGACGATTCGAACGGAATAATTTGAGTTTCGATTGGTCACTGACGACGGCCGATGTGGTGTCCACCGGCGATTAATGGCGGCCGATGATCTGCCGTTGGAACCTCCTTGCTTGAGATATGAAAAGAGCACCGAAAAAAATATAGAAATGGTGATGGTAGCGTGAAATGAAGAAGTTTCATATTTTCTTTTGAAAATCACGCGTGTGGGGTGTTAAGATAGCAAGATGGACAAATCATAGTTTCAGTCCTCTATGTTTGGTAAGGTTGTAACTTGTCCATCAGTTTTAATAAAATTTCAACCAAGCTATGATAGTTTAAATTAATTCAATTTAGTACCTAATTTTAGTTATTAAATATTTTAACGACTTTGAAAGTTTTAGTTTAATCATTTGGGTTTCCAAATTATTATTTCAATTCTAATAAGCTATCTTTATGGCAAGGAAATTATTTGAATACGAGTTAAAATATTTTGATGGTCTGGATCGAGAGGAAAATATTGGAAGTTGAATCAAAGATCGAGGGCGTTCGAATGGAATTTAAATGGTCGATCAGTATTGTACGAAAATCGAGGTAATACTTTACTACCTCTATGCTTTATGGAACATGTTGATATTGGTAAATGCATGAATAAGATAATATTGATCACTTTTGTGGAGTTAATTATTTTGTGGAGTTGATTATTTTGTGGAGTTGATTAATTTATACACTCGATATGAATGTGGTAGAAATTCGATAACTGAATTCGAATCGAATGATTAATATAAGAGATTGAGGGAATGTTAGAATTAAATTACAAGTTGTGTGATTTATGATAAAGAAATCAGTCATGGATTTGTAACTTATATTTTTAAAGGTTAAATGTTAAAGGTACTTGGATGGGAAATTATGAGAATACTCCGGTAGGGTAAAATTACGAAAATACCCTTATGTTTGAGGATAACAAGGATTTTCCCTGGAAGTTGGTTAATAACTCTGAAAAGACATACTGAGTCGATATAATTATAGATGTGCATAAGAAATGCTAGTTTTGCTTAGAAAATTTGGATAATTGGTTTTTAACCCTAAAAGGGTTTGTATAAGATACTATAAGTCTGTTAAGGAATCATTTCGAGATCAAAGAATGTTCGGGAAAGCAATTAACCATTGGATCTCTAAAGTATAATTATTTTCGTTAAGAGTTAATACTGAAATTATCTAATTAAGAAATTACGAAAATGCCCTTGAGAGGTAAAAATAGTCCAAGTTGACTCTGAATGAGGAAGTAACATGAGAATTTATGTTAAACTGATAAATTACTGATTTAATTGTTGAGATCCTATTTTTGTATGGAAAATTCTGATAATCCGTTAGTAACATCTGAGAAGGCACTTAACTTGGAAATCTCCGACTTGAGTAAGTACGTGAAGAATAATAATTTATCGAGGGTGATATTTTGTCAGAATAGTTTAAAGGGACTGATATAAAGGATAAGTTTGAATTAAATAATAAGACCGAACGGAAGGAAATGATTGAAATATTCTAGAATTATAAAATGACCAAAATACCCCTGAAATGGAAATGACTCAAGAATGTCACCAAGCTCAGGAATAAATGGATATACTCAAGCTTTGAAATGAATAGAAAAACGTTGAGCACCAAAATGACCAAAATGCCCTTATGACCTAGAATAAGTAAATATCTTGGATTAATTAAGAAATCCAAATAAACATGGATGTTGTGCTACCAGTAAAAGTTGTGGAACACAGATTAAGTGATCAACCAACGTTAGTGCTATATCATTACCTGAATGATATAAGTACCACTTGAATGTTTGTTCATCTTCTCAAATTTGGATCGATGATAATTCTGGAAGTACTTGGCTCAGCTCAACTCTAGAGCGCATACAATACTAATAAGTGGGTATTCGTGAGTCAAATTAACCATGAATACCAGAATGACTTTATTATATGAATAAATTGAACTGAAATGAAGTACAACGTGTATTTGAAATTCAGAAACGTCTGAATTATTCTGGAAAACTTTAAAGTAACCGGGATATACTTGCTTACTAAACGAACTAAGTAATATCAATGACTGAGGATTAAATAGGTGATTGGATGAGTTTGGAGACACTGTTGAACTTACATGATGAATTGTCCTTATGGGTTATGAGCCATGGATCAAGTACTTCAGTATTTCCTGATATTGTTGAAACGTGGAAATGAAATAAACACCATTGGAAGATTTATTCAGTGATGATTATAGGGATGATCTATGGATCTGCATTATAGTATTAAAGAGTGAATATATTGGAAGGATAATGAATTGACTTGTTGACATGCATCAGTTTGGGAGTTGTGTTACTCGAGTTGTTTGATAATATGATCGATAGTCGTAGATTGTAAATGACTTGAATCTTCGATTCTATATTTCATCTAAAATCACTTCGGTCATGTTTGAAAAAGCAAGTAACGCAGAAGGAAAAGATTCTGAATACCTCATTTGGTTCAATTGGGCTGAAATCCTATGAATTCAAAGTATATTCCTGAATACCCTTGATTGTTTGGGTAATGGAATCACTCGTAGTAAATCTGAATTTAGAATTATTATGTATAAAGGTTCCTGAACGTTTTCCTAATGCACACGAAAATATAGTGGGATTCTAATGTATCAACCTTAAATGTCTGGCTAGATCGGTTAGTAATCGATTCTCCTAAATAGGACCTTGTTCCTGGAATTCGATCAAATTTCATAAGTTTCATGTTATCCATAATGATAACTACAATGGCCTCTGAAAATACTTGGATTCTCTAGTGTGTTCCCTATTTATTACTGAACTGTTTTATTTGTTTTAAAATATGGTACACTGAATTCTATGGCTCCTGTTTTATTGATGCACCAATTTATTGTGATGTTTTATGTATTAAGAAGACTATCTGATTTTTGGTTTGAACTGGTATTTGATTACCATATATATGGATTTATGGAATTTATGTCACGGTGCAATTGTATTTTTGATACGGATTTATAAAGTACAGCTCTGATCAAGCTGGAAAACTTTGACGGACCTAATGTGACTCTTAGGTAGGCTCACAGGCCCCAAGATGTTCCATTAGGTTGGCTCCCTTTTGTTGTGTGCTTAGGGTAAGCCCTATGGACTTACGGACTTAAGGATACAGGCCCCAAAGCCTATCCTTAGGTTGGCTTCCTTTTCGCTGTGTGCTTAAGGTAAGCCCTATGGACGCAGTTCTAGGAACTGCGGATGGTGTACAAGAGAATGGTTTAAACTACAAGTTTCAAAAGTTAAATTTCCTTATGATTTTATGAGATTTACTAAACTATCATTTGATAAGTGTACCTATTATGATTTTATTATACTGTTGGAACACACTAGACATCCTATTCGATCTCCTGAAAATGACATACTTTGAAAGGTTTCTTATGAACTGAGATTCATGGCTTCTACTCGATGAACTTCTAAGGGAACCCCAAATTATTTTGCAAACTGGTATATGTATGATTCAATAAGGAAATTATATGGCTTTTCATTTATCTACATGGTATTTTGTTTTATATACGAGTATGAAATAGTTTTATTTCTGAATACTAATAAATGATTTTATACATTACATGTTTTAAGAAAAGTTTTAAATTTTTCGCTATTTTTACAGTGAGTTGCTCCGGTGGCCCTAATGTGACACTCCAGATCGGATCGGGTTACCTACATCGGTCTGAGGGGTTATAATTTCCATTTCAAATCATATTTCCTACTCTTTGTGTTTTGGTCCTCAAACTTTAACAAACTTCCAAAATGGTCCAAACAATATTCTAAAGCTTGTAGAATCATTCGTTCATCATTTCTAACCCTCGTAAAAATTTTCATAATTTTCCCCATTTTATTTCACCATGGCTGAACCTAATATGTAACTTTATATATGGTCTCCAAATTGATTCAAGCTTGAATTCATCTTCTAAACATCATTTCCAATCATCTATAATCAATTCCATATCAAATTCAAATCAACTTTAATTTTATAAAAAAACCCTAACATGGTCAAATGCTTTAAACACAATTTCTAATGATTTTCAATCAACTTTCAAGTGTGGAAATGAATCAACAACATCAACTTCATCATAATCTAACCTTAAAACATGAAAACCTAACCTCCCCTTAATCCAACCAATTCAAGAATTCAAGGTTTCAAGCATGAAAAACATGAACAAATGGTACCAAATGATAGAGAATTTCAAGTATAACAATTTTCTAATTCATGCTTTCATCCAAAATACAACTAAATTAACTTGAAATTGAAAAATAAAGTTTCCTTACCCTTGAATGAGCTCACAACAATAAGGTTTTCTTGATTTTTCTATCGTAAAAAACTAAGCCATGTTGCCATCTTTTAATGATAAAATGAATTAAAAATTCATTTAATGTCAAATGACCATTTTGCCATTGAAATATCAAGTTAATAACCATGATACATGTCAAAACTACACATTATATGGTCAAAAATAAACCAACACATTAATAACTTCCAACTTTGCCCTCATACTTTTTCAAAATTACAATATTTCTATTTTTCAACTAAAGGTCCCAATTTAACATGGAAAATTAACTTAAATCCAATTATCCATGTTAAATTCTACTAATTTGAAATATGGAAATTACATTATTAAACTTTCTTTATCATCATTCAAAATATCTTAAAATTTTGATTCGATCCAATTATCTAAATTTACTCTGCACTTTATCGCTTTATATATTTTTTATACAAATCCCGTAAAAAATATCAGTGATACAAAAATGTCATTTTTGGGTTAAACTATTCATTTACGGACTAAAATATATAACTTTAAAAATTACAACTTAGTCCATAAGCTTTTCTAAAGTTTACATTTTAGCCACTAAACTTTCAATTTATTCATTTTGGTCACTAGTAAAAATATGGGGTATTACGCTAAGGGGAAGGGTGGTGGAGAAAATATAAAGAAGGGAAATGTTATTATTTCTTTTCGATAATTATGAACTAGAATGTTCGAGGGTGTAATGACCCTCTAAAACAAAAGAGGATTCTGAATTTTGCTAAGAAGTTGCAGGTTGAAGTGTTGTGTTTGTTTGAGACTAGGGTTAAAGATTCAAATGTTAATAATTTCATTCAAAGGTAGTTTAGGGATTGGAAGTTCTTTTCTATTTTTTTTGAGGTTTTAAATGGGAGGATTTGGATTTTGAGTTGAGGTCTATGGCATGTTGAAGAGTTTTGTAAATTTGATCAACATGTTACTTGTTTGTTGAGAAATGACAGTGTTAAATTTTTTTGCCTGTAATTTATGGGTGTAATGGTATAGAGGATCATAGGAATTTATGGGGAAGTTTGGTTAATATCATGTCTCTCATTGGTGAGTGTCATTGGGTTGTTTCTGGGGATTTCAATATTATTTGATATCCTCATGAATACTCAAACTATGAGGGTAGTCAAGTTGTGATTGATGCAATGGGGGATTTCCTTGAATGGTTAGAGGAAATTGATGTTGTTGATTATCCATATACGAGGCTATGTTTACTTGATACAATAAGAGAAAATGAACTCATTTGTCAATGAAGTTGGATAGGGTTATGGTAAATCAGAGATGGTTACAATTTTTCTGAGGTGTTAGGGTGGAATTTTTAAATCCTGATTGTTCTGATAATTTCTTGAGCTACATTATGATTAAGGCTCATGTGGGTAGGCATCTTAGGCCCTTCAAGTTTTTTTTCATTTTTGGGTTGATCATCCTGACTTTCTGAGGATTGTTGAGGAGTCATGAAAATTGTATGTTTGTGGGAATCATTTGTGTGTTTTGTTTGATAAGCTTAAGAGATTAAAGTACCCTCTTTGATATTTGAATAAGGAGCATTATAGTGAGTTATCTAGTCAGATTGTTGATGTTAAGAGGGAGCTAGAGAAGATTCAAAAGTTGGTGATGGGTTCTACCACTGTTGAGAATATTTCTCATGAGAATGAGAAGTTTATATGGTAAAAAATTGAAGGTTCAATTTATTGTTGAGGGTGATCAGAATATTGCCTATTTTTTCAAGCAATTCACTGCTAGTCAGAAGCTTAATATGATACAGGTCCTTAATGATTCTCAGGGGTGTAAGCTGAAAATTTTGGAGGATATTTCAACTAAGTTAATTTGATATTTTTCTAATGCTCTTAGATATGTTAATGGTAATGTGGATTCAATACCGGATGCGCTGCTTCATGAGATCTTGGTGTAGAGCTTTCTTCTGATATGAAGGATAGTTTGATTGCTCTGGTGTCTTCAAATGAGATAAGGGATGAGTTATTTGCTATGAATGGGAATAACACCCCTGGTATATATGGGTACCTTTCATGTTTTTTTAAGTTCACTTGGAGGATTGTTGGTGAGGATTTTATTAATGTTGTTAAGGTTTTATGTCATCTTGGTTGGATACTAATTTCAATTCAACTATTATTACCCTAGTTCCAAAAGTAGTTTCCTTGTTAGTTGTTGCTGATTTTTATCCTATTTTTTGTTGAATCACTGTTTATAAATGTATTAATAAAATCCTCGTGAATAGATTGAAGGTTTGGTTGCCTAGTATAGTGCTGTCAAATTAAAGTGTTTTCCTTGTTGGGAGGGATTTAGTTGAGAATGTGCTACTTGCTTAGGAACTAATGAGGATTTTATGGAAGAAAACATTTGTTAGCTCGTTTTGCTTTGAAGGTTGACCTTAAAAAGTCTTTTGATTCTTTTCATTTAAATTTTTTATCAAATGTGTTTAGGGTTTTGGGGTTTATTGAAAAGTTTAGGGGGTGGATTAAAGCTTACATTACTTATTCTAAATTCTCTGTTGGGTTGAATGAGATTTGGTTGGTTTCATTTTTAGGGCTAAAGGTGTTAGGCAACGGACCCTTTGTCCTCTTATATTTTCATTTTTGTTATGAATGTTCTGTCAAGGCTATTAAATCTAGCAGGTGAACATGGAGCGCTGGACTATCACCCAAAGTGTAAACATATTGGGCTTACCCATTTATGTTTTGTGGATGATCTTCTTATATTCATTAAGGGGACGTTGAAGCTATTTTTGTGGTTGTTCGTGTTGTGAGTGCTTATAAACTACACGAAAATATGTGAAAGTATACACAATTGAACAAGTAATATAGAGTGAGTGGGTATCGTCTCCATAAGGATTGGAGGAGATTACTAGTTAAGTCAAAGCGACTAACTACTTTACCTAAGTATAGCCAATGGTATGCACAAATGGTTATGTCAGGCAAAATGAAATGTGTATAGATGGGGTAGAAATGGTAGTGTGAGTGGGTGGCAAATGAGAATGGCATGGCAAAAGTATTTGTTTGAAGTGCAAGTCAAATGAAAATGCTAAGGTAAAATAGATTGATAACTTGGGAATTAAATAAGATGACTTGATAATCCTTACACAACAAGCTATTACAGGAATGAATGATGAGGTCACTTAGGAATCTTAATTATTTTCTTTTAGGATGGTCTAAACTTCTATTTCTTATTTGCTCAACAGAGTTTACTATGAGTATCCCTACGCTATCTCTAGTCATGGGATATGACATATGAGAATGCCACAATAAATCTTCTTGACCTGATGCAACAACATCTAACCTATCGATTCAGCATTGCTACTTTCAGTCGTTGAAATCCTAACGTCATATCTGATGGTGGATTAGGCTCAAGTTATCAATTAAAACCCATTACTTACGTTGATCTTCCTTTAGTTTCTCTTGAACACTAAAGATCATTAGCTTAGTTTCTCTCAAACACTAAGTAGTATACTTAAGAAAATGTTACTCTCACAGCTTATACAATCTTAAGTAATTAAAAACAATAATCAAAACAAGTAATAAACATAGAAATATTGACCATCCATTAAAGAAAAATACTTAATCATCCATAATAAACCCCGTGAAATAAAGTAATTTAATATGGGGTTTGAAAAACCCATAATAATCACTCATTCCTTACACCCCATAAATATGAATGAAAATCAAGCATATGGGTAGAGGTGAAACTCCTAATATGCGTTGTCGATGCTCCCTTGGCCACCACGAATCACCTTAACGATGTTAGCTCCTCTTGGATGCCTAGCTCGCCACTCCCTCAAGCTTGAAAATAGAGGAACACCATGAAAGGGATGAGGAAAATAAAGAAAATTGAAAGATTTGTTGCTGCCTCCTTTCTCTTGTTCAGCTTACTTGTCTCCAAAAAAGATAATCTTAATTTT
The DNA here is from genome assembly GCF_006381635.1 of Hibiscus syriacus. NCBI lineage: Eukaryota > Viridiplantae > Streptophyta > Magnoliopsida > Malvales > Malvaceae > Hibiscus > Hibiscus syriacus. The sequence goes on along the minus strand of NW_024062775.1, from coordinate 2,359,662 downwards.
TGTGTTATCTTAATATATTTATACTAAGGGAATATACCTAGGGTTTTTTCCTCTGTAAGTTATATTTAGTGACGAAATAGTAACTGCGACAAAATGATTGTTGTTGCTTTTTTATTTTCGTCACAAAAACCCTTTATATTTGATGTTTAAATATAAGTTAGCTATGACAAAATTTACTTCTCATGACAAAAATGGTTATTGATTGTGACAAATATTTTATTGTGATAAGTTAATTATAGTTACGAAATTTCATTGTTACAATAAATACTATACAATGGTAACGAACACAATTTTGTCACAATATACTTTACATGACAAGGTTGTTCTAACAAGCATGGTAACAAATAAAATTGGTCAGAAAAAATATATCGTGACAAATTTAGTACTTTTAGTGATAAATAATTTTGTTGAAACAATCAAAATTTCTTGTAGTGTCTTTTGTTTCCCATCCCAAGCTTTAAAAATATTAACTTGGGAATTAAGTTCATACTCGAGCCAAGGTCATAAAGTGTATTCCCAACATAGTTGTCTCCTATAGAACATGGAATAATAAAGTTGCCTGGATCTTTTTTCTTTAGTGGTAGCTTGCTCAGTGTGGAGCAGTATTCTTTTGTCGTGGCAGGTGTCTCATACTTCCTAACTTTCCTCTTCTTGGTCACGATTTCCTTGATAAATTTAGTATAAGTAGGCATTTGGTCAATGGCCTCCAAGAGTGGGACATTAATATATAGTTGATCAAGAATGTCAACAAACATATTGAACTGAATGGCATCATTATGCTTTTTTAGTCTTTGAGATAAGGGATCTGGGGTTATGACTTCCTCTACTGAAGGCCTGGGAACTACTTTTGTTGTGGTATTTTTGGTTGCACCCTCAGTAGGTCCACTTGTTGAACCATCATCCTTTTCCTTCTCTCAAAGTGTTTCTTCTTGCATCTCATATTAAGCTTGCTCAATTATGGGGCTGAAATCATCCTTCTTCATTCCCCCAAACTTATCTTGTTGATTGATCTGGGTGACACTTCTCAGAGTGAGTGCAATTCATTACTCTTTTCCATGACCTTTAGTGACCTCAGTGTCATTAGATAGATGTCTTGGTTGGCGTTCTAGTAATTTCACGATAATTTGACCAACCTGACCCTCCAAAGCTTTTAGAGAAAAGTTATGGCTTTGCAATAAAGCTCATAGACTTTGAAAGAGAATGCCTTAATTCTTAATAGTAGTGGCATGGTCTTGGTAGCAGCTATAAAATATTGCATAGTGGCCTCCAATAAATTGGCATTTGATGAAGATGGTGCCCCTTATTAGAATTATACCATGGTATATGCGTTTGATAGGTTAGGGGTTCATTGTTATTCTACTACCGAGTGGAGTGACTAGCATTGATCTCCTTGATTTCTCCATGAAAAGTTAGGATGTTGACACCATCTTGGGTTGTAGGTGTTGGAGTAGGGGTTGTTACCTCTGTTGAAATTTCCTACAAAGTTGATTGATTCGTGATTTTCTGGGTATTCACTCTCATGGTGATTGCCATGACATAACAGATATGTTGAACTAGCTGCCTTCACTTCTTTTCCTCGTTAGAATGTTGCAAGTTCTTCAACATACTTGTGATAGCTGAAACTTGGGCGGACATTGAGTCCTTAACATCTAACTCATATGTCATATGTGTCTTCCTCCCAGTTGCAAGCCTTGAAGAAGGGAATTGGTAATCATTGCTTGCGATCCTATCCAGAATGTCAAAAGCCTTTTCAGGTGATATGTCTAGCAAAGACCCATTTGTCGAGGCATCTAGCATCATCCTCATGGGTGCATCGACTCCATTATAAAACATCACGACTTGAGTTCAATCTTGAAATCCATGATTTATACACTTGTAAAGTAATCCCTTATATCGTTCCCAACACTCGTACATAGACTCGTCATCACCTTGACAGAAAGATGGTATGGCATTTCTAAGTTGAGTGTTCATGTTCAACATATTATATCGCAGCAAAAAACTTTTGCATAGACCGGACCAAGACTTCGTCGATCCAAATGAAACTCCACTCAGAAAAGCCCTTACTTGGTTACTCAAAGAATATGGAAACAACTTAAGCTTCAACCCATTTTCATGCACTCCTTGTTTCCTGAAGGAATCACAGACCTCCAAGAAATTACGAATGTGTTACCTGGCATCTTCATGATACATACCTCCAAACTACCTTATAGAATTCAGGATATTGAACATGATTGGTTTTAGCTCGAAGTGGGCTGTATGAATCTCTAGTGCCACAATATCATGATTTAGATCATCCAAAATAGGATTTAAGTGATTGTGAATAGCACAATGCCTAAGAACATTCCCAATATTTGGCATTTCCTCGTCATTTTAATCTATATGGTCCTCCACTTGGCCAACACATTGGTTCTGCAGTCTATACATATTTCGGTGAGCACGTTCATTATGTCTCCTTTATCTAAATAGTATTTCAATCTCAAGTTTGATTGTTATTAATGATTCCTCAGGAAGTCCTCGGGTCATACACCAACTAGGCCTAAAAAAGGTAAAGGAAATCGCAAGTAAAACTAAACAAAAATATAAATAAGTAAAATAAAAATACTATGACAAAACTATTAAACTTCCAATTGTCAATCCCTGGTAACGACGCCAAAAACTTGTTCGTGCTATGAGTGCTTATAAATTACGCAAAAATATGTGCAAGTCTATACAATCGAATTAGTAATATAGAGTGAGTGAATATCTTCTCCACAAGGATTAGAGGAGATTACTAGTTAAGCCAAAGCAACAAACTATTTTACCTATAATGAAATACATAAATGGTTATGTCAAGGCAAAATGAAATGTGTATAGATAGGGTAGAAATGGTAGTGTGATTGAGTGACAAATGAGAATGTCGTGGCAAAAGTAATTGTTTAAAGTGCAGTCACATGAAAATTATAAGGTAAAATAGCTTGATAACTAAGGAATTAAATAAGATCACTTGATAATCCTCACATAACAAGCTATTATGGGAATAAATGATGGGGTCACTTAGGAATCTTAAGTCTTATCCTTTAGGATGATCTAAACTTCTATGTCTTACTTGCTCGATAGAGTTTACTACGAGTATCCCTACGCTACTCTAGTCATGGGATCTGATAAATGAAAATATCACGACAAATCCTCTCGGCCTGATGCAGCAACATCTAACCTATCGATTCTGCACTACTCCACTTAGTCATTGAAATCCTAACCTCATCTCTAAAGGTGGATTAGGCTCTTGTTATCAAATAAAACTCATTGTTTACGTCGATCTTCCTTTAGTTTCTCTCGAACACTAAAGATCATTAACTTAGTTTCTCTCGAACACTAAGTAGTATACTTAAGAAAATACTACTCTCATAGCTCCTACAATATTAAGTAATTAAAAACAATAAGTAAAACAAGTAATAAACATAGATATATCAACCATCCATTAAAGAAAAATACTTAATCATCCATAATAAACACCACCAAATAAAGTTAGTTCATGGTGGGGTTCAAAAAATCCATGAGAATCATCTGTCCCTTACAACCCAAAAAAATATGAATATAAATAAAGCATAAGGATGGACGAAAAACTACTAACGCGCGCTGTCAGAGCTCTCTCGGCCACCACGAACCATCTTAGTGGTACTAACTCCTCTCGGACGCCTAGCTTGTCACTCCCTCAAGCTTGAAAATGGAGGAACACAACAAAAGTGACGAGAAAAAGAAAGACAATTGGAGACTTTGTTGTTGTCTCCCTTCCCTTGTTCAACTCATTTTCTCCTAAGAATATGATCTTCCTTTTTGTGGTGTCTTAATCTATTTATACTAAGGGAATATACTAAGGTGGCGTTTGGTTCACTGGAATGTTTATGAGGGAATTGGAATCTGTAGGAATTAGAATCTGAATCTGAAACCTGTTCGGTTGGCAGGAAATTGAATTGGAATCCAATTCCATATTCTATTTGGTTTGCAGACATATCAGATGAATTTGATTTCAGTAATGTAAAATGATAGAATTGCCCTTCTTATTTTTTTGCTTAATTTTAGTTTGTTTTATAACTTACATGTAGCAATATATTATAAAAATTTTAAAAATATTAATTTTTCATTTTATTGATTGATTATTCATTTCAATAAATTATAAAAATCATACTAATAAACATCATAAGTTAAAATCATCCTAATTAGGGATGGTCATGGTTCGGGTTTTTGGTCCACCCGACCCGACCCGACCAGATAACAAGGGAACCTCCACCCGAGACCCGACCCGACGCGACCAAAATAAAGTTTCACCCGACCCAACCCGAACATATGAATTAGAAACCAGACTCGACCTAAAATAATAAAAAAATTATTTTTATTCAATAAAAATAGTGACTTAATTGAAAAAAATTATATATAGAGTAGTATTATTATAATTATTCCTAAATATATAAGGTAAAATTATATATTTTTTCGGGTCGGGTCGGGTATTTTTAACCCTAAACCAGACCCCGACCACCCTAAACCCGACCCGACCCAAATATTACATTTAAAAAACCCAACCCGACCCGAATATCACACTTAAAAAAACCCGACCTGACCCGAATATCACACTTAAAAAAACTCGACCCGACCCGAATATCAAACTTAAAAAAATCCGGCCCGACCCGAACCCTTTTTTTAAAAAAAAAAATCTGACCCGATCGGGTCGGGTCAAAACCCGTCAGGTCCGGGTTGAGTGGTCATCCCTAATCCCAATCAAAATATGTTAATAAGCTACCAAAAGATTGATGAGGGTAGTATGGTCAAATTTCACATTACCTCCTCCAAAGGATTTCAATTCCATCATGTTATGGATGGAATTTACTTTCCCTCTCTTGATGGAATTGGATTCCAATTCCCCCTTTAAAAACTTGAACCAAACATGGGAAATGGGTGGAATTGGATTCCAATTCCTCCTAATTCCAAGGGATTCCAGTGAACCAAACGCCACCTAAGGGTTTTGTGTCAAAAAGATAATGGTTCCCTAAGGTACATCCCCTACACGTGAAAAGTGAATACAAAAGTGGTAATGGTCTCCTCCTAGGTGGCATGTAGCAGGAATCACATGATGGCTGGACAGTTGGCTCTTTTATAAAAATATCTTAAGCTCTTTTTTGTCTTTTTCTACGCCAAAAATGTCATCCTAGCTGACGCGACATTTTCATTCTGCTTCAGCATCTCAGTTTGCCACATTAATTCTCTTCGCACACCCTTCTGCTTTATAACCTGCACATTATCAACCATGCACAACCTTTCCCGTAAAGCAGCACCCAATATATCACAACAAATTAAATCCACCACATGCAATTGCATGATCCTAAATGCATCTATATGGTCCTACATGTGCCTTAACACAATCAATAACTTAAGTAAAAAGGCCTTAAATATAGCCTTTTTAAATATAGCCTTTTTACGGAGTTATCAGTGGTTAAATGTACTATGGATTTCTTTTATAGGGTGTCAGGATTATAGATGATTGCCTCTAAGAGTGAATTTTTATGTGATGGGATTAATCCGTTATAGTTGTATAGTATATTAGAGCTAACTAATTTTCTTGTTGGTTCCCTTCCGGTGAGATATTTGGGAGTCCCTCTTGTGTCTAGAAATATTTCTTATTTGGGTTGTGGGAGCTTGCTTGACAGAATTGTAGGGAAAATTCGCAGCTGGCCATTTAAATGCTTATCGTTTGTAGGAAGGTTGCAACTTATTCAAGCTGTGATTTTTAGTATTCAGAATTTTTGGAGTTGGGTTTTTCTGTTACCTTATAAAATCTTGAAGTGAATTGAAGGGCTTTGCATTGTTTCTTTGGAAGAGCTTGGATGGTTTAGCTAGAGGTTTAAATATAACCTCCTATATCTGACCTATAAGAAATTAGGTCGAATCTAGAGAGCCTAATTGAAACTTATTGTTGGGATTTTCGGAAGCTCGATTAAACAAAGTCTACGTCCTACCTTAGCTCCTCACAAGGATTTTCCAACAAATTCACTAATTTGTTCTTTCTTTTGAGGACAAAGAGATAACCTTACAACTCCTAGTTTTTTCGGGCTAAACTAGAACCTTTCCCTAGCTTTTACACAGGATAAGCTAGAACCTTTCCCCTTTACAAAAGGATAAAATAAGTAAACAAGAAAACCTCTCTAAGGTAGGTGTTTACAAGAATAAAATATTTACAAGAGAAAGATGAAATAAGAATGAAAAACTCTTCTCTTGTGTTTGATTGCTTTGATAGTTGTTCTCTTTCTTCTTCAAGTTTCCTTAGCTTGTATTTATAGCTTGGAATGTGTTTGATGTTGTATATAGCCGTTGGGGATGTTTTGGAGCCGTTTGGGGATGATTTTTCTACTAAAAAAAGGCTGCCCATAACATGGTGCATCGGTGCACTATCATGGTGCATCGATACCCCTTCATTAAATTCAAATAAACTAGCCGTTATTAGCCGTTACAGCCTTCGTGCATGGATGCACAGCAGGATGCATCGATGCACAGCCTTGATGCATCGATACATAACCTTGATGCATCGATGCACAGAAGGATGCATCGATGCACTAAGTGCATTCCGTGTTTGAGTGCATGGATGCACTGCATGGTGCATCGATGCACTAGTGCAGGTGCATGGATGCACTGCAGTGATGCATGGATGCACTGCAGGGGTGCATGGATGCACTTTGACACCCTTTAGCATTTTGGCTCAAATCTGAATTTAATGGACTTTGAATTATTTTTGAAACCTTTTAAAACATTGAATAAATTCAATTAAGTCCAAAAACATTTTGTAAACTCAATTCAAGTCCAAAAACCATTTTGCCTTAAATTGTTATATCAAAACATAGTTCAACACTTGTCTCTCAGGAAATCCGTGTTTGATTCAAAACATAAAAATTTACAATATAACTGAAGAAATGTTCAAGTTTAAATCATAATTTATTAAAATAATTATCCAAGAAAAATCCTTCATAAATAATAAATATTCAATAAGATATGCGCAAACAATTTCAAAAATAATTATAATGTCTAATGCCCAAAATACAAGTAATGAAAATAATTGAAAAATAATTAATAAATATCCAACGAAGAGAAATAATAAATAAATAATTATAAAGTTCGTACCGTAAATAATTGTATACTTGGAAATAAATAATGAAACCCTCTAAGTACCAGTTCACCTAGATCTGAGTATCTGAAAGAAAGAACTATATAGTTGTAAGCTATTAAGCTTGGTGTGTCTCTAAAGTGCACTCAAACACGAGAAATAGCATAGTCTGAAGTAAGAAATAATATTCATACGTCAAAACACCAACGTTAATCATAATTCAAATAATATACAAATACTCATGCACCTACTCGTACTCTCATCACACCCAGAAAATTGACTTCCTAAAACCACACTAAATCCATCCATCACATCATATAAGTAGGATCCGCCACAAAAGTAGAAGCAATTAAATCCAAAAAAGTGACATTTACCTCGTCAAGTGAATGCACTGAACTTCCCTATCAAAATTCATCCCAACATGATATGCAACATATCTGATATCCGATCCGAGTAACATATATTCGAATAACACATACTCGAATATTATATATATAAATTTTGATCTGATCTGAATGTAGTAATTACAAATACAAATAATCTAAATGCACCTTATAATTTTTAATCTGATTTATCAACATATTTCACATAACATACATTTTTTAATTATATCAGATATCACAATATCACAAAATCCATCATGCACAAAATCAAACTTCTAATCAACATGCTTATCTCAATTATAATTAATTCAACAATACAACAATAATGTCTTAAGTCAGACAAACAATCAATCAACACAATATAATATAGCACCGGACAAAAACACACCTCAACTAAATTACTAACATCGGTCGTAACGCTTTTCACAATTAGTACGAGCAGTGGTTCAACCTGAACCATTTCTTATAGATTAATGTAATAATAAATTAATAATCTAAATAATCGATAAGTCCATACAATTATAAATATCAACTAGCACTTGTTGTCTATACAAAAAAATGATTCGATTCGAAGTTCTTGGGTAACTGTGGTGGAGGCACTAATATATGTTTCGAGTCAAAATCTTCTAAAAAAATTACTGTATATGAAGACTGTTCAACTATGTATTTATTTATTTATACATGCATTATATTTTATCTTTATTTTAAATTTTTTGACTGCTGGAGGTCTTCCACAAAAATTGTTCTCAACTTGACATTGAGGACAGCCTACTACCCTACCTTCCTTACCTCATTATATATGAGAATAGGGTTTTGTTTTTATTATTGCTTCAAAAACCCAATTCAATAATTTCTTATTAAGGAGTAATATTTAACTACTCAATTAAAATTATTTCCGACTCGATCGGAGACCATACAACGAGTTTGGTTTGAATATAAAAAATCTGTCGGAATGCTTAAACGAGACTGCCGGCGACGAGGATGCACCGGCAGCAGATCCATAGACTGGCGAACTCAATGTCGGCCCTTGCCTTGACCTTAAACGGCCGACGATGGCACCGACGAGCTTGGTAGCAAACGACAGAAGCATAAAAAGAGCCCGACAAAAATAGTAGCAGCCCCTACACAGTCGGCGACGACTAGCACGACCTAACCAGGCTGGTTAAAGTTATCCACAAGCAGCCCCGACCCTTAAGATGACCGGAGTAGTAACGGTGCCATCAGGAAGCTCGGTTTTTGGTCGAATATAATAAAAGAATGCCTCACGATGGCGGAGGGGTTCGGGTCTCGACGAGGGAAGTTCAGACGACCAACCGGTTACCAACTAATGACTGGCGATGAAGAAGACACGAGCAGCGGCGAAGAAGAAACAAAGTAGAAAAAGAGAAAGAACCTGTGCCGCTCGTGTTTTAAAACAGAGCAAGGAGTTGCGATTTACTAAACTTTGGTATAATCACAAGGTTAGGCCTTGAACATTCTAGGGTATATAAAACGGAATAACACCTTGATATTTATTTAATTTGGTCGTAAATAAAATTACGAATTTGGATAATTTGCCCTAAATTTGAGGGTTTTAATTTGGGAAAATTTTGGAGTGTTACCTGTCCGGGTTAGTTGGGAGAGAATTTGTTACCCGGAATGTGAAAGGAGTCTTTGGATAAAGAATATTCTTGTTTGGAATAAGACTTGTATGATGTTTTGTATATGGGTTCTTTTCGCTCAAATCAGTTCCTTTGGGTGGCTTGGATTGAAAGATATATATTGAAGGTCGTTCTATATGGTAGGTTATTTTGCGATGTAGTGAGAGTTGGGCATGGAAGATGATTTTGAAATTGTGTGATGATTATGCTCTTGTTGGTACTCTAGATGGGGCTTTCTAGGCCAGAAAAGTTTGGGATATGCTTCGTTGCAAGAAAGAAAAAGTTTCTTGGTTGAAGGTTTTTGGGGGATGGCTATCCCTCAGTTTTCTTTATAGCCTGGCTTGTGCTCTTAGATCAATTGTCAATTAAGGCTCAAATGTTAACTTAGGGATGTAGTATTTATCCGTGTTATCTCATGTGTAATTCTGAAAATGAATCTACAGATCATATATTTTCTGATTGTGTTTGTTCTAGACAAGTTTGAGAGAAAATTTTGAGTTGTCTTATTTGTCAGTCTATGAATGATTGGACGGATATGGTGAGTTGGGTGCAAGAGCATGGTCGAGGTGTGCCTATCTCTATCATATTTGGCATGAACGGAATGGTAGATTGCATGGTGTTAAACCTCGCGTGTGGATGAGATTTTTGTTCAGATTAAACGTGTGGTGGGTGGGAGGCTTAGGGGTTGTTACAAAATTTTTGAGTGCTTCCATTACTCTTATTGCTGAATTGGGATTGATAGAGTCAGTTTCTTTAGTTTTCATGTGATTTTTTAGGTGTTGTTTCTTATTTGTTTATTGGTTAATGGGTTGTACAGGTCTCTTGGTTGTGTTTTGTTGTTGATGGTTTGTACTGGTGGGTTTCTTCTGGATGAATAAGAATCCTTCATTTTGTAGACACTCGATTTTGTCCGGGTCAAAAAAATTATTATTATTACTATTATTATTACTTTTATTATTAATAACTAAATTATATTTTTTGCAGGCTTAATTTGAAACATGATTACAAGTAGGCCCAGTATAAGTGACAAGCCCAACCAAAACTCCAAACTCAAAGCCCAATAGTACAAGACCCGACCCAAGAGGGTCCAATAACCCAAACCAGTTCTAAATCCGACTCGAGGATCCAGTAACACAACCCGAACCGACCTAAGCAGATGGCCCGAACTAGCTAGGGTCTTCCCTCATTTTCTAGGTGTCGCATCTCCTTCAGCCACACGATCTGGACCCATCCAAGGATCTAGATCAGTGGCCATTAGGTTTTTACCCTAATGGATATCAGCAGCCGCCACTGTCATCGACCAGCCAACTGGCACGTGGACATCACCGTTCTCCTTTTCAACCGCGTGAGCCACCGTCAATTGCTTCCCGAGCCGCTGCTTAGCCCTCTCGAGCCATGTCCATCGCCAACAGTTACAAATGCATCCATCAGTCAAAAACAATTCAATCAACAGTAAGAAAATCAGAGAAAAAAACAAAAGAAAATAAAAAACAATCCAAAAGAAATCCCAAGGTAATATAATCTATCAAAGGCATATCAGTGCAGCATCTCAAATCAATCACCACCAAACCCACATGCAAGATAAAAACAAGGAGAGAACCAGTTCGAAAGGGAGTTTTTGGAGACAGATAGAAAATAGAGAGAGATTCGAGAAACCATAAACAAAGAAAAAAGAGAAGCATAACAAAGAGAGAAACCTAGAGTAAATAACAAAGAAAGAGGAGAGTAACTTACCTCTATTCAAAGCAGGATGGGAGTTCGAAGGCTGTCGTTTCCTCAGTGTTTCGAAAGGTAAAATGTTAGATCTAGTGGGCTAAGGTGAAGTTTAGGCTGCGGGGAGGTTGGATCTTTGTTGAGGGGTTGAGAGATTTCGATTGAGGTTTTTAGGTCATTCCGACCGTCGTGCGTCGCCGTGAGCACCTTCACCGGCAGCGAGCCTTTTTCTTCCCTGACGAGGGAAGTCGAGCTCTTTGTTTTATAAGAAGTAGAGGAAATAAGGAGAAAGTGAAGGGAGAATCCCATTTTGGGGCTTAAATACTGGGGTTAAAACGCTGTCGTTTTGCACTCCTCATTCTCTGTGTTTTCACGTTAGGAGATAATAGCCATTTAGGTCCCCGTATTTTGTAATCTCAATGTAAAGCCATTTAATGAATTTTTATTTTCTTTTATTTCGAGCACTCATATTTCCTTATTTGTATTTTAGTCATGTTCATACATATTATGTATTTTTGTTAGTATTTGATTTTGGTCATGACGTTTGTAAATATTTTATTTTAGTCATTATTTGGGCATTTAGTTTAATTATTAGTTGGTCCTTTATGTTTCTATTCATTTTATTTTGGTCCCTAATATGATTTATGGGTTATTTTCATTTCTAGTACTTATATTGTTTAATATTTTCGTTTTTAGCTCTAGTTTATGTAAATTTGTGGTTTAGTCTTTAAATTTATGTTTTTTCTATTTTAGTCCTTTAAGTTTTTGTTTTTGCTATTTTAGTCCCTTAAGTTTCTATTTTGCTATTTTAATCCTCTGAATTTCTATTTTTTTCTATTTTAGTCCTTTAAATTTCTATTTTTGTTATTTTAGTCCTTTAAGTTTCTGTTTTTTCTATTTTGGTCTTTTAATCGAATATGATTATTTATTGTTTTTTGTTATTTGTATTTTGATATGTAATATTTTATTTTATGCTAATCCTTCATCCATATGTATATCTTGTACATTGTGGATCTATGTATTATTCTAGATAAATGTTATTTGGCTTTATCTGTTGTAAATATTTTATTTTACCTATTTCCATTCGCATTTGTTTTTCAATGCACGCCTTTAATATAGAAATAATATTCAAATTTTTTCAAGAACACGTATGCGTAGAATGAGCGTGGAGCATCACTTGGTCGAAGTGGTGCGATCCAATACAACATTTTAACAACATGGGAACTTGAAATAAAATCGATTTTATTTTACTAATTAATACGTTCTTTTTCAAATGATGCAATGTACGTTTCTAAACATCAATTTGTTTATTTTATGCAAATGCATATTCTCAATTTATATTCGATTCACGTTTTCAAAGCAATAAGGGAATATTCTTTTACGAATGAGAAATAATTGAGATAGCTTTGTCGACGGAGTACTGCGAATTTCAAGATTTCTTATCAAGTAAAAGGATTTTCTATTAAACAAATAATTCAAAGCAAATTAATCACACTTCAATAAATAGATCATAGTTTAACTATATATTCGATTTATATTTTTCACCATTTACGACGACGTGTAAACGATTCAATACTAATTTTTAGGCGTTGTGGGGTGCTTACGCTTCGCCACATCTAACCGACTCCCGAATCTTTTTAAATCGAATATTTGATAAACGCATATCGATTTTTGTCTAAAAAACAATTTTTCTTAAAATTGTTTTAAAAAGACGTTTTTAGGTATTCGACCTACCTAACCCAAATGTTGATGGCGACTCCCTTTCAATTTATTTCAAATCAATTCAAAACCGCCAATTTTTCAAATTAATGTCATAATCGTTTTTTAAATAATATATAATTGTTTTTCAAAAAATTGTTACGACACATTTGTCAAAAAAAAAGCGAATTGAACTAAGAAGTTGGAAGAAATTCCAAAGGCATTGCTAATATTATAACATTATCAACCATGACACATACGAACTCTGATGTTCTCATCACAACATGTGTACACTGCACTTTTTCCCCCTCTTACTGTGGAAAAAACAGAAACAAAAGGACATCGTGCTTCCACCATCCACTGTACATGGAAACAACCTATGCATACATTATTGTCAAAACCCACATAATCTCACTCACAGCTCTTCCACCGGTATTGGAAATCGAAGAAAAACAGCGGGAAAAATTATTAAGCATAGGCGGTTCAAGAAAACTGATGTTTTGAGAGATTAGAATACATGTACTCATGGTAAAATCAAAACCCTCTTTTCTCAGCTCTTGTTGTTTGCACCAAGGCTTTCATAGAATAGAATATAGCCGTGATCTGTATTGCTCGAGTACTCCTGAGCTGACCCGAAAAATGTCTGAACTGCAGACTCGTCAATCATCTCCACATTTTCATCATCAAAAAATAACCAGTGGTTATGGCTTTTCACCAGGCTAACATAGTGCCCATGGTTAGGTCCACTTCCCACGTGGACTACTACAGCGAATAGAGAATACTCGGAATCTGCATCTTCTACAGTATTGCTCAGTTTCAGCTCAACCGGGAACACTACACGGTACGAGAGCTTCTTGTACCGTCCAAGCTGCTCAATGTACTTGAACCGTTTCAAATGGATAACCAGGATGTGCGGAGGCTTCTTTATCTTCATTCTCTTCTGGGCCTCTTGCAAACTGCAAGCAAATTGACATCTGTAATTATTGCTACACACATATTTATCATTAAAATGACACTTTGAATCTATTAACTAACCATTTATGAAAATGAAACAGTTAATTGCACCGTGCAAGTTTGATGTTCAAATCATTAGGGAAAATGTATAATCATGAGTTTTGTCTTCCAAACATCTCATGTAAATCCATGACCACAATTGGCATCTTTTACTAACAAAACGTAAATTTAACATATTTGGTCTTGGCTGGCCAGTCTCCAAATCTCACACATTATAGTAATCAAGAGAAATATTGATTGTCGTTGTAAAATGTAAACTACTTTTACAAACCGAATCCTAAAACTGTGAGAAGAAAACAGGCATTCATAATAAGATACATCCACACGATATTAATAAATGGAAATTACCTGCAGCACTTATCGCAGAAAAACTTGTCTTCTGCATTCAATGTCTCGGTAGAACTAAAATTTTTCAAACAGCTAGTTATTGAGCTATTTTGTTCAATATCGAGGCTTAAATCCAAGAAAGCTTCGTCTCTTGCCGTCACTGTCTCACATCGCAAGCATCTTGTCTCATTGGTAAGTGTTCCCTGTCTCAAATTGCCCAATCAGATAATGACATTCTTTCTAAAATACATGAATGCAAAGACGAGGAAACCCACACATACACAGAGAGGCACTCAGATAGGAGGGAAATGGATGTGATGATAGATAGCAATAAATAAACTGAATGTAGAGCATTCTTTGTCAACAAAGCATAGCATTCCTTTATAAACATTTTCAACAAATAAACCATGAAGAAGATAAGAGGCACTGACCATTTCATACTTTGTAATTTATGAACAAATGAGATATCATGATTATATATAAAGTAAAACGAAAACATTAATGCAAGTGCAAATCTTAATTGATGATGAGATTAGCTAGGATGTTAAGAAGCATATCCAGATGATAATGCTTATACTTAATTCACTTTCTTTGTCTAGTAGTTCTCTGATTAGATTATTTTTTTCTGCAGAGACAGATGCTTTCAAGACCTAATATATTCCTACAATTTAGGTCATTTCATTAACGTTTCAAGTTTATAGTATCTTATTTCTTATAGATGTAACCTGAGAAAGAAAGTTTCAATTTTCATGTAAACTAAAAGAATTGATCAGAATATAGGAATATAATCAGCAAACTCACCTGAAAATTCTTGTGAACCCAAGTAACCAGAGGCTCTTTTTCAACACCATTTGCTTGAGGATTCTTTGTTCCATTTGCAATCTTTTCAGATGGCGAAGAAGCTTCTGCCTCATTTTTTGCAGCTTGAGCCTCTTTCTCCAGTATGTCAACAAGTTCATTTAGCAAAAAATTCAAGAACTCATGGGCATCCTATGCAAGAGAGAGAGAGAGAGAGAGAGAGAGAGAGAGAGAGAGAGAGAGAGAGAGAGAAACAGAAACAAAATGGTTATTCTCCAGTATTAAGCATTGTTCATTAATGATGATAAAGAAAGAAAGTCAACTTTTCTGTGACATGCCGGAAAAGGCTACAACATTAGACCAATTGGAAACCTTAAATCACATGGAAGAGATCGTCAACTTAGAGGAAGTTTTTCAGCCAAATAAATATAAAGCATCCTACTACCTGGTGCATATAGCTGCGGAAAAGCTCATTTTGTTTCTTCAATCTCTGTACAAAACGCTTTGGAGCAATGACACCTGTCTTCTTCTTCTGTGAATTTATCTAAACATAACGGACAACCAGCAGTTGGTCCCATTAGCAATCAATTATAAACCACATATGTCACACAACTACGGGAGAGGGAAAGTTGGAGGAAAAATATACCATAGTAACTAATAACCTTTGTTAAAGACTGAAGACAATCATTTCCCCAATACAGCTAAAACTTAGGTTTCTTAGGGGCCAAAGAGAAAACCTGAACAAAATATTTTGCATACATCTAAGCAATTTCCTAAAGGATAATACTTCCAATACTGAAGTATCAAACCAAACAATTAAAATGGAGTTTAAACAAAGCAGAGAAAAATAAAAGCAGATACGAGAAAGGATAGGATGTGAAGGAAAAAAATGACATATGTTAAAATAGAATTAAAAAAATGCACGCACAGCATTCCTTATCATACAAAGTTTGGTCCTCGACCAAATGTAATGAAGAACTTATAGTAAGAAGCCATTTAACAGAAGTAATAATCTTTATTTCCAATCACATCTTGTTAAAAGTTTACATAAGGTCCATTTTTCATCAAATCCTTAAGATGATATGTTGGACTTCATACTTCTAATTAATTGCTCATGGGCTCCTAGGATGCCTAATAATAAAAAAAAAATTAAATGAATCAAATGGGAGAATGATTCATGGAAACTAAGGCAAGACCAAAACTAGGCAGTGCAACTTAAGTACATTGTAACACCACTGGCTTACAATAAGACAAACTATCACTAGCAGAGTTATTACCAGTGTAAACAGATCTGCCAAGCAAGTCAGCAGGTTATCTTCAGCATCAGCACCATTTTTATGACTTGCATAATATTCTAGCAGCTGTTCACGAAATGGGACACAAAAATAAAGTGCCTGAAAAAAAATAGGAAGAAATGAGATTTCAGGATTATCGAAGCTAAGATGCTATTGTTGCCCAATAATTTTAATATAATAAAAACACTCGACTATTAAATCCTTCCTAAATGACCATACATGGACTAATGATGTAAAATTAGTTCGAAAGCAAGGAATAAAATAGAGTAACAGCGTGTAAATGGAGAAAAAGAAGAGCTCACGGGTACTGAACAGTCTGATAATGAATATATAGCACTTAATCAATACAGTTGCATACATTCAGAAATGCCAGTTCAAGCTAATCAGATCTAGCGCAATCTAAGGCAGCCAATCAATACCACACAAAACTTTAAATGCAACAGTTATCATACCATTCATAAAACTCATCCAACCAAATAAATTTCAAATATTTCACATAGCTCAACTTTATAAAAACACCCAACTTAAATGAACAAATAAAGAAAAGAAACATTAAATATGAGGTTCAACAATGAACTGTTAGTTACCTTATTAGTAATGATGAATTAGATAATCATTGATACTGTCACTAACAAAATCCATCCCGGTATGCATATCTCTAATGGCAATCTAAATTGTTACAACAATGTCAAACCCACTTATGAGGTTCAACAATGAACTGTAAGTTACCTTATTAGTAATGATGAATTAGATTTTAATTCACTAACATCCTCCCGGTTGCATACTTAATGGCAATCTAAATTGTCATTCAAACCACATGAGGTTCAACAATGAACTGTAAGTTACCTTATTAGTAATGATGAATTAGATTTTAATTCACTGCCATCGGCTCCCTTCAGGATTTTTTCGCAAATTTACTTATTTTCATCGGCTATCAGTGGAGCAAGTGAGTCATTTTTCAAAACCACAGGGAATGGATTACTACAGAAACGTTACAGCAACCAAGAAGTAGAAACCGTGAAAATTTGCAAACCAAAAAGTACAAACAGCGAATATTTGCAACCAAAAGAAATTGCTCGAAGCTAAAAATTCAAAAGCAATCAAATTCAGAATATTATAATTAACATAAAACTATCAAATCCAACCTATGTTTTTTTAATAAAATGAAAAACATGATAAATGGAATTAGTTTCAAACTTGAATTGTTACTAAAGGAAGAGAGGTATTAAACAAAAACCTGCAAAACGCTGTTACAATAGCAAGTGTTGCCGAAGTTCTCAAGGCCAAAATATCGTTCGCTTTCAGGGAACTGATCACCAATACTTTCTCGAGTTTTGAACCCGCTGCGCCCATTTATAAAACTGATTTATCTACAACTCTAACTCAGATCTTCTCCCGATTGATTCAGACTCAGCGATTCTATCTCGCCATTCACGATTGCCTCTATCTCGCCCTCTTCTTCCGTTTTGATTTGGATTAGTTCTAGGGTTTGTTTAGTTGAATTGTGTTTTCTTTTATTTGCGGTTCCCTATTTTCAGTTTGGGACAGTCCAAGGAAAAGAGGGTTGGTCTTTGTTTCGTTTTCCTTGGAGAGGGCTTTTGGGATGGACAGAAGAAGGAAAATTAAAACTGGTAAAATTATTATATCAGCCTCTTAATTATATTTTAAATTTCATTAGAAATAAATAAACGATCTATATATTTAAAAAAGGACATAATTCATTTATAGTTCACATATATATTTTATGTGAGTATTAATAAAAAAGAATCGTTAAAAATTAATATTGATGTTGACTTGTCACAATATGGTAATACTATGTCAATATTAAATAATAATTAAAAATGTCACATTAACATTATAATTAATTTTTTAATAAAAAGTGATCAAAATAAAATAAAAATGTAATGTTATGTATGATTTTGAAAAAATATAATAATTTACCAAAATTGAAACTAAGTAATAAGTTAGTGACCAAATAGGTAGTTTACCCTTAATTTTATATAATTTAAATTATAATAAACTTGAAGAAAGAAGGAAAAAAGAAGGAAATTTTGCACTTAATTTATATAATTTTAAGGGTAAAGTGAATTGAAGAAAATTTTGGAATACCAAATATTTTAGTACTTAAATTCCACTCGCTACCTCGTTCTTATGTTGCACTATTGCCGATTTAAATTTTGCTGCCAGGAAAAAAAGAAGGAAAGAGAAATCAAGACCACAACCAAAACTCAAGGTCAGCTTCTCACAACCAAAACAATAGACATAGATGCCGGTTTACAGAAAAAGCCCAAGCTGTGCTCGATCGCCTCTCTAATCGCCACCAAGCTCGTTTAGACAACTCGCTCGCTCGCCAATCCGACTCAACCAACTGCTCCGAGTCCACCTCTTCTTTTCTCTCGCGCTTCTCCCGTTCCAAGAGCCATCTCGCCTCAAGTCTCATTTTGCCGATATCTCCTTCTCCATCTCGGACCTGAACCCGAATCGACCCCAAAACGGAAATTCTCTTTCAAAAACAAATCCACGGCTAAAAAGGAGCACCCCAAAGAACCTGAACCCGTGAAACCCGACACCGTTTCGACATCCAATTTCAAAATCTCTGATTCCCCAAGGTTTAGAAATAAATCAAACGAAACCCTAGTGAAGAAATTCAAGGGAACGGAAGTTGGGGAAATTACGCTATCCGATCTGGATTATTGCGAAGTAAGATTAACCGGCTGCTGCAATGCGGTTTTCATGAACAGATTGAAGAACTGCAAGGTTTATTTGGGCCCGGTAACTGGGTCGATTTTGATAGAGGATGTGGAAGGGTGTATTTTCGTATTGGCTTCGCATCAGATTAGGATTCATTTGGCGAAAAGGTGTGATTTTTATTTGAGAGTAAGGAGTAGGCCGATAATTGAGGACAGCATTGCTGTAAGATTCGCACCTTATTGTTTGGATTATGAAGGGATCGAGATGGACTTGGAGAAGGCAGGGCTAAGTGAGGAGACGGGGAATTGGGAGAATGTGGATGATTTTAAATGGCTGCGAGCTGTGCAGTCACCTAATTGGTGTATTTTGCCCGAGAATGAGAGGGTTGGCAAGGTTCATGTTGTAGACGTTGAAAGTTGAATTGATGGTAGTTAAAGATTTTTATCTATTTTGAATTATTAAAGCTTGTTATGTTCCTGTTTGAATTTATGTTTATCGCTCTTGTTTTGGAATTGAAAGCGGCAAAGGAACATTTTTCATCTATTCTGTTGTTAATTACTTGCTTTTGTATTATCTTTGATGAACTTAATAGCCAATGTTAGGAGAAAGTTACTCGATGCATGGCAGTCTTCTTGTTTCTGCTTTCTGTAATTTATGGTTACATGTGTGATTGCTCGAGTTTTAGTACTTGTATGATCAGGACAATTCTGCATGGCATTTTCGAGGTCTGAAGAATCAGTTATAGTTTATGTTTTTGCATTGAACGCTGATTAAAAATCAATTATATGGGTTTATTGAACTTTAGCTGAATGGTTGGTTTGTTTGTCCCACTAGATTTTCATCATTTTTGAACAATTTTCCTCACATTGCGCTATATAATTAAATTTGCCAATTTGAAGATAGCAAGTAAATAATGGAGATTTGATGAGGCAATCATAAACATTATGATGGCTTTTGGGTGTGGTTGGATTGAGCCGAAAAATGTTGTCACTGAATTGGTTCTTTCTAGAGTTTGCTGGTGAAATTTTAAGCCTTATTTTTGGAATGGGTTTCCAGTCTATTTCATAGACTTGTTTAAGGTTCCATTTTAAGTATTGGGCTGAGAATCCGCCACTTAGGCTTAGCTTGTTTGAGTGGAAAAATGGAACGAGGGAGGAGAAAAGTAGAAAACAGAGAGATGAGCATTTTCCATCCTCATGGGTAAAAACAAATCACGCCAATTTAGAAGGAAAAGGTAAGAGAAATGTGAGTTAGTTCAAAATATGTATTTTTCAAAGCTTAATTTTCTTTCTTTTCATTTTTCAACTCTACCAAGCAATGCATGGACAGAATAATTATTTTCTTTGAATTTTTTTCATCCTTCTTATCAAGCACACCAAATGGAAAGAAACAATTATTTTTTTTCATCTTTCTACTTTTCCACCCCTTTAATTTTCCATCATTCCTATTTTCATTCCACTCTACCAAGCAAAGCCATAAATTTTGCCTATGATTTCTATATTAATGAACTATGCATGGTTTGGTGTTAATGGTTCTAGTGGTCACTACATGTATAGGAAGTACTACTAGTCACTACAGATCTAGGAAAGATCATATCACTGCGGGAGTTTTGGTGTTAATAAGAAATGTGATCTTCGGAGCAGGTCTATTGAGTGTGATCTTCGGAGCAGGTCTATTGAGTGTGATCTTCGGAGACACATTCCAAAGACAACGGTAAAAAAAAAAAGTAGTTTATGGTCAATATGGGTGTGTCTATGCTCTACTCATCTGGTGAAAGGGAAATGAAAAATCTGCACATCTTATCCCCGTCTTCATTTTCTCTATCTCATATCTATGCTGCTTTGCACTTATGCCTCTGAAATCTCAGCTCAGCTGCGATGCTCAGGTAAGTGTTTTCTTTTGCTTTCCTATGTGATCCTTTTTACCCTTCACTTTGCCTCCCACATTTGCAGAGCAGTTCCAGGGCTTTGATGCATAGGCACAATGTGCTGCACTTTGCAGCACAGCATAGGCATGTGTTCACTTGATGAATGATAATAACATTACTATTGTTTATCAGGGATGATATATTATGCCAAAAATGAAAATGGTATTCCTCACTATAGTACTCCGATTCAGGTATGGGTGTCAGAAATATTTATGCATGTATCATAGGTATGTTTGATCTTTTTATAGTTTTTCTATGTACGAAGGATCATATTACTATATCTATGTTCAAATATGTATAGGAAATGGATGCGAGACAGTCACTTCAAGATTATTGAAGAGTTTAACACACCTATAGGCTGAATCTAGGATTAAACTTCTGGTGAGATGCTCGATTAAGTACAAACTTTTGATTTGTGTTAATTTAGAATCTAAAGTTTACAGTATGTGGAGTCTTAAAATTTTTAGATGATTGATCATGTAGTCTCTTTTATATATATTACCGGTGTAAATATTTATTACTGACCTCTACTAATTTGGTTTCTTTCATTGATTTTGGTTTAGGAGTACCTCAAAATGATGTCACAAGGTCACTTCATCGTACCTTATATAGTTCACTGGGGTCGAAATACGAATATCATCTCCAAGCTTGTGTCACGGCTTAATTTTTTTAGGGCATGCTATCCTTACAGATCTGTAGCCTAAAGAGGCATAGAAAAGCCTTAACTTTGGTCTTTTGTTTAGTTTATATCTCATCATCTGTAATCTGTATATACACGTCATTCTTTATGTTTTGTTTTAGTTGTGTAAATATAAATTTAGCCAAAATTATTAAACATATAACAATAATGAGCATGAATATAATAGGGATGAACTGAGGAATGCAGTCACACCTTAAAAAATTTTAAATTTTCATATGGTATAAAATATTTTCTTTATAACTTTTATTGATAATCTAATTTTGTCATCACGTCGTGTTGTATTTGTTATGTGATTTATTGTATCATATTTGTGTTGAGTAGGCCTATAAACGAACCGAATGAACACAAACGGTGTATGTTCATGTTCATTCGTTTAAATTTAACCGAACAAATGAACGAATACAAAAAAAATTTTGTGTTCGTTTGTTAAAGAATGTAGCTTGTTCGTGTTTGTTCATGTTCGTTCATTTAAATGATAAATGAACGAAAATAAATGAACAGATGTAAACAAATATAAACGAACACAAACGAAAAAAACATAAACGAACCTACACAAACATAATAAATGAACATAATTGAACACAATAAATGAACGTAAACGAACCTAAACAACAACAACAATAACCACATAAAATTCATTATTCATTAATATAACTTACATCTTCATAGTTAAAATTATTTGAGTTTTAAATAGGTATGGTTTATAATCACATAAAATTCATTATTCATTAATGTAACCTACAACTTCATAGTTAAAATTATTTGGGTTTTAAATAGATATGGTTTATATTTTCTTTAATTGATTTAAGTTTAAAATTATTTGGGTTTTAAAATATTAATGATTGAGTCTTAATATTGTAAATGGGAATGGAGATTGTAACCCCCTCAGACCGATGCAGGTATCCCGATCTGATCTGGGTTATCATATTAGAGCCACCGGAGCAACCCACTGTAAAAATAGCGGAAAATTTAAAACTTTTATTAAAACATGTAACTTATAAAATGATTTATAAGTATGCAGAAATAAAACAGATTTTCAGACTCGTATATAAAAACAAAATACAATTGCATGCCCCCTAATCACATGTACCATACTCTGCAAACAACGCCGGAAGAACTCCCTTACTGAAGTTGATAGCTGCACTGGTACAATTCTTTTAACCTGCAATGGTGAGTAATAGAGTGAGCTTCGGAAAGCTCAGTAATACAGAACTACCAGATGATGCTGAAGAACGTGCAGATACAGATAAACATATATTTTCTTATTGGTTCCGAACATCCATAGATTTTATGCTGAGCGGAGATCCTACTGATATTTCAGATGGTAACGGACAATGAACTTTTAATTGACAGAAATATTTCGTATGTCTGAGTTTATGAGATCACAATAGGTTATCTAGTTTGTTCCCTCAAAACCAATGAAAAGATACAAATCTTTTTAAAATTCAAAACCATAGTAATTTCTCCATCCGTCACGAACAAAATGTGTAGGTTCTCCATAACCATACAACCCCGCCACGAACAGTAAGGCCCTGAGCACAAAGCCAAGGAACCTACAAGTATTCAACCCCGTCACGAACAGTAAGACTCTCAGCACAAAGCCGAGGAACCTGCAAGTATTCTTCCTCCAACTATACCCCCAATAAAACATGTTTCGTCCTTAAACGAATATATTAAAAATCAAAACATAATTCAGGTCAAGTATCAGATTAGAATCTATGTCAGGTATCATAACAGAATTCAGATCAGAAATCAGATAAAATATTCATCTGATTAGGGAACACACCAGAGTTTACATATATTATTCAGAGGTACTGGATAATCTTAACAAGCAGAGAAACACAGATCTTTAGTATACCGATAGAATGGCAGAATTTAGAATCACTATTGGAATAATTCAATAACTAACAGAATCATCAGTTATTCAGAATGAGACTTGAGTTGATAAAGAAAAATGAAGATTCAGGACATTTACAGTCTATGTCAATCTATCGGATTATCGAAATAACTCAAGCTGAAAAACTCCCAGAACTAATGTCTGTTGACCGATTCATTCTTTGTCCTTCAGGTATTCATTCTTTAATAACAACAATTAATGTCCATAAATCATCTTTGGAGTCATCGCTGAATGGGTCTTCCAAGGGTCTTCCTTTCACTTCCACGCTTCAACGATATCATGAAATGCTGACGTACTTGATTTTTGGTTCATAACCCATAATAATTGTACACTATGTAACCTCATCAGAGTTTCCAGACTTATCCAAATCACTTACTTAATCCTCAATCATTGAGGTTACTTAGTTCATTTAGTAGTCACCATTCCAGTTACTTTGGGGTTTTCCAGGGTAATCTAGACGTTTCTGATTTTCGGATACATACTATACTTTCGTTCAATTCAATTTGGTCTTCGTGGTTGATTTGTATAAAAAATATTAAATTCTTAGTACTGAATGTGATCTAGAGTTGAGCTGAGCTGAATACTTCCAAAATTATCATCGAGTCAAACTTGAGAAGATGAACACGCATTCAATTAATATATATGTCGTTCAAGTACTGACATATCATTATGGTTGATCGGCTCACTTAAGGTGTATTCTATAACTTTTAAAGGTAGTCCAACACCTATGCTTATTTGGATTTCTTAATTAATCCAAGACATATACTTAGTATAGGCCGTAAGGGTATTTTGGTCATTTTGATGTTCAGTTTTATTCCATTCATTACAGAGCTCGAGGATATCCCATCATTCCTGAGCTTGGTGATATTCTTGGGTCATTTCTATTACAGGGTTATTTTGATCATTTTACAGATCTGGTGTAGTTCAATCATTTCCTTCCAAATGATCTTATTAATTCAAACGTATCATCTTTTCCATACATTTCGAACAATTTTGACAAAAGAGCACCCTCGATAATTTATTCGTAACTCGGAGATTTTCAGATCAATTTTCTTCTCGGAAATTACTAACAGGTTATCAGGAATTTTCTGTACAAAGACATGATCTTAACAATTAAATCCATAATTTATCGAGTTAAGTAAGAATCCTCAAAGTATTTTCTCATTCAGGGTCAACTCTAATTATTTTTACCTCTTAAGGGTATTTTTGTAATTTCTTAACCATATAACTTCAGTATTAACACTTAACGAAAATAATTATAATTTAGAGATCCTATAGTTAATTGCTTTCCTAAACATTCTCTAGTCTTGAAATGATTCCTTAACAGACTTCTAGTATCTTGCACAAACCCTCTTGGGGTTAAAAACCTGTTATCCAAATTTTGCAAGTAAAGCTAACATTTCTTATGCACATCAGTAGTTTTATCAGATCATTATATCTTTTCAGATTTATTAATCCACTTCCAGGGACAATTTTTGTCATTTTCCAACATAAGGGTAATTTCGTAATTTTACCTAATCGAAGTATTTTCATACCTTATCAAATGAGATAGATTATAAATTGCATATCCAGTGTTGATTCCTATATCACTTAATTTCATAACTTGTAATTGAATTCAAACTGTCCTTCAATTTCTTATATTAGTCATCTGATCCATATTCAGTTACCGAATTTTTACTGTATTCGAATTGAGTGTAGAACTTCATTAATTACACATATGAGACCAAATATTTTCATTCATGCATTTACCACTACTAACATGTTTCATAAAGCGTGAAAAGGTAGTAATGTATTACCTCGATTTTCATGCCATACTAATCGACCATTTAAACTCCATTCAAACGCCCTCGATCTTAAAATCAACTTCCAATAATTCCTCGAATACATATCAATAGAAATTACATAAAAAACGGAGCTTAATTCCGAAAAATATATCGAAATGTGAGATAAATCAGTCAAAAACAGCTTATCGGGTTCGAATTTGGCGAAACGGACCCCAAAAACGGATTCGAGACATAAAAATTACAAAATATGATTTTTCGAACATTTTGACTTTTTCGGTCAAAGTCAATAGTCAACGGCGGTCAAAGGTCAACGGTAAACGATTTTACACAAATATCACCCTAACATAAATTAATTACAAATTAGGCACCATTCTAAAAATATTTTAAAAACTAACACCCAAGTTTTACACAAATATCACCCTAACAGAAATTAATTACAAATTAGGACTTCTCCACGCACAGGCGGCGCATGGGGCGCGTGCGACGCTGTGGAGTGTCAAACAATTCCCGAAAAAATTACTAAAAATTATTTTAAGAACTTTTGAGATACTTACCAAGCTCGGTTCACAATTTTGAATGGCAGAGAGATCGATTCCGAAACATCAAAAACTTTCACTTTCTCACCCTCCACGCACCGGTGAAGTCGGAGAAACAGATGACATCGGTGGATGCGGAACGATGCAAAGAAGACGATGGTGTGGGAGGTGTCGAAAACGGGTGACCGGATCGACGTGAATCGACGAAAAACCAACGAAAATTGAGTTAAAACCGATAATACTTCCAACTGAAATTAACGACGAACGATGACAATTCACGAAGAAAGGTTTAAGGGGTTTTGTTCATCGGTTACCAACGAACACGATGGTGATTTCGGTTCTTCAAACGGACGTCGGACGGTGTGTAGATCGGAGTTGAAATGAGGGTTGAAGGGAAGGGAAAACTGGGAAACATTATGCAGAAACATACGGGAAATGGGGGTTTATATTTTCTCCTAAAGAAAAATGATCAAATCATGAGTTTAGCCACTGAATTTCATGCACTTCTTAAAATGGTATTCTAACTTTGCGATTTTACAATTTAATCCTCAATTTCACCCCAAAATACCAATTAAATCCAATACTTTATAATTTCTTAATTTTAGCCCCTAAATTGAGGTGTTACAGAGATTGAGCTGAATATAAATGAACATAAACGAACATAAATGAATGAACATACACGGACATAAATGAACAAACATAAATGAACGATCATAAACGAACGGATTACCGAACGTTCACGAATGTAAATGAAACGAACGAGACATTTGTTTGTGTTCGTTCATTTAATTAAACGGATATAAAATCTTGTTCATGTTCATTCGTTTAATAAATTAACGAACATAAATGTACTTCTCACCAAATGATTCACGAATAATTCAATGAGCGTTCGTTCATTTACCGGCATACTGTTAAGATGTTCAAAATTGTTAGGTAAAAATATTGGGAATTCTTTTTTGTTATGGGAATAATTAGGATAGTCGTCCGTTCAAGTCCCAACCCACCCATCATTTTCTCATGATTCCTATTTTGCGGTGGAGGAAGCTTTTATCGTTGGTTTGCTTGCCTTGTCTACAAAAAATCAATATTCCTTACATTTTCATTAATGATTGGCATATAGTTGATGCGCTATCAGCCGTAAATATAATATCACTTAAAATTAGGGAGGGACACAATACTTAGATTTTTTTGGATAAGTAAGATTTTTATTATCCAACATGAAAGTTCAACAAATAGCAATCATCCCAAGTGGGAGAATAAGCCCCTATTTACAACAAAAGATAGATTAGTCAAGACCCCAATGGCTACAAAGAATATAATTAACATGATCAGTCCTATTAATGTCTTTATCACTAAGCTGAATACGGACAAATTCCTTGATAGACTTGAGAATTTGATCTGTTGTTCTTGATCCACCTTTAAAAATCCTTCTATTTCTCTCCTCCCATATTAAGTAGTTAAAAGCGTTCCAGACAATTCTTAGGATAATAGAAAGTAAGGATTTTCCCTTCCATTTTTGAGTAGCACATTCAATCCTTGAATTCCAAGTCCCGTGAGAATCTCGCAAGTTGGTAAGAATCATGATAGAGTTCCAGATAGAAGAAGCATAGACACAGTTAAAAAACAAGTGGTTCTTGGATTCTGGTTCATTATTGCGAAGGATACAATTTGAGATTCCCATTCTAAAAAGTCTATCACGAGTAGGAAGACGGTCGAGGATAATCATCCAAGAAATCATACTATGTTTGGGAATGTGGAGAGGAAACCAGAGCAATTTCTTCCATGTAACCTTTTCTCTATTCTCCCTTAATTCATCCCAAATAACAGAGGTTTTAGTGATTCCAGCAGAAATAATAGGAAGGGCCTGAGTTCTAAGTTTGAGAAGCTTTCTAATGCTCCAGCTAAAAGAAGAACTAACATTGATGTCACTTAATTCTCTATTTTTAATAACATAACAGTGAATCCAAGCAACCCACAGAGATCTATTTCTCGCAAGAAGTTTTCGAATAAGTTGAATCATGCAAGCCTTGTTCCAAGAATTAAGATCCTTTAAACCAAGGCCTCCTTCAAATTTAGGGCAACAAAGTCTATTCCAGCTGATCCTGGCTCCTTTGGCAGCTTTATCGGATCCTTTCCATATGAAACGAGAGCAAAGCTGCTCAAGACAATTGATAACCTTCTGGAGAAGGATGAACTGTTGAAACCATAAATTTACAACACTATAGAGGACAGTTTTTATAAGTTCAAGATGTCCAACATAACTTAAAGATTTTCCAGACCAATGGTGAAGTCTAGCTTCGAAGTTGTCAAGAAGTGGAAAACAATATGTTTCAGTAAGTTTCCTAGTGACCAAAGGAACTCCAAGGTATCTGACTGGCAGAAAACCTTGCTTAAATTCAGTGGCAGATTTGATAAATTCAAGAGTTCCAGCAGACACTCCAGCAGCAAAGAATTCAGTCTTATTGACGTTAAAATTAAGGCCAGACAAGGAATAGAAGTGGTTAAGTACACTGGAAACACCAACATAGACTCAAGATTACCTTTGCAAAAAATTAGAAGATCATCAGCAAAAAAGAGATGAGTGATTCCTAGCTTCTTGCATTTTGGATGATAACCAAAAATTCCTCTAGCGGCAGCAAGATTGAGGATTATAGAGAGTATATTCATAGCCAGACAAAAAGATTAGGAGATAAAGGGTCTCCTTGTCTAATTCCTCTCTGACCTTTAAACAATCCTATAAGAGATCTATTAAAAGATATAGAGTATCTGGCTTCTCTGTAACAAGCTTCAATCCATCCTATGAAAGTGTGAGTGTGTCCTATGGCAACAAGAGTAGAAGAAATGAAGTCCCGGTTTAGAGAATCAAAGGCCTTTTGTAAATCAATTTTTATAGCAGACCTTGGGGAAATGTTTTTCCTGCCATAGCCTTTCACCAATTCCTGAGCAAGTAGGGTGTTATCAATTATGGATCTCCCTTTCAAAAAAGCAGTTTGATTAAGATTAATAAGATCTGGTAGCACCAAAGAGAGTCTTTTAACAAGAATTTTTGTGATAATTTTATATACCACTGAACAGCAAGAAATGGGTCTGTAATCTTTAACTTTGCAGGGGTTTTGAATTTTAGGAATCAAGGCTAAAATGGTGGAGTTAAAAGCTTGGTGAATAGTAGCCTCTTGAAAGAAGAAAGTTACAGCATTGACAACATCCTCTCCTACCACAGACCAAGAGATTTTGAAGAACATAGGAGTGAATCCATCAGGGCCTGGAGCTTTGTCGTTCCCTAGACTAAACAAAGCTTCTTTTATCTCTTCATCAAAATTTTTTTAGAAAGATCAGCAGCAGTCTCAGAAGGCAGAGAAAACCGAAGCAGGTTTTTCAAGAAATCAGAATAAGAAGGAAGAACATTAGGGTCAGAAGTTCCTAGTTGCTTCTTGAAGTAATCAATGATCTCATTTTCCATATCATCATAAGACTCAAGTCTTTTATCCTCATTATTAATAAGAACCCTAATATTATCACTTTTGAGTTTAGAGGCAATAGCAGTGTGAAATAATTTGGAGCATTTATCACCTTCTTTAATCCATCTCACCTTTGTTTTCTGTTTAAGGAACATGAGTTCATTATCCTCTAGGGCAGTTAACTCATTTTGGACATTAAATTCTTTTTATAAAGAATTTTGCCCATTTAAAGTAGATAGTTGAATCTGCTCTAGTTCATTTCTCTTTTGTTTTACCCTTGCAGAGATGTCACTATAATTTTCCTTGTTAAATTTCTTCAAGCAAGGTTTTAAACGTTTAAGTTTAATGAAAAGTTTCTGCATAGGGTTTTATTGAGTAGGAAGGTGTCAGGAGGAAAAACTTCTTCGAGAAAATTTAGGTGCTTGGTCCAGAAATTAAAGAATTTGAAAGGCTTAGGTCTATTGGTTTGAGTCTCTTTCGAAGTCCAGACCATAGCCATACTGTGATAAGAGGGACCTGGGGCTAAAAATTCAACAAATGATCCTTGAAAAGAGGAAGCCCAATGAGGGTTTATTAACACCCTATCCAGTTTCCTAGCAAGAAGTATCCTTTTGCTTGTTACTCCAAGTGAAAGTGGGGCCAAAGAAATGATGATCTTGGAGAGAGAGGTTTTGAACTACTTCTTGGAAGTCAAGCATATCAGTGGTAGAGTAAGGGCCAAGAAGATGAGAGTCCGAGCTTTCGTTGAAATTAAGGAAGGTGTTGAAATCACCTCCCAGAATCCAAGGCTGAGATCCATATAAGGAGTCAAGATAATTAAGGTGCTGCCAAAGAGATCTTCTATGGGAACCACTATTACTGCCATATATGGCAGTGATAATGAAAGAAGAATTATTGTTGAAGCATTTGACAGTAATGCTCTGATCAGTAGAAAAGCAATAAGAAATGTCAATGCCTTGTTTCCAGAGAATCCAGATTCTGCCATTGGCAGCAGAATCATAATTAGTAATGATATTCCAGCTACCCAAAGATTTGTGAATGATTTTATCAGAATTTTTGGGTTTAACCCTAGTTTCAAACAGACAGAGAAAATCAACATTGAATAGTTTAGCTCTATTCAGAACCTTGTTTTATTTTTGAGGATTGTTGAATCCTCTTATGTTCCAGAAAGAGATAATCATTGAGAGATAGAGGAAGAAGAGCCCTCTATATTTTTTCCAGGGGTACTTTTGATCTTACTGATATGGTCTTTCTTTTTCGATTTGAGCTCTTTGATGAGTTTGATAACCCCAGCAGCAGCAGGCCTTGCTTTCCTGAGCTGAGTCTCAGAGGGAGGTGAGACTTCATCCACTGTGGATAAAATTTTGAATCTGTTTGATGAACTTCTAATAGTTGTTTTAGCATGGATCTTAATTGGCCTACCTCTACCTCGCTTAGGAATAGTGATAGAATCATTTATTTTGGGGGGAGTTTCAGGAAGTAGTTCAGGTAGATCACCATTAACTGAATCTTCTCTAGGAGTAGGGATAGATGACTGAGCTTTAGTATCCTCATTTGACAAAACAGTAGGGATCATAGAATCATTTTTAGAAAGAATTGTTTGTAAAGAAGATGTATTTCCAGAAACATGTTCTTTATCCTTGATAACATTTTGTTCTGTTGAAGAGGAAGATTCGGGCAGAGAAATTTGCAGGGAAGGATCAGACAGTGGAGTATGCAAGGAATCTAGTTTTTTTTAGGAGTATGATCAGTATTGTCAATTTGGTTTTTTTTTCTCCATATTTTTGGAGTAGTAGTAGCAAAGGAAGTTTTAACAAAACATCTTTTATTAGAATGTCCAAAAGTGTTACATCTCCTACATCTATTAGGAAACCAAGGGATGTCAACATATATAGTAGTTTTAGAACCATTTGCAAGCATCACTTCAACAGATTTTGGCAGTTCGTCTTTAGCCCCTATCTCGATACATACCCTAGCATATTCAAGCCTATATTTGGAAGCAGTGATTGAGTCCATAGAAATGGGTACTCCTAAGGCACTGGCTATGTAGCTAAGGCCTTTCTTTGAATACAGTTCAAGATGAATATTAAGCAGATGAACCCAAAACGGCAATCTAGATAAGTCAAAATTCAGTCTTTGAAGATTAGGTTCCCATTTCCTAAGTATTAAAGGTTTATGGAGAACATGCCAAGGGCCATTGTCTAGGACCCAGTCCCTAGCTGAATCAGAACTGAATGAGAAAATGTACATATTATTTCCAGCGAGACTAACTTGTACTCGAGCCCTTTGTGCTGGATGATTCCAGAGCTTTTCGATGGTTCGTTGCAGAGTAATGAAATTTGGGGAAACACCTAGGAACTGCCCAACCAGAGAAGACTTCCACTTTGTCGTTCCAGCCTCAAAGACCTCAGGAGGAGGTTGAACAATTAAGGATTCGCTGTTCTGATTTGGGGGAAAATAGGTCAGCTCTTGATTTGCTTGACAACCGAAAAGCTTTCTCCAATCCATACCAGAAGACGGAAAGAACAACTGAGAGTGAAAACAGACCGGAGATCAGAAAGAAACGCCGGCGACGCGACAGGAAACCAAGGTTTTGTTAGTCCTTCTAACGTGCACCTAGAGAAAACGTATCGTGCGCCGTTTTTTACTTTCTACTATATAATACTTAGATTTTATGGGTACTGACTTATTCAATTTTATTGGATCGTTTTTCAGGGGAAAAATAATTAAATTTAGGTTGGATGAATTTTTTAGAGAATAAATTCATCGTATTTAAATGAGATGTCATTATTCGTTTAATGTAGTTATTCTTAAATAACATATTATTATAATAAGATGAAATTAATACATAGGTCTATGTTCAAATTAAAAGGGATGAATTGGGATGAATTATTGCTAGTAATGAAACGATATAAAAGTATTCAATAATAAATATTTTGAACGTCTATGTTAACAACAAAAGAGATTTTTAACGAGATCCCATTTTTTTTTAAAAAAAAACATTTCTCAAAAGGCATCACTCTATAGCGTTCACTTATACCAAGGGTTATACCCTATCATTGTTCACCAAAAAGTCCAAACAACATGAAAAATGAATAAAGGTCCCTCATCACCTGACATAAATAACAAACCTAATATATAATACCACAAATTTCGACTTTAAACTAATCTTAAGATAAGTAGAAATTTCAAGGAGAGCTAAAAAAATAAATGATAAAGGATAGAAGTTAAACAATTTGTCTAGAATTTCCTACCAACAGGTCTTCTCCATTTAAGGCATAGTAAATCACAACCTTTAAACAAATAGCAACCGCCCTTCCATTCACCATCAACACACTTGAAATTAATCGATATTCAACAGAAAAGACGATTTTCATAATATCCGGCAAAATGTCTCATTCTAATTTGGCCTCTCACCTCATCAACTACCCCCTTTAATTATCCTATTCCCAAAGTTCCCCAGACTTTGCGACCCCAAACACTCTACTCTATAAACCTAACCCACACTGCACTAGTTAGGTATAAATGAATT
Organism: Hibiscus syriacus; assembly: GCF_006381635.1. NCBI lineage: Eukaryota > Viridiplantae > Streptophyta > Magnoliopsida > Malvales > Malvaceae > Hibiscus > Hibiscus syriacus. The sequence continues at coordinate 2,327,143 of NW_024062775.1, read as the reverse complement.
TAAAAAAACATATTTAGACATTAATTTAAAATCAGATCTTTAACAATTCAAAATGAATAGTTTTTGATCGTACATTCTCATATTGTTTAAATATATATTTCTAAATTATATTCTTACAAGTAATTAAACTTAAGTTTTGTCATAAAGAATAAAACTGTATTTTATTAAAATCAATTAATAAATTTAAAATTCATATAATCTTTTACATATTAATACATCAGTAAAAACTTACTTGCATAACGTGCCTTTATAAAAATATTACTTTCCTATATTAATTTTTATGTTATTTACATAAATAGTTTTAAAAGTTATGTCAAAACGATAATACTGCCTCCAATCCGAATAATAAATCATCCAGATTTTGTTACCTAAATAGACAAATTCTTGTTTGACGTGATCTTTTAAAAGTATTTTTAGTTAACAGAATCTGTTTAAAATCAATATTAAATGGATAAAATAATTTAAAAAATTATGTTAAAAACAATAGTTTCAAACTAATTATAAAAACTAGAACTTATAATATTTTTATTTAACTTTTACCTAAAACCAAAGTGAAAGCTTAGAAATTAAACTAACTCTGACTGAAACCGGACATTTTTACTTCGTCTGTCAGTAAACCGGAGTTCTTTAGGGAGAAAACAACAAAAAAAAGGTTGGCGCTTTATTTGACACCAATCAAATCCTTCGGTGTCGTCTTCCTCTTTGGATTTAAAGTCGTCTTCTTTTCTACTTTTTCTTTCTGAAAAAAATAATGGCCAAGTGTTTCAGCTTTACTGCAACGCGGGACTGGTGTTTCCGCTACAGCTTTTCCAACGCCGGCCTCCGATCATCGACGACGGACCTCGGCGATGGCACCGTCATGCACGTTTGGGCCCCAAAAGCTCACATCGAATCCAAGCCCACGTTAGTCCTCATTCACGGCATAGGCGCCAACGCGATGTGGCAATGGAACGACTTCGTGTCACCCCTGATGTCCAGATTCAACGTCTACGTCCCGGATCTCCTCTTCTTCGGCGACTCCTACACGACCCGACCCGAACGTTCGGAACAGTTCCAGGCCCAGTGTGTCATGCGGGTCATGGAGGCCCATGGGGTTACAGTTATGAACGTTGTCGGGATCAGTTACGGCGGCTTCGTCGGTTATAGTATGGCGGCGCAGTTTAAGGAGAGAGTCGAGAAGTTGGTGCTATGTTGCGCCGGGGTTTGTTTGGAAGATAAAGATATGGATGAAGGGATGTTTAAAGTGAAGAGCGTGGATGAAGCTGTTAGTATTTTGCTGCCCCAGAAGCCCGACAAGATGAGGGAATTGATGAAGATTTCGTTTCATAAGCCCGTTAAAGGAGTCCCTACTTGTTTTCTAAACGATTTCATCCATGTACGTGAAGCTTCTCTAATTCTTTTGAATCATTTTTTCTTCGAACCATGTCCCGATATGAACAAACAGATGGTGTTAGATTAGATTTCTGGGTATCTTTGATAGTCATAAGTTGGTATCGAAATTCGATTTTGATGGCAGGAAATGTGCACAGAGTATTTTCAAGAGAGAAAAGAACTGATCCAAGCATTACACAAGGATCGAAAGCTGTCCGATCTTCCGAAGATAAACCAGGTTAGTGCAGTTTGTCTGGAATTTTAATTAACATAGTCTTTATTGTAAGTAGTAAACGTTGTTCATATGCGCAGCCAACACTGATACTCTGGGGAGAATATGACCAAATATTCCCCTTGGAATTGGGACACAGATTGAAAAGGTAACTGATAATGTATTTCGGTTTCCTTTTATCTTTCGGGTTCTTGATTTGGTTGGAGTGTGATAGTGATGTTAAGCTGCTAATGCAGCCATCTGGGAGACAACGCAGAACTAGTGATCCTAAAGAATGCAGGCCATGCTATCAATGTTGAGAAGACTAAAGAGTTATCTAAGTACTTCAAATCTTTCCTTACTGATTCACTTCCTCCTTCGAAACCCAGAAACTATAGCAATGGCTGTAAAACAGATTGAAAGGTATGCAAAAATCCAGGAATTGCCTTACTATCACCATTTACACCGATTCCTTCCTTACCTGTAAGGCTTTTTGTTTGGTTTTTTTATTAGATTGCAGATGATCCTTCCCAGTCAGTCATGTTCAGATGATGGAATTTGTTATACAGATTAAGCATGCTTCAAACATTTGTAATTTATGTATAAATTCTCGAACTTAGATTGGCATCAAAGGGCAGTTGTTTTTAGAGCAAAGCTTGACATTTGCAGCTTGTTTTAGATCATTAATCCATGCAAATGCTTGTTTTTCTTAATATCATTTATATGATTCTTGATGAAATTTTGTTTCCGTTTTTTTACCATACATATATAAAATATCAATGCAATAATCATGACCAGAACATTGCTGCAATCTTTGTTATTGGTTTTGGTGGGACGATTTCTTATCGTGCATAAGAAATACAGAATTTCTTTGGTATGGAGTCTTTTTTTGGAATGAAAATCAAAGCCTTTGACGTTGTTATTCTCTGATTCTGTTCAAACTCTGAATTCCTCTTTCGTTTAATATTTTGTAGTTCATCTTCTCTTTTGTTCAAATGATTCAACTGAGGTGCATGTTTCTGATCATCGACTCTCTAACATTGTGTATACTTGGTCATCTAATAAATATATTCTGCTTTACTTACAACTTTTCCAAGTGGGGTAAGGTTCTTGACTTCTTGGAGTCTATCACAAACCTTACAATATAGAAAAGAAGCTGCCATAGAAATACACTAAAAGGAAATCAGGCATTAGTCATTGCCTTCTTCAAGCAGCAATGCAGAAAACCAGACCAACCCAGAGTCGCAGCCAAATCTTCCCTGCAAATTTTTTTTTTAAAATAAGGGTTTTTCTTTTTCTTTTCAAAAATATCTTCAAATATTCTCTCTTTTCTTTAAATATAAAAACCAATAATTAAAAAAAACTCTAATATATATATTTTATAAATGTAATTGCTTTAATGTGCTAAGTTTATAATTGTCTTATTCAAAAATGATTCAAATGTACATTCTCCAATAATGCAATGTGTCGTGTCACTACACACACTATTTGTTGTTATTGTAATTATTTTTTTCAGTATTTTTCTGAAATTTTAAGAACAAATATTTATTTAAAAATATCATAATTTTTAATTATAATGTATTTAAAAATTATTAAAAATTTAAGTTCAGATCGAAATTATTTAGAAAAATATATTTATGGAAAACATATCAACACTTAGGGGGTGTTTGGATCAGGGGGTGTTTGGATCAAGGAATGTAGATTCCCATGGGAATGGAATTCACATTCCCATGTTTGGTTGGCAGGGAATCTCATTCCGGTAATATTTTATTACCAATAGTATATTTTTTGGAGTATATTACCGGGAATGTCATTACCTCTCTTTCCTTAGGTATTGTTCGATTACCGGCATTTTGGACTAAAATGTCTTAATTTTTTTTTTCAAAAATATCATTTTTCTGTCATTGAATAATAAAAATTCTACGAAGGTTAATGGGAATGGAATTCACATTCCCATGTTTGGTTGGCAGAGAATCTCATTCCCGGTAATATTTTATTACCAATAGTATATTTTTTGGAGTATATTACGGGAATGTCATTACCTCCATTTCCTTTAGGTATTGTTCGATTACCGGCATTTTGGACTAAAATGTCCTTAATTTTTTTTTAAAATATCATTTTTCTGTCATTGAATAATAAAAATTCTAGGTTAAATTACAAATTTATCCTTAAACTATTTTAGATTTACAAAAAAAAATCTATAATTAAAATTTTATATGAAGTTTAGGGGTTAAAATAAAATTTTACCCTTTTATTAAACCTTTTTTATATTTTCAATTTTGTAAAAAAATATATAAATTTTATGAATTTAAATTTTTTAAAGAAAATATATAAATATTTTCTAACTTGTTAAAAAAACAAATATATAATAAAGACAATTTGGTCAAATATACATTTCAATAATCTTTTATTTTTTTTATCAAAACACGGTAATCTTGCATTCATGCTAAACTAACCAAACACAAAATACAATATTCCCAATAATCCTATTCCCTGATAATCTTACATTCCCACTTGTAATCTTATATTCGTGAACCAAACACTCCCTTAAGAGTCGAGTTCAATGTTCTCATTATAAAAAAAAATTATTTTATGCGAGAAGAATGACAGATTCAAAAAGATCCCGACACATGTTTCTTTTTCTGTAAAAAATTATTTTCTATTTAAAATTTTATATTAATTTTATAATTTAATTGTGTTCTCAAATCACTTTTTTAAACTATCTCAATGATTAAATATATAGTTGATATTTTTAGGGTCTAAGGTTCGAACATATTATATATAAGAAATATTTGAACGTTAATTATCAAATGAGTTGAGAGTATTTTAAATAGATACTATTTTATAATTACTTTTAAATTAATAAAAATCATTTTTCAAAGATATATTTTTAAATAATTTAAAACTAGACATTAATTCTTAAATAATTTTTTAAAACTTGATATTTAAAAAAATCCAAAGATATCATCAAATAAAAATAATTTTTTTCTTTTGGGATCAACTTTAAAGCTTTATATATAACGTCTCCCTTTTGATTTCATTTTATTTTTTTGTTAAACTAAAAAAATAAGTTATACCCTTAAGCTCCAAGACAAATTCCAATGGCATATATACCACCCAAAAATTACCATCAAGTGCTTATCAAAACTGAGTTTCACTAACTTTCTAAAAGCATAAGCATCCGGTACTCCCATCTACCCAGTACTATATCTTTTTATTTAGTACTTTTTACAAATTTTAATTTATCACTACTTCCTATTATATATAATTATAAGATAATGTATTCACATTATGTTTTGTATTATATTTGTATCATAGTGTTTTGTTTATATCATGTAGTTTTGTAGTGTCTAATATTACTAATTGCCACCATCTTCATATGAAGGACGGATATAAAATTTATATTAGAAGAGGATTTCATAAAATTTAAAGAGTTAAAATAAATTATTAGTATAAAATATATATAAAAAATCAATATTGTTAGTGGAACACTACCTCTCCATAAATAAAATAAATCAACTAAAGGAAAGCAGAAAAACTTACAGGTTGATAAAGATGTGGAACTCCCGATAACATCTTCATAACCCTGAATCGGATTGTAGTTATTGTAGCAATCCGTACTGGTATTGAAACCATTGTTGCAGATACAGAGGAACGAATTACCAGGAGGAGAATAGCCGCAGATTCCGCCGCTATCCTCGCAAGTGTTACATTTGTTGTTCATATAATAATCATCGAAACCTCCGTCGGTATACTTCAACGTCACCCCATACAGCCATTTACTGGGGTCCGTCGGAGAATCTTCCAAGGAAGCAATCGACGTATACCCTTTGCATTTCATTTCCCTCATGTCCAATTCACCTTTGCCGTTAAAATTCGCCGGCGAGTACACGCAGCAGGTGTTGGTATGCGGGAAAAGCGGAAGCTCAAGGTTGACGGCGGCGGGACAAGTGTAGAACGTGGCGCAGAGGTGGGTGGAGGAAGGGTCACACACGGGGGAGCCCTTGATGGTGAGCGACGACGTAGGGGGAGTGCATGAGAGGAGGAGGAGAATTGATGGGCCTAGCTGGAAAGGACTGGCCCAGTCGAGCCCCAAGTTAGGCGATTGTTGCATGGAGTTGCATGTGGACATGGCCGATGGGGTGATCGTAACGGTTGAGTCTTTGTAGGATATGGCGGTGATTAGGTACGAGTCAGTGTGGGTTGTTAGCAGGAGCTGGTTCGAGTTGCAGGTTACGTAGGTTCGAACCGTGGAGAGCCACACCCGTAGCCAGTGCCAAAAGGGTACTTGATTGGAAGTGAGCCACAGTTGGAGCGGCATGGCGTGGCCGGTGCGGCGGAACTATGCGAGGGATTGATGGAGGCGGCGATCAGGAGGACGATGAAAGGAAGACGTGGATTATCCATTGGCTCAAGCTTTCGGTTTTGTAACTGATAACTTTAAAGGGAAATGGCTCAATGTTTTTTTTTTGGGATTTGGGGAGTTTTTGGTTTCTTTTGTCAAGTCCTTTGAACTAGACAAATACTAGATGCTTTTATGATGCAGGCATTGAGTGTCTAGTAATCTAAAATAAGTTTGAATTTACGTTAAAATGAGCAACGAACCACAATAATATTTAGTCTTATTATACCAATTGGTATTTAATTTCATAATTTGTATAATAAAACTAATATATAACAATATCTGTAGGGGTGACAATGGGGCGAGGCGGGGATAGTTTTGCATTATCCAATCTGTCTCCAACACTTGCGGATACGGTTTTGGAGAATCTCCATTATATGTTTCGGGGATTTTTTTTGTCCTCATATCCATCCCTTAAGGATCCCTACGGGTTTCGGTTAATCCCCATCCAAAAAATAAACAAACATTTTTTAAAATCAATGCAACACCTAAAACTTGTAAGATATATCAAATTATCTCAAATTGGTCTCTATCTATAATATAAAAGTTTCAAACATCAATATTCATCTAGCACCCGATGTATATGTACAATCTTAACCATTTTCAATATCAACAAATCAATGCTTATTAAATAAGAAAATATTTAAACTTCAATTTTAGTTCTTTTGAGATGTAACATTAGCAACACATAATCTCACAATCTTATTATATATATATATATTAAGGGTATATATGTAAATGATTATAAATATATTTTTAAAATTTTGTAAAATATCAGGGATTCCTACGGATATTTTTTGAGGATTCCCACGGTTATTCACATGGGCACTGTTTGGTTATCCATGCGGTTTGGATATAGCAATCCCCGTCCTCATCCCCATTTGAGATTTGGGGATAAAACTTCCCCATCCCCATTCCTGTGGGTAAAGATTTCGGTTATTCCATATTCCCATCGGTTCGGATCCCCACGGTTTTCGGTTTTTCCCCTTGCCACCCTTAAATATTTGGTTATATTGGCTTAATCTTCTTAAAGTCCAAAATAATAAAAGAATTCGATAACATTGGTTGTTATATTCTCATTTATTTATTTTACTGTAATTTATTGATTGTTTACCTTTTTATTCTACTTCCAGGGGTGAATTTAGGAGAAAAAGAGGAAATTGGGGACCGAACTTCATTTATAAATTTTTAGAGAGTTGAAATGTAATTTTATTGTTGAACATTTGAGCTGAGCTGCTGAGGTATATTTGTAAAAAAGTCAAATAGAATTTCGATACCATTTCTAACACCATGGCCCTGTAAGCCCTGTCAAGTTATATAATTAAACACCGAGCGAATTAATTGATTCTCGTTTCATTGGTTGAACGGCTAAATCCAATTTTCACGATCATGATAATATCTGCAACTCTATCTTAAACAAACGTTATGTATAGAACCAAAAACACAGCGCTTAAAATCTTAGAACTACAGGGACGAGATTATAAGAGAATAGAATCTTTTGAGATGAGCATCGAATCGAATGTGAGAAACATAAGGTACAATCTAAGAGAGAATAAACTTTGTTGGAAGTTTGCTTAGCTGAGAAGCCATCCAGAACATTTATGTGTGACCAACTATTGTTCTACCTCACATTCTTGCAGGATAATTAACTTTAAAACCCAGTACATGCATCTTTAAAAGAATGATAAAGTAAAATAGTAATCAAAATTAACTGTGGATGCTATGGTCGATTCGAAGATACCAGCTGAGACGCAGGCTAACAGCACCCTTGTAATGGCAAAGAAAGGTGGCCCGGTTCTAAATAAAAGCGACATTGTTTGTGTAATTGATAAATTGAAGGGGGCCAAAACAACATTTATTCCATTTAACAAGGGGCATGTGAACATTAAACAAAGGATTCCTACAGATTGACACATTATATTTGCATTGTCAAGGGATGGATTCTTACTGTTAACTCAAAGAGGAGATTTCAAATCAATTTTTAAATGGTGAAAACAATAAATAATAATTAGGGACCAGCAATGCACGACTTTTGGATCAGCTGCCGCTACAAATGTTATGTTTGTGTAACAGTATCATAGTAATGCTTCTGCCTTTTCCCTTTGATTCCCCACTAACACATCAGTGCTTTTAATTCAATATAGGGGACCATTCACAATTTTCTTCTTCTTTTCATACTTTTAAACAAAAGCAAACATTTTACTTGGTCTGGCAAATATAACCTAACGTTGATTCTTGGTTTTAATGAAACCGATGGCTCTTTTTTCTTATAAAACCATTCATTAATGAAAGAATTAACATGCTTGCAGCATTCTAGTCAACCGGATGGGCATTCAACAGTGGTGTGGGAGAAAGTGATGGGATAGTTGACGTCCCCATGAAAATCCCCAGAAAATAATAATTACTATACAAAATCCTAAAATATCGATCATATTATAATATGACTGCAATTTCTTTCTAGTTACCAACACGGAAAATGATTAAACGAAGGATTTACAATAATACAGAAGCTTGAAAAACAACTAACAATGCTTTATTTAATTTTGCAAGGGTTGTAAAAGTGATCACCGCAGCTGCATTTCCAACCAAGAGGCTTGTAATTGGAGTATTGGTTACCTGATGGGTCAAAAAACTGCATGGGACTCGTGACTGCTGCTCCTGGTTTGAAGCGGTCGTGGTGGCTGCCGGGCGATGTGGGAACTTGAACCGCCATGCAAGGGTGGCAGCCGTTGCATCTGTTGTGGCAGCTTGGAGGAATCGATCCCAGTCTTGTCTTCTCTTCAAAAGATGAACCCTGTTGACAAAATATATGGAACAAGGTATAAAATAAATGGAAAAAGAGAAGAATGTTCATGGGGAGTTGGATGCTAACCGGAGCAGGGGAGTTTGCAGGTTGAAAACGGTGAAGTGAAGATGCCGAAGCAAGGAGGAGGAAGAAGGTAAGGAGAGAAGGAATAAGTGAAGTCATGATAATGATGATGAAATTAATAACAGTAAAAATCAGTCTTTTATTGCAACAACCGAGAAAAAGAATCAATGGAACTCTAAACTGCAGAGTACAAAATAAATTAAATTAAATTAAAATATATTATATATAGCAAATTCGATTAAATTCATGTAATGTTAAGATACCCAAATTAAATTAAATTTAAATAATTTACTATCAAAAACTCTCATTTATACAAATATAAAGGAAGAGTATGGGTTAATAAATAGGGGTAGTTGCTGGTGGTCTGACCTCAAAATGAGAGTGAAAGGCACAACACAGAAAAGGTAAACAATTTGGGAGAATCCAAATCGCAGAGGAAAGGGGATCCGATAGGCCTATTTCTTATCTTAGTAATTTGATTCCACTCTTCAGTAATTAGTGACTGCAAATTCACTTTTGATTCCAAAACTGTGCTTCACAATTTTAGATGAACTATTTTTGTTTTTTTTTTGCCATTTTGGTTCGCACATTTTATGTTGTTGTTGGGCGAGTCTCTCAACTGAGATATTATGCATTTAAAATGATTCAAACTCAAAACCTATTCAAACGGAATTAAACTATTTATCACTTGAACCGATGTCCGTTGATTAGATGGATTAATTTTAAATCTATGTGAGGTAAGGAAACTAGTTTTCAAACTTGATTTATTTAAAATTATTTTATCATTATAAAAATATTTATGTATAAAACTTAAAATATAAAATTGAAAACGAAATATTTCATAATACAATAGTTCCCACAACACACTTATTTAAATGAAAAATGTCAAGAAATTCTCACGACTCAATGTGGTGAATTTATTAAAATAATATGTTTTTTTCCATTGAAATAACATTTAAAGATGTTATTTTCGTATTAGGATGAAGCAGGGACAGAGTCAAAATTAAATATTGACAAGGGTCGAAATATTATACTATTTTAGAAAAATATAAAGACTTATTAGGTATTTAAACTCAAAATTTAGTATTAACAAGCGAGCATAGTTATTAAGGGGATTGTTGTTATCCTTGAGGTCCCGAGTTCAAGCACTGCGTATGTAAGGGTATGAATATTCATTATCAAATAGTTGAAAGTATTTGTACATATACTACCTTGTATTCACCTTAAATTTATAATAAAAAAACTCAAAATTCACGAGACAACTTCTGATTTGTCTAATATTTAAACTTACAATGACCAAAATTGTAATTAGAATAAAAAATTGAGAGCAATACTTATCATTTTTTAGTTCAACTACTACTTAATTAAATATTTAATAATTTTTTATATTTTTAAAGTTTAAATATTTATTTTTATATGAATCTAAATACTATTAAACTAAAATTATATCGAATATACAAATTTTAACAGGGTCGGGGCCCCTTGGGGCCTAAGGGAGCTCTGTCCCTGGGATGAAGGTATGTTTTTTAAAATATATTTTTTTATATAGATAAAAAACGTAATTGCACGAACACGAATTGATTAAATAATAATATTTATATATAGATATTATCTTTAATTATTCTGTAAATATGTGTGAGTATATATATATATATATATATATATATATATATATATATAACATTATATTTAAATACTTTAAAAATTTTATATATTAAGACTGAGATTTTTCTTCATAATTAAATTACAAATTTTAAAGGGTGGTTATATAAAAAAATTACAAATTTTAAAATTATATTTTACAACAAACTACTCAAATATTGTATTACTTTTTTATTTTGTCGAAAAAGAGATTCCGTTTGAATCTTCCACTCCAAGCCGAACTTTGAGAGATTTTTGAAGGACTTCAATTGGTATTATCCCACAGAACGTCTTCAATGCTAAATAGATAACGTTAAACCTCTTAATCTCGTGTCTTCGTCAATGGCTAAATGCAGCCCAATTGCTTTTTGTTCGTTCTATTGTAAAACTCATATCAAAACAATGGACGATCAAATTCATTCTTATTCGTCGTGAAACTAATGTTGTAGCAGACTTCTTTACGAAATCTACCGTTAATTCAAATAAACAAGCTCAGACTTATACTGAACCGCCTCATAAGATTAAATCACTTCTTCACCGTGACCTCTATGATCATGCTTTCCTTCACACTTAGTATTTCATTGTAATAGTCTTCCTTATAATTAAAAAAAAAATGAAACAAGTCTCTGTTGTTATGTTCCAATACATCGCAACTTACAAGAATCAATCGTCTGATGATCTGAAGTGCACCAAATAGATCATACTCCTAGTAGTAGCTGATAATCTGTACGGTAAAAGATCCAAGATTCCCATTCTCCAAACCATCGAGTGACCCTACCATCCAGAATCCATCATAAAAAAAATGCTAAAATTCCAAAACCCTAATAAAGAATTTATCTCTAAACAGTCAGTGGATTTGGTAAGTACGCAGAGATGGAATCCAATCGAAAAGCCAGTAAAATTCAACGGCTGTGATTAAAGGACTTTTATATTTAAATTAGAAAATCCACTGGTATTTTCATACAAATTCCTTCCTCAGCAGCCTCCGCAAGGCCATCCATTCCATAGCCCAACCATGTGTGGAATACTTGCAGTTTTTGGCTGCGTTGACAACTCTCAAGCTAAACGTTCCCGTATTATCGAACTGTCCCGAAGGTGATTTAAGAATCTAGATTTTAACGTTTTTGTTTTTTCTATAGATGAAAATGGTTGCTGATTTTTATTTTAAAATGGAGAGTGTAGATTGAGACATCGAGGTCCTGATTGGAGTGGACTACATTGCCATCAAGATTGTTACCTTGCTCATCAACGTTTAGCTATCGTAGATCCGGCTTCAGGCGATCAGCCCCTTTATAACGAGGATAAGTCTGTTGTTGTCACGGTATACTCTCTTCCTTTTCCGTCCGTGGTTGGTGTATTAATCATGAAAATAAATTACCTTTTTATTTTAGTTTTATCATATGCTGTTTGTTTTTACCGTAAAATGTTTATATTTTTCAATAATTAAACTTCAGTTTATATATTATTCAAAACAAAATGCATGAGTTATGTTGTAACTGGTCTTTCGTTTTGATATAGAGATGGATATATGGTTTTAATTCTTTGTTTATTTATATTATCACGTGTGGTTTTATTTTCTGTTATTTGCTTTTCCTTAATATTATAATTTTGGAAAAAAAAGAAATGTAAATAAGAAAAAATAAGTAGCAACAAAAAAATAACAGTAAGATGGAGCCATAGTTAGAATGCAATGTTTGATTTTTCTTACATGTTTGGTTGATTATTGTAGGTTAATGGAGAGATATATAACCATAATCAATTGAAAGAAAAACTGAATTCCCATCAGTTTAGAACCGGAAGTGACTGTGAAGTGATTGCTCATCTGGTAAGTACCTGAGAGGTTGGATGTTAAAGTCCGTTATTCGTTTTTTTGCATCCCATAGTGTCTTTTACTTAATTGTATCCTGTATACCAATTTTGGCTACTTACTTTTTTCAGTATGAAGAATACGGAGAAGATTTTGTAGACATGCTGGATGGCATGTTCTCATTTGTTCTTCTCGACACTCGTGACAAAAGTTTCATTGCAGCTCGAGATGCTATCGGAATTACCCCACTTTATATCGGATGGGGTCTTGATGGTATGCGGTTTTCCTTCTTATAGGATCTGACTGTTAGATCTTCTTTTGAATTATAATTTGTAGGGCATTATGGACTTAAGAAGTTTCATTTTCTCTACTCATTTTTGTCAAATTTTGAACAATTTTATTTTTATTGTATTTTTTCTTTTAACTGATTTTTCGTCAAATGTATAACATAAGGCAAAAAATAGTTATTATAAGGCTAATTTGGAGGCTGTTTTGTGAACCTGGTCTTCGATCCAATGGTTATCCCACCTCCTTAGGACCACCTTTTTTTTCTTTCAAAAAGCCTTAGGTTTGTCCCTTGAACAGTTTGCAGAATAGGAAAATGTATGTCCTGAAGAATATCTTAGCAACCTTTCCCGTTGCCCTTTTGAAATCTTTTGATAGCTTGATGCTGGATATAGTTAAGACTTAAGAAACATGCAAATATCGACTAGCTTGTGGTGCCACATTTGTTTGTTTTTGGATTGATTCAATGCTTTGTGCTTAGCTTCTTTTGCTTGATTAATAGTTTTCCATTCTGATTCTGATTTTTATACTCTTTCCTTGTAATGGATGGATACTTCTAATTAATGGCTAGTTAATTTGCAGGTTCTGTATGGTTTGCTTCTGAGATGAAAGCTTTGAGCGATGACTGTGAACGATTTATGTCTTTCCTTCCAGGGCATATATATTCGAGCAAGCAAGGTCATTTTTTTATATATTAATTCCTAACTGGCTTAGAAACTGTTTACCAACTTCTTAAGGAGAATCTGAAATTTTTATGGTATATGATATTCATCTCTTGTCAATAGTCCAGCTATGAATTCTATGAATTTGCTTTTGTTTTTCGGTGTTCTATGCTATGCCTTTTATTTGTTGTATTTCAAAATGTTTGCAGGAGAGATTAGAAGATGGTATAACCCCCCATGGTACTTGGAAAAGATACCTTCAACCCCATATGATCCTAAAGTCCTACGGGAGACTTTTGAGAAGGCATGCTTTAAACCTTGTGCTTTGGCTCTTGTTTTTTAATTTTATTCTTTTGCTGTTAGCACTTTGGAATTGTATGTCATTATGTCTCAACTATTACCAAAACAATTGGTGGAAATTATAGCACTTGAAACTATTTTGGAAGTAACTCAAGTAAGCATTATTGATCAAGTAGTCACCATGTCATTACTGTGTAGCACTCCCATGCTTCTGCAGTAAAATTCTTTTGAGAAAATTATTGGCGAGCCTTTGAGGGGGTTGAAGCCTTTAAGTCCCTATGATTCAGGCTCTCATTCCCCCGAATTGGCTAGGGTCAGCTTAGTTTTTAGGATTTTTTATTACCATGTTCCTTTTCTTGTGGTCACTTTTTCATTAGGCAATTGTGTTGCAAGAGAACAGCAGCAGAGCTCAGTTTACGGAGTTCTTACTTTTCTTGTTAATTTAATATACTCTCTGCTTTTAGGACACCTCCGACCTATGTTAGGACTTAAGACTTCAGCTTGACCTCTACTCTAGAATTGGAAGCTTTACCCCTAACTGTATGACTCTTTAAATAAATGTGTCTTCCCCTTTTCTGTAAGTTTTTTCTCTGTCTGACTGCCTCAGCCTCTCTATTGTCTATGTCATCCCATTTAGTCATGAAAGGCTCGAGCAAAGAAAATTGTCAACACAACCATCTTAAGATCCGTAGTATGTGCCAGAGGGTTTTCATTGTTTTGGTAGATCAGTTATCTCAATACTTGAAGTCTCTATATGGATTTAAACTTGTAATTATTCCCATGTTAAATACTTAAATTAATAAATGTCGGTATTACTTTTGTGCTATGCCATTTACGTTTCACCACTAGCTTTTCCTTTTGAATTTATTTCATATAGGCTGTGTTTAAGAGGCTCATGACAGATGTACCATTTGGAGTGCTCTTATCTGGAGGGCTCGACTCATCACTTGTTGCTGCTGTTGCTGCCCGTTATCTAGCATATTCAGAGGCTGCTTGCCAGTGGGGCTCACAATTACATACCTTCTGCGTTGGTTTGAAGGTATATATTCCAAGTCCTCGTATTATATCGGTTTCCTGCCTCCCTGGGTTATTATTTATTGTGTAAAAGACACGCATGTTGATTAGATATGTTTGTATTAGAATTCCATGATTCAAGCAAAAGATGCCTTTTGGTGGAATGGAAAATGAAAGGGAAAATTAGGAACATTTTGTTATATTCATTATTGGGATACTAATAACTGGGTTGACTCTTTAGATAGACTCCAATTCCAATAGATTCTCTAATATCAATCTACTAACAAACTGTAATCTCTAATATTTCTAACAGTTGGCTGTTACCTTGATACTATGATTGGCTGGGATAGATAACTGATGGATAAACCAAATTATTAATTGAAGAATGTCTGTACAATTGCATTATGAACTGCTGCTTCTAGTACTATGTAAATAGTCTATGCAAAGTATCTAGATCCGGTCTCTTTCTAGTTATGATAATTTCTGCAACTTCAGATAACACACTCTATCTTGATATTATTTTTTAAATAAACATGGCTTTACCACTTTGTTTATAGCATTTTTGACATTTTACTATTTAGGGGTCTCCTGATCTTAAAGCCGCTAGAGAGGTAGCAGATTATATCGGAACTCGTCACCATGAATTCCATTTCACTGTCCAGGTTATTTTCTGCATGATTTAAGAAAGGATAGCTAAATATGTTCTTTCAATTTTTTATGTAATTCTTTCTCCCATTTTGATTTATCAGGAAGGGATAGATGCTCTGGAGGAAGTTATCTACCACATTGAAACGTATGATGTGACAACCATCAGGGCGAGCACCCCCATGTTTCTTATGTCAAGAAAAATCAAATCTTTAGGAGTGAAAATGGTTCTTTCAGGGGAGGGATCCGATGAAATCTTCGGAGGTTACTTGTATTTCCATAAAGCTCCTAACAAAGAGGAGTTTCATGAAGAAACAAGTCGAAAGGTATTCAGGATGACCATTACTTTTTCCTGGATTTTAGTAAAATAATTTGTAGGAATCCATATATTAGGCATGGTTACCTGAGTACCTGTTATATATTGTTCACATTTTGATGATGGTATTCTAATAATTCTACAGATCAAAGCTCTTCATCTTTATGATTGCTTGAGAGCAAACAAGTCAACTTCGGCATGGGGACTTGAAGCTCGTGTACCCTTTTTAGATAAAGAGTTCATCAACGTTGCAATGAGTATAGATCCTGAGTGGAAAATGGTACGATGTTTCTAGATTTGTCATTATGATGGGTCATTACTTTAATGTTGAGAAAAGGCGTATCATATCCATCCATACTGGAATAAACTAGACAAACAGTTTTTCCTGCATGTTATCGTTTCTGGTTTTAGCTATCCATTTGCAGGGATAACATTTCACATTGTAGGGGTGATGTCAATTTCCCCTCTTAAATGCAATATATCTTCTAGCTTTTGGTGCTTTCATCTGGTGTATACTGTATAAGGTGGTAGTTTTCTAGGTTCTTTTATTCAATAATGAGCTGATGCAAATGATATGCGGTGTCAGTTACTTGACCACTAGTAGTTAGTAGTTACTATCTCATGCTGGTTGAAGGAAGAGTTTTAGAATTTATTTACATAATTTGACCTCCTTTTTTTCTATAAAGAATGCGTATTTATGGTTAGTGCCTTTCAACTTTGTTGCAGATAAGGCCTGATCTTGGGAGGATTGAGAAGTGGGTCTTACGTAATGCATTTGACGATGATCAGAAGCCATATCTGCCTAAGGTTGGTGTATCTTCTTTTAAAATATTCCTGCAATTCATAAAATTTATTGGGGCACCATCATTTTATCTGGTCCTTGTTTCTTTGATTATCTTTCTTCTCTGTATTTATGTTTCACTATGATTTGTTATGAAAAACTTCCTGGAAGATTGAAACTTCTTATTCCCTCTGTTTCAGCACATTTTATACAGGCAGAAAGAGCAGTTCAGTGATGGAGTTGGATACAGTTGGATTGATGCCATCATTTATCTGGTCCTTGTTTCTTTGATTATCTTTCTCTCTGTATTTATGTTTCACTATGATTTGTTATGAAAAACTTCCTGGAAGATTGAAACTTCTTATTCCCTCTGTTTCAGCACATTTTATACAGGCAGAAAGAGCAGTTCAGTGATGGAGTTGGATACAGTTGGATTGATGGTTTGAAGGACCATGCCGAGAAACAGGTAGGCATATTCGTCTGTGGCTCTTCTGGGAGACATTTTCAATTTGGCTGCGTAGTAAGAACCTTCTGTTTTACTAACTTGACAGGTCACTGATACAATGTTGATGAATGCAAGCTTTATCTACCCTGAGAACACCCCAACCACAAAGGAGGGATACTATTACAGGACTATCTTCGAGAAGTTTTTCCCTAAGGTATATGCTGTTCACCTCTCTGTTTTTCGGTGAACACCATTAATAGAAGAAGCCATAATCTACATAGCAAAAATCATTAATATTTTTTTTATAAGAATTTCAGGCCTCATTAAAAACTCCCTTCTTGATTAATGGAGCATACAACCAACAGTACAACCGACAAAACCACCCCAACAGAACCAAATAAGCTGAAAACACCCTTAAAACACCCTAACTAAAGACAAAAAATAAACGAAAACAGCACTAGTAATCCCCTTACAAAACACATAAAATCCAGACACCACCCTAAACAGCCATCAACAACTTTACTAACTCAGCCTATGCCTTCTTTAGCTAAGGCATCAGCCTCTAAATTGGCTGTCTTACTAACCCATCTACAACACCTTCCAAGGCATTAAGCCTATGAGCAATATCTTTAATCAAGAAGGCATATACAACAGGACATAATTCATCCCCCTTAATCCAATCCACAGCCACCTTACTATCACTCTCTATAATCAGACGGTCCTTGATCTTCTGTCGATAGTTTGCAAAGAAAGACAACCCCATAAGAATAGCCTTTAACTCCATCAACGTAGGAGGTCCCGGACCGGCAGTTTCCTTGAAATAGCCTATAGTAGAACCTGAGTAATCTTTTAGAACTCCTCCTAACCCGCTTTTCTTCCAATCCCTTGAAAATCATTAATATTTTAAAATTTATATAAATATATAACTCCTTGAAGACGAAAAATATAATATTAACTTGACACTAAATAAGTCTGCTTACTTGGATGTGTGATGTAGCCAAGGCCCAAGTATTGTGAGATTATGTTTGTGAGAATAATTACACCAAACAAGGATAAAAGTTCTCCAAGATTCCTGAATCAAATGCTCCTATGTTATACATACATTTTTGTATTTGTTCGTTTATAGCTGAATTATCTTTGACATTGCTGCTGATTGAATCATCCAAATGCAAGCAGAATGCTGCAAGGTCAACAGTTCCAGGGGGTCCAAGTGTGGCATGCAGCACGGCTAAAGCAGTGGAATGGGATGCAGCATGGGCAAAAAATCCTGACCCCTCCGGCCGTGCTGCACTCGGTGTTCATGCCTCTGCTTATGAGGAAACAATAGATGCCAATGCCATGGATCTGATCAAAAGTCCCTCCCGGAAGATACAAAAAGGAATTGAGGAAAAGACTGCAACAGCGTAAATAAAGACTTCCATCTTTCTATTTGACAGCTGAATTGTAGACCAAGTTAATTAAGACATTTCTTTCTTTAAAGTGCCTCAAAGACATATCATTCCTAACTGTTGAGCTCCGGCATCTAGTGTTCGTTATTATCAGTTAGAACGATCTTGTCCTGTGGGATTTATGCATCATGTAGTTGTGCAAAGCCTTCTGTTGTCAATGGTTAATATTAATTTACGATCAGACGTATTTCCTTTATGACACACCTCGTTTATCATGGCTGTGTCAATTGAAGTTGAAAATGCAAGATAACAATAGAAATATTTTTGCATCAAAAGTGTTGAATCAAGTGAGAACGGTAAATGAGTAAGAAACTGACCACAAATTTTTGTTGAAACATCTCTTCTTTCCGTGTATTATATTATATTGTCAGTAACATTTAGGCACGATTCAGCTAGAAGCTAGATGTATGTACAAGCATAAAAAAACAGTTATGACATTTCGAATGATTCCAGTAGTTGGTTATGTCAACACATGGGGAAAGGTTATTGTAACAAATCATCAAAAACATCCAGTGCTCGATGATCGCTGTAAGATATAAGATAGCCTCATTCTCTCGAAGGGTGTTTTACCATCGGCAAATTCCGGGCATCTCTGTTCTACTTAAAGCAAGTATTTCCTCATATTTTGATCCATATACAAAGCCCCACAGCTGTGATTTAAGGATAAATTTAATGAAACTTGTACTGCTAAGATGGCATCTTCATGATCATATAACAAACAAGGCAAATGCGAATTCATGAAGCAAATAGAATAGTGACATGGTTGTTGAAAGGAGAACGAAAGATAAAGATGGTAGGGCATCGTGCATACCTCAATCTCCTTCACTTCAAAATCTTGAGAGAACGCAAGACGGGTTTCCGTAGGTTTCCGATATTGAGCTAGATCCATTCAAGCTTACATAAAAAAATTGAACATGTCAGAAAGCGGTGTTTCATTTAAAAAATTGGTGTGATTAATGCAAGAATTCTATTTAAAAGAATGGACAAAGAAAAGGGAGAATTGGGGGGAAGGAGTGGATATCTTTATATATAAAAATAATCAGAGAGGGACAGATATCTCACAGATCACTGTCTAGATAGAGTGCAAAATGGCCGCCGCCACCAATCGCCAGAAATTCAGTGGAACACAGAGTGAAATATCTATTTGCACCTGTTCATATTTTCAGTTAGATATCCCGAGTTTACCCAAAAACTGTTATAAATACCAAAGGGCACTGGAAGAGCGAAATTCCCCTTCGCAGACCAGTTAATCATGCATGAGGATTAAATGTCATTTCAGTTCTCAATATACTATATTGTGAAACACATACATGTCTTCATTGGATAGTAAATTTCCAGCACCATATACTCTGATGTTTAATCAGAGAGGAATCAATAAACATTTAAATTTTGAAACGGTAGACAAAGATGGGAATACCTGTGGGACGGAATATAACTGTGTCACCGGGTCTATCAGTGAAAACAAAGGTACTATTTGTTCCCTGTTCAAAATGTAACGAGAACAAGATATTTATATAAAACATACCTGCCGGCTACAAAAAAGGGGAGAAAAGGTATTTACTAGCGCATCACCTGATATTTCTTATTAGTGGGTCTTAGGGGTGCTTCAACCAGACCACCAAACACTGCACCTTTACGGTCTCCAACAACCTAAGATAGAATCGATGCCATGAGCCCTTGGCGTAAGTGACATAAAATCAAATTGGCTTCGCTTCCTAAGGGCTTGGACTGGGAAAATAACATCAGTAAAGAATCCGATATCATGCATGTTTACAGTTTAGGAAAATTATTATTCAAGCATGGATAAAAGAGAATTGGATTTGGAATCCTATTGACATTGATATAAAAGATGAAATGAAAAAACTATATCGAATACGAATTAACAAAAGAGTTCAAGAATAAATAAAATCATAAAGTTAAGAGACAGAAATGTCTAACTATTATCCTGCATTGGGCCAAAGAAATGGTATTCCCATCACTAGGAAATAATTTGTTGCTTCATATTTATGAGTTATGATAGCATGGATGCATCAGAGACGTAGAATATGCTATGAAAGAATTAAAAGAAGAAAAAAAGAGAGGAGAAATCCATTTAACCATTACCAGCAAACTGAGGCCAGGCCAGAGCATGCTTCTCCTGTACACTGTTGACAGTGATATACCATGCTTCCATGTACTGTGAAGGCCAATAGAGATATATCAATGAAAGGAAAAAATAAATGTTTCTCAATATAAGAAAAAGTAAATACCCAGATAAAAGACCAAAGTCGGTCCATCAAACCCAAAAACAGTGGCATTCACCTGTAGAGTAATAACCACTTCCTCCCATGCACAATAGCAGGAAGTGATTCATAAAGGGCATTCCTTGTCTTCTCTGTAAGAAGCAATGGCGGTTCAGAAGTTTCGGGAAGATCTCCCAAAGCCAAAGGCTCCTTAACATTTTGGATATGTCTCATCTCGAGTCCATTGAATTTGGCATCAACCTCATCGTCACTTTTCACGATGGAATCATCATCATTGTCTTGATTTTTGTTTCCAATGATCCTAGTAGCTTGGTAAAGAGCTCTAAGCGACTGCTTACCCCTAGAAAGCAAGCTTTTCCTTCTACCATTCTCTTTCATTTTGTTGTCCGATGAATCACCAGCTTCTTCTTGATTATCATTTTGCTCATCCTGATTCAAATTGTGTTTTACTAGGGGGAGCTAAATTTAAGAGTAAATACTAAATAGATTTTAAACTTTCTGAGGTCAACTAATAAGGGGCTGAATATCATTTTCTTTGTCAATAAGCGGATATTGACAATTTTTTTTGTTACAAATTAATTAGCTAACCCTTATTCCCATATGTAATGGGGGTAAGGGGAGGTAGGATAGTAGGCTGTTCCTAACGTCAGGTTGAGAGCAGCTTTCGTAGGAGACCTCCGAATTATGAAATGCCCTCCATGGGACTCGATCCCACGACCACAAAGTTAAGAGCCTTGCGCTCTACGAACTGAATCTAGTTGACAGAGAAATCTCGTGGAAAAGAAACACCCATGCGATCAGCATGTAGGGAGGAAAGCACCTCAGCTGGTGGTGGGCCAAAAATTACAAGTTCCTCGTCTAGAGAGCAACCCATCTTCGAGAGGATATCGACACAAAAATTCCCTTCACGATAACTGTGTTGGAAATTAAGACACCAAGAAATATCTTTAAAACTTCGGATATCGGCTACGATGGTACCTAATGGATGCATAGATACATCGCCAGCTTCAATAAGATTTAGAGCCACTCTAGCATCAACCTCACACTCGATAGCTCTAAATCCATGCTCCCAAGCAATATATAAGGCAATTCGAATGGCATGCAACTCCGCTGCCACACTGGAACAAACGCCCAAGTGAGCCGAAAAGCCTAAGATCCAGTTTCCCACTTCATCTCGCAAAATGCCGCCAGCTACGGAGATATCTGGATTGCCCTGACTCGCACCGTCGGTATTCAATTTAAGTTTCCCATTTTAGGAGCCTCCCAAGACACTAGAAACTGCTTAGAAGGCCCTCGGCTAGGTTTCGTATAAGCCAATAAAACATCTTTAGTGGTAGCAGAATATTATGCCAGAGAGAAAAACAAAATCAGACGGAACAAAGGTTCTCTGACATCGAGCAGTCCAAAAGCCTCCAGGTAGTTATCGCAAAACAAGTGACCAGTTCCTGAGATCTTGGAGGTGTCAAGAAGGAAACCAACTCTTTATATCCTGCGAAAAGAAGGAAAAGTGGGGGTGAATTAGCATGATTCTCCTAGCCATATAACACTCTCTTAAAATATGATTCAAATCCTCCAACAAACAACCGCACATAGAGCAAGCAGGTGAGAAATTTGGAGCACGAGAGGCACGCCTTGCATTTGTGATCAAACGATCTCTCCAAGCCAGCCATAAAAAGAAATGCCAGTGTGGGGGTATCGGAAGTTTCCAAATCCTGGAGAAGGACCTCGCCAACTCTCCAATTTCCTCGTTGAGGAGAGCCTCATACGATGAGCGAGTGCTAAACACCCTATTAGCAGTATGCTTCCAAATAAAAGAGTCTTGCAGGACTGAAAATTTTGGTATGGGGTATCCCATTACACGGTTCGCAACATCCATAGGCAGCTGAGCGAATATCTTCTCCAATTCCCAATTCCTCTTGGTTGTAATAAAATCGGAAACTTTGATAGAATCCTCCACAAAAGTATTAGAGACATCCGGGAATTGATCAATAGGCATCCCCAATCAATTCTCTCTCCAGAACAAAGTCTCCTCGCCATTTCCAGTTCTTTTAAGAGAAAATCGTCTCAGTGACCAAAATTCCCATATAATGTTCGATTTTAATCAACTTTTTTCGGATTTGCCAAAATGACCAACAAAATCGCAATGCGATCGTTAATTCACAACGCGATCTCCATTATCGCAAATTCGCATTGCATTTCGCGTTGCGATAGTTGAAAATCGCGTTGCGATGGTCTATAGTGTCGTTGCGATTTTCCCAATTCACAATGCGAAAAAGTAGATCGCAACGCGAATTGGGAAAATCGCAATGCGATACTGACTATCGCAATGCGATACTTACTATCGCAATGCGATAATACAAAATCGCAACGAGATACTGACTTTCGCAACGCGATTCTGACTTTCGCAACGCGATAATACATAATCGCAATGCGATTTTCAAAGCGCCATTAGTATCCTGGCCAAGTATTTTATTTTTAAATTCCAAACACGAATATTAATATATTGGAACACTGAACCGTCCACAGTATATCCCGTAATCGCAACTCATAACCTAAAACCTAAAATCACAACTCAGTCCCATCTCCATCTCTCACTCTCTCACCCATCTCCGACGAAATCCGTCCCCATCTCTGGCGAAATCCGTCTATCTCCATCTCTCAGAGCCACCCTCAAAATCAGAAATGGAAAATCAACCAAATCAACCACGAGGGTTAGTTTTTTTAATATTTTCTTTTGAAATTTTGCATTATTATTAGGTTTTCATATTGAAATTGATGATAGTTTACTGGTAATTTCAATAATAGATTAACCATTTCACTTAGATTTCTTATTAAATCAACCGAGAATCGCAACGCGAAATGCAAATCGTAACGCGATTTAGTTTCGCGTTGCGATTCTCTCGTTGCGATAGTCAAATTCGCGTTGCGATAGTCATTTTCGTGTTGCGATTTTCATTTTCAGAAACTATTCTTCTTCTGCAAATTGAAACTTGAATGAATTGCATTACTTCAACCAAAAACAAAGACAAATACGAAATTCACAATGTTGCAATTTAAGTTTAAGAATAAACTACTACTCTTTATGTTTATTATTGTTTTTGGTATATCTTCACAGTGTAGTTTTGGTATATCTAACTTAGTAATGTTATGTTTTTGTAGAACTTTTATTCGGCTCAATTGACCTTAAGAATAAAGTCAGCCTGGCCAAACAATTGCGTCGAAGCTTTCACCTGCACAAAGAAAAAATGGAGGATACAGGCTTCGGGCCATGGCTGAAAGTACAACATCCTGGTGGAGATGCGATGTTGACACACCCTGTTTCTTCAAACCATGACTAGCGATCTACCAGAGACTATACAACGTCGTGATGAAGAGATATGGTTTGATTTTCCACCGGCGTATACGTGTTTTGGGCGGGAGGAGTTTTGCTTAATCACGGTCTACGCTTCGGACACGATGATGTAGGTCGGTACACTAGACACATTACCCGCCCATCATGGCTATCCCGGGTTTCTTGAGCTGGAGAGGCCGAATCTACACGTAGAAGACCTGACAAGATTTTTGAATAGAAAGATGGTTTACTCGGATGGATGACGTCGACATTGAGTATGCCTTCTAATTCTTTTGCATGCCGGCTTTTTAGGCAGAGAGGCCGGACAACCTATTCCAAATGATCTAATCAAATTGGTAGAAGACCTAAATGTATGGAACCTGTTTCCGTAGGGCTCGTATTTATGGAAAGCTACATGGAATAAGTTATCGTTGCCTTGGATGATCGAAAAAGTTTGCATGTCGATGGTTCCAAATACACTTTACAGGCTTTATTTGGGCCTTTAAGGTAAGAATTTTTATATAATGTTTCCAAAATTATAAGTAATTATTTAACAATTGCTAATGTTTGTTATATATTGTTTGTAGATTTGGATATTTGAGGCCTTTCCGCCATGAAGAATATGCAATAAAAACTTCAAATGATATTTCCAGGGCTATTTCCTGGAAGAGGAACGGACCTTGCAATGGGAAGATTTACTACGGTATACGACAATAAATAATGTAAGTTAACATAAATACTACCATATGTTTATAAACAAGTTATTACTAGTACACGTTTAACTTTGTTTGAGCTTTTATATTGTTAGGAGGCCAACACTCCTACAGAGGCTGACACCACGGAAGCTGAGCTTGCCACTGATTGGTGGCAAGCTAGTAAGCGTTTTTTTGATGGAACGTTGATGAGCAGCCTCCATTCGGAGCCATCACCTCGCCCAGAGCTATCACCTCACCAGAGCCATCATCTGATCGACCCGACTATACACCTCCACAACGACAGCCATCACCTATTCTGTCACATCATCGAGCCTCTTCTCCACCATCACGCAAGATAGGCGACCGGCAAAGATGCCACGATGTTATCTCCCTGTTCTCCACCTCCACCTCAATGGGATGAGTTAGGGGAGTTACATGATGAGGTCAATGCCTTGCGTGAGGAGGTCGGTACTTTACGCAAAGAAGATGGTGCATGGCGTGTTGAGGTGTCTACATTACGCGGTGAGGTAGCCGCTCTACGTGAGATGGTAGCATCGTTGCAAAATGAGGTTCATACTCTACGAAACGAGGTAAGTTTAAGATTTTCATACTCGTAATTCATTCGGTTGCTGCCAATATGCTAAACTGTTTTGTTAGTATTTGTTTGTTTTGGTTTTGTTTTTGTCTTTTGGTTGAAGTAATGCAATCCATTCAAGTTTCAATTTGCAGAAGAAGAATAGTTTACTTGAGCAACACGAAAATGACTATCGCAATGCGGAAATGGCTATCGCAATGCGAAATGAAAATCGCAACGACAAAATCGCAATGCGAAATGAAATCGCAACGCGAAATGAAATCGCAACGCGAAATGAAATCGCAACGCGAAATGAAAATCGCAATGCGATTTGTGTTTCGCGTTACGATTTTGTCATTGCGATTTCATTTCGCATTGCGATTTTGTCGTTGCGATTTTCATTTCGCATTGCGATTTTGTCGTTGCGATTTTCATTTCGCATTGCGATAGCCATTTCCGCGTTGCGATAGTCATTTTCGCGTTGCGATTTTAAGTTTCGTGCTGCGAAAGTAAACTATTCTTCTTCTGGAATGTTTATATATGTCCTTTTAAATGTTTATATAAGTGCTTACTTCTGGAATGTTATCTGAGCATTTTGTGAACTATGATAGAATAATGACTTGGTGAATACATGGTAGTTTGAAACATATATTGTCTTTGTTTAATCATGTCTGTTTATTACTAATTTATGTATTAATTTTTTTAGCGGCCCGATAAGGTGGATGCTTTACGTCGAGTTTTCATTGCACGACAGAGTTCACGCATCAGACGGCGTGGACGTGCTATTACGTCTCCGTTCACCCCAATGGTGCGAAGACTCCGCAAGAAGAAGCCCGACTCACCTGTCATCCCTCAAGAGTCCCCTCCAATCGTTCAAGAGGCCCCTATCCTCCCTCAAGAGTCCCCCACCGTTCAAGAGGCCACTGTCATCGTTGAAGAGGTCCCTCTCACCATTCCAGAGCCCGATTCACATGGGGTAATATATCGAAGTATTGAGAAACCCTCACCGGTTCCGGACATGATGGATGAGAGTTGGCTCTCGTATGAGTTACCGGCTAGTACCCTTCCGGTATCTGAAGTGGAGAGGAGACAACTACCGGAAACAATTGTGGATAATACCCTTTGGGCTAAGACCGCAGTTGATTTTTATCTACATGAGCGGAGCCAAGGGTGTTACACTGACATAAGCAAACTCAACGATGAAATGTTTTTATTGCTTGATCGGTCTTGGTGGGGTGTGCTATTAGGGGTTGGAGACAGTGGCTATTTCGATGGGGAGGTAAGTATTATATTTTTCTTATATAGATTTGATTAATTTTTTAAAATTAATGTAATTCACTAATATATGTATTTTTTATAAAACAACATATCGATGCGTGGGTGTCACGTCTACTAATAATAAGGAAGCTTAGGAAAAATAAAAAAAATTCGCGATATACAATAATGCCGACGGCTTTTCACGCAGTTCACTTGAAGAATCAACGAGATGAATCATTTTCGTTGGGCAACGGACAAGCTAAACTTTATCCTGCATGGTGGGAGGTCGATACGGTTAGTGTTTATTTTTTAAATTTTTTAAAGGTGTTCATAAATAAGTGCGCAAATAAATGAATTATTACTTATGATTGCAGGTGTTTATCCCTGTTTTGGAACGTCGTCATTGGCTTCTCGTCCAACTTCAGCTCCCATCCCTGAAGATAATAGTGTATGACAGCATGATAAATTACATATCACTGTCTGATTTGAGAGATATGATCAAGGGATAGAGCTCTCATTTGGCTAAATTCTTGGATGGGATTAATTATTGGACTCATTCTGGACACAAGAATCCAAAGAAGTTCAATGTCACAGTTGTCAGAGACGAGACCGCGCCACAATAATCGCCGGGAGCCAGAGGGGATTGTGGTCCTCTCGTATGCTTGTGCTTGGCGCGTTTGACGACGGGAAGCACAAAGTTTCTACCTCCCACCGATAGAGATAGAGCTGCAGTAGGTTTGTGGTTTCGGCATTATATGGCTAGAGCAATATATTCGAGACGCTGCCTACCTGCTTCCGCCTTTTGAAAGTGTCCATTGTTAATTGGTAAGTCAAATGCAAGTTTTGTTAACATATACTCCTTTTGGTTTGAAATGTTTGGTTAAGTACCTAGAATTCAATAATTTGCTGTTTGTAGGTTTTAGATGTGTAGGAAGTCTTGTTTGAGCAAATGTTTGGTTTCTGCAGGTTAATCCTTAAGTGAGCTGCGTGAAATGGATGTACGGGGTCACAAAGTTGTTGATTCATTGATTCAATTATTATGAAGAAATAAGAATTATTATTATTTTTTGATTGTTTAATTGATTTGTAAAAGATGATTTGTAAATGTTGATTTGTTTAATTGATGTGTACATAATTCTTATTTGTGTTGTTTAATTGATTGAAATGTAATAGTTGATTTGTTGATTTTCAATCTGCATTATGTTGAAGGCAAAACAGACTATCGCAACACGAAACTGACTATCGCAACGAGAAAATCGCAATGCGAAATGAAAATCGCAATGCGAAATGAAAATCGCAACGAGAAAATCGCAATGCAATTTTTATTTCGCATTGCGATTTTCTAGTTGCGATAGCCATTTCGCGTTGCGATTTTTCATTTCGAATTGCGATAGCCATTTTCGCGTTGCGATAGCCATTTTTCGCGTTGCAATTTCCCCGTTGCGATAGTCAAATGAATGTCTAATAAGTGATAAAACTGAACAGATCATAGCAATGTTCAAACTCAAGTTACTAATACATGCCTAACTGAAAATGTTAAAAGTGCACACATAAAATACACATAATACAACGTTTGCATTTAAAAATCACCTAAGTTAACAGTCCCAAAAGGTGAAGCCGGTTGTGATTGGGATTTTGAAGATGATTGCGATTTTCAGAATCTCGTTGCGAAAGTCAGAATCTCGTTGCGATTTTGTATTATCTCGTTGCGATAGTCAGTATCGCATTGCGATTTTCCAAATTCGCATTGCGATTTACTTATTCGCATTGTGAATTAGGAAAATGGCAACGCGATACTTACTTTCGCAACGAGATAATACAGAATCGCAATGCGATTTTCAAAGTTCGCAATAGGTTTTAGTTTCGCAACAAAATTTTTTTGTGTATATATCTACGCAGAAGCAACAACTCAACCTAAATCCCTAAATCGCAACTCATTCCATCTCCATCTATCACTCTCTCCGGCGACATCATTCCTATATCCGTTCCTACATCCTTCCCCATCCGGCAACAGGTCTTAGTTTCGCAGCTCGTTTGTTTAGTAAATTAATTTACAACCATGAAATCATCTAATGTGATCATGTTGGATAGATTGTGGTTTTGAGGGTCATGGGAGAATGTTCATGGTGTTTTACAATATATGCCTTTACCCATGAATCTTCAACTAAAACTGTCATTAAAAAAGTTAACTTATGAAACTCTAATGTTACGTGTTTCAAAGAAATTGAATTTAGAGCCCCTAAGTGGATTTAGGCTATCTTATCAGAGGAATGGTAAAGTTTATTTGTTAACCGACAATGAAGATGTTGAACGATTCATTGCTTACATTAGTGTTTCAAGTGATGATGTTACATTGTATGTTGTTGAACCTAGAAGTAGTATTGTTGGGTCAGTAGCGGGTAGTAATCAACTAAGTTTTTCTCAAAACCTACAACCTTTCTCTAATCCAAATCCCAATCAACTTTCAGCACCAAATTCCGGTTTTCGTATTGACCAATTAGACGATGATGAGCCAAGAGAAAAAAATTGAGTACTAGTCAGTATTCGAAATTTGATCTTGGTCAATACCCGGACTTTGATATTGGTCAATACTCGGATTTTGATGATGTTTCAGAAGAAGAAACAGACCCTACGTGTAATGATTTTGATATTGGTCAATACCCGAATTTTGATGATGAAACAACCGTTGCCGAGGAAGATGTTGTTGATGATAATGAGGAGGAAGTGGAGGCTGTGAATGAACATGTTGAACATCCATTCTGTAATTCATATAATCCTGAAGAAGAAAAAGAAGAAGAAGAAAAAGAAGAAGAAAAGTCCCCGAAGAAAAGAAAATGCCACGGGAGTATAACTGGAATATGCCAGAATTACTTCAGATACCGGAAGAAGAGTTGGTAAAGAAAGCAGTTGATTGTTACACAAAAGTTATTCGTATCAAGAAAGATGATTGTTTTGATACAAAGGAAGACTTGAAGATAACTTTGTATACGAAATGTGTGGAAGATGGCTATCAACTAAAAGTTAACAAATCAAGCAAAGATCGTTTCGAAACAAGGTGTATGATTGACAAAAACTGTACGTGGCGTATGATTAGAAAGAGGATAAAAGATTGCGAAATGTTTCAAGTTAGGACTTTTATTGATAAACATACATGTTCAAGAACCCAAGTTTTTCCTAACCATAGACAGGCAAACAAAAAGGTGTTGGGTGGTTTTCTGGCTGAGTTAATGTTTGAATGGCAGGGTATATCGGGGACATGAAATTATGACTGACATGAATGCTCGGTTCAAGATTAGTATCATATTCTCAAGCTTGAAGAGCCAAATGTTATGCCTTGGAATTGTTGAGGGGGTCGCCAGAAGCATCGTTTGCCCAACTGCCGGCTTATTGTCACAATTTAAAGCTGAAAAATCCTGGGTCGGTAACTCATATCAAAACAGATAGAGATGGACGCTTTGAGTTGTTGTTTATCGCCATTGGTGCTGCGGTTAGTAAATTAATATAATTCTGTTGACTCATTTATGTTAGTTACATGCATTTCACATTTAAATGATTATATTTCTTGTGTATATTATTTTTTAGATTCGTTCGTTTATTACTTGCATGCGCCCAGTTATTATAGTTGACGGAGCACATTTTAAAGGTCGATACCTTGGAGTAAACTTATTAGCAGTAGCCATGGATGCTAACAATGGGATATTGCCAATAGCTTACGGGGTTGGCAAATCTGAAACCTCTGATTCATGGACATGGTTTATGGGGCATCTTAGGGATTACATAGGTCCTATTAGCAATCTGACAATCATATCCGATAGGGCAAACTTAATTGACAACGCTGTTAGAAGGTGTTTCCCAGATGCTTTTCATGGACTTTGTGGTGTTCATTTGTATAGAAATCTAAAATCAAGGTCTGCTGGTATAAAAAAGCACAAATGGACATACTGGAAGGCTGTAAAAGCTTATCGGGAAGTGGATTTCAATAAGCATATAAACTGTTTAAGACGTGTTTTACCTCAGTGTGCTCAAACACTAGAAGATGTCGGGTTTGAAAGATGGTCAAGAGTACATCAACTTGGAGCAAGATATGGTTTCATGACGTCTAATAGTGCAGAATCAATCAACGCTCTAAGTCGTCATTCCCGAAAATTACCCATTACTATGTTAATGGAGTTTTTTCGAGCCTCTATTCAACAGTGGTACTACAAGAAAAGAAACCATGCAGGTATTATTTCTTTGAATTTTTAACTTATCATATATTTTACTAAGTATTATTTATTTAAATTTACAGGAACATTGGAACATCGTGTTACACCATGGACTGAAAAAAGATAACGAAACGTGTTGTGAAGTCAATGTCATGGAGAGTTGAACCATGTTCAAACACTTTGTTTGAAGTACTGTATAATAACTTAAATGGGCTTGTCGATCTAAATGCAAGGACGTGTAGTTGTATGAAATGGCAAACATCTGGTTATCCGTGTGGACATGTTATAAAAGTTGCTCTTCATCTAAACCAAGATGATTCAACCACATACGCTATGGATTGCTACACTACAGAAGTATATCGACAGACTTATGCCGAGATTGTCTACCCTATTCCACATCCTTCTGAGTGGGACATACTAGAAGACTTACAAACAGTTTTGCCACCAGCCATGGACAGAAGGCTACCTGGCCGACCAAAAAGTCACGATCGTATACCGTCTAAGGGTGAAGAGAAGAAGAGATCGACATGTAGTCGGTGCAAGGAAAGTGATCATACAAGGTTGACATGTGGATCACCAGTGCCATCACAATCATCTTTTCCTCTACCAAAATATGGATCATCATCAAAATCCAAAGCTCATATGGTGTCAAGAAAAAGGCAATCAAAATCGCAATCATCTTTAAAATCCCAATCACAACTGGCTTCACCTTTTGGGACTGTTAACTTAGGTGATTTTTAAATGCAACATTGTATTATGTAGATTTTATGTGTGAACTTTTAACATTTTCAGTTACGCAATGCGAAATGAAAATCGCAACGAGAGAATCGCAATGCGAAATGAAAATCGCAACGCTTTCTACAGCTCACTTCTGAGATTAACCTGCATAAACCAAACATTTGCTCAAACAACACTTTCTACACATCTAAAACCTACAAACAGAAAATTATTGAATTCTAGGTACTTAACCAAACATTTTCAAACCACAAGCCTATAAACATACCAATGTTTATGGACATTTTTATAACGCGGATGCAGGTAGGAAGCGTCTCGTATATATCGATCTAGCCATATAATGTCGAAACCACAAGCCTACTGCAGCTCTATCTATATCGGTGGGAGGTAGATACTTTATACTTCCTGTGATCAAACGGTCAACGCCAAGCATACGAGAGGACCACAATCCCCTCTGGGTCCTTTCGTTTGTGTGGTGCAGTCTCGTCTCTAACTGTAATATTGAGCTTCTCTGGCTTCTTGTTTCCAGAACGAGTCCAATAATTTATCGCATCAAAGAATTTAGCCAAATAAGAGCTCCATCCCTTAATAATATCTCTTAAATCAGCCAATGATATGTAATTTATCATGCTATCATATACTATTGCCTTAAGGGATGGGATCTGAAGCTCGACGAGAAGCCAATGGTTACGTTCCAAAACAGTGATAAACACCTGCAATCATAAGTAATAATTCATTCATTTGCGCACTTATTTATGAATACCTTTAAACTCAATCTAAAATAAACACTAACCTTATCGACCTCCCACCATGCAGGATAAAGTTTAGCTTGTCCATTGCCCAACGCAAATGATTCATCTTGTTGATTCTTCAAGTGAACGGCGTTAAAAGACGTCGACATAATTGTATATCGTGTATTTCTTTTATTTTCCTTAAGTTTCCTAATTATTAGAATACGTGACACCCACGCATCGATATGTTGTTTTATAAAAAAAGACATATATTAGTAACTTACATAAATTTACAAAAAAATAATCAAATTAAAATATAAGAAAAATATAAGACTTACCCCTCCATCGAAATAGCCATTGTCTTCGCCCCTAATAATACGCCCCACCAAAACGATCAAGCAACAAATAGATATCATCATTGAGCTTGCATATGTCAGTGAAACACCCCTGGCTTCGCTCATGTAGATAAAAATCAACTGCGGTCTTAGCCCAAAGGGTGTTATCCAGAATTGTGTCCGGTAGTTATTTCCTCTCCACTTCAGATACCGGTATGGTACTGGCCGGTAACTCATACGAGAGCCAATTTGAATCCATCATGTCCGGCACGTCAGAGGGTTTCTCAAGAATCCTACATATGACGCCAAGTGAATCGGGCTCTTGAATGGTGGGAGGGACCTCTTCAACGATGACAGTGGCCTCTTGAACGGTGGGAGGGGACTCTCGAGGAATGATAGGGGCATCTTCAACGATAGAAGTAGACTCTTGAGGGATGACAGTGGCCTCTTGAACGGTGGGAGGGGACTCTCGAGGAATGATAGGGGCCTCTTCAACGATAGGAGTGGACTCTTGAGGGATTACAGGCGAGTCGGGCTTCTTCTTGCGGTGTCTTGCACTATTGGGGTATACGGAGACTTAATAGCACGTGCACGCCGTCTGATGCGTGAACTCTGTCGTGCAAGAAAAACCCGACGTAAAGCATCCACCTTATCGGTCCGCTAATAATTAAATACAAATATCAGTAAATAACAGACATGATATTTAAACAGTGAAAACAAAGACAAATATATTTCAAACTTTCAACCAAAAGACAAAACAAAGACAAATACTAACTTCACAGTGTTAAAGAATACACAGTTTAGCAGAATTGGCAGCGAATACATTTACTTCAACCAAAAGACAAAACAAAAAGACAAATACTAACTTCACAGTGTTAATAAATAGTTTAGCAGTATTGGCAGCAACCGATTAAATTTACTAAGCAATCTAAGTGAAATGGTTAATTTAAGTGAAATTACGAGTAAATTTATCATCAAGTTAAATATGGAAAATCTTAAACTTACCTCGTTGCGTAGAGTATGAACCTCATTCTGCAACGATACTACCATCTCACGTAGAGTGGCAACCTCACCACGTAAAGTAGACACCTCCATACGCCATGCACCATCGTTATCGAGTAGAGTACCGATCTCCTCACGCAAGGCATTGACCTCATCACGTAACTCCCTTGACTCATCCCGTGGAGGTGGAGAACAGGGAGATAGAAGTCGTGGCATCTTTGCCGGTCGCCTATCATGAGGTGATGGTGGAGAAGAGGCTCGATGATGTGACAG
This sequence comes from Hibiscus syriacus, assembly GCF_006381635.1. Lineage (NCBI taxonomy): Eukaryota > Viridiplantae > Streptophyta > Magnoliopsida > Malvales > Malvaceae > Hibiscus > Hibiscus syriacus. Next base: position 2,293,565 of record NW_024062775.1, on the reverse strand, counting down.
GATAGGTGATGGCTCTCGTTGTAGAGGTGCATAGTTGGGTCGATCAGGTGATGGCTCTCGAAGTGGAGGAAGTGGAGGCTGCTCATCATTCGTGCCATCAAGAAAATGCTGACTAGCTTGCCACCAATCAGTGGCAAGCTCAGCCTCCGTGGGTGTCAGTCTAATTAATGGAATGTTGGCCTCCTAAAAATATAAAAACTCAAACAAAGTTAAACGTCTACTATTAATATCTTGTTTATATATGATAATATTTGTGTTAACTTACATTATTTATTATCGCATATGGTATTAAGTCTTCCCAATCCAATAGATGTTTCCTCTTCTAGGAAATAGCCCTGGTAATATCATTTGAAGTTTTTATTGCATATGTCTTCATGGCGGGAAAGGCCTCGAATATCCAAATCTACAAACAATATAATAACAAACATTAGTAATTGTTAAATAATTAATTATAATTTTGAAAACATTATATAGAAATTCTTACCTTAAAGGCCCAAACAAAGCCTGACAAAGTGTATTTCGACCCATCGCCCCGCAAACTTTTGCGGTCATCAAAGGCAGACGACAACTTAGTCCAGGTAGCTTTCCATATATACGAACCCCACGGAAATAGATTCCATGCATTTAGGTCCTCTACTAATAATATTAGCTCCTGAGGAATAGGTTGTCTGGCCTCTCTGCCTAAAAAGCCGGCATACAAAAGTAGTAGAAGGCATACTCGGACAACATCGACGTCATTCATCCGAGTAAAACCATCTTTCTTATTAAACAATTTCTTCATGTCGTCGACGTGTAAGTTCGGCTTCTCTATTGACTCATCAGGAAAAACCCTGGATAACCATGATGGGCGGGTGATATGACGAGTGTACCGGCCTACATCATCGTGTCCGAATCGTAGACCAGTGATTAAGCAGAACTCCTTCCGCCCAAAAGAAGTATACGCCGGTGGAAAATGAAACCATATCTCTTCCTCACCACGTTGTATACTGTCGGGTAGATCTCTAGTCATGGTCTGAAGCCACAAATGGGTCAAATTAGAATCTCCACCCGGATGCTGTACTCTCAGCCATGGCCCGAAGCAGGTTTCCTCAAACAATTTTCTTTGTGCAGGTGAAAGCTTCGAAGCAATTGTAGTGGCTAGGCTAACTTTATTCCTTAATGTCAATGAAGCCGAAAAAAATTTCTACAAAAACAATAAACATACCAAGTTAGATATACCAAAAACTACACTGTCAAGATATACCAAAAACAATAAACATAAATAGTAGTTTATTCTTGAAACTAAAATTTGCAACACTGTTTTGTCTTTTGGTTGAAATGAAAATCGCAACGAGATAATGAGAATCGCAATGCGGAAATGACTATCGCAACGAGAGAATCGCAACGCGAAATGACTATCGCAACAAGAGAATCGCAATGCGAAATGAAAATCGCAACGCGAAATGAAAATCGCAATGCGAAATGAAAATCGCAACGAGAGAATCGTAACGCGAAATGAAAATCGCAATGCGATTTTGGTTTCGCATTGCGATTCTCTCGTTGCGATAGTTATTTCTGCGTTACGATTTTCATTCTCGAAACTATTCTTCTTCTGCATTACTTCAACCAAAAGACAAAACAAAGACAAATACTAACTTCACAGGCTAAACAGTTTAGTAGTATTGGCAGCAATCGAATGAATTTAATAAGAAATCTAAGTGAAATGGTTAATCTATTATTGAAATTACCAATAAACTTATCATCAATCTCAATATGAAAAACCTAAAATAATGCAAAATTTCAAAATAAAAATAAAACAAAACTAACCCTCGGAGGTTGATTTTCCATTTCTGAATGATTGTGAGGGATTTTTGACTGTGAATGGTTGTGAGGGATTTCGTCGGCGATGGGGGCGGAAATCTTCGGAGATGGGGACGGATTTCGCCGTAGAGAGTGAGAGATGGAGATGGGACTGAGTGTTGTGATTTTGGGTTTGAGGTTATGAGTTGCGATTACTGTGGACGGTTCAGTTTCCGATTTATTAAGAAAAAATTCGTGTTTGGAATTTGAAAAAAAAATACGCGTTAATACGAATAGCGCTATGTAAATCGCGTTGCAAAAGTCAGAATCGCGTTGCGAAAGTCAGTATCTCGTTGCGATTTTGTATTATCGCATTGCGATAGTAAGTATCGCATTGCGATAGTCAGTATCGCATTGCGATTTTCCCAATTCGCGTTGCGATTTACTTATTCGCATTGTGAATTGGGAAAATCGCAACGACACTGTAGACCATCGTAACGCGATTTCCAACTATCGCAACGCGAAATGCAACGCGAATTTGCGATAATGGAGATCGCGTTGCGAATTAGCGATCGCATTGCGATTTTGTTGGTCATTTTGGCAAATATGGAAAAAGTTGGTTAAAATCGTATATTATAAGGCATTTTTTGTCATTGAGGCGATTTTCTCTTCTTTTAATCATACCAGACGCGAGGTCTTTAAGACCATACATTGACTCTTCCAAGTATGAGACCAAGAAGGCAAATTACATATATGATTAGTTGCATAAATCAGAGGATCACAACTTACGTCATAGATGGACTTGAAGGCTCTAACCCACAGACTATTCGATTGATGAAGAAAATGCCAAGCTATTTTTTGAACAAGAATGTAATTATGATTTCTCATATTTCGGATGCCTAATCCTCCAACACGTTTAGGCCTGCAACAAATGTCCCAGGCAACCAGGTGAGACACTCGCTTATCTTCGTTACTCCCTCCCCCACAAAAAACAACAGTTCAATCTTGTTGAAAGTATTGTTAAAAGTTAAGTTCAAAGTTTGGCAACCAACTTTGAAAAAATAATTTTCAAAGTTTGGTAAATGTTTTTTTTTGAAAATAGTTTTCAAAGTTTGGTAAATGTTTATTTGAAAAATAGTTTTTCAAAGTTTGGTAGATGTTTGTTGAAAAATGATAACGAGATAATCACAATTAATCCCTAGACTTTAGGGTATTTACAAGATTAAGTTCTTAAGCTTCAACTATAAATATCCTAGCCCATTTAGTTTCAAAACCATCCCAAAATCCCAAATCATTTCTTTCTCCCAATACTAGAGAGTTTCTTGTGAGTAGTGAGTGTTTTGTAAACACCTCTAAATTTTTATCTCTTAGTAAAAGATCTACAGCAGTCCGGAGACATAAGCACAATTGGCTGAACTCCGTTATCAATTTCGGGTATTATTTTTCCTCTTTTATTTCGCATTCTCATTAATCTGGTTATAAGGAAATTACTCATTCTCGTTTATTTCCCAAGAACTGGTATCAGAGCTTTTAGTTGTGAATTTTGTCAATTTTTTTTGTGAGGTTACTATTTATTACTATTCACATTAATAGTAAATTTCGTGAATAGTAAATATTTTGTCGGCGATATGAATTTATCGACGGAGGTGTTCTTATACATGGCGGTTCGCGAAAATTGTCAGAAACGATCCAAAGAAGCCAGATTCGAGTGGGAGCGATGGCTGTAGACGAAGGGAATGTGAAAATTGAAAAGTTCGATGGTGCGAACTTTGGCTTTTGGAAGATGCAGATCGAAGATTTTTTGTACCAGAAAAATCTATATCAACCCCTCTTAGGAAAACAACCAGAGGGCATAAAGAATGAAGACTGGGCTCTTCTTGACAGACAAGCCCTCGGAGTTATTCGACTGACGTTATCCCGTAATGTTGCTTTCAACATAGCAAAGGAAAAGACCACAACGGGTCTTATGGCGGCTCTCTCCAGTATGTATGAGAAGCCATCGGCCTCAAACAAAGTTAATTTGATGAGACGATTGTTCAATTTGCAGATGGCGGAAGGGGCATCAGTGGCTCAACACTTGAATGAACTCAACACAATCACAACCCAGTTGAGTTCCATGGAAATTGAATTTGATGATGAAGTTCGAGCTTTAATTCTCTTATCATCTCTACCAGACAGTTGGAATGCTACTGTTATAGCAGTCAGCAGCTCATCGAGAAACAACAAATTAAAATTCGACGATGTTCGGGATCTAGTATTGAGTGAAGAAATTCGAAGAAGAGAATCGGGTGAAGCATCAACCTCCCCAGTCTTGCACACGGAGTCTAGAGTGAGAACTTCATAAAGAAATTCAAATCGTGGCAAATCGAAATTCAGACGGGGAAAATCCAGAACGGGAAAGAAAGATTTTACCTGTTATAATTGTGGCAAGAAAGGTCACTTTAAAAGAGATTGCCAAACACTGAAGAAAGATACCGACGCACAGGAATCTGCCAACATAATAGAGGAAACAGGTGATGCCATGATTCTAACCATCAACAGTCCGATTGAATCATGAATATTGGATTCAGGGGCATCTTTCCACTCCACCCCATGCCGAGAAATCATGGAGAACTATGTCAGTGGTGATTTTGAGAAGGTTCATCTAGCCGATGATGAAACCTTGAAGATCGTCGGAAAAGGAGACATCCGATTAAATTTGCCAAATCAGACCACCTGGACGCTGAAAGGTGACATATTCATGGTCTCAAAAGAAATTTGATTTCTGTTGGACAGTTTGATGAAGAAGGATATAGCACAACCTTTTCAGGTTGTGAATGGAAGATTACCAAAGGAGCGCTCATCATTGCTCGTGGTAAGAAGACTAGTACTCTCTATGTAACCTCAAACTTAGAGAATATCGTTACAGTAGCAGATGCTGATGGAAAATCAAACCTATGGCACCAAAGGCTTGGTCATATGAGCGAGAAATGGATGAAGACACTTTTTTCAAAAGGGAAGTTGCCAGATCTAAAGAATGTAGATGTCAGACTATGTGAGGATTGCATCTTTGGCAAACAAAAGAAAGTTAGTTTTGCAAAGATTGGCAAGACACCCAAGGTAGAAAAGTTAGAGTTGGTTCATACTGATGTATGGGGACCATCTCCAGTTCCATCCCTCGCAGGCTCACTATATTATGTCACCTTCATCGATGATTCAACAAGGAAGGTGTGTGTTTATTTTCTGAAGAAGAAATCAGAAGTCTTTAATACCTTCAGAAAATGGAAGGTCATAGTGGAAAATGAGACTGGTCTGAAAGTCAAGCGGTTGAGGTCTGACAATGGAGAAAAGTACAGAAATAGGAGCTTCAGAGATTTCTACGCAATCAATGGGATCAAGATGGAGACAATAGTACCCATGACCCAACAGAATGACGTATCAGAGCTCATGAACAAAACTCTGAATGAACGTTCCAGAAGCATGAGGATACATGCCGGATTGCCCAAATTTCTATGGGCTGAAGTTATCAACACTGCAGCTTACCTGATCAACTGTGGGCCCTCAGTTCCTTTGGATGGAAAAATACCATAGGAAGTTTGGAGCAAGAAAGAAATAAACCTTTCACACTTAAGAGTGTTTGGTTGTATTTCTTATGTACACATAGACTCTGCTGAAAGACGTAAACTTGATGCTATGTGCCTTTGTTGGTTATGGTGGTGATGAGTTCGGTTACCGATTTTAGGACTACAAAAATCGAAAGATCATCAGAAGCAGAGATGCCATTTTCAATGAGAATGTAATGTACAAAGACAAGTCAACCATAGAATCAAGTAGCTCAAATATCGAAACTGAAACAAAAGAATTTGTTGAGTTCGAGGAGATTTCTGGAAATGATATTCAGATCAGTCCTGAAGCAGTTCAAGAAGAACCAGGCGCACCAAAACTAAGACGCTCCTCTAGAATTTCTAAACCAACCTAGCGTTATTCGCCTTCTTTGCACAACTTATTGCTGACAGACAATGGTGAACTAGAGTGCTATGATGAAGCAATGCAAGTAGAGGATTCAGTCAAGTGGGAGTCTTCCATGAAAGATGAGATAAACTCGCTTATGTCAAATCAGACATGGGAATTAGCTGAATTACCACCAGAAAAGAAAGCGCTTCATAACAAGTGGATTTACAGGATCAAAGAAGAGCACAATGGGAGCAAACGCTACAAAGCAAGATTGGTTGTCAAAGGCTTTCAACAAAAAGAAGTATTGAGTACAATGAGATTTTCTCTCCAGTCGTAAAACTGTCTACAATCAAACTGGTGTTGAAAATTGTAGCTGCAGAGAATCTACATCTTGAGCAGTTAGATGTGAAGACAGCTTTCCTTCATGGTGATTTGCAGGAGGAAGTTTATATGAGGCAGCCAGAAGGCTTCATAGAGGCAGACAAGTAAAACCTGGTATGTAGGTTGAAGAAGAGCTTGTATGGTTTAAAACAAGCTCTTAGACAGTGGTACAAGAAGTTCGATAACTTCATCAGTAACAGTGGTTTTACCATATGCCAAGCAGATCATTATTGCTACATCAAAAGGTTCGACAACAACTTTATTATTTTATTATTGTACGTTGATGATATGCTCGTTGCAGGCTCAGACATGCAAGAGATTATAAACTTGAAGCAAAAATTGTCGAAGCAGTTTGCTATGAAAGATCTGGGCGCTGCAAAGCAGATTCTTGGGATGAGGATCAAGAGAGACGCAAAGTCGGGGACTTTGATGTTATCACAGGCTGAGTACATCAACAAAGTACTCTCCAGGTTCAACATGCAAGATGCTAAACCAGTAAGTACACCTTTAGATGTTCATTTTAGACTCTCAAAAGAACAATCACCAAAGACAGAGGAAGAACGTGCACACATGGTGAAGGTGTCGTATGCCTCAACAATTGGAAGTCTGATATATGCCATGGTTTGTACCAGACTAGATATTGCTCAAACAATGGGAGTTGTTAGCAGGTACATGAATAATCCGGGCAAAGTACACTGAGAAGCTGTCAAATGGATCCTCAGATATCTGCGGGGTACTACAAACAAAGCACTTTGTTTCAAAGGTGGAGATACGATACTAACAAGCTATGTAGATGTTGACTTAGCTGGAAATGTTGACATCAGAAGGAGCACTACATGGTATGTCTATACTCTAGGAGGTACTGCAGTGAGTTTGGTTTCTCAACTACAGAAGATAGTTGCTCTCTCTACAACTGAAGCAGAATATGTCGCTGTTACGGAAGCCAGCAAGGAGATGGTTTGGCTCTAAAGTTTCTTGGAAGAGTTAGGCAAGAAACAAGAAAACAATGTCTTGTATTATGACATTCAAAGTGATATTCATTTAGCAAAGAATTCGTCTTTTCATTCAAGGACAAAGCATATACAATTGAGATATCATTTTATCCGGTCTCTTCTGGAAGATAGGATTTTGAAGCTTGAAAAGATTAGTGGAGCTCAAAATCCGACAGACATGTTGACAAAGACGGTGACCACTGACAAACTGAAGTTGTGTTCAACTTCAGTTGGCATGCTAGAATAATAGGACCAGAAATGCTGCTGCATTGATCGAGGTGTAAAGACATATTAAAATCAGTCTTCAAGTGGGAGATTGTTGAAAGTATTGTTAAAAGTTAAGTTCAAAGTTTGACAACTTTGAAAAAATGATTTTCAAAGTTTGGTAACTGTTTTTTTGAAAATAGTTTTCAAAGTTTGGTAAATGTTTCTTTGAAAAATAGTTTTTCAAAGTTTGGTAGATGTTTGTTGAAAAATGATAATAGGATAATCATAATTAATCCCTAGACTTTAGGGTATTTACAAGATTAAGTCCTTAAGCTTCAACTATAAATACCCTAGCTCATTTAGCTTCAAAACCATCCCAAAATCCCAAATCATTTGTTTCTCCAAATACTAGAGAGTTTCTTGTGAGTAGTGAGTGTTTTGTAAACACCTGTAAATTTTCTCTCTTAGTAAAAGATCTACAACAGTCCGGAGATGTAAGCACAATTGGCTGAACTCCGTTATCAATTTCGGATATTATTTTTCCGCTTTTATTTCGCATTCTCACTAATCTGATTATAGGAAAATTACTCGTTCTCGTTTATTTCCCAAGAAATCTGTCCACATTATCAACAATACTCGTCGGAAGATGAGAAGTTAACATTGTATAAGTTGGAATCACTGAAGTGACCGAGTTCACCAGGCTAGTTCTTCCAGCAATGTTCAAATTTTTTGCTTTCCACCCGCTCAACTTTAACTTAATTTTACCCACAATCTCACGGTAAGCGGCCTTAGTAACACGGCCATGGATTAATGGCACACCAAAGTAACTACTCAAATCCGTTGTAGCACTCATATTTAGAATTTGGCTAAATTCTCTCCTAGAAATAGACCGATCTTTCGGAGAAATGAAATACTTGGATTTCTCATAGGGCACCAGAGGCGTTGCAAAAACGATCAAGAACTGATTTGATGATGTTAGCTTGTTTTCCGGAGGCCCTTCCAAATAGGAACAATTCATCAGAAAAAAAAACGGTTGTCCATACCTAATTTGATAGGCTTCCAAGAGTTGAGGTTGACTTCATGCTGAATTACGTGTCCCAGCCTCTCCATACAAAGCGCAAAAAGATAGGGTGAGATAGGATCACCCTGGCGAAGTCCACTAGTTGGACTAAAGAAATCAGTTTTTTTCACCATTCCACAACACTAACAATTTAGAGCTACGAACCTAAAAAACAAGATATCAACCCAAAGATGAAGGAACCCAAATTGAACAAGTGTCTCTTCAAGGAAATCCCAACGAATTTTGTCATAAGCCTTCTCGAGATCAATTTTAATAGCAATCAAACCATTCTTTCCTTGACATCTTCTCACCTTGTGAATCATTTCCTGAGCGAGGAGGATAATATCTGCAACTTGACGACCTGGAATAAAACTCGCCTGAAAGGGAGCAACCAGAGCATCCAAAAAAGGTCGTAACCTATTAACCAAAACTTTAGTGATTAGTTTGTAAGCAACATTGCATAGGGTTATCAGCCGAATTTGCTTGATCATCTCAAGGTTGGGAACTTTAGGAATTAACAAAAGCAAAGTCTCATTTAACTCAACCGGAAACGTGCCATTTTCCAAAGCATAACGTACCAAGGAAGTAAGGGAAGGGCGAAATGTCTCCCAAAACTCTTGGCAAACCCCAGCTTGGAGCCCGTCATTTCCACGAGCTTTCCACGATTTCATCATAAACAAAGCTCGATGGACCTCTTCTTTCTTAACTTCGATCGTCATCGACTGGTAAGCTTCGGTATTGATTCTTGGACAATTTAAACTCGAGAAAGGCATTCTGAAGCTATTTTTAGATTTAAATAAATCCCGGAAATAACCCATGACCAAGCTCTGAAGCGAAGAATGACCACTAACCCAATCACCATTATCATCTTTCAACATGGCGATCTTTTTTCTACACCGGCGAGAAACTGTGAACAAGTGAAAGAAATGAGTATTACGATCTCCGTGCTGCAACCATTGCACTCTAGACTTTTGGGTTCAGAAAGTCTCTTCCAGAGCAATGAGAGCGTTACACTTCCTAATCAGCTGCTCTTCTAATAACTCAAGTTGATGGGATCTCTGGAACATTGGTAAGCTTTGAAGACAAATAATTCGCGCTTGTAGATGCTTATTTCGTCCAAAAATATTCCTGAAATGATCACGGTTCCAATTAGATAGAGCCACAGTCAAAGCCTTGGTATTGTCGACAAAGCTCCTATCTAACGAAAACCAAGCATTGCGGATGAAGTCGGAAAACCCTTCAGCCCCCAACCACATAGCTTGAAACCGAAAGGGACGACTAGAGCTATCCACTACTTGCGGAGGAGTGAGTTGAATGTAAAGCGGACAATGATCCGAATGCAATCTAGGAAGATAGGAAACCAACGCTTCAGGAAAACGAGTTCGCCAGCTAGCATTCGCCAAAGCCCTATCCAGTAGGGCATGAATGCGTGCAAGACCTTTTCTCATGTTCCATCATGTAAAGGAAGGACCTTGAAAACCTAAATCCATGAGATTACAATCAGGGATCATCTCATGAAACAGACGACAGCGATGTAAAGATGGAGGTCTTCCTCCAATTTTTTCAGAAGAGTTAAGCACATCATTGAAATCTCCAGCAATAACCCAAGGGAGCGTGACAGAACCCACAAAGTCTTCAAGGTTTGCCCAAAGTCTCTGACGAGTTTCCATGGTGGGGCTAGCATAGATGACGAAAACGAGGAAAGGGTCATCATCCAGATGCTTCACAAAACAATGGACAACTTGAGTGGAAGAAAAAATAACATCAACAGTAATAATTCGATCATCCCAGGCTATCCAAATACCATCTGCAGAGCCTACAAGATCAACAATATGCACATTAGGAAGAGGAAGTTTCTTGTCAATGTGTTTAGCAAAGCTCCAGAATTTCTCGGCTCGACCAAAGAAAAAATACTAGGTTTTTTCCTCAAATAAGATCTTTTGCATTACACAAGAATGCTTTATTGCCCGCTCCCCTGCAATTCCAAACGAGGATATTCATTAACAAGTCTGTGGACGATTTTCAAGTTGAACCAGTTCGCTTGAGGGAGCAATAGTAGTAGCATCTATCTTCGCTTCACTCGATGAAACCACCTCCATTGGTGTGTGTTTAGAGTTATCGATTCTTCCATAAGCAGAGGTTGTTAGTGACTCGTGGCTTTGTCCTTTGAGTGGGCCTTTTCCAAATTCAAGTTCGGTTGACTTTTTTTGGCGCCCTTACCTTTCCTATGGAGTTATTAACTTTCCTGTAATTTTGCACGTGTCCACTTATGGGAGCTCTTCGCCTTCCTTTATTAAGACTAGAATCATGATCATTATTATTATTTTTTTTTGGATAATTTAAATTTTTATTATCCAAATAGTAAATGCTACAAAATACAATAAGGATACGTACACCAGCCAATATTACATATAAAAATCAGTATTCATTTATACCCCATTGATAGTAGAGAGTAAAATTTACATTATCTACTCTATTGAAATTTCTATTCTTTAATTGAATACATACAATTTCTTTGATGGTCATTAGCAGAACAGAAGCATTCCTTGATCGACCTTGAAACAATCGTTTACACCTCTCTTCCATAGCAAATATACCAGAGCATTAAAAGCAAGTCTCATAATAATGGAAAGCATTGTTTCACCTTTCCAATTAGTGCACGCCAAAGACAGAAAATCCTCCCAAGAACAAGCAGTAAAAGAAATTTCAGAATAAGAAAATATTTGCTCCCACATCATAATAGCATTTGGACAAAGTAGGAAAAGATGATCTCTTGTTTCCGTGTCAGTGCTGCAAAAGTCGCATGAACTATCATTTGTAATCTTAATTCGTTGAAGTCGTTCCTTAGTTGGAAGCTTGTCGAGCAAGGCCATCCAAGTTATTAGGCTTGTGATAACCGTCGTTTTGCTATCAAAATAATTCCTGATTTCTTAATAAATAAAAATAAAAATGTAGTATAGAGAAGCATGATCGATCCACAGGGACTGTGGTGTTTCTGATTTAATAAAATTCTTTCTTGATTTTAGAAAAAGATAGAATTTCAGATGAAGTTTAAAAGATATATTAAAATAAAATAAAAGAAAAGAAAAATAATATAATAATAAATATTAATAGTAATAAATATAAAAGAGGGATTTTTTTAAAGTTGTGGTTAAAATAAAAAATTATAATTAAATAAAAGAAAAAATAATAATTAAATAAACAAATTAAAGAGATTAAGATAAAGAGAAACTTATTGTGAAAGCAGTCTCAGACTTCAGCTTCGCCTCAAATTCCTCAGATCATCAAAACAAATTTTTACTTCAAGATTCACGTAAGCATACAAGAACAATTCTTCGTTGCCAACTCGAATTGTGTCGTTCAACAACAACTGATTCCGATCTCAGTTTCCTCTTAGCAAACAATTTTGCTAAGTGTGTTCTCGGAAAGTTGAATATACTTCAATAAGCAAATCCTTCTTCAAACATTAACCATAACAATATCCGGACCAATGTCGAAATAGTTTTGATTTGAAAAGTAAGCTTCAGAAAACAGAGAGAAAATCCGAAGCGATTTAAGTACCTTACAATTCTCACGTTTGGAATTGAGCCTTCGCTTTAGTCTTCGGCTTGAAATAAAATTAGCTAAGCATAACCAAAGTCATAATTAGCATAATAGAAAAGTATGCGAAAAATAAAGTGAAAGCTAGAGAGAAAAAGAAGATTTTATTCTCAAATGAGAGAGATATGTTTCTAGGCTCACCCTTAGAGGGTATTTATAGCCTTTAAAATCCTAAAAACAAGCTAAAACATCTTAAATCTTAATTAAAACACTTAAAACTATTTAAACTAAAATACCTAAAAAATAATATAATATTCTAAATCCTAATTAAAATATTAAAACCTATTTAAACTAAAATACAAAGGTAAAGATAAAATATAAAAATAATATCCTAAAACTTAATTAAAATACTAAAAACCTATTTAAACTAAAATACAAAGATAAAATATAATGTTTAAAATATTATCCTAAATTTGAGTTTAATCCAAATCCGAATTCCAGCCAGCTTTGATTCATAAAATAAAAAATCTGCAAAATTGTATCCTTTTTGTGCAATTTCCATAATCTTACGTTCTGTATAGAAAATGAATTAAAATGAACAAATAAGCCACAAAAATCAATGATTAAAGAGTAATTTAAAAGTAAAATATTAATTAAATTAAGCACTTATCAAATTCCCCCTCACTTATTCAATGTTTGTCCTCAAGCATTCTTCAATTAACATATCAAAATCATAAGTTGTCAATTAAGCACTTATCAAATTCCCCCTCACTTATTCAATGTTTGTCCTCAAGCATTCTTCAATTAACATATCAAAATCATAAGTTGTCATCTTCAATTTCAATTTATTCCTCAAACTTCCAATCGAATTAAGTCTATGACATTTGTCGAATTCAAGTTACAATCAAGCAAAGACATAACCAAGAAAATTTAAAGTAGGCAATATATCTCAATTAATTGCCAACTTTAATGAAACATGACTCAATACCTCACAAAGATTCACACATATCAACTCAAAGTGTTTGGGGTAAATGGAACCGCTCAAACCAAAACTAACCAAAATATTACCATAGGCTTGGAATCCAATCAGTCACCACGAAAATGAACATAATGCAATAATCAAGGGGTCTTTAAACAAGGTGTAACGGGCTTAGGTTAGGGTAGGGAAAGACCGAAAAGAAAGATTTAAAATACCAAAACAAGAGATCAAAATAATTAAGAACAATCCACGAATTAACATGAAGTGCAATGAAGAACAAAACAAGGAAAAAGAATAGATGAAAGACAATTGAAGCGATCGATTTTTTTTCTTCCCTTTTTTTTCGAACAAAGGGTCTTTTTTTTGCTGTTCGATATAGTGAACAACTTATTTTATTTTTAAACATTAATTTTTTTTTCCTGAAACAACAATGATACAAGATCTCAAGTCTCGGTAATGGTGTGAAAAGAGAGGAAAAAAGGGCTTCGGGTTTAATTATGAGGTGTAAAAACAAAGAAAGAGAATTAGGCTCAAATGTGGTTCACTAGTGGATATATAAATGGGTAAGTTTTTTTGGGAAAAGTGGGTTTATCCTAGGTGCCCCTATCACATTAAAACATTACGTTCAACATGTAGTCTCGATGTGCATTGTGATTACAAGTTATAGAATATCCTAATTAGTTTGGCACACACAAGTCAAACAATGAGCAAGAAAGAAAATATATGCTCGTTAGGCTCAAATCTCACAAGAAAAGTTTATATGCATTGTAAAAAACATGGTCATAATCCAAAAGGAAGCAAGAGTATAAAGTGAAATTCAAGACTAGCAACAACAATTACAATATATCAACATCAGAATAACTCAATTTCAAATGATTAAATAAGTCAAGAAAAATTTGACACATGCTTATCCTTTTCCCCTCACTTATTCCGTTTAGTCCCAAAACGTAAATCAAATTTTTAAAAAAAAAGAGGGAAAAAAATACTCCCCAATCTAGTGGCAATCACGGCCACGTCAAGACGAGCTGTTGTAGAGTAGATTGTCCGATGTTGCATTGTTCTGTTTGAACTTTTCTGCACAGTTTGAACCAAATCTGTTTTTTTTCTACGCTATTTTTTTTTTGCACTGCATTGTTTGAATCTGCTGTGTATTTTTCTGCATTGTTTGAATATGCTGTGTATTTTTCTGCATTGTTCGAACCAAATCAATTTTTTCTGCACTATTCTGTTCGAATTTCTCTGCACAGTTCGAACCAAGTCAGTTTTTCTGCACTGTTTTTTTTGTTAAATATTCGATCGAAATTCAGATCTGTTTAGAAAAAAATAAAATTAATCAAAATAAAATAAATAGAATGAAATAAAGTTCGTTAAAAAAATAAAAAAATAAAACAAAAATAAAAAAAATAAAAACAAAAATATAACGAAATGTGTTGCCTCCCATCAAGCGCTTTTGTTTAACGTCGTTAGCTCGACGACCTGATTTTTCAAAGCGTGGGTTCCTTTAAATTGATTTCTTCGATTAGACCAACCAGAGCATTTGCATAATATGGCTTCAATCTTTGATCATTAACTTTAAATCGTACTCCTGAGTTATCTTCAATTTCAACAGCACCGTGAGGAAATACTTGAGCAACTGTAAACGGTCCGAGCCATTTTGATTTGAGTTTTCCTGCAAAAAGTTTAAATTTGGAGTTAAATAATAAAACCTTTTGACCGACAAAAAAAGTTTTAAAAGAAATTCTACTATCGTGAAATTCTTTTGTTTTTTCTTTAAATATTCGAGCATTATCATAGGCATTTCTTCGGATTTCCTCAAGTTCTTGAATGTGTAATTTTCGAGCTTCACCAATTGCATCAATGTCCATGTTACATTGTTTAACGACCCAATAAGCCCGATGTTCTAACTCGACCGGTAAATGACATGGTTTACCGAAAACAAGCCGGTATGGTGACATCCCAATGGGACCTTTATAAGTAGTTCGATATGACCAAAGTGCATCGGTTAATTTTAAACTCCAATCCTTTCGGTCCGGTTTAACAATTTTCTCAAGAATTATTTTAATTTCTCGATTTGATACTTCTGACTGTCTATTTGTTTGTGGATGGTAAGCGGTAGCAATTCTTTCAGTTATTCCAAATTTTTTCATTAGCGACTCGATTACTCGGTTGATGAAATGTGTTCCTCTGTCGCTTATTATAGCCCGTGGCGTGCCAAACTTGGAAAAAATATTTTTCAAAAAATTAATTGTAGTTTTAGCATCATTATTCCGAGTGGCTTTAGCTTCCACCCATTTAGAAACATAATCCACAACTAAAATAATATAAGTATTTCCAAATGACGAAGTAAAAGGACCCATATAGTCGATTCTCCAAACATAAAAAATTTCACAAACTTGTATAGAATTAAGCGGTATTTCATTCCTACGGCTTAAATTACCTGTACGTTGACATCTTTCACAAGTTTTACAAAATAGATAAGAATCCCGAAAGATGTTAGGCAAATAGAAACCGCATTCAAGAATTTTATGAGCTGTACGTTTTGGCCCAAAATGACCACTGTAAGAGTAAGAATGATAAAATTGTAAAATTGAGTTTACCTCACTTTCGACAATACATCGTCGAATTACCTGATCCGAGCAGTGCTTCCATAGATAAGGATCGTCCCAAATATAGTATCGAGATTCTCGCTTAATTCGATTGATTTCAGCTCTCGTTAAATCTAATGGTAACTTACCTGTGGCCAAATAATTAACCATGTCTGCAAACCATGGAGTTATGCTTTGCGCTACCATTAGTTTTTCTTCAGGAAATTCTTCTCTAAATGGTGGTTCAGATGTGAAAAGGGGAATTCAACCCAAGTGATCTGCTACCAGATGTGCGCATCCCTTTTTGTCTTTAATTTCCAAGTTAAATTCCTGTAAAAGCAGGATCCACCAGATAAGCCTTGGTTTTGCTTCCTTTTTGCTCATCAAATACCTTATAGCTGCATGATCAGAAAAAACAGTAATTTTAGTACCAAGCAAATAGGATCTAAATTTTTCTAAAGCAAAAATTATAGCAAAAAGTTCTTTTTCCGTTGTCAAATAATTTTTCTGAGCCGAGTCCAAAGTTCGGGACGCGTAGGCTATGACATGTGGCTCTTTCCCTATTTTTTTGGCCGAGAACGACTCCAATGCTAGTGTTCGATGCGTCACACATAAGTTCAAAGGGATGATTCCAATCTGGCGGCTGAACAATTGGAGCTAAAATAAGCTTTTCCTTTAATGAATCGAAAGACTCTTTGCATTTTGAATTAATTCAAAGTCTTGACCTTTTGAAGTAGATTGCATAAAGGTTGTGCTATCTTCAAAAAGTCCTTAATAAACCTGCGGTAAAATCCTGCATGGCAAAGAAAAGAACGAATTTCCCTCACAGTTGTGGGGTAAGGAAGTGAGCGTATAACATTTGTTTTAGCTTTATCAACCACAATCCCTTTTGAGGAAATAATATGACCTAAAATTAACCCTTTATCAACCATAAAATGACATTTTTTATAATTCAAAAAAGGTTATATTCTAAGCATCTTTTAAGCACATTAGTTAAATTATTAAGACATTCATTAAAAGAGTTACCATAAACCGTGAAGTCATCCATAAAGACTTCAATGCCCTTCTCCACATAGTCGGAAAATATACTTAGCATGCATCTTTGGAAGGTGGATGGTGCGGTTATAAAGACCAAAGGGCATTCGTCTATATGCAAATGTACCGAAGGGACAAGTAAAAGTCATTTTTTCTTGATCCTCTGGCGCCACTGGGATTTGGAAAAAACCTGAAAAACCATCAAGACAACAATAATGAGTTTTCTCAGCTAATCTTTCAATCATTTGATATATAAAAGGAATAGGATAGGAAAATGATCTTTTCGAGTAAGAGAGTTCAACTTCCTGTAATCAATACAAACTCGCCATCCATTTTGAACTCTTGTTGGAACTAACTCCCCTTCTTGATTTTCGACCACTGTGACTCTCGTTTTCTTGGGAACCACATGAATCGGACTTGCCCAATTACTATCCGAAATTGAATAGATTACGTCAGTGTCAACGAGTTTCTGAATTTCTTTCTTTACTACTTCCATCATCAGTGGATTTAATCGACGTTGTCCTTCACGTGATGGCTTTGCTCCTTCTTCGACTTTGATCTTATGCATGCAAGTCGAGGGACTTAATCCTTTAATGTCGGCAATGGTCCATCCTATGGCTTCTTTGTGAGAGTGCAATATCGCTACCAAAGCTTCCTCTTCTCATTTGGATAATTTACTTGAGATGATCACTGGTAAAGTTTCATTTTCGCCCAAAAAGACATATTTCAAATGCTCCGGTAATTGCTTCAATTCTACCTCTGGTGCCTGCAAAACAGAAGGTAAAATTTTAGTTTTAGAGGAATATAAAGATAAATCAGAATTAATTGAATTAATATTTTCAAACTCTCTTTCTTAATCTTCGTGGCAAAGTTCAGGATCCTTAAAAAGATCATAAGAAAAATTAGATTCAATATATTCATCAATTAAAGGATCTATAATATCAACAAAATTAATTCTTTCAACATGATCAAGGCATTTCATTGCTTTGTAAACATCAAATTCAACGATCTCACCATCAAATTCCATTATTAGTATACCACTTCTAACATCGATCTTTGTATGTACTGTGCTTAGGAAGGGTCGGCCTAAGAGTACCTCGGAATAAGAATCCGACCTAACATGTTCCATGTCAATGACATAGAAATCTGCAGGAAAGAATAATACATCAACCTTTACCAAGATGTTTTCCATTACTCCCACTGGATAGATCACAGATCGATCAGCCAACTGTATGGTTATTCCTATTTCCTTCAAAGGCTCGTTAGTAATCATTTTATATATAGAAAATGACATAACATTAATTGAAGCTCCTAAGTCACACATTGCACGTTTAATTTTAAAATTACCTATTTTGCAAGGTATAACGAACATACCTTGATCCTTCATCTTTAGTGGGAGTTTTCGTTGAAAAATTGCAGAAACATGTTCTCCAAAATTTACCTTTTCATGTCCCATTAATTACCTCTTTGTAATGCAAAGTTCTTTTAAAAATCGAGCATACTTTGGTACTTGTCGAATTACTTCAAGAAGAGGTATGTTGACTTGAAATTTTTGGAAAACCTCTAAGATCTCTCTTTCTTCAGCTCTTTTATCACGCTTCATCAACCTTTATGGGAAGATTGGTGGCGTGATTTCATGAGAAGAAAGAGAAAGATGTGATTCAGACGTATCTTGTATTTCTGGAGGTGGTGTTTCCTCTTGTTCTTCCTGATGTGCGTCTTTTTCTGCTGGAACTTCGGGTGAGATAACTTTTCCACTTCTGAGTGTGATGGCACTAACATTTTCTCTCGGATTTAACTCCGTTTGAGAATGTAGTTTTCCTTGTGATTCCAATTTTCCCATAGTTTGAGCTAGTCGGCTTACTTGATTATCTAACTCCTGAAGATGTGTTTCGGTTTGGTTTTAGAATTTTTCTTGGGATGCAATGAACTTTTCTTGTGAAATTGCTAACTTTCCTATGAGTTCCTTCAATGATGAGTTTTGCATTTGTTGTTGAGGATGAGGCCTTTGTTGATAAGTTGGTCTCTGATTTGCTGCATAGCTGAAGTTTGGGTGGTCTCGCCATCCTGGATTGTAAGTATTGTTGTATGGGTTGTATTGTCTTTGTGGAGGACCTAGAAAGTTCCCTACTGTATTGATTTCTGTATTGCCTCTTTCTTGTATCAGCGGGCAACAATCCGTCGGATGGTCTAGCTTTGTGCATATCCCACATGCTCTTGTTGCTCCAGATTTTCTTGCAACAAGTGAATTAACTACTTCAGTTAATTTATCTAACTTATTTTCAAGGGAAAATGTACTTATCTCGTGAACCCGTCGGCTGGGTTCACTCGAAAACTATTGAGAGTTGGCTGCCATGGTTGAAATCAATTCCCTTGTTGTTGTTGGGGTCATGTTAACTAATGCTCCTCCACTGGCGGCATCCACCATTTTCATCTCCATTGGTAAAAGAGATTCATAAATGTATTGAAGTAACGTTTGCTCACTTAATTCGTGTTGGGGACAACGTGCGCAAAACTTTTTAAATCTCTCCCAATAGTCATAAAGACTTTCTTTGCTCTTTTACTGAATGGAAATAATTCTCCTTAGCAACTCGCTTACTTTAGCCGCTGGAAAGAACCTGTCAAGAAAAATTCAATTCATGTCAGCCCATGAATTAACTGAATTTGGAGGTAAATAAAATAACCAATCTTTAGCCAAGTCAGATAAAGAGAAAGGGAAATCTCTCAATTTAATTTGATCCTCGGTAACACCCTGTGGTTTCATGCTAGTGCAAACCATATGGAATTCCAACAAGTGTTTGTACGGATATTCAGTGGGAAAGCCGTGGAAAGTGGGAAGAAGATGAACGAGTCCTGTCTTTAATTAAAACGGAGTCCTGCCACTAGGAAAATTAATGCATAATGGCATCTGAGTGACAGGAGCTATGGCTAGCTCTTGGATCGTTTGTTCTTCTTCTGTCATCGGGATGTTGTATGTATCTGCTTCAGAGTCTGTCTCTGGAATTGATTTTGCTTCTGAACTTTGCTCTTGTTCTTCTTGTCTTTTTCTCTTTTCTCAAAGCGTTTGTGCGTGGATTCTTCGTGCTCGTGCTTCGATCTCTGGATCTAGATATATTAATTCACCTGGGTTAATTCTGGTCATAAAATCAAAAACTAGAAAAATAAATTAGTACTTGCCGTAAATCCCTGGCAACGACACCAATTTGATAACCGTCGTTTTGCTATCAAAATGATTCTTGACTTCTTAATAAATAAAAATGAAAATGTAGTATAGAGAAGCAGGGTCGATCCACAGAGACTGTGGTGTTTCTGATTTAATAAAACTCTTTCTTGATTTTAGAAAAAGATAGAATTTCAGATGAAGTTAAAAAGATATATTAAAATAAAATAAAATAAAGAAAAATAATATATAATAATAAATATTAATATTAATAAATATAAAAAGGAGGATTATTTTTTAAAGTTATGGTTAAAATAAAAAATAAGAATTAAATAAAAGAAAAAAATAATTAAATAAACAAATTAAAGAGATTAAGATAAAAAGAAACTTATTGTGAAAGCAGTCTCAAACTTCAGCTTCGCCTCAAATTCCTCGGATCATCAAAACAAATTTTTACTTCAAGATTCACGTAAGCTTACAAGAACAATTCTTCGTTGCCAACTCGGATTGTGCCGTTTCAACAACAACTGATTCCGATATCAGTTTCCTCTTAGTAAACAATTTTGCTAAGTGTGTTCTCGGGAAGTTGAATATGCTTTAATAAGCAAATCCTTCTTCAAACATTAACCATAACAATATCCGGACCAATGTCTAAATAATTTTGATTTGAAAAGTAAGCTTCAGAAAACAGAGAGAAAATCTGAAACAATTTAAGTACCTTACAATTCTCACGTTTGGAATTGAGTCTTCGCTTTAGTCTTCGGCTTGAAAGAAAATTAGCTAAGCATAACCAAAGTCATACTTAGCATAATAGAGAAAAGTATGCAAAAAATAGAGAAAAAGCTATAGAGAAAAATAAGATTTTATTCTCAAATGAGAGAGATATGTTTCTAGGCTCACCCTTAGAGGGTATTTATAGCCTTCAAAATCCTAAAAACAAGCTAAAACATCTTAAATCCTAATTAAATCACTTAAAACTATTTAAACTAAAATACCTAAAAAATAATATAATATTCTAAATCCTAATTAAAATACTAAAACCTATTTAAACTAAAATACAAAGATAAAGATAAAATATAAAAATAATATCCTAAAACTTAATTAAAATACTAAAAACCTATTTAAACTAAAATACAAAGATAAAAATATAATGTTTAAAATATTATCCTAAATTTGAGTTTAACCCAAATCCGAATTCCAGCCAGCTTTGATTCCGAAAATAAAAAATCTGCAGACCTTTTTGTGCAATTTTCATAATCTTACGTCCTATACAAAAAATGAATTAAAATGAACAAATAAGCCACAAAAATCAATGATTAAAGAGTAATTTAAAAGTAAAATATTAACTAAATTAATCACTTATCATTTTGGAATGTGCAGCGGATGCCAAACAAGTATTTGCCGTGGAACCTTCTGTTTTTTTTCCCGAATTGAGTCCCATATAGAGCTTGCTGAAGTTACACCCATAGATAGGAAGCTACGCACCTCTGGACTCAGTTTCAAGAGTCTTCTAAAGCACCAGCTTGTTGTGGATTTTACTTCCACTGACCAAAAGTCTTTGTCCTTTAAAACATATTTGTGGAGCCATGCTACCCATAATGATCTTTCACCAGCAAGGATTTGTTTGATTAAGGTGAACATACAAGCCTTATTCCATGTCTTCATGTCTTTAATTTCGAGTCCTCATTCTGACTTTAGGGAGCATATTTTGTTCCAGCTCACACGTTCTCCTGAAGCTGGTTTATCGGATCCTTTCCAGAAGAAGCGAGAGCATAGTTGTTCAATTTTTTTCAAGACGGAGTTAGGTAGGAAAAGTTGCCTGCACCAGAAGTTGGAGATAGAAGATATAACAGTTCGGATTAGCTCCAGTCGACCTGCATAGCTGAGCAATTTACTGGACCAGTGAAGCAATCTCGATTTAATATTATCAATGAGTGTCACACAATCTTTTTCTGAGATTTTTCTTGAAAGCAGTTGAATACCTAGATATCTCACTGGCAAAGAGCTATGTTTAAAACCAGTAGACTGCTTAATACTCTCGATAGTTCCCCAAGGCATACCTGCAGCAAAGAATTCACTTTTGGAGGCATTAAGTTGAAGTCCTGACATTTCTTAAAAATTTTCTAGAACACTAGTAACCCATATGACTGAGTCAACTGATCCCTTGCAAAATATAAGTAGATCATCGGCAAAAGATAAATGAGTCAAGTTGATTCTTTTACACTTAGGGTGAAAGCCGAAAATGCCCTTAGCCCCTTGTCTAAGGCATTTGGCTCCTTTAAAGTACCCAGTCAAACTCCCATTAATAGAGACCGAGTAACTTGATGTAGAGTAACAAGTTTCGATCCAATTGATAAAGGTCCTTAGGAGACCGATAGCCTTCAAGATAGCTGAGATGAAATTTCAATTGAGTGAACCAAAGGCTTTATGGAGATCAATCTTCAAAGAGCATTTAGGAGACAAATTTTTCCTGTTGTAACCTCTAACCAATTCCTAAGCAAGGAGCGTGTTTTCTATGATGCTTCTTCCTTTCACAAAAGTCGTTTGATTAAGAGTTACAAGATCAGGCATAATACAATTTAATCTTCTTACTAGAATCTTTGAAATGGCTTTGTAGATTACAGAACAACAAGAGATTGGTCTGAATTCCTTTACCTTACTTGGGTTAGGAATATTTGGAATTAATGCAATGACAGTAGCATTGAAGGCAAGAAGAAGAAATGAATCTCTAAAGAATTGGTGGATATCAGCATTGATGTCTCTTTCAATAATAGGCCAGGTCTTTTTAAAAAAGAATGGGGAAAAACCATCAGGACCTGGAGATTTCTCGTTGCCTTGGCTGAAGAATGCCTCTTTAATTTCTTCTTTAGTGACTTCCTTAACAAGTCCATCAGCTTTATCAACAGGAAAATTGAAGTGAAAAAGGTTCTTCAACAGAGTTGGATCAGTTTCCTTTACTGTAGGATCAACTTTTCCAAGAAGATTAGAGAAGTAATCGATGATCTCTGTTGAAATCTGATCATAAGTTTCCAGTCTATTGCCTTGTTCGTCAATGAGAATGTGTATTGTGTCTCTTTTATTTTTGAGGGCAACAGTGGAATGGAAGAGTTTTATGAGATGTGTATTGTGTCTCTTTTATTTTTGAGGGCAACAGTGGAATGGAAGAGTTTTGTTCATTTATCCCCCTCTTTTAGCCATTGAATTCTTGATTTCTGCCTGAAAAAAAGAGCTTCTGCTTCCTCAAGAGTTTTCAGCTCATTCTGGAGGAGAATTTCTTTGTCAATGCCATCGCCTAGAAGAGTTGTTAATTGTTGCAGTTCAAGATCGATTCTTTTTTGTTTAACTATGGCTGAAAGGTCACTGTAAGAAGCTTGGTTAAGAGCCTTGAGGCATTCTTTCACCCTCCTTAATTTATTGAAAAGAGAATGCATCGGGTTACCATAGGTAGGAATTTGCCAGGTTTGGTTCATCACTTCCAAGAAGTTAGGGTGTTGTGTCCAGTAATTAAAAAACTTAAACAGCTTTGGTCTGTTAGCTTCTACTTCTTTTTTGAGCCATACTTTTGTAAAACAGTGATCAAAAATTCCTGGGGCTAGAAACTCAACGTGGGAATCCTGAAAAGAGATAGCCCATTTGGAATTTATTAATACTCGATCAAGCTTCCTTGCGAGGAAAGAGTTTTTCTGCTTGTTACTCCAAGTTAGTAAAGGACCGAAGAAAGGGTGATCATAGAGTTCCAGGTTCAAAAGAGCATCCTGGAAATCTTTCAGGTCTGAAGAAAGAATAGGGCCTAGGATGTCGTAATCTGAGCTTCCATTCGGGTGGAGAATTATATTGAAATCGCCACCTAAAATCCAAGGGAGATGCCCTATTTTAGAATCCAATTCGTAGAGATATTGCCTGAGAAGCCTTCATTGTTTGCCATCGTTACTTCTATAAACTGAAGTAATGACCAAGGGAGCGTTTTGGTATAGACCCTGAATCGAGATACACTGATCTGAAACTTGAATAATCGAGAAGCTTAAGTGTTTTTTCCAGAGGATCCATCTTGGAGGCATAATCATAGTTTGAATAGACAGTCCAATCATCAAAATTTTTTCCAAGGATTGCATCAGATTTTTCTTCTTTTACTCTAGTTTCGAGTATACAAAAACATCAACTTGATTAAGAATAGCTCTTCTAATAACTTTATCTTGTTTAAAAGGACAATTAAGTCCTCTCATATTCCAAAAAGCGATGATCATTTAGAAGGAGTAGCTAGTGTTCCCTCACCAGAACTATCAACTTTTGACTTTGGCTTGTATAATTTGATTTTCTTCTTTGACTTTAGGTCCTTTACTATGACAGCCACTCCTAGGGAAGATGCACGAGGTTTCTTTGGAGGGTCTTCTATTATCGAATTGGCTTCCTCAATTTCATTAAGAACTTGGAATCTATTTGTAGAATCTATTGAATTATGTTTTTCTTTTTCTTTTGATGGTCTACCCCTTCCCTTTTTAGGAATATTAGACGATAAATCACATTTTCTCTTAAAGGTGGGAGCTGGTAAAGAGAGGTCCATATCAGAGTGGGTAGGATGATCAGTATTCTGGTCTGGTAGATTCTTCAGTGTATCTACAATTATGACTCCTTGATCAGTATCGTCAGTAGGGGAAATGATCTACTGCTCCACTGCTTTCCCTTTAGATTTAATAGTATATGCTTCCAAATTTGCATTCTCAATGTTGGGGGAGGAAACATCTTTTTCTTGTAATAGTTCGATCCCACCTACTGAGGGTAAAACCTCTTTTTCAAGTGTAGAAGTCTCTTTAATCCTCCAGACCTGATTTTTAGCTTGAGAAGAGGTCTTAGAAAGCAAACAACTTTTTTCATTGTGACCAAAGGTTTTACAAGTTTTACATCTTGCTGGCATCCAAGGAATTTCAACAGCAACAATAGCTTTTATCCCTTCCTTTAACTCCACTTCAATTGTTTTGGGTATCTCATCATTAATCCCTATCTCTATGCAGAGCTTTGCATATTCTAAATGAGATTTGGTTGCAGTTATAGAATCCATGGAAAGGGGAATGCCTATTGCACTAGCTAAGTAACTGAGGCCAAGACGGTTGTACAGCTCTAAAGGAACGTTAAAGAGATGAACCCAGATTGGAACACTGGAAAGATCAAAGTTCAGTTTGGGGAGATTAGGTTCCCATTTTCTTAAAATAAGAGTTTTGTTCGAAACATGCCATGGCCCA
Organism: Hibiscus syriacus; assembly: GCF_006381635.1. NCBI lineage: Eukaryota > Viridiplantae > Streptophyta > Magnoliopsida > Malvales > Malvaceae > Hibiscus > Hibiscus syriacus. The sequence continues at coordinate 2,268,677 of NW_024062775.1, read as the reverse complement.
TTCTCAATCACCCATTCTCTAGCTTTTTCAGAGGCAAATGTAAAAAAAAATAGATTCGTTCCGGCAATACTAACCTTGATATTTTCGCCCTTCAAAGCTTTCCTCCACAGGTTATCTACAAGCCTTTGCATTGAGGAGAAACTTGGAGCAGCACCAAGAAACTGTCCCACAAGCGATAAATTCCATTCCTTGATTCATTCATCGAGCACCTCTTGCGGGGGTTTGACAGATTTAGAACCTTTACAAACCCTAGGCGGAAAATACTCAAGGTTTTGCCTCTCAGAACAGCCGAATAGTTTTCGCCAGTCCATAATCCGCAGAGAGGATCGAAAGGGAAGTGAAGAAAAGGTTGCCCAGAAGAAGGGCACCGTACGAAGATGAGATACACCAGAGACACGATGGAGAAGCTCGGAACCGTTAGTCTTGCTAACGTGCACCCAATTTCAACGTTCTCCTCCCTTGACTTCTTCCTTTCACGTTCTCCTCTCCTTGAGTTTTGGGAATCTTCCTCAATTTACGGCGCTGAGCGATCATCCATGGCCCAAAGTCAGAAATGATTAACTTTGCACCGGCTGCCGGTAAGACTTCACTCCCTGAACCGCCATTTTCATCTTCACCAGTCTTCCCTACAGGAGAGGCATTATTCTGGGTTATTTCCATGTTAGTAGGAGCAGTAAAGGAGCAGTCCTTGTGGCCAAACATTCCACAATTAAAACAAATCAGAGGCAAGCCCTCATATTCGATATGGTACCACCAACCGTCAACCTCAATTTTAGGTACCAGAGCTTTCCCGAAATCCATTTCCACAATGAAGATCATCCGATGATGAAACCTTTATGAGGAAATAGCCCTTGCCAACATCAATGAGTTCATAATCCGCTTTAGGCATTCACATTTTGCGTAGCCGCTCATCTAAGGCCCGAAATCCAATCGGCCGCTCATCAATGAAGATCAGGCAATTTGACCATCGAATATGAAGGCTAGCTCTGAACTCATCGGAGGTACACAACGCCGGCCAGGAGTCCTTGGTGGTCACGGAAATCAGGCCATCATTGTTGTCAATTGGCCCGAACTCTTCAAAAACCTGGAAACCCTTTATTATACTTTTTCCCATGAGCATGTTCCTGATAAGACTTCTTCTCGATCTCCTGCCCAGAGGTCGGAGTAGTACCGGCAGAGTTAACATTTCCAAGCTCCACACCGTTCCTGGCACTGTCACCCATTTCCACATCTCCTTACCACTAGAAGCTTCGGGAAGCAGTGTTGCTTTAATCTTCTTCGTGCTTCTCAAGAGTTGATCTTGTTCCTTTCTGGACCGTTCCGAGTAATCTTGTTCCATTTCTCAAAGGTAGGGATATTGACAATTTAAGAAGTTCAAAGGGGATGTGACACTTAAAGTTATTATTAATAGGACAGAATCCAAAACTTAAGTTTAGATTTTTTGAGCAAATACATTTAAGCTATTTATCTTTATTCTTTATATTCTTACATGTTATAAATTTTAGTCCTATTAAAATCATTCTCTTTTATCTCCTCTCTAGGTAAGATAAGAATTAAATTTATAATCTATCAAAAAAATTAGATTTTTAGAATTTGAATAAAAATATATAAATCATAAGATTTTTATTTAAAAGAAAACCTTATAACTCGAAAGGTGATCTATTGATTAGAGTCAATCCAGACTTCCAAATTTTATTTAGTAGAGTGAAAAAAATTAAAATGAGGATAAAAATTAAAGAAAATAGAATTTCTTTCTATTAATATGAAGAAAATTATATTTTTATTATTTACTATAAATAAAATTTTAAAAAATATGCGTATTTTAAACAAACTTTCAGTTCTCATTTCATTTATTAGAATTAATTTTCTTTCCACTTTCCCACTTTCACTCAACTCTAAGACACTTGAGTATTATTTCATATATATATTTTTCTTATTTCGATAAAAGACAATTCATGTAGATACAACCAAGATCATAAGGGATAAAACATGTAATAACCCATTCCCTTGGGTTTTATTCATTAGGCAACAATACTGAAGGCATCAAATTCTTACAACATGAAGAGCCGTTGGATTTTGATCCCACAAAAGAAAGGGTAAAAAGAATAGGGATATGCGAGAGAATGAAAAACCTGTACATGAATGTTTCTTTATGCTTACACGGATTATACTTTTATTGTTCTCCTTTAATCATATTCCTAACTAGCAAATATTTGTAATATTCTGTTCTAATCAAAGGTAATATCTAACACCTACCATCACCTGTGACTTGCCCTTTCTTCTCTGCATGATAAAGAATTTATCTTTCCCTATGATGCTGTGAAACAGCAAAGTCAGCTACAAGTTGTCCGTCGCACTTCGGGTCTTGTGCATGGCCATCATGTGGAGCACAAACAGAAAGCTTGTTGTTGCACCAAACTCATTGCTGGATTGACCGAAGTTCCCACTTACCTTCACCATCAACGAGTATTAACTCCAAAGCATGGAACGGTATTAGAGCAGGCCGCTGAGAAAACAAAATAGACAAGATAAGGGAACGGATTAAATTCGAATGAATTATTTTTGTTTCAATGTTGGCGTTAAGAATCAAGATGAGCATCATAAATGTTCTATTATCCATCAAAGTAAAAAAGAAAAGTTGTTCTGAAAATAACTGGTTGCATGTTTGTCAGATCAAACTACTTGCCTTTGACGAGGTAATAACGGTAATACCCAAATCTTTTTGCCACTCTATAAAGTTGTTCCTCAACATCGACATTCATGGCACTGCCATGGGAAGAATAACCAGGTAAATCAGACATCTAGTTACCGGTTTTTAAACAAAATACATATGTGATTAGTTGCATACTTTGTGCACTCATCAAATTTAGGTCTGTGGAAGAACAAGCGTGCCTGTAAATAGAAAGTTTGTAATCAAAATAACATAATTATGCCTGGGATAAATAGTAAAATATTGTTGTCCAAAAGGTGAAAAAGTTGGCTTAACTCACCATTCCTATTCTCTGCTGTTCTCCGAGAGAGAGGATGTCTTCCCAATTGAGATTAGCATCCCAACCACCTTCCTCACGTTATAAAAGATAATTCAATCGAACATTTTCAAGAATGGTTTTCAAACGTGCATCAAGAATGCTGTTGGCATCCGCTTGGCTTTCACCTGAAAATTTTAGATGTTCACAATTTCCAAAAACACAGAGACAACTTCAGTACATTGTTTTCAGATAAAGCACTAGAGAAATAAAATGGTAACTTGGACACCAACACATAATAAATGATGTGTCACTCTATCACACCTTTAAATTGTTGTCTTATTCTTAATGAATTGAGAAGAGGGACTAGATCATAGTTACATAAATCGCTGAATAGCCCACGATCTATGTACTATGCTGCGATCCAAAAAGCGGTACGAACGCGATCCAGGTCGTTTCAAAATCGTGATTTGGTACGAAAGCTTATACGATCCAAAATTGATCATTCAATCGACCCAATTGATGTTCAAATCGCGATTTGAAGCCAACGATTCATCGTTCTGGACAATAAAAAACTCAAACAGACAACCAATTTCATCAATTCGACTGTTCAATTCCATCCACAATCTGACGCGGAAAAGAACGACGTTGATCGGCCCTGGGATTTCTATTCACACTTCACGACCGAGAGGAGTCAGTTAATCAATCATATTTTCATTCACACAGAACATAAATTATGGATTCTTTATCTTCTGATTTTAACTACTATAAATATTTAAGTTAGTCGCACAGCATAGAGCCGCAAACAATGTCGACTTTTATCATGTTTTTTTAAAGTTTTAAGTTTATTCATGACTTTATGAGTTTATGTAATTTTAGGGACCTAGCGAATTGCGATCCCGTTCCACGTTCCCGTACCGGAGCGTACCGTGATCCATGTGACTATGAACTAGATACAAACTCAGGTGAACCCCCTAGAAACAAATTTGAGAATTTTTAACTCGAATTATAGTCCATGTCCCTTGATAACCCATTCCCAGAGAAAAAATGCAAATGCAAACTGCCAAAATTCCAGATAATTATTGTTTTCATTTTCATCAACTATTTGTGGTGGGATGAGGAAGACCAAATAGTAAATGGATAGATGTAAATTATTTTAAAGAAAGAGGAACCTCGGTCTTTACTGAGCACATTGAGAATATAATCCTCGACACCGCAAAATACACAATATCAAGGGAAAAGTTTAATTTCGTCTTTAATAGACAATTACACATCAAAATGACACCTCTTTCTTAACACTTACAGAATCTAAAAAGGTAAACCTAACCCAACCACCAAAGTACATCAAACAAGCAATTATTTTTCATGGTTATATCATTGGACCAAAACGGCCATTCAATATTAAACAAGATAAGGAAACCAATGCAAGTTTGCAAGTAGGTTACCTTGACCATACAACTTCAATTCTCTCAGGTTTGCTTCCTCACGAGAGAGAAGGATATATGATTTGATCCCTTAAAGTTCCCAAGCATGTATGTGGTCGCTGAGGAACATAGAATATGCCACCAGATGCAGTATCTTCATCAAAATGGTGGGATGGTTTATAAAGCCTTCCACTCACAATGGGCCACAGACCTCTAAGTACTCTGAAAACAGAACTTTTTCCACTCCCATTTGGACCTTAATAGATTAAAGGCCAGTCAGATACACATTCCTATCAACGAAACAATAAAATTTCCTATACTAACCAGTAACTAGCAGGCTTTTTCCTGGTACTACATCACATGTCAACTGCCTAGCCAACAGCTTCTGTGCTGGAGTAATTATATCCACCTCAGAAAAAGAAATAACATCAATCGTATTACTACAACATTGTTAATTGCATGTTGTTTGATATCCCACAATTCTTTTCCTAAATCGATCAATGCTTAATTTATTTATGTTGTAATCCCATTTATTCTATTTTTTTTCTATTACATTGCTACCACATTGATCCCTACATCAACAATATACAATTGTACGTTTGTTGCATAACAAATCTTTGAAGTAATACTAATCTATGTGGATATGATACTTAACGCATTAGCTGCATCAACTTTTACTACTTGATAAACGATAGTGTATGCTTACACTAATTGTTGTTGTATTATTCAAAGCATCTCGGCCACAAATAGTAATGTTGTTTGTATAATATATTTAGCTTGTATTTTTAATTTATGGTTACGTGAGTTTCTTTGAATAGTTATGCATTGTTGTGCTCTTGTAGCCCATTCTTTAGTTTTTTTTTTTTTTACCAATTTTAAGATCCTCATAATTGATATTAGATCTCTAGAGAGAACCATTGTTAAAGAATTATGACATCTTGACTTCTAGAGTTTAGTTATGAATTCTATTAGGGGGCGTGTGCATTCCATGTGTACTTGTGTTTATATATATATTGTGTCGCAACTGTCTTTCGGTTGGGCCCCGGAATTGGGTTTCGACTTGAAAAATATGGATTGGAGTCGTCACCGATCATTTATTTAAAACAAATGGGTTGATCGGATACCCTATTTCTTACCTGATCTGCGCCTTTCCAAAGATGTGTCGGGTTCGGGAGTCGGTTACGGTCAAGGATGGATTAGCACCCTTGAACCGTCCTTTCGGTACTACGTAATTTCCAGTTGTCTTTGATTAAGAAAATTGCAAGTTAAATTAAAAAGGTAAAATTTGATCCGAATTACTTACCCTTAATGAGTTTACAGAAATACCCTTAAAAATAAGATTTTAAAAGAAAATAATAATATTAAAAGAAAGTAACAAAACTAAAGAGTAAATCAAGGAAATAAATGAAACCAATAATAATAAACATAAAATAATTGGATGAAAAAAATGAAATTGAATAAAATAAAATAAATGAAGATAAAATATATATACAAAAAGAATAAAAAAGGTAAAGTGTTTTTTAAAAAAAGAAAAATAATAATAAGAGCAAAGAAACTAAAAATATAATGAAAATAAATAAATAGTATAAATAAAATAATAAAAAATATATATATAAAAATATAAAAATGTATGTATAATATAATAAAATATTAAATAGTAATAATAATAATAAATAAATGAAAAAATAAATATACATATAATATTAACTAAAAAATAGTAATCATAGAAATATAAAATAAATAAAGTAAGATATATATATAACGTTAGGAAAATATAGTAAAAAACATAGTAAATAAGTAAACATAGATAAAAATAATATATATATATATATATATATAATAATAGGAAAATAATATAATATAACGCAAAGAAAAATGAAAAAAATTATAATAAATAAATAAAATTAAATTAAATATATACATATATACATATAAATAATAAGGGTTAAATTAAAATAAAAAAATGAATTAGAGGTCAAAATTAAAAGCCAATCGAAGAAAAAAAAGACAAAACACGCGGATCCACACGACCCGTTTATAAAAATCTGAATAGTTTTTCAAAAACACAAGCCTCGGGGACTAGATCTACAAAAATAGATCTCGAAAACGCCCTCGTTCATCGGCCAAAAACACTTCTCTCAGTTTTGTTTCGAAATCAAAACACAGCAAGGGTAAGGAAAAATAACATGAGAAGGTATGAACTTTACCTTTCAAAATATAAATGCTTCGAAAAATGACTACGAGTTGCTTGTAATTTTTTGCTTGGTATTTCGTATATCCTCCTCCGAATGTGTTACAATAGTGAGTTACAATGACTATTTATAATGCTTGTGGATCCTATCTTTAGGAGTTTAAATCATAGTAAAACTCTATCCTATTTTAAGGAGTTTGAATCCTAGCAAAATTCTATCCTATTTTTACGAGTTTGAATCCTAGTAGGATGAAAAGGTGTTGACAGCTGCCCCTCTTTGCCCATAGTCGTGTAACGGGGATAGGCAAAGATTAAAAGACACTTTTCGTTCAGTGGAGTTGAAAATTAACTCTGATGTTTCAATAACTCCTTGTCGAATTGAGTTACGGATGACTCATCCATCGTGAAGCCGAGTTCATCTTGAAATGATATGAAATTGAAGCCGTAGTTCAGAATTTGAATCAGTACGTGGCTTCTCGTTGCCCTTCGGTCTTCTTCTCAGTTTAAAGACCTTGGATCGAAATCGAACTGAGAAATCTTCATTGACAGATAGCTTTTGCTTGAAAATGGTTGCTTGTCACTAAAGCACGGTTAACCCAGGTCCTCTTCTCGACTTGAAAACCTCGACTGCAACTAGAAAGTAGTACGATTGATGTGTCATCGAGCTGAATGGAATCGAACTCGACAATTTTGATGGCAGATAACCCTTCTAGCCTTGAGTTATGCTGTAAATGATGTGCCTTGGAGCTGAGCGTAGTCGAACTCGAAGGTCTTTGTTGACAGATACTCCTTCTTTGAGTTGGATATCCTTCGCCGTGAAGTTGAAATCCAATCTAAAGATGGATGATGCTTGTGTGCACGATTCCCTTCGTCGTGAAGTTGAGCCTGAAATTGGATATCCTTTGTCGTGAAGTTGAAATCCAAGTAAGTAGCATTGTTCTGAGTCCAATATCCTCCGTCGTGAAGTTGAAATTGGCTCTGGAACCGGGAAATTATTTGTTGACAACCAGTCGTCCCTTCGTTGTGAAGTTGAACTTGTGTTGTCAAGTCCAATGTCCTTCGTGAAGTCGAAATTGACTCTGAATGATATTTTGTTGACAATCAGCCGCCCCTTCGTCATGAAGTTGAGCTTATGTTGTCTTGGGTCCAAGATCCTTCGCTGAGAAGTTGAAATTGGCTCTGAAATTGGGAAGTTGTTTATTGACAACCAGCGGTTCCTTCGTCGTGAAGTTGAACTTGCGTCCAGTGGTCCCTTCGTCGTGAAGTTGAACTTGTGTTGTCTGGAGTCTAATATCCTTCGTTGTGAAGTTGAAATTGGCTCTAAAATTGAGAAGTTGTTTATTGACAACCAGCGGTCCCTTCGTCGTGAAGTTGAACTTGCGTTGTCTGGAGTCCAATATCCTTCATTGTGAAGTTGAAATTGGCTCTGAAATTGGGAAGTTGTTTATTGACAACCAGCGTCCTTCGTCCGTGAAGTTGAACTTGCGTTGCCTTGAGTCCAATATCCTTTGTTGTGAAGTTGAAATTGGCTCTGAAATTGGGAAATTGTTTGTTGACAACCAGCGGTCCCTTCATCGTGAAGTTGAACTTGCGTTGTCTGGAGTCCAATATCCTTCGTTGTGAAGTTGAAATTGGCTCTGAAATTGAGAAGTTGTTTGTTGACAACCAGTGGTCCCTTCGTCGTGAAGTTGAACTTGCATTGTCTGGAGTTCAATATCCTTCGCTGTGAAGTTGAAATTGGCTCTGAAATTGGGAAGTTATTTATTAACAACCAGCGGTCCCTTCGTCGTGAAGTTGAACTTGCGTTGTCTTGAGTCCAATATCCTCGCTGTGAAGTGAATTGGCTCTGAAATTGGGAAATTGTTTATTGACAACCAGCGGTCCCTTCGTCATGAAGTTGAACTTGCGTTGTCTGGAATCTAATATCCTTCGTTGTAAAGTTGAAATTGGCTCTGAAATTGAGAAGTTTTTTGTTGACAACCAGCGGTCCCTTCGTCGTGAAGTTGAACTTGCGTTGTCTGGAGTCCAATATCCTTCGCTATGAAGTTGAAATTGGCTCTGAAATTGGGAAGTTGTTTATTGACAACCAGCGGTCCCTTCGTCGTGAAGTTGAACTTGCGTTGTCTTGAGTCCAATATCCTTCGCTGTGAAGTTGAAATTGGTTCTAAAATTGGGAAATTATTTATTGACAACCAGCGGTCCCTTCGTCGTGAAGTTGAACTTGCGTTGTCTGGAGTCCAATATCCTTCGTTGTGAAGTTGAAATTGGCTCTGAAATTGAGAAGTCGTTTGTTGACAACCAGCGGTCCCTTCGTTGTGAAGTTGAACTTGCGTTGTCTGGAGTCCAATATCCTTCGCTGTGAAGTTGAAATTGGCTCTGAAATTGAGAAATTATTTATTGACAACCAGCGGTCCCTTCGTCGTGAAGTTGAACTTGCGTTGTCTGGAGTCCAATATCCTTCGTTGTGAAGTTGAAATTGGCTCTGAAATTGAGAAGTTGTTTGTTGACAACCAGCGGTCCCTTCATTGTGATGTTGAACTTGTGTTGTCTTGAGTGGCACGATATTATCCGTCGTGGATTTGAAATCGTGGTTGTTTGGGTTCAAGCTAGATATCCTTCGTTGTGAAGTTGAAATCTACTCTCGAGCAAATTGTGAGTTCGAGAGAAACTTTCAATCTGTCGAGTTGGTCGAAGTGTAGCTTCTTGCTGCTGAGTTAAGCAACCATCATGAATCTTTAAAGTTGCTTTTGAATCGAGTATCCTTCGTCTTGAAGTCGAAACTTGACTTTAAAAGCTGCAAAAAATTATGTATGTGGAAAATGATAAATATGATGCTCTAAAATGTATTCATAAGATGCATGTAACATGAATTAGTTATATTTTATCTCCTGAAGGCAACAATACTGAAGGCATCAAATTCTTACAACATGAAGAGCCGTTGGATTTTGATCCCACAAAAGAAAGGGTAAAAAGAATAGGGATATGCGAGAGAATGAAAAACCTGTACATGAATGTTTCTTTATGCTTACACGGATTATACTTTTATTGTTCTCCTTTAATCATATTCCTAACTAGCAAATATTTGTAATATTCTGTTCTAATCAAAGGTAATATCTAACACCTACCATCACCTGTGACTTGCCCTTTCTTCTCTGCATGATAAAGAATTTATCTTTCCCTATGATGCTGTGAAACAGCAAAGTCAGCTACAAGTTGTCCGTCGCACTTCGGGTCTTGTGCATGGCCATCATGTGGAGCACAAACAGAAAGCTTGTTGTTGCACCAAACTCATTGCTGGATTGACCGAAGTTCCCACTTACCTTCACCATCAACGAGTATTAACTCCAAAGCATGGAACGGTATTAGAGCAGGCCGCTGAGAAAACAAAATAGACAAGATAAGGGAACGGATTAAATTCGAATGAATTATTTTTGTTTCAATGTTGGCGTTAAGAATCAAGATGAGCATCATAAATGTTCTATTATCCATCAAAGTAAAAAAGAAAAGTTGTTCTGAAAATAACTGGTTGCATGTTTGTCAGATCAAACTACTTGCCTTTGACGAGGTAATAACGGTAATACCCAAATCTTTTGCCACTCTATAAAGTTGTTCCTCAACATCGACATTCATGGCACTGCCATGGGAAGAATAACCAGGTAAATCAGACATCTAGTTACCGGTTTTTAAACAAAATACATATGTGATTAGTTGCATACTTTGTGCACTCATCAAATTTAGGTCTGTGGAAGAACAAGCGTGCCTGTAAATAGAAAGTTTGTAATCAAAATAACATAATTATGCCTGGGATAAATAGTAAAATATTGTTGTCCAAAAGGTGAAAAAGTTGGCTTAACTCACCATTCCTATTCTCTGCTGTTCTCCGAGAGAGAGGATGTCTTCCCAATTGAGATTAGCATCCCAACCACCTTCCTCACGTTATAAAAGATAATTCAATCGAACATTTTCAAGAATGGTTTTCAAACGTGCATCAAGAATGCTGTTGGCATCCGCTTGGCTTTCACCTGAAAATTTTAGATGTTCACAATTTCCAAAAACACAGAGACAACTTCAGTACATTGTTTTCAGATAAAGCACTAGAGAAATAAAATGGTAACTTGGACACCAACACATAATAAATGATGTGTCACTCTATCACACCTTTAAATTGTTGTCTTATTCTTAATGAATTGAGAAGAGGGACTAGATCATAGTTACATAAATCGCTGAATAGCCCACGATCTATGTACTATGCTGCGATCCAAAAAGCGGTAACGCGATCCAGTCGTTTCAAAATCGTGATTTGGTACGAAAGCTTATACGATCCAAAATTGATCATTCAATCGACCCAATTGATGTTCAAATCGCGATTTGAAGCCAACGATTCATCGTTCTGGACAATAAAAAACTCAAACAGACAACCAATTTCATCAATTCGACTGTTCAATTCCATCCACAATCTGACGCGGAAAAGAACGACGTTGATCGGCCCTGGGATTTCTATTCACACTTCACGAGAGAGGAGTCAGTTAATCATCATATTTCATTCACACAGAACATAAATTATGGATTCTTTATCTTCTGATTTTAACTACTATAAATATTTAAGTTAGTCGCACAGCATAGAGCCGCAAACAATGTCGACTTTTATCATGTTTTTTTAAAGTTTTAAGTTTATTCATGACTTTATGAGTTTATGTAATTTTAGGGACCTAGCGAATTGCGATCCCGTTCCACGTTCCCGTACCGGAGCGTACCGTGATCCATGTGACTATGAACTAGATACAAACTCAGGTGAACCCCCTAGAAACAAATTTGAGAATTTTTAACTCGAATTATAGTCCATGTCCCTTGATAACCCATTCCCAGAGAAAAAATGCAAATGCAAACTGCCAAAATTCCAGATAATTATTGTTTTCATTTTCATCAACTATTTGTGGTGGGATGAGGAAGACCAAATAGTAAATGGATAGATGTAAATTATTTTAAAGAAAGAGGAACCTCGGTCTTTACTGAGCACATTGAGAATATAATCCTCGACACCGCAAAATACAACAATATCAAGGGAAAAAGTTTAATTTCGTCTTTAATAGACAATTACACATCAAAATGACACCTCTTTCTTAACACTTACAGAATCTAAAAAGGTAAACCTAACCCAACCACCAAAGTACATCAAACAAGCAATTATTTTTTCATGGTTATATCATTGGACCAAAACGGCCATTCAATATTAAACAAGATAAGGAAACCAATGCAAGTTTGCAAGTAGGTTACCTTGACCATACAACTTCAATTCTCTCAGGTTTGCTTCCTCACGAGAGAGAGGATATATGATTTGATCCCTTAAAGTTCCCAAGCATGTATGTGGTCGCTGAGGAACATAGAATATGCCACCAGATGCAGTATCTTCATCAAAATGGTGGGATGGTTTATAAAGCCTTCCACTCACAATGGGCCACAGACCTCTAAGTACTCTGAAAACAGAACTTTTTCCACTCCCATTTGGACCTTAATAGATTAAAGGCCAGTCAGATACACATTCCTATCAACGAAACAATAAAATTTCCTATACTAACCAGTAACTAGCAGGCTTTTTCCTGGTACTACATCACATGTCAACTGCCTAGCCAACAGCTTCTGTGCTGGAGTAATTATATCCACCTCAGAAAAAGAAATAACATCAATCGTATTACTACAACATTGTTAATTGCATGTTGTTTGATATCCCACAATTCTTTTCCTAAATCGATCAATGCTTAATTTATTTATGTTGTAATCCCATTTATTCTATTTTTTTTCTATTACATTGCTACCACATTGATCCCTACATCAACAATATACAATTGTACGTTTGTTGCATAACAAATCTTTGAAGTAATACTAATCTATGTGGATATGATACTTAACGCATTAGCTGCATCAACTTTTACTACTTGATAAACGATAGTGTATGCTTACACTAATTGTTGTTGTATTATTCAAAGCATCTCGGCCACAAATAGTAATGTTGTTTGTATAATATATTTAGCTTGTATTTTTAATTTATGGTTACGTGAGTTTCTTTGAATAGTTATGCATTGTTGTGCTCTTGTAGCCCATTCTTTAGTTTTTTTTTTTTTACCAATTTTAAGATCCTCATAATTGATATTAGATCTAGAGAGAACCATTGTTAAAGAATTATGACATCTTGACTTCTAGAGTTTAGTTATGAATTCTATTAGGGGGCGTGTGCATTCCATGTGTACTTGTGTTTATATATATATTGTGTCGCAACTGTCTTTCGGTTGGGCCCCGGAATTGGGTTTCGACTTGAAAAATCCTTTCCAAAGATTGTGTCGGGTTCGGGAGTCGGTTACGGTCAAGGATGGATTAGCACCCTTGAACCGTCCTTTCGGTACTACGTAATTTCCAGTTGTCTTTGATTAAGAAAATTGCAAGTAAATTAAAAAGGTAAATTTGATCCGAATTACTTACCCTTAATGAGTTTACAGAAATCCCTTAAAATAAGATTTTAAAGAAAATAATAATAATAAAAGAAAGTAACAAACTAAAGAGTAAATCAAGGAAATAAATGAAACCAATAATAATAAACATAAAATAATTGGATGAAAAAATGAAATTGAATAAAATAAAATAAATGAAGATAAAATATATACAAAAAGAATAAAAAGGTAAAGTGTTTTTTAAAAAAAGAAAAATAATAATAAGAGCAAAGAAACTAAAAATATAATGAAAATAAATAAATAGTATAAATAAAATAATAAAAATATATATAAAAATATAAAATGTATGTATAATATAATAAAATATTAAATAGTAATAAATAATAAATAAATGAAAAAAATATACAATTATACTAAAAAAATAGTAATCATAGAAATATAAAATAAAATAAAGTAAGAATATATATATATAACGTTAGGAAAATATAGTAAAAAAACATAGTAAATAAGTAAACATAGATAAAAAATATATAATATATATATATATATAATAAGGGAAAATAAATAATATAACGCAAAGAAAAATGAAAAAAATTATAATAAATAAATAAAATAAAATTAAATATATACATATATACATAAATAATAAGGGTTAAATTAAAATAAAAAAATGAATTAGAGGTCAAAATTAAAAGCCAATCGAAGAAAAAAAAGACAAAACACGCGGATCCACACGACCCGTTTATAAAAATCTGAATAGTTTTTCAAAAACACAAGCCTCGGGGACTAGATCTACAAAAATAGATCTCGAAAACGCCCTCGTTCATCGGCCAAAAACACTTCTCTCAGTTTTGTTTCGAAATCAAAACACAGCAAGGGTAAGGAAAAATAACATGAGAAGGTATGAACTTTACCTTTCAAAATATAAATGCTTCGAAAAATGACTACGAGTTGCTTGTAATTTTTTGCTTGGTATTTCGTATATCCTCCTCCGAATGTGTTACAATAGTGAGTTACAATGACTATTTATAATGCTTGTGGATCCTATCTTTAGGAGTTTAAATCATAGTAAAACTCTATCCTATTTTAAGGAGTTTGAATCCTAGCAAAATTCTATCCTATTTTTACGAGTTTGAATCCTAGTAGGATGAAAAGGTGTGTTGACAGCTGCCCCTCTTTGCCCATAGTCGTGTAACGGGGATAGGGCAAAGATTAAAAGACACACTTTTCGTTCAGTGGAGTTGAAAATTAACTCTGATGTTTCAATAACTCCTTGTCGAATTGAGTTACGGATGACTCATCCATCGTGAAGCCGAGTTCATCTTGAAATGATATGAAATTGAAGCCGTAGTTCAGAATTTGAATCAGCACGTGGCTTCTCGTTGCCCTTCGGTCTTCTTCTCAGTTTAAAGACCTTGGATCGAAATCGAACTGAGAAATCTTCATTGACAGATAGCTTTTGCTTGAAAATGGTTGCTTGTCACTAAAGCACGGTTAACCCAGGTCCTCTTCTCGACTTGAAAACCTCGACTGCAACTAGAAAGTAGTACGATTGATGTGTCATCGAGCTGAATGGAATCGAACTCGACAATTTTGATGGCAGATAACCCTTCTAGCCTTGAGTTATGCTGTAAATGATGTGCCTTGGAGCTGAGCGTAGTCGAACTCGAAGGTCTTTGTTGACAGATACTCCTTCTTTGAGTTGGATATCCTTCGCCGTGAAGTTGAAATCCAATCTAAAGATGGATGATGCTTGTGTGCACGATTCCCTTCGTCGTGAAGTTGAGGTGGCCCCTTCGTCGTGAAGTTGAGCCTGAAATTGGATATCCTTTGTCGTGAAGTTGAAATCCAAGTAAGTAGCATTGTTCTGAGTCCAATATCCTCCGTCGTGAAGTTGAAATTGGCTCTGGAACCGGGAAATTATTTGTTGACAACCAGTCGTCCCTTCGTTGTGAAGTTGAACTTGTGTTGTCTCAAGTCCAATGTCCTTCGCTGTGAAGTCGAAATTGACTCTGAATGATATTTTGTTGACAATCAGCCGCCCCTTCGTCATGAAGTTGAGCTTATGTTGTCTTGGGTCCAAGATCCTTCGCTGAGAAGTTGAAATTGGCTCTGAAATTGGGAAGTTGTTTATTGACAACCAGCGGTTCCTTCGTCGTGAAGTTGAACTTGCGTTGTCTTGAGTCCAATATCCTACGTCGTGAAGTTGAAATTGGCTCTGAAATTGGGAAATTGTTTATTGACAACCAGTGGTCCCTTCGTCGTGAAGTTGAACTTGTGTTGTCTGGAGTCTAATATCCTTCGTTGTGAAGTTGAAATTGGCTCTAAAATTGAGAAGTTGTTTATTGACAACCAGCGGTCCCTTCGTCGTGAAGTTGAACTTGCGTTGTCTGGAGTCCAATATCCTTCATTGTGAAGTTGAAATTGGCTCTGAAATTGGGAAGTTGTTTATTGACAACCAGCGGTCCCTTCGTCGTGAAGTTGAACTTGCGTTGCCTTGAGTCCAATATCCTTTGTTGTGAAGTTGAAATTGGCTCTGAAATTGGGAAATTGTTTGTTGACAACCAGCGGTCCCTTCATCGTGAAGTTGAACTTGCGTTGTCTGGAGTCCAATATCCTTCGTTGTGAAGTTGAAATTGGCTCTGAAATTGAGAAGTTGTTTGTTGACAACCAGTGGTCCCTTCGTCGTGAAGTTGAACTTGCATTGTCTGGAGTTCAATATCCTTCGCTGTGAAGTTGAAATTGGCTCTGAAATTGGGAAGTTATTTATTAACAACCAGCGGTCCCTTCGTCGTGAAGTTGAACTTGCGTTGTCTTGAGTCCAATATCCTACGCTGTGAAGTTGAAATTGGCTCTGAAATTGGGAAATTGTTTATTGACAACCAGCGGTCCCTTCGTCATGAAGTTGAACTTGCGTTGTCTGGAATCTAATATCCTTCGTTGTAAAGTTGAAATTGGCTCTGAAATTGAGAAGTTTTTTGTTGACAACCAGCGGTCCCTTCGTCGTGAAGTTGAACTTGCGTTGTCTGGAGTCCAATATCCTTCGCTATGAAGTTGAAATTGGCTCTGAAATTGGGAAGTTGTTTATTGACAACCAGCGGTCCCTTCGTCGTGAAGTTGAACTTGCGTTGTCTTGAGTCCAATATCCTTCGCTGTGAAGTTGAAATTGGTTCTAAAATTGGGAAATTATTTATTGACAACCAGCGGTCCCTTCGTCGTGAAGTTGAACTTGCGTTGTCTGGAGTCCAATATCCTTCGTTGTGAAGTTGAAATTGGCTCTGAAATTGAGAAGTCGTTTGTTGACAACCAGCGGTCCCTTCGTTGTGAAGTTGAACTTGCGTTGTCTGGAGTCCAATATCCTTCGCTGTGAAGTTGAAATTGGCTCTGAAATTGAGAAATTATTTATTGACAACCAGCGGTCCCTTCGTCGTGAAGTTGAACTTGCGTTGTCTGGAGTCCAATATCCTTCGTTGTGAAGTTGAAATTGGCTCTGAAATTGAGAAGTTGTTTGTTGACAACCAGCGGTCCCTTCATTGTGATGTTGAACTTGTGTTGTCTTGAGTGGCACGATATTATCCGTCGTGGATTTGAAATCGTGGTTGTTTGGGTTCAAGCTAGATATCCTTCGTTGTGAAGTTGAAATCTACTCTCGAGCAAATTGTGAGTTCGAGAGAAACTTTCAATCTGTCGAGTTGGTCGAAGTGTAGCTTCTTGCTGCTGAGTTAAGCAACCATCATGAATCTTTAAAGTTGCTTTTGAATCGAGTATCCTTCGTCTTGAAGTCGAAACTTGACTTTAAAAGCTGCAAAAAATTATGTATGTGGAAAATGATAAATATGATGCTCTAAAATGTATTCATAAGATGCATGTAACATGAATTAGTTATATTTTATCTCCTGAAAAAGGTTTGATAATTTGCATTAGGATGTTGAATCCAAAAATGCCCCAATATTTGATGTTGAATCTTCAAAGATGCCCTAAATGTTCCTCATTTCTTGCTTCAGTATTGATTCTGAGCATGAGTTTTGTGTCTAAAAGTCACATGTCATTTACCAAGATCCACTCTAGAGAGACTGTCTTGTTTGAAAAAAATGTTTTTCTTTCTCTTTTATTTTCAAAGTTATGAAAATATCAATTAAAAGAGTTTTGAAAAATGTTTGATTCAAAGTTTTGAAAATATTGTCACTTTCACGGTTTTACAATTGAGACGAATCATAAACTAGAGTTCATCGGATATCAAAGAATTAATTATATTGTTAATCCTTCAATGAATTATAGCTATTTGACAAGTGCTAAGATCAAAGCTATTTTTGGGAAGTGGTTAAGTAAGGAAAGGATAAAAAAAAATCTCAGGTTATTATGTTTGGTCAAAGGTTTGTCATTTGATGCTCAAAGGTTTGGCATTTGATGCTCAAAGGTTTGGCATTTGATGCTTAAAGGTTTGGCATTTGATGCTCATAGGTTTGGCATTTGATGCTCAACGGTTTGATGGGGTAGCTTGCATGCTCCTCTACTGGAAGTGTTCTTTGACTCTCAACCTTCGTGGTCACACTCGGGTTGTGTGATGTCGTATCAAGGAATTTGTGTGATCGCCTCAGTTTTACAATTTTTATATTCGAGCCGCCTTTTCAGGTTTTCAACTCGAACCCTCCTTTGGTTTCAAGACGTTATTCAGGATTTACGTCTTGAACCCCCCCTTTGTTATTTTTCTCTACCATGCATTAATTACATTGTTTTTTGCAAACAAAGATTAATCCTGATGGGCGGGATGAAATCTGAAGATAATCTCTTATGTTTAGAAATCCATATATGATTAGAAGGGACTTTTAAGGCACGTAATGTAGGTCAGGATTTATGGTTATGAAAGAAAAAGATAAATAGGCCCAAACAAGTGTTTCAGGGTATTGAACCAAGGATCAATTCATTTTGATGCCTTCAATCATGTCCTGCTCAAAATGTCTCTCTCTTGATGCTATATGATCTTCGAGTGAAGTGATTCAGTGATTCAGGAATGATTGTGCTTGATCAATCTCATAGTTTGAAGCTTGATGTGCCATTTCAAACAAGTGTTTCAGGGTGTTGAACCAAGGATCAATTCATTATGATGTCTTCAATCCTGCTCAAAATGATTCTCTCTCTTGATGCTCTATGATCTTCGAGTGAAGTGATTCAGTGATTCGGGAATGATTGTGCTTGATCAATCTCATAGTTTGAAGCTTGATGTGCCATTTTTTAGGGAATCTTTGCATGTGTTTTTTGTCCCTTTTTCTTTTTGATTTTTGTTCTTGTTTCTCTTGTTTCTTTGTTTTTTTTTTGCTTTTTTCTTCTTTTCTTTTTTGTTCTTGATTGGATCTTCGCACTTGCCATTTGGTCCACCTTTTGGTATCTCATCTGAATCAATGTCTTCGCTCATGTGAGCATATTTCTTCCACCTTGCCCCCCAGTGTGGAGGGTGATCCTTGGTTAGGGTTGAATCAGAAGAAAAATACTACAAGCTCAAAAGGGGTCACAAGGGATATATTTTTTTCTCCTGTTGTGAAGGGATAAAGAAAGAAAGCCGTTCATCATTTCATACATGTAAATCTTCACAGAAGAGGTATCCCCAGGGGGATAGATTTTCAAGATTAATTCTATTCACATGAAATCAGTGTAATTAATGCATGATAGAATTATTTCGAATGAATTTTTCTTCTTTTTTTCCAGATGTCTCAATGTTCAGGCTCCCCGCGAGATACCCCAAGTTGGTTCTTTAGAAGAATGCTCATGTTAAAATGAACAACTCAATGCCTTGGGTTTTAATGGTAAGAAAGGTTATTTTTGAGTCTAAAAAAGACAGTGGTGTGATCTTATTGACTCAAAGAAAGGTGTGGGTGTATCAAAAAGATAAAAGTAATGTTCAAGAATTTCAAAGGGAGGTAATGTCAAAATTTGGTCTTTTTGGTAATGACCATGAGTTATTTTGGGTAAAGAATTAAGGTATTTTATTTTGGGGTTTGAGACAGGATAAGAAAAGTCTAACCTTGCCATATGTCAAAAATCTATAATTCTTGAAGAATTAAAAGAATCCTTAATTCATTTAATATTCGAAGAACTAAAGATTAGAATTTGTTCAATTGCTCCACCTTAGAAAGTAGCATAAATTCAATCCTTTAAAAGATTAAGCAAATGATGAAAGATTAGAGACATGTTTAAACAAAACAATCCTCTAAGTGCAAATGGTATATGTCATGTCCCCTTCTTCTCGGCCGTTTATACCCCTGAATCCATCAGGTTTTGGATCTTGCGCTTCAGCGCCTTATAGTTCTCAGAGGAATGTTTGGGGCTTCTTATGTGGTAACACCTAACAGCTTCAACATCGTAGTCCTTAGGATATGGGGATTCTTTTCTTAGATCATCCTGGCCGGCTTTATCCTACCATCAGCTGATCAGGCTCTTTAATGTTACAATCTTGCTTCCATGTGGTTAAATCTACTTCATCGAGTCATTCATGACTTAATTTCATGTTTGCGAAAATGCTTGAAAATGTAGATGAAGATGCAAAAAGGCAAAAATGCAAAATGCAAGAATGCATGAAATGTTCGAGGTATTGATCCAGAAAAGTGTCCATTATTATAAATAATCTTTACTTAGACAAAAATGTTTTATCTTGTAAGAGACATAAAAATGATCAAAGGTACATTCGGACTAAATCCTCTAGACCCCGAACAACTTCTAGTATATTGACAAGTCTTCTGTCTTCATCTGTCACTGGTTGTATGCATTGTCGGACCATTCCAGCTTCCCTTGCCAGGCCGTGTAGATGACGAGCTGCCTTCTGTACTTGATCTAGGAAGTCTCAGATGACTGCGTCTCTGGCCTTCACCCTTTGTTGTGCTTGCTCCCAACGGAAACGCCACTGTAAACCTCCGTCGAAGAGCACTATCTGAAGCTCGCTCACTTTCTTCTTGAACCCATCTACAATAGCTTTTAACTCAGCTATTGTTTTGTCATCTCTCTCATGTTGTTTCTCCAGATTAGCCATCTGGATTCTCAAGCATTGGTTTTGATGCTGACTGTCTGCTAAGCGCCTCTGGGCAGTCTTCATCTGTTCCTTCCAAGCTCTCTCATCAGGCCCTTCGAACTTTCTTTTTAGGCTATGAGCTTCGTCTTTCCAGTATTCAAAAGCCACTTTCAACTTGGAGTTATCCTTGACTTTATCTTGATACTCATTTCTCAAGTCTTCGAGCTCAAAACAGACTTTTTTCTGTTCTTTTTCAAGTTTATCTGCTCAATCTTTCTAAGAGTCGACATCTAGCTTCCACTGATAGCGCTCAGCTTCAAGTTCCTTTACCCTCTGCTTCAGCTCGTTATTCACAGCTTCAAACTCTATCTTGGCTATCTTAAGTTCAAAAAAGACGGGCCTGAGATGTTCTTCCAGGGTTCAGGTGTCCTCACAGTCTGGCACCGGGATATTGTCATTTTTTCTCAATCTTCGCCACTCCACATAGTCCGGAGTAAGCATGTTTCTGGAAGCTACAACATCCATCCGGAATACTTTCTTCCATGAATCGACTGCTTCCTTGATCATCTTCTTATAGTTGTCACCGTGATACTCAAACTCTGATTTAGCTAGTCCGCATGTTGCTAGGACAAATTGACGTGCCCCATAATGTCTAAGTGCTAACAATGGAGCATACCCAATTGCATCCCAAAGTTCAGGTAAGGTCATAGTGTCAGAGTCCCCACATTGGAAAAGAACGTCACTGAGGAACAACCAGAGGGCTCTCCAAGTAATATCTCGGTCTTGATAGATGAGTGAAGACTTTCATCCACTTCTCTTTTGAAGTTCCTTCATGCCATTTCATGGTGATGAACTCTCTCAAAGGTGAATACGTAGTGCTAAATCGGCGGTAGGCAACCCAATTAGTCTTCCAGAAGTGGCTGTGAATCCAGACTTGAAGGAGCTGAACACATCCAATGAATCTACCTCCGCCAGCTCTTCGGCAATGGTTGAGAGACCGAAAGGTCTCGACTAAGATGGTTGGTGCTGGGTTGACTCGTTTCGGAAGTTGCTCAAACAGTTCCACCACGGCTGCGTCAATGCATCCCAAAATCTTCCGAAAGATGATCAAGCCATACATACCTAGTGCAAAAAATGTCTATAGTCTTCCATTCATCAGGGTGATCATTCATTAGTTTCCTTATGTGGATCCACTGAATTCCTTGCACGTTACCTTTGTTTCAGAGTCGGTCAGTCACCCACTTTTCATCAACTCCTACAATCTTAGCCAGTCTGTTCTTGAAAGGCTGACTCTTGATGTGTTTGATGTAGGCTCGCTCCAGTTTAATGCTTTCACAGTGCAATAGTGTAGTATACTCCTCGATGGTAGGTACCATGTCCTCTTGGTTAAAAGTGAAGTAACTGTATCCCGGGTTCCAGAATTGAACCAAGGCTCTGATTAAGGGCTCACCGGTCTTAACATGAAGCAAAAGTGCAATGTCACCATACCGCTAACTGAACTTCTATTTTCGATCATTTTTCCAACTGTCCCAGATGTCTCGAAGTTCTTGCACATTATTCTGTTTTAGGCTGATAGAGGCATAGCTAACAAGCTCTGACACATAACTTTATTGAAGACTGTCTCCCTTTTCTTTCTGAGTCTTCTCGGACCATAGTCGTACCTCGGGGTTTTTAATCTCCTGTATTACAACACCTTTGTCCATTAATACATATTATTTATGGTTAACGAACACGTTTTTTTGTGGATCAATACCTCTTTTGAATGATGCAGATGATGGAAATAAAATAAAAGAGATGAAAAAAATGAAAAGAGTTAGTAAGGTAAAGATAATAATCAAAGCAATCATGAAAATAAAAGTCCTACCCCACATGCTTATTATTCCCACCCGGACATGATCTCTATCCCGCAAGTTGATTTTGAACAAGTCCTAACCGCATAAATTTCTAGTTCACATGTTTTGAACAGAAAGTAAAGCAGAAAATAATTTCGGCATCCTAGGGTTTAAAACGAGGTTTTAGGGTGGGCCCTAATTCCTTATAGTCTCCGGGTTTAGGTTCTAAAAAAATGTACTCGAGTTCTCCTTGTCGGTGCCCCCTTGGGCTTACCAGACCCTTAGTCCTAAACCCATCACAGGCTTGTGTGGACTAAGTTAAACTTGAGAGGAAACATTCCCTTATGGCCATACGGAGAATAAATTCACACGAAGGCATAAGGTATATGAATCCCGAAGGTTACTTGCTAGGCCCATACGATGAATAAATTCACACGAAGGCGTCACTTTCACCCCCACTTAAAACGGGTTCGGAGCTCGGGTATAGAGCCTTTGGATGAAAAATCTTTAAGGGCTGAAATCATTAGAAAAACGGTCAGTACAACTATTTACTTGAAAATATAATCAAAAGTAAGTAATAAGGATCGAAATGTTACCTTAAAATTTAAACTTACCCTTTTCATTAAAAAGACAACTGGAAATTACCTTAGCCTGACTCACTTATCTGTATCCCCAGTGGAGTCGCCAAGCTGTCGCAACCGTCTTTCGGTTGGGCCCCGGAATTGAGCTTCGACTTGAAAAATGTGGATTGGAGTCGCCACCGATAATTTATTTAAAACAAATGGGTTGATCGGATACCCTATTTCTTACCTGATCTGCGTCTTTCCAAAGATGTGTCGGGTTCAGGAGTCGGTTACGATCAAGGAAGGATTAGCACCCTTGAACCGTCCTTTCGGTACTACGTAATTTCCAGTTGTCTTTGATTAAGAAAATTGCAAGTTAAATTAAAAAGGTAAAATTTGATCCGAATTACTTACCCTTAATGAGTTTACAGAAATACCTTTAAAAT
Source organism: Hibiscus syriacus (assembly GCF_006381635.1). NCBI lineage: Eukaryota > Viridiplantae > Streptophyta > Magnoliopsida > Malvales > Malvaceae > Hibiscus > Hibiscus syriacus. The sequence continues at coordinate 2,245,812 of NW_024062775.1, read as the reverse complement.
AGATTTTAAAAGAAAATAATAATAATAAAGAAAGTAACAAAACTAAAGAGTAAACCAAGAAAATAAATGAAACCAATAATAATAAATAAAATATTGGATGAAAAAAAGAATTGAAAAAAAAAATAAATGAAGATAAAATATATATACAAAAGAATAAAAAAGGTAAATGTTTTTTTTAAAAAAAATAATAATAATAGCAAAGAAACTAAAAATATAATGAAAATAAATAAATAGTATAAATAAATAATAAATATATCTATAAAATATAAAATATATATAATAAAATAAAATATAAATAAAAAATATAATAAATTACATATATATTAATAAAAATATATATAAAAAAGAAAAAAAAAAAAATTATAATAAATAAAAATAAAATATAATTAAATATATACATATATACATATAAATAATAACGGTTAAATTAAAATAAAAAATGAATTAGAGGTCAAACTTAAAAGCCAATCGAAGAAAAAAAACGACAAAACACGCGGATCCACACGACCCATTTATAAAAATCCGAATAGTTTTTCAAAAACACAAGCCTCGGGGATTAGATCTACAAAAATAGATCTCGAAAACGCCCCCGTTCATCGACCAAAAACACTTCTCTCAGTTTTGTTTCGAAATCAAAACACAGCAAGGGTAAGGAAAAATAACATGCGAAGGTATGAACTTTACCTTTCAAAATATAAATGCTTCGAAAAATGGCTACGAGTTGCTTGTAATTTTTTGCTTGGTATTTCGTATATCCTCCTCCGAATGTGTTACAATAGTGAGTTACAATGACTATTTATAATGCTTGTGGATCCTATCTTTAGGAGTTTAAATCATAGTAAAACTCTATCCTATTTTAAAGAGTTTGAAACCTAGCAAAATTCTATCCTATTTTTAGGAGTTTGAATCGTAGTAGAACGAAAAGGTGTGTTGACATATTGAGTCTGATGTCTGGTTTTGTTTTGAAATTGTTACATATTTTATGGATCATAAAGGGGTCGAAACTCCATATTTTATGTATACTAACTATCTCAGTTATCACATATTTTGTATTTAAAATACAAAAGATGTTTTTGAGAAGTTTTCAAATCCAAAAATTTTATACTAACTATCTTGTGAGTAGGATTGTAAATGAAACGAGATAGATCGTGAGCTACTCGAGATCGACTCTTTCAAGGTTCGATAAATACTCGGATCGAAATGGACTCGAGTCGAGCCGAAACGAGCTACTCGATATTCGACTCAAAAAGCTCGTGAGCAGCTCGAAAAAAATGTTATATTATAATTTTAGATTTTTAAAATTACATTATTAAAAATATATTAAAAATACACTATTGATAATTATAAAATTTTAAAAATATATTAAAAATTCTATAATACAACTACCCTCAATTTTTTATTTTTTTAATTAACCATCCCAAGTTCAATTGTTACATTGTATATTACTAAAAGAAAAATAAAAGTTCATATAATTAAACATATGTTAGATTACACGTGTTTGGTTGATTTTTTTTCTTTCTTTTTTAACTTTTTACTGCACAAGTACTTGACAATGTAGAAAAATAAAATAAAAAATCATAAAAAATAGCCAAACAATAAAAAAATTGAAAATATTTAAAAATTATTTTTGAATAAATATTCTTATATTTATTTTAAATTAATAAAAAAATTATTTATCTAATGACAAATATTTAATATATTTCTAATGATAATATTTTTAATAACTAATTTTTTAAATTGTTGTTATATTTTGAGGTTTCTGGTTCAAATATCATAAATATCAAGGGTTTGAGCATTTAATATCAATATACTATATTGTACTTACCTCATAAATCGGTATCAAGTCGATTAATTAATGTATTTGTAATGAACCCTAAACCCTAAAATATAAATCTTAAACCTTAAATCATTAATCATAAACCCTAAACCCTCAAATTGAGGAATAAACATTTCAGCTGTTTTTCTGGTTGACTATTTTGACTAATAATATTTCCTTATTGGATTTTGACTAACCATAAACCCTAAACTCTCAAATTGAAGAATGAACATTTCAACTATTTTGACTAATCATAAATCCTAAACCCTAAATATAGTATTCCTTATGAAGAATGCATAATATTATTGAACAAATATCACACTATTCATGATGTAGGAACATAATTACATAATATAGTTTGAGGTCTCAGTCACGTGGCATGTGGTCATGGATTCACATGGATTTTTTAACCTTTGTATTTACAAAATTACGAACATCAAAACCTTTGTATTCACATGGTAATAGGGAAAAGGAAATGGGAACAAATTAAACTTGAGAAAGTCTACATGTAGGATACTGCTTTAATGAATTTGTCACCAACATCAAAACCTCTTGTCTTTCATCAAGAAGCAACATAAGACCAAGATATCCAATCCTCTTCTCTGGAAATCCAGAAGATGCAATCAACTTCAGGCACTCCATTTGGCCAAAATGCGTGGGATACCCAAGCATGTGAATGAACATGAGCTTTGCCAGGTTACGGTGCCTATAGTCTTGATCATTTTCAAGAATTGCTGCACGAATAGCAGCACATTCTTTCCTTACAACAGCACATTCTTCTGCTGTAGTTTTGCAAGCACGTATAGCCCGTATCATATCCCTATATTGGAACTGTAAGTTCAACAACTTCAATTAATAAGCATATAATCTACATTTAAGTCAATCATTTAGATTCTTTATTTGGCAAACCTGGTTACAGGACAGGCATAGACATGGGAATCAGTAAAACAGAAGTGAATTTTCGAAGGTTACTTGCAGCTGCACTCCTACAAAAAAATCATGCTAAACTCATTCATGTATGTCCTTCCATTTTTTGCAGTGAGACCATGTCTTTTTCTTTTCTCGGCCATCAAAGATCTGAGAGAAACAATACCATATACTTCGAACAAACCATTGTTTTGCAGGTAGGGTCTTGTTTCTGTTTTATTTCTCCGGTAGAAACAGAAAGTCTTAGCTGCTATCTACTGTCTACAGTCCTCAGTTTAGACCAAAATTTTCTTTTCTGTTAACTTTCGTTTCCCCCTCATTTTTGGCATCAATCTCATGGTTGGATTTCCATCTCAATAGAATTTCATCTGAGTTTTATAAAAAAGGTCAAATTTGCAGGAATGAAAAGGGTATTGTAAAGAGTAGGGGAACGATGATGAAGTGATAACAGAGACTACGAACAACTTCTCGTTTTCCTCTTCTTCTCTACTTCAAAGTATAAAGATTAAGTGAAAACCAATTAGCAATATCATCGAAGTTTAATGAAAACCAATTAACAATGTCATCGAAGTTGTAAATTATGCTTTTCTTTCATGAAGAATCGAGCTCCCTTCAGGACTCCAAAGCCTTTTGAATTTATATCCCACACCGGACGCTGAAGAGAGTTAAAGCGCTGGAGAGCAGTTATAAAAGGAGTGGACTAACGTCTTTTTTAAGTATATATTTCTCGGCCTTTTGGCTAAGATCAAGTATAGTATCTGTTTATTAGTTTAATATCTGATACGTAGGCTAATGGCTTACGCGATATTAAATTAATTTTTGAGGGTCAGAACCTTTCATAGTAGCTTACTTCAGGAGGAGGATCGAGCTCAAATTTGAGCTTAATCGAGTTTGAGTCTTGAGTTTTAATCGAGTTTTTGAAATTTTTTGAATTTAAGTTTTTTCGTGTTTGAATAGTTTCAATAATATATTTCGAGTTTGAGTTGAGTTTGATAATTTTTAGCTTGTGAGTATTTGAGTTGAGTTTATTTTTATAGGAGTTCGAGTCGAGCTCAACAATATTTGAGCTCGACTAGGCTCGTTTACACCCTTATATGTGAGCAGGAATGCGACACTTTAAACCTAGTGTATCCACACATTAAGTTTAGGGTGTTACACTCACTCAATCAACTTGTTCATCTTTAAAGGCAATTAGTTTCCATCTATAAGGCACACTAAATTATTACTCCCCGATAACACAATTTCCCTCGTGCTACATTTATTCATTTAAATTCATATCCTTTCGATTTAATAATCATTTTACTCGTTATTTAATTATTTAACAATATCCTTAACAATTACTTTTTTTCTTATATATATAATTATTAAACCAATTAATTTTTGGATAAATTATACAAATGATCTCCTGAATATATAGTATATATAGTGATGCTTTGTTAAATCTTCCGATTATTAAAAGTTACATAATGGTCATCCGACTTTAGGGTGTTGTTTTGTTTAGTCTCCTAACTATTAAAAGTTACAAAATGGTCACCAGATTATTCATATGTTCCTAACTTATCATTTTCTTAAAAAATGATTATCGTCTAAGCTAAATATTAACATGTTGATTAGCATATGATAGTCGTTCGAGATTCTATGATCGTTTTTTTATCATATTACGGTTAGCAAGTTAACATCCAGCTTAGACCGTCATTAGTTTTTAACAGAAAATTATTATTTTGAAATATATGAATAGTCAAGTGACCATTTTGTAATATTTAATTGTCGGGAGACTCAATAAAAACAATATCCTATATTCAAAGGACCATGTTGTAACTTTTTATAGTCGAATGACTCAACAAAACAACTTACTATGATTGAGGATCATTTATGTACTTTACCATTAATTTTTTATAGTGTAATGACTAATGTCTTCTTTGTCTCTTATGCAATTAATCTTTTATAAGTCATAAAATCATTAATTGAGTTGGCATCATGAGTCAATTGGACACAAATTTGATTTAGAAAATCCTTAAAATATTTTTATTTTAAAGGGTAAGTAACATTATTATAAGGATAATTTTATACCTTTATATTTATCTTTAATGTTTAAATGAAATAATAAAAAATTATTTAAGAATCGGATATTAGATCGATAAATTTACGTAAATATATATATATATATAAGGGTCACTTACGAGAGATATGCCTGTTGGCCACATACATATTACTTTGGATTTGATAGGCTAGCTATGATTGCTAACTAAGGCTATGGGCCACCATTTTATGCTAAAAGAAATGTCACTCTTTTTCTCTCCTCTCTAAAGCCCTGCCCCCTTTTATCCCCAAATATCCCATGGCTAATCATTTCTTATCATGACAACAATAAATAACAGGGTAAATAACATCGTATATTACTAAATTTTAGTTTATTATATTATTTATATCATTAAATTTTTATTTTCGTTTCAATTATATTCCTGAACTGTTCAATCGTTAATAAAATGACGAGGTGATCGACGGATACTGACATGACTGATGTTTATCGATGTAAACATTTCATCAAAATGACATCGTTTTGATCTGACTATTAATAATTTAACGACTTAAGAATATAATTAAAAAGAAAATAAAAATTTAATGTTATAATTGATAAAATTAAAATTTTAGTGATATAGACAATACAACTAAAGTTCAGTAGTATTTGATGTAAATAATCGTAAATAAATATATTAAATTTTTATTTAAATATTTATATTTATTTCATAATTTATATTACTAAGAATTTGATATATTTATCATTTTCTATTTCTTTTCTTTTTCAGAATGGTTTGCCCCCGTAATGCCAATAGCCTACGAGGAAAGGGCAGCAAGGAAATCATCCTTGTACCTCAAATACCATTTATAATGGGAGAAAGGTTGTTTTGTCCAAAATGTACAACCATGTGGTTTTACGAGTGAGATGAACCAAAGCCTACGATTTGGACTTATATATTAATAATTGGAATTCTAAATAGTTGCTCAATTATTTTATGTAAGATTAATGATTTCTTTAATTTTGGGAATTTTACTATTTGGTTATGTATAACTATGAGTATGTTTACTAAAATCAAACTGTTAAAGGAATAATTATTAATTTTAGAGATTATAGATTAGACTATTAAAAATTAATTATTAAGGTAGTGGGAGGGGTTGTGACCCCAACCCATCACATTTTTTTACATTTAATATATATATATATATATAATATATATATATATATATATATATATATAATATTATGGGATAATTATGAAATTGTCCCTTAACTTTAAAAAAGTTATACTTTATCTTTGAAATCCTGACTTCATCCTTAATTTAAATGTTTATATTCAAATAATTGAAAGTTTTAAAGAATGATACTATCTCTTATATATATATAAAGTATGAGCATCTTTATGTCTACATTACAAAAGAGTGAAAAATAACCCATTAATTTATACAAGGAAAAATACACAACTGTATCCTGTATAGAAGCACAATTACCACATAAAATAGATCTTAGGCATCATATATTATTTTCATAACCATAAATATCTTGTGTCTGATAATCATATAAAATGTAATTGTATTTAAATAAATTCTAATCATATTAGTGGTTGGACGATGAATAAAATTCTTTCAACACTTTAATATTCATAGTTAGATAATCACAGAAAGAACCAGACAATTCCGGGCCATTTGATTTCTTACACTAAATTATTAGATTTAGGGGGGGTGTTCACAAAGAAAATAAACAAAAAAACACAGATTTTCATGAATTCCGCTATCTGATTATACTTTTACATTCAATCAAAAGAAACCCAAATAACATAAATTAAATTAAAAAAAAGCAAACGAAAAAACAAAATAGAAATTTCTCCAAAGATAAAGAGAAGAATGTTCAATATTTTAACGACGACTGCTACCATCTTTTGTTTGTACTATTCAGACGACAGCTTTGAAAAAGGCATGATCGTCCATGTATGATGGACATAACAATAGTATGATAAAATGTGATATCCTGAGACTAGAGGCTACTATCATTTACATATAATTAAATTCAAGAGGAGGGGTATAATCTTTCAAGAAAGTGGTGGGGGAAAAACAGTGATTTAGATTTACATATATTGAAAATCATGGTTAAAATGAGAACAAGAGAGATTCCATCTCTTTCATGCATCATATATTCACCATGCTATTCTTTGTGGATATTTTTTTTTATAATTTTGTTGATAATATTTTACATAAATCCTAATCAGATGAACATAGCCATGATTCAACCATACCTTCACTTCTTGTAGCTACAATTTCCGGCCCTTTCCGTGAAAATCCGATGAAGGAACCGGGAAGTTGTTCCCTTTCCCATTGGTAACTCTTTGGGTGTTACCGTTGTAGCCGCCTACATTGATGGACCTTACAAGACTTTGATCATTTACTCCTTGAGACCCTGTTGATGATGATGGAACCGTGTTTTGAAACCCGCTGAGGTTGGTGTTTCCATACCCCTGGCTCAAGCCGAACTCTTCAAAAACACCCATTCTGAGAAGAGACTCGTTCGATGGAATATTCAAGGACCCTGTCGAATTGGAAACTGGGTATTTTTGAGGGGCTTGAAGGAGGGATACGAAGTTGAGAATTGGGTTTTGCATGCCGATGTTGTTGAGTGGATTTTGAGGTAGTTGGTAGTTAATGGAAGTTGTACTGGAAGTAGAATTAGTACTAGGTGTAGAAGCTATAGCATCAACCATGGAAGAGGAAGCTGTAGAAGAAGAAGCAATAAATGGGGGAGGATACTGGAGTTTTTGGGCAAATGGTCTTAAAAGATAATGAGGAGATGAACGGTCTAACTGAGTTGATCTCATACTGGAACTCGTACCAAATAGATCAAGCCTGGTTCTTGGGAAAGGTGAGGAGTTGAAGGGCGGTGCAGGGATCCCGGTGAACTCCTGAACCATGGCTCGGAAATTAGTGGTGTCTGTCGTAAGAACGGTCGTTGGAGCACGCCGAGAAGCTCTGGATCTCTTCTTTGAGTTACGAATCATATTGTTGTTGCTGGGTTGTTGGTCGGTTGTGCCTGAAGCTGAAGCTTTTGTACAACTTTCTGATTCTACAGTGATCTGCACAGAAGAAAAAGTGGCTCTGCTTTGTGCTTCTTGTGAGGCCATAAACCCAGCCAGATCATTGCAACCGGGCTCGGATCTTGTATTTTTGGACCAAACAACGTCAAGGTCTTGGTTCGTCGCACTTGATAAAGGATGATCCAAGTAGTTCGATAAAGGGTCAAACAACATAGACGACGGAGACTGACTTTGGTGGTGGTGGTGTTGCCGCTGCATCATCGTCGGCTGCGGCGGACCATGACCAATATGGATCGATGTGTTACTGTTAAAAAAAGCTGAGAACGAGTCAGCGCGTGAATCAAACTCTTCACTGCCACCACTCGAAGATTGAACACTACCACCAGAATCCATGAGAAGAGATACAGATGTGGAGGGAGCTTTGTTTTCCCCTTTCAGAGAAGAGATTTTTTGCTTGCTTCACTGCCCAGACTCATTTAAGAAAGAAGCTCTCCATCAAAACAAAGCATGAAAAAACAATATAAAATAAAGAAAAGAAAAAGAGAGAAAAGAAATAGGAAGATTTTCTGGAAGAAGAGTTACCAGAAAGTACCCATGTTGTCTTTAAAGCTCTGATCTGCAAAAAAACAAGACAGTGTTTTGCTTTGCTTTTTACTTTGTCTTTCCAACAAAAGGGCATGTAATAAATTAAACAAAGGAGCTTTAAACTAAATGATCTGAAGGTAAATCGAAAGTAACAAGAATTAGGGTTTTTTATGATAATCCATTGGCCAAAGCATAAACAAAGTTATGATTTAGATATAGTGTGAAAAGAAGAAGAAAAAAGATGTATATTATAGATAAAAAAATATATACTATTCATTTAAATATTTTGTGTTTTTATTATTATTATAAGAAATTAATATATATATATATATATATATATATATATATATATATATACATATATATATATATATATATATATATTGTTGGGGAATAATCAGGTGGGCAAGCAAACAAATTTTATGAAATGACCATCCAGTTCAGTTGGTAGAGCACAAGACTCTTAACCTTGGGGTCTTGGGATCGAGTCCCACGAAGGGTATTTCATAATTCAGAGGTCTCTTACGGAAGCTGCTCTCAACCTGGCGTTGGGGGCAACCTACTATCTTACCTTCCCCCTATCCCATTACATATGAAAATAAGAGTCAACTAATTTTTGTTGTTGAATGGTATAAAAGAAAAAAAGGGATAACAACCATCACTACCACTCCTGTTCAAACCCCATAAAAACCTTGTATTTTTCTTTGAAAATGAATAAAAACAATTGCTAAATAGTCTAAATTGATTAAATAAATAAAATTTGATTAACACTGCTAAATTAATCCAGTCATTTTTTCTCATGATGAGGAAAATAATGTTTTTTATTAAATTGAAATAATTATAAGGGAATATATGTTCAAAGATAAATTTTTAACTTTTTGACATTAACGCTCATATCCCTATATATATATATATATATATATGATACTCGAACCCGAATTATCAAGGAACATCAATTCTTTTACAAGAAAATAATGTTTAAATATGCTGTTCCTATGAATTTCTTTTTACATACAAAGAAAGATCCCTAGCCACAGCCTTTGACCTAGTCAGTGATTATAAATCAAATAAAAAAGAAAAATCATAATCGGGGGGTTAAATTTAATATCATATGATTGATTAGAGAATCTTTCACCGACTTATCTTCTTGTTGATATTTTTCTGTTATGTTCTGCTTCATTAATTATATCATAAAGAAGAAGAAGAAGAAGAAGAAGAAGAAAGATCCATTAAAATCTGGAAATGGATAGATCAGTTGAACAACAAAATTTGAAGTTAGCTCTGCAACTATCTCAACAAAATATTAATTGAAGTAGCTAAACAATCTTATTAACTTTTAACCTACATTTAACGTGTAAATCTTTCGGAAAACAAAATATATTTTAGATTTTAATTATAAAAGTTGTTTTCAGATATGTATGGTCTGTATTTGACCCTACAAAACCAAACCCTACTAACCCTAAAATTCCGAATCCTCACGTATCCCATGTTTGCACGTAATATCCTTGCAGACAAGGGCTTAGATTTTTAACTTGGTGTTTAAAAAAAATAGAATGTAGCATGTATATAATGAAATGCCATTTTAATTATAGAGTATAATCATTGATTAATGAATAATGAAATAGATAAAAGGGGTGGGACGTGGCATTTAAGGCTCTCAAAATCAGTTACCTAATTATTGTGACTGATATAAGTTGCTTGAGCCTGTAAAATTGTTGAGAGCATACGGGGCTGTATGAAAGGCAAGGAGAGGTGGGTTTGATTGGACACGCCATCGTTTTCAATCAGCCTGTGTTGGCTCACATAAGGACGCATTACTGTCGTTTTGCTTGATCTCGACCATCCGATTGATGTGGATATTCCGCTCAACTTTGATTCTCACACTTTCTCACTTCATCATTTCTAGGACAAATTATAACATTAATCATTAATATATTATCATTTTTTATTTTAATCACTGAATTATTTTCTTGAAAAAAAATCATGAACTATATATATTTTAAAATAATTTTAGTTTTATCTTTAATTTTAATCACACGTTAATTTTATAAATATAACAGTTGTATAGATTGATTCAGTGGTTAAATATTGGACTCCTTTGGCTAGAGTCTTAGGTTTAATCCATTGCAATTGTATTTTTGATATAATTTTAAGGTGGTAACATAGTATAGTTTAAATATAAGTTTCGATAAAAATTAAATAAAATTTTAGCTAAGCTCAATTCAATTAAGCAACATAAAATTTCTTTCGTTTTATTTGGAACAACATGACTGTGTTACAATCATATTAGTAAGATAAACATGACTTTGTTAGCATCATATTAGTAAGATAAAATAATTAAACAATGATACGTTCACTCTTGATTATGATATAAAAATGATGTAAAAATTTTAAAAATAAAAATAAAAAATGACATGTCAATGTCGTTGGAAAAAAGTAGCATTAGTAATATGTCAGCGTTTGATTGGAAAAAAAATAAATGTATTAGGTTAAATTAATACTAGGATAAAATTAATAAAATATATAAATAATAAATATCAAATGTATAATTATATTTAATTTTTTTATTGCTATGTCATCATTTTCGTTAGATGTTAACGACTCGTGACTTAATTGACATCATTTAAATAAATAATTAATTTAAATGTAAAAATTAAAAAAATTAATAATCAATTAAAATTCTCTTATAATTAAGTGATCACGAGTGTAGTTTATCCTGTATCCTATATTTTATAGAGGTATTGTTTAATATACTACCTATGTATAATATAAGCTTAGTTAATTAAATCGAGGCACTTGAATGATAAAGTAAATAGCATTTTTTTATCCTAAATAAAAGGTATTCATATTTCTTTTATGATTTTTAAAAATTTATTTATCTCATTTTATATTGTAATTAATTAAAAACAATCATGCACGAATTAAGTTACCTCAATGGTTAGAGAAATAATTGTTATTCTTAGATGTCTTAGATTCGAGTACAAAAGATTGTAAAATATTTAAGTGTTCATTATCAAATGATTAAGAGATTTTAGAACACATAATATCACTTGTAAACACCATAGACTAATAAAAAACAATCAATATATTAAATACTAATTAAACATATTACTTTTAAAAAATACAATTTTTTTCAAAAATAAAACCTAATCATCTATCTCTCAAAAATATGAAAGCCTTTATTTCATTTCTTTCAATATTTTCAAAAATACTAATTAAACATATTATTTTTAAAAAGTACAATTGTTAAATATAAAACATGCTTTGTGCAGGTTTTGGTTAGGGGTGTAAACGAGCCGAGTCGAGCTCGAGTATTGCTGAGCTCGACTCGACTCAAAAATTTTGAAATGGAGCTCGACTCGAACTCGAAATCTTGAACTGAAGCTCGTGAGTAGCTCGAAAAGGCTTGAAATGAAAAAAAAATTCTTAAACTTAACAAGATTGAATCATCAAATTCAAACTCGAACATGAATCTTAAATACATGAAAGCCTTATTGTATTTAAAAAAAAATCAACACATAAATATTAATATTATTAATAATTTATTTTTTAAAAAATAAATTCTTAATATATTATATTTTCGAGCTGCTCACGAGCTTTTCGAGTCGAGTATCAAGTAGCTCGTTTCGGCTCGTTAAGAATTCGAGTCGAGCTCGAGTTCGAGTCGAGTCCATTCGATCTGAGTATTTATCGAGCATTGACCGAGTCGATCTCAAGTAGATCGCGATCTGTCTCATCTCATTTACAACCCTAGTTGTGGTCGTCAATATTTTTTTTATTTTATTTTTATATAGTATATTTGTTTTTAAATAGTTTTGTTTTTATGACATGTTTTTCTCTACTCTTATGGCACATTTTTAGTTTTTTTGTTGTTATTTTAGTTTATCTTTTTCTCCTAGTTGAATTTAACATCGCTACGACTGATAAGATGACAATTATTTGTTACCATGATGAACTTCTCAATTTTGGATCCTCGGACTGGATTTGGATACGTAATTTACAATCGTGGATGGTTTTTTCATGTCACTCGACTTCAATTTGTAGTTTGTATGTGATTTTTCAGTAGTTTAATCCCCTTTTAAGATTCGTTTGCTGGTCCAATCAGATCTGTTTATATCTATTTTTTATTTGGGTTTTTTTCGTTAGGATTTAACTTTTTCCTTGTATGACATTGTTTGATCTCAAGTGATTACTTTTTGTGTTAATAATTATAGAAAAATATACTAATTAAATATTTAGTTTACAATTATAGTTGTAAACATTTATTATAATTTTAAATATTTCATTTTTTAATAAAACTAAATGCTTTCATAAAAAACCACAATTTTGACCCATCACTTCATCCATCCACACAGCGAATTGCATATATATCATAAGATGACATTCTTGTTTATAAGTTGTGATTTTGATTTTGTTTTGGCAGAAAAAAACAAGCATATAGAACCTAACTTATGTGTTGTAACAATCTTTTATAGCCATTGAGGGTCCGACCATATAAAACAGATGTACCAAACTGGGGTTGATGTTTATGAGTATAAAAACTGTTAAAATTAACTTTTTAAGACGTGGAAATATTGTTATGGGGCTGGGTTGTCGTCCAACTTGACCTAACCCTCTGCTCTCTTCCAGTTTAATCATATGAAAATGGCAAACTTGATATAAACAACCTTTTCTAATGCGAGATTGTTGACTATTTTGGCTTATAGTTTAATGGTAACTCAGACTTACTATTTTGTATCTAAGAACTCTTTTGTTTCTTCTGAGAAAGTAATGGTTTTTACTGGGAATTCTTTAGGGAAAGCAATGGGAAAATCCTAACCCTCTGATTGGATAGTGGGTTGGCTTACCTTGTGGTGAAAAAAAGGGCTTACAATGGCTTTAATATTAGGAGTAAAAAAGTTGATTACACTCTTTAACGTGCACACTTAAAATACTTCTTTAAAGCATTTTATTGATAACCAGAAGGTATGTTGAAAAAACGACGCACCCTCAAAGTTTTGTCTTCCACTTTTTATAGATTCTGAGAACTTCTTTTGAGTCCTTAAAGCGTAAAATCATGATCGTTAAAAAAAAAAACGAGTACATAACGCCTTTAGGTAGTGGGTCCAAACCATGCCATGCCATGCCATGCGTAGCTTCTTAGTAGTGTGATGCCATGCCCTCATTCTTTAGCAACTCAAGAGGTGTCTTGGGCTGTGAAAAATCTGATCCGATTCAAATTTTAGATAATTTAGATTTTTTAGGTAATTCAAATATAATATTTATAAAATATAGATAATCAAATTAGATATGGATATTCCAAATTTTAATTTTGAATGATAAAAAAATAATAAAAGTTGGAACTTTAGAGTTTAAACAACATATAACCCAATAAGTAAATAACCCATTGTGCCTCTAGCCTAATAAAAATTAAGATTTTTAATTATTTATTATGACTTTGATTTTCTTTCATCCAACGATCCTAAAAGATTGCAAAACTAAAAAAGTTTTATACTATGTAATTGGATCCTAACCATCTGTTTTCAATCATCCAACGATCCTAAAAAATTGTAAAACTAATTTTTTTTACATTTTTTAAAAGGATTCTATATATCCTAAAAGACTATAAAACTAAAAGAGTTTTATAATGTGTAACATGATCCTTTCTTACACACGCACGCAGGCACACAAGAATGTAACAAAATCTAAAAAAATTGTTCACTATAACTTCACTATACAACATTTTTTTCTTCTAAATTTACGCTGTATTTACTAGTGTGAATATATACATTAATTAAACAAGATACTGAATTGCAATTTTGCAATATATATATTTTATTCTCCAAATCAGAGTTGGTTGGACTGCTGGTACGTAAGAATATTATTCTTCTTCTCTTATTCTTCACCACCCATCTCGAATCCACACCTCATCTACACGAACTAACGTCCATTACACCTGATTTTCTCCCAATCATATTAATCTTCATTATTATACCCCAAGTGTTTATATTGCTCTTTTAGATATAATTTTCTGTCTAAATATTTATATTTAACATGTAATTAGGTATAAAATGACATTTTAAACAAAATAAATGAAGCCGATTATCGTAATCCAAGGTGGCCTAACGCCATTAAGTTTATTTAAGTTTTACGCATATGATTAGACACCACTTGTGCTTCTCTGAGTTCCTTTCTCTTTTTCTAGTTTATTTATTTGTGTGTGAAATTTTCACTTAACTTATGTTGGTCAACTGCCTCGCAAGTGGCAACACCTCTCATTAATTAATGTATTTTCATATGCAAAAAGACTGTAGGTTTTTATTGTTTCTTTATTCTGCAACTTTCGTGGTTCATTTTTTATAAAATTCTAATTAATCTTGGACCAGTTTGCACGTATATATTAATCTTATAAGATTATGACCCAATAGCAACCCAGGTCCTAAACGGCCCATTCATATCGTTGCTTGATCAAGAAAATTTGTAAATGTTAATAAAAATATTTTAAAAGTTTAATGTTAATTAATAATAATTTTCGCTTGACAGGTTAGTCGGATAATAATTTTAGTATGAATAATACTAATATATTCATATTGGGATGCTGGTGCATTACCTAGTCTTAATTAATTGGGTAAATTATGAGTTTAGTATTTAAACTATTAATTTTGGCATGTTTTAGTATATAAAATTTTATTTTTTAAAATCATATCTAAAATTTAATTTTTATTTCATTTGAATACCCCGTTATAAAAACTTAACGGGTTTAGTATCTAAACTATCATTTTTAGTCCTTTTTATTTCATTTTTAGTATCTAAACTAAGCATTAAGTATGGTTTTGAAAACATTAAAAGTTTATGTATTAAAATGTACTAAAACTATAGTTTGGTACTAAGCTCATAGTTTACCCTAATTAATTATGTGTAAACATGTTTGTGTCACAATTTATGTAGCCCCAACACGTTTCAGCCATGCAACAAAGTGCCTCTAGGAAAAGGAAGGCCTTAAATAAGTAATGTCACGCTTCAGCAAATCTCCATAGAAGGAAAAACAAGAGAGATGTCAAAGACTTGGTTGCGCAATGCCTACAACAAGGTAGCTGGGATTTTAGGTAAACACGAAGAAGAAGCAAAATTTTCCGGTGCTGGAATCCCACCCAGCTGCCCAGCAACATGCACAAGTAGCAGTTGAAACAAGTTGGGAAATTCGCAGCAGAGTGAAGAAGCTTTACAAGGAGTTCAAGATCTATAGATGGAGCCCTTCCACCTCCACTAAGCCCTTCCTCCGGTCTTACTTCGTAGATCTTTCCAATTGTGGCCCCATGGTAACTTTCTTTTTACACTTCATTGGAAAAATAACATTGAATCATGGTTTTCAGAACCGGACCGGTTAGCGAACCGGTCATGCTACCGGTTTACTGATTCAACCGATCGAACCGGTCTAATCGGTTGAAATAACCGGACGACGTCATAAAAATTTTAAAAATTAAATAAAAATACTAAAAATATTTAATAAAAAATAATTTTTTATATCACAAGTCATATTCAAAGCAAGTCATACCATATATGATTTAAAAATCATAAAATCAAGTGAAACAAAATGATTCAAATTAACTAAAATATAATATTTAAGGTAAAACATATTAAATAATAAATATAATTATATAACTATAATTAAAAAATAAATTTGGGGTTAAAAAAATCATAACAAAATTATATAACTATAATTATATAACTATTTTTTCACTTTAATCAAGCTCGAATTTTAGGCTTCAATCGAGCTTCTAATCTTTTTTTGAGTTCAAGCCTTTTTGAGTTCAAGTTTCAATATTATATTTCGAGTTTGAGTTGAACTTGATAATTTTTAGCTTGGAGTTTGAGTTGAGTTGAGCTTACTTTTAAAGTTTTCAAGTTCGAGTCGAGCTCAGCAATACTCGAGTTCGACTTGGCTCGTTTAACAGACGACGTTGTTTGGTTTAATTTTTTAAAAAAAAAACAAAAATCCCGGTTTTTCTCGGTTTTTTCCGGTTTTCAGCCGATCCAGTTCGAACGGTTCAACGGTTCTGGCCGGTTTATTAATAACAGTTCAACCGGTTTAGATTGAACCGGACTAAGCAACGGTTCCCGGTTGAACCCATCGGTCCGGTCCGATTTTCAAAACAGAGCATTGAATTCTCATGGTTTGAGTACTGTTTCCAGGTTTTGGGCGCATTGCAGAAGATAAAAGCAGAAAAGGATTCAAGCTTCAGTTACAGGAGGTCTTACAGGGAAGGGATATGTGGGTCTTGTGCCATGAACATTGATGGAACCAACACTATGGCTTGCCTCAAACCCATTGATGTCGACACCAGTAAGCCCACTGTTATAACTTATAACTCCATTGCCTCACATGTTTGTGATCAAAGATCTAGTTGTGGACCTGACCAATTTCTACCAACAGTACAAGTAGGAATACATAACCATTTCAATCACGGTAAGACTTGAAGAGTTTTAAGTAGTCTTTTTCCATTTGTGATGAAAAACAGGTCAATAGAGCCATGGCTGAAGACCAAAAGAGCGCGCTTAGATGGGAGAGAACACCGGCTGAGAGGAAGAATTTAGATGGGTTATACGAGTGCATACTTTGTGCTTGCTGTAGCACTTCATGCCCGTCTTACTGGTGGAACCCAGAGGAGTTCCTCCTGCGACTTTGCTGCATGCTTTTCGAACGATATCCGACAGGTAAACGGGGTTTTTACTTTGCAGGTGAAAGTAGTGATGAAATGGCCTGACTTTGTTTGATTGGCAGCCGGGATGATTTCACGGAGGAAAGGGTTCAGGCTCTGACGGAAGAGCAGAAAAGATTGACAGGTGCAGGACTATAAGAAATTGCACGGCCACCTGCCCCAATAGCCTGAATCCAGCTGATGCAATTCAGAAGATGAAGGCTATGCATTTGTTTTCTCAAGCAGCGGACTATGATGGAAGCGTGTAGGTGCCTAGCTGGTATAAAAATAAGTATTTCGACTAGTATATAGTAGCTGCTTCTTATTTGAATGAATGAATATCAATATATCAGACTCATCAGATACTTCTTTGAATTGAGAAATAAGTTGCAGATCAAAGTTTCAAACTAATTCCAAATTCATAGTTTATGTTATGTTTTATTCTACATTATCATATTAAAATTGTTTAATTCTTTATAATCATTTAAGGTTTCATTCTAAGATGTTTGTAAATGCATTCTCCACAACCCTTTTAATGTTTTCGACATTGTTGGCATCTCCATTACCCTTGTAATTGAGCATATATAAATTGTCAAGAGGAACATGGGTAAAACTTATTATCAACTGTTATTTTTTAGCATTTAAGTACTTAAATCAGCATGTTTTAGCATTTTAACATTTTTCAAGATTTAAGTGCTAAGATCAGCATGTTGAAGACAATTTTATTTGTTTCTGAATCTAGGATTTACTCTAATTCTTGTAAGCAATCTTATTGTTTGTGCTATGCTTTTCTCAATGGCAATGTACATGCTGCTCTGAATTAATGAATTATTATTAACTTTTCTATCTGGACGTCATTAAATTTAAGCTTTACTTATTATTTTCATTCATTTTTTTCAGTTATGAGAAGTTGGGGCCTCTTTGTTCTATGTTCTATGATATTTGTATACGATCATAATGTTATTTTCTGCTTTATATAAGAAACTGTCCAATTTAGAGGAGAACTCTATCTCCAACTTTTAATTCTCAATTGATAATCCAGGAAAGTTCAGTCGGAAGTTCAGATAACACAAAGCCCTCATTAAGTTAATCTAAATTATGGTTGATGTATTTCGAGAAAAAAAAATAATATTATGGTTGATAACACAATGAGTCGACCCATCAAAATTAAAATCTATATAATATGAAAATTATTTTTCTTTAAAAAGTAACAAATACGGGCAATATGTAATCTTTTTCAAAAGAATGTCTAGTGACAAATTTAAGACGAGACAAGTCAGGATGGGATGCAATCATGGACGAGGATGGATGGGTACAATCGTCTCTAAATTTTTAAATTAATATATATATTAAATTTTTTATTTAAAATCTATTTTCACCTTTACTATTTAAAAAGTTAACACATTTTAAAAGTTTCTCTTTATTACATAAAATTTTGTGTTCGTTACTGAGAAAGTAGTAAATTAAAACAAGCTCACTAAAGAAAATACATTGACAATAAGAATGATCACTAAAAATATTAGTGTTTATGTGAAATCTTGATCCTATTTGTTGTTGATTGAGTATCTCGATTCGCTTGATTTAAATCTGATACGTATTTTGTAGTATTCATGCTTTGCGTATTACATGCATTTGGAGGGGTTGTATCAAAGATCTGAGAGGCCTGTTGATTTATCGTATTGGACAATGGCTCGCTCTATTTGTATTGAGTTGATCCCTATTATGTTCTATTCCAGTGTAAGATAGGTTGAGTTACAATGGACTTGGTCAATTTTGATGATTGATGATGTTTTAGATAGATAGAGCTATGTTCTATTCCAGTGGGTAGAAAGGGCGCCGACTCAGGGCCCATAAATTTAAAAGGATAGTTTAATATCTTCTTTTATTTTTTTGATAATTTAAGAAAAATGTAAAATAAAATAATATGGTTCATAAGTTTATTGAAGTGTCAGTTGTCATCAAATAAACTATTCAACTTCTCATAAGACCCTGATTCAATATTTTTCCCAAAATTAAAAATCTAATTGAATCTCTTTAATTTTTGATTTTTTTAAATTCTCACCATCAATTCACTAAATCTCTTTCTCGATTTTCCATGTCAATGGTAAATTTTTATTACGTTATTTTTTTTTCAAGACTCAATGGGATGAAAAAAGTTAAGTATAAATAGTATGCTTATTTTCTCTTCCATATTTCACAATTCCTCTTAAAAGCATTACTTTCACTTTTTGATTTCTCATATTTCTCACAAACACAAAATCATAATTGCTTATCATTAATTGTGGTGTTTGAATCATATCGAAGATTGTTCTTAAAATTTTAGGTAGATCATGTTTTCAAATTCTTTTGATTTTTATATATTTTTCAAATTCTAGATAATATCGTTCTTTTATTTCTAAATGATGTGTTATATATTGAGAAAAATATGTTGGAAAGCATTGATGTTGACACTAACATAAAAAATTTTACGTCAAAAAATACTTGAAGATAATGTTTTTTGTAAGAATTTATATGCATAAATATAGTTTTTACATTTTTGATATCATAATAAAGTAGTATTTATTTAATTTAATAAAAATTATAATAAAAAATTTATATTACATATTTTTTTAATTTCTTTTAAATTAGGAATTTATTTTTTTTGCCCGACCCAAAAATAGTTAAGATCGTCTGCGTAAGATAGTTTGTGTTCTATTGAGAATTATTTGTTTAAAAATCCCCTAAAAGTAATTAATTATCAAAACAACCACCAAACAATATTATTTAGAAAAATAACCCCAAATTGTACATGTAAGACTACCTTGCGTGTTTCGGGATTATTCCTTCACGAAGGACAATATTCGAGTAACATGTATATCAGGTGCGTTTCTTAATTCAACTTATACATCTCTACTATTATAGTTGGAATCCGCACTTTCTACGCTTGGGTTAGATGATTTTGCAGGATTCTTGGTTCTCCTTTGGAATGTGTGGAATGGAAGAAATTCACTGGTGCATGATGGGTCGTTTCAACCTACTTGGGCACTTGTTGCCATTGTCAGATGATTTTCTTAATGCTCAAAGAATGTAATTTTCCAACAGGCCCTTTGTTTCTAATCCATTCCGGTGGAGACCACCAGATGGGCAGGTGATTAAGTTAAATGCAAATGGTGCTTGCAATCTAAATACCAAGGTTGCAGTGGTGGGTGTTGTCGTAACCGGTTTTTGCCCGGGTACGAAAATTTTTACTTTTACTTGGCGGGAAAAATTTAAAATGAATAAATAAATGATTTTTATAAAATAATATTTTGGGAGTCACCATTGACCTTTTTGGGTTAGGTAGGTCAAATACTTAAAATAATCTTTTAAAATAATCTTCAGATAAGTTCTTCTCATTATGAACTTTCTCTGGAAAAGTTGATGCTGATCTATCTCCTTCTGTGATAGAGTCATGCAAAAGGTTGAACAAGCTCTTCTCATTATGAACTTCTTCTTCCTCTTCAGATAAATTCTTTTAATTACGAACTTTATCTGGCAATGTTGATCCATCAAGTGATGTATTAAAGCAAAAGGTTGAACAAATTCTTCTCATTATGAATTTCTTCTTCCTTATTCAGATGAGTTCTTCTCATTATGAGCTCTACCTTCAAATATTGATCCATTGAGTGATGGATTCAAATCTTGCTAAAATCTTTGAAATTCCTGTCAAATATTTAACATGGGTAAAATGAATGAAAATGCTCATATTTTGTAAATGTCTAAATATGATGCATGAATGTTAAGTTCATCTCAAAGTGGTGAACTCAGTCTACTCAGTCTTTCTTCAATTGTGTAGAAATCCCATAAATCTTTTTTCTTTGAAAAGAGAATCTATCATATTTGGAGAGTGTAAATGTAGATATGCCTGAATTTTTACATGATGTCGCAAAACCACTTGAGAACAAAACTCAATGGTATAGGCTCTTGAAAAGTCTGCACTCATGCAACATGTTGATTATGATAACTACTCATCTGATTATGAAGTGATTTTTCAGGATGATTTCACAAATATTGATTGTTCTTCTGATACCGAGAAAATCCTGAATTCTGATTCTGATGAGGAGAGTAAATTGTTATACTTGACGAAAATGGGATACTCAGATGCTGAGTTTTCAATAGTCGTAGAGATGTGGTCAGGATTCATCAATTGTAGAGTTAACATATTTTATATGTGCTGCTCAAATGGCTAAGGCTGCTGACGCACTTCTTCCGGTAGAAGATAGGGAGCCATTATGCAATGATCCTAATTACAAGAAAAGGCGAAACTTGGGCTATGATTTTTGAAAAAGAAGAAGTAGAGGAAGCTTGAAAAAAAGCTTCTTAATGAAGACGATCATGCAGTTCATCTTCCTAATCCAATGATTGGTTTTGGAGTTCCTACCGAACTAGATCAGATAACTCAAAGAACACTTCCAGAAGGTGCTATTGGGCCTCCTTATTTCTATTATGATAACGTGGCGCTTGCTCCAATTGGTGTTTGGACCAAAATGTCACGGTACTTATACGATGTAGAGCCAAAATTTGTAAATTCGAAGCACTTTTATACTGATGCACGAAAAAAGTGCTATATTCATAATCTGCCAATTGAGAACATATTTCCTCTTGTTTCGCTTCCAAATGACTCTATGATGGACATAACTTGTTTGCTTTTCAACAGTGATTGCAAATGTCGATAAGACTTACTTTAGATTCTATGCACTTTAAAGTATTAACATGAAGTAATAGTCATAAATATTTTGTTTATTTTTAAGATTATGTTAATCTATTTACAGGATGTTTATGTGAAAAATAAATTGAATTTCGAACAAAAGAAATTGAATTTCAAAAAGATAATCTTGGAATAAATAATAAATATATAAAAATGTATTCAAAGCCATGACAAACATAAGAATGATAAAAATTCAAATGACTTAACAAATCATTAGCATAAGTATTTCTAAACTAATAAACTTGATATAATTTAGAGCACTGAGGTAAGCTTATGTCTGGAAGATCTCAAACATTGCCAGAATGCTTGTAGATGTAAAGTTCCTCCCAAACTATCAAGCTCTTAAGAGGGTTTGATTGCCAGATGCCTAATATCAACATGCATTTGAGCAGCCCTTTTAGGTTTTTAACTCAAATCCTTCCTTTGGTTGCAAGACACCCTTTGCGGGTTTTCATCTTGACCCTCCTTTTCTATATATATATATATATTTTCATCATTTTTCATTTTTTTCATTTTTTTTCAAGCATAATATTTCTTGACATAATATGAGTTTATTGGATTTCTTAGAACTTTTCCATCCATTTCTGCCAAGATCAACGCTCTTCCGGAAAAGGCATTTTTTACAACATATGGCCCTTCCCAATTAGGCATCCATTTACCACGGAAATCTTTATGTATAGGCAAGATATTTTTCAGCACTAGATCACCCTCTTGGAATTCTCTTGGATGTATTTTCTTGACATGAGACTTCATCATCTGTTTCTGATACATCTGTCCATGGCAAATAGCTTTCAATCTATTCTCATCAATAAGGTTCAACTGATCAAATCGATCTTGGATCCATTCATATTCATCCAATTTTACCTCTCTCAAAATTCGAAGTGATGGGATCTCAACTTCAATTGGCAAGACTGCTTCCATCCCATATACTAAAGAAAAAGGCGTTGCCCCAGTAGATGTTCGTATAGTAGTTCGGTATGCATATAAAGCAAAAGGTAACTTCTCGTGCCAATCTTTGTAAGTTTCAGTAGTCTTTGTAATGATCCTCTTGATGTTCTTATTCGCTGCTTCAACTGCCCCATTCATCTTTGGGCGATATGCCACTGAATTTGCATTCTTGATCTTAAACTGTGCACAAAGTTCAGTCATCATTTTGTTATTCAAGTTCAGAGCATTATCTGTAATGATTCTCTCTGGTAGCACATATCGACAAATTATTTCTTTCTTTATAAATTTGTAAACTGTAGACCTCTTAATATTAGCATATGAAGCAACTTCAACCCACTTGGTAAAATAGTCAATTGCCACTAGGATGAAACAATGTCCATTTGATGCTTTTGGTGTGATTGGCCCAATGACATCTATTCCCCACATAGAAAATGGCCAAGGTACAATCATTACATGTAAAGGTGATGGAGGTACATGAATCTTATCAGCATATACCTGGCATTTATGACATCTTCTTGCAAAATCAATGCAATCTGTATGCATGGTAGCCCAATAATATCCATATCTCATTATTTTTCTAGCCATGGAAAGACCATTTGCATGTGTTCCACATATCCCACTATGGACTTCCTCAATGATGCTTCTGGCTTTGCTAGTATTTAAACATCTCAATAGCATTTGATCATTGTTTCTTCTGTATAAAGTCTCGCTATCATGAAAGTATCCAGCAACCATTCTTCTCAAGGTTCTTTTATCAATTTCAGATGCATTTTTTGGATAGCTTTGATACTTGATATATTGCAAGATATCATGATACCATGGCTTGCCATCTGCCTCTTCTTCCACACTGTAGCAATGTGCAGGAATTTCATAGACTTGCATTTTGATTGACATCATATCAACTTTTTTATTTTCCTAAAACATAGCAGCTAATGTAGCCAAAGCATCTGCCATTTGATTTTCCTCTCGAGGGAGATAATTGAAGGTGACTTTCTCAAATTCCTTCACTAATTCGAGGGTAAAATTTTGGTATTCCAGCAATTTTTGATCTTTTATTTCCCATTCTCCTCGTAATTGATACACCACTAATGATGAATCTCCATATATCGTGAGAAATTTAATATTCCTTTCTATGGCTGCCTTCAATCCCATGACACAAGTTTCATATTCTGCCATATTATTGGTGCAAAAGAACTCCAGTTTGCTTGTAAAAGGGTAATAAATATTTTCTGGAGAAATCAAACTGCTCCAATTCCTCTTCCAAAGGCGTTGGATGCTCCATCAAAATAAAGCTTCCAAGATTCATCATTCGTTCTGATTTCTTCATTCATGGATATGCACAACAAATCTTCGTCTGGAAAATTAAAACTCAGAGACTGATAATCATCGGATACACGACTGGCCAGAAAATAAGCTATGACACTTCCTTTTATCGCTTTTTGGTTGACATATACAATATCAAACTTTGATAATAACATTTGCCATCTAGCCATTTTGTCTGTCAAAGCTGGTGATTCCATCAAGAATTTTAAAGGATCAAGTCTAGATATCAGCCAAGTGGTATGATATAACATGTATTGTCTAAGCCTTCGAGTAGGCCACACCAAGGCACAACATAATTTTTGTATTGGTGGGTATTGAATTTCACAATCAGTGAATTTCTTACTCATATAATAAATGGCTTTCTCTTTTCTTCCAGATTCATCATGCTGTCCCCAGTACACATCCTATCGAATTTTCAAAGACTGTCAAATAGAGAATTAACGGTCTATCAGGCACTGGTGATACTAAAATGGGGGCATTGGATAAATATTTCTTAATAATATCCAAAGTTTCTTGACATTCATTATTCCAGACTTCAGGATTGTTCTTTCGGAGTAATTTGAACACTGGATCACATTTGTCAGTTAGTTGAGAAATGAACCGAGATATATAATTTAATCTTCCCAAAAAGCCTCGAACTTCTTTCTTTTTATTTGGTGGTGGAAGATCTTGAATTGCTTTTACTTTATCTGGATCAATCTCGATTCCTTTTTGGCTGACTACAAATCCCAAAAGCTTTCTTGATGTTGCCCCAAAAGTGCATTTAGCGGGGTTGAGCTTTAATTGATACTTTCTCAATCTTTGGAAAAGCTTTCTCAAATTTTGAATATGTTCTTCTTCGGTTCGGGACTTGGAAATCATGTCATCCACATATACTTCAATCTATTTGTTCATCATGTCATGAAACAGAGTAACCATTTCTCTCTGATACGTTGCCCATGCATTTTTCAATCCAAATAACATTACTTTGTAACAAAAAGTGACCCACATGGTTACAAATATTGTTTTTTCCCATGTCTTCAGGGTTCATTTTTATCTGATTATATCCTGAAAAGCCATCCATCAATGAAACCAATATGTCAATGTGAGGTAATGGAAAAATATCTTTCGGACTAGCTTTGTTGAGATCTCTGCAATCCACACACATTCGAACTTTTCCATTCTTCTTTGGTACACGAACTATGTTGGCTACCCATTCTGGATATTTGGCTGCCTGTAGGAAACCTGCATTGATTTGTTTCATCACTTCTTCTTTAATTTGCAATAACATTTATGGTCTCATTCGTCTGAGCTTTTGTTGAACAGGTTTATATGCTGGACTGATTGGAAGTTTATGGACCACTATATCTGTAATCAAACCATGCATATCTTGATAAGACCAGGCGAAGATATCTTTGAACTCTTGGAGGAGATCTATTAATTTTAGTTTTATCTGGGTTGACAAAGTAGTACCAATTTTCACTTCTTTCATTTCTTCATCAGTTCCCAGATTTACATTCTCAACTTCTTCTTTGTGAGGTAAAATTTGTTTGTCTTCTTTTTCTACTAGTCTTAACAATTCAGTAGGAACATCACATTCTACTTCATCCTCACACTCATTGATTTTCTCCAGACATATGGGCCGCTCTAAATTTATTTCATGATTAAATTTAGGAATAAGCATGCTATTAACATTGTGACACCTGCAAATTTAAATCGGACATATTTCCGAAAGGATATAGTAAATTTATGAAACAAATGAAAAATAATGAATGTAAAAATGTAAAGAATGATTGCCATTTGAGAATTTTAAAGAGAACTTCTTATATTTGATATTAGGTAAACTTAAGATAATTTCCCTTACAAGATAACAAAAAGTTTTCATATTCCTGGGCTAAAGCATAAGATTAGTTCTGAGTATTACTCTGTGTTAATACTAAAAACTACATGGAGATCTTCAGCAGTCCAATTGTTGAGTATTTCTTCAGGGAGACAAGGGCGAATCCCAGCCAAAGTATTTGCCAGTCTTGTTGTTATTTGTGATCATGTTGATAAATAATCCTCCCATAGCTTCTTCAACTATGCTTCGATCTTTTGTCAACTTTTCTTCTTTGAGGGCATCAACAAGCTGTTGTTCTACATTAACCGTTCCTCCTGATTTGAACGTGGTCTTCAACTGAGGGAAAAACATGTATTCCCAAGGGATTTTTTCTCCTTTCAACCTTGCCTTTCTATCTTCGCATCTTCTTTTCATCTCTTTGTTCTTTTGCTGAAAATTGGGCTTAAATCCAAGCCCAAAACGATCTTTCTTCATCTTCGTACTTACAGGAACTGAACTCCCTTAAAGATTCTTTCCCAGTTTTAGCTCCAATGCCTAGAGTCTGTCGTACCATCATTTTGGTGCAATCGGATAATCTGGGATATGGAATTTTGTTTCCCTCAACAATAAAGGTTGCATTAACAAATTCTAAAGCTCGGAAAGAGCATTCAAGAGCATCATCATTGGTTTCAATATACGGAGCGTTACTTGTTACAGACGTAATGATTTCTTCCTCTGCTCTTACATAGATCAATTGACCATCAACAACGAATTTCAGTTTTTGATGCAACGACGAAGGAACAGCTTCTGCAGAATGGATCCATGACCTCCCCAATAAATAATTATATGTAGGGTGGATATCCATTATCACAAAATAAATATTGTATATGACTGGTCCGATAAGCAGTGGTATTTCCATTTTTCCAAGCACCTCTTTCTGAGTGCCATCGAAAGCTCGCACTACATTCTGATAATTCTTCATGTGCGATTTATCTACTAGCATTCTTTGAAGTGTAACCAGAGGCATTAAGTTAAGAGTAGATCCATTGTCAATCAATACTCCTGGTAAAACATGACCATGACAATGTGTGGTAATGTTCAGAGCTTTCACTGATCCCAATCCGCCTTCTAGTATTTCATCATCCGTGAACATTATGTAATTGTCAGCGGCTATGTGCCCCACAATCCTGTCAAGCTTATTGAGGGATATATCTTCAGGGATAAAGGTTTGATTAAGCATTTTTATCAAGGCATTTCTGTGTGCTTCTGAATTCATCAACAGATCAAGAATTGAAATCCGCGCTTGCTGTTTATGTAGTTGTTCAACAACACTATATTCGATATGTTTCAGAAATTTCAAAAATCCTTGAGCTTGTTTCTCTGTTACTGGCTCATTGACTGTAGGTGGGGATTCATTGTCAAATACCTTTTGGGATATTACCGTAGCTTTTCCTTTTGCCTTTGTCTGTTCTGATACATTCGATGACTCGGGAGAATATCATCTCCCACTTCTTGTAAAGAATCCGACTTCACCTATTGTTTCAGATGCCGAATTCATACTCTATACTTTATTTTCTGCTTTTTCTAGAGAAACAGATCGTCTTACCATTGAAACATTAGTAGTATAATTCCAAGGTACCCTGCGGGTATCTTTATATGGAAATGGTAATGGATTTATAATAACCACTTTTGACTTTGTTGGAGCAGGATTCACTATAGTTGATTTCACAGTGATGATCACGGGATCACTTGTTCTCTGTTTAGGCATAGAATCTTCTGATGCGCAAACGTCTTCTTCTCTTTTTCCTGGTTCTTCTTAAAAGAACTCTATCTCTTTGTCATTCATCAGTTTTTGCACCAAATCCCAGAATTCAGGACATAATTGAATTCTATGTCCTTTTTCTTGATGATATTCGCAATAATTCTCGTCTACATCATGCTTTGGTCTGAATTGTTGCTGAATCATACCAGATAGGGAAATTTGTTGAAATATCCAACCAAAGGGGATTTAATCTTAGAAACATCACTTTTGGCTTTCCTTTTGATTTCTTCCTGAATCATGTTCACGTTTGTCTCTATGATTTGGCAGCGGATGATTTGATGTAGCTGGTGAATTGAATTCCAGCTTTATAGTATTAATCAAATTTTGGACCACCCTTTTGAATGCCAAACAGTTTTCAATAGAGTGACCCGTAATTCCGTCATGATAAACACAATGTGCTTTCACATCATACCATGGAGAGAATGGTGGTTGCATGGGAATCAAAGGATAGGGCCTTATGTTGTCTGCCTTTTAACAGCGAATCATAGATCTCAGCATATGGTACTGGTAATGGTGCAAAAGAAGGTCTTTCATTTCCCTACGAGATCCTCTGGATTCCACTCGATTAGTGTTTGTTTCCTCTTTCTTTACCCTTGGCTGGGTTATTGTAACACTTTTCGAGGTATCCTTGTTGTAAGCATTCACATTGTTAACTTCATTCTCTTTTTTTTGATACATGGGTCTTTTGGAGCTAGACCCCTCACTTGATTCAATTTTACCACTTTTCATGACATTTTCAATGAGTTCTCCAGAAATGACCAGATCTACAAAATTTCTGGTTGCGTTCCCCATTAAATGGCTTAAATATGGAGCTTTTAAAGTGTGGACAAATATCACTGTGGCTTCTTTTTCTGATAGAGGTGGCTGAACTTGGGCTGTTGTGTCATGCCAGCTCTGGGCGTACTGTCTAAATATTTCATTGTTCTTTTTCTCCAGATTTTGGAGAGTCCATCTATCAGGGACCATATCTGTCATGTGGCGATACTGCTCGAGAAATGCTTTTTCCAGATCCTTCCATGATCTAATGTTGGCTTTGGTAAGTTGAGTATACCACTTTAAGGCTGGTCCTGTCAAACTATCTTGAAAGCAATGAATTGACAATTTCTCGTCTTTCATATGACCTGCCATTCTGTGGAAAAACATGGTAATATGAGACGAAGGGTATGTAGTACCGTCATATCTATCAAATTCAGGAATTTTGAACTTGATGGGGAGGATTAGGTTCAGGACCAAACTCAACTCACAGGCGTCAAATCCATAGAATGATTCAGTTACTTCCACGGATTTTATTCTTTCTTCTAAGCTCTTGATCTGTTTGGTCAATTCTTCATTGGCTTTTTCTTTCTCATTCAGCTCATTCAAATATGGAATCAAATGCTAAATATTAAATTCCCCTATCTTCACATCTGGTATAAGCGGATTTTTGCTTGAAGAAGCAAGATCCACTTGTTGACTATCATTTGGTTTAGTCTCTTGAAGTGCCGATGTGCGAGCATGAATTTGCACAGGTGTGATACCAGAATGATAAACCGGTTCCGGTGTGAAACCTAAAGGATACATAGGTTCCTAATCTAAAGGTACAAGATTTTCATGCATTTTTCCAGTGGTAGCTTGCTTCCTGAACATTTCTTTTATTTCCTGCATCATAATGTCTTATGAATTTGCAATGCTGGATTCAATCTTTTCTAACTTCATATTCATTTCTGCTTGTTCTTTATTATGTTGTTCTTCAAGATGTTGTATTTTGTCCTCCATGATTTTCTTAGTAGCTTGTCTAGTACCGTAGTGATGTTGAATTTCTCGTTTGGCCATAATAAATGCGATTGAAAACCCTTTTGATATTATTATTATTATTATTTTATTTAATGAATGTTTATTTTAATGCAAAGTAAAAACTATAACGAAAATAATGCAATGAATAATGAATGTGTGCAAAATAAATGTATGCAAAAAGGTATTGATCCCAAAAAGTTAACTGTCATAGAACAACTTCCATCGGCATACAAAAGTTTCTTTATAATAGTTCATAACTACAAATACGACATAGCTTTCCTATTAAGCTCTATTATTTCTTTCATCAGCCATGACATATTCTTTCCGAATTTAGAAACTGGATCAACGTGATGCTCAATAATATTTGCTTCAGTAGCTAACTCCCTAATATATATGGCAACTTCACTCATTTGTACCATGGCCTCGAATACCATATTACTTCTTTCTTCATTTCTTTCTTCATGAAAATCAGTAGATTTTTGTCATTGTTCGTTAGTTCCCTCGAGAGTCTGCTCTAGTTCAGTGATTCTGACTTGACAGTTGTGCAAAGTTTTTTCAAGATCTCGGATTCGTGTTTGTAGTGAAGCGTTCTCCTCATAACTCTCTTTAAGATCACTAGGTCCTAGACGAACCTTCTCTTAGAATAATGATTCTTCAAGTTGCAAGATATAAGTATTAAACTCTGAGTTTTTTTTTCTAGACTGATCCAGATCCTCTTCAAGCTTTGTTCGTGCTTCTTGTGTCCTTTGATTAAGCTTCTGGATTTGCACATTCTTGTTTCTACATTCGTTGCATCCAAGTACTGGCCACTTCTTGCTCTACTTCAAGTATGGTATTGAAATTCTTCCTTTCCAACTCCCATTTTTCTTTTTCAACATCGAACTCTTCAATCCTTTGGCCCCTAACTTCAAGTTCGACAATCATATTATTCATTTCCGATTCAAATCCCTTGAACATGGTGTTTTTCTCAACCTCAAACCCCTCAAGCATACTGTTCTTCATATTTTCTAATTCTTTTGCTCGATCCCTTTCTTTTTGCATTTCATTCATGATCTCGCGGCTTCAAGCTTTGTGCTTTATAATTCGCTCCCTTCTGTCAACCTCAAAATCCTCTATTTTCTGCTTTTCTTTCTCAAGGCTTTTGAGTAAACAGCTATTCTTTTCTTTCAAATCTTCAACTTGGTATTTCTCAATGTTCAATTCTTTGGTCATCTGTGCTGACGCTCTCCGGGATTTGTGTAGCTCATGGTAATTATTCTTTAACGTTCTGAACTCACAATCAACTTTTTCTTTGTTTTCCCTCAGCATTGTATATTGCGCTGAATGAAAGTCAACATCAACGCCTAACATAGCTTTATCTCGTCTCATTTGCTCTAATTCTTTCGACCAACCTTCTCTTTCTGCCTCAAACTCAGCTCTTAAGATTTCAATCTTTGATGGAACTGACCTAATGTGATCTTCCATAGAGATATCCTCATTTTGATCTGGTAGAGGAATATTTTCATTTTTCCTGACATACCTCCATTCCTCATAATCAGGAGTTAGCATTACCTTTGCTGCTTTGGCTCGAATACAGAGAGTTGTTTTCCAAGCTGTAATAAAATCCATGATGTTTCTTTTGTAATTTTTGCTATGAAAAGCGAACTCAGATGAATGTAATCCAGCAGTAACAGGAACAAATTGACGACCCTCGTACTGTCTTATAACCAGAAGTGGTGCATATCCGATTCCTCCCCACAAACCAAGTAACATCACCTAGTTGTAGTCACCATATTTGTAAAAGAACTCCCTTTGAATTGCCACGGGGCACGCCAAACTTTTGTTTGCTATGAAAAGCGAACTCAGATGAATGTAATCCAGCAGTAACAGGAACAAATTGACGACCCTCGTACTGTCTTATAACCAGAAGTGGTGCATATCCGATTCCTCCCCACAAACCAAGTAACATCACCTAGTTGTAGTCACCATATTTGTAAAAGAACTCCCTTTGAATTTGCCACGGGGCACGCCAAACGATATCGTCGCTTTGTAGATTTTGAAGGGCATTGATCCACATATCTTTCGTGACTTCTTTCGGCTATTCTTGCTCCAGAAACTCTTTCAACGGTGAGTAATCAATACTAAAGTGACGGTAAGAGACCTTTTTTGTCCTCAAAAAATGGCTACGGATCTATACATATAATAATGGTGCACATCCTAAAAATCGTCCACCTCTTAGCCTTCTGCAAGCGCTTAATGATCGAAAAGTCTCTACTAGAATTGCGGGAAGCACCGATTGATCTTTTTTGGAACTCGAAAATCTATGTTGGTATTGCATTTGTTTCATGCGGGATATCACTCATTCCTCTCGTACTCCTGCAATCTTTGATAATTTAACTCGGAAAGGTTGATTTTTAATTGACCTTGAATAAATTCGATTCTCCAAAGCCCCTTTTATATGTAGCAAAGTTGTGTACTCTTCAATAGTAGGAACCAAGTCCTCTTTATTGAAAGTGAAGCAATTATACCCTGGATTCCAGAATTGAATTAGGACTCGAAGTAAGTCATCATCAACTTTGACATAGAGCAAATATGGGATGTCCCCGTAAGACTGGTAGAATTGTAACTTTCTATTTGAATCCTAACTCTCCCAAATGCCTAGAAAATCTTGCATATCATTTCTTTTTAGCGAAACCGAAGCATAACTTGCCAACTCAGGTATATAATCATCCTGCAGACTGTCTCCCCCTTGTCTCTGTAAGTCTTCAGCCCACTGTCTTACTTCTGACTTTGGAACTATTTGATTTGAACACTTTTTATCCATAGATGAAGGTTTTACAATGAGACGATTAACTTGAAGATCAATACCTTTTATCCTGTATGATGTTATGAAAACAGCAAAAATAAAAGAACACAAAAAATGAATTAGTTCACATAATAAAAGAAACAATTTTTTTTAATAATAATGTCTACCTAAATATCTCTATTTAAACATGTTTTTTACATACTTTAAATAATTTAAATTCACATGCAATTTATTCAGCAAGAAAATAAATAAATTAATTAAAAGGAAAAAGTTAGAATTCATTTCTCCTGTGTATACACCTATTTTTGACAAAATTTCGGCATGGCTTCAGATCGGAAGAGTTTCTAGAGTTTATTATATGTAGAGTTTCAGATCTAAGAATAAAGGTACCCGAATTGTCCTTGTTAGTGCCCCCTTAGGCTGCTAACCCTCAATCCTAGTCCATCATAGACTAGAGTGGATCGAGTTCAATTCGAGGGGATACACTTCTCTATGCCTGACATGGAGAATAAATTCTCACAAAGATATAGAGCATATGAACCCTGAAAGCTACTTGCTAGGTCTGACACGGAAAATAAATTCTCACGAAGACGTCGCTTTCACTCCCTCTTAAGAGGGACAAGCTTGATTATAAAGCTTATGTTATGTAATGCAAGTGATGTGTGTGAGGAGAAATGTTCAAACCTTTGACAAACAAATAAATAATGAAATTTAATACTTGAAAATAAAATAAAAATAAAAATAACAATAATATATATATATATATATATATATATAATATTATGAAAATAATAAGTATATACAAAAATTTTGAAAAGAAAGAATTATATATAGATTTTTAATTTCTTATTAATAGATACAATTTATAATTGATTTTAAAAGCTTGACTGGTCCCAAGCAGAGTCGCCAAGCTGTCGTAACCGGTTTTTTCTGGGTACGGAAATTTTTACTTTTACTTGGCGGGGAAAATTTAAAATGAATAAATAAATGATTTTTATAAAATAATATTTTGGGAGTCGCCATTGACCTTTTTGGATTAGGTAGGTCAAATACCTAAAAATAATCTTTTAAAATAGTTTTGAATAAAACATAATTTAAAAGATAAAACTGATCTGCTTATAACAAAAAATTTTAGTAAAAAGGATTCGTGGTCGATTACGTTTAGGGAAGGATTAGCACCCCTAAAACGCCCAAAATTGGTACTTTATTAATTATAAATTGTCTCTATTATCAGAAATTTAAAAATTCAAAGATATATTTAATTTATAATATTGTTATTTCAAATTTATAATTTTATGAAAATATATTAATTTAAATATAAATAAGATATTTATTTATTTAGAAATATCAGAAAATGGCTTCTAGGTGCTTTAAGACAGCTCATTTCTTAATATTAATAAATATTAAAACATTTATCTAAAAATAAGAATAGATATAATTTATAAAAGTAATATATTTATTTTTTTAAAAATATCAAAAAATGGACATCCAGTTGCTTTAAGACTGCCCTTTCTTAATATTGAAAAATAAATATATATTTAAAAATATAATTATTTTTCTTAAAAGTCATTTATAAATTTATAGATAGGATTTTAATAGAAAACATAAAAAATATTATTTAGTATATATATATTTATAATAATAATAATAATAATAATAATAATAATAATATAATAATAATAATAATAATAATGATAATAAGAATTAAATATATTGAAAATAAACATATAAAATTATAACTAAACAGTGACTAAAATAAAGAAATTTAAAACTATATATTTAAAATATAAAAGCAATAAAACTTGTAATAAAAAATAAATGAAAATAAAAATAATGACCAAATTATAACATACTAAAATTAAATACCTAATTCATAATTAATTATTTAAAATTAAAGGGATTAAACATGCTATTTTTCATTTATTTAATTTAGGGACTAAAATAAAATTATATCAAATTCAAATATTAAATTAAAATATGATATTCAGGGTTACAATATTAATTTCTAAAATTAGAGGACTAAATCTGTTATTTAACTAAAATATATATTATTTTATGTAAAGGACTAAAATAAATATATGTAAAATTCGAGCACCGAATTAAAAGAATCTAAAGTTTGATTTAGTGACTAAAATATAAAGTTATAAAACTAATGGACTACGGATAGGGTTTACCCACGTATGAAATTACACAGATACCCTCACCAAAACGGCATCGTTTTGATGAGGGTATTTATACCCGGCCCTTCGGGCCAACTCCTCATTTCTCTCTTTTCTCTTCACTCTCTAACTGAGAGAGAAGAAAAACTCTCTCGCCTCTCTTTAGGATTTCCTCACCGGAGGGAATCCAGTCGCCGGTCGGTGGCCATACGCCGCCGCCAACTCCGCCGTCGGCCACCACCACCGGTGGCCGGAAAACACTACCTTACACTAAAATGAAGACCAGACCGTCTTGATGACGAATCCGGTGTCCCTTTCCCTTAAATAGCTCCTGATCGGAGCAAATCTAGGAAAATACCTTCGGTTTTCGAAGGTTTTTGGTGACGCGTGGAGGCTCGTATGAACTCCGATGATGGCGTGGCTTCCTCGGTAAGTATCTCTCTGTCTTTTCCTAGTTATTTTGGTGTTTCGTGGTTGCTGGGTTGCTTTGTATCTTGTCTGTGTTCTCTGTTCTTGCTCTTTGCTTTTTTATTTTGTAGGTTATGTGGTTTTATGGCCACCACCGAGTCTTGCCTCGGATCGGTCACAAGGGTAAAGTTTGGTGAGTCACCGAACTTCCAGTGGTGACTCACCGTTGGGGGCGACGTGTGCGACTATGGCTGGGCCTTCTAGAGCCTTCGCTTGGCGTCGTGGCAGCGTGTGAAACGACGTGGAGCGGCGTAGATCGGGGGCAACAGAAGCGGCGGCCGCGTGTCCTTAGGGTTATTTCTGGTGCATCTGGGATCGTTGGATCTAAGCCAGATCCAACGGTGGACAAAGAGAGGCGACTGGGGCATTAGATACAAACCCTCTAGGTTGGTTTCTTATCATTGGGCCGATCCGATTTTGGGCCTCTAAAATGTAATAATTATTTAATAATAAAAAATATAATAATAATTATTATTATAATAATTATAATAATAATGATAATAATAATAATAACAATAATATTAATAAAATATAAATAATATTCAAATGAAATGAAAAAAAAATTAGTATTTTCAGGTGTTGTTGCTCGAGATGAATCTGGATATGTCCTAGGTGGTTTAGCTACCACGTCGGGGGTATTTATGAATCGGGATTAGCCGAATTGCATAGTCTTGTTGCGACGGTTAACCTTGCAACAGAGGAAGACTGGAAGGACATTATTAATGAGTTGGACTCCATTACTATTGTCAACCTTTACAATGATGCAGATGGTGATAATTCCACAATCGGTGCCCATATGCAAGTTATACGTGAGAAGTGTACTGCTTTTAATAGTTGTATTGTGACATATGTTCGTAGAGAAGCAAACAAGGTTGCTTATAAATTAGCTTAAAGAGCTCTTGATTGTCATGCTCCCTATTTATTTGAGTCAGTTGTTCCGCAGTTTATTACTCAAGATGTAAAACATGATTTGTGACCCAGTTGATTAATGGATCTTTGGGCACTATTTCTCCTTATAAGTACCCAACCTTGTGTTGGTAGAAAGAGTTTTTAATGATTCTCATTTTCTTTTTTAAAAAATGTGACTACCTCGTGTTCTATAAAACGCGTATAACGAACTCGTGTTACACAATCCGTGAGATATGTCCTACGTGGAAAAACTTTTCAAATCACCTAATTTAATATTTTTATAAATGACCTCGCATTCTGCGTAATGCGAGGTTTATTAGAATTTGAAGCGTCCCTGAGAATTTAAAGCATCATATTTAATTATCGCGTGCTTTGAATAGACCTCGTGATATCCATAACACGAGATCCCTTCTATAATAATGAAAATATAAAATTATTTTAAGAATTAAGTAAAATTAATCATTATATTTTTTATTTTATTATAACATCTTACGAATCAAAGTTGCTTTATGGTTCCAAAAACAAGAATCATAACTCATTAGTCTTTAAATGAATAACTCCTAAATTTATTTTCTTAGAATTGGTGAGATCGAGAGCTTTTACGATTCGAAAACCTTCATCTTTTAATTCACTCACAGAACAAATTAGAATAATGTCATATACATATATGTCCTTGATATTACCTTTATCAGTTGCTTTATTCAAGCAATATAAACCAGACTCAAATTTTGTTCCACTAAAATAATCATACATGAATTCTCTATTTAACACTCTGTAATTATTAGTAGCTTTGCATCTTTCTTGAAAACTTATCTCGTTTTGAGTCCACAAAATGACGTTGATTTTCTTCATTGAAACATTTTGATAGATATAATTGTGCTTTGAAACTTAATGAAAAGACTTGTAACTCAATTGTGTATTAACAAAATCGATGATAGAATTAGATGCCATATGCATAAGGATTTTCGATAACAATTCTTTTGGGAATAACTCCACATTTTTTAGTCATGATTTTGAAATATGTTGAGAAATTACAACACATGGGCCCTTATTTATAACAGTCCTCGAACTCTTCCTGAAGCGAAGAATCCAATGACCTCGTGTTGTATAGGACCAATGCCCGTTGTTAGGATTTTCGGAAGCTTGATTTGACAACCGAAATGGTTTGCAAAGAGGGGTCGGAACGGTTTTTGAGTTTAGAGAGTAAGGAGATTGAAAGATAGAAAATTGCACAGCGATTTAGAATGGTTCGACTTTCTAAACCAAAGTCTACATCCACTACCTTAGATACTCACCAAGGATTTTCCAACAAATTCACTAATTTGTTCTTTCTTTTGAGGACAAAGAGATAACCTTACAACTCCCTAGTTTTTCTGGGCTAAACTAGAACCTTTCCCTAGCTTTTACACGGGATAAGCTAGAACATTTCCCCTTTACAAAAGGATAATAAACGTAAACAAGAAAACCTCTTTAAGGTAGGTGTTTACAAGATTGAGCTCACAAGAACAAAATATTTACAAGAGAAAGATGAAAATAAGAATAAAAAACTCTTCTCTTGTGTTTGATTGCTTGGATAGTTGTTCTCTCTATTCTTCAAGTGTCCTTAGCTTGTATTTATAGGTTGGAATGTGTTTGATGTTGTATATAGCCGTTGGGGATGTTTTGGAGCCGTTTGGGGATGATTTTTCTACTCAAAAAAGGCTTCCCATAACATGGTGCATTAGTGCACTATGATGGTGCATCGATACCCCTTTATTAAATTCAAATAAACTAGCCGTTACTAGCCATTGTAGCCTTCGTGCATGGATGCACAACAAGATGCATCGATGCACAGAAGGATGCATCGATGCACATAAGGATGCATCGATGCACATAAGGATGCATCGATGCATTAAGTGCATTCAAAATGGAGTGCATGGATACACTGCATGGTACATCGATGCACTAGTGCAGGTGCATGGATGCACTGCAGGGGTGCATGGATGTACTGCAGGGGTGCATGGATGCACTTTGACACCCTTTAGCATTTTTTCTCAAATCCGAATTTAATGGACTTTGAATTATTTTTGAAACCTTTTAAAAACTTTGAATAAATTCAATTCAAGTCCAAAAACATTTTGCCTTAAATTTGTTATATCGAAACATAATTCAACACCCGTTGAAAAGACGTTACTTTTAATTCGAATAAAATCCAACGTGTCAAGATTGACCTCGCAGTCTTCAACATGTGAGGTCTATGTATTTCTAGGTCACGATTCACTTGTTTATATAAATGTTTGAGGCAATTTTTTCAGGATGTAAATTAGAAATTTTTGTAACTTATAAGATTAATGGCGTAGTATTTGAACTTATCTTTCGGTTGAGTCTAATATTGGCACATATGATACATTATAAAAGAGGTAAAAATCACGTTCAAAATGGTTCTAAAGTTTGGTTTGTGCATGAAGAACAAGCTAAATTGGCTTGATAGGCATGTTGGTGGAGTATTTCCAAGAAGTTAACTGAAACATGTTGGTGGAGCTTAGAGGCATAATATTGCAACTTATCTTTCAATTGAAATTGATATCAATACATACGAGACATTGTAAACGGGTTAAAAATCACATTCAAAATGGTTGCAAACCAAAAAAATTGAAAACTAACAAACATATTTTGTAAATAATTTACAGTAATGTGGTGTAAATTGTACCATAAATTAAAATAACATAAATTTTAATATCATAAAATAAAATTAAATAATCATGGTCTATAAATTGACAATTATTTAATTTCTAATTGATTATGTGAATATAGTCTAATATCTATAAATGTATATAAGATGAGACTCGAAAATAGTAAATATAATATTTTATTTTTGAAGAAGCAAAGGTAGGAGCTGTTGATGCACTTATTGGTGCATATCTTAGCACGATATTACTATTGAGGAGAAGAAGACAATGATATCACCAGAAGATTATGCCTTTTATAAATAGATACCATCGCGCTAGAGAAACCCAGGGGCCTTCGTTAAAATTGACGAGTGGAGTTGTGTTATTTGTCAAATCAACGTCACAAGTAAGAAAACTTCGTATTCGAATTTTTTTCTTGGTATCGTCGGTACAAAATGCAAAAAAAAAACTCAACAGACAGATAACAACATGCTAGAGAAACTCATAGGGTGTTCGCTTGATCCTAATTTATGGAACAAGAAGTTTCTAGAAAAGCCCAAGAAAAGAAGAGGATGCCACCAGAAGAGGATGTCTTTTATAAACGAGAAGTTTCCCAAAAGGCTAGGTTTGA
Source organism: Hibiscus syriacus (assembly GCF_006381635.1). Classification (NCBI taxonomy): domain Eukaryota; kingdom Viridiplantae; phylum Streptophyta; class Magnoliopsida; order Malvales; family Malvaceae; genus Hibiscus; species Hibiscus syriacus. Next base: position 2,206,735 of record NW_024062775.1, on the reverse strand, counting down.
AAGAAGAAGAAGATTTTGGAGAATGCTAGGTTTGATGGAACAACAAGTTTCCCTCGAAGGATTTTAAATAGGCAAGGACCTCGCGTCTTGTAGAAAGCGAGTTCCACAAAGATTCTTGACATGGTAACACCAACTTACACTATTGATTTGACATGACAGGGACTTCACGTCCTGTATACGCGAGGTCCTAGACACGTCACTTAAAGAATCTCTATAGAACGCGAGTTCATTCCATACCTTTATATATCAAAAGAAGTGAAGGCAAACATAACACACATAAGTGAACATAATTAAACCTTTATATATATTTTATGTTTATTTTTCTCTTTGGATGATCATAACTACTCTAAAAAATATGTCGATAAGAGGATCTATTATTGCTTTAGTATACTATAATGGCCAGATGATCGGTGATGCATATTTCTGTGACATCTTTTAGTCCTCAAACACTATTACGATAACACTCCCGAGGAATTTAACGTATAAGAAGTTGATAAAGGAAACCAAGAACAATGTTCCACATGCTCGCTGAAAGAACTCAAACCATTGAAGTATCGACTACCGATATCATTGGAACCATTAACCTACTCAATATACATCGTTGAGGATAATGGTGATGTGGACATGATGCTCAATTCCCACTTGCAATATTCATTATAAGGACCCCTTTAGCTATATACAATTTTTTATGATATTGATCCTACCAGTGTCCCAAATTGGAGATTGACAAATTTTGACTTTGATCCTAATGTTCAGAGTCTGACTTCCAATTTACGTAACGACTTCAACATATTAAGTACACACAGTAAACATAATGAATTAGGTGCATCATCGTCTTCGATGCCCAAGCATTCTTACGTAGCTAGCTTTGACTTTAAATTGAATCTTCCACCAATGTAACATTCAACGTACCATCCATACAATATTTGTGTCGTAGTGTAATCTTCTCAACACGACATGAGGTCCCAAGATCCTTAAGTGTTTTAACCCATTCGATGATTTCTCATCTTGATGATATTCAACGTATATCCATAGTGTGGATTATGTGTCAACATCTATGAGGAGACATTCTTGTGTTGGTATTGTTAACTTTGATCTTGGTAATACATTTCGTGAGCGGTCTTGTGATTGACACACAACTACTAAATTTGTTATCCCACATTCGACGATCCATAACTACTTCGATTTGAGGGGGATAATTTTGACGAAGAACTATAAGAGAGATTGACCCCGATGGTGACAAGGTTGGCCCCTTCAATGAAGAACAAAAAGATCTTGATATGCTAGTAGGAGTAGATGATGATGAAATTCCATGCTGCCACTCCTATTTCTTATTACCAGCCACTATCCATTTCACAATGGTTGATATGGAAGCTTTTAATGCTTCAAAATTTTGATAATTCCCATAGATTGAGCAATTCAATCAACGTGGTGATGTTGAGTTCTATATTTGAATGACGTTTAAGACAAAAGAACTCATTGTGGCTATCATTAACAATTATAATATACACCACATAATTATGTCGACTATGAAAAAAATAGACATAGATAAGTACATTGTTGAATGTGTCCATAAGAATCAAGGATGTAATTGGAGGGTTCCTGTGTCATGCTTGAAGATGATGAAGAACCTATAGAGCTGACAAAATACGTCCAACCTCATACGTGCACCATTAGCGGCCTAAGTCAGGATCATCGTAACTTGGATGTGCACGTGCTTTATGATGCCTTCATTCTACTGGTCAAAGCAAATCCACATTTATCAGTTGATACTTGTATTGCTGTAATTACATCCCAATACGATTACATAGTTGACTACTATAAAGCATGGTATACAAGGTATAAAACTCAACAAAAGTTGTATAACCAATTAGATGAATCGTTCAAAGAGTTACGTTCATGGTTAAAATTGATGCAAAAACACATAAAAAGGACAATTGTGAAATTGGAAACTGTATCGACGTATGAAAATAACCGTGTCGTATAAGGTATGCCAATTTTAATGGATATTTTAGACATTTCCGTAGTGCATTAATGCATTTCGCCACTATAAGCTAATGGTTCAGATCGACGACACTTGATTGTATGACAAATACACACAAATACTATTATTGATGGTTGCACAAGACAATAATAGGAAAACTATTCCCATCTCCTTTGTAATCGTCGAAAATGAGGGTATAGACTCTTGAAAATTCTTCCTTAAGAACTTACGAAGACATGTTCTATCACATGTTTTGCATGATAAAAATGATGAGATATGCCTTATTTCTGACAGAGGCACAAAGATCAAATACACAATCTAACGTTTGTCAGTCTTGGCAACCTCTATATTTATAACCAATACTATTTATGCCACATTGTTGTGAATTATTTGCAAAAGTTCAAGACTAAAGATGAACTCGTCATGGTGCTTCGAATGAGTACGTCTTTAACTATTTTGAGTTTAAGATATATTTTTATTTATTATTTCTAATTAACTGTTGCATTTTTAATGGACAGGTCACACACATTCCATACGTGAGGTTAAGGAGTTGTTTAAAGAATTAAGAGACAAAAATCAACAAGGCTATAATTACCTTGTTAAAATCCCGATGGTGAAATGGATTCGATCATTTGATAGGGGTAGACAATATGGTCACATGACAACGAACTTGGCCAAGGCGATCAATTCATCGTTGAAGGGAGTGTGACATTTTCCTATCACTTCCATTTTTAAAGTGACATATTACCGGTTGGCAACCATGTTTGCAACATTGGGAAAACAAGTAGTTGACTAAATGGCAAATGGCTACATGGTCCATCAAAATCTCCTCACAAAATTCCAAACATTTATGCATCATTCAAAGGTGATGAATGCTACATGCGTCTCTCACGAACAAAATAAATTACGTGTTTCAGAATATTTGAGGCCATTGGAAGGCATACAACACAACGCATATGTGGTTAATCTACGAGAAAGAACATGCGACTCCGGAGTATTCCAAACATTCTAATACTCGTATGCGCACGTTGCTACTTGTTCTTATGTACGGATTCACTACATGCAATTCGTTAATCCGATATACTTGAAATTATATTCAAGATTTATCAATACGAGTTTCCTCCTATTGGAAATGAATGAGAACTGAATGAAGTTGACGATGAACCTATAATACGACTAGATTTTGCACTACGACGCGTAAAAATGGGTCATCTACGATCCATGCGGATTTAATGTGACAAGGATTTGGTCGCACATCAAGAAAGAATCGTACACTTGAAACTATGCACTATTTGTAGGAATCTTAGACACATGAAGAATAAATGTCCTAATTGATCACGCCCTCGTATCAATTAATTGGGCTTTTTTATTGTATTATTTTTGTAATTAACAAAATATATTCGTTAGTTTTCATTTTCTTTTGGTTTTAAACCATTTTCAAAGCGATTTTTACACTGCTTACAATGTCTCGTATGTGGTGATACTAGCCTCAATAGAAACCAATTCTACGCCTTTAATCTTATAAATTACAAAAAAAAAATCATATTAACAACCCAAAAATGCCCTTAGAATATGCCTAACAAATCATTTTACCTTTTTCTTTATGCACAAAACCAAGCTTTAGAACCATTTTCAATGTGATTTTTACTGCGCTTACAATTCTCGTATGTGTCGATATTGACTTTAACTGAAAGATTAGTTCCAATTCTACGATTGTAATATTATAAATTAAGAAAATTTTCAAAAATGCCTATAAATGTGGACTGAAAATGCATATACCTCGTAATAAATTCAATTTCTCGTGGACCTCACACTTTGCATACCGTGATGTTCTTTATCCTAATATCAAATTTGGTTATCTGAAAAGTGCTTACACGTCAGACGGGTCTCGAGTCCTATAAAACATGAGGTCTTTATATATGTTTTGCAGAACACGAGGTTGTCCTACGTGGACAGTTTGATGATATTTTTTCAAATAATTATTAATGAGATTATTTTTCTAATAAATGGATTTTAGGGTTTTGCTTAATAAAATTGCCTTCTAGTGGACTTCGTGGACTTCGTCGGTTTTTTTGATTGATGATGTTTTAGATAGATAGACCTTACTAATCCTGGCATAGTGCATCTTAATAATCTAAATATTTTAGTTTGTTGACCTAATTGTGTATTATGTGTACGATATCTGACTAAGTCTTTAGATCATGTTGGATTTTTTCCTCACTCTTATTTTTATCTTTCTTTTCACATAACTCGAATTATTAAAAATTAATTTGAGTCCCTTATTTTCATCATCTATTTAACTAATTATTCCCTGTATAAATAAATGTATCTCATAAAAAGAATCACTTTTGACACTACAAATTTTGGACCTTATAATTACGGCTCTTCATTTAAGATTAAATAACTACTGCCACGAGGCTATGACAATGTATGGCAAGTGGCAGGCCATGTGCTCCACCGATATGAAACGATCCGTAATCTTTTAGTAATTCAATACAAATTTATATTTAACAGTAACGTAATACATATTCAACACTATTATATTTTTTCTAACACCGATTAATTTTAAATTTCTCAAGTAATACAACGTTGAAATGGATTCATGATTGAAGTGAGTACTATTCTCATTTAAATTTTGATTTTAAATAATGGCGGTCCCTTGTTTCCATATGTAATGGGGTAAGGGGGATGTAAGATAATAGGCTGCCCCCAACACCAGGTTGAGGGCAGCTTCCGTAGAAGACCTCCGAATTATGAAATACGCTCCGTGGGACTCGATCCCACGACCTCAAAGTTAAGAACCTTGTGCTTTACCAATTGAACTGGATAGTCATCTCTTTTGATTTTAAATAATAATATTTATAATTTTTTTTATATATTTTTAATAATTAAAAGAACCATACAAATTTATTTTCATATAATCATTTTAAATTATTAAAAACAAATCACTCTATTTTTTTAATTTTTTTTTAAGACGGACAATGATAATGACAATACAAAACTAATTTCACAAACAAATTTATTTTATTTGATTTATAGATAATATAAACTTACATATAAATTCAATTTATATTTATTTATGATACCATTGAGTCCGAACATTATTTTATCAAACTTCTATCTAACGATTAACTGGAATAATATTATTTTCCGAACTTTAGATCCTCAAATTACCATAATTATTATTTAATTCAAAATTTCACATTACATGATAAAACGGCAGCGGATCTATAGGAAAACATGGTCACGCACCAACCCTCCACTAGCAAATAATAACCACCATTAATATCATAATCATAATCAACATCATTATTATGGTAATTAAATACAAAAGCTCATCACACGCTAGAGATAGACTTCCGAAGACGGCGACCATCGGGATATTCCGAGGGACAGTTGTTCCTGACAGCGGTGAGGTCGTAAGGCGGGGCATCGAGCGCTAACCACTGCTCCACGGTGAACTGCACCTGGCTACACGGTGTATGGACGCCGGTCATGGTGACTTCCACGTAGTTACAGTACCATCCGTGGTGTGGACCCGAACCGTCGGAGGTCAAGTTCATGCCACAAACAGGGCCATCCAAGCACCGTCCCCTACCAGAGAAAATGTCCAAATTACCCCTCTCGAAATAGTTGTAATCTGGCCCCATTAACCCGCCCCATGCTTCCAGGTTGCGGATCTCCACCCAGTCGCCGTAGGCGTCGTAGAGCCGTAGGCCGATGATGGAGTCGGTTCCGGCTTTCCAGATGGATCCGGTCCTTGTGTAGATCGAGTAAACGCAATCGTCATCGTCCTGCAAGTAAGAAAAAAGAGAGATCTAGAGGTTAGAGATGAGGGTCTGGAGGATATTATGGGTGTTATTGAGGGTCACTTACGGAAATAACGACGGACAAAAAGGAGAGAAGGAAGAAGAATGAGAGTACTAGCTGAGTTAGGGTCGCCATTGAGAAGCTTTCACTACAAAAATTGACATAAGGGTTGTCCTATATAAATACATGGGCAGAGCCACATGCATGAACTGACACACTAAATTATTTTGGAAAAAAATTCATTTATAAATTATATATAAATATTAATAATAAATTTAATATTGTTTCTTTTTGAAATTATAATATTACCTTTTAGATTATAACATTATAGTTTATTTTTTATTCCATCATCGTTTAAATAATTTTAATTATACATTTCTATAAATTTAAGAAAGATTATACAAATTTTGCTTTGATTTTTACTATTAACTTGTAAATTTAATTTTTTTATTAAAATATAATTATAATTAGTTATATATTATTTAAAAAAGGGTAAATATTAGAGTTTGACTCGAATTTAAAGTGATACAAATTAATTAATATATAAATTTGGAAAAGAAAGAAACTTAGTTTGATTAAAAATATATAACTTTATTAAAGTAAATTTCTACTTTATTTAGTTTTCCTTTGTAATTAAATATTTATCTTTATAAATAGATACTAATTGTAATGTTAGATATCAAGTTTTTATTTTTCTAAAAATTATCTTGTATTTTCTTCCTTCATATTAGTGAATTTTTTCCTCTGCATGTGATTTTTTCTTTTTGGGTTTTTCAAGTAAATCTTGATATTATTTGTTTTTTTTCCAATCATGTTTATTTGTTTACCAAGAATCGTTTTGATATTATAACAAATTGGTATTAGAGTTTCAGGTTCAAGAAGATTATGACAACATTGAAGTATGATATTCCGTTATTGGATCAAAATACCATGATCTTGTTGTAGCATGCGAAGATTTGGGATGTTTTGTTAGGATTTTATGCTCTATAGATCAACTAAAAATATAGTCAAGATGGGTTGAATTGGCGTTTTGAAAAAATGGAAATTGAGGAGAAAGAATAAGTAAATTATGCACAATGATTTACAGTAGTTCAACTTCCTTAATGAAGTCTACATCCACTGCCTTAGCTCCACACTAAGGATTTCTAACAAATTCACTAATTTGTTCTTTCTTTTTCTAGGCTTAAGAGTAACCTTTACAAAATTTCATATTTTTCAATGGCTAAGATAGAACCACTCCCATTTTACGAAGGATAAAAATGTTTAAACAATAAAACCTCTAAAAGGTAGGTGTTTACCAATTTAGCTCACAAAAACACTTTATGTACAAGAGAAAAAGAAAAATAAGATTGAAATAGTTTTTTTTTTCTTTATGTGGATTGCTTGGATAGATGTTGTAACATTCTTCAAGTGTCCTCAACTTATTTTTATATGTTGGAATGAGTTGTAGCCGTTTCTAGTATTGGGGACTTAATTGCTGCAAAATAAAACTGCCTAACATAGGGAGTATCACTACAACAAAATACGTTTTAGCAGCGTTTTTAAGCCCCGTAAAAAACACTACTGGCACAGAAAAAAAGCCACAAAGAGCGCCGCTAAAACAAACGCCGCAAAAGTTTGCGGCATTTGTGAACGACAAACGCCGTTAAAGATAACATTTTTTGCAGTGTTTATTTTACTAAAGATCGTAACCTTTAGTGGCGTTTGTAAAATAAACGCAACTATTTATCTTTTCTTTAGTGGCGTTTGTTCCCAAAAATGCCTCTAATGTTCTGAAATATAGTGGCGTTTGTTAATGTAAAACACCGCTATTGACTACGTATATAATGACGTTTTCTGTATAAGCGTCGCAAAAAATCTTGAACTTTAGTGGCGTTTTGTTTTACAAACGTCAATATTGACCATGTATTTAGTGGTATTTTATTATATAAACGCCGCTAATTAAAACTAATTTTTCAAATGCTATTTTTTACTATTTTATTACCCAAATTTAAATTTTTAACCTGTAACATTATCCAATAAACTTGAAATTCATAACAATAAATCAAAGTTTACATTAAAGTGAAATATAATGTAGTCCAACATTGTTAACTAGAATAAACAAATCATATCTCTAAAATAGCACCTAAGATGGTGGACTCTAGGGTTGATTTTGTCGTATCATCTGCATCATAGCTTGAAGTTGATTTTGAAAGTCTTCACATTTTTTTCTGATAAGATGCTTCTCTCTTTGCCTCCCTCGCTTCAGTTTCAGCTTTTATTTGAGCAAAATTTTCATCCATTATGCATAATAGCTTGAAGTTGGTATAATCTCTTCAATGTTGTACGTCCTCTAGTCTTGCGTCTTCGACTATTTTCAACTATATAAGAAATAATTCAATGTAATTTTTGAAAATCAACCAGCAATCGAATAAAATGTCGAACATTATCTTCAATTTGTACATCTTCTTCAACAGTAATAGGAACTTCTGAAGATCTGATTCCTCATTATTTGTTTCTTCGTCATCTTGAGAAGCTCGAACAATCCGTAAATCACTTAGTTTTCTCCTGGGCATAATATCTACAATAAACAAACAACAACTTTAGTGAAGATATTACTATTAATGAATGACAACATGTTATAAGTTATAATATTATAAATTAATCAAATAAAATATAAAATCTTACTACATTGTTATGTCATATCAATTTTCATAAATTTCTTTATCCACGTCCTCCCGAACCCATTGAAATTGTGATGTAGTATTAGTGATAGTTTCATCTAAGTTTTGTGCTACAAGAGGTAAAGCTTCTGATCTTGTTTCAATGTCATCTCTACTTCCATCCCCGATGTCTGTCAAGTCTCTGGGGGTATTATAGAGCACAACATACAAACCCTCATCCATTAGATCGTGACAGTAAAAAACCTGTTTGACTTGAGAAGGAAATACATATGGCTCATCCATCAATTGTTGACCAGTGTGAATTAATCGAGAGAAATTCACCATTGTAAAACCAAATTTATCTCTTTTAATGGCTCGAGTAGTATTTACATCAACCCAGTCACACCGAAATAACACAACTTTTTGTTTTCCGTAATAATCCAACTCAATAAGAATTCCATAATATTCTACATCTCCCTCCACAGGATGATATTCCCTAGCACTAGCATAACTTGTAGTCGAAGAAGTAACAACTACTCCACAATTTTGTGTCCTCCTTAATCTCTCACGAGATTTCGTGTGGAGTCTGAACCCATTAATGAGGAAGACATTATATCTTTTAATAATTCTATTCGGACCATGAGAAAGCCATTTAACATATTCACTAACATTACCTTAGTGGAATCTGAATCATACGTCAGACATTTTGTCATTTCATATTCCTCTCAAACATTTTATCTTTTTTATGTTTTCTTTATTAGTTTAATGTTTAATACGGTATTAAGATAAAGCAGAAGAAATTCTCGGATTCTCTCAAATTTTCATTAACTATAGAGCCCTTAACAACATTAGCTTACAACATTAATTATTTCATACTCTAAAAAGAAATAAAAAAAACCATGATTTAACTTTAGTATCCAAGTTTCTCTTACAAATAATAGAAATAAAGACCAAAAAGTGTTAAAAAAACAACCCATAAATTTAAACTAAACTTGAACTATTTGTTGTCATGTTGGGTTTAATGGGGGTATTACGGAGCAATGGAATTCAGAACACTTGAGAGTTTATTTTATATATAAATGAAATGAAATTCAGAACAAAACTTGGTGAAATGGGTTCTCAAATTTATGATTAGTAATCGTGTTTTAGGTTACCTTTTGAAGTTTTTGGTGAAATGGGTTTTCGAATACTATCAAACCAGTGTAGCTCAACAGATTATCAAGGCAGTGTATCTAGATTCTTGAACAAAACTTGTTTGGATCTCTCATCTATGACACAACTTCGAGTGTTGCAAATGAGTAAATCACCTAATTGGATACCATATATCCACTAATCCTACTGAATCTCAAGTATCACAAAATTGAAAATCTTCCTAGGAACAACATAATTTACTCCAAGGATCTAAAGGACTATATGTCCCATTTTACCTAAAATCGCTCGAGCACTTATTAAATATATACATACAATGTCACTAGCATAAGCATGAAATCAAATATATATAATTGTCTGAACATGGAAGGGTACAAACCATGCCATCCTCGAGCTCTTCAACGCCAGCTGAGGAAGAGCCAATCCTGTCTATTTTCATAGCCTTGTAGGCTTGGTTTTTCTCCATTTTCAGAATACCCAGATTTAGAAAAATCAAAATGTTCAATAGTGAGAGGAGGAAACAAACCTTGGAATTGTGTTATAGTGCCGAAGAGGAAAAGAAAGTAACAATCTCTAACTGGTGAGAGGCCTAATCTAGTCACTGGAGAGACAAAATACGACGTCGCTAGTGAAAATGACAAGGTATTAGAAATGACGGGTAAGATGATGGCAAGAAGAATGGCTTGTGGCGGAGAAAATAAGGCTTTTGGCACGATGATGGTGATTGGCACGTTGAGTCGGAGAAGATGTTGTACCAGAGAAGATGTTTTTAGGGAAGAAGAGGTTCAAAAGAGTTTAGGGATCGAGCAAAAGAAAGGGTGGAGATATATTTATCATTTGGTGGCGTTTTGAGAAAAAACCATGGTTATCAAAACCGGACCGGACCGGCCGGTTCAACCGGTTGAACTGTGAACCGGTGGCCTGTCCGATCCGGTTACCTAACAAAACCGGTCTGGCAATGAACCGGCTGAAAATCGGTAGAACCGGCTGAAAATCGATAGAACCGGCTGAAAACCGGTAAAACCAGGGTAAACAGGCTGAAAACCAGCAAAATCGGTTTGAACCACCGGTTCACTTTTTTTTCTTTTTTTAAAAAAATTAAACCAAACGACGTCGTTTGTTTAATGAGCCAAGTCAAATTCGAGTATTGCTGAGCTCGACTCGACTCAAAAACTCACAAGCTAAAAATTATTAAGTTCAACTCGAACTCGAAATATAATATTAAAACTTGAACTCGAAAAGGCTCGAACTCAAAAAAAAATTAGAAGTTCGATTGAAGCCTAAAATTTGAGCTTAATTGAAGCGAAAGAATAGTTCACTCTGTGCTCACCAAAAGTCTCCATGATTTTGAATGTCAAATTACCTCTATTATTTATAGAAGTAAGTTGGGATGCTCTTCTATGTTTCTTAGCCATGTGGGATTGTTTTGTTCTCATATTTTTACTCTTTAAACTTTTGGGATGCTCTTCTATGTTTCTTAGCCATGTGAGATTGTTTTTTAAAAAAAAATTAAACCAAATGACATCATTTGTTATGATTTTTTTAAGCCCCAATTTTATTTTTTTGATTATAGTTATATAATTATATTTATTATTTAATATGTTTTACCTTAAATATTATGTTGTAGTTGATTTGAATCATTTTGTTTCACTTGATTTTATGGTTTTTAATTTTATATATGTTATGACTTGTGATATTTTTATACCTTTTAATATTGTAAACTTAAAAAAAAGTGTTACTTATATATTAATATTGCTTTGAATATTATGTAAAATTAAAAAAATATTATTTTATATAAAATCCGGTTCAACAGCGGTTGAACCCGGTTGAACCAGTGAACCAATACCTTCACCAGTTCAATGTCCGGTCCGGTTTTAAAAACATTGGAAAAAACACCATTAATGTATGAGTTTTTGCGGCATTTTTATAACAAATGCCACTATTTACGTATCTATTGTGGCGTGTATATGAAAAATGCCACTATTATACAATTCTATCACGACGTTTCGTTAAAAATACCACCTATTGTCATTCTATAGCAACATTTTTCTAAAACACCACTAAAATATGCATTTATAGTGAGTTTTTCTACACAAACACCATTATATATGGGGCTATCACAGCATTTTTTTACATAAATGCCACTAAAGTATGTGTTGTAGCCGAGTTTGCACTAAAACACCACTATATATTTTGCTATAACGGTTTTTACATAAACACCACTAAAGTACAAGTTTTTAGCGGCATTTTCACAAAAACGCCACTATATATATCTGGCTATCGTAACATTTTTTACATAAACACCACTAAAATATGCGTTTGTGGCAGAGTTTTCCCAAAAACGCCACTATATATTAGGATATCACAGTGTTTGTCTAAAAAAGACGCTATATGTAAAAATATTAATGGCATTTTCTTTAGAAACACCGCTAAAACCGCTACTACAAATCTGTTTTGCTATAGTGTATCAATACTTGGGCTAGGAGTATCAGTATTGCCCAAATAACTTTTGCCCAAATCTAAAAACTAGTCATTAAAGACCATTGGGCTACAGTAGTATCGATACTAGGGTTCATGGTATCAATACTGAAGTGAAAGAGTATCAATACCTCTAAGAATATCGATACTAATTTTGCCTACTGAAATCTAAACACATTTGAAAGATAACATGTAGTATCCGAACTACCAAATAAGTATCAATACCTCTCTTACCTTGGGTAACGATACTACAAGAAAAATGTCAATATTGTTCATGCAATATCGATACTGTAAGAACAATATCGATACTTCTTACCTAGAAAACTGTTTTTGCATTCAAATACTTATTTAATGGACTTTTGAATTATTTTTGAAACCTTTGGATAAATTCAATCAAGTCCAAAACTATTTTCCCCTTAATTTGTAATATCAAAATAGGTTCAACATATTCTTGCATAATTAGATCTAAACGATGCAATAGAAGGGTTTGATGAAAAATCGATAACACAATCGAAGAATGAGGAAAATCATAAGGATTGTAAAGCTCTTTCTTACATTCATTTACACTTATCAACCCAAATTTTGCAAGATGTGTTAAAGGCGCACACATTTATTTCATTATGGTTGAAGTTAGAGCAACTATGCATGCATAAATTGTTGACCAACAAGTTGCACATAAAGAAACGTTTTTATTCACTCAAGTTGGTGGAAGGTTCATCTCTTAAAGAACACTTGACCACATTCAAAGAAACTATTTCTGGTCTAGAGACTTTAGAAGTAAAGTATGATAAAAAAAGATTTAAGAATAATTCTCTTATGTTCACTGTCTCTTCCTACTAATCTTTCAGGGACATAATCTTGTTTAGTTGAGAAACACTCACTGTTGAAGAGGTGTACAATGGCCTATACTCATTCGAAAAGATGGAGCATATTGTATCTGGTTTTGAGACCTAAGTTGTAATATCCTAAATTCGGATCTAGTAGTTAGGGTCGGTTTCAGGTCGATTTTCGGATTTTCGATAAAAATGAAAATTTTTCTAAAATTCATATTTTGGTTTTAAAAATATTTTGGAAAGGTTTTAAGTGATTTTATATGATTAATTTTAATTATGGAAGTTTAATTAAATGATTTGGTGACTGAATTAAAAGAATTGAAAATTATAATTTTGGTAATCATTTTATAAATTTTTACAATGTCGAAAGTCAATGAATCAATTACACCAAGGCTTATGTTTAGAGTTTTTCCTTCTAAATTAATTTTTTTTTAATTTTTCCTTTTTACCATTTTCCCGTCTAGATTTATTTTAATCTAAATTACATTTGCTTGTTTTCATTCACATACTTTTCATTTCATTCTTATTTTACATTTTAGTAACTTCTCTTAACTTCCTCCATTTTCTGTCGTTTTCTTCCAAACAAGCTGATCAATTCTTTCTCTCTTTCTTCTTGATTTCTAAATTCACTCATCTCAATCTTGATCTTAATTCTCAAGTTTCTCTTCTCTTTTATTCTTGTTTTTAAAGCTTGATCATAATGGAGTTCCATTGATTATCTCAATTTCAATCTATTTTCAGCAAGGTAAGGATCTTTTCCTTGGTTTTCTTTCAAGCTTCGAGGGCAAGTGATTAAGTGTTAATGATTCTATTGAATTATTGATTTAATTGAAAGGATTTCTAAGATTTCAATTAATTTTTGGAGCTAATTAATGTGGTAATTTCTTGAATTGGTTTTGAGGTTTTCTTAATGAAATTGATTGAGTTGTTTTTGGAGTGATTATAATCATATTAAATCAGTTTTTCATTTTCAAATGATTTGGATATTTAATTCTTGAAAACAATGTCAATTTTTGGTATTTTTGGGAATCCTAGAATTTAGGTTTGTAGATGTTAATTTGTGTGATTATAGCCGAGTTAGATGCTTATTATAGTTGTTGTTTATCAGCTTTTAGTGTAGAGTTTTGTGCGTTTTGTTTTGGAGTTTTCAGAGTGACGTATTGGTAAGATTTTCAGTATTTTGGACATTTGTGCTCTATTTTGGAAACAAAGGATTCTACTTTATTTTAGATTAGATTTTGATGTATTAATTTGCTTTGCAAGGTTCTTATTGTGTTGTTAGTTGAGAAAACTTTGTGCTTTGAGTTTGATGAACATTGAGGTAGTGTTTGGAAGTGTTTTCGTTTCCGGACAGTAAGGTGAGTGACTCTCATTCTTAGGAAATGAACATGATTGAAGGTTGAGGTTTATGTAGTGTTGCATTTGTAATTCCGATATATTATGTTATTTGGTTAATTATGATGATGGAATATGAATTATGTTGATTTATATATGATGCCACTTGTGTCAGAAATGAGAATTTGAATTATGAATATGATGTGTTGCAAATGATGCATAGGATTTTGGAAATGGTTTGTGAAAATTTTTATATATTCTAAATGTGAATTGGATGAGGAGAACTTTCTAATTGTCCAAATATGTGGGTTGATCATGACAACCATTCGTAAGTGTGTTTCAAAATGTATTTGAATCAATATGTGAAAACTATGTATTATTGATAACCGCTCTTGGGGAATTGGATTAATTGGCTATTGTTCTTAATAGGATCTTTGGATATGAAAGGCCGGCCTAGGAAAGAGTACTCTATGTGTTTTGTATTAGTGTGTGATTCGGGATTTTACGGGGTTTGAGTGGTACATTGAGCTTTGCTTCAAGAAGATACGTGGTAAGGTTAGGCATTGAGTTTGCTCTACAATTCGTATTTTTTGACCTATTTGAGTCCGTAAGAAAAACATGAGTTGTATGGAGTCTGTTTATCTAATGAGTGAGTTGTATTTTGAGCAAAAGTCGTTGATCTTAAAATAGAAAAATGTGTGTGATTGTGTGGTTTGCCAAAGAAGTTACTTGTGCATGTGTGCTTGTGATTGCTTTTAAACTATATGGTCCTTGATGTTTGTTTAATCTGGAAATCAAGTGATTTGGAAAACATTAGCTGATAATTCAAGCATGATATGTTGAATTATATGTATAGAGTAAAGAACAAGTTACGTATGAACATATATGATTGATCTTTATCTTGGTTATGTGCATTGCTTTGAATGTTAGTCGTTCACTGGGCTTTATAAGCTCACACTCGTTGTTAACATTTTTAAGAGGATTAGAGTCGAGTTTGGAGGTGAGGAGCTTGGCATCAATGTGATCAAGAAAGGATAAGGCCTAAAGCTATATGTATGTGGTTTATGGAAACTTTGTGTGGTAATTTTGGGACGTTTGGGACTTAGACCTATTATTCACTTTGTTGGACTTATAATGCTGGATTTTGGTTTGTAATAAGTGGATTTATGATTGGAACCTAATGTACGCTCAGGCATCTAACTCAAACTCCTGGATCGGGTATAGGGTGTTATATAAATAGAGGGTTTTGTGGTGTATAAATCGACTAGCTCAGACTATTGAAGAAAAGACAATCATTTTTATGATAATAAAAGAAGGGGCATATCAAAATCTTTCAAATGAGGAAAAACTTATCGCTTTTGTAAAAATAAAGATCGTATTAAAGTAGAGTGTTACAAGTTGTAGAATAAGATAAAAAGAGAGGTTGAAGAATATCCTGTCAAGATATAATAAAGATAAGAGGTTAAAGAACATCCTTTCAAATGAGGTAAAACTTATCGCTTTTGTAAAAATAAAGGTTGTATTAAAGTAGAGTGTTCCAAGTTGTAGAATAAGATAAAGAGTGTTACAAGCGTTTTTATGATAATAAAGGAAGGGGCATATCAAAATCTTTCAAATGAGGTAAAACTTATCGCTTTTGTAAAAATAAAGGTCGTATTAAAGTAAAGTGTTACAAGTTGTAGAATAAGATAAAGAGAGAGGTTGAAGAACATCCTGTCAAGAGATCTAACATTCTGAATGTTGTAGAAGTCGTTGAATGCAAACTCCTAGTGGTTTCTAACGACAATGCAAAAGTGAACGAGGAGTGGATCATTGACTCTGGGTATACCAATCACAAGTGTCCCAACTGCGATTGGTTTATGACCTATGAATTTGGGTTAGCAGGTATTGTATTGGTGGGTAATAATGCATCTTGTAATATTGTAGGGATTGACAGTGTCAAAGTTTAGATGCACGATGATGTTGTCAAAACCCTGAGTGATGTTTGCTGTATTTTAGATTTGAAATGTATATGTACTCTATTGTAGATGGAGTTTTGAAGGTTAACGAGGGTTTTCTTGTTGTGATGAAGGAAGAGAAAAAGAATAGAATGTTGTATATTTTCTAGGATTTTACATTTATTGAAGATACTACTATTATATCATTTTCATTGTTAGGGGAAGATATAACCAATCTTTGGCACATACACCTAGGACATATGAGCGAACTTAATATGTCAGAGTTGAGTAGAAGAGGTCTCCCTGATGGTTAATATTGCGTGTGTAAGGTACTATGCTATAGCATGCAAAATTGTGTAAGTATACATAATCAACAAGTAATATAGTAGTATTGTCTCCACAGGGATTGGAGGGATTTCCAAGTTAAGCTAATGCATTAAAATTCTAACTAATATAGTATAGTGTGGTATGAACAAGTGAGTTGGAAATGTTGTGGCAAATATTTAAGTGAAGTGGTGAGGTAAACAATAAAACAATGCTATGAAAAAATTGTGGAGTATTGGTATACAAGATAAGTCAACGATACAACCTCACACATATGAAACTCTCAAGAAGGATAAACGACTGAAAATGTTTAAAAATTTCCAATTAATACAATGCCCGATAGAGTTTACTAAGGTGTTTCTAGGTTATATCTAGTAAGAAACTTGACATTGAAAATGTTACAGTAATACCTCTCAACGTGAACCCTAGCATGATACTATCGATTAAGCCCTTCTCCTTTTAGTCGTTGAAACCCTCTCCTTATCTCTAAGGCAGATTAAAACCTCACCATCTAAGTTTAGCTCTATTTCTCAAGTTGATCTAGCTTAACTCTCTTGATATTAAGCATATATACTTAGAAAATGGCTAACTCTCGAAAGCTCTTACAAGTCTAAGCAATTAAAATATAAACAATGAGCAAAATATGTATATAAACTTGAAATGTTGCAGTAAAACATTTAAGAACGAAACATATTCATCAAAGATAAACCCAAGCCAACTTAAGTTAGTCCATGATTGGGTAGTTAACACTCATAATCATCCATTTAATACAACCCATATCTAGCAAAAGATTAAAAAAATAGATAACAACTAAAGGAGGAAGAAAACTCCCAAGCCAAGAATTGTCGTGGATTGTCATAAACCACCCAAGCACAACTGCTTCTCTCAAAGGCCAACAAACTTCATCCTCTTAGAGCTTCAACATTGGAGGTCGATGAAGAAGAGAAGAAGGAAGAGTGGCCACCTCCTACATTTTGTCTTTTATCTCATAAAATCCATCATCCTTTAATTATAGGGTATCTTTAACTATTTATATTGGGGGAATTTTCAAGGGTTTTGTGTTGAAATTCCCTTTGTACCCTAGGTATCATCCCTTTCAAGTGAAGGGTATGCAAGGATGGCATGCGGTCCTCACATGGTCAACTGGGCAGGGCATTCACTTGCAAACATGGACAGTTGGCAGCTCTTATAAAAATATCTTTATCCTTGTCTTTTTTTTGTCCAGGAAAGCCATCTAGAAATACTATGACATTTCACCAAATCTCCTCATCCAGAATTCTACTACAAATCATACTTCTCCCTTAGCTTTCTTCACATGCACATTGTCATCAATCAAGACCTTTCTTTTTAAGCAGCACCAATTTTAAAAAAAAATGCTGCAACAAAACTTTTCCACCAAAGGCAACTATATGACCTAAATGTAACTAAACGTTATGATAATGGTTTTTAGACAACCAATAACCTAAATAAAAAGGCACAAAATATAGCCTTTTTACGAAGTTATCAAACCTTTAAACTTAAGCTATTGCTTGTCCTCAAGCAATGAATAGTAGTCAACAGAAGAAAAATGTTATAGAAAAATTTAGATCATGGTAGTAATATGGCATAAAATTTTAACCCTCATAAACAAGTGGCTTTAACATGCTAGACTAGTTAAGAATTCAAGAACTTTTCCCTAGAACAAAATCCTCTATATGTGTGTGTCTGATTGTATCTAGTCTATGATTAACAAAGTTAGAAAGATTCTAATCAAGTTCTCTATTTTGCTATAGCATTTATTTAACTATTAAGCACAAGTTTACTCCCATTTTCTTAAGATTCAATTTTTTGGTACTGCTACAAGGGGAGTCAACATATCACACCTAGTTTCCTAGACTTGAAAATGAAGTGGAGCAAACACCCCATTCCCTGGCTTATTGAGTAGAGTTATCATGTGACTACTTTTATTCACTCATTTGTTATAGCTTCAATTTATTCAAGGGGGTTTCTAAGTAATGCCATAGTAAAGAGGAATGTCCCTCTACAGTATATCAAAGCATTTATTCACAGTTTAAAATTTTCAATAAACACAAGGGAGTTTAATTTAGCCTTTCAAGTTATCATTTATTATTTAAGTTCATTAACAATAATTTATGCTATTGCCTGCAAAAGTTCTTTCATAGAAAATTCTAATTTCCTTAAGCATAGAAAGTATACAATCGTGTATTGATTTGAACGCAAACAACCAAGTCTTAAAGTTGATTCTATCAATCTCAACAGTCATTTACAATCAATCACAACCATTAAAAAATTCATCATCATTGGGCATCATCAATTTATTCCAAAAATTAACTTACACCTAGCTAATGCCATAACAAAAATTCTACTAACAACTATCAACGCAAATGCCTAAGTATGAACACTACCTCCCTCAAACTTAAAGGATGTAGTGTCCTCAAATAAGGGTTGTTGTTACCTCAATTGAAGTTCTCCATGTAGTTGGTAGACTCATGGTTGTTAGGGCATTCACTCATATGGTGATTGCCATGACAAATTACGCAAGAAGAGTGTGTAATCTTGACTTCCTTCACTTTATTAGGACGTTGGAGATTCTTCAACATGTGGGTAATGACTGATAATTGAGTTGAAATAAATTCCTTATCATCGATTTCAAGTGATCTATGAGTATTTCTCCCCATTCCTAATCTTGAAGAAGAGAATAGATAGTCGTTATTCGCTATTTTATCAATGATGTCAAATTCTTCTTCACATGACTTGTCCAACAGGGTACCATTTGGTGCAACATCTAGCATCATCCTTGTTAGAGAATTCACACCATGGTAGAACATAACAACTTGCGTCCAATCGGGGAATCCATGGTTCATACATTTGTGTAGCAATACTTTGTATCAATCTCAACCCTCATACATTGACTTGTCATCAGCTTGACGAAAAGAAGCTATGTCATTTCTAAGTTGAGTGTTCATTTTGGGCATATTATGCCATACTAAAAAACTTTTGCACAAGTCTGACCATGATTTTATCGAACTGGATGGAACTCTACTAAGCCATGCTCTAGCTCGATCTTTCAAAGAATTTGGAAATAACTTCAATTTCAACACATCTTCATGCACACCTTGCTATCGAAAGGAGTCACTCACCTCTAAAAACACATGAATATATTGCCTTGTATCCTCATAAGGCGTACCACCTAACTATCCAATCGAGTTCAACATGTTGAACATCACTAATTTTAGCTTGAAATGGGCTACTGAATTGTTAAAGCTACAATCACGAGGTTGCGATTGTCCAACATGGGTGCTAAATAATCTCTAATAGTTTGTGGTCGAATTACAACCCTATCATTGTAAATTATTGCAACATTTGGAACTGTAAGATCATTCACTTGATTTTCAGCTCCGCCCATGATTCTTCGGGTCTTTTATGGGTCATGCAATAGAACAACACCTAAAAAAGGTAAACAAAAATATCAAGTTAGTCTATACAAATGAAGAAATAAAATAGTGCAAAAACTAAACTTAAAATCACCAATTGTCAATCCCTAGCAACGATTCCATAAACTTGATGCGTGTGTAATGTATTATGCTATGGAACACAAAATTGTGTAAGTATTATAATCAAACAAGTAATATAATAGTGAGTGAGTATCATCTCCATAGGGATTGAAGGGATTTCCAAGTTAAGCTAATGCACTAAAATTCTAACTAATATAGTATAATGTGGTATGAACTAGTGAGTTAGAAAAGTTGTGGCAAATATTTAAGTGAAGTGTTGAGGTAAATAATAAAAGAATATTATGGTAAAATTGTGTTGAGAACTGGGTATACAAGATAAGTCAATGATACGGCCTCACACCTGTGAAACTCTCAAGAAGGATAAACAATTAAGTCTATCATGGAATCCTATGTCTTATCATTATTGAATGCTTTAGCAATTTATAATTAAAACAATGCTCGATAGAGTTTACTAAGGTGTTTCTAGGCTATCTCTAGTACGAAACCCGATATTGAAAATACTACAGAAATACCTATCAACATGAACCCTAGCATGCTTTTATCAATTAAGCCATACTCATTTTAGTCGTTGAAACCCTCTTCTTATCTATAAGGTAGATTAGAACCTCACCATACCGGTTTAGCTCTATTGCTTACATCAATCTAGCCTAACTATCTCGATATTAAGATTTATACTTAGAAAATGGCTAACTCTAGAAAGCTCTTACAAGTTTAAGCAATTAAAATATAAACAATGAGTAAAACATGTATATAAACTAGAAATGTTGCAACAAAACATTTAAACACAAAACATATTCATTAAAGATAAACCCAAGCCAACTTAAGTTAGTTCATGGTTGGGTAATTATCATCCATAATCATCCATTTAATACAATCCATATCCAGTAAAATATAAATAAAATAAAGAACAACTAAAAGAGGAAGAAAACTCCCAAGTCAAGAGCCAGTGTGGATTGTCGTGAACCACCCAAGTATATATGCTTCAATTAAAAGCCAACAAGCTTCATCCTCTTGGAGCTTCAATAATTTTGGTCACCACGATGAAAAAGAGAAGAAGGAAGAGTGGCCACCTCCCACATATTTTCTCTTATCTCATAAAAACTATCCTCCTTTAAATGTAGGGTATCTTTAAATATTTATAGTGGGGGAATTTTCTAGGGTTTTATGACAAAATTATCTTTGTACCCTATGTATCGTCCCTTTCACGTGAAGGGTATGCAAGGCTGGCATGCGATCCTCACAAGGACTGTTGGTAGAGTATTCACGAGCAAACATGGATAGTTGGCAGATCTCATAAAAATATCTTCGTTCTTTTTGTCTTTTTATACCCAGAAAAGGCATCCAGAAATGCTATGGCATTTCACCAAATATCCTCATCTAGAATGCTATAGAATTTCACCAAATATCCTCATCCAGAATGCTACAGCAAGTCTATACTTCTCCCTTAGCTTTCTTCACATGCAAATCATCAGCAAAACAAGAACTTTCCCATTAAGGAACACCAATTTTCAAAAAAAAATATGTTGTAGCAAAACTTTTCCACCACATGCAACTATATAACCTAAATGCAACTAAATGCTAGGAAAATGTTTTTTTAGACAACCAATAACCTAAGAAAAAAGGCATAAAATATAACCTTTTTATGGAGTTATCAGTTAAAGAAATTTTATGGTACAATTTTATGAGAACTGCGTGTTCGGCCAAAAGAGGAGAGTCTGCTTTACCAAAGGGACCACGTTCATGCTGACTTATGGGAACCATATCAAGTATCCTCTCATGGAGGTGCAAACTACATGTTGAAAATCATCGATGACTATTCTAGAAAGGTTTGGTCATTCTTTATAAAACAAAAAAATTGATGCGATGGCCACATTCAAGAAATAAAAGATAATGGTTAAGAAATAGACTTAAAGGTAGTTTAAACATATTCATAGTAATAGTGGTTTAGAGTTTTATTCTAAAGAAATTAATTATTTATTCAAGAAAAAAGAGATTCTGAGACACTTAGTGGTCCTTCATACGCCAAAATAAAATGGTGCTACTGAGTCGATGAATAGAATGATAATGGATACGTTCATTATATGCTCTCTAATGTTGGTCTACCAAAGTTATTCTGGG
Source organism: Hibiscus syriacus (assembly GCF_006381635.1). NCBI lineage: Eukaryota > Viridiplantae > Streptophyta > Magnoliopsida > Malvales > Malvaceae > Hibiscus > Hibiscus syriacus. The sequence goes on along the minus strand of NW_024062775.1, from coordinate 2,184,610 downwards.
TTGAAGCGGTTTCACTAGCATGGTTATGATTAACAATTCTTCATCCAAAACCATTAACAAAAAGAATCTGTAAGAGTATAGTCTAGTAAGCATACAAATTATTCTGATTTGACGATATTTGATTATTTTACGTATGCTCATATAAACAATGGCAAATTAGAGCCTAAATCTATAAAGTGCATCTTCATAGGATATAAATCAGGCGTTAAAGGATATAAGTTATTGTGTCCTAAAATTAGAAAGATAGTTATTAGCACATATATGATATTCAATGAATATTCTATGTTTTGAGGACCACCCCTTAATAAAACTATCAAGAATTAATAGAAATTAGAGATTGCATAGAAGGTGGAGATTTATTTTAAAATAGGGTTTATATCTAACATACTCACAAAGAATAGAACTCGTTCGTAGTAATTTGATCCACCGTCGTCTATTGCATGAAATAAACCTATAAGAGAAATCAAGTGACCGTAAAGGTACTTAGAGGTTAATCTAGTCGCATACGCTCTGAGTGTTTTGGAAGAAATTGATGTGAACCAAGAGCCATCATCCTATTAAGAAGATGTTAGTTGTGAATACCCAGATAAGTGAATGATCGCAATTTAGGAGGAAATAGAGTCACTACACAAGAATAACACTTGAAATTTAGTGAAACTTCATAGCGAAAAGTAAGCCATTAGTGTAAGTGGATGTACAAAAAGAAAGAAGGAATTTTGAGAGTTGAAGAACCTAGATACAAGGGTAGAGTGATTGCGAAGGGGTTCAACCAAATCCATGATATTGACCTTTATCATGTGTTTTCTTGAGTGGTAAAGCATGTTAGATTAGATCTTTGCATGCGATAGTGGCTGTGTGAGACCTTGAGCTTGAGAAATTAGATATGAAAGTGATGTTCTTGCATGATTAACTAGAAAAAGACATTTATATGCAATAATAAAAGGTTTTTTGGTCTTAAGAAAGGAGGACCATGTTTGTTCATTGAATAAATCTCTTTATGGAGTTAGGTAGTACCCTAGAAAATGGTGTAAGAATTTTACTTTTTTATGGTTTCTCTTGGTTTTAAGCGAAGCAATTTTGAAAACTGCGTTTACTTCAAAAATAATCATGAATGTTCGTTTATGCATATGCTTCTTTATGTTGATAATTGCGAATAATAAAGAAGAGATTAGACATGTGAAAAATCAACTTAATAAGGAGTTTAAGATGAGTGATCTAAGTTCTGCACATAAGATACTAGAAATAGATATTAGAAGAGATAAAAAATAGGTAAATTATAACTAAGTAAAAAGGGGTTTATCGAAAAAGTTTTTCATAGGTTTAACATGTAGAGTGCGAAGCCTGTAAGAACTTCACTGGCAACTCCCTTAAGACTTTATTGAATTGTTCACCAAAATCAAATACAAAGGCAGAGTAAATGTCATATGTTCCATATTCTAGTGCGGTGAGATCTTTAATGTATGTTATGATTTGAACATATCCAAACTTAGCATACATAGATAGTTTAGAGAGTAAATACATGTCAGATGTCATTAAAGAATATTAAAAGGTTTCTCAATGGATTTTAAGTATCTTTGTTGTACTCGTGATGTTTGCTTACAATTTGGATGAACAAGAGATGGAGTTGTAGGGTACGTAGGTTTTTATTTTACGCGAGATCTTGATAAGAAGAGATCACTTACGTGGCATGTCTTTGTGGTTGGAGGATATGCCATTAGTTGGAAATTTACTCTGTGGAGCACAATTACCTTGTCAACTACTGAAGTGGGTACATAACGATCTTTGAAGTTTGTAAAACATGATTTTCTATAAAAGTTAGAGTGTTATATTATTAATGAAAGATCAAATGTTTCATGAGTGAACAAAACATATTGATATATGCTATCACTTTGTGTGTGATGTAATTGCTCTAGGTGATATTATTGTGAGCAAAGCCATCACTCATATAATCCTGCAGACATGATGACCAAATCTCTCCCACAACCAAGTTTAATCATTGCTTGGACTTGGTCGATGTCCATTATTAAATATTACCTCTTTGATGGATGTTGTGGAAGAGGTGGTAACCTGTTTTTTTAAAGTAAATAATTGTTTTTGTTAAGTTTAGGTGCCTCATCAAATTTGAGTGTTTTATCTCGAAACCTTCACACTTTCATAATTTGCGTCAAGTTTTTCTTTCTCCAAAATCCTCTTGTACTTTCTTATTTAATATCAGTGAAAATATTCTCCTCTACATGTGGTTTTTTCTCTTTTGGATTTTCCACATAAATCTTGGTGTTCTTTGTTTTTCTTTTTCGATCGTGTTTATTTGTTTCATGATAATCATTATGATATTATAATAGTAAACTATAAACATGATCTATAACATCCCAAACTACAGGTTAGTGACCAAATTATAAAAGTTTAAAAGTTAGTGATTAAAGTAGAATTTATTAAAAAGTTTAGAGATTTAAAGTGATATATTCTGGTATTGGATTAAATTATGAGGAATGAAAGTATGAAGGGTAAGGTGGTCTTTTAATGTAAAATATATTTATCTTTTATTTAAGAGATAAGCATTGGGGGTGAAGGAGTATTTGGAAGCTTATATCATTACTTTCTTTTCCTTCTTCTTCTCTCCGTAAGTCTCCATTAAAGGTGAATTTTCTTGTTAGCTGATTATTTGTTGATTTAAAGTATGGGTTTTGATCCTTGGGTAATACTTAAGCTTAAGGAAAGCTTAAGTTGTCTTAAAATCAAAAGATGAAGAAGTTATGAAAGATTAAAGAGAAGTGGTTTTTAAGGTAATTTATGGAAAAGAGTTAATAAAGGAACTTTGAGATGGAATTTGACTTTTCATAGGTATGAATAAGAAGTTATATGTGTTAGAAATAAGTTTGGATTACATGGAAAATTTAGTAAGATTCTTAGTTTTAAGAATCTGAATGATATATGGGAGATAATAAAGTGTAGGAATGATATAAGTTAGTTAAAATGGTTGTAGTTGAGTTTGGTTGTATGAAAGGAGCTTTGTATGAGGAAATTCAATGAAGAGTTGATAAATTTTCGGGTGAAAAAGCCTATTTTGGGCAGTGTGTATCGGTACCCTATGTATGTGTACCGATACCCTCTTGAACGAAAAATCACAGAATGTAATAATGGTGCTGATACCTTAAGGAGTGTATCGATACCCCCTGAAGGAAAAAGTGAATTTTGGTTCATTAAATTCGTTTAAGTTATTAGCATCAAATTACAAGGTATAGATATATGATAATTACCTTAAAATGTATGATTGTGTAGATATCGAGCACAAGCAAGTTCTGAAACGACTACAAAGTTAGGATCAATCCAAAGGGATAAATCATAGAAGTGGATTTCGATATATAAAGTGTCAAGGTGAGAGCAATTTAATTTGTACTTATGTTATTGAGGAAACATTGGCTTGCGATGAGCCAGTGACGGAGTTACTATGGTAAAAGGTGACTCCTGAAATATTATTTGAATTGTGATTGATATGATGCTTAGGTGAGCACGAATACATGAGTACATGGAAATATGTGCCATATGTTATTATATGTGATATGTGATACTGAACTACATAACTATATGAAAATATGACATAAGTTATCTGGAATTGATACATGAAATATATGGAAGTATGTACATGAATATATGCATAAGTTTATATGTTATGTGATTACATGCACATGTGATACATGTTATATGATATGAAACAAATGTTTACACATACATATGTATATGATAGAAGAAAAGAAATATGTGATTATAAGAGCAATGATATGAATGCATGAATAAATGAAGCATAATGATAGTGCCCATACTATGTGATATGAGAGCTAGGGGCATAGTTGGCATGCCAAGAGTTGAGGGTTTACCTATGTTCTTGGGACATATGGACTGTTTACCTATGTTCTTCGGTACATATGGACTGCTTACCTATGTTCTTCGAAACATATGGACTGATTACCTAGATTCTTCGGGATCTATGGACTAGTCCTTCGGGATATTTATACGAGCTGTGGTGATAGCATAGTGGTGCACAACCTCAATGTACTCACATACCTTAAGTTCTCAGAAGTTTACATGGGCTTTAAAGATAGTAAATAAATCAATTGATATGATCATATGTGTCCTCTGTTGTGAAATGATATGTATGTTCGAATGTGAGTATAAAAATGTTCAGTATATGCTTATATGATAAAAAGATAATTAGTGATAATAATATAAGTACTGATAAGCATGTTAATGATATATATATATGTGTGTATTGGTTATATGAAAGGATATATGCTTTTTTATGATATTAAAGTATGAATTGTTTATGCATTGATATGAGTAGAGTAATATTACATGTTTTTCATGACTCACTAAGTTTATGACTTAGCATGTAAGTGATTTACATGTAAGTACTGAGAAGCGGGAGGGTCAAAGCTAAGTTCAAAGGAACAACATATCTCCACTCAAAGATCAGATCAAAAGTAAATTACACAGTACGTCTTGTTATATGATAAATAGGTTGGCATGTAAACAAAGTCGGTAAATTAAGTATGTATGCTCTGATTGAGTTTTGTAATGTTTTAAACATATTTATGTAAATGGTAACTGTAAGTGATGAAAGTTTAAATTTTTAGGAGTTTTATATATGTTTAGCCGAAATTACTGTAGTAGGGTATCGATACACTATAGGAGATTATCGATACCCCTATAGTATTCTGGAAATTTTTTAGCATCGGTACTGTCATGCCATTGTACATTACTATTCACGGTACTATTTGCACAGTATCAGTACTATTTATATAATATAGTATTATTCATAAAAATGTTTTTTTTTCCTTAAATTTGTTATAACGAACATAATTCAACAATATATTATCGTATTTTTATATATAAGTTCAAATGTTCTATTATTTTGTAAGAATATTGTTTTAAAAAGTCAATGTGACATCTCGGACTCGTATCTAGGTCGGGTACGGGTTGGGGGTTACATGATCACTTAACTATTATCCCTTTTGTAGTTTGATTATCAATCTTTCAATTTTATTAATCAGACAACTTAACTATTTAAGTGTTTCAATCAAACTACATGCCATTAATATTTAATGGAAGAGATGATGTGGTGATTAAAAAATTGATATAAATACATGTGGTCCTTATTACCTACATGCCATTAATATTTAATGGAAGAGATGATGTGGTGATTAAAAAATTGATATAAATATATGTGGTCCTTATTACTGACATATTCTATCAACTTGATCATAATTTTAATCCAATTTAAAAAAAATAGTCTATTTAGTTTAAAAAATCTTTTATTCAGTCAGATGTGACACATGTTATCATATAATTTTAAAAAAAATATAAATGAATGATTCTTATACCTTATAAGGGCTCAAATATATATCTATAAGAGAAATGTTTAATACGCTTACAATTGGGTTAAATGTGATTTGTGGTTATGGTCTAAAATAAATTTTACATACCTTGATACATTCATCACAAGTCTCACGTCAAAGGAAGATGGACTAACGCTTCTAAGTGATCCACACAACAAAGCTTTGGAAAACAAGAACAACATACCAACAGACTTACGACTGCTTTTTGAATGGTATCCCAATGTTATTTGGTCAACATGTCTTCTGAAGTTACGACCTTCTGTCTCTTATCTTTCTAACAGTTCTTGAATTGTCTCAATCCGATATTGGGAGCTCAAGATATGACCATTTTAGTGAAGACATTGTTTGTAGAAAATCCTATATGGGATTTATACGAGATTTTATAAATATTACGAATTTTCAATATATTTATTGATTAATTTTAATATAATTTAATATAGTATGATATATTTTCTTTTAGGATTATATTTATTATTTTAATATAAATTAATATAAATTTAAAACAATTATATTTAGTTTATTTTTATTAGGACATCTTTATTTATTTCATAGTTAGGTTAAAACAAGGATTCCTCCTCTCCTATATAAACAAGGCTCCTCCCACAATTGTAAACAAATCATATTTTCTTTGAATAAGAATACAACGCGAGTACGTTTTTGCAAGAGCTGATTGTCTTGTGCCTTCGAAGAATCTTTTCCTTTAAGTTATTCCAAGTTCTTGAGAGAGAGATCTTCACACTTTAGTTTGTCTTCTCATTACGATTAGGAGGGTTGGTTGGAGACGTATTGTCGAGTTTGTCTTTTCATTGCGACTATGAGGGTTCGGTAGGACATATCCATGTTTATTCCATCTCCATAAAAAATCATCTTCTTTCTTCATTATCATGACATCACCATTATCAAAACCCTAGGGTTTGTGTTATCCTCATACCTATCGGGAGTAAATTTTCAATTCACTTTTTACGAAGATCTAACTGTCATAATTTTGATCTATCTTCTTCTTTGAAATCATTATCTCATTATCTTTACAACGATTATTCATCCATCAAATTCCATCCACAATATCCCCTTCCCGCCCATCACAAGGGAAGATAAGTTAATTCCTTTAATTACATGCTTTGTATTTTTGTTTATTTTCATTACATTGTTTTTGTTTTGTCCTTATATCATTATAATTCTATTACCCTTGTTTTTATTTTCTTAACCTATTTTTATTGTTTTAAATTTAGTAATCCAAAGCCCAAACTCAATTACTTTGTTACCGCCCACATTCCCCTTTATCTCCTCATTCTTTGATCGAGTTTAGAGCTTTCTAGGTTTGATTCATCGACAAAGAGCAACGATCATAATCCGATGCCTTCTCTCTATCAATTGGTATCATATTTGGGATAATTATTGGAGAGAATCAAGTGTTCTTGATTGTTCTTACAAGCATACATTGTCAAGGTACCCCAACGGAGCTAGTTGAGACAAGTTCATCATTTTCAAGTTCTTTTCAATTTATTTTAGTTTAGTTTCAATTCCTCCTTTTTAGTTTGCTATTTTTTATCAAAAAGAAAAGAAAAAGGAAAAATAAAAAGGCACAAAAAATAAAAAAAGCAAAAAAATCCAGAAAACACAAACGAAGGAATTTGAGACTAATTTTTTTACAGGTACTTGTCTTATCCATATATAAATCTCCAATTCAAATTTCAGACCAATCGAACTTTATTTTACCCCTCTAATCTATCGTTCGAGATTGTTTAGCAGATTTGAGCACTGGTTCTCGTCAAAGTTTTTAGAATTTTCCAAGATACACTCAGTGTAAGACATCAAAAAAATTTCAGAATATTTGGAGATCAGCAACCCCCTAAAAGGCATTGCTAAATTGATCCAACCAATCAATGTTTTTTCGGGTTTAGTTTTTCCAACTTTTTCCTCTACTTTTATTACTTTAGGTTCTTTTGTCTTACCTTTTATCATTCATCTACATCATCTAACACATTTTCTTCCTTGTGTTAGTAGGATTAAAGAGTTTGCATACTTCTTATTACTTGCATTCTCATTCTCTTAGAGTCTTAACTTTCTTTGGCCTCTTAGAACCCTTAAGTAACATTTTCTTTCTTTGCTAATGATTGAACTCTGATACGAACATTGGAAAGCATTTTGGAGAAGAAAGTTTTAAAGAGTAAAAAATCGGCTTTCTTGCCTCTCGTTGTTTTACTTCCTTAGAGTGACTTGTGAGGTTTCGTTTTTTTTCACTTTTAAATTTTTCTTTGAGTGTTGTGATTTTAGGATAGGAAAATAAGCTACTTTGATTAATACATTAGAAAAACTATTGAATGTTGCAAATCAACAGTCCATATTACTACAGGGAATTCAACAATGATTTTATGAACTTCTGACTAATCTCACCATGAGAAGAAAACAAGACGCCAATGATCAACCAAGATTTCATTGGCCGAACCTTTTTGCTAAACCAAAGTTCACAATTCCACAATTCAAAGGAGATTATGAACCAGACGGCTACATAGATTGGGAGAGAAAAGTTGTCCGCATGTTATTTCACTGCAATTCTCAAGGGAAAAACATGTACCATTGATCACCTCAGAATTCCAAGGTTATGCTCTCACTTGGTGGAAGCAAACACAAAAGACGATACAAGGGTTTTGAATGCCATACATAATGTCTTATACATATCTTTAACAAGTAATGAGAAAACGTTTTATCCCGACAGACTACATTCGTGAAGTTAAACAACGACTTCATTGGCTTCGGTAAGACAAAAGATCAGTAGAAGACTACTACAAGGAGATAACATCCTTAATAAATCGTGCGGACATATATGAAATAGAAGGATATATAGTGAATAGATTTTTCATCGGCTTGTATCCAAACATTATTGATCTTCTTAACTTGCATGGTTATAAAAGCCTTGAAGATACACTAAAAAAAGCAACGATAATCGAATCACAACTTCAAATGAAGTATTGCTTCAGAGAACTTACCAAGGTACTTCATCTATTTACAAAGGTAATTCATCTACCTACCAAGCTACTTTTTTTACTTACCAAGGTAATACATCTACTTCCACTTCTTCTTCTACTCCACTTTCTACCACATATACTGAATCGAACAATGACATCGATGAATACGATGCTAGCAGCATTATAATCGAAGATACCCAAGGTAATTCATCTACTTCCACTTCATCTTCTACTCCAACTTCTACTGAGGATACTTAATCGAATAATGAAATCAATGAATATGATGCTAGTAGTATTATAATAGAAGATACCAATCTTTAGTCACTTAGCCTTACACCATTGGAATGAAAAGATGTAATTGACAGTCATGTGATGAATTTGTTTAAGGAGAGAAGGAAACAAAAAAAAAAGAGAAAAAGACACTAAAAAGAGACAAAAATAAAAGAGGTCACAACCCATAAAAGCTAAGAAAATAACCCACAGGAGGTGAGTGAACCTAATTGTGAGAAGAAAAGAGTGACTCAAAATCTAGGTGTGAGCACAAAGGAATTGAGAGAACCTTCTTCACAAAAAGCCTTTCATCCTTGTTCGCTTAAGAGATTTTTCTAGTTTGTTTATGTCTCTTTTACAGGATTTTTGAGAAGTATTAGGTGATCCACCTAATGGATTACCACCGAAAAGATGGAAACAATATCAACTTGATCTAATTCAAGGGTTCCATCACACCTCATCGAGCAAACAATCTCGGAGAAACCAAAGGGTTAGATTTGCTGCAAAAAGGTTTCATCTAGGAAAACCTTAGTCATTGTGCCATCTTAGTGATGAAAAAAGACCTAAACCACACCAAAGGTTAGTATGTTGTTTACTTTGATGATATTCTTATCTACTCAACTTCTCTTGATTTTCATCTCTCCCACTTTCGCTCGTTTCTTGATGTTTTCTAATGAGAACAATTTTATGCTAACATGGACAAGTACTTGTTTTGTAAGCTTATCTTTTTAGGCTTTATAATAAGTGCATAAAGAATCCATGTCGATGTTGAAAAGCTAAAGGCAATTCAAGAATGGCCCACGCCATCTTTCATACCCGAGGTAATATCTTTCCATGGCTTAGCAAGCTTTTACCTCCGCTTTGTCAAAGATTTCTCTAACATGTCACCTTTGACGGAAATCACAAAAATTTGGTTGAATTCAAATGGGGACAACAAAAATAAGAAGCATTCAAACTTCTTAAAGATATGTTATGTTTTGACCCTATTTTTCATCTTCCCGATTGTTCTAATACTTTCGAGCTAAAATGTGATGCTTCAGTTATAGGCATAGGTGCAATTCTTATGTAGGAAAAATAACCTATCGCTTACTTCACCGAGAAGTTCAAAGCTACATAATTGAATCATTATACCTATGAAAAAAAACTTCTATATTAGTTCATGCACTCGAAGTATGAAAACATTATCTTCTTCCTACAAAGTTTTTCATACACACTAACCATAAATTCTTTAAGTGGTTAAAAAGTCGAGGTAAGAAAACATAGTAGAAGATGCATTATCCCGATGGTACACTCTACCTATCAAACTCATACTACTATTTCGAGAATCGAACATATTACATATGCATATCATGATGACTCGAATATTTCTGAAATATATACTTATTCATTTAAAAGTGTTTTTCATGAGTTTTATTTTGTAGATGGATTTTCGTTTAAACTGAACAGGTATGCAGCCCACAAAGCTCCTCATGAGAATTCTCAACTCATGAGCCACACTTAGGAGACTTCATGGATTACTTTCACGAACTGCTTGATATTATTCTTAAACACTCTTTCTTGCCACACAAGAGTAAAACCATGGAAATGACATATGAGGCAATCACCTAATTTCAAGACTTGTGTTCAAAAGAGGATTTCAAGACAAGGAAGAAACCTCTACAAAAGTGACTAATGACACATCAAATTGATCAGAGTAAGTATTTCACAAGTTGTTCTTGCCATATACATCTAATTCTCTTTCTCTTGAATTTCACAAGTTGTTCTTCCCATATACATCTAATTCTCTTTCTATACAAAAGTGACTAATGACACAACAAGGATTCCTCATTCTCACCTATATAAAGGAGGCTCCTACCCCATTGTAAACACATCATCTTTTCTTTGAAGAACAATACAACGTGGGTTCATTTTTGCAAGAGCTGATTTCCTTGTGCCTTCAAAACATCTTTTCCTTTAAGTTCTTCCAAGTTCTTGAGAGAGAGATCTTCACACTCCGGTTTTCCTTCTCATTGCGATTAGGAGGGCTAGTTAGAGTCGTATTGCCGAGTTTACCTTTTCATTGCGACTAGAAGAGTTCGGTAGGACATATCCATATATATATATATATATATATATATTCTATCTTTATAAAACATCATCTTCTTTCTCCATTGTCCCGCCATCACCATTATTAAAACCCTAGGGTTTGTGTTATCCTCATACCTACCGGGGGTAAATTTTCAATTCACTTTTTACGAAGATCCAACCTTTAGAATTATGATCCGTCTTTTTCGTTGAAATCCTTATCTCGTTATCTTTCCAATGAGTAGTCATCCATCAAAATCTATCCACAATAGCCCCTTGCCACCCATCATAAGGGAAGTTAAGTTAATTCCTTTTATTACACACTTTTCTTTTAGTTTGTTTTTATTACCTTGTTTTTCTTTTGTCCTTATTTTATTAGAATTTTATTGCCCTTGTTTTTATTGTCTTAACCTATTCTTTTTGTCTTAAATTTAGCAATCCAAAGCCCAAACTCAATTACTTTACTGTCGCCCACATTCCCCCTTCATCCCTCGTTCTTTAATCGAGTCTATAGTTTTCTAGGTTTGATTCCTCGACGAAGAACAACGATCATCATCTGTTGCCGCCGCTCAATCATATCTTGTAATGGTATGAATTTTATAATGTTTGCTTCGACAAGTTATAGAAGTATGATACATTATATAAAATGTATAATATTAAAATTCATCCTCAATATGTTTCATTCAATAATTACTTTGAACTTTTTTTAAAATTAATTCTTAATAATCGTTTTGGATTAGAAAGTTTTTTTATAATTTTTTAATTAGCTAACAAATAACATCTAAATTACCAACTAGACAAATATGTGTAAAATAAATTATTGATGTGATATTATCGCATGTAACTAATTATTCAATCATGTGATATAATATTTTATGTTGTAATCAACTTTTTATTCATTAAATTAATTAAATATAATAATATTTTTGTTAAATTAATCACTATCAATTAAAATATGACACATGTATTTAGGAATGGACCGGAAGGGGACGGGCAGTTGCCCCTGAAAATTTAAATTACTATATATTTTAGATTTTTTATGTATTTTCTATTGAAAATATATTTTTCCCTAAAAATTTTTAAATTCAAGTTCGTGCCTAGAATTTTAAAATTTCAATTCGCCCCTCTAACATAAAATTATGCGTCGGCCATGTATGTATTGATTGAAATTAAAATAATTTTTTTAGTGAACTGATTGATTTTTAACTGGACTAAGCTTGTATAAGATTTATCTAAGTTAACTAACCTCTATTTAAAAAGGATCATTTTTGACTCAAAGTAAAACATTAAGAATAAAAAAATTAAAAATATATAAACTAAAGTTATTGTTCGATTAAATATCGAGGGTTAATTTTAATATTGTGCTTTTATAAATTTATCGAGGGTTAAAGTAAGGTAGTGTGTACGAGTATGTTGAAGCCCAAAAGTTCGTTTCATGTCTCGATACTCTCATAAGTCACATTTTTTTCTCCAATTACTTCTTAAAGAGATTTTTTAACGAGACTCGTATTCATATATCAGTTTTGCATATATTCTTCTGTTTATTATACAAAACATTCCTTTTAAAAACAAATCTTTTTAAAATGATTATTGATAAGCAAATGATTGAAAGTAAACCAAATATTTGAGCAAGCCCAAGCATGAATGTTTGAAAGTCCAATTTTCGGGTTAAATTGAAATATAAAAAAGAAAGCCATCTGCAGTGTTATGGGCCGATATCCACTAATCAATATAATTATTATTATTGAAGGAATTTTTTAATAAAATCAATACATCTTTACTTAGGCAATAAATAAAAGGAGATATGTGTGAAAGCATAAAAAGAAATTCAAAATTTTATGAGATTATTTAGTATATTAGCCATGTAAAATTTAAACTTCATAAATCGAACAATTTCTATATGAGGGAGAAGGAAGAGAAATCTTACTTTATCAAGGATAAAGACTTTATGCCCATGGAAAATACTATAAATTCTAGCTGGTGTATCAAACGCTTATTGAAACTCAGAGAAAATGCCATCCCTATTTTATGTACAGGTACACAAAAGACAAATGACTTTGGAAAAGACTTCGGGTAAAAAGAGCAAAAGTCTTATGGCACAAATTGATATAGTTTCCATTAAACATTCCAAAACATAGCATGATTACATGGATTGCGCTTCTTGACAGACTCCCAACTAAAGATAGACTTTTTAGAATGGGAATCAATACTGACAACTCATGTATATTATGCAATGAGGCTACGGAGACTAGGGACCACCTGTTCAGCGAATGCCCTCACGCAGTTTCCTTGTGGAAAGATATCCTAAACCTCTCCGACTTACGCACTCCTCCTTTACGATGGGTGAGCATGTTAGACTGGGCCTGTACCACTTGGAAAGGTAAATCCCTCCTCACTACTATCTTGAAACTTGCTTGGTGCACTTTAATCTATTCATTGTGGGAGGAAAGAAACATAAGACTATTCCAAGGTAACAAAAGAAGTGTGAAAGAAATGTTGAACTCTATTAAGGAGATTGTACGTATCCAGTTAAGAGGAAGGAACATAAATAGATTAGATAATATTAATATTTATCTTTGTAATCGTTGGGGTGTTGATCATCAAATAATATTGTAAGTAGGAAGTCCATTATCCCAATGTTGGGATAATATTTTGTATCCTTTATCCCATTGTTGGGATTTTTTTCTGCAGAAGAATTCTGCATCTTGGATAATAAAATTAAATTTATCCAAAAAAAAAAAAAGAAATCTTACTTTTGATGAATATTGAACCTACAATTTAGGGAGGAGAAAATTTGTCAACTTAGGGCTTTCAACCAATTGTACAATTATAAACATGTTTGTACAATTAAAATAAATGATAAGGTTATAAGCCTACTTGTACAGTTAAAATTCTACACTATCAATATACCTAATCGTAATCCATCATATATATGATCCATGCAGCTGGAAGAGAAGTTAAAAGTGGCATGATATTATACACGTAAAATAAATTTTTAAAAAAACTTCGTGTACTATATTTATACTAAAAAATTTGTATCGTATTTTAAAAAAATCAACTCAATCAATTTGAATTGTGAAAAAGAAATTCCGGGTTCTAATATCCTCTTTTCTTCTACTTGTGAATTTTCTGTGCTGAGTTTTCTATGACATTTTCTAGGAAAGATCCTAAAACACAAGCCATCACAAAAGCTCAACAATGAGTGTACGTAGGGCAGGGAGTGAGTGTTTTCCATTTATTTATATAAGAAAAAGAAAGCAAATCGGTTTTAAAGTGCTTTTGAAACAGTGTTGGATTAAAGGCTGAAAGCTTTAACAATAACATTTCACTGTTTATATACACAACAAATGGGGTGTGGAACTTTACAACGGTCTTATTAGTTATTAGTAAGGGCAGTTATTAAACTTCAAGTATAAAAGAATATTAAATATGATGATAAGACGTAGTGTAATTTCATATAGAGTATTTAAGTTCAAACCAACATTATTAAAAGATAATTACAAATATCAAACAAACCCGTAAGGTATAAAAAAGTTACTACTTAAATTAATTAACTAGAAAAATAAAGTTGGGGTTTAGTGTTTAATTATTAGATTAATGGGATTCTTAAGTGTATATTCTGCTTTAACAACTTAAATGTAGTATTAAAGTAATGCAATTTTTTGCAATACTTTCTCAAAGCAAAGTCTCTTTAAACTTGCAATCCCCCCACAATCACCACACGAATAAAAAAATATATGATATATATATATATATATATATATGATTAACGTAAATCACGTTAGACAGGGTTGCACCGAAAATTATTAGCCTTTAACTTGCTTTATATTTTTATGAAGTGTAAAGGAAGACGAAGGTGGCATATGGTGTAAAGAAGAAACACGTGGTTCCATGAGATGAAACAAAATTTGTCTACTTTTTTCTTCTTCTCTAAATTGTATTAAAATAAATGGAGAAAGCCTAAGTTCAAATATTAACAAATAATTAATAGAAAAATAATAAAATATAAAATGTGAAATGAGTATTAAAAAATTGAACGTGTTTTCATGCATGTTACTGTAGAGAATGGAACCGTGAACTGTGTTACAGGTCGTAACTTGTTATTTTTGTCCAAATAATTACTAAAAAAAATAAGTAGCTTGTATTGCGTAGAAAATGATGACAATGAGAGGAAGTATCACGTGCGGTAGCCTTAATATATGGTTAAGAAAAGACGCTATTAATTTTATTTTTTTAATAAAACCGTTAAAAAATTATCGAAAACATTATTATTTCTACCGGTTTTGTTATTATTGGGCATTTTACCGGAAATGTTAAAAAACAATAATGTTTTAGGTAAAAATAATAATGTTTTATGTAATTTTTTACTGGTTTTATTAAAAAAATAATAACAAAACCAGTAACATTTTTTCTTAACCGTATATTAAAGCTGCCGCACCGTAGAATTTTCCACCAATGAGGCATCAAAACATGGGCAATTATTCGTCTCTTTTTGAATCATCAGTCTCTTTCATGGCTTCATTGAGATGCTGACACAGTTTGGAAGAAAGGACCCAATTTCCACATCGGCACCACCCGATGTTTTGATAGAAAATTTTGTATCTAAACATATTAAAAATTTGTTTATTTTAAAATATTCCTTAAACATTCTAATAAAATTTATTTCTATAATACAAATCTTAAAATTTATAGAAATCACGAAAAAATTATATATCTTTAAATAATTTTTATAATTCTAAAATTTATGACTTATTTTATATTTATAAAAATAAATTTAATCATTAAATAAATTTAATCATCAAATCATTTTAAACAATTAAGATGACATCTAATTCAATTATCAAATAAAATTTGAGTTAATACATTACAACTAATACATGCGTATATCGTTAATAATTAGCTGGTATAGTGTGATGAGATACTAAATCCTTTAAACAAGATTTGGAATTTGAATCCTGACGTTTACGAATGTAGAAAATTAGGTTGACAGAGTTGTCTTCTTTTCTGTAATATTCGATCTAAATTAATCGATCAATAAATCAATTACAAGTGATTACACAACAAAAATACATTTAGATATATTTTTACGAAAATATATATGTATAATGTTAATATGTATAATATAATATATCAATGTATTGTTATTCAAAATAATAATAATATTTGGTTTATCAAAAAACTATTTGACGATTATCGATATTTCTTTGCGCTAAGATAGTGGCATTGGCTTTCTAGTTAATTGCTGTATAATTTTAATAGTTATTATATATATTTTAATGTGTTTATAATAATGTATTCACTTGTTTTTTTATGATAAAAGGATGTTATGATTAACGGTATTTTCGGGCTCTTAATATAAGTTTTTTCCATGGGTCTTTTTTTTAATATGTAATTCTTTGCGATTTCTTAATTGCTTTTTTTTTAATGTTTGATTTCTTCGTTTGTTTATATCTTATATTTCATTGGTTGTAGGATATTTGTTCCAAATGAGACTGCAATTAGAGAGAGAATTGATTTTTCATTAGTCCATTTTAGTTATTTTTCAGAATTTTCTTTTATGTGTAATATTCAGAAACGTCGGAATAATATGTCTATGTATGTCGTTGTCTCAACTATCTATACTTTTACTCATTAGACTATTATTGATCACTCATTATCATATTTTACTTATGATAGTTATAATTGTATTTATTCAATTGATTAAAGAATATATCAAAGTCCTAGTTTCAAAAAAGTAAAATAATATAATATATCGGTATATTTCAGTATAAACACTGCAATGGCTCGAGCTTCAAGGTGGGGACCGATTCCCCAATGCATCATTCGCGTTGCAAATCTATTTTCTATATATTGCCAAGTATTTGACACGTATTGGTATAGGACCATTTCCTCTCTCAATCGATCTAACATGTACCCTGACAACTCCATGCCCCAAAATTCCACTCCCTTTGGCAGGTTATGAATGTAGGCCTATATTTCAAAACAATATAGTACAAGTAAATATACATGCATCGCCATTTATGACGAGTATGGCCTAGTTATTTTAATGCTCATAGGGAAAGTAGTACATCTATTATGAGTATGGCCTAAGCTTGTATTCGGGATAATGTTAAAAAGTTTTACCACTTCTAAAACTTCCTAATGGTTCATTAAGATAGATTATTACTGTTATTTTATTGTTCGAGTCATATGTTTGAACTATAAAATTTAATTGTTTATAAATTTATAATATATGAAAGATATTTATTCGAATTCTAATTGGAAATTAAGTTTAATTTTGTTTTGAAGATTACTGAATAACTAAAGTTATTTAATTAAAAATTCTTAAGAAAAAAGGTTTTTGGTGACCGAATATTTGACTTTATAAATATAGAATATGTTTGTTTTTAAAATTATAAGAGATAATAATTTTAGAAAGATAATTTTTTTTTGTTGTCTCTACAACTTTTGAGACATTACAGTACATGAGCTATCATTTATTTATATAGGACATGATCTTTACATTTATAATATATTGTTATTCTTTTCATTCGTAAAAGTAAGCAAGATTAAATTGTATTAAATCTTACGTCTTATATATGTTCTATTTTATATTATAGCACTTCAATTATTTTGTCATCTACAAATTTCTAGCAGCGTGTCTGTATAACAATAATTTGTATCGGTAAGAGATATGAATTGTCCTAAAAAATGCTAAGCAACCAAGAAAAAGAAGGCGAGGGGTGTGCCTGCCATTGTCAATAATTGAGGCTTTACCAAGACTTAGTTTAATTCAGTTAAAACACCAATCATGGGAATTGGATCAGTCTAGTGGGATTCCATCTTTCCACGCACATAATGAAGTGAGTTTGTCCCCAAGAATACCAAGCAACCATGTTCATGTCCTTGTTCAAGAAATCCATGTTTCTTTGTTCTCTCTCACATCAAACAAGCCTTTTAAGTGGATTCCAACTCCTCATTTAACACAAACGATTCCCAACCTTAGTAGTGCGTTTCCCTTTCAAAAACCTAACCCCTAAAGATTATTATTTCCCCTTTCAAAACAAAGGGAGCCCCTAAATAACAACAAATCTATGCACTCAATGGGGTAACCCCTGTTGTTCTGTCACAGGGACCAATTATGTATTTCATAATCGTTTTAAATTTCTTTTTGAATTCAGATTCGAATAATTTATCATGTGTATTTTAATATCAAATTTACAATGCCAACTCAAGTCTTAAAAGAGTATCTCATAAATAAAATAAACTGATCTTCTTTATCTCTCTCTTGTCTGTGAAAAAGGGTGTACGTAGGTCTATGGTATGTGAAAATAGAGGCAGCTGATAATAACAACAATGTGGGATGCAATTAACCCTCACATGTATAGTGTACTTCATTATAAATGACAATCTTTTACCCTTCCTTTTATACATATATTTTTTAAAAATTTATCGATAATTTAATAATGTTTAAAACATATACGAGTATATTTGATTGTTCAAATTTACATACAAAGCGGAATGCAATCATAATTTCTATTCCCTGTATCTACTGCAATTATTGATCTAACATCAAATTTCACATGAATACAATATCTATTTGGCATTGACCAAATATATTATTTCTTAATATGGTTTCATTGTTCCATACATTTATTTGTAGACACCTGTTTTATTCGAGGTTTTAATACTATTATTATTATTATTATTATATAATTATTATTTTTATTTTATTTGTACAGGTCCAATCCAAGTGACCCAACAAGCCAAACATTAGGAAACCCTAGCCCAAGTGATTTTGGGGTTTATTTTGAAACCCTAGGATTTTCATCAGCTCCAGCTGCCGATCACTCTAGCACCACTATTGGGGAGCCTTCACCGAAACCACGTCGCCGACCACTTCAACAATTTCCCTATTCAAAAATCATCAAATCAATCATCCAAGAAAAAAATCAAATAAAAAAGCCAATCTCAGAAAATATGGGATCTTCATCAGTCGGTCATACTCCTACCCCCTAGCTTCTCCTTTGCCAACCATCATCACTCTCACCAAACACACAACAACCATAAAAAGAGAGCGAACCGAAGAGAAAAAGGGGATTTGGTTCGAAATAGAAAAAAAGAAAGAAAAGGAGAAAGCTTTTCAAAAAGAGAAAAAGGGTGGTTCGAAAAAAAATACAGAGAAAACTAGAAGTAAAAGGAGAAAGAATAGAAAGCTTACTGATAACCGTCGTTTTGCTATCAAAATAATTTCAACTTCTTAAATATAAAGGAAAAGGTAGTATAGAGAAGCAGGGTCGATCCACAGGGACTATGGTTTTTGTGATTTAATAAAAATGTTTCTTGATTTTAGGAAAAGATAGAATTCCAGGTAAAATTGAAAAGGTATAATAAAATAAATAATTATAAAAAAGGAAAAATAATAAAATAATAAATAGTAATAGTAATAAATACAAAAAGGAGGATTTTTAAAAGTTATTTTTAAAATAAAAGATAAGACCTAAAACAAATATAAAATATAAAAATAATATCCTAAAACTTAATTAAAATACTAAAACCTATTTAAACTAAAATAAAAAGATAAAATATAATGTTTAAAATATTGTCCTAAACTTGAGTTTAATTCAAATCCGAATTCCAGCCAGCTTTGATTCCAAAAATAAAAAAGCTGCAGAATTCTATCCTTTTTGTGCAATTTCCAGAAACTTACGTCATATACAAAAAATGAATTAAAATGAACAAATAATCCATAAAAATCAATGATTAAGGAGTAATTTAAAAGTAAAATATTAACTAAATTAAGCACTTATCAAATTCCCCCTCACTTATTCAATGCTTGTCCTCAAGCCTTCCTCAATTAACATATCAAAATCATAAGTTGTCATCTTCAATTTCAATTTATTCCTTAAACTTCCAATCGAATTAAGTCCATGACATTTGTCGAGTTCAAGTTACAATTAAGCAAAGACATAACCAAGAAAATTTAAAGCAAGCAAGATATCCCAATTAATTGACAATTTCAATGAAACATGACTCAATACCTCACAAAGATTCACACATGTCCGCTCAAAGTGTTTGGGGTAAATGAAATCGCTCAAACCGAAACTAACCAAAATATTACCATATGCTTGGAATCCAATCAAGTCTCCACTACTAAAAAATGAACATAATGCAATAATTAAGGGGTCTTAAACAAGGTGTAATGGGGCTTAGGTTAGGGTAGGAAAAAGGCCAAAAAGAAGGTTTAAATTATTGAAACAAGAGATCAAAATAATTAAGAACAATCCACAAATTAACATGAAGCGCAATGAAGAACAAAACAAGGAAAAAGAATGGATGAAAGACAATTGAAGCGATCGATAATTTATTAATGTTTAGAACATATACTCATATTTGATTGTTCAAATTTACATACAAATCCGAATGCAATCATATTTTCTATTCCCTATATCTACAACAATTATTGATCTAATATCAAGTTTCACATGAATACAATATCTTTTTGGCATTGACCAAAGCTATTTTTTCTTCATATAGTTTCATTGTTCCATACAATTATTTGTAGACACACGTTTTTTTTGGGTTTTTAATATTATTATTATTATTATTATTTTATAATTATTTATTTTATTTTATTTTATTTGTACAGGTCCAATCCAAGTGACCCATCAAGCCAAACATGGGGAAACCCTAGCCCAAGTGATTTTGGGGTTTGTTTTAAAACCCTAGGATTTTCATAAGCTCCCACCGCCGCCGTCGATCATTCTCACCGATCACTCTACCGTCACTGTTGAGAGGAGCCTTCACCAAAACCACATCACCGACCACTTCAATAAATTCCCTGTTCAAAAATAATCAAATCAATAATCCAAGAAAAATCAAATAAAAAAGCCAATCCCGAAAAATCCAAGATCTCCATCAATCGGTCATACTCCTACCCCTAGCTTCTCCTCTGCCAACCATCATCACCCTCACCAAACACACAACAACTATAAAAGGAGAGAGAACCGAAGAGAAAAAGGGGGCTTGGTTCGAAATAGAACAAAAGAAAGAAAAGGATAAAGCTTTTCAAAAAGAGAAAAAGGGCGGTTCGAAAAAGAAGAAGAAAAATACATAGAAAATTGAAAGAATGAGGAGAAAGAATAGAAAGCTTTCCTTCATTGGCGGTCACTGGGAAACCGAAAATACATCAGTTTTCTTTGTTTTTGAAAGGTATAAACTTAGATCTAGACATTTTGGTTTAGTTTTAAGAAGGGTCTTAGTTTTGGGGTTAAGAGGAAGAGAAGATCATTTTGGTAGGTTTTGTTTATTCTTCGGCCACCGTGAATAGCGGCGCAGCACGCCATGAACCTAAGGTTCTCTTCTCCGGTGGAGAGAAGTTGAGAGAGTTTTAATAACTCTCTCTCTCTTTCTTTTAAAACAGAAAAATGAAAAATGAAATGGATGTGGGATTTTATCCTTAAACCGAGGCATATATACCCCTCATGAAAGTACGTCATTTTAGAGGTGATGTGCGTGAGTTTTGGCGCTAAGTGATATCTACATACCCAGCCATTCCAAGTTTGTAATTTTTTCATTTTAGTCACTAAATATAACTTTTAGTTTTCGTTTCTAGCCTTTCATTTTACTTGAATTTTATTTTGGTAATTTATGATTGTTTACGTTTTATTTTACATTTCTTTCAATTTTGGTTTCTTATTTAGATATATTTAATTTTAGCTTTGAATATTTATGACATCAAAGTTATTCTCTTTTTATTTTGGTCATTTATTTGTTATGCCCTTATGTTTTTCATATTTTGAGCTTTAGTCTTCCATGTTCGTATGTATATACACACTAAGGTGGCGTTTGGCTCTCTGGAATGTTTCTGAGGGAATTGGAATCTGTGAAGGATTTGGAATCTGTAAGGAATTGGAATCCAATTCCATATTCTGTTTGGTTGGCAGGAAATTGAATTGGAATCCAATTTCATATTATGTTTAGTTCGCAGACATGTCAGATAAATTTGTTTTCAGTAATGTAAAATGACAAGATTGCCCTTCTTGTTTTTTTTTTGCTTAATTTTAGTTTGTTTTATAAATTACATGTAGCAATATATTATAAAAAATTAAAAAAAAATTAATTTTATTGATTGATTATTCATTTCAATAAATTATAAAAATCATGCTAATAAACATCATAAGTTAAAATCATCCCAATTAGGGATGGCCATAGGTCGGGTTTTTGGTCCACCCGACCCGACCCGAGAACAATGGAACCTCCATCCGAGACCCGACCCGACCAAAATAAAGTTTCACCCGACCCAACCCGAATATATGAATTAGAAACCCGAAATAATAAAAATTATTTTTATTCAATAAAAACAGTGACTTAATTGGAAAAAAATATATATAGAGGGGTATTATTGTACTTATTCCTATATATATAAGGTAAAATTATATATTTTTTGGGTAGGGTCGGGTCAGGTATTTTTCACCCTAAACCCGAACTCGACCCGACCCTAATATCACACTTAAAAAAACTGACCCGATCGACCAAAATAAAGTTTCACCCGACCCGACCCGAATATATGAATTAGAAATCCGACCCGACTCGAAATAATAAAAAAATTATTTTTATTCAATAAAAGTAGTGACTTAATTGAAAAAAAATTATATATAGAGGGGTATTATTACAATTATTCCTAAATATATAAGATAAAATTATATATATTTTTGGGTTGAGTATTTTTCACCCTAAACCCGAACTCGACCCGACTGAAATATCACACTTAAAAAAACCGACCCGACCCGACCAAAATAAAATTTCACCCGACTCGACCCAACCCAAATATATGAATTAGAAACCCGACCCGACCCGAAATAATAAAAAAATATTTTTATTCAATATATGAATAAGTTACAAAAGATTGATGAGGGTAGTATGGTCAAATTTCAATTCCCTCCAACAAGGGAATTGAATTCCATCATAGAATGGATGAAATTCACTTTCCCTCATTTGATGGAAAGTTAAAGCCATGAGGGATTCCAATTCCAAAACTTGAACCAAACATAGGAAAGTGGTAAAATTAGATTCCAATTCCCCCTAATTCCAAGGGATTCGTGCCAACCAAACGCCACCTAACCCTTTGGCTATAATGGTGCACGTGAATGGGTTGTTCACATCTCTCATATTTTATCAATCACATTTTGTGTAGGTTATTAATTATTGATTCTTATTGCCTATTTTCTAATTACCATATATTTGTCTCCATATTTCTTTATATTTGCATGTGATTGATTCTTTGGCTTTGTTTTCCATACATATTTAAGCATTTGGTGTATTCATGTATTATAATTATTGCATGTAAATTTGATTGGGTTCGTTTCCTTTGTTTATCATATATTTAATAATTATTTTTGTAATTTTCTTAAATATGCTTTATATATTGTGCATATGTACTAACATATTGTCTACATACTTTGTTGAATGTTTTTTATCATCATATTATTATACTTGAACACAAATTTTTGCTCGTTCTTTTTATTGGTTTATATTTAGATAAAGCAAGACAACGTTATTTTAGGGGAACTCATATAAATCCCTCTTTTTATTATTTCCTTTCAATTATTCAGTTTTTCATTTCATTAGATTTATTCATCATCAAGTTTTTTCAATCATTATTTCATTTCAAACTAGATATAATCTCTCATTAAACTAGATATGTATGTAAATATATTTTATTTGTACATATAACTTTAGGGTTCATTTTAAATAATTCGTATGAGACCCTCATAATCATGACTTGACTCGATTCGAAATAATTTGACTAAGGATAATATCTGTTCATTTTAAGATTGTTTTGAGGTGACTGTCTTAACGTATAAGAAAGTTGTTGTTGACAATTTTAAAATGAAAGTGTATCTCATCAAATGAAACCCATAAAATAAATTACACTTAAAATTTGAGATTGATAAAAAAGATTATGTTCTTTTAATTAAATTCACCGAGAAAAGACTGTTAGATCAAATCTAAGGTATCGTCTCGATGTATTTAAATAATTGAACATCCTTATTCTCATTAAAGGTTGATAAAATAATTAATTAATCAAAATTTTTTATATATATGTATTTTATTTTCGTGTGTTTTAATCGGATCTCAAAATAAATAGCATTCAAATTAATAATGAATTTTAGAAAGAAAATAGTAATATTTATTTATTTCGATTGAAGTAGAAATTGATTGTTTTAAGGTATGAGATGTCGTTTCTTCTCGATAGGAAATAATTAAATATTATTGTGTTTCATCCTAAAATCCAAAAAAGTATTATTTGAGGGGATCTTAAATTAAATTAAACTCAAATTCGTAAATTTCATTGAGAAGACAACTAATTAATCAGCTAGATACTGATTTATTTCGTTGTGGGGGTGATAATCCATCCCCAGACGTAACCGACTCCCGAACTCAAATTTTTGGTAACGCATACCGTAAATTTGTTGGTTTAATTAAAATTAATATTTTTATTAAAATGACAAATACGTTTTTAACTCACGATCACACACAAATCAATGATTGATGGTGACTCCTTAAACCATGTTTTATTATTAAAAGGTTGCCAAATTATTTGAGACAACATCTTTTAAAAATCACATTTAAAAAATAAATTTAGTTTCTTTAAATCCCATGGTGCAAAGGAAAGGAATCAAAGAGAACCATATAGAATCTCACATGCATCTCAATTATTACTTGGTTGATTTAAATAAAAGAGCAACAGTGTTTTGGTAAGGAGCAGGCATATGTCAGGAAAAAATGGTGATAATATTTGATGCTGAAAATGGAAACTGCAAACAGCCTTATCTTCCATGACCCAATCATTTTTATTGTTATCATCTTGCCTCCGATACCCTAAGCTACAAAGAGAAAAAAATATGTAAAATGGTCCTTGTGCTATATATTATGATATTTCTCTCTATATATAATATATTCTTTATAACTAATATTCGACGCACATGTTTTAGGATATATGTATTATTAAATTTGTGTTATTAATTCATATCTGCTAAATCTTAAATAGTAAAAAATTGAATATGTTTAACACTGTCAAAGTTAAAATTCATTTTATTTTTCTTGAAGGAACTTAAAATTTGTTAGAATTTGTGACTTGAATTCCATTTGATCCTATCTTTATAGTGCAGATCTTGTTATACATTCAGTTTGTACACGATTATTTTTGTATTAAATTTTTTATTAAAAGTAAAAAATTATATTTAACAGTACTCTTTATAATCTAAGACTTCTTTCTCATTAAATAAATAACTATATAAATAGATAAGATGAATTAGAGTTATTGATTAAACTTAGCATGCTGAACAATCATTGCGGCTGCAAACCTCTTGTAATTTTAATATTATTGAAAATTTCACTCAGCCGCCCATGAGCTTTCCCTTTTAGAATTTTTTCACGTAAATACGTGTCTTATTTTTATTGTGCAATTGTTTGTTTGTTGTTATCCTTCGTATACCTTGTAACAAATCGATGTTAAAGCGATTAGGTTGCTTGATTCAATCAGGATAATGGCAGATTATATATATATATATATCGTTATTAGATTATAATATCATATTTTTGTTGTGACAAATAAAATTATAAGTAATTTTTGAGCAAATAGATTTGAACAATGCCCTATTAAATTTTGATAAGATTTATTCGTCTTGGACATAAGGAACAACAGCATAAACATGAAAGATCTCTATCTCAAATTCATGTGCATCTATCAAATCAAATATTGATTGTTATGCGCTGTGATTAAGTTAGAGTGACAAAACATTAACTATCAAGTTGCATCTGAAGTAACAGTTCTATTTTCGTCGGTTAACGGAAGGTTTGTCTTTGGTAAATCATTTAGTTGCTTTAACGAAATTGTCTCAAATTTAAAGATTATGTGGGTTGAGTATGACAAAATAGATTTAGGGTTAATTCTACTTCTTTTGTGAGTTTATTTTTTATTTCAACTTTTAGAGATATTAGAACATCCTTGAGTTTTAAATTAATCTTTCTTTAAGTCCAAAGATCAGAAAATTATTTGAACGATTAATGTTTTAATTTTAAAGATCAGAAAAATATGAGTAAGAATACCATGATTGAATCAAGCATTGGAGGGTTTCATGTTGAACAAAACATTAATAAATTGAAGTGTGATTTTGAGAAGCAGAAGAGAGTTTACTTCTCCATTGAGGTTCATTAGGGTTTGTTTAAATATTTATGTCTTATTTTTGCAAGCGGAAGAAATAGATGTCATTGATTTTTAGAATCATGTACTGAGTGATGTTATTACTCATGATGATATTACAAAGAGTAAAAAATAACACTTATGATAATATTGTTGATATGACGGTTAAATTAAAAAAAATGAGTATTGATTGGACTTGATTGGTGTACATTGTTGAAGAGTACTCTTAAGGAGATATATGTTTTATCAAATTGTCCTTAAGATAGATTTTCTTTTTTAACAAATGAAAATTCATAGAAAATATTTTTTTTATTATTTCTAGTTTATATATTTTAAATAAAATTTATACACAAATAACTTAATATATTTTTTATTATATTTAATTTTTTGTTTCTTTGAAAATATTAAAATATATTTACACCGGTGTAAATACGTGTTTGTTTTTAGGTTGAGAGATGTACATACTTACCTAGTGTAAAAATAAGTAATTGCTACACTTTTTTATTTATGCTACATGTATGAGTTGGAAAACAAAATATCATATGACAAAATTAATAAAAAAAATATTAAAAAATATAATATGAAAACTTTTTATGAAAATTAATCCTAAATAATACATGTAATAAAATATATACAAAAAAAATTATATATTAGGGTATCAAACAATTAAGTATATGTATCCAAATCTCATTCTTTAAAGTCAAATTGGTTAAATGGGATGGCTTTGAATCTGCGCTGGATTGCTTGCAGGTTCTGAGGTTCATAGGCTTTCAGTTTGATTAACAAAAAATTACATAAACAGAAATGTTGGCTTAAAATAATGCCAATTATAGAGGACTTCAACTTTCCAAAGCACTGGTCAAATGCAAAATAGTTGTGCCATAATGTAAGATCAATAATGGAGGAATATAAAACGTAGCTAAATTATATATATATATACTGTCAGAAGATGATTCCCTTTTCTCGGTTCCTCATAAATGACACAAAACAGACGTGAAAATTTTCTATTGAGACCACTGCTTTTTTCTGCTTAAAAATAGTTGTTATGGTGTGATTTTGATAATATTGGTTGTCTGCAACTGCCATCGAAAAAGTGGTATGAGAGTTTTCTGGAGAACATATCCGAATCCATTCTATATTTCACTCCAATTTTTTTTTATAAAAAAAACCCTGGAATATTCTCCCTACCTTCTCCTTTTGAAAAAGCTGATGCAAGAAGAGATTCTCGGAAAGGAAATTATGAGAGAACCCTTCTTTCGCAGGTGGAACCCCATGCATTTTAGTATGAATCTAAAGGGAAGAAGAAGATTCACAATCAATTATATACACACAGCATCGATTCAGAATCAACTTTCAAGAAACAATGTCTTCCTCAACCTCAAAGGATGCAACCCTGATCTTGGCTGTTTTAGTTAAGTCTGTTTTCTTATTGAGGAGAGAGATTTTCCGTTTCTCAGACAAATGACGGGTTCGAATCTACCGTCAAAATGAATTAAGTTTTTTTTTTTTTTTTGCAATCCAGTTCATAAATTTAGTTAAAGAATTGCAGATGCTCGAGATTTATCGGATGTCGTATGTTGAGGGTCAGACAGAGTGCATGAGCCATTAGAGTTAACACGACAAGGTGTCAAAGCTACAGGTCCTTTACCCCTGTAATTAGGAAGTTACAAGATGTACAAGGCTTTCAAGCCAAAAATCAAGACAGGTTTCGTTTTCTTTTTGTTCCTTCTTGTTCATCTTTCCTTAATTATCTTGAACAAGAATTTACTACATAATCTAATCATCACCCTTTTAGATTTCTTCTTAGGCTAGTGGACAAGTATTTTTCCCCGTCTCTACTTGTCTTTACATTCTGGATTGTGCTCGTAAAGATAACTGTTTCCATTCAACCAAGCGCCGTAAAAAATTCATCACCTGCCAAAAAAAATAAACAAATTTAATACTTCTGTCATGATGTTACAATTATTTTACTGTCCAATATTTATGTCTGCAACGTAATAAATGCGATCTCTTTTTGGGAACCTACCTCGTCGGGTTCTTGTAACGAATAAGATGCACTTGTTTCCTTAGGAAACTTGGAGACTAGAATGCCAAAACCTTGTCCTCTGTCTCTCAATATCTAAACACCAATGAAATTCGAAGTATTAGCAGGATCCACTTGTTTATAAATTAAAGAGATGCCTCGGCTTTGGTTTTGAGCATTGGATACCTTAAATGCATCTTCATCCGTGCGATCATCTCCAATGTAGACCGGAAAAACGTCGGTACAGTTAGCGAATCCTATGGAGAAACACATTTTATAATAATGGCTAGTGATCAGGGAATATCATGCCATGATTTTGCTAGCATTAACAAATTTAACTGAAATAAAGTAATCAAGTGGTGGAGATGGCTGCTGTTTAAACACTTTATGGGTTATATAAGATATAATATATATACACTTGCAGACATGAAGTGTACATGTTCAAGAATCAAACATGTAATAAAGAAGTAGTAAATCTTACCAAGAGATTCTAACAAGAATTCAAGGGCTTTCCCTTTGTTCCATATAATCGTAGGACGGATTTCCAGAACCTTTCTGCCTTGAGTTAACCGGAGTTTGGGGTATTCCTTTAATACTGATCTAACCTTCTGTGCCAGTTCACCCCATTTCTGTATTTTTTTATAAAGAAAATCCTATGTAAACACAGTGGTTTCTGATAATGAGATGATAATGGTAACTGATATTCGGCGTTTACCTTTTCATCTACGCATCGGAAGTGTACCGAAACACAAAACTTGTTGTTCTCGACCTTAGCTCCGGTAGTAGATTTTGTAGTATCAACCAATTGTTTGTAAACCTCATCTATCATGGGAAGGAATTCACTAGCTGGTTGGAAAAGAACAGATTCACTAACCTGAAGTGTTAAAACCACAGAGTTTTTAGTTTACTTCTTTTTCGTAGTAACTAAAACGAGAGTTAATTGGGTTATGTGATCGAATATCGATATATGTAATTCTTTTTCTTATCCTCTCGTAAAAGGGAACAAAGATTACTATTGCGGCTCACTTACTTTGTTAGATTTGGAACGTTTCTCTGGCCCTTTAATGTCCATGCCATGACTTCCAGCATAGTACAGCTCATCTAACTTGACAAATTTATACACCTATAATTTGCAAAACAAGGAAACAATTATGTATTGCAAAACAAAAAGAAGACAAATAAATTAAAAGGGTGATTGTGAAAAAAAAAAACATTTGAAGGCACGAAAATGTACCTTGTCTCTACATCTGCCACTCACAATAGCAGTGGGAAAACACTTGGCAAGCTTTCTCACAGTCTTTCTCATCTGGTTCATTACACAAACATGAACAGTTTGTTAAGAGTAAAGCACTCTGTCTGTCTGTATGTTTCATATAAACAAATAGCTTACCTTCTTGGACATGAAAGCTCGATCCGGATCCTCGACGATAGGCGAAAGAGTTCCGTCGTAATCAAGAAACATTACGATTTTTTTCCCTTTGGACGCATCGATTATCTGCTCAAACATGTCAAGGGCAGATGGATGGTGTAGCTGAAAATTTTCATCAACCATAAGAGAGAGCTCAGAGTCTTTTTATATGTTGTTAATAATATCAAAGACGGCAGTCGGATAAGCTGAAGGCTTACATTCCAGGAACCTTGGTCATCAGAAAGGGAAGGTGTAGATTTGATATGAGTAGGAGAAGAGGCTCTCATGGAATCAACCCATGCATTAACTCTTGCCCCCGCACTGATTTCAAGGTTTTGCAGCAGCTTCTTCCTTGAAATGGAGATGTATCCATGAGGTGCAGGCGGCTTCTGTACCGATACGGTCACGGTGATTGCCATGTTGAGATCAGTTATCACATTTTGAGCGGCGGCCATAGTCTTTGTTTTTTCTTCAAAGAAACTCACTACAGAAAGGGAAAAAAAACAATACTTTTTTAGTATAGTTCCAAGTAAAGAGTTAAAGAGCACAGCTTCAGAGAGTATGCCCCCCTCCAAAAAAATAAAAACATAACATACCCATTTGGGTAAATTAAGGTAGTTAAAAGAAGAGGTTGAATTGAAGCAGTGTTGGGTATGTTAAGTTAAAGTTGCAAACTTGGAACAGAGTACTCTGTTTCGTTTCTGAGGAAAAGCCGAAGATTTTTAAAAATATGAAAACAGACCGAGAGACTTGAAATGACCATGAGAAATTCAGTCTGGGAGGAAGGAGATTGAAGAGAGGATGTATGCGAGGTAGGGAGAGACAAGCAGGGGTGGGAGCATTGTAGCCCCGTTTTATAGCCAAGCCCAAACCCCTCCCCCTCCCCCTCCGAATATATGGGACCCACTAGACCCTGTGGGTCCCACCATCCCTCCCACAGTGTCCTCTTTCTATTTTTATTTTCTGGAGGATCCTTCCCAAGGTCCCCACTACTTTTTGAGAGGCCTAAACCAATGGTAACGATACTGTGTTTTACAGAATAACAATAGTATTAGATATTTCTAATAATAAATTAGCTAGAAAATTAATAATCATAATGTTATTTTTTAATGGCGGAAAATTTTGGTTCATTTTAATAATGTTCTCATTAACCTAGTAACGAAATTGTTAGTAAAAATAACCAATTTATAAATGCAATAATAAGGATTGTGATAAACTAAAGTATTCAAACTAAAATCTTAATTTAAGCCTGAAAACTATAGTTTTACCGTTTTTTATGAAGAAACTTTGCAATTGGCATATGTAATTACCGTCGTCTTTAAGGCAGTGACAGTGCTGTGGGAAGTGTGAAGTAATAAGTGGAGCCAAGGCTGCTTGCAGTTATGCCACGTGACAGACGCTCCTTTGTTCGATCCATCTTGTGTATTTCCGCCACATGTAACTCCATGCCCACTCAGGGGTTTGGGATGTCAAACTACGTTATTCAATTCAGGGTAAATTAGATATTGGTTAAAGTTTAAACGCTAAACTAGATGAGATATCACTCAACTTTAAGAAATATATCATTTATATGATATAGCTTTTAATTTATTCAATTATAACATTAAAATTTGATTTTGAATTCAACTGTGCCATTGAGGCGTTAAATTTTAACGGTATGGTGATATGAACGAATATTTTCGTCACTATGATGATACGGACAAAAAGATATTGTTTCGACGATGATATTGATGCTCAAAATGACAATATTTCAGGTTCTCAATTTTTTGATGTATCAATTTTGTCCCTAAACTTTAAAAAGATTAAGTTGTTTTGAGATATGTTGTTAGTCATTTTAAAATAATGTTTCTCACAGTTTTTATTTTTCGAACAAACACCCCAAACTCCTCAAAATAAAAGAAAAACCCTAAAACTAGAGTTTTTTTATATATATTTTGTCAATTTGAGTGAGTTGCATGAAAAATCAATCTTAGAGGAAAATAGGTAGTTAACTATGAACATTTTAGTATTGATCTTGTTGTAAAAGACAACTGATTACGATAATGATTAGGTATCATTGACGACAAAAAATGTACAATTCTAAAAAATGAACTATTTTAAAGTTTAGTAATAACATCGATACATTCCTCAAATTCAATGCCTAAACATCATTTTAGGTATCAGTAGTCACACTAAAATGATTTTGTCTTATCCATGTAATCAGGGATGGACGCATGACTTTATGATAGAGGAGGTGAACTTATAAAATTTTATGTAGAGAAGAGCATATAAAATTTAGAAAAGCATATAAAATTTGGAGAGGAACATATTTTCAATGGACCATACAAAGAAAATATCTAAAATATATAATAATTTGAAACTTTTAGGGGACACAACATATGGATTTTAACAACCCAATAACATAATTGAAGTCAAAACCACAATAGATGTCCATGGAAGGAGTCAAACTGATGTGTAAAATATTTACAAAAGATGATGTTTGGGTTACCATTGTTGAGTTTTGTGGAACTTGTTGCGCTTTTTGCTGAGGAAAGGGAGTTCATATATGATTTTTAAATGTCGGCAATTAATTCTATTTCTCAAGTTGTTTTGTTTTAGGTTGCTTCATTCTTTCCTAAATCTTGGAGCTGGTGGATCATCGTTGAAGAAAACAATCGCATGGTTGCCCAGTTCGTAAGTTGCATTATGACGGATTTTCACAAAAATAGTCTTAAAAAGACATGAATTATTCAAAGCTTGTTGATTATGACAAGCTTTAAGGTTGTTTTGGAAGTTTAAGGAGTTAATGCTTTTGCTGGTCCGTAATTGTGTTGCAATCCGTCAAATATGTGGCGACATTGTATTGTTGAAGTCGTTTAGTTTCTTACATGTTTGTGTTGCACTCTTTTTCTCCGATTAGAATTAAAGAGATTTTTAACGAATCTCGTAATTAGGGTTAAGTGTTTTTATGATTAAATGAATAACAATAAATTTGTCGAAAAATATTTTTTTTTAGAATCTAAAAGTTTAGCGATATACACTATATAAACAATACAACAACATATTCATTTAATGATAAAGAAGAACTCCTAGAAACTTTGATCTTTGAAGTTCAAATCTTAAAATTAATTTGATTTGTAGAAACAATAAAATTATTCATTTTACAATTATCCTCTTCAAATGTCGTTCTATTAGAAGATAATAAATAAATAAGGTTTTATCTCTCAACTCAAAAAAAAAAAAGTATTAGTGGCTGAATAGACAAAACCATTAAAAAGTGAGAGCGTATAGTACCAGAAAATAAACATATAAGATCTGGATCTATTATCTCCAGAAATATAAGGGTCATAGATATAAGAATAATATGATAAGATTTAAATAAAAAACAACATATATTATAATTTTAAATTCGTCCCTTAGATTTTATAAGTTCAAATTTATCTTTCTAACATAAAATCATGCGTCCGTCGTTACCCGACAACTTTTGTAAAACTTAATCCTTACCATTTCTATATAGCAACAAGGCTTAATACTGAAATCGATCCTTGAACTTGATATTTTTTTAAAACTGACCTTAAATTTATTATTGGGTCAAATTTTTTTCTAAGTTAACAACTTTTATCAAATTGGTATTTGAATATATTAGTCTAATTGATCACTAACATGTACAGGGATGGATGTAGCCGGGGCGGTCATCCCCTCTTAAAATAGCCACGCTTTGTGGGAGGTGGTGGCTTTCTCAGTCAGCAGCCGCAGGGACAATAGCCACGCAGGTTGTTGTGTCTGAAGGAGGACACCGCACGTGTGACGACCGGCATCTATCCCTGTCACTTTTTAAGCCACGTGACATTCCTTCAACGGAACTGTAGAAGTTGATACGTTGTAGGGACTCTCCATTGATGCCAAAATGCAATAAAAATAAAAGAAAAGGGGCACACGTAACAACTGCCACTCCAATGGTCGGCGTCTCCCCCAGCCACTCCCTACCATTCACATGCTCTCCTCCTCCTCCATCAATGGCTGCCTTTACTTCTCTGTTGCTGCTTTCTTTACACGTTTTTCTAAATTAACACTGAATATTATACTTGTATATTGCACATGGCTTGCAATTGCATGATGCTTGGCTAACATTAAGTGAGTTTCTATCTTCCCTGCAAAACAAATTGTTTTAAATAACGGACCGACCAAAACAGTGTCTGAGGTTTATTTTTCCATAACCCTAGGAGATCTTATAAGGTTCTTGTGTTCTTAATATGTTCAACGACAAACTGCCGGATTTTCTTTTGGTGTAAATAGGACATCTTTTTCAATAAACTGACTACAATATAATAGTTTGGTTTAGAAAGCTGACACAGTTAACATGTTTAACGATCAAATTTGACCATTAAATGTTACCATTATTTATATTTAAAAATCATTAGTTTAAAGAATTAAAATATCAAATTTAACATTTTATCTTTATATTTTAATTTGATTTGGTTCAATCTTATCATTAATGGGTTTTATTAAAACATCATTCGAAAAAATCATGCGAACATAACAATTTATATGAGTATTTGGTATTCTATAAATCCTATCATTGATGGTTCAAATCCAACAAGATGAATGAATTTATTCATATGTTTTAATAGGGTTAGGTTAAGTCAATGAGTGACCACAAGAAATCATTTACTAAACCACAACAATAACAACAATAATTTGGAAGGTATAATGCTGGCGGAAATACGGTGAATGGTGATTACAGCCAATAAAAAACAGGGGCATGCAATGAGCTGGCCTCAACTGTCCCTTGTCATCAACCAGACATCAAAAGGATGACTAGACATTGGAAAAAACTATCGGCGGTGGACTTCCCTCTCGAGCGCATGTAGTTGATGATCACATATCACAGGTCGGCCATTGTTTGACACTTTGGATTTGACCACTTCTGCTGACCCACTTGTCATTTTCTTCTTGTTTAATAAAATTAATTTGTTGAATTGATTTTATATTTTTATTTAATAGTATATTTTAGGCTTGTAAAAAAACAAATAATTATTCTTTAGTCCCTCTAGTTTTAGAGTATTTTTATATTTTGGTCACTAAAATGTTTATTTATTTTGGTTTTGATTTAGTTACTGAATTTTTAATTTATTTTAATTCGGTCCTTTTATTACATGTTCAAATTATTTTTTAATCCTCTATAATTTAATGTCAATTTGATTTAGATCCTTTATATTTAATTTATTAGATTTCGATTAAAATACATGTTTGTTTGTTTATTTCTTTCTTTCTTACATTTAACTTATCTAAATGGTTGTTTGATATTTAAAATGCATGTCTCCTTTATATTTTATTTAATTTAATTAGTTTTTTTAGAATTTTTCCTTAGATTAGATATTTAAACTCAAAATTTGATTTAGTAATTAGGGTTTCACCTAATTTTTTTATTAGGGAGCAATTCGATTCGAGTTTTCGCATAAAATGTTCGATTACTCGAGTCGATTGTTCGAATCCCCAAATTGTTAATTATTGAGTAATTTTAAAACTTATTTAGTTCAACCCCTTAATTTTTAATAGTTAATTAGAACAATTATTAGAACCTTGATTTATTGGCTAGTCCTTAAACTTTAAGTGTTATAGATTTAGTCCTTTTACTTTAGCTTATTTATACTTAGGTCCCTAAACTTTAGACTTTTACATTTAGGTCTCTAGATTTTAGTTTCCTTACATTTTAGCCCTTAAACTTTTAATTAGAATTTTAAATTAACATAAGCAATTTAGATAATTAGAGCATACACTTTAGGTTAAATTTCAATCTTGGCCATTTATTTTAAGGAGTAATATGAGTTGGCC
This sequence comes from Hibiscus syriacus, assembly GCF_006381635.1. Taxonomy (NCBI): domain Eukaryota; kingdom Viridiplantae; phylum Streptophyta; class Magnoliopsida; order Malvales; family Malvaceae; genus Hibiscus; species Hibiscus syriacus. The sequence continues at coordinate 2,149,485 of NW_024062775.1, read as the reverse complement.
CTCGCCTAAATGCTCAAGGGACCAAATCAATTATTCGATTCAATAACTAGTTAAAATTAAGTAGGATTATTATTAGAGCCTACATTTTTAGGTTTAGGCCTCTAGATTTTTTAATTATAATTTGACAACTTTTATGCTAGAAATCCTTTAACAAACTCACCTAGTAAAATTAGGATTATAATCGATTAACTGATTGATTGCATATATTTCAAACACAAAGCAATGTTCACTTATTAGGGAGTCAATAGTATATCTCCCGTAAGTATGCTCAGGGGGTGACTACTGGTGATTCCCAAAATAGGTCGACATCATTTTCAAAACAACATCATGATTTTCAAAAATCTCAAGGCAATGCCCAGTTATTGGGCACAATAGCTGATCTCCCGCATTCATGCTAGGGGCGAATGCTATTGGCTTTAATAAACGAATACACTTTTCAACTTTGCATCCGTAATGATTTTTAAATTAGATAAAGTTCGAAATCAAAATTTTGTATTCTAAATATAGGGTAATCAACTAGGTACCAATTTTTGGGCGCTATAGGGGTGCTAATCCTTCCCCACGCGTAACTGACTCCTGAACCTATTTCCTGGTTTTCGTAGATCCTAAACTTGGTAGTTTGATAAAAAATAAAACGTTTTATTAAAATATCCAATTTTTATGGTGTCCCAATCGCACTTTAAAATGATTGATGGTGACTCCTCACATTTCAAAACCTTTTCAAAGAAAAACGCCTAAGTCGATACGAGTTTTTCCCTGCCAGGGTGAAAAAGGATGTCGACAGCTTGGCGACTCCGCTGGGGACGTTTTGTTTTCCAATAATTTGACAGTTGAGCCACGAGTGGTTACCCTATATTTATAATCTTAAAAATTATGAGTTCGATCTTATTTAATTTACAATTCATTATGTTATTTAAAAAAATCTTCTCTCTGGTTAATGCTTATACTTTTGTGAATTTATGTGCATATCATAGTTCTAAACCCGAGCTCAATCCCAGTTTACCTTAGTAGGGGGAAACGTCACACCCCATGGGGAGCATTGGGCTTCCTCATGTGGGTCTGATAAATTACCTATGGAAAACATTTTAAACTACCTATCCGGATATCAGTTACGAGATACGCCTTTAGTGGTGTGATCCCCTAAGTTGAATCCGATTTGCAAGTCTATAATGGGCCAGAACTGAAATCGTTGTTAACCTTAACAGGTTGTGAGAACAGGTTGGGAACCCTTTGCTAGATCCAGACTTCATGTAGAGAATTTAGTGAACCTGCCCCGATAGAGCCATGTGGATAACCAAGGGGAACTAGAACGCATGCAGTTAGGACTCTTAATTTCCTTTGTATGCTTTATTTTCAGTCTCAGCTTCGAGTCATATTTAATTATTTTTGCTAAGCCATGTAAAGAATTTGTTGTATTTTTGCATGAACATGATGTATCATTCAAAGGTATTTATCCCTGAAATAACTAATCTTTTAGAAGGTTCTTGAAAAACAATGCCCTCAACAATGTCTTTCATTGGGTTAGATAGAATTTTAAAGATTCTCTACGTAGATCGAGTAACGTCAAGATATAGTCTACCTATTAAGGAGATAAACCAGACATCTACCTACTGAGGTAACAATTTGGACTCAAGAAGATTCGATGTTGAATCCAATAGTTGAAGGTCATGAACCAGATCGATAAATTTCTGATAGTATGAGACGAAGTAGAAGCTTTGAAGATTTTCAATATGCCTAAATCTAATGAAAGACGATACAATACCCCAAATGTTTGCAGGAGTTGGACAACTTGCAGATGGACCAGGTTTTCACTTCCCCAGTATACCGAGACGTTGTCAGCTTTTCAATAATTGTTTAAGGAATAATTATTTTTGGGATCAATTCATTTGTTACATTTATATTTTTCATTTAGCATTCTAATTTATGTATTTTTTCATTCATATGTGTATCTTTGCATCTTTGCATTCACATCTATACATCATACATTGCTTAATATACATTGCATCTTAACATTTATTAATCATGAAAATGTGAGAGTAACTCGTGAAGGATATTGTGGTAGAAGTTCTGAAAACAAATTGAAGTTACATGAGGTGTGTCTATAAAAAGATTGAAAGCGATGAATGAGATATTAATACGTGTTAGTAAGATCAAGAGAATCCAAGAACAACTCGTAAGGACCCAACAAGAAATGATTGATAAAGCAAGGAAGTTCCAAGTTGAATCCAGAGAATAGATGTCCAAGTTGATGTGCATGATGACTACAGTGATATATGGGGAGTTAGAGGATTCTATTATGCAAGAAAAGATAAAGACTTTGAGTGAAAATCTGAATGTTTGTTGCATATCCAATGTGATGATAGCAAATGATCAAGAACCTGTTAGGGAGTATGGTAATCCAAGTCAACTCCCGAAATCGGGTATGATTCCAGAAAATGTTACAGAGATCATGCTGGGAAAAGTGAAAATTGAGGTTTAAACTTCTAACACGAAAGTTGAGTAACACTATAAGAAAAGAGGCATAGAGGAAATTCAAATGCTAGTAAAAAAGGCTAAAAGGAACAAGAAAAAGAGAGATGAGGATAACTCTCGTTTTGATTTTAGGGTCATATTCAGACTTGTTACCCTTTCTCTTCAAAAGTGGCCTTCTAGCACTTATTCCTCCAAGGCCTAATACTTATTTGCGTCCAAATTGGCAAGGTGTCAAAAATTCATGAAGCTACCATTTTGGAGATTTTAGCCACTCTACAAAAAGTTATGCGGTTATGACATTAAAGGTTCAAAACTTCATCATGAAATGGTTGTTATGCTTTGAAGATCAAAAACCTAAGCTCCCTGAAACCTCAAAACTTATCGATAAGGGGAGTTCTGCAAGCCAATGTCTCCCACAAGACATTAGTCAAAAGTTTAACCTTCAAAACGAATATCTCAATGATCATTCACTAGGTCTTCAAGATGATCATAGTAGTCGCAAAGAGAAAATGAAGTCAAAAAAGCTTCTACTTAATTTTCCTTCATTTTCATACAACAAGTTATATCCAAAGTTGCTCGAAGCTCAACTGATTACTCCATGTTTGGCTAAGTCTCTTTTACCCCCTTATTTGAGTTGGTATAATGAGAAAGTTTCTTGGGAATATCACGTCAGAGCCTGACGACACTCTATCGAGAATTATGGTAACTTCAAACGACAAGTCCAAGATCTTTTGGTTCATGGAGTTATAGAGGTGGATATTAACAATCATTCTATTTTAGTCAAACAATTAGAAGTTAGCCCCCAAAATGGAGTTGATAGGGTCAAAACAAATGAAGTGCATACGGAAAAAGGTGTGAAGAAAGAAAAGAGCAAAATCAAAGAAAGTAAGGCATGTGAGGCATGGTTAAAGGATTCAGCTCTCGAGACTTCTCTGATACTGAAAAATGAGAAGGAAATGAGAAATGACGAGAAGGAAATTAAAAGAGAAGTAATCCAAGACTGGCCGCAAAAGATGTCTTGGAAAAATATGACCCTCAAGAATTTTCAAGTGCCCATTTCTAACTTGTCATCCTCTTTAATCAAGAGTCATTACCTCACCCCATGGCCCTTGAGAATGAGGACTAGCCTATCTTCTTATGGCTATGACCCGAGTGCTTGTGATTTTCATCTAGGGGCATTGGTTCATCCCACTGATAAGTATATACCATTGATAGAAGAGATAGAATAGCTCGTCGACAAGGAAGTCTTGACACAAAAGATGATCGAGATATGGGGAGAAAATGAGGGTGAAGACCCTAATCCAATTAGACACCCAATATTCTATGAGTAATGGGGCATTCTAGATGAACATATGGAGATCATCATCCACCATAGTTGCACTTTACATTGAAAGCATCTTGTTTGAATTTTTTTATCATTTCTTAGCTTTCTTGTAAGGATATTTAAATGAAATTATGCTACTTTAAAGATTGTGATCATTGAATCAAATTTGGAATCTTCCAGTTCTTTGAATATCAACTAAATTAAAAACTCTTTAAATGATTAAAATTATGAAACTTTAACCAACTGACAAGATTAAACCCTGCAAAATAAAAAATCCTTGAGTCTACTCCAAAACGTACCCAAGCACCGTACCCTTTTATATAGCCTTCTCCTCACATGAAGAGACAATCTAAAGGCTTGGCATTCAGGTATGTGTAGGGACAGACAAAATGGGGCATATGACATATGAGGTGCAAAGCTGATTGGATTTTACTTTCTGTTGATGGCGTTCGATGATGATTCTAATCTATTCAGATGGAACAGTTGAGTAGATGAATTTAGTTTTGGTAAGTTGCTTGGGAATTGAACTCTAAAGATGATATTTTCTGACCTACAACGACACCTAGACTATAATAGATTCTCCTTGGCGAGCTTAAGAAATTGAATCTATATACCTATGAATGTAATTATATGCATATACAATAAAGCTTGAGTTATTTCTATAAAACAACTGGTTAAATGCCCCAGCTTTATGGATAGATTCAGCTAGCACGATAAAGTCGATTATAATATATATATATATATATACATACATACAATAAAGTTGAATTCAGCTAGCCAAACAATGGCAAATTAAATCAAATTTACTAAATAAGGGGTTTTAGTAAAATAGACTAAGGGAGTTGAGGAACACCTGTTATAGTCGACCTCACACAAGCACTCATGAATTTTAGATTTAGATTGATATTTTTGACAATGCCTCTATTGAAGGAGTTTGCAAAACTTGAACAATTAAATATGCTAGTTGTTTTATTTTGTATTCATCCACTTAATATGTCAAGCCGATAGAGAGGGGTATGTCATAAGGTTCACATAGGCATTTAAAAAAATGAAGATTTCTCGATGGCTAAAACCTTAGAAAATAGGAAGCCTACTTGAAGCTAACCCACCAATCCTAACACTTTTTAAAGGAGTATAACTATGAAAATTTAAAGAACAATTGATTTTTTTATATTCTGTGAACCCGTGTTTATGATTTGCTTCAATTGTAAGTCTGAATTAAGGGGAAATACTTTATAAAATTCTTTCGTTTTTTGATTTCTAAAATAAAAGAAATGAGAAAAATATTTTCAATCAAGACAACCCCTCGAGAAAAAGGTCATTGAACTTGATGAGGCTCATAAACAGAAACCAAAGCCAAGAAATGAGCACCGAGGAAGCAATGAGGCAATGAGAAAGCAATGAGACAACGAACTGAACAAGAAGGGGCACAACTTACCTTGATATTTCCTGATATCTCAATTCACATCAGAGAAAATTGGTCACTTCTTAAATGTCCATCTGTTTTTAAGACCTCATAGAAAGGAAAGGCCCCTAAAATTTGACCAGAACAAGGAAGACATGTGGTGTCACTTCTGTTTGCCTAAGATGATAACTTGTGGTCGTTGATGAATGGTACGAGGATCAAATCATTCAAAATCAAATATTGAGTCTTGGTGGTCCCACATTAAGGCATTCCCAAAAAATCTCGATCATGTGGAGACAACAAGATCGAGATCAAGAAGACCCTAAAGGAGAGCATCACCACTTGGAGTGTCAGGGTCAAAAGATGAAAATAAAAAAATCTTACATTGAGAAACACACCATTCATGCTTCAGTTGGAAGATGAGTTTTGAGAAACAAATTTGATTGAGCGGTCGAGTCAGGGACAGAAATGATGTCAAGGCCATATACCTGGTCATAACAAGAATTTGAAATGAAAATAGAAAATAAAGTCCACGAGATGATCAGGCTGATCCTCAGAAGATTGCAAACATGAGATGACAAGTTGTTACATCGATATTGAGGCAGATTCCATGCAAAGATGATCAAGTAAAAGAAGATTGAGGTCTCCACTTTGATGCAAGAACAAGAATGATTAACATTTTTGCATACAAGAAAGTCATGCATTACATTTAGATACATTTAAGTGCATTCATATTTTTATACATATATACATAACTCTTACAGATTTTTCAAGGAAATAAGAAAAAAGCTAAGACTAATTTTTAGGAGTTTATTGATAATAACTGTAAATGAATTTTTTAAGAATCGAAGTTTTATTTTCTAAGGTTTCTCGATGATGACTCATTCGGGCCTCGTAACATACAGTTACATTATTCTGGTGATTTGTTGTGCATAAATGTCGAAGCCACAAGAAATGATAGATACTTCTCGTACCAGTGGTTATGATGTTGAGCCAATGATGCGTTCATAAGGGGTTTCTATAAATTCTAATTTCACCCATTTGAAAGGTCATGTTCTGTCTGTGCCAAGATTAAAAGTGGATAAACGGGAAGTTCTCTTTACGCTAAATGGACGATAGAAATTTGAAAAAACCAATGCAAAGCTTGGAAAGCTAAATTCGATGTTAGTAATTGAGCAAACACATTCAATTCCAGTTGTTTCCAAGGTTCCAACTACCATCCTTGGCATGGATGTATATTAGGACTTATCAATGAATGTGAATGTTCAGTCAGTTTCTGCGGTGGTTAGTTCCAGAAAAAGGCTATTGATTTTTTTCGTCAAAAGGTGGCATTGAGTATACAGTCTCCTGAGCTTGAAATGATAGATTCTCTTTTCAAAACTTTCTGGGAAAGATGAAAGCTCTATAAGTTAAGGCATGAGAGGCTAAATTTATCAATAGCAAAAATTTACTTGGACAAGATGCGCCCGTTCACAAGTCAATATTCACAAAAATGCACTTAAGTGTGAAAAATAAGGAAGACAACTGAACCATGAAGAGAATGAAGGCTGCTCTTGCAACCATTCCCAACAGATCAAGAAAACATGCATTCATACATATTACATGAATTTGCATCTTTGCATCATACATTTCATCATTTCATAAACTTGATAAATTTTAATTTACCTCTTATGAGGATGCCTTTAAAATCTATTTTGAGAAACTATTTTATCCTTCTTAGGATTATTTTTCTAGAAAATTCATTTGAGTCATTTTTAGGATCGTTTATCTAGAATGTCGTTTGAGTCATTTTTAGAATTGTCTCCCTAGAAACCTTTTCAGTGATATCTTTATTCAACTTGACTTTTTCGTGTAAAAAAGAAAACCATTTACCAGGAAGTGGCCAGATCGCTTCAATGCAAGTGAGCAATGTTGTTTCCAGGATTGACCCAAAAAAAAAAGCTCAGTGAAAATAAAAGAGCAAAGATTCACTAGACAATAAAATTTGCAACACTAAAATGACATCATGCATGCATATTTAGACATTTGCAAAATAAAAACATACAAATTCATTTTTCATCAAGTTTTGAATATCTGACAGGAATTCAAAGAGTTAAAAAAGATTTCATTTTACGACTTCATGAGGAAGAAGATGAATTCAACAAAGAATCAATCCATATTTTCACCATTGAAAGAAATGGATCTCAACAAAAATTGAGGATCATGGGGTCATTACCTTCGGGTACTTTAAATACAAATCACTGACATATGGTAATCTTTTGCAAGTTAAAATTTTTCAAAAAAGAGGTTAAACCAATCAACATTTCGAGTAGATAGTTTACAATGAGAGAGAAGAAGCTCATAATAAGAACTTGTTCAACCTTGGTTTGATTCCATCACAGAAGGTGGATCAACATTTCCAGTGGAGAGTTCATAATGAGAAAAACTCATCCAATGAGGGAGAAGAGGTTCATAATGAAAAGAACTTGTTCAACCTTGGTTTGATTCCATCATAGAAGGAGGTGGATCATTTCCAGTTGAGAGTTCATAATAAGCAGAACTTATCCCATGAGAGAGAAAAAGTTCATAATAAGAAAGACTTGTTCAACCTTGGTTTGATTCCATCACAAAAGGAGTTGGATCAACATTTCCAGTGGAGAGATCATAATGAGAAGACCTCATACGATGAGAGAAAAAATGTTCATAATGAGAAGAACTTGTTCAACCTTGGCTCAATTCCATCACAGAAGGAGGTGGATCAACATTTCCAATATGAGAGTTCATAATGAGAATAACTCGTTCGATGATAGATAAGAAGTTCATAATGAGAAGAACTTGTTCAGTCTTAGCTCGATTTTATCACATAAGAAGTTGGAACAACACCAACTTTGGCTCGTCCATCACATAAGGAGTTGGATCAGGATCAACACTACAATTGATTCCATCACATAAAGAGTTGGATCAATTTTTCTGAGAAAATAAGTTCATAATGATAAGAACTTGTTCAACACTTTTCTCGTCCATCACATAAGGAGTTGGATCAGCATCATCTCAGGTCAACCATCGCAGAAGGAGTTGGGTTAACGTTTCTAAGATAATACATTTATAATGAGAAGAAATTGTTCAATCATGTCTTATCTATCACAAAAGAAATTGGATTGACATCCCTAGTGGAGAGTTTGTAACAAGAAGAACTCGCAACTTGACAAGCAAAGATCACATTGAAAAATAGTGCTTTGTGTCTTTGTTATATTCATGTTCCACTGCAATGAGCAAAGAAGGGCTGTTGTAATCACCATTTTTCAACCTTTAATTATTATTATTATTATTATTATTATTACAAATAAATAAAATATTATTATACACAACACCCAAAACCAAGCCCAATTACAAACCCAAACCCGGGCCTAAACTATAAAAACCCCTAGCCCAATAACTAACAACCTAAACTAACCCTAACCATATTGTCTTCAGTCGTCATCATCGCCGCCAAGATTGTTTCCAAAGCTACCTCTAGAGCATGTTCCGTATCTAGTCATGTCGATCGTTGTAGCCATCAAGCCTAGCCGAACAAATCTCACCAGAGATCTCAACAAAGTCCGAAAATTTTGGGGCATTAAAAGAAAAAAATCATCGTGCACGGTGTTGTCAGAATCAAGAAAGATTAGGTTTCATTTTTTTATTGAAAAAAATTTGTAATCTGGGTATAAAACCTGAAAGTAATTTGTAAAAGGGACCGATTTTTTTATTTTCCAGAAAGTAATTGAAAACAAAAATTTTTAAGGTAAAAGCTTTGTTATTTTTCTCTAGCATATTTCCAATAATAAAAAAACAAAAAAAGAAAAGTGGAGATCCCTCTATCTGTTTTGTGGGTTTCATTGGAGTAGGGAGGTTAAGTATAGATTGTCCTTTTTAGATCTGGGTTTTACTGTAGTTTTGAGGTCCTGGAGTTCGAAGAAGCCGAAGGTTCAAGCCTTTTTTGAGTGGTTTAAGAACGATTTTGGGTTATCGGTTGTCAGATTTAGTGTGAGGGGGTTAGATCGGAACTTTAGAAGGCCGAGTGTGAGGGGGTTATATTTGAACTTTAGAAGGCCAATTTAGGTATTTGGTGTGAGGGGAAGGTAAAGTTAAGAGAAAGAGGAGTTTTTTTCGAGTTAGGTTACAAAATGAAAAAAAAATGAATAGATGGCTTTTATAGTAGAAGTTTAGGGGGAAATCACGCTCAAGTCCCCCTAAAGCTTCTGTGTTTTTGCGTTTTGGTCATCTGCGAGGACAAAATTTACTATTTGCCCATTTTTTACTCATGATATGTATTGATTTGTATAATTATGTTCATGTCCCATGGTTTTAGCGTGTTTTTGCATTTGGGTCACCTGTAGTGATTATTTAATTTTATGATTTTCAAATTTTTATTTAATAGTGCATTTTAGGCTTGTGAAAAGGAATAATTATTCTTTACCCCTCCAGTTTCAGCGTGTTTTTATATTTTGGCCACTAACCTTTTTATTTTGTTTTGATTTAGTTACTGAATTTTTAATTTATTTTAATTTGGTCCTTTTATTACATGTTCAAATTATTTTTTTAATCCTCTATAATTTAATGTCAATTTGATTTAGTTCCTTTATATTTAATTTATTAGATTTCGATTAAAATACATTTTTGTTTGTTTATTTCTTTCTTTCATTTAATTTATCTAAATCGTTGTATTTGATATTTAAAATGCATGCATCCTTTATATTTATTTAATTTAATTAGTTTTTTAGAACTTGTCCTTAGATTAGATCTTTAAACTCAAAATTTGATTTAGTAATTAGGGTTTCACCTTATTTTTTATTAGGGAGCAATTCGATTCAAGTTTTCACATAAAATGCTCAATTACTCGAGTCGATTGTTCGAATTCCCAAATTGTTAATTATTGACTAATTTTAAGACTTATTTAGTTCAACCCCTTAATTTTTAATAGTTAATTAGAACGATTGTTAGAACCTTGATTTATTAGCTAATCCTTAAACTTTAAGTGTTATAGATTTAGTCCTTTTAATTTATCTTATTTATACTTAGGTCCCTAAACTTTATACTTTTACAATTAAGTCTATGGATTTTAGTTTCCTTACATTTTAGCCCTTAAACTTTTAATTAGAATTTTAAATTAACATAATCAATTTAGATAGTTATAGCCTCCACTTTAGGTTCAATTTCAATCTAGGCCCTTTAATTTAAGGAGTAATCTGAGTTGGCCCTCGCCTAAATGCTCAAGGGACCATATCGATTATTCGATTCAATAACTGATTAAAATTAACTAGGATTAATATTAGAGCCTACATTTTTAGGTTTAGGCCTCTAGATTTTTTAATTACATAATTTGACAACTTTTAGGCTAGAAATCCTTTAACAAACTCACCTAGTAAAATTAGGATTATAATCGATTAAACTGATTGATTGCATATATTTTCAAACACAAGGCAATGTTCACTTACTAGGGAGTCAATGGTATATCTCCCGCAAGCATGCTTAGGGGTGACTACTAGTGATTCACGAAATAGGTCGACATCCTTTTCAAAATGGCAACATTATTTTCAAAAATCTTTAGGCATTGACCGGTGATTGGGTACAATAGCTTATCTCCTACATTCATGCTGGGGGTGAATGATATTGGCTTTAATAAACAAATACCCTTTTCAACTTTGCATCCGTAATAATTTTTATATTAGATAAAGTTCGAACTCAAATTTTTTTATTAAAATATAGGGTAATCAACCATATACCAATTTTTGGGTGCTATGAGGTGTTAATCCTACCCCACACATAACTGACTTCTGACCTATTTTTTGGTTTTCATAGACCCTAAACTTGGTATTTCGTAAAAAATAAAATGCTTTATGAAAATCATCTGTTTTTATGGTTTACAGATCACACCTTAAAATGATTGGTGGTTACTCCTCACATTTCAAAACTTTTTTTAAAAAAAAACCCCTAAGTCGGTACGAATTTTCTCCACCCGAGCGAAAAATGGTGTCGACAAACATTTTAACTAGCGGTACATTTCGATACGTCAATTTAAACTCATCCGTTAGGACATATGTTGTGTGTTTGGTGCTGACAGATGGTTTCTAAACTGTCAATTTCTAAATCAACAATAATAGACATTTAACTAACCTTTGATTAATTCAATGAATGGAGAATTTCTATTTTCTCTAATAAACTATTTATAATTAAGGTAAAAAGAATAAGTTTAAAAGTTGATATTTTTTAAGAATAAAATAGGATATTTAATTCGTCGTAAGAACGATTAGGATCGCATAAAGTTAGATTAGGATCCATACGTGATATTTTAAAAGGAAAAATTTATGGCGTTCGACGAACATTACTAACTATGAGCATCATTATTTTAATTATGAAAAAATTAAAATTCTAAAAGGTAAATTATTTAAAATAAAGGGTAAACTATACCAGTGGTCACCTAGTTATTGCCTTATTCATTCTGACCACTATTTTTGAGATTTTTTCAATCAGGTCACTCAACTATTTAAATGTATTCAATTAAGTCATTTACCATTAATATTTAATAGAGAAGCTAATGTGACAATTAAAATATTTGGTATAGTTACACATTTGATCATTACTACTTATATATTATATTAATTTGATCCTAATTTTAATAAATTAAAATAAACTTAACCCTCAAATCATATGGTGCCATGTGTAATGTCACCATAATTTATATTCAATTTAATATATTTTTCTCACCATTCAAAGTGTAACACATGTCACTCTGGAAAGAAAATTTTGTCCAAGGGAGTTGAACTTAGGGCAAGGCTCATCCATTGAGTCAAAATAATTATTTAGTTCAAACTTGACTACATATATTATATGTTGTACATTAGTGTAAACTTAAATCATTAATATTTTATATATCTTAACTTAAATTCACATATTAAATTAGTTTTAAATTTTAACATTAAAAAATATTTTTCTCATAAATTATTAATTATATTTTATTCTTTTTGTAACCTAAAAATATATTTTATTCTTATTTTAATTTTAAAAAATATTTTTTATCTTATCTCAAATTAAAAAATATAATTTATTCTTATATTAACTTAAATATTTATATTTTATTATGATAATATTTTAAATTTTAAAAAAAATATAATATATTTTTGTAGTTAAAATAAAAATATTTTTTTAAGTTAAGATAATAATAAAAGATATATTTTTAAGTTAAAATAAGAATTAATTATATTTATAATTTAAGGTAAGAATAGAATAGAATATATTTAATAATTTAATTTAAGAATATACTTTATGTAATAAGTTAAGATAAGAATAAAATATACTTTTTAAGTTAAGATAAAGACTAAAATATATTTTTAAGTTAAAGTAAGAATAAAATATATTTTTAGATTGAGACAAGAATAAAATATATTTAATAAGTTAATATAAAAATAAAATATATTTTAATGTTAAGATGTAAAATTAATTTAATATGTGAATTTAAGTTAAGATATATAAAATATTAAGAATTTAAGTTTAATCTAATATATAACATAGTCAAATTTGAACTAATTAATTACTTTGGCTCAATGGTTGAGCCATGCTTCTTTAACCCAAGAACCCCATGTTCAACTCGCTTGTGAATCATTTAGTTGTCGAAAATTTTCTTTCCTCTAGATGGCGACACATGTCATTACACTTGACATAAGTTTATTTTAATTTATTTAAAATTAGGATCAAATTGGTAGAATATATAAGTAACAATGACTAAATATGTAATTATATCAAATATTTTAACTGCCACATCAACTTTTCCGTTAAATATTAACGACAAGTGGCTTAATTGAATGCATTTAAATAGTTGAGTGACATGATTAACAAAAGTTCAAAAGTGTCGATCAAAATAAAAAGGGATAATAGTTAGATGGTCACTGATATAATTTATCTTTTGTTTTAAATAATTTTCTTTTATTTTTTCAACTAATTTATATTTATACGCTGAATCTTTTATAATTTAAATTTCTTATAAATTAAATTAATAGTATTTATCGTTAGTTGTACTAACCAATACTCGTCGAACGTAACATACTCATCCTATTTTGTTATACATTAAATCAAAATATTTACCAACAAATATCAACTTTCAAAATATTTTAATAAAGGATATGAAAATAAGTTTTTAATCCGAATTCGAAAATAGCATTAAAATATAAATTATAAACTCACAAAAGAGAGTATTGAGTTTAATTTTTTTATAATTTTCCCCTTTACAATCTTGTGAGAAGAGGTCGTTTTCTACTTTTTATTTATGTATTTTGCTTTAATATAAAGTTCTCTTTCATTGTTTAATCTATCTTTTAGGCCTTTACTTTTTCTTTATTTTTTATTTAAAAAATCAATCTTTTTCCCTCAGTACTTTAATCATAAAGGAAATATCCAAAAAGCATATAGTGCTAATTGGTAAATAAAGAATAATTAGTATCGGAATTAATGTTTAATTGTTTATAAATGCACTTTTTGCCCCCATCGTTTCAACCAATTGTGTTTGTACGTAAGTCGACACATACGGAACTTAAATTAATGTATCGAATTTATTAATTAAAATATATTTAGATAAAAATTTTGATAGATAATAATAATAACAATTAATGAAAGGGTGCTTTATTTGAAAAAATCGACCTTTCGACCTCACCAAAGTTAAATCGACTCTAAACTTTTTTTTCTACGATTTCCGCCCTTCATTGGTATTAGGGGAAAACAAGTAAAGGATTTATATTTAAATTCACGATCTCAGTACTTAAGGAATTGTTATTTCTTGAGGTTTCTTAGGCACATAATTCTTGTTAGAAATTAAGACCTACAATTTTGATTCTTTTCATTTTGGTCCTAAATGCATAATTTTTATTAATAATTAAACCTCATAATTCTAATTCTTTTCATTTAGCTCCTAGAAGTTTAAACTCTTTTTAATTTGGTCCTTAATTTAGAATGACTTAATGAATTTGGCTTAATTTCTTAATTAAATATCACCTGACCCCTAATTTGTAGGTTAAAATAAATTGTGGTTCGTTCATTATTATAACTGGTGTTAATTCGATCGTTGATAGCGTTCTCTAATAAGCCTCACATTTCTTCTACTTTTAACTTTTGTTTATGTGGACATTTTGTTATTTTTCGTGCAATTTTATCATTCTTTTGTCTAACCTCAGCAGTAGTCTTTTCTTCTTTGAGATAACATCACATATTGAAGTTGCCTATTTTTTTGGCTTGTGGGAGTGCTTCAATATTCCTACGTCTAATCAACTCTTGAATTTGATTACAAACCTGATGTTACATGCATATCGAATTTAAATATATTCAATCATATTTAACCTAAAATATCAATGATGACATTATTTTTTATGAATATTTTAAGAACCCATTTGAACCACTGAAAAATAATTTCAACAATTCTTTCGGTTATTTTAAATGTTTTTAATTTAGTCTCATAATTTTTTTAATTTTCATCAAATTCTTTTGGTTATTTTGAAATTTTAATTAGCCCCCTCGAAAACTTAATATAAAGATTTGTCATTAATTATGTACGTGGAATTTGATCAATCTGACTTCTTTCAACATTGATGGCTTTAATATTTAAAGAGGGGGGGGGGGGAGAGAGAAAAAGCTAAGATGAAGCTTGGATTGTTGAGATAATTAGACAAGTAAGCCCCTTCACTTTTTATTTTGATCCTTTTGAGTTTTTCTAACTATAAAAGTTGGTGATCCGAAGTTGGCGGGATCCTTTCCTAATAAACTCCACGTCTGCATGGTGATTTCCACGTGGCTAGAACCAATGGTAGCTGCATTCAATGAAGATCACATTGTTAATTAATACATCTTTAAAAATAAATTTACATCAAATTGAATCTTTACTTTTTCTTAGTGAAGACTATAACGTTGAGGCTATGATTTGATACCATTTTTGCAACAAAATTAAGATTTACGTGCATATTTAATTGGAGTTTACTTTTATAGTATTATCTTATAACTATTAAATTATAATTTTGAATCGTTTCAACATCGAAATATATGTTTAATGTCGCTAATAATCGTTTCAACTCCTTGGTTAAGTGGAATAATTGTTGTCTTGTTCCGTCTCATTTATTAATGTTAAATTTAAGTCTTTTAAAAATGAAATTTTGGAATTTTGACCCAAAAGTTTATACTTTGATTTTAGCCTCTCAATACTAAATTATTGATTTTGCCCTTGCATCTAGGTGGACAAAAGAATGGCCAAGCTAACCGGTCACTACCCACTTAATAAATATTCAATGTCACAATGGAAATAGTTCTACCCAACTATTATTTTCAGTTGTCTTTGACTATAGCTTTGTGCACATAAAAAATATAGGACAAGCATTTGTGGTCCTTTTAATATGGAATTAGTTAGGAGGCTTGTTATAAAAGAGTTTTACCTAATGTCCATATGAGCCACGGTCAGTTATACTTTGACTAATTAATATATTGGACTTTGACTACATTATGTGCTTTTGACACCAAATTTCCAAAGAGCAAACGAAAAATAAAATAATGTGATCTCCCCGAAGGAATAAATTAAAAAATGACAATAAAAAGGAAACACACTAATTATAGACTTCTTCCTCCTCATAATAGGATGATGATATGCCTTGGGTTTTTGCTTGAATTCGATCGAGTTTTTATTACAGTGATGAATAATTGGTGCTAGGAAAAACAAAAACAATATTTACAATGCTAGAACTTAAAACCATAATAAATATGAAATTAACTGATCAAGATCTAATCATGTCAAACCATCAAGAATAAATACTAGATGCGAAAGTGTACCTGAATTGATTTATAAGTTAAAATCCTTGAATCTTTCTTTGGTTGTGATATTCCAAGAAGATAGAATTCCCTTTAGTATAAACTATCTAACGATGATAAGAGTAAATACGAGATTGCCTATTTCTCGGGGGACCATAACCCCTTTATATATCTGATTTAAGAATCAATTATTATTTATATTTATAACTCTACCCCTCATCGAATTATAAACACAACTTTAATAGCATTTACACTTTTATTTCTATGATACTTCTAATACCTTATGACTTTATAAAATAATTGGTCACTTAATTTATGTCACATTTTATGATAACAATATACATTATAAATATGTGCCCATAATTATGGATTTTAATCAAACAATCTCCCACTTGGGCAACATATGTTTCATGATAAATGTATAGCCTTATGAGCTCAAAATTTGTTATCATACAATAGGTTTTCTATAACAAACTCGTCCATCAACTATATCCAGATAGGATCAAAGCGGCCTTTGCCATATTTATCATGACTATAGTCATCAATGATCACATATTAAACATTAGTGAGATCAAATTATACCAAAAACCATAGTGGATAAACCAAAACAAACTTTATTTATGCAGAAAATAACTTTAAGATAAATATCCTTAAACTGAAGTTGTGTTTATAATAAACGAGCATTAAAATTACAAACACCCACTAAAATCGAATATCCTTAAATGATATTACACCCACATGAGTAGTGTGCTCATGAAAGACCTTGGGTGACGGTTGCTTAGTAAGCGTGCAATTATGAGTTTGTACCAACATGCTCTATAAACACATAATCACTCTGAATATTCTTTAAGAACTAGAAACATAATGTCTATGTGCTTAGACTTAAGATGTTTCTGTTATATATGGAAAAAAGACTGTAAACTTAGTTGTCACAAAATAATTCAAGTGGTCTTTCTTATCAATCCATAACTAGCAGTTCATACAATAAACTTTTGCATTCATATTCCAATAAGTCGTAGTTCATAAACATGATGATCTCTTACCTACTAGACCTCCGATATGTGAGCATGTAACATTTTTATTCTTAAATTTTTTGTATAAATCAATTTGGCTGCTATCCAACGATCCATACCCAAATTGCTTAAATATATGCTTAATATCCTAAAATCTTACGCTATGTCTAAACGCGTATAAACATGAGTATACATTAAATTATTTATTTATTTTGAATCATAAAGAATTTTTTACATTTCCTTGGTTTCAAAATCATCCTTAGGGCACTGATTAAGACAAATTTTGATTCCTTTAGCAATAAGGGGTATTATTTGGTTTACTCCCACTGAAGTTATAATGTATTCAATGTTATTAACCAAATTCATCTCAAAGCCAAACAAGATAATCAATAGGTGAAGTTTGTTATACAATTAACGGGAGTAATACTTGAACTTATAAATGGATTTCCTTAATTTGCATATTATTAAATTTTTATCATTAGATACAATTTTCTAATTACACCATATAAAATATTTCATCAATGTTATAATTGAGAAACACAATTTTGAAATCTAACTTATTTAACTCAAAATCAAATATGAGCAACAAGTTCATAATTATCCTAAAAGAGTTTTTCAATGAAACCAAAGAGAAAATCTCTACAAAATTAATGCATTATTTTTCAATATATCCTTTATAAACAAGACATGTCTTATACTTATCAACATCACCATTTGATTATAAATACTCAATTATAACCAATTAACTTTGCACCTTCAGGTAATGGGATAAGTCCTCAAACTTTATTATCTTGTATAAAACTTATACTCTTCTTACTTGGCATTAATCCACTTTTGAGAGTCATAACTTTTATGAGATGACGAAAGTTGATTAGATCGTCTTTCATCATTCTACTGTCATCCTTATTTCTTGTAGAAACATAATAATCTAAAATATTATTTCTCTCATCTCTTGGATCTTCCTAATGACACTTGTTCTTTGAGATTGTTGAGTTTGATCCTTCATAACAATTTCTTTTCTTAATTGAAGAATTGTTCAATATAATCTTATTGAGATTTTAGACTCACTTCTTGATTAACGACATGTATGAACACATGGATATCATCAACAGTGATAATAGGGATTGAGTTATAATCCAATTCCTCCTCAAAATTAATTCCTTAAACCTTATTTCTCCCTCCAAACTCAATACCCTAAAAGATAGTGCTATAGATCTCACCTTAAAAATATTTTTAATTATGAGATCATAAACATATAACCCTTTGACCGCTCAAAATAACCAAAGTAGTTGTTTATTGTTTTAGAATTTAATTTCTCCTCATATGTCTCAAATTAACTTAAAAGAGAACAACCTTTTGTAACATGTTTTTGTCTCTTTTAAATTAGACCATTAACAACTACATTTTGATTTTTTTTGCCCTTATCTTTATATGCACTTTTCAAGTGAGTACTTTTAGACTTATTATGCTTCAACCTTTCTTCCTCTTGCACACAATGAAAAATGAGTTCGTTTAAAGTTTATTTCTCCCTTTGAGTTGATTACACTTTATAAGAAGTGATATTGAAATCACAAGAGCAAGTAATTACTCAGCAAAACTCGATCTTGTCTTAAGTATTGAAGAGATATGAAACATATCCATAATGTACTCTCTCACATTTCCTTGACTCTTACACTTTATAGAAATAAAAGAAATCAAAAGCGATGTCATTTAAACCTTATTGTTTTTGGAAAAATATTTATCAATTTCGCCAAGGAAACCATTAGCCTTAGTAATATTTTCAAATTATGTGCCCCTAAAGACTTGTAAAATGTTGTGCTTTATCACCAATAGACCTATGCAATTTAAACAAATTTCACCTTTGAAAATCTCTTATACCAATTAAGAATGTTATCCCCCATGAGAGGTGGAAATTGTTTTTCCTTACCGCAAAGTCTACGATCATAAAGCCAAAACCTTATATAAGTACATTTTTCCATTTCTTAATATTCACTTTCCTAAGTGAATTTTCCATATAATAGATATTATGGTAGCAATAAATAAATAAATAATTTGAATATAGAACAAAATATAAATAAAACTGAAGCTTACATCTTAAGTAAACAAATAAATTCAAAATTAAGATTGATTCCCATAACAAGATACCAAACACTAGATCAATATCAAGTCTTTGGACAGTAACATTAACAGTAAATGATACTCTTGTTGTAGTAATCAAACATTGACAATAAGATATGCTGAACAAAAGACTAATCTTTGGACTAATGTAATGCTCACATAAAATAAATACCTTATAATTGTCACATGTTATTACCACATGTGTTGCTTGAAATCCGGCCAAATATTAACTTTTCTTCAGGCCAATTAATAAACGCATGAATCACAAGAAACATATAATCATCTTGATATTTCAAATAAACCAATCTACACAAAAGTTGTCACTTTGGCGACATTATGTTTCAACTAATCTGTCAAAATATCAGACATAGTCATAATATGAATTAATTTGTTTCAATATATATTCTATTAACAAAAAAATCAAAATTAAAAAAAAGAATTGAATAAATACATATTGCATTAAAAATATAAATGAAATCATAAAAATATTCTCAACCAATCAATTTCTCTTATTTTATCTTTTAATTAAATTGAAAGATAAATGAGGTAATAATAAATTTGAATACACTTAAACCTTCTATCAAGATATCAAATACTCCATTAATATTTCATCATTAGACAAAATATTCACCTTAAGTGATATATGATGCGGTAACCAAACACTAATAATAAGAACATGTTAAGCAAAACTCTTCCTTTGGGTCGATTTATTACTCACACATCAAACCGAATAATTATCATATGCTTTTTACCAAAGTTTTACATGCAATTATGTCAACTATTAATCTTCTTTTGGCCCGATCAATACTAACATATCTTAAGGTACATGTACATAACATGTATAAAATGTTTTTCATAACTAAGGTCACTTTAACGACTTATTGATTTAATTAAGTCGTCTCAAAATAAATATTAGTATTCAGATTTAATATTTCTATAACAATCAAAGGTCAAAATTGAAATTTCTAATTGCAGTTCAATATCCGAAATAACCCATAATAAGGTAACATAAAAAGTGTTATTATAAATCGAAAACTTAAGTCTTTGATTGTTTCTGAAGAATTCCTTAAAAATGCATTTAATTCATAACTTCATAAAATACTAAAGACAAAATGAAAAGAAACGTTTAACCATAAGTCAAAATCAACATACATATTAATGAATTAAATCTTTAATCAAACCGAATCGAATATATCAATGTGATATATATATTCTATAATCCATAATAGTAAAAAATCAATACTAAAATTTCTAATCACATCATAGTTTCCGAAGTAAATAAGGTTGCCTAAATGATGTTATTAGAAATTTAAAAAAACTTAATATTTGACTATTCCTCGAGAATTTGTTTAATCATGAATTTATCTTACTAAACCAAAACATGATTTACCTTAATTTTGAGTGTCTACTTTTCCTTGTTTTTTGACATCCAATTGTTTATTCCGCTAGTGTCCATAATTGAAGATTTTAAATCCCCAAATAAATGATGATGAAAACAAAAATATGTAATATATTACATATCATCAAAATATTATTGGAGGAAACTGAATATAACCATACGATACAAATACCATAAATTAAATTCATAATAATGCAAAACATAATAACCTAATTTATGGTTTTGAAGTTCATGAAAATAATCAATATATATATATATATATATATATATACTGATTGTGACTAAAAAAGTAATTGTTGTAGTATGAATAATTCAAATCCATATACTAAATTACGACAAAATCATAAAATATACAAAGAATATATTTTACCGAATTTTGAGTTTCCTTACTAACCAAAACTATTGAAAACTTTATAGTTTTTATTTAAACATAATATTTCCATAATAATGAAAATAAATCATAGGAAATTAAAAGAAACTGAAATTGAAACAATTTGAAAAGGAAAACATACAAAGAATTCAAAACTAATTGAATTATGCATTAAAATTAATGCACATAAGCACGAAACAATTAAAAAATTGTCGCTCATCAATCAAGCACAAACAAAAGTTTTAATATATTGATAACGACAATCCAAAATATAAAACATTATAAATACCGTATTTTATCAGAATTATACTAAATTTTCTTTTAATCATAAAATTAATAAACCCTAAAAAAAAGGTATACCTTAAAATATCGAATCTTTCAAACTTTAGAAACAAATTAAATCGAAAAAGAATAAAAGAAAATTTTGATTCTTAATGATTGATGACAAGCTTTGATACCACTTATTAGAACTTAAAACCATAATAAATATGAAATTAACTAACTGAGATTCAATCATGTCAAACCGTCAAGAATAAAATACTAGATGTGGAAGCGTACTTGAATTGATTGATAAATTAAAATCCTTGAATCTTTCTTTGGTTGTGATCTTCTAAGAAGATAGAGTTTCCTTTAATATAAACTCTCTGATGAAAAAAAGAGTAAATACAATATTGTCTATTTCTTGGAGACCATAAACCTTTTATATAGCTGATTTAAGAATCAATTATTATCTATATTTGTAATTTTGTCCCTCATTGAATTAAAAATATAACTTTAATGGTATCTATATTTTTATTTTTATTATACTTCTAATATCTTATGACTTTATAACATAATTGATCACTTAATTAATGTCATATTTTATGATAACAATATACATTATAAATATATACTCATAATTATGAATTTTAATCCAACGTACAGTAATGTGTCAAAGCTAAAACTATGCTTAGCAATTGGTGCTGACAATGTGGAAATCTTTTCAAAGTCGGTCGCCCCTTCCAAATTCGATTTTTTTAACTAACGAAGAAAATAGGTAAAGCCTATTCCTATACGGCACATGCACAATGGAACGAGATTCCATGCTTGGTCCGTTCTTTCTTAATCGATTAGGTTTTAAATTGACATATGATTGCCCTACTCACTTGTACTTCAAAGCTGCCACTCACTATATTTTGTCGATTCCCATGAATTAGGTTTTTCTTTCGCTTTGCGTGGTTTATTTAAGTTAATAGCTACAGTGGTGTTCATTCTATACGAATTTTTTTTATTATTAATATATTTTTAAATCCGTCATTATTCGATTATATTAGTTCTTTTAAAAACTTTCGATCATGCAAAGCTTTAAGAGTACAGTCCATTCGATGAGGGAGGAAGTAGAATATGGAATTTTGAAGGAAAAAGATTGAGAGTGAAGAATCAAATGAGAACGTGAAGTGTGTTCTTATTCCTACTTTCTAGTTCCTAGTAAGTTCTTATTCTCTCTTTAAACCAGTACTAAACCAATTTGATGAGAGAGTTGAGGGTGTAAACACCCTTACAAAGTGGAGTTATAATCCTTGCTTGAATAAGCTTTAATTCCTACTTCCTACTTCCTACTTCCTAGTAAGTTCTTATTCTCTCTTTAAACCAGTACTAACCCAATTGATAACCAGTCTGGCATTGTTTTTTTTATTCTGTTTGGTTCTTCACCATAGTTTTTCTTCTCCTTTTTTTTTGTCAATATTGTTGAAAGCTCCACATTTTCTTTTTCATATCATGGACCCAATTTTAATCTAAAGATATTCGAGTTTCTTTATGAGTTAGACACTGAGAAAATAATCCTACATATAAACAAACAATGCCGTGCCCAGGGAGAAACTTGGAAAGGACTTGTGGGGTCATAACCCTAACAATATTTAAAATTTAAGAAATTTTTAATTAAAACAATACACGTATTATTCTCTTTACCAAATACTTTTTAGCTGCTATAGTTTTTCATGTTAGTATTTTGTCAGAAATAAATTTGTGTATGATCTTTACCAAATACCTTTTAGCTGCTATAGTTTTTCATGTAGACTTACTCATATTTGATCATATTTTTAAATTCAAAACATCTTTTTGTTAGCATAGGGATGTTTGGAACAGTTTTCACTATTCATTAGGCATTATTCTCTGTCAAATTCATCTGAGACACTTGAGTAATACTATCATTAATTGTATAGATTTCCAGTTATATGTGCTTATGATTTATGTTCATTCTTTGTCCACATAACGTATAGGAATAGGATTCCACGTTAATAACAATACCGACCATTTGTGTTTAAGCTGTGAAAGTCGAAAGAAATGAGAATGATAAATCCCTAAACGATACGTAAATACAAATCACATTTTGCATGCTTTTGGTATACTTATTAGTGTTTTACTTCCAAAAATGAACAGTCCCCACTTCAAATCCGCATGCTTTAAATTTATATAGATATCATCGATCCGAACATAATTACTTTTAAATCATAAATATATAAATACAATCATACAAAAAGTGAAAACATTCAAATCTCGCGTGTTTTTCTAATAAAAAATTGAAAGAGGTAAGTAAGATTTGAAAATGATTAGCAAACAACTTCAAGATTTGCCACCTTGGAAGAAACTTCAAGTTTTTGACCGTTATTACATAAAGTAAAATATATGAGTAAAACTGAAGATATGATATAATATATGCAAGTGGGGTGGGCGTGGAAAGGATGATATTATATAATATCTGGGGAGATTTTTGTTTTCGAATTGAAAGTGATGAGTCATGCAGTTGGGGGCAATGAATTGGAACCTTTGATAAGGAAACTAATAAGATGATGGAAAATGTAAGGGCATCGCATTTGGCATATAGTGTCACAAAATCTGATTGATGGATATTTAGCGGTTCTAAGCACTTGATTTCATAGTCAATCCCTAAAGCATATGGATTTGTTAAATGAGACCGAGTAGGTCAAGAATTTCACTTTCCCAACCCCACTTATCAATCCTATTTGCCAACCATATGGGTGATGGACCACTTCCCTCCATTCGACAAGGACCTCCATTGCCTCTCTTAACCATTGTTTTTGTTTCGAGAGAACTTGTATACTTTTAGTTAAGGGACAATTCTACCAGAGCTCCTCAATCTATGGTTAAGATTCAAATTTCGTCCTTTGGATTCATATTCAATGTATACTTTTGGTTGGTACAAGTGTGCTTAATTTTTTTGTGTTGCCCTCTAGGTTCCCAAGGCTTCACCTTGATTAATCTGAATCAACTCAGGTTGCACACCTAACCTTGGTGGGTAAGTCTCCTAGCGGGGTTTCTCTGCATAAACAAGGACTCGAACTCGATACCTGCTTAAGCGATATCAAGCTGCTTACCACTTGAACTAACGTCGTTGGTCACATCCGCTTAAATTTCGATATACATGTATAAATATGCTTAATATTAGATTCAAGCTAGTTTTTAACACTCAAGGTGACATTTACGTTGAGGAAAGGATACATTGAGACGATTAGGGACGGATGCAAAAGTTTATGTTTAGGGAACGGATTTTCAAGAAGTTATATTAGAAATTTCGAAGACGTGAAATTACAAAATTTCAAGGGATACAAATTAACTCATCAATAGAAAATACAAAAAAAAATTAATAATTTGAAAATTTTAGGAGTGCGATTGTCCCCAGTACTTCCTCGGTCCATCCTTGGATATGATACTTATACTTTGTGCACTGACTCAGGGACGAGATAGGAATCAAATATTAAGAGGGGTTAAGATGCTTAACCTCAAAGTTTTAGTGATCTATTAAGTACATAGACCCAAAATTGGGAGAGATTAAGACTTAAACTGAATTAGAATTAAACTAATAGGGAGAAAAAATGTCATCGGGCTAAAAATTTCGGGACAAGGGCCCTTTAGGTATCTGAAAACTTAATTATAACTTTTCAAAATTTAAGAAGCAATTGAAAATCTGATTCATAGTTTAAGGATGTTAGAAGGAATTATCCCTCTTCTTAAACACTAAGTATTACCAAGTTTAGGAAGAGTCCGGTTTTGAAAGAACCTGTCTGTCGTATCAGTGTCGATGGCCGTCATCACATCACATAACTGCAAAAGATCTACATCTTTTGTTTGTTTGTTTTGGTGTTAGAGAGAAGATTTACTTCCACCTAGAACATGTTCATCAAGTTAATCTTAAGCCAGTGTAGGTTAAATTCACCAACTTGGTTTCAGATCAGTTCAAATTGGATGAGACCTAAATATAATTTTTTTTTTAAAGAAAGGAGTTATTCCATAATTTCATGTTAATTATCAATTTAATTTTAAAACTTTTAGACAAAATTAGATGTTCTCACATTTTAGAGCGTGAACAGTTGAGAATATTTTACCTAAACTTTAATAAAATATTATTAAAATCTCTTGTCATCGGTCATTACTCACCACTGTCATGACCAGTTATTATCACCAAAGATCATTAGACCCTAAAACTTTTAGTTCACTTCTTTTTAACATCCTAAACTCAAATCTTGTGTTTGTTTCATTAAAAATATTCGCATATTCAATAGATCTAACATATAATTATTTGACTTCTTTAAAATTTAATCATAATAATAATTTTTTCATTAACATTTCTTTAAAAATTAAGATACCAAACATCGAAATCTATATCATAATTAAATTCATGATTTTTGTTGTTGTAATTTTTATGATTATATTTATAATATTAACTATGATTTTGGAAGCACTTAACTATTGAGTATTATATAGTTGTATTTCATCCTTACTGCACATTAGCTAGAATATTTTTCAGAAGCTAGCAAATGAGAATTTTGATTTAGGCCTGATGGGCTCTTGGATTGTGAATACAGGCCTAGTCATTTTTTGTTAAGCTATTATTCAAGCATTTAACTTTTTTAATTTTTTTTAAACATAATTTAAAAATAATGTATCTAGAAAAGTATAGTATCACATTAATAAGGAAAATACATCCAATCTTAAACAAAATAATCAAAACAATCCTTAAATTTTAATAACATGTCAAGTAATTTATATGGTATAAATTCAATATTTATAATACGCAATTAGAAATTATTATTTAACTTTGTTTATCTATTTCATTTTCAATTCAACGAACCTAATAGAAATTATTTTAGTTAAAAATAATAATAAAATGAAATTTTAGTTACAATTGAAGGGTGAATTGCGACATTTTCTATTAATTTAGCATGACATGTCCCATCTTTAATGGAAAATAATGTTTTTGTGCCCATTTTGTAACAAAATCTAAAATTTAATGTGTATTATATAACTTTTGAAAGTTTGAGGTTTAAAAAGATTATTTTAAAATAGTTTAATATCCATTTATGAATTTTATACTATAAAATTAAGGGTAAACTACTTGAATAATCGCCTAATTATGTGGTTGGTGTCAATATGACTAGTATTTTCAAAATTTCGTTAATATGACTACTTAACTATTTAATTGGTTTCAATATAACCATTCACCGTTAACATTTAATGGAAGTGTTTACGTGACAATGAAATCGGTATTATATATTTGATCTTCAATACTTATACATTCAATCAATTTGATCATAATTTAATTTAATAAACTAACCCTCCAATCAAGATGTGACATGTATCAACATATGATCGTGACACGTCACAATTGACATGTGTCAGCACCTGATTGAAGTTTTTTTTATAAAATTTAATTTATTTAATTAAATTTATTTTCTATTCAATCAAAAGGTAACACGTGTCACATCCTGATTGAATATATAACAAATTAGAAATAATATACATTTGTGGAGATTTAAATCTAGGACTTTTGGACGGAGGAGGGAAGCCCAAACCACTCAACCAAATGCTTCATTTGGTTAAGCATTACAACAAACTCTATTTATCTTATACTATTGTTAATGACAAAAAAACAAAATAATTTAAATGAGAACCTAGGTTAATTATAAAATATCAAAGCACCTAAAGTAATTAGACAAATATGGTATTTTTATAATTAAATAGGGTTTATATATTATAAACCCTATTTAATAAAAGATTTAAAATTTAAATTTAAATTATTATTTTTTAGCTCCGCAAAGTTATGTGATAAGTTTTGTAGTTGCACGTCAGGGTCTGCATGACAGGCTCCTACCAGCCGGCGGTTATGCCGGCAGGGGCAGCAGGTTGGTCTACGTTGGAACAGGGAAGCGGAACGGAAGTATATGGGATTTAGTGTGGGGTATAGGAGGCGAGGAGAGATGGAAGTGAAGTTTTGGTGCCAATCGATGTTGAAGGGGTAACTTTGGATAGCAAGGATGATGTTATGGTCGATGAGTTTGAGGGTAGAAACGCTGTTGCGCCGGTCCCTACAACACAGATTAATCAATCATCTGTTCTATCATATGCTGCAGCAGTGAGTGGTAACAACAAAGGAAACAACGAAGAGATGGAGTTTTTTTTGCTAATGATAATGTGATGCTACAAGAAGGTGACATAGTTGTTGATCGAAGTGGACCTTATCCTGTTATTCAGTTTTCAAACGAAATACATGATATAGATTACAATATGCCGAAGATTGTGACTGTTCGACTGTTGGGTAAAACAATAGGGTATCGAGCGTTATGGAATAAAATCAATGCACTATGAAAACTGCAACGAAAGCTACAGTTGATTGATTTGGATCAAGACTATATATATTTAGTGAATTTTACCAAGGAAAGTGATTACAAACGGGCATTAACGAAGGGGTCGTGGACGATTTTTTGAAACTATCTTAGTGTTAACCCTGGAGACGGAATTTTTCTACTGTAGAAGAAAATCCATCAGAGGTAATTGCTTGGGTACGGTTACCAGGACTGTTATATCAATATTATACGAAATCTTTATTTCGTATGTTAGCTGGGGAGTTGGGGAAGGTGATTAAAGTAGATTACAATACTACTATGGTAGGAAGAGGTCGATTTGCTCGTTTTGTAGTGGTGGTGAACTTGAATAAACCACTTGTCCCATGTATTGGCATTGATGGGTTCATACAGAAGTTAGAATATGGAGGTCTTCAACATATTTGTTTTAAGTGTGTCATGTATGGACATAATCAGGACGGTTGTTCCCTTAATACGGACAAACCAGGCATAGCAGTTTCTCATGTGGAAAATATGCATGTTAGTGTAGGGAATAATACGGAGAAGAATGTAAGCGGGGGTAAAGTCCAAGAAGAAGCTTTGTATGGTCCTTGGATGGTGGCTACTAGTCGACGACACGAAGACCTCGCCACACAGAAGACATCAAGAAAAATGATGAAGGGCGAGGGAAGGTAACTACTACATCTCGATACGCAACTTTAGAGGTAGAGTCCGAATTAATTATGTACGGTGATAATGTTCAGGGATCACAACGTAGAGTGCGGGAGACAAACAGGCAGGAATTGAAAAATAGGGTGGATAAGGTGGGGAAATCATTATTAGCTAAAATGATGGGGAAATCATTATAAGCCGGGGATGCTGTACCTTTGGGGCGGGGAAGACACAAATCGAAAGGTAAAAACAATGGTAAGGACACAAACAGTATTGAATTAGCTTCCAAGGCTTACCAAGTGGAGCCTAGCGGAGACAAAGTGGTTACCTAAGTGCAACATAAAGGGGTGGGTCTTGGAGTGGGCTCGCAGAGTGTAGTTACGATTTTGGAAAGATCCACTAGGAAGGACACAGTGATGAAAAAGAAAGCTACAACTAGGAAATTTGGGGTACGTAAGGAACCTAAGGATGTATGCTTAAAAGGAGTTAAAGTCAAGAAGCAGGTCAATTATAAGGCACCAACCCGACCAGTGCTATTGGATTGGGTACAATCTATGGTTTGTACCTTGCCAGTGGTGGACTCAACTTCTACTCCACAAATGGGTAGTGGAATACGGTTGAGTGATAGTGGTAGTCACCAGGCGGGGACTGATGCCATCCAGTCCCTAACACCAGAGCAACTTAATGTAACAGGCGATGGCGATAGGCCTACGGGAGGTGAGCAAGCAACCCTCTAATTTATTTTATGTTAGTGTCTATGTTTTGGAATAGTCAAGGGGTGGCGAGTCCAACCTACCGACGTTACTTTCGACACATGGTGAAAGAGACAATCCAGCTCTTGTGGCTTTGTTTGAGACTTGGATTAGTGGCCACAAATCATATTCTGCCGTTTCAAAGTTGGGTTTCCCAAATTCGTTTCATGTCGAAGCGCAAGAATTTAGTGGAGCTATTTGGTTATTATGGAAGAGTGAGATTGTAGCGGATATTATTCGGATTTTGAATCAGTTTGTTCATATGGCGATTAAAGTTGGGCTACCATCTCATGTTTTGGGTACGACAGTTTATGCCAATCCTCCTAGTTCGATACGTAAACACCTGTGGTGTCAATTAGAGGAGTTAGATCCAGGTATTTCAGCTCCATGGTTGCTAGAGGGACTTTAACGCCATATTACGCTCGAATGAAAAAGTCGGAGGTTTCTCGGTAGGAAGTAAGGCGAGCAAGAAATTTTTGGATTTTGTTCAACGAGCAGCACTGATTTATAATACTTTCCAAGGTCCCCACTTTACATGGTCGCGGGGTGTTGAAAGTCAAAGAAAATTAGGTAGCACATGGGCGGCTGCAAATGTTCAAAATTAGGCAGCCATTTTGGTTGAATTTTGTGCATGTGAGAATTGTATTTTAGTCCATGCACTTTAGGGTATTTTCAAAGATTAGTCCTTAAGCTTCAACTATAAATACACTTACCCATTTAGCTTAAAAATCATCCCCAAATCATTCTTGCTCTCTCTCAAGTGTTTTTGTAAATACCTGTAAATTTTCTCCCTTTAGTAAAAGATCTGCAGCAGTTTTGAGTTAATCGATTGACTGAATCGGCCAAGAGGGGGGTGAATTGGCAATAAAACTTTTTGTGGAAGTTTTTGCAGAAAATTGAAAGAAATTGTACAGCGATTTAGAGTGGTTCGACTTTATCAACCAAAGTCTACGTCCACTACCTTAGCTATCCACACTAAGGATTTTCCAACAAATTCACTAATTTGTTCTTTCTTTTGAGGCCAAAGAGATAACCTTACAACTCCCTCAAGAATATACCCCAATTCTTGAGAGCACTCTTTTCTCAAAGAGAAATACAAATTTGTAAACTTATAAGAAAAACTTCACAAGGCAAATATGTTTGCACAATTCTAGAACAAAGAAAGAACACTCAAGAATAAATACAATTGAGCACAATAAGTGTTCTTGAAAGCAAAATGAATATTGAATGAAAAATAGGCTTGAAATGCTCAAACTTGAGGTTTGATGCTTTCTCTTTGATTCTCTCTTGATTCTAATTGCTTGATGTTTCTTGTTGTTGATCAATGGCTTCTAAGCTTGCTTAAATACACCTTGAATCACTTCTGAACGTTGGGGATGATTAGAGAAAATAATATAGCCGTTTTAGTGTGAAAACAATTAATAAAACAGTTTGGAGCGTGGGGGGAATCGGTACCCCCTATGGGGAATCGGTTCCCTAAGTGTAAAATTCAAATATTTCGACCGTTATACAAGGGGGGAATCGGTTCCCTCCGAGCATACTGGAATTCTCGGAGCCAAACCCTTCAGGGGGGAATCGGTTCCCTCTGAGCAATCTGGAATTTTTGCTTTGAAATGGTTCGAAATACTTTGTAAAATTATTTTGAAATTGTTTTAAGATTAAAACTTAATTTTACACTTTGAGTAAAAAATTATCTTTGAAAGATTTGGAGTAATGTTTTGATATTCGAATAATTCTATCGAATATACTTAGAAAATCATTTGAAAAATCTTAAAATTCATTTAACTTAATTTGTTATATCGAAATATCAAAATGTTTTCAACAATCTCCCCCTTTTTGATATAACAAAACATTTTAGTAATTTTAAGATTTTGAAATCAAGTTTTGAAATTACTCCCCCTTACTTTAACACTAACACTTCTCCCATTTATCATTTAAAACACATTTAACTTCTCCCCCTTTTTGTTAAATCAAAAAGACATTTTAAAGAATTTAAACAAGGTTTTGAAATCATTTAGCCAATTGATTATATATAATATAAGCTGCTAAGATCACAAGCAAGAGAAACGTTAGCCATTAGTTTCATAATCAATATTCATAATTAATGTGAAATGGCAAAATTGGTCATATATCTAATCATGAAGTAAATGATGCAATAATGAATAAATTTAATCACACCAGATAGATAATTTCTAACCATTCATAAATCCAAACAAATTCAAAGTCAATCAATCCACAAATTCAAACATTCCAAAATATTCAAAATGTTAAAACAATAAGTTTGGAGTTCAAAGCAAAACATAGAATCACATATCATGATCAGGAGGAGGAAAACGAGCTCGCATAGCGGCCATTTCGTGAGTGAGGTCATTAATACGCGCGTTGGTTGCTTCATTGTTTGCACACATCTCCCGAAGAATTTCTAATTGTTGAGCTCCCATTGTGGATAAGTGGGACTCTATAGAAGAAAAGCGTGAATCCATGGTAGCGTATCGGAAATCGAATGTCTCCATAAAGGATTGAAAATATGGAGGCATTTGATGTGTTTGTTGTGCTTGCTCTTCGGGCTGCTCCTCGGGCTGCTCAGGCTCATCTTCGGCTTCATCGATGTCTCGCTTTAATTGCTCAAGCTCGAGATCTTTGTCAGCTTCGGGTGGAGCTTGTGAAGAACTAGCTCCCAAAGTATTTGCAGAAGATCGAACCCATTCACCAGTTTCCTTATCCTTAATCCATCCCGCTCTAGTTAAGGAAAGAAGGTTAATTTGTTTCTTAAGGGGAAAAACGGCATCTAGACCGACTCTAAGCCCATCTTTGGAAAACATATTATTCAAAATGCAACCGTAAACAAGAGATGAACAGAGTTTCTTGTTAGGAACAAGATTTACGGTTTCAACAATTTCAGCAAAAATAATCTGAGGTAGGTTAATTTTAATATTGTTTTCGAAACAATGTAACCACCAAAGATCTAAGGCTCTAAGAGTAGAATAACAACCTCCGGATGATCGAAACCACCAAGAAATCATTAGATGAAGAAAACGTTCATGAAGGTCTAAGACACTTGCATTATCCCTTCTTTTATAACGAGATCCTAAAACCTGTTTTTTATTTGAAATACCATCATTATCTAGTCCGAATGTATTGGCTATGTAAGCCGAGTCAATATATAAGAATTGTCCTAGGAGGTAGGAACGAATTCCTATGGTTTCGGTTTCAGTTTGGTTTTTAACACAAACGACATTAGAATAGAAAATACGAACAAGTTGATGGTAAAGGATGGGTTCAAGGTCAAAGAGTTTATCAAATTTCCACTCTTGTAAAAGAGGAAGATATTTAAAATTGATAGCTAACATAGCTTGACGAGAAGGAATATGTTCTTCCCGGATTTTGTAAGAGTCGAAATATTGATAATACCAAAAACGATGATTTCTAGGACTAGGATGATTGAAACACGAATTTTGGATAGTCAAGTTAGGATCAATGGGATTAGGATTAGAAATTGGAATATGAGGAGGATTTGGAGGTGAATTTGGTTGACGGTGTGAGCGACTAGATGATGACCTAGCACGTTTAGGATTGGACATGGTTTAGGAAATCGAAATAGAAATGATAACCTGCAATTTAGAAAACACATGTATGCAATTCAATCAATCCAAAACTCAATTGAGTCCTCAATATTTCAAGATTCTCTAAATCAATCCTAATGGGCAAAGTTTTTGAAAAACTTTTGAAAAATATGGTTTTGAGAAACAATATATGTATAGTTTTCATAACAACAACATAATTTAATCAAAACACAATAATTTGAAAATTAACATTTTTTTTAATTTGGAAAATTTGGAAAATTCTTGTGTTTTTGATGAAATTGGTTGTAATATCTAGTTTCTAATCACTAAACAATCAATGCCCGATCTAAAGTTCATCCTAGAACTAATTAAAACAAGTCCTATGTTCAAAATCAATAAAATAGGGAGTTTAGAAAATTTTACCTTGAAGGATGAGATTGAGTGGATTTTGATGTTGTTTGCACGATTTTAATGATGATTTTAAGTTTAGGAGATAATATTTGAAGTGAATTCCGATTAAAATCGATGATTTGAGGCAAGAATGAAGATAGGGAGAGAGTTGAGAGGGAACGACGGAAGAGAGAAAAGGGTTTTGAACAAAAATAAGGGTTCTTCCCGTGTTTAACCAGAACCCCAGGGGGGTATCGATTCCCCTGTGGGAGGAATCGGTTCCCCTTCAAAGGGGGAATCGATTCCCCCAAGGGGGGATCGATTCCCTCTGCACCAAAATGCTAAAATCTGATTTTAAACACCCAAAATGCTAAATTAATTTACTCTAGTGGTATTGGCAACTCATATATTGAAAATTAATCATGTTCAAACAATTCAATTAATCTTTAAACGATATTTGAACATAAAATTAATTTTTCATCAAGAATCATAAACTCCCCCCTAACTAATAGCAATGAATGCAATCAAAAATTACTATTATAAGCATTTTTCATTTATTATTAAAAGTGCTAAAATTATTTTAAACACTCAGTGAAGATAGGTTGGTCAAACCTAATTCTCTCCTAAGTGTCCAAAATCGTTCCTTGTCTAAAGGTTTTGTAAAGATATCCACTAATTGGTGCAAAGTATCAACAAATTCTAGAACTACATCTTCCTTAGTGACATGGTCTCTAATGAAGTGATGTCTTATTTCAATGTGCTTAGTTCTAGAGTGTTGGATGGGATTTTTAGTGAGACAAATAACACTAGTATTGTCACACTTGATAGGAATGGTACCTACTTCAATTCCATAATCAAAAAGTTGTTGTTTCATCCATAAAACTTGTGCACAGCAACTACCTGCTGAAATGTATTCGGCTTCAGTGGTAGATAATGCAACACAATTTTGTTTCTTTGAAAACCAAGAAATTAGCATATTTCCAAGGAATTGGCAAGTACCGAAGGTGCTTTTCCTATCTAATTTGCATCCTCCATAATCCGCATCAGAAAAAGCATGCTAGCTAAAGCTAGAGTCTCTATGATACCAAAGTCCTAAACTAGGAGTGTCCTTAAGGTATCTAAAGATTCTCTTAACAGCTGGTAAATGTGATTCGTTAGGACATGATTGAAATCTAGCACATAAGCAAACACTAAACATAATGTCCGGTCTACTTGCAGTTAGATAAAGCAAAGATCCAATCATTGACCTATATAATTTAACATCTACACATTTATCTCTTTCATCTAAGTCAAGCTTTGTTGAAGAGCTCATTGGAGTGTTATGAGGTTTCCCATTTTCCAGTCCAAACTTCTTGAGCATATCTTTGACGTACTTAGCTTGATTGATGAAGATGCCATATTTTCTTTGCTTGATTTGGAGTCCCAAGAAAAATGAGAGCTCCCCCATCATGCTCATCTCAAACTCACTTTGCATTAGCTTAGAAAATTCTTGGCAAAGAACATCATTAGTAGAACCAAATATTATATCATCAACATAAATTTGAACTACTAATAAATCTTTACCTTTATGCTTCAAAAACAATGTAGTGTCAACCTTCTCTTTTGAAAAACCTTTTTCAATTAAAAATTTGACAATCTTTCATACCAAGATCTAGGAGCTTGCTTTAAACCATAAAGAGCTTTTGTCAATTTTAAAACATGATCCGGAAAATTTGAATCTTCAAAACCTGGATGTTGTTCCACATACACTTTTTTTTTATAAAACCATTTAAAAATGCACTTTTAACATCCATTTGATATAATTTAAATTCATTGAAACATGCAAATGCTAATAATATTCTAATTGCTTCCATCCTAGCTACGGGAGCGTATGTTTCATCATAGTCTATGCCCTCTTCTTGAGTATACCCTTGAGAAACAAGTCTAGCCTTGTTTCTCACTATATTACCACTCTCATCAAGCTTATTCCTGATAACTCCATGAAAAGGTCATATTTTGGGACCTTTTCACTTAAGTTATTGAATGTATAAGAGCCCATTTAGGACCATTTAGATGCATTTAGGAGCATATAGTTGCATGTGGTGGATTTCAGTTTGCCGTGGCATTTTATTTTTACAGCGGTGCTGCTTTATGGGAAAGGTACTTGTCTGATGATATGCAGGTGTTGAAAGCAAGGAAAAGAGGATTTAAAATGCCGTGACATAAGGATATTGCTGAGCTAAATAAAAATGCCAAGTTCAAATGGCATTTCAGGAGCGTACAAGGAGAGAGAAGATATTTTCTAGCCAGCTGTCCTGGATTTTACGCATGCTCTGCCCGAGATACCCACCGCAGCATTTTGGCGCTTCAACCACCAGTTCTGTTGATGACGTTGCCTAGTCTGACCCTGCAGATCCTGTCAGTCCTAGGGCGCCTGTAGCGGGATTATGCCGGTCTCTAGCCAGCTACCTAGGCTGTATCATTGCCTAGTCTGCTCGACTCCCAAGCAACTCAACCATGGTTTTGGGGTTTCCTAGGATGGTTAACACCAAACCTTAGGATTTCTTTTCCCCTATAAATAGAGGAGGAAGCCATATTGAAGAGGACTTTAGTTCCAGCCACATTTGATCTTAAAAAGTTAGAGAGAGAAAGTCTCATCTTTCTCCGTCAATCCCACTTGCCGTGGCATTTCTCCTTGACTAGCGGAAGGGAGTGGCGTTCTGAGCATCCGAGAGGAGCTAGTCCGCTGGGAGCAGTCTTTGGTGGTTGAGGAAGGCATTTGGCAGTGCACGTCAAAGGCTTTCTCTCCTCCCCTTAGTCCTTGCTTTTATATTTAGTTGTTGGGTTGTAAGGAACGAATGAATCTTGCTTTGTGCTTGTTGATTTCGAGCCCCACCATGAACTAATCCTATTTGGTGGGAGTTCGCATGGTTATTTAAGTTGTTATTTTAATGAATGGTTGTTGTTTCATGCTCTATTCTGTTTTGTTTATGATGCTTAAAGTCTTGAGGTTGTAGGAGCTACGAGAGTAGCCTTTCCTTAGGAGGGTTCATGAGGTTCGAGAGAATGCCTTGACAATTTATCTTTAGTCTTCGAGAGAAGCTAGGGAGGAACTACATAAACAACGGGTTGTAGATAGTAACTAGGCCTAATCCACCTTAGAGATAAGAATAGGATTTCATTCGACTAAAAGGAGTTGTGTATAAACGATAGGTTAGATGTTAATGCTGCCGCAAAAAGGTATTGCCGAGACATATTCTATTAGCTGAGTCAATAGGATCACTGCATGGGCTTACGCCAATCGGTTTTGCCAGGGGATCTTTAGTCTGTCGAGTCCCTTACTAGAGATAGCATAGGGCACATCAGTAGACTCTGTCGGGCAGGGTAAGCTTAGAAGAAGCACCATTCAGAGAAATAAACTTAAGTTTTCCTTGTGTCTCCCATCACTCATTTCCATTGCTGCTTGTCTTGTGAGAAAGCTAAAGTCCTACATATATTAAATCTAGTATTTGCATTTTTATTTTGCCTTGACATTTCCATTTGTTTTCACGTATCACAATTTAATTTGCCACGACATATCCATCTGCTACCACACTATCACCACTCCATTTCCACTACGTCCATTCCATTTTTCCACTGCATTCTCATCTGTATATACCATAACTAACTTTACTTAGGTGACAAAGTAAAGTGCCTTGACAAACCTATTTGATTTACCCAATTCCCTGTGGAGACGATACTCTACTTATCACTTTATTACTTGTTTGATTGTGTATACTTGCACACATATCCACATCATATTTTAGTACTCACAAACAGCGGACAAGTTTTTAGTTATCTTTACTTTATATTTTCTTTAATTTTTCAGATTTTTTCGAGTTTATGACCAGAAATAACCCTGAAGAGCCATTGGAACCTATTGATCCTGAAATTGAAAGGCTCTTTAGACAAAGAAGACGAGCACAACGTGTCAATATGTACCAACTCAGAAATCAGGGCATTGGCCATGAGGGTGATCAACATGCCGAGGCAATTCCAAATGCTGGGAATGCAGCTAGGCCTCGGGCTGTTCGTGATCATTTAAATCCAATCTTAGAGGATCTCAACCCTGGAATTGTGGCACCCGATATTCAGGCAGCCTATTTCGAGCTGAAACATGTCATGTTCAACATGTTAAACTCTATAGGGCAGTTTGGGGGCATGCCAAATGAAGATGCCATGCAGCATATTCGTAACTTCTTGGAAGTGTGTGATTCTTTTCGCCAACAAGGGGTGCACGAAGATGTTCTGAAATTAAATCTATTCCCATATTTCCTACGAGACAGAGCAAGGGCATGGTTGAGTGAAGTTCCAGCGGGTTCTATGGAGTCGTGGACAGATTTGTGCAAATATTTTTTGCTGCGGTATAATCCTCCGAACATGAACACCCAACTTAGGAACGACATTGCTTCATTCCGTCAAGCTGATGACGAGTCGATGCATGAGTTCTGGGATAGATACAAAGCATTGCTTCGCAATTCAAACCATGGTTTTCAAGATTGGACACAAGTAGTGATGTTCTATAATGGAGTAAACGCACCCACGAGGATGATGCTAGATGCCTCAGAAAATGGGACGTTACTGGATAAATCACCAGTAGAGGCATTTGACATCTTGGATAGGATTGCTACCAATGATTATCAGTTTCCCTCAACTAAGCATGGGTTTGGGCGTAAGACACATGGAGCTCTCGAGCTAGATTCTAATGATGCCGTGTCAGCCCAACTTGCTGCCATTACCAACATGCTAAAAAATTTACAAAGGCCAAGTGAGGTAAGGGAAGCGAAGGCAACCTGTTCAGTTTGTTTATTATGCCAAGGCAATCACAATGAGAGTAATTGCCCAATCAATCAAGAATTCATCAACTTTGTTGGCAATTTTAATCGAGGCAATAACAACCCCTATTCAAACACCTATAATCCTGGATGGCGTCAGCATCCAAATTTTTCTTGGGGAAATCAAGGAAACAGCACTGCTAACAGCGAGCTCATCAGCAGAATTTTAATGATTCCCAGGGCTATCAATCGAATATGCCATGGCATAATCAAAACAAGGGAGGGCCATCTTCATCAAATACTAGTTCTTTGGAGGCCACAATGCAAGAATTCATTGCAACAACAAAAACAATGCTTCAAGACCACTCGACCTCTATAAAAAATCAAGGCGCTCTACTCCAGAGCCATAGTTCATCGTTAAGGGCACTAGAGAGTCAAGTAGGTCAGATTGCCGCGGCATTACAAGAACGCAAACCCGGACATTTGCCAAGTGACACTGAAGTCACCAAACCTCATAGCAAAGAACAATGCAATGTGCTAACTCTCCGAAGCGGTACACAAATTAATATAGAAGATAAGTCTGGGGGAAAACCGAAGGAAGATTCACCCCCCACAACCAGTCAAGCTGATAAAGAACTACAGGAGGAAGCACCGAAGGAAGAAGATAAATCTGAGGGTTCATCAAGTAACAAAGCTGAGGGGGCAAATAAAAATGCCACGGTAACTTCTGTTCGCACCCCATCATTACAAGAAGCCAGACCCCCACCTCCTTTTCCGTAAAGACTGAAGAAACATAACAAGGATACTCAGTTTAAAAAATTTGTTGACATTCTGGGTCAACTGCAGATCAATGTTCCTTTTCTTGAAGCAATGGAACAAATGCCCACATATGCTAAATTTCTAAAAGAAATCGTCACCAATAAGAGAAAGGTTGAGCAGTACGAAACAATTGCCACGACAAAAGAATTTTGCTCTTCCTTAAGCAAGCTACCACCAAAAAGACGTGATCCGGGCAGCTTTATCATTCCATGTTCGATTGGAAACAAATTTGTTGGAAAAGCACTGTGTGACCTTGGCTCAAGTGTAAACTTGATGCCTAAGTCGATTTTCGTAAAACTGGGGATAGGAAATACGAGACCTACTTCAGTCATCTTGCAACTTGCCGATCGTTCATATGTGCGTCCAGAAGGGCGAATTGAAGATGTCATCGTGAGGGTTGACAAGTTCATTTTCCCTGTCGATTTTCTGATTCTGGACTGTGAGGTCGACGCCACAGGGCCCATTATATTGGGGAGACCTTTCCTAGCCACCGGTCGTACTCTCATCGATTGCGAGAAGGGCGAGCTAACCATGCGAGTGACTGATCAACAGATCACTGTTAATGTTTTCCGATCTCTCAAACACATGGATGATTATGAAGAATTTCAGAGCATTTTTTAGGTAGACACTGAAATTACAAAAGAGGCATATGAATTTTGCCACGACAATTTCATTCAGCTAGATATTGATGAGAGGCTCCTTGAAGAGCCGAATGACTTTTCATCCGAGGAACAACAGGTTAGCTTCCTTAAAGCTAGCCCAGGTACGCGCTTTGAACCTTTGAATTTCGAAGAGTTTGTTCCTCCTAAGCCCTCATTACAACATGCACCTACCCTTGAACTTAAAATTTTGCCACAACATCTTAAAAATATGCTTATCTGGGTAGTAATGACACTTTCCCTGTGATTATTTCCTCTGTCCTTACTCCTAACCAAGAATCTAGTTTGCTAAGTGTTTTGTCACAGCATAAGAAAGCGTTAGGGTGGACGATGGCAGATCTCAAGGGAATAAGTCCAACAATATGCATGCACAAAAATTTTGCTGGAAGAATGTCACGGCAAATCCATAGAGCCACAGCGGAGATTAAATCCAATCATGAAGCACGTTGTGATGAAAGAGGTTCTCAAATGGCTTGATGCTTGAGTGATATACCCTATTTCGGATAGTTCGTGGGTCAGTCCCGTCCAATGCGTGCCTAAAAAGGGAGGTATGACCGTGGTAACGAGCGAAGGAAATGACTTAATACCTACTCGCACTGTCACTGGATGACGCATCTGCATGGACTACCGCAGGCTTAACAAGGCCACCAAGAAGGATCATTTTCCTTTGCCATTCATCGATCAAATGCTGGATCGACTTGCGGGCAAGGCATACTATTATTTATTGGATGGTTATTCAGGGTATAATCAGATTGCCATAGCACCAGAGGACCAAGAGAAGACGAAATTCATGTGCCCGTATGGAACATACGCTTTTCGAAGAATGCCTTTTGGACTCTTTAATGCCCCGGCAACTTTTCAGCGTTGCATGCAAGCCATTTTTTCTGACATAGTGGAGGATTTTTTGGAAATTTTTATGGACGATTTTTCTGTTTCCGAAGACGATTTTCAAAAATGTCTCGGCAATTTGGCAAAGGTACTGAAGCGATGCGAGGAGGATGATCTCGTACTAAACTGGGAAAAATGCCACTTCATGGTGACTGAAGGCATTGTTCTAGGACATAAAATTTCTGCAAAGGGCATTGAGGTCGATAAGGCTAAGATCGAGGTGATCGAGAAGCTTCCCCCACCAAATTCTTTCAAGGGCATTCGGAGTTTCCTTGGCCACGCTGGTTTTTACAGACGATTCATCAAGGATTTTTCCACACTATCCAAGCCTTTGTGCACCTTGCTGCAACAGAACCAACCCTTTGTGTTCGATCAGAAATGCCATGGCGCATTCAAAGAGCTGAAGCAGAAACTTATCTCTGCACCAATTGTAGTTCCCCCAGATTGGACGGCCCCATTTGAATTAATGTGTGATGCAAGTGATTTTGTCGTGTGAGCTGTGCTTGGGCAGCGTAAAGGTAAAATCTTTCATGTCATATATTATGCTAGCCGTACCTTAAATGATGCACAATTAAATTACACAACCACTGAGAAAGAATTACTTGCCGTGGTATTTACATTTGACAAATTTAGGCCATACTTGATAGGCACCAAGGTTATAGTTCACATTGATCATTCAGCTATAAAATATTTAGTGAACAAGAAAGATGCCAAGCCTAGACTAATCATGTGGATATTACTTCTGCAAGAATTTGACTTAGAGGTAATTGATAGGAAAGGTACTGAAAATCAGGTTGTAGACCACTTATCTAGGCTAGAAAATATTTCAGAATGCCATGACATTTTTGATATTAAAGAAGAATTCCCTGACGAGAAAATTTTATATGCCACGGCAATTCCGTGGTACGCTGACCTGGTTAACTTTCTTGTTAGTGGTATTTTTCCTTATGAACTGAACAGCCAGGGCAAAAAGAGGTTTCTTCCTGATGCCAAGTTCTACTTTTGGGACAAGCCGTACTTATTCAAGCAATGTGCTGATCAAATGATTCGATGGTGTGTCCCCGAAGAAGAACAAAGCGATAACTTACACCATTGCCACACATCAACTTGTGGAGGGCATTTTGGAGGTTCGAGGACTGCTGCAAAGGTCCTCCACTCAGGTTTTTATTGGCCATCATTATTTAAAGATGCCCACGCATTTTGCAAGGCGTGCGACAGATGCCAGCGCACTGGAAATATTTCCAGACGACACGAAATGCCGCTGCAAAATATTCTGGAGATTGAGCTCTTTGATGTTTGGGGCATCGATTTCATGGGACCATTCCCATTTTCCTTTGGAGATTTATACATCTTGCTAGCGGTGGATTACGTTTCAAAGTGGGTTAAAGCAAATGCTACGCCGAGAAACGACTCAAAGACTGTGCTCAAGTTCCTTAATAAGAACATTTTCACTCGTTTTGGAGTCCCAAGAGCTATTATCAGCGATGAGGGCACTCACTTTGACAACAAGTTGATTGCCAAGGCATTACAGAAATATGGAGTGCGACATAAGATTGCCACGGCATATCATCCGTAGACGAATGGATAGGCTGAAATCTCCAATCGAGAAGTTAAGCAAATCCTGGAGAAGGTGGTTAACCCCCGAAGGAAAGACTGGTCCCCAAAGCTTGACGAAGCATTATGGGTATATAGGACAGCATTCAAAACACCTTTAGGAATGTCGCCCTTTAAGATGGTATATGGAAAAGCCTGCCACCTCCCTGTTGAACTAGAGCACAAGGCGTAC
Organism: Hibiscus syriacus; assembly: GCF_006381635.1. Classification (NCBI taxonomy): domain Eukaryota; kingdom Viridiplantae; phylum Streptophyta; class Magnoliopsida; order Malvales; family Malvaceae; genus Hibiscus; species Hibiscus syriacus. The sequence continues at coordinate 2,107,645 of NW_024062775.1, read as the reverse complement.
TGGGCAATCAAAAAGTTAAACTTTGACGAGCAAATTGCTGGGGAGAAACGATTACTTGATCTAAATGAAATAGAAGAGTTTCGAGTGCAAGCATATGAAAATGCCAAGCTCTACAAGGAAAAAACCAAAAAGTGGCACGACAGAATGCTTTTGCCACGGCAATTTCATATGGGTCAGAAAGTACTGTTGTTCAATTCTAGGCTCAAGCTCTTCCCAGGCAAATTAAAGTCACGCTGGTCTGGACCATTTGAAGTTCACCATGTTTACCCTTATGGTGCTGTTTATATCAAGAACCTGGACGATGGATCCATCTTTAAAGTCAATGGCCAGCGCCTAAAGGCTTATCAAGGAGTCCCACCTGCACGTGACAAGTCGGCGTTGCTCTTGCAAGACGTTGACACTGGTCCGGCATCTTAAGGATGCCGTGGCATTTTTAACTTACATCTGTACATAAATTATTTTTGTTTTGCCTTTATTTTAATATTTCTCATTATTCAGTAATTATTTTCATTTCATATTTTTGCCAGGGAATCCCACGCACTAAGCACGTGAGGCATGTTGACGAAGTTGAGAACACTTTAGGCGGCAAAATGAAAAGGAAAAAGGAGGGAAATTTTATTTTGACTTTTGACTTAGGAATGAATTTTTTTCATTTTGTTTTCTTTCCCGCCCTACCCCACCGCTTATCTATTTCCCCCCTCCAAAATATTTCCATTTAACTAGCCTACCCCACTTACTTTTCACTTTTCACTTTCTCTTTTTACTTTCACTTTCTAGTTTCCTCTTCTCCTTTCCAACTGCCGTCGACCACCATAACAACCGCCTCAAAAAGCTCTCTTCCTTCATTTATTTTTGCAGTCTCGCGATGGTGCGCTCACGACCAGCCCCACCACCCTCACCACCATGCTTTGTCGACGAGGCTGCCAAGGAACGCTATCAAACCATAAAGAACCGGCGAGTCTTTTTCGAGTTGGGCATTGTCTCCTCCGAGGCGAAGAACGTCGATTTAGGCAGCAAAGTGCTGGACGTGGTCACTAAGCATAAGTGGCAGAAGTTTTCCAAACATCCTGCCCCTGTCAACGCCATAATAGTGAAGGAGTTTTATTCTAACATTACCGAGCCAAATCAGTATGTCGTGATGGTTCGCGACATTTCTATTCGTTTTACTCCTACCGCTATTAACCCTTATTTTAAACTACAGGTTGCTGATGACCACCATGCGAGCTTTGCCCAAGAGGCCGACCATGAAACTTACCAAGGCATCCTGGAAGACTTGTGTCTTCCCAATACTCAGTGGAACGGTCAGCAACTGAAATGAAAGACCGTGGATAGGGATCGACTGCTCCCCCATGTCAAACTGTGGAACCATTTCATGAAGCACAAGCTTATGCCAACCTCCCACAATACAACTGTATCATGCCAGCGGATGCTTTTACTGCACTCTATCATCACCGGAAGAACCATCGATATAGGGAAGATTATCGTGGAACAGGCTCATCTATGCCTAAAGCGACAGGCAAGTGCCTTGGTATTCCCAAATCTCATCACTGCTTTATGCCCAAAAAAGAAAGTTCGAGAAGAAATGTTTGATGAGATTTTACCGGGCATTTCTGGACTCAACAAACCGAAAATACCTATATTGCTGGGCTACAAGGAAGCCAAAGGAAAGGAACACGAGGCAACCACATCTCGCGTTGCATCATCACCACATGTCAGGGCATCTTCAACTGACCTAGAGTAGGCAATCCAGCGCACTCACTAGCATGTTGGGCAGCTGTCCGACAAACTGATGGTCTATTTTACTTATGCCAAACGACGTGATGACTTTCTCACCAGTGCCGTGATGGAGTTCCTCCCGCACACTAACTTTACCATTCCCCCTTTTCCTGATGAGCTCGTCCCATCGCATGGAGATGCCGAGGCATCTGCATAAGTACCTCCACCCACCCCAGCTGCTGCTCAACATTCATCGAGTAAAGACAGTCCCCAGCGAGCTGAAGCAGAGGAGCCAGTGGACCCTGATCTGATCCATACAATTTCGCCTGATGTAGACAGAGAAGCCAACCTCCAACTTGCTAATTTCCCGGAGCCTGCCCCATTTGTTGAACCGTTCGCAGAAGAACATCCAGCAATGCCACCACCTACTGTACCAATGGAAGCAGCCAACCCCGAAGTATCACAACCTACTGAGTCGGCCGAGGTGTCACAATCGGAGATGCCACGGCAAGCTCCTTTGCGTAGGAGCAGACTTCGCCTACGAAAGGCATCTCAACATCAGGAGCCCCCACTCCCAACTGTTCAAGAAGGCCCTCGCACTCCTCCAGCTGCACTAACTTCTGACTCCAAGCATTCCAGCCCCACTAAGCTCCGCAAGCGCACTCACCGTGCAACTGCTACACCACCACCATGAAGCCAAGGTACCTTGCATTGCATTGCATTCATAGCATGTAGTTTTCATTTTTCTTAGATTTAGTAAGCATTGGGGATAATGCTTCTCTCAAGTTTGGGGGAAGTAGGTTTCTCGCATCATTGTATGATAGTATTAGTAAAATGAATATGCCATGGCATTAGTAAATATAGAATTAGTTTTCTGGAATTAATTGAGGATGCCCGATGATGAAGAATTCTTGATGGCTAGGATAGAATGTATATGACTGGTTGAGGATGATAGAACCAACTCTAGGACTTGCTTCTTTGAAACCCTTGAACACGAGTGCATGTTTTCCATGCTTGAGAAACTTAGAAATTTTTTATAAGAGAATTCTTAAATGTCGTGGCATAAAACTGTGAATGATGAAAACCCCGCATAAAAAAAAGAAGAAGAAAAAAAGAAATATAAATTATAAATAAATTCCTTGGCATATCTGTAGAGGAACACTCCGCTATGTCTTGGTATATGAGTGAATGAAAGTAGTCACAGGATGACTCTACTTGACTAGCTCGGGGGTGAAAGGTATGCTCCCTTTCATCTAGAGTGTGGGATGGTAGAGTGATGGGCTGACTCTCCTCGTAGCAGAAGTAATCAAAGAAAACAAAGGGGAGTAGTAATTTGAAAATGTCATGGTAAATTGAGAGAGCTTGAGTAGAAAATTTTTAGGTTTGTTAAGCATGGACTGGATACAAACACGCACACACCCACATAAAGAATCTTGCCCTAGGGGACGGTACTTGATTTCTCAAACTAGTCTAGCATGTTGAAGCCATATGAGCTGAGGGCTGAAATTTTATCCCATATAACTATTTTGATTCTGAACTTGTCATGGTATTTTTGTTTTTCTTATCACTATCTATTGCTTGAGGACAAGCAATAGCTTAAGTTTGGGGGTGTGATAACTCCTTGAAAAGGTCATATTTTGGGACCTTTTCACTTAAGTTATTGAATGTCTAAGAGACCATTTAGGACCATTTAGATGCATTTAGGAGCATATAGTTGCATGTGGTGGATTTCAATTTGCCATGGCATTTTATTTTTACAGCGATGCTGCTTTATGGGAAAGGTATTTGTCTGATGATATGCATGTGTTGAAAGCAAGGAAAAGAGGATTTAAAATGCCGTGACATAAGGATATTGCTGAGCTAAATAAAAATGCCAAGTTCAAATGGCATTTCAGGAGCGTACAAGGAGAGAGAAGATATTTTCTAGCCAGCTGTCCTGGATTTTACGCATGCTCTGCCCGAGATACCCACCGCAGTATTTTGGCGCTTCAACCACCGGTTCTGTTGATGACGTTGCCTAGTCTGACCCTGCAGATCCTGTCGGTCCTAGGGCGCCTGTAGCGGGATTATGCCAGTCTCTAGCTAGCTACCTAGGCTGTATCATTGCCTAGTCTGATCGACTCCTAAGTAACTCAACCATGGTTTTGGGGTTTCCTAGGATGGTTAACACCAAACCTTAGGATTTCTTTTCCCCTATAAATAGAGGAGGAAGCTATATTGAAGAGGACTTTAGTTCCAGCCATATTTGATCTTAAAAAGTTAGAGAGAGAAAGTCTCATCTTTCTCCGTCAATCCCACTTGCCGTGGCATTTCTCCTTGACTAGCAGAAGGGAGTGGCGTTCTGAGCATCCGAGAGGAGCTAGTCCGCTGGGAGAAGTCCTTGGTGGCCGAGGAAGGCATTTGGCAGTGCACGTCGAAGGCTTTCTCTCCTCCCCTTAGTCTTTGCTTTTATATTTTGTTGTTGGGTTGTAAGGAACGAATGAATCTTGCTTTGTGCTTGTTGATTTCGAGCCCCACCATGAACTAATCCTATTTGGTGGGAGTTCGCATGGTTATTTAAGTTGTTATTTTAATGAATGGTTGTTGTTTCATGCTCTATTATGTTTTGTTTATGATGCTTAAAGTCTTGAGGTTGTAGGAGCTACGAGAGTAGCCTTTCCTTAGGAGGGTTCATGAGGTTCGAGAGAATGCCTTGGCAGTTTATCTTTAGTCTTCGAGAGAAGCTAGGGAGGAACTACATAAACAACGGGTTCTAGATAGTAACTAGGCCTAATCCACCTTAGAGATAAGAATAGGATTTCATTCGACTAAAAGGAGTTGTGTATAAACGATAGGTTAGATGTTAATGATGTCGCAAAAAGGTATTGCCGAGACATATTCTATTAGCTGAGTCAATAGGATCACTGCATGGGCTTACGCCAATCGGTTTTGCCAGGGCATCTTTAGTCTGTCGAGTCCCTTACTAGAGATAGCATAGGGCACATCAGTAGACTCTGTCGGGCAGGGTAAGCATAGAAGAAGCACCATTCAGAGAAATAAACTTAAGTTTTCCTTGTGTCTCCCATCACTCATTTCCATTGCTGATTGTCTTGTGAGAAAGCTAAAGTCCTACATATATTAAATCTAGTATTTGCATTTTTATTTTGCCTTGACATTTCCATTTGTTTTCACGTACCACAATTTAATTTGCCACGACATATCCATCTGCTACCACACTATCACCACTCCATTTCCACTACGTCCATTCCATTTTACCACTGCATTCTCATTTGTATATACCATAACTAACTTTACTTAGGTGACAAAGTAAAGTGCCTTGACAAACCTATTTGATTTCCCCAATTCCCTGTGGAGACGATACTCTAATTATCACTTTATTACTTGTTCGATTGTGTATACTTGCACACATATCCGCATCATATTTTAGTACTCACAAACAGCGGACAATTCCTAAATACCCATCTAGTACCTACAGAAGATTTATTACTAGGCCTTTCAACTAATGTCCATACTTTACTTCTCTCATATTGATTTAACTCTTCTTGCATAGCCATAATCCAATGTTCATCATTTAATGTTTCTTTAATATTCTTAGGCTCTATGCATGAGATAAATGCAACATAATTACAAATATTTCTAAGAGAAGATCGAGTTGTTACCCCTTTGGATGGATCACCTATAATTTCACCATCCTTGACATAGTTGTACTCTCTTGGATAAGATACTTCCCTTTCTTCAATGGTTGGATTCTCAAGAGTATCATGAGTTTCCTCATTTTTCGTTTCTTCCTTTGATGATGGTTCTCCAATGTCATGTCTAACGTCATTTGTATTTATAACACCTACGTCATCATTCATACAAGAATCCTTCCTCGGAAGGGGATTATCATCGAAAACAACATGTATAGACTCTTCTACAACTAAAGTTCTTTTATTAAATACACGATAGGCTTTAGAATTTAAGGAATAACCCAGAAAAATTCCTTCATCACTTTTAGCATCAAATTTGCCAAGGTTTTCTTTACCGTTGTTTAAAACAAAACATTTACATCCAAAAGGATGAAAATAACTAATGTTAGGCTTTTTATTTTTGAAAATTTCATATGGAGTTTTCTTTAAAATTGGCCTAATCATTACTCGATTTACAACATAACAAGCGGTATTTGTGGCTTTCGCCCAAAAATATTTTGGCAGATTTTTTTCGCAAAGCATGGTTCTAGCCATTTCTTCTAAAGTTCGATTTTTCCTCTCAACAACACCATTTTGTTGAGGGGTTCTAGGTGCTGAAAAACTATGGCTAATACCGTTAGAGTTACAAAATTCAGTAAATCCAAGATTTTCAAATTCAGTTCCATGATCACTCCTAACACTAGTTATAGAGTAACCTTTTTCATTTTGGATTACTTTTGAAAACGTGATGAATTGTTCTAATGCTTCATCTTTAGTACTTAAAAATAGAACCCAAGTATATCTAGAATAGTCATCTACCAAGACAAATGCATATTGTTTTCCACCCAAGCTAGTTGTTCTAGTTGGCCCAAAAAGATCTAATTGGATCAATTGTAAAACTCTACTAGTTGATACATCATTAATGGATTTAAAAGAAACTCGCTTTTGTTTTCCTTTAGCACAAGCATCACAGATTTTATCATTATCAAATTTAAGCTTAGGCAACCCTCTTACTAGGTCTCCTTGAATTAACCGTTGCAAAACACTCATACTAGCATGTCCTAGTCTCCTATGCCATAACCAAGTATCATGTTCATCCTTAGCAACTAGGCACAAAATAGTCATATCAATAAAATCTAAATGCATCATGTATATATCCCTTTTTTATGACCAACAAGCATAATCGAAAATAGATGCAATGTCAATCAATTTTGCAATCATTTAAAATAAAACATTGTATCTTTTATCAAACTTATTTTTCAAAAGATTATGCTTTTAACCCATTCACATATAAAACATTATGCAATGTTGATTATAGAGATTAAGAGCACATGCATAAAGTTTTTGAAAATGTTATGCATTAAAACTTTATAATATTTAAACAAAAATCTATGCATAAATATTAAGAAAAAGTTCAGGTCAAAATTTTGCAAAACCAAAGTTCTTGAAAAATCGATATCAATTGTTAAAGAGATATCAATTACATTTTAAAAACAATTTTGACCAAAAAAAATATGATGAATTAGAGTTTATAAAATATTACCAAAACTTATTATGTTCATCATACAATATTTTTCAACATACATGAGACAAAACATAATCATTTAGAATTATTTAACATTTAAAACCTCATGCATGCATAAACTAAATGAGTAACCAAATAAAAAAAACATTAAGTTTAGAGGTTACTCATTCCTTTTTCATGTGTGGCTAGAGCATCTTGAATATCATCATCTTTATCAACATTGCTCTCACACACCTACAAGAGACATTTAAGTAGATTTTAGTATCCAAATTGCTTTGGATCCTTGAACATTAGTTTCAATGCCTCTTGTTCCTTTTGGAACCCATACTTGTCTAATTTTAAATCGTTTTCCTTTCTTTAAAGGACAAGTATGTTCCTTATGACCATGATAATGACAATGTGAACATATTGTAATTATTGAACTAGATGAATTATTTAGAATGATCTCTTTTTCTCTTGTTAAACATTCAAGCTTATCTTTCAAATTGAAATTTTCTTTTTCGATACTTTCAAATTTCATTTTTGAGAGTTCTAAATCCTTCTTCAAGATTTCATTTTGATTTTCAAAATCTATTTTCATTTCTAGAAGAAGTTTGTTTAATTTGAAAATTTCTTTTTCAAAGTTTTCAGATTTTATTTTTGAAAGCTCTAACTCCTTTCTCAACATTTCATTTTGATTTTCCAAGTCTATTTTAGCTTTCAAAAGAAGATCATTTTTAGCAATAAATTTAAAAATCAATTTATTATATTTGGAGTTCATGGTCTCAAAATCCGAAAATAATTTATCATAAGCATCTTGTAACTCATTAAAAGATTTTGAATTTGATATATTTGAGTTAGAAGATACCTTTGGCTCTGTGAGAGCTAATAGAGACACCACTTTTATTGGTTCTTCTTCTTCCTTGTCTCTATAGATCTCCTCAAGCTTATCCCACATTTCCTTGCCACTTGAACAAGAAGAAACTCCTTTATATACATTAGGATCAATTGCACAACACAACATGTGCATAGCCTTTGAGTTTTGTTGAGCTTCCTTCCGTTCTTGAACACTCCACTTCTTTGCCTTCTTAGTAGGAGAGGAATATCCTTTCTTGATTATCATCCAAGCTTCCATATCAAATGCTTTGATGAATATCATCATACACCTCTTCCAATGATGATAATTTGTTCCATTGAAGTGTGGAGGCACGTCAATAGGTCTGGATTCTTCCATTGAGAATGAACCAGAAGTAGACGTCATCTTTATCGATTTAACTCTTTCCGGATCGACTCAAGAGGCGATTAAACCTTCAAATGAGTTAGGCTCTGATGCCAATTATTGAGTTAATCGATTGACTGAATCGGCCAAGAGGGGGGTGAATTGGCAATAAAAATTTTTGTGGAAGCTTTTGCAGAAAATTGAAAGAAATTGCACAGCGATTTAGAGTGGTTCGACATTATTAACCAAAGTCTACGTCCACTACCTTAGCTATCCACACTAAGGATTTTCCAACAAAATCACTAATTTGTTCTTTCTTTTGAGGCCAAAGAGATAACCTTACAACTCCCTCAAGAATATACCCCAATTCTTGAGAACACTCTTTTCTCAAAGAGAAATACAAATTCGCAAACTTACAAGAAAAACCTCACAAGGCAAATATGTTTGCACAATTCTAGAACAAAGAAAGAACACTCAAGAATAAATACAATTGAGCACAATAAGTGTTCTTGAAAGCAAAATGAATATTGAATGAAAAATAGGCTTGAAATGCTCAAACTTGAGGTTTGATGCTTTCTCTTTGATTCTCTCTTGATTCTAATTGCTTGATGTTTCTTGTTGTTGATCAATGGCTTCTAAGCTTTCTTAAATACACCTTGAATCACTTCTAAACGTTGGGGATGATTAGAGAAAATAATATAGTCATTTTAGTGTGAAAACAATTAATAAAACAGTTTGGAGCGTGGGGGGAATCGGTACCCCCTATGGGGGATCAGTTCCCTAAGTGTAAAATTCAAATATGTCGACCGTTATACAAGGGGGGAATCGGTACCCCTTGGGGGGAAATCGGTTCCTTCCGAGCATACTGGAATTCTCGGAGCCAAACCCTTCAGGGGGAATCGGTACCCCCTTGGGGGGAATCAATTCCCTCTGAGCAATCTGGAATTTTTGGCTTTGAAATGGTTCGAAATATTTTGTAAAATTATTTTGAAATTGTTTTAAGATTAAAACTTAATTTTACACTTTGAGTAAAAACTGATCTTTGAAAGATTTGGAGTAATGTTTTGATATTCAAATAATTCTATCGAATATACTTAGAAAATCATTTGGAAAATCTTAAAATTCATTTAACTTAATTTGTTATATTGAAATATCAAAATGTTTTCAACAAGCAGTCCGGAGACGTAGGTATAATTGGCTGAACTCCGTTATCAATTTCGGGTATTATTTTTTCGCTTTTATTTCGCATTCTCACTAATCTGGTTATAGGGAAATTACTTGTTTCTCGTTAATTTCCCAACAACTGGTATCATGAGCTTTTGGTTGTGAATTTTGTCAATTTTTCTGCGAGGTTACTATTCATGTGAATAGTAAATTTCATGAATAGTGAAATTTGGTCGGCGATACGAGTTTGTTGACGGATGTGTTGTAATACAAGGTGGAACTTAGAAATTGTCAAAAACAATCCAAACGAAGCCAGATTCGAGTGGGAGCGATGGCTGCAGACGAAGGGAATGTGAAAATTGAGAAGTTTGGTGGTGCGTTCAAGACCTTATTGGAAGGACTTAGACTAGGGGCAATGCTCGGGAGAGAGCAAGGTGATGCCCAGAGACTTTCGGTGGCCATAGTTGTAGCCGGAAAGTTGACTGAGCTTGTAGGTGTCAAGCCAAGTAGCGATGTGTCGTCCAGGCCCATGCCTAGAGATAGTGGCAATAATGGGGGAGACCGAAAAAAGGTGCAGCGAGGAGATGGTAGAGGAAGTTCTTTGAATGGATAATGTGATCCATCAACTGTTAATAGCCAAGGAAATCCATCGAGAAAGAATGGCAAGGCTAATTCCGGTGCGAAGAAGAATATGAGCAAAGAAAAGTTAAAGTGTTACTTCTGTGATGGTCCTCATTTGATTAAAGGATATCCCGAGAAGCGTCGCCTTGCAACCATCATGAAGAAGATGGAAGAAGGAGAAGTAGCGGGAATTGGCGTGGTTGCAAGTGTTAAAGCTGCCAAGCCAGGGTAAAGACTTGGTCTAATTGAGGGGATCAATGCGGCCAAGCAAGGAACAAGATGAGGCAAAGCTGTTGATGTTGAGGCAGCTAAACCCAAAAGAAATCCCGATACGATTGCGAGTGTTCAAACAATCAAGTCAGGGGAAAGACTTGATGAGTTTACATGTTCCAAAGTAGGCAAATCAAGGGGTAAGAATGGTGCGACTGCAAGTGCACAAGTAGTAAATTGAGGAGAGAGGCGTGGCGAGACTGCAGGTGTCAAAGCAGTCAAGCATAGGAAGGGACCTGGTGCGATAGCAAGAGATAAAGCCGTCAAGTTGAGGGTGCAAAGTGAGCAAGTATGCTCATAGTATGCCAGGATGGAGGCGTGGTCTAAATTGAGGTGTCTTAGGCATAAAGAGACACTTAAGAAGTATGTGAGTCGATTCAGAAAACTCATGCTCAAAGTTCCAAGTTTGACTAAAGAAGATGGATTCTTCACCTTCATGTTCGGATTAAAGCCATGGGCGAAGAGAGTGTTGGAGCAAAGGGAAGTCAAGGAGTTATCTAAAGCCTTGACAACCGCTGAGCCCATCAAAGAATTTGGAGTCAAGAAGAACAAGACTTCCAAAGAAAAGTCAAAAACTGAGGGTAGCGGCAAGAGATTCTGTGATGAAGGCAAGTCAGAGGATGAAGAATGTTGTTCCTCGAGTGGTAGAGAAAATCCACTCAATGATGAACCAGATGGTGAGTCTGGGGAAGATGTGTGCAGTCTTGACACAAGTTCGAGTGTCAAAGATGCTAAGCCGAGGGAAAGAGTCGAGCAAACGAGGGGGCACAGACTTAAGATGCCAGAACTATTGCAAAATTACCCGAGGGGAGCCGAGTCATCCAATGTGATGGATAAGCCCAGGATCGAGTTGTCCAGAGAAGATGACAAACCCATGATCGAGGGGGCGTTGAGAGTTGGCTCAATACGATTCATTTCTGCCAAGGCAAGTAGAAGCCAAGTGCAGGAGGAGTTAGCCATGTCCAAGGAGTTTGCCGAGCATATTCGATTAGAGAACATGGCTTCAGAGACCATCATAAGAGAATGGTCGAAGTAAGGGCATGCCGAAGATGTTCAAGTGAGGAACAATCCTTCAAAGACTAGTAGACAAGAGTCGAAAGGAGCCAAGACGTTGAGGGACAAAGCAACCATGGAGACACCACACATTTACAAAGTGGGAAGTGAGCTCCAACCTTCGTGTTAGAAGGAATGAGGCAAAAAGGGGCATCAGACTTTGTCGTGAGAAAGTGTCGATGCACGGTGGTGCAAAGAACTCAAATGATAAGGGTTCAATGCGAGAAGTGTCAGACTTCATGTAATAAGAAGGGCTGACGCAATTTTGAGTATGTCAGTGGTGATTTTGGGAAGGTTCATCTAGCTGATGATGAAACCATGAAGATCACCGGAAAATGAGACATCCGATTAAAGTTGCCAAACCAGACCACCTGGAAGCTGAAAGGAGTGAGACATATTCCTGGGCTCAAAAGAAATTTGATTTATGTGGGACAACTTGATGGAGAAGGATATAGTACAACCTTTTCAGGTTGTGAATGCAAGATTACCAAAGGAGCACTCGTCATTGCTCGTGGTAAAAAGACTAGTACTCTCTATGTAACCTCAAACTTGGAGAATATCATTGCAGCAGTAGATGCTGATGGAAAATCAAACCTATGGCACCAAAGGCTTGGCCATATGAGCGAGAAAGGGATGAAGACACTTTTGTCAAAAGGGAAGCTGCCGGATCTAAAGAGTGTAGATGGAGGACTATGCGAGGATTGCATCTTTGGCAAACAAAAGAAAGTCAGTTTTGCAAAGATTGGCAAGACACCCAAGGCAGAAAAGTTAGAGTTGGTTCATACTGATGTATGGGGACCATCTCCAGTTCCATCTCTTGCAGGCTCATTATATTATGTCACCTTCATCGATGATTCTATAAAGAAAGTGTGGGTTTATTTTCTGAAGAAGAAATCAGAAGTATTTGATACCTTCAGAAAATAGAAGGTCATGGTGGAAAATGAGATTGGTTTGAAAGTCAAATGGTTGAGGTTTGATAATGGAGGAGAGTACAGAAATAGTAAATTCAGAGATTTCTGTGCAAACAATGGGATCAAGATGGAGACAATAGTTCCCATGACACTGCAACAGAATGGCGTAGCAGAGCGTATGAATAAAACTCTGAATGAACATGCTAGAAGTATGAGGATACATGTCGGATTGCCCAAATTGCTATGGGCTAAAGCTATCAACACTGCAGCTTATATGATCAACTGTGGGCCCTCAGTTCCCTTGGGTGGTGGAATACCAGAGGAAGTTTGGAGTAAGAAAGAAATAAACATTTCACACTTAAGAGTGTTTGGTTGTATTTTTTATGTACACATAGATTTTGCTAAAAGAAGTAAACTTGATGCCAAGTCTAACAAATGTGTCTTTGTTGGTTATAGTGGTGATGAGTTCGGTTATCGATTTTGGGACTACGAAAATCGAAAGATCATCAGAAGAAGAGATTTCATTTTTAATGAGAATGTGATGTACAAAGACAGATCAACCATAGAATCAAGTAGCTCCAATACCAAAGCTGAAACAAAGAAATTTGCTGAGTTCGAGGAGATTTCTGCAAAAGATGTTCAGATCAATCCTGAAGTAGTTCAAGAAGAACCAGGCACACCAGAACTGAGACGTTCCTCCAGAATTCCTAAATCAACCCAGCGTTATTCACCTTCTTTGCATTATTTATTACTGACTGACAATGGTGAACCAGAGTGCTTTGATGAAGCAATACAGAGGATTCGGTCAAGTGGGAGTCTTCCATGAAAAATGAGATGGACTCTCTTATGTCAAATCAGACGTGAGAATTAGTTGAATTACCACCAGGCAAGAAAGCACTCCATTACAAGTGGATTTACAGGATCAAAGAAGAGCACGATGGGAGCAAACGCTACAAAGCAAGATTGGTTGTCAAAGGTTTTCAACAAAAAGAAGGTATTAACTACAATGAAATTTTCTCTTCAGTCGTAAAAATGTCTATAATCAGATTGGTGTTGAAAATTGTAGCTGTAGAAAATCTACATCTTGAGCAGTTAGATGTGAAGAGAGCTTTCCTTCATGGTGATTTTGAGGAAGAAATCTATATGAGGCAGCTAGAAGGCTTCATAGAGGCAGGCAAGAAAAACCTGGTATGCAGGTTGAAGAAGAGCTTGTATGATTTAAAACAAGCTCCTAGACAGTGTGTTGAATTATGTTTCGATATAACAAATTTAAGGGCAAAATATTTTTGGACTTGAATTGAATTTATTCAAAGTTTTAAAAAGGTTTCAAAAATAATTCAAAGTCCATTAAATTCGGATATGAGCAAAAATGCTAAAGAGTGTCAAACTGCATCCATGCACCCATACAGTGCATCCATGCACCTGCCACTAGTGCATCAATGCACCATGCAGTGCATCCATGCACTCAAACATCGAATGCAATTAGTGCATCGATGCACCCTACTATGCATCCATGCACCAAGGCTGCAACGACTAGTTTATTTGAATTTAATTAAGGGGTATCGATGCACCATGATAGTGCACCGATGCACCATGTTATGGGCAGTCTTTTTGAGTAGAAAAATCATCCCCAAATGGCTCTAAAACATCCTCAACGACTATATAAAACATCAAACACATTTCAAGCTATAAATACAAGCTAAGGACACTTGAAGAAGCAAGAGAACTACTATCCAAGCAATTAAACACAAGAGAAGAGTTTTTCATTCTTATTTCATATTTATCTTGTAAATATTTTGTTCTTGTGAGCTTAATTCTTGTAAACACCTACCTTAGAGAGGTTTTGTTGTTTACATTTCTTATCCTTTTGTAAAGGGGAAAGGTTCTAATTTAGCCCGGAAAAACTATGGAGTTGTAAGTTTATCTCTTTGTCCTCAAAAGAAAGAACAAATTAGTGAATTTGTTGAAAAATCCTTGGTGAGGAGCTAAGGTAGTGGACGTAGACTTTGGTTGAGAAAGTTGAACCACTATAAATCGTTGTGTAATTCTCTATCTTTCAATATCCTTACTCCCTAAACACAAAACTATTCTGATCCCTGTTTGCAAATTGTTTCGTTTGTCGATTCGAGCTTCCGAAAATCCCAACAATTGGCATCAGAGCCCAACTCGTTAAGAAGGTTTAACTACCTTGAGACGATCCTCAAAGAAGCTTACCAATTTCTGACGCAACCGACAAAGAAATGACTTTTTCCTCCGGTGCTTATTATCTTGAATAATATCCTATTATGGATTCACAACCGGTCAATAAGCCACCATTCTTCAATGGAGAAAATTATGCACATTGGAAGAATAAGATGATGTACTTTATTCAATCCTACAATCTAGGAGCTTGGAACTCAATCATGGACAGTTACTTCTCTCCACCCGGCAAGTACAACGATTGGAGTGGAGAATAGCAGAAAAATTTTCAGCTTAATTCTAAGGCTATACATATTCTATTGTATGCCTTAGGCCCAAATGAATATGGAAGAATCTCATCTTGTTCCAGTTCCAAAGAGATTTGGGATAAGCTCTAAGTCACTCATGAAGGAACCGACGAAGTGAGGGAATCAAAGAAAAGTCTTCTCAACCATAGCTATGAGAACTTCAAGATGAAACTCGATGAAGACATCAAAGCTATGACGGGTAGATTTTCCTTGATTGTCAACGGTCTCAAGGGATACGGAGAAGTAATCTCAAATGAGAAGCTTGTGAGGAAGATGATCTACTCTCTTCCAAAGGGGTGGCAATCAAAGAAGACGGCCATTATCGAAGCAAGAAACCTAAGGTCTTTCACTCGACGAGCTAATTGGTTCCCTTCTCACTCATGAGATGATGGTAAAGGAAGATGAAGAAAATGAAGAGAATAAAAACAAGAAGAAGAAGAAGAAGAAGAAGAAGAAAGAGGTAGACATTGCCTTCAAATCTACCAATTAAAGGTATCAAGATTCAAGTGATGAGGTAGATGAAGACGATGATGAATAAGAAGAAGAGATGGTCAAGCTCTTGAAGGAACTCAAGAGATTCATGATTTCCAAGGAAGTGAAACATGAATCAACCAAGAAGAAGATTCCCCCGGTATGTTTCAATTGTCAAAGAAAGGGGCATGTCAAGTATGAATGTCCTCTTCTAAAGAAAAAGGGGAAGAAGGCATTTGTTGCATCTTGGAGTGATGAAGATGATTCTAATGATGAAGATGAAGTAGTCAACCTATGCCTCATGACCACTCAAGAAGAATTTGAGGTATCTTCTAACTCAAATGAATTTAATTCATTTACTTTTGATGAGTTACAAGATGTTTATAATAGGTTGTAGTTGAGATTTGAGACCATAAATACCAAATATATGAAATTAATTTAAAAACTCAAAATTAAAGATAATTTGATTTTGAAAGCAAAAGTTGATTTTGAAAATCAAAATGAAATTTTGAAAAATAATTTAGAGCTTTCAAAAATTAAAATAAATGATTTAGAAAAAGAAAATTTTGAGTTAGGAGTTAAGCTTTAAAGCTTTATTAAACAAAAATAATTAATTTCTAAAAACAACCTATTATGTTTAAATATGGCAAAATGCTCACATTGTCATTATCATGGTCATATGGAACATACTTGTCCTTTGAAGAAAGGAAAACGTTTTAAAATTTGACAAGTATGGGTTCCGAAAGGAACAAGGGGCATTGAAACTAACGTTCAAGGATCCAAAGCAATTTGGATACCAAAATCTACTTAAATGTCTCTTGTAGGTGTGTGGGAGCAATGGTGATGAAAATGACGATATTCAAGATGCTCTAGCCACACATGAAAAGGAATGGGTAACCTCTAAGCTTAATGTTTTTAATTTTAGTTATTTGGTTGCTCATAAGATTTATGCATGCATGAGTTTTGATTTTAAATGATTATGCATTGTTTTTAATCTCATGTATGTTAAAAAATGATTATGATGAACATTTTAAATTTTTAATGATTTTTTTATTTTTAGTTCATCATAATAAAATTTTGGTCAAAATTGATTTTAATGCAAATGATATCTCTCTAACAATTGATATCGGTTTTTCAAAAACTTTGATTTTACAAATTTTAAATTTTTGACCTAAATTTAAATGTTTATGCATGTGATTTAACTGAAAATGATATCTCTCTAACAATTGATATCAAAATTTTCAAATGCATAACATTTTTGAAAAATTTATGCATATGCACTTAATTTCAATAATTAATATTGCATAAAGTATTTTAGACTTGGATATATTGAATTTCATGTACTACTAACATGTTTGTTATTCTTTGTTGAAATTTAATTTTGTTTAAGTGTCAAGTTCTTAAAGCTAAATTTTGTTTGGAATGCATTTATTGAGGGGGAGCTTTGATTTTTCAAATAAGTTTTAAAATGTCAAATTTACTACTTACTCTCCAAAGTTATTTTGAACTTCAAAGATTGAATTATTTTTGATATAACAAAAAGGGAGAGAAGTTTGGTTTAAAAAAAATTCAATTTCTTAATGAAAAAGGGGGAGCTTAAAATTTTCATATATTTTCAAAAAATTGGTAACAATTGATATCATTTTGTTAACAATTGATATCTTTTTCATTAAATATTTTATTAAGGGAGAGTTTTGCCAAAAAACAATTTTTAAAATGTTTTGTTATATCAAAAAGGGGAGATTGTTGAATTATGTTTCGATATAACAAATTTAAAGGCAAAATGTTTTTGGACTTGAATTGAATTTATTCAAAGTTTTAAAAAGGTTTCAAAAATAATTGAAAGTCTATTAAATTCGAATTTGAGCAAAAATGCTAAAGAGTGTAAAAGTGCATCCATGCACCCCTTCAATGCATCCATGCACCCTTGCAGTGCATCCATGTACCCCTACAGTGCATCCATGCACCTGCCACTAGTGCATCGATGCACCATGCAGTGCATCCATCAGTGCATCCATGCACTCAAACACCGAATGCAATTAGTGCATCGATGCACCCTGTTGTGCATCCATGCACCAAGGCTGCAACGACTAGTTTATTTGAATTTAATGAAGGGGTATCGATGCACCATGATAGTGCACCGATGCACCATGTTATAGGCAGCCTTTTTGAGTAGAAAAATCATCCCCAAATGGATCCAAAACATCCCCAACGGCTATATACAACATCAAACACATTCCAAGCTATAAACACAAGCTACGGACAATTGCTTAAGCAATAGAACAACTATCCAAGCAATCAAACACAAGAGAAGAGTTTTTCATTCTTATTTCATCTTTCTCTTGTAAATATTTTGTTCTTGTGAGCTTAATTCTTGTAAACACCTACCTTAGAGAGGTTTTCTTGTTTATATTTCTTATCCTTTTGTAAAGGGGAAAGGTTCTAGTTTAGCCCAAAAAAACTAGGGAGTTGTAAGGTTATCTCTTTTTCCTCAAAAGAAAGAACAAATTAGTGAATTTGTTGGAAAATCCTTAGTGATGAGCTAAGGTAGTGGACGTAGACTTTGGTTGAGAAAGCCGAACCACTATAAATCGATGTGCAATTCTCTATCTTTCAATCTCCTTACTCCCTAAACACAAAACTGTTCCGACCCCTCTTTACAAACCGTTTTGGTTGTCGATTCGAGCTTCCGAAATCCCAACACAATGGTACAAGAAGTTTGATAGTTTCATGGGTATCAATGATTTTACCAGAGCCATGCAGATCATTGTTGCTACATCAAGAGGTTCGACAACAGCTTTATTATTTTATTATTGTACGTTGGTGACATGCTCGTTGTAGGCTCAGACATGCAAGAGATTATAAACTTGAAGCAAAATTTGTTGAAGCAGTTTGCTATGAAGGATCTGGGCGCTACAAAGCAGATTCTTGGGATGAGGATTAAGAGATACACAAAGTCGGGGACTTTGATATTATCACAGGCTGAGTACATCAACAAAGTACTCTCCAGGTTCAACATGCAAGATGCTAAACCAGTAAGTAAACCTTTAGGTGTTCATTTTAGACTCTCTAAAGAACAGTCACCAAAGACGGAGGAAGAACGTGCACACATGGTGAAGGTGTCGTATACCTCAGCAATTGGAAGTCTGATGTATGACATGGTTTGTACTAGACCAGATCTTGCTCATGCAGTGGGAGCTGTTAGTAGGTACATGAATAATCCAGGCAAGGTACACTAGGAAGCTATCAAATGGATCCTCAGATATCTGCGGGGTACCACAAACAAAGCACTTTATTTCAAAGATGGAGATATGATACTGACAGGCTATGTAGATGTTGATTTAGCCGAAAATGTTGACATCAAAAGGAGTACTACAGGGTATGTCTATACTATAGGAGGTACTGCAGTGAGTTGGGTTTCTCAACTACAAAAGATACTTGCTCTCTCCATAACTGAAACAGAATATGTTGCTATTACGGAAGATAGCAATGAGATGGTTTGGCTCCAAAGTTTCTTGGAAGAGTTAGGCAAGAAACAAGAAAACAATGTCTTGTATTGTAACAGTCAAAGTGTTATCCATCTAGCGAAGAATCCATATTTTCATTCCAGGACGAAACACATACAATTGAGATATCATTTTATCTGGTCTCTTCTGGAAGATGGGATTTTGAAACTTGAAAAGATTAATAGAGCTCAAAATCCGGTAGACATATTGACAAAGACAATGACTACGGACAAACTGAAGTTGTGTTCAGCTTCAGTGGGCATGCTAGAATAACAAGACTAGAAATGTTGATGCATTGATCGAGGTGTGAAGACAGATTAAAATCAGTCTTCAAGTGGGAGATTGTTGAAAGTAAAAGAAAATTAGGCAGCACATGGGCTGTTAAATGGGCGGCTGCAAATGTTCAAAATTAGGCAGCCATTTTGGTTGAATTTTGTGCATGTGAGAATTTTCTTAGTCCTTAAGCTTCAACTATAAATATCCTTACCCATTTAGCTTAAAAATCATCCCCAAATCATTCTAGCTCTCTCTAAAGTGTTTTTGTAAACACCTGTAAATTTTCTCCCTTTAGTAAAAGATCTGCAGCAGTCCAGAGACATAGGCATAATTGGTTGAAATCCGTTATCAATTTCGGGTATTATTTTTCCGCTTTTATTTTACATTCTCACTAATTTGGTTATAGAAAAATTACTCGTTTCTCATTTAATTTCCCAACACGGGGCTCGTTGCATCAACAGTTGGATCAATGCTTAACGAATTTAGCATGGTTTAATTTGCTACAATCCTCTATGGTTTATCATCTTCTCCGGTTGGGTTCCGACTATAGACCACTGTTGTTAAACACACATGGAATTCTGAGTAGCAAAACTAATAACATTCATTTTCGATTTCTTTTTATTAGTAGCAACATCCCACGTTTGGTGGAGTATTGCAATCGAATTGGTTGCAACATATGGGGGTGGTTTCCAAGTTGGAGAATCTGCTTTCAATTTTGAAGCAATGGAATAGTAACACCTTTGGATCCATTGGCCAAAGGAATAGAAAGGTACTGGCACGATTAAGAGGAATTGAGCAGGTGCTGGTGGATAAACACTCAACTTTTCTTACACATTTAGAGGTGGAACTCAAGACGGAGTTGGAGAAAATTCTTGAGTAGGAAGAAAGTCTTTGGCGACAAAAAGCTCGATGCAACTGAATTGTGAATGGGGATTTCAACACCAAATATTTTTATGCGTGTGCTGAAAACGGAGGATGATGAGTGGGTTAGAGATCCAAAGCAATAGCAACGGATAGCTACAAAATTTTATAGAAATCTTTTCACAAGCAACTGGGATCCAGGTTATTCTTATACGGTTTGAGGATACTCTCCAAGACTTCTTGAAAGCCAATATCGGCGGTTGGAGAGGCCAGTGTTGAATGAGGAAATCTGTCAATCTATTTTCGAAATGAACCCATCCAAGGCTCCGAGTTATGATGAGTTTCATGCTTATTTTTTTCCAGCAGAATTGGTTAGTGATAGGCCCTGTTGTGTGTCAATTTGTTCACCAATGTTTTAAGTCGAAGAATATGCAGGAAGAGGTAAATAAGACTTTGCTTGTGCTTATACCGAAGGTGGATGTGCCAGAGAATATCACTCAGTTCAGGCCAACTAGCTTATGTACAGTTTTGTATAAGTTAGTAACTAAAGTGATAGTTAATCGTTTTAAGCCGCTTTTGTCGCAGTGGATTTCTGAAAGCTAGACAAATTTTGTCCCAGGACAGAGTATCACGGATAACATTGTGATTGCCTAGGAAGTAACACATTCTACGAAACTGAAAAAGGTAAAATTAGTTGGATGACTATTAAAATTGATTTGGAAAAGGCATACAATCGATTTAGAATGATCGTTTATAGATGATACACTTGCAGATGTTGGTTGTCCGATGAATCTCTATCAGTCGATCATGAGTTGTGTTACCATTGTTTTTACACAAGTTGTCTGGAATGAGAAACAAACTGACGGCATCGTTTGATCAATTGGATGTTATTCAACATGTTCTTCATAACTTTTGTGATAGCTCTGGGTATAAGGTTAATCTTGCAAAGACAATTATTTTTTTTCTCAAGCAATGTGGAAGATAATTTAAAGGCAGAATTGAGTGGTAAATTCCAATTCCAACAAGTGGATAATATGGGGAAGTATCTTGGAGTTCCTTTAATCTATAGACGAGTGACGTGTGCCACATATAATTTTCTCATCCAAAAGGTTAGATATCATTTGTCTGGATATAAGGGAGAATCACTTTAGCCATGTCAGTGCTTCCAACATTACCATTTTATGTAATGCAGACATGCAGATTACCTAAAAGAGAGTGTGAGGAGAGGAAAGACTAATTCAGAATTTTATTTGGGGCCATACAAAGGATAATAGAGGAATTCACCTTGTGAAGTGGGATTATATATATATATATATTGAGAAAACGGAGTGAATTATATTCCAATGGCATCTAGAATAATTACAGGCTTAATACAATTCAGTTCATCATAGAAAAACCAAAAAGGATTGGGATTCGACAAAGCCCATTGTGCAAGAGTGTGAGCAACACGATTTGTCTCTCTATTGACAGAAAAGTTTTAAGTCTTTATACTCCTGCAGCATCTCTTGTGCTTCTTTGAGTAGCAATCCAATGGTTGACACATCCTGCTTCGGATTGACCAGTCTATTGACAATATTGATCGCGTCTCCTTCCACAGTAGCATTAACCCAACCATTTTCAATGGAAAAATTAATTTCATGAGTCATTGCTATGACCTCAGCTAACTCCGCATTGAAAGGAGGGTCAATTTGCCTACACATTTCTCCTAAGACCAATCCATTATGATCTCTAGCAATAATTCAACGACAGCAGTATTCAATGAAGCCACAAAGGCCCCATCCACATTGATCTTCACCAAATTTTCGAGTGGTCTTTTCCATTTACGGCATATTGGTTGTCCTTGTGATTGTATTTGAGATCTACCAACGAAATTATCGTTTTTCCGTTCATTTTCGTGTACCCATTTATTTCTCCTATTCTAGATATTCCACAACATGATCAGTAGTTTGGAGAAGCCCTCAATGTCCATCTTGGTAGTTTCCCATTCCAGCCAATCTTTACACCAAGTCCCCTGCCAATTAATAATATCCCTGTTGAGACCAGAGATTTGCAACACCCATTTTGAATGGGAACAATATTTAATAGCTTGATGTAAAGCTTCATTTTCCTAGTTGCACACAGGGCACATGCCATCAGATAAACTAGCCTATTTTAATTTTTCTGCCGTCGGCAGAGCATTATGACATAATCTCCACCTAAAAATTTGAATTTTTTGAAGGATCGAGAGTTTGCTAAGGAGTTTCCAAATCTTCCCATGCTCTCTCAACAATAGCCAATTATATCTAGATTTGGCAGAATAGCAGCCAGTATTATGATGGCTCCAAATCATTTTGTCCTTGAAGGTAGGAGTAATAAGGGTAGCTAAAACTTTGTTGACATCTTCAGGATGAAGAACAGAGTTAACTTTATTCCTGTCCCATCAAGCAGTATTAAAGATCATAAAGTCAGTACTTCTGAAGGGGAATTCACTACTATCAGAATAATTGCTAGTCCACAAAATTGGAGTAAAGCCCCCCCCCCCCAACTTGTCAAGAAACATTTTTGCATCCCCTCCCATACTTATTATCCAAAAGAAACCTTCCTTCAACACTTCTAACGCTTTAAATAAGCTTGTCCAGGCATATGACGGCCTATCACACAACTTGGCACTGAGAAGTTTAGAGTTAGAAAATATTTTGCCTTCAAAACCTGGAAGGTCAACGAGGTCTAATCCTGAAGGAATCTCCATATTTGATTTCAAAGTAAGGTAAAATTAAAAAGTATCAAGTCTCTGAAACCCATCTCCCCAACCGTTTGGCTCTGCAGACTTTGCCGCAGGCGACCATCGTGCAACCTCTTTTTTCTTGTCCACCAAACCGCCAGTAAGATCTAATTTGTCTAGTAATATCATCAATAATTCCTTCCGGGAAAGGTAGCAGGACATGGCATAGGTAGGGAGAGTTTGAACCACTGATTTCAAAAAGATCTCTTTTTCTCCGAAGGATAGCAGGGTTTTTTTTTTCCATCCCTGGATTCTTTTGGACGTTCTATCCTTAATGAAAATGAATGTTTGAGATTTTTCTTTCCCTACAACAAGATGAAGTCCCAGATAAGACCCAGGGTCTTCAACTTCTTCCACTCCAAAAATTCCCCTGATTTCGATTCTGTGAGACAGACTTGTGTTCTTAATGAAATAAATGCTTGATTTATTGAAGTTGATCTTCTATCCCGAAGAATGCTCATAGGTGAGAATAAGATCTTTAATCTTCTGAGCTTCCCTGGTGGAATTCTTGAAGAACAGTAAGTTGTCATATGCATAAAAAAGGTGCATGATTCTGGGTCCTCATACACTTGCTCTGATTCCTTTAAGCAGGTCATTATGTAGAGCTTTTAAGAGGAGAACTGACAGACCTTGAGCACAAAAAAGGAACAAGTAGGGGACAAAGGATCTCTTTGCCGCAATCCTCTTTCCGGAGTTAAGCTTTCCGATAGTTAGCCATTAATTTTGATTTGAAAGGAGAACGTGCTAATATATCTATGAATGAGTTGCACAAACTCCTCTTTGAAGCCCATTTGTTTCATTATTTGTAACATAAAGTTCCATTCAACTCTACCATATGCTTTCTCCATGTCAATTTTCGGAGCCGCTCTTTTGTTTGGACCATTCTTAGCACTTTTCAAGTAGTGAAAATCTTAGCAATAAGAAAGTTGTCAGAGATTTTCCTACCTAGGAAAAAAGCATACTGGTTTTGTGAAATACATTTAGACATAACTGGTTTCATTCTATTGACAATGACCTTTGACTCATTTATAAATGACATTGCAAAAACTAATAGGTCTGAAATTTTTCATGGACTCTGGATTATTGATTTTGGGAATTAGAACAATGACGGTTTTGTTGATCTCATTCATACTAGAAGTGCCATTAAGGAGGTTCAGACATAACTAGATAAGATCTTCTCCGATAAATTCCCAAAAGGAACTGAAAAAGGCCCCAGATAGACCATCAATTCCAGGAGCTTTATTAGGGTGAGTGTGTTTAAAAGCAAGCAGGACCTCCTCAGAAGAAAAATCTCGGCAGAGGTTAAAATTATCCTCATAAGAAATACACCGATTAATAGCTTGCAGAATTGACTGGGAGGTGCCAATCCCAGAAGAGAGGAATAGTTCCTAGAAAAAATTATTAGCAACCCTAAAGATGTCCTCTAATTGATCAAACTGCACTCCATTCTCGTCCTTAAGGGTCTTAACCCGATTATTTTTTCCTGCCATTTGCTCTGGCATGAAAGAACATCGTGTTTCTGTCTCCCTCCTTAAGCCGAGCAACCTTAGCTCTTTGGCTCCAATAACTTTATTTTCTTTCAATTATTTGCTTCAATTCCCTTTTAAGGGCAGTTAGATTAGTCATGAAACTTTTAGTGATTGGCTCTAATTCCAGCTTTTGTATTTTTTCTCTTATGAGCGCTTAGTCTTTTTTTGCTTTTGCTCTTCTTCTTTTTTGCCAAGTTCCCGAATGAACCCCAATAGCATTCACCTTATTAATTGTGGAACCATTTGTGTGAACCCAAGTGTCCTTGATAAGATTTATACATTGTTCCTCTTTAGCCCAACACGGCTCAAATTTGAAATAATTCCCTCTCGAAGAGTGGGTATTTCGATTATCCTTACCCTCAAGAAAGATAGTTATCTCAGCATGGTCCGAATTGATGGTGTTTTCAGAATTTTATCATATGATACTCGAAACAGTGAATCCAATTAGGGGTGGCTACAAATCTATCTAGGCGTTCAATGATATGATTTGTATCCTTTTGTCCGACACTCCAAGTGAACCACCCATGCTTTGGTTTGAGGTCCCAAAGATTTGCCTCTCTGGGCCCATTTTGAAAGTTCGTCATGAAAACGTTAGGTCTTCATCTTCCTCCTTGTTTTTCTTTAGGATGAATGATTTCATTGAAATCTCCTCCTACAATCCAAGGTAAAGTAGAAGTCGAGGCCAAACGTTTAATTAACTCCCGATTATCACATTTGCGAGTACTAACACTATTACCTTGAAAACGAGTGAAACGAAAATGAAAATTATTCCAAACTACATCCACATCAATATGCAAAGGCGAGTAGTCAAGAAGGGTCACATTGATATTTTCATTCCGCAAAAGCAGAAGTCGGGTTCATCCCTCAGACCTCTCTACAAAACAATTTTTCATCCCAACCCCAATCCGCACACGCTCGGCTTTATTCTTTCTAAGTTTACATCAACAAAATAATGCCTTTTTAATGAAGTTAGCTTTTCGTTTACTGTCGAACACGAATCATTTATGGGCTCGGGTTCTAAGGGCAAAATACAAACTTACGACCACACTCCCAACATCCATTACCCGTAGTAGGTGCCTAAGGCTTTGGATGGAAATCAGCATGGTGTGGGAAGCGTTTCAAGACGGTATTGCTTGGAATCTTAGAGACGAAACGAAAATTGATTTTTGGAATAATCGGTGGTTGGGACACCTAGGTCCACTATGGGAGATGCGATCTGCTATGGTTGGAGCCTTGCCTTGTCACACCACCGTTAGCGATATGGTTGATCAAGCTGGTGAGTGAAATTGGGGAAGACTTCGGAATGACGTTACTGACCAAGCAATCCTCTGCTTAGCTGTAACGAAGCCACCGTCTTCCAATAGGGAGAGGATTCTGTGGTATGGCAATGGGGAAAAAATCAGAGGTTTTCCGTGAGTAGTGTCTATCATCGACAGGTGGAGATCGGGTGGACGCAACGATAAATACTAGTTACTGGAAAATGTTGTCTAAGTACCGACGTTTACGACGGATTAAAACGTTACTCTGGCTCATTAGTCATGACCGCTTGCTGACTAATGTAGAACATGTACGAAGGCATTTATCGAACGATGAAGGGTGTTGGATATATGGTGCAGCAAGGGAAACTGTGTCCCACATCTTCCGGAAATGTGCACCTGCACGCTCAGCTTGGTCTGGCATAATCAAGCCGGAAAGAACACAGGAGTTCTGGAATCCACCTATGCTTGATTGGATTCGTTTGAATATCCAGAGGCCGTGATATTTTGCTGACCATGACGATGATTGGGATTTGTTATTTGGGTGAGGCTTATGGATACGGCAGAATAAATCAATTTTTGAGCCTGATTTTGCGGAGGTAGAGAGTGTGTTTCAATAAAGTAGGCGGATTCATCAAGAGACTATATGTGATGCGAGAACGACGGATTATTTCTCGTTCTGGTGCAGTGGTGGAAGCCTCCATCGAGTGGATGGTTTAAGTTAAATACTGATGGGGCACATGATATTTAGAATGGAATGGCTGTATGTGGCGGTATAGTCTTCGCGAAGACTATTGAACTGTGTTCCACCATTGATGCGGAACTGTGGGGAGCGTATGGAGGACTACGGATGGCTTGGGAGATGGGTACCCAATGGATCCATGTTGAATTCCAAGGAAGTCTTACGCTTGTTTGAACAAGGCACAAATTTGGATCGATTATTCCCAATGGTTCCACACAGAGTAGAGCTGCTGGAGCGGGATTTGCTGTGCAATTTAGTTGGACTCCAAGAGAAGGCAGGCTCTGCTATAGTCATGGTTAATTGGTTGTTAGAAATAGGTTTTACCGCTTAGTCTGAAGCTCGGTTATCCGTTATCATTCAATTTTTTATTATTTTTATATTTTAAACTAAATTCAAAATTTATCATACTTATTTTTATAATTTTATATTTAATTTTAGAAATATAAATATGAAAACATACTGAGATAATTTAGAATTATAAAAATAATGAATTTAATATAAAAATATTAAATTTAATTTAAAATATAAAAATAATAAATCTATTTATTAATTTTAAATATTATATTAAATACATTTTTAAACTCTATTTAATTATAAAAAAATATCATACTTGTTTAATTAATTTAGATCTCTTATATTTTATAATTTTTCTAGCTTCAAATCATCATTTGAATTATTTTATGTCTTTGTTTTTCTATCATTGACAGTAGTATAAGATAAATAGAGTTTGTTGCAATCTTTAACCAAAGAAAACATTTGGTGAAGTGGTTTAGGTGTCCTTCCTCCATATAAAAATTCAAGGTACATACTTTTACAAATGTCATATTATCTTAAATTTATTTTTTATTCAATAAGGAGGTGTCAAGTGTCACCGTTTGATTGGACCTCCTTTAATTAAAATTAGGATCAAATTGATTGAATATACAAGTATTGAAATTAATTAAAATTAGGATCAAATTGATTGAATGTACAAGTATTGAAGATTCAATATGTAACTAGGGACGGAGCTCCCTTAGGGCTCGGCCCCTTTCAAAATTTATATATTCGATATAATTTTGATTTAATAATATTTTGGTTCATGCAAAAATAAATATTTAAATTTAAAAAATATAAAAATTTATTAAATATTTAATCAAGTAGGGGTCGAACTAAAAAATGATAAGTTTGTGTTCACAAATTTTTTGTCTAATTACAATTTAAGTCATTGTAAGTTTAAATATTAGACAAATTAGTTGTCTTTTGAGTTTTGAGCTTTTTTTTTAATTTAGGGTGAATACAAGGTAATATATGTACAAAGACTTTCAACTATTTGACAATGAACGCTCATACCCCTACATACATGCTTGAACTCGGGACCTCAAGTATAACAACAATCCCTTAATCATTAAGGTTGCTTGGTTTATGTTGAATTTCGAGTTCAAATACCTAATAAATCTTTATATTTTTCTTAAATATTCTCATATTTTGGCCCCTTCCAATATTTAATTCCGGTTCCGTCCCTATATGTAACTATACTAATTTTGTTAGCTGCCACATAAAAACTTCTGTTAAATGTTAACGACTGGATATATTTAAACTAATTAAATTTAAATAGTTAAGTGATCATGTTGACGAAATTTTGAAAGTGGTAGTTCTATTTACAGTAACTCTATAATTAAATGATCATTTAAGTAGTTTATCCTAAAATTTATGATAAATTTTAATGTACAAGGTCCAATCTAGATTTTTCCTAAGAGAATGAAATTTACGAATAACAACAAATTTAAAGACAACATAGCGAAAAAGAAATTGTAACCTGCTAAATTAGGTAAAGACTAATTTTTTATTACAAAATGTATTAAAAGAAACCTCTCTTGTGACACCCGAAAATTTTTGGAACTTTAATTTTATTCGAAGGACTAGTTTGAGAGTTTTTATAACTTGAGATCCGTTTTGAACTTCCTTTTTGTTCAGTGGCTTGATTCTTAATTTACCATTTTTCCTTTAAAATCTTAAAAAAAAGGTCTTGTGTGGTTGGTATTTTAACTCCCCAATTGGAAACTAAATCCCTAAGGGTGCATTTGGTTCACGGAATGTAAGATTATCAGTGGAAATAAAAGATTACCATGGAATAAGATTACTGAGAATGTTGTATTTTGTGTTTGGCTGGTTTAGAAAGAATGTAAGATTATCGTGTTTGGTTAAAGGAATAAAAGGTTATTGTAATGTATATTTGATCAAATTGTCCTTATTATATATTTGTTTTTTTAACAAGTTGGAAAATATTTATATATTTTCTTTAAAAAATTTAAATTCATAAAATTTATATATATATATATACAAAATTTAAAATATAAAAAAGGTTTAATGAAATGGTATAATTTTATTTTAACTCCTGAACTTCATATAAAATTTTAATTATAGATTTTTTTTGTAAATCTAAAATAGTTTAAGGATAAATTTGTAATTTAACCTTCATAGAATTTTTATTATTCAATGACATAATAAGGATATTTTTAAAATAATTTTTTTAAGGGTATTTTAGTCCAAAACGTCGATAATCCAACAATACCTAAGGAAAGGGAGGTAATGACATTCCCGGTAATATACCCAAAAAATCCACTATTGGTAATGTAAGATTACCGGGAATGACATTCCCGACCAACCAAATAGGGGAATGTGGATTTTATTCCCATGGGAATCTCACATTCCCCCAACCAAACACACCCTAAATGTTGAAAACAAAATCAGCTTCCTGTGAGAGAAAAAAAAAGCCTTTCCCAAAATCAAACCCATAGCCTCGTCACCGTACACCCTATCTCCATCCAGTGATGGCGTACGCCGCCACCACCACGGCGCTCCCTACCGTGCCCCGATCGAAACCCCTCTGGTAATTTCCCAAAGATCATCGTCAAACGTCAAGGATGGTCCTTTGAAGTCCCGTCGAAACCTAAACCTATTGTTTTGTCTCTTCTCCGATTTCGACCACCGTAGTCATCCGTAGGCGACTTCACCGCCACCATTCGACTCACCATTTCACATCGAGCAAAACCCAGTATGCCTCTTTCAGTAATTTGTCGTCGTTCGTCGCGAATCAACCGACAAAGCTTCGTCGGAAATCTCGAGCCTCGACGTGATTTTAATCGATTTCGCACAGATCCCGTCATCGGTTGGCCTTACCGTCACCATCATTTGGTTCCCCACTCTGTTCTGACTGTAATCCGGCTGGTATCATCCCCTTCTATCATATTCTCCGTCGTCCGTAGAATTTGTTCTTTTTTTGTTAATTTTCATCAAGTTTTGGCCTGATATAGAGTGGTTATGGACTGATGGTGTTTGGTTGCATCTGGAGTGTTCGGTCGTCGTCATCGTCCCCTTCGTCTGCCGCACGCGCCACCACACGCCACTGTCGCGCGTGGTCCTCATTTCTATCAAATTTTCTGGAAACTAAGTTAACTCATACTAAGTTAACCAAGTCAACTCAGATCGAGTCAATCAAGTCAACTTAGACCGAGCCGAGTCAACCCGTTAAACTGGACCATTGACCTGACCATTGATCGAACTGTTGACCTGTTGACTTTAACTTTGACCAAGGTTGACCGTTGACTTTGACCAAAAATTCAAATATTACGAAAAGTCATATTTTATGCTTTTCGAATTCCCGAGCCCAAATATGAAGTATGTTTCACCAAATTTGAATCGGGTAAGCTATTTTTCAGCATTTTATCTTTTGATTCGAATAGTTTTCCTGATTAAGTTTTGTTTCTAACGTAAATTGTTTTACCAAGTTCGAGGGCGATCAAATGAACTTTAAATGGTTGATCTTTGTGGCACAAAAATCGTGGTAATACTTTACTACCTTATGAATTTTTTATCGTACTCGTTGATAATTGATAATTCCATTAATGAAAATGATCTATCTCGTGCTTATGAGGATTTATGAAACTAATACTGAATACAATATAAAGGAGGTAAATTGAATAAGACTCGATTGACTTGTGTAAGGAACTAAAAGCTTAACAAGAAATAATATCAAGTTCAGTGGTTAATTGGTAATTCAAGTAACGTAAGAATCCGTAAATTCTGATTACTTCTGTAGAAAGGTTAAATGCCGGAAATACTTGGAAAAGAAATTATGAAAATAATCCTGCTAGGTAAAATTATAAAAACACCATTATGATGTAAAAAGACGAAAATTGTGCCCAAAAGTGGAAAATAACCATGGAAAGTTATACTTGACCCAATTAAACCACTGAATTCACCTAATAAGTGCTTGTTCGATTTAAAAACATTCAGATAATTGATTATGACTCCCAAGATGGCAAAGGGCGTAGAATCCTGAATCTTGTGTAAACACATGAAGACAAAATTACTATAAGTAATGCATATGACAAAAATTGGATAGAATAACTGAAATACCCTTGATATAAAAAAGAACTGAATATCCCTTGACATTGGAAATGACCTCAGAATTCATTCTTGGTTGGATAGAACTACAAAAATATCAGTTAAATTTATGATCTGATTAGAAAATCCAGGTAATCAATTCCTAGACTTCGAGATTGCAAATTACTGGGATATTCTAATTTAAGAAGGTTTATCTGAAAACCAATTTATTGTAAGTATTGCATGTGTTGAGTTAATCGATTGACTAATATGGCCAAGAGGGGGGTGAATTGGCAATTAAAATTTTGGTGGAAGCTTTTGTAGAAAATTGAAAGTAATTGCACAGCGATATAGAGTGGCTCGACTTTCTCAACCAAAGTCTACGTCCACTACCTTAGCTATCCACACTTAGGATTTTCCACAAATTCAGTCATTTGTCTTTCTTTTTGAGGACAAAGAGTAACCTTACAAATCCCTCAAGAATTATACCCCAAATTCTTGAGAACACTCTCTCCCAAAGAGAACAATAAAAATTTTGCAAACTTACAAGAAAATCCTCACAAGGCAAGATGCTTGCACAATTCTAGAACAAAGAAAGAACACTAAAAAATAATACAATTGAGCACAATAAGTGTTCTTGAAAGAAAAAAAGAATATTGAATGAAATAGGCTTGAAAATGCTCAAACTTGAGGTTTGATGCTTTCTCTTTGATTCTCTCTTGATTGTTGTTTCTTGTTATTGATCAATGGCTTCTAAGCTTGTTTAAATACTCCTTCAATTGATTATGAACGTTGAGGATGATTAGTGGAGTCAATAGAGCCGTTTAAGTGTGAAAACAATTAATAAAATAGTTGAGAGCATCTGGTGCATCGATGCATAAGGCTAGTGCATCGGTACACTATGTGTAAAATTCAAATATTTCGACCGTTGGACCCTTAGTGCATCGGTGCACTAAGAGTGCATCGATGCATGAAGTGCATTCGATGTTTCAAACAAGCCAGAGTGCATCGATGCATGGTATGTGCATCGATGAATAAAATGTATTCGATGTTTTCATAAAACCCTGAGTGCATCGATGCATGGTATGTGCATCGATGCATAAAATGCATTCGAAGTTCAATTTATTCAATGGTGCATCGATGCATGGATTGGTGCATCGGTGCATTCCTTTGAAAAATTGATTTTAGGCTTGATTTTGGTTCAAAATACTTTGTGAAAATTGTTTCAAAAATATATTAAGTATAAAACACAATTTTACACATTTAGTAAGGTTTGAAATTGATCTTGAAAGACTTGGAGTAATAATTTGATATTCGATTAATTGAATCGAATATACTTATAAAAATCTTTGTAGAATCTTAAAATTCATTTATACTTAGTTTGTTATATCGAAACATCAAAATATTTTCAACAGCATGTATACGAACTATTTGAAAAAACAAACCTCCAATTCTAAAATGACCAATATGCCTTTGGACCTCGCATTATCCAAAATACCCTTGAGCCCCATTACACTTTGTTTCCTCACTGGGACAAGTTATAATTCATTTTCATCTTCGTATTTTCTTCGAGTAAAACATGTAAGTAATCGTCAATCTATTGGTTCTTTTATATTTCAGTCATTGAATATTTTTATGATAAAAGTATCACATATGTTATTTGTTTTATCTTATTTTAGTCGCGACCGTTAAATATTTAAAGGCAATATTGATATATATATATATATTATAATTATTTTTTATTTTCCATGTTATTTTATTTGATTCCTTTTCTCCCCAAATACACTAATTTATTTTCTTTGGTTTATTTGACTAATTAAGTGCTGATATATATAGTTTTTCCCCTTTTATATTAGACTATCATGGAGATGGAATGGCTGGCCTCTATTACATTTATTTATTTATTATTATTATTATGGTTCCTCTCTAAAGAATCTAATAGCTAGGGTTGAAGCACCTTAAAGCCATAAAAAAATTTGAGTTAAAACGATGCAAACTCTTCTTAGTTTATGGTTAGCTTATCTTGAAGTTTTAAAAGCATCCTTCAAAGCCACAACATAAGAGAATGTAAAGTGGGAAGATATAATTAACTTCGGGGTAAAATGATACAATTTAAAATAAATAGTTAATAGTAACAATAAGAAACAAGAATATATTTATTAAAAAAAAATCAGTTGTTTATTTTACTCATCTAACCATTCTAAAAATATATAAAACTAAAGAAAAATTGTCAGAAAACAACAAACAAAATTCTAAAATTAAAAAAATCATTACTTTTTTTTATTAATCCGAGTTAAGTATAAGGTAGTCTCTGTTTAAAAATAACTCTCAACCTCTTAACATTGAACGCATACACTCCCGGTATTCTTGATGCTCAAACCCAACTCCTCAAGGATTATGAATAATTCTTTTATGACGGAAGTCACTTGATTCGTACAACCATTACATTTAAAGAGAATAAACTACTATTAATTTTAAAAGAAAAATGAAAAGAAAGAAAATGAGTACACACTTAGTTTGTTCCTCTTATTATTGAATTTTAAAATGATTTACTTTTATGTATTATATTAAAAGTAATTAATCTCTTTTCAAGTATACTGAATTTATTTTCATTTTATTGTTGCACTCTTTTCTCTTTATTCCTTTACTTTTCCATTATAGAAAAACAAATTAAGAGTTAGATTCGTATACTTAGACTTTTCTTCAACCTAAGGAACCTCAGAATACTTTAAGAGGGATGCAAGTTGCATTCATGCATTCACACTGCTTTTTCCTTCCTATTCAATGCTTTAGATAGAATTCAGAAAAAAAGTAATGAACGATCCAAAAGGAAAATTGATTTGATGTTTAGATGGTATATTTTTATTGTAAAAATAGAAAAAAATTGATAAAAATTGTGGGTGTATGGGCACTGGGGAAGATCGTTCTTAAGCTTTGGAAGGATTCGAAATGGCTGGAGAAGAGGCTTCCTCTCCTTCATTTGTGTGAACTTGTCTTTACATCCTTACAAGGAGTAAAGAATCAGAATATTGTTAAGTCTGATATTTTTCGACCCACCACTTCTAAATTCCCTTGTCTCAGGCCTCCTACCAAGTGATAAGATTCTTATGTTTTATAGTCCATATTTGTGAATCCCTTCATCTATTTCATTCAACAATTTCATATGGATATAAATCAAATAATTTTATATTTTAATGTTAAAATTATCATGTGTATTGTATTGTCTAGTATAGTGTACCAATGATGGGATGGAAAATTTTTATGGTATGAGAGAAACTAATAAAATTTTAGGACGACAATTGTTCTATTCCTTGGATCCATTCCTTGTTATAATCATCATGCGTACTTTGTCACAGCCCCGGCAGAGAAGGCCCCCTAAAGTCCCAGATGCTTCCGGAAAGAGTATTCAATTATTGAGCACTTGCCCCATCCAATTAGACATTTGAAAGACACTGGCATGCAACTTGTTCATTGAAAGCTTGTCAAAATTTTCCTAACTGATGTAGATTACAATCCTGAAATTCATGGACCTTGTTGGAATGGAGGATGTTTGCTAAAAGAATTGTCCAATGCGTGCTCAATAATTAGCTTTAGAAGTTTAAATTATTTGTTAGTAAAGAAATTTACTTAAAAATTACGAACACGTATTATTTTATAATCACGTTATATTATTAAAAAATTATTTAAAGTAAAGATTAAGAGAGATTTGTGAGATGGTTAATTTGTATAAAACTCTACTTTTTTCCTTTGCATGCTGATGAAACTCAATTTGAATAGATTTCTCATTATACAAGTTTATTTTGTAAACAAGAAATTTATCTCTATAAATATAAATATATATAAGAGATTAGGATTTACACGTTATTTAAACCCTGGAGTTATTTGAATCAATCCATTCTCTGAAATCCGAAAAATATACGTCCAATTTCTGCAAAAAGAAATTCACAATTTCTGCAAATGACATAATTTACTTGCTTTAGCAACTTCTGAGGTTAACGTTTACAAGGGATCTTTGTTTCACAATAACTTTTCATATTCGAAAGTCATTCTAAAGTTTCATAGTTTTATTCCAGGGCTTATTGTTTATCCTGCTTGGTTCCAATTCATAGATTATGTCAAAATTTTGTTTGAGGACCACTATTTACCAAGAAAAGAGAGATATCTGAACTGATTAAGGGCAACACCATGTCAAGGAGGAGAATCAAACACTGACGCATAAAATATATTATACATAGTCATCTGATAATAATTTGCTGAACTTTACACAGGAACTATTATAATACAGCAAAACATAAACTTGGAAGGTCTGCAAAGGGGCGTTGCCAGGATAAAAAGTACCAGCAAGACCGCTCTTACAACATATTGACATAGATTCTAAACTTAAAACACCTAATTAATACTGTAGCAACTCTACAGATGTCAAAAATTTCAATGTAGAGGCTACCAGAGATAATAGTAGTAGAAAAAGATTACATGATAGTAGTTGTAATTTTGTTTTCAAGACTCAAGAGTTCCCTGATGGCTTCCCAATCAATTTCTACTTAAGGGAACTTTTCCAAACTGAAGTTCTCATCGTCTCCCCACCTTGAATCAGAGAAATCCAAGAAAGTGATACCGGATTCTGGTGAAGAAGACCCTGCCAGTGATCCATCGGATAAATCCGGTGAATTCTCCACTTTAGGATCGGGTAACTTTGGAGACTGATCCAACTCCTCTCTCTTCACCTTGGGTTTTGATTCTGGTTTCCCTTGTTTCCCCAGGCTCTCACAGATGGCTTGCAGCTTTGCATCGACTGAGGAATGGAGAGGTTTGAAGCCAGAAAGATGGAGTCCTTGATGCTTGAGGTGGGGGAAATTGAGCCTGGCGAATTCTCCTCGGAGCATGTAAGCAGCCTTGTCATAAGCCAAAGCTGCCTCTTCGGCTGTATCGAAAGTGCCGAGCCAGAGTCGGGTTCGATTCTTGGGGAGTCTGGTTTCGGCAACCCATTTCCCCCAGTGCCTCTGCCTCACTCCCCTGTACAGTTTTGCAGGCTTTGGAGGAGTTGAAGATACGTGTTTCATAGGGACAGGTTTTGGGGAAAGAAAGTTGAGCCTCTGGTTTCCAAGGGATGTTTTTGGAACCATAGAATCAAGCTGCTGCTGTTGTTGCTGATAGAATTGAGCTTGAATTTGAAGGATTTGAGAAGGGTTGCGCTGGTTAAGCCCAACCGAACCTGTTTGCTCAAAACCCATCGGATTGTTATAGTTAAAGAACCCATGATTAGAAAACAAGTGGGTACTTGATGGGGAGCAAAAGCCAGGATCCATGTTAGGCTGTGAAGGAGATAAAAGTTGAGAATATGAGAAAGATAAAGGTGGAGAAGGAGAAGAAGAAGAAGAAGCACTTTTCATAAAAGGTTCAAGTGCTTTCATTAACTCTTCACTAAAAGGATCTGAAAAAACTGAGTTGCTGCTGCTATTATACATATCTATAGCTCCTGCCATATCCAAAAACTAAGTTACAACCTGGTTCTTAACCAAAACTAAAAGAACAGGCAATAGTTTGATTAAAAAAAAGACCTCGAGGGAACAAAAACAAACCCTCTTAGCATATGAAAATAAAGCTTAAAACTTTGTAATTGATTTTAAAAACAGAAACCTGGATCTCTATTCTGGAACATCTGGCTTTAAAAAAAAAAAACCTGGTCTGGTCTATGTTTATAAATGCTTGAAAGACGGACGAAAACAGAGAGGGGCCAGAGAAGCGGGGGATTACAGAAAAAGGGGAAATTTTGAAGAAAACTGGAATGATCAAGCACTGTTGAAAAATCTGGAAATTCTCTCAAATCTTGTTTTTGGTGGTCTCACTTTGGTGTTTGCTCTCTTGCATTTGGAGGATCGTCTTCTCTCTTCTTATATAAAACTCTGGATTTTACCCCTCCATGTGCTTTCTCTCTCACAACCCATAGATTGTTGTCCTTTTTTAATTAATTTATTGTTAATCATTACTTAATTACTGAATTAATATTGATTTAGTTTACCGCCCTCTTTCTCGTCAACTTCGAAGATGCCATTATTCGATGGGATGAGAATTTTGCAATTAACTTTAACCGGCAGGTGTCGGTATGAAACACGATGTTCTTACACGTGTTAGATTTTGATTGGCTAAAAAAATTGTTGATTGTTATTTAGATGTGGACTTTTTGGCTCATCAGCTTTTGGAATTTAAAGAATCGTAAATCCATAAAAATAATAGAGAGGAAGGACGGTCATTCGACCATAGCTGATGAATCATCAGCTTATACTAAAACAACATTAGCAATCAGAGCTTGTAGGTTAGTGTCCGGTGGCTTACCATGGGAAGCGCTTCCAATATTTTCTTTTGAAATAGAATTTAGAGGCAGCTGGGGATTGAGGTTTACGTCAATAGCAACAACAGAATGTTTTTTGGGGTTCAAAACGACACTTGGTTTTCGGACTGAAGGGTCCATGGACGAGCTCACATGTTGAGAACCAACAACACGGTTCAAAATGATATTTGAATAAATCAGTTGAATAGGCACGGAGGGGGCTTTCCTGGAAGACAAAGCTTCTTTCCCTTTTTGTTTCACCTTGTTTTGCAGGGGGTGTGATACGTATACCTTGGGGGCAGCAACGACTTTGCTAGAATTTTTAGGCTTGGATGGCATTTTCTTTTGAGCTAGCGTGCTAACTGTTGTCTCATCGATTTGAGGTGCACATGTAGCAGCACCCTCAACAGCATTTCCAGCATCGAGAGATGTCTCGACATCCGTTACAAGCGGGCTAAATGAGCAGTTTTCAATCTGAATGGTAGCATCACCAATAGTTTGTTATGCAACTTTCTTTTGAGGCATTCCTTGACGCCTTTCGACCATCATCCAAGGGCGAAAAGATGTTTGCGTAAATTGATGTTAACCACCATACAAACAAAAAGGTCCGTGACAGCCATAATCAATCTAGTAATCAATCTTAACAATAGAGCTAATACAACTGCTAATGGCCTTGATCATGCTTCATTTGTAACAAGTAATCGGCAAGCCTGGTAACCTTACCCAAGCCATGATCCTGTTGGGGTATAGTTGAGTTGGGTATAAGTCGACGGACCATGGTTCCACCATCAGATAATGCTAAAAAATGGTCCATGAACCATCCGATAAATAATCCTGTCTACAAGAAAACTTCACAAGAAAATGATCATTTTCAATATCGATTAGTTTAATTGGGTGGGATGACTTCCAAATGCTGTAAATACGGGTTTGAAGCGTATTGTAACCAACTCGGCGGCCAAGAACTTTTACAATCAAAGTGAAATCCATGATTTTTATCGCCAGATTTTGAACCCGTTCCTAAAAGTCGATGAAAGAGATTCCATCATGCTCTCCTACTCTGACATCATCTTCTAGGAGATCTATATCTTCGTCCTCGATGTCCAGAATCTGGTTTTCATGGGTATCTGATGAGGGGTCTTTCATCGCACCTGTAACCATGTCTTTATAAGAGATAGATAGAGGCTCTTTCAGAAATAGCGTTATATACCATTTCAGTTTCCTTCTATAGGCTTAAATTCAATCATTTGTTAATTTCATTTTAATTTGAATGGTATCATACCCTAAAATTAAAATTTTGCATATGTAATTGATTGTATATAACAAAATTTAAATCAAATATAAATTTAAATAAAGCTTAAAATAATAAAATTTAGAGTTAACTATACGATTGATCACTTACGTTTGTGTTTTGTTCATTTTTCCCTACTGATTTCAAAAAACATAATATATATGGTCACTTTCATTTTTATTTGTGGTCACCACGAGTTTAGTTAGACCGTTAATGATTTGTTAAGTTGCCATAATAATTAAATAAAATAGGAAATACGCCATTTTCATATGAATTATACGTAGATTAAGTTCTAAAAAATAATTGATATGAACGTCAAATAAAAAGGTGTCATATCAACTATCTATTTTCTTCAAATCCCTAAAACAAAGTCACCTATGAAATACTTTTCTTTAAATCCCTAAAACAACACCCTTTTGATATCTTTGGCGGTCCTTAAAATCCTAAGAAAACAAGAAAAAAACACACCGACAAAGAAGAATATAATGAAATTAACCACTGACGATTTGAAAAAAAATGATAATTAACGACACCTTTTTATTTCACGTTTATATCATTTTTTTAAAAACTTAATCCACATATAATCCATATGGAAATGATGTATTTTATATTTTATTTAATTACTTTACCAAGCTTAGCAAATTGCTAATGGTATAACGACAATTAATTTGTTGTGACCACATCTTAATTAAATAAAAACGAAAGTGATCATATATATTATGTTTTTCAAACCAGTGAGGAAAAGTAGACAAAACACAAACATAAATGGTCAATCATATAGATAACTCTAAAATTTAAATATAAATATTCAAAATTTTAAGATATTAATATTATCATTTTAAATAAATCTTAAATAACATAATTTTGAGAGAAAAATTAAAAACAAATTAGAGGATGACTATCCAAGTACTCCACATAAGAACCAAAGGTCAAAACGTTTTAATTTGCCTTTTCAAGTTATTGTTTTGTGGAATATTACCACACATGCTCAGCATTTTGATCCATTAACGACATTTTTATTATGTATTAATGATAATTTCAACTCTCATTTTAAAAAAAAAAAGTATTTCAATTTATAATTTTTTATCAAATTGAATTAATTTATAAAAATAAAATAAAATAAATTTTTAATAATTTTATATTTTTACAAATTTTCATTTTCATAATTTCTAACAATATATATATATATATATTGATATTTTTGAAATTTTAAATATTTTATAATTTTATTTTATTTTTGTATAAAAAATGGAATAATCGATGTCAATATTAAAAAAAATGATTGACGTCAATTTTCTATGATTAGTACTTTTTCTTTTTTAATTTAATAAAAAAGTAAAAATAAAAATAAATAAAAAATAGAGCTAAATATCATTAAACCTTTTGGTATTTATTTATTTCTACAAACAGCCTTCCTAACATAGTTAATGACTACTAGCTTAAATTGTAA
Organism: Hibiscus syriacus; assembly: GCF_006381635.1. NCBI lineage: Eukaryota > Viridiplantae > Streptophyta > Magnoliopsida > Malvales > Malvaceae > Hibiscus > Hibiscus syriacus. Next base: position 2,068,200 of record NW_024062775.1, on the reverse strand, counting down.
AATTTTAAACCACCATTTAATTAATTAAATATAAAAAATAAATTTAATCGATTTCATTCGTATGATTTATTATTGTTATGTTTATAGATAATGTGTATTAGTCATTATTTTTTTGATTAAGTAGAGAAGTATTATATTTTAAAGGTAAATAATAAGATTTGAATTCACACAAAATAAGATAATATGAACATCTTTTACCACTAATTAAATTAATATATCTCGAATTACATACTATTAACATATTATATAAAAGATCTAATAACATAATTCTTTTTTATTTATATATTAAATCTATCATAAAAATGATTAATTAATACAAAGTCTATCTCAATTTCTTAACATTTTTAAAAATATGTTAACTAAGCGATCTCAGTAATTAGAATTAAAATTGTTATCTCTAGAGGTTTCAGGTTCAAATATCAATGATAACAATATATTTGAAGATTCATTGTTAAATAATTAAAAGTCTTTATAACAAATATTACCGATGATAACTTTAGATTAACAGAAAAACAGTCTTTAGAAACAAATTCTACTAAGCAGTATTAACCCATTAAAATATGTTTGAATTAATTATAAACTTTTATTTATGAATGGATAGATATAGTAAATAAAAAATAGTTTTCTTCAAAATAGATCAATTATTTTCTCCTAAGGTTTTCACTTTTTCGCTGTGCGGCTTGATTTTTCTTTCTTTGGTTTATAGTTTGGTTTATAGGTACGGCGACATTAGTTTTAGTGTTAGTTATTTTTTATTTTTCATCTATTTTTATATTATATCTTTATTCTTATTTTACTTTTAAATTTTGAATAACTCTTTTTTTATGTATGATTTTATCTACCTTTATGATACGAATTCTTTTATCTTTTGATACATTTTTTATATTCTCTATCGATCTTTAGATTGTTCTTTTTTTATTTATATTTTTCAGGATTAGATTATACATTATCTTGACTGATCAATATAAAAAACAAAAGCCGTCTTTCTTCGGCAGCAAGCAAGTTAAAAAGCTGCCATAAAAGTTGAGGATCGCCCTACAAGAAGTAGTTTATTCATAATATACTCGCAGCCAAAATTAGAAGTTCAAGGTGAAATAAACAGCCTCTCATGGATATAACTGATTACCTTTGGTTTCAGAATATCCAACCCTGATTTTGTTTGACTCAAGCATCTTGGAGACTTCTCTGCCTGCTTCCGAGGCTCGAAATATGCGATGTTCGATATCTTTTATGCTCGAAAGAAAATCCTTGGCCCTATGGGTAATAAACTCAGAAGGGTCATCTTTCTCTGCTGATAAATCATCATCTTCAGCATCCTTTGAACTTGATTGTTCAAGAACACATTTGCCTATCAAAGATTCACCTGGTCCATTGACATTATTCTCCGCACATAGCTGCCTCAGTTCCTTGCCATTTTTCTGCCTTATATCTGCATTTCCACCCCCTTGATTCAATTCATTATTTTCATCAAAACCAACATGATCAATCCCCATGCTCCTAAACTCTCTCAAATCCTCAAAATCAATATCCATTCATTATTTATCTCCTCTCAAGGAGGAGGTGGGGGCGGGGGCATTGCCATTGCCAATGACTCATCATCCTCCACAAAACGAGGATTAATCATAAAAGTCACTGCAGCACTCTTTCCTGCTTTCATATAACTCAAATTCGCCGTTGCTAATGAAATGGGTCTCTCATTATTCAACAGCGAGTCAGCTCGTAAATGAGAAAGAGATGGTGAAGGGTATGAGGAAGGGGAAGGTGTTTTATCAAGCTCGGTAGCTAAGGTTGATTGAGAGGACTCTATCAAAATATCAGCTTCGGCAAATCTTCTTAAAGCTAGACCGATGTTTCTAAGAGATTGAATGTAAGAAATATGTGCAGCCGCTAGAGCGTACCTCGAATCAATAGCTTGCTTTATGAATCTCCTTCTTTCTTTACATAGACGCAAGGCTTCATTTTTATCAGCTTTTGAGCTTCCACAACCCATTTTTGCCTCGACTAAAATGACCCAGTTCATGAAATTAAACTCATTTAACAATGATAAATAAATAAATAAATAACAAGTTTTTGGAGTTGAAATCTAGAACATAGGGAATATACTGGGTTTTCTTTCCGGTGCAAAATGCAGAAGGATAACAACAAAAACGAGGAACCCAGTTGAAGAAATGCTTTTTCAATGACGATTGAGACAAGACTGCGAAAACGAGAAACGAAAGAGATATACTTTTTGGATTTAAACAGTGGGAAAATAGTAAAGAGAAAACGGAGGAGTAGTTTTTGAACAAGACCGAGAGAGAGAGAGAGAGAGACGAGAGAAGAAAACAGAGGCAAATGCAGAAGAAAGTATGGTTGGAGCGTAGTAAAATAGAGCACATTGATGGATGAAGAAGGCAAAATTGAATTCCAAGTTTGAGGCTAATAAAGAAAGCTGAATCAACTTGGAAAATTTTGCATATTAAATTTCGCATAGATTGTGAAATCAAACTGAAAAGAACAAGAACAGAGGAAAATCAGTGATAAAAGAGAAATGTGATAGAGTGCATTACCGATAGGAGAAGACTGCCTCGATTTATGTCATACATTCCACTGGGCAAAACTTTCGAGATAATATTCTGAAAGAAATTAATTCACGAGCTAATGCACTCCCTAGATTAATTGCTTAAATAGGGTGAAATCCACAGTGTTGGCCGTAGGTCGCCATGCACTCCGGGCGACCTTGTAGGCCGCCATGCACTCCGGGCGACCTTGTAGGCCGCCATGCACTCCGGGCGACCTACCCTTGCTCAAACAGAGAGAATGAACGTGTTGCATGGCACATGCACGTCCCAACACATAGGCCGTCATGCCCTCCGGGCGACCTACCCTCGCTCGGCTTCCCTCGGATTACCTCGCATAGCTCGCTCGGTTGCCATCGGATGCCCTCGCATAGCTCGTTCGGATGGCCTCGGTCGGATGGCCTCGGATGCTCTCGGATGGCCTCGGTCGGATGGCCTCGGTTGGATGGCATCGGATGCCCAGAGTGTTGGGACGTGCATGGCACATGTAATCTCTTGTAGCTCGCCGAGAAGACATGGCGACCTAGTAGGTCGCCCGGAAGACATGGCGACCTACGACCAACACTTTGGATTTCACCTTATTTGAGCAATTAGCCTCGGTTGGATGGCATCGGATGCCCAGTGTTGGGACGTGCATGGCACATGTAATCTCTTGTAGCTCGCCGAGAAGACATGGCGACCTAGTAGGTCGCCCGGAAGACATGGCGACCTACGACCAACACTTTGGATTTCACCTTATTTGAGCAATTAATCTTGGGAGTGCTTTATCTCGTGAATTAATTTTTTCTAGAACATTATCTCTAAAGTTTTGCCTATTCCACTGCATGAGTAAAGTTGAAATACTATGAAATCAAATAAAATAATAATAAAGAATAGGAAAACCTACGCAAGATACCACTTAGGAACTGTTTGTTTATTTCAGAATAATTAAACGTCGAATGATTCAAATGTTAAATGGTTCAGAGCTTCTGTATGAATTAGCTTTGAATATAACATATTGTTTGATAATGGTTCTGAATCATTCAGAATGTACTTTGATGCTGAATCATTCAACACAGAATCATTTAGAGGTGAGAAACAAACACGGTGAATACTGGATGATTCAGCATTCAACATTAAATGGTTCCATTCAGAGCCAAACACACAACCCCGTAGTTTTATATTGATTGATTAATATTATTAAACTTTTAAATAATTTTAATTTATTAAATCAGACAACACAAATTAAATTTAAAATTAATACTTATATAAGTATTATTGACATCACTTAATTTAAAAATTTTATAATTATTATCCAAATGAGACTTAAATTCCACTTTTTTTTGTACAATAGAGTTTATATCAAGCGAGGTTTCTCAGTTCAAGTTAGGGTATACATATCTAGGATCCAACTGAGAATTTACAGAATGTCCACAAAAAATAACAGTAGTAGGATTCAAATTTGGATTTACATTTCAAATTTCTGAACATTAACGACTTATACCAACATGCACTTGTTGGCATTAAATTTCACATCTTAAAGTTATACAAAAACAATTAAAATAAAATATAATGACTAAATATATAATTTATAATATATATAATACAAGTGTTAATAATAAAACTTAGCTATTCTTTTTCTTATAAAGATAACTTTTTACAAAAAATATCTAAATAGTGTCAAAATAATTTCAACTATTAAATATAGAAATAAGACAATAATATGGTGTTTAGATGAGAACTTAAAACAAATCAAAGTATATATTATTTTTTAATTTTAGATACAAAATCTTGTGAATGTAACTTTATTCAATTTTTTATAGAAGAATTTATGTTTTTGTAATTATATAGATACGATTTAACAGAATAAATTTATATTTATACTATTAAGATAACTAGATAAAAAATAAAATATATAAAAAATTTATTCAGTTTATTTTTAAAATGAAAAGTTTATTTGGTAAAAGAAACTCTTTATAATTTTAGAAAATTACTTTTCATATTTAATAGTAATAATTTTAAATAAAATAAAAATATTATATTTGTATTATATATAACATTTAGTATTTTATAAATAATTAAAAGATTAAATTCATTAAGTGATTTTAGTCCGCCTTAATACAAAAAACAAGTTAAAATTCATTTTTGGTGTATAAAGACTTTTTTGTTAAAAATGTGTGTTTAATATTTTATTCGTTACATTTTAGGTGTATACCGTTAAAAAATCGTTAAGTGACACATGTCATATTTATATTTTTAATTTTTTTAAAAATAAAATATTAATTTAAAATATTTTTAAAATATTTTTAAAATATAAACGGGCACGTGTCACTTAACGGTATGCACTTAAAACTGTAACAGATAAAATATTAGCATATATTTTTAACGAAAATTCTTTAAACACCAAAAGTCAATTTTGAATATAGTTTAGGTATTTATTTTTATGTTAAGCCTTTTAGTTAAAAATGATTTTTTATAATTTAAATTTGAATAATAATATTTAAAATGTAATATGAAATAATTTAGAGTAAATTATGTGTTTAGTTCATATACTATCAAATTTGGTCTGTTTTAGTGTATAAACTTTTAATTATTTCAAATTATACCTAGCGTTTAGTTTTTATTTCATTGTAGCAATATTGTTCAAAATTTAACTTTAATTTTTGAAAAAAATAAAAATTTAGGTATTAAAATAGATTAAAACCGATAGTTTAGGTACTAAACGTATTATTTAATGGTGTGATACTAAAGTGAAACAAAAACTAAATGTTATATATGATTTTGAAAAAATTAAAAATTTAAGTGTTAAAACGGATTAAAATTGATAGTTTTGATATTAAATGTATAATTTACCTAATAATTTAAAATGTTAAAAGAAAAATTATTTTTCGTGATGCCTCAGGTGAGAGGAATTCCTGTTTTTGGGCATCGGAAGTTGTGATATTGACTGTCTAACCCTTTTATGTTTGCCGATGTACCATCAAACGGCTCCTTAAAATCCGGCTTTTTGGTGAATGCCTTTACCTTTTCTCCGCTTCCACCCAAAGTTAAATATTCTTAAATTTCCCATTTTGTAGAATTTTTTTTATTATTTATAGAGTTTAGAGTTTAATTCTTTTTATTATGAGAATATATATTATATTTTAAAGATAAAATTGATTGTTTGTAAAAAGTTTCATTTAATTTAAATTCTACAAATTACTAATATTATCTTCAGTCCGTATTTTAATGGTCTTGGATAAAATAAAAAATTAGACCTTTTTTTAATTAATCATTGATATCCAATATATTAATCGACTAATCTAGATCGGATAATGTAGAAGTGAGGGTGATCCTCCCAACCCAGTTTACTCCATTCGCAAACGTATTGTGTTTATCACTTTTGCGGACATAATGGATGATATTGCAATCACTACAAATATCGTGGTTGTGGATTTTTAATAATATATACAATTGTGAACATAACGATTGTGAATATCACAGTTTTTTATGATGTCGTTAATATCGTTACTGCATAACAGTCATTATTACGGTTACAAATCATTATTCAAGTAGGTGTTCAGAATAACAAGTGTTGAAAAAAATAACTTTTAAGAGTAGCACCTTATATAATTACAAGTATTGAAAAATATAAATTTTAAAAGTACGCTCATAATAACAAATATTAAAAAAGTTGGACCTCTAATAAAAAGTATTTGAAAAAATTGGACTCATAACAAGTAAATATTAAAAAAAATTAAAATTTTTAAAAGCATTGTCCTCAAAACAAATATTGAAAAAATTGGATACCTGATAACAAGTATTGAAATATTGAAAAACCAAGAAAAACGATCAACTTATAGCTTTTAATTAACGTCAAAACATAAGAGAAACTTCAAAGTCCAAAAATCCAAAATGGGATGATCAACACAAGCTAGCCTACTAGCTGGGTTGCAAATTTCACTTATATTAAACATAGGCATATCTCTTCGTCTCTCTAAATGCCAGAGGTATGTAGGCAGGGCGTGAAGCAGCGCCACTAGTCCCAGTTTCTCACTTGCATTTTCTCTTTTTCGGTTCAACCTGCTGCGCCAAAGTTGCCGATGAGTACCGTCTCGGATGGATCGGAACCCTTTGACCCTCCGGTTGATGTCGTTTCTTCCCTTTCTTCTCCATTTTAGTGTACCAGTACCACCTATTTTGAAATGTTACGAACACTATATTATGCGATCCAAACTTTTTTTTAAAAAAAATATTTGTTCGACCTCTAACTTAACATGTGCATGAAAAGATATAGTAATGTATGATTTGGTAATCGGTAAGAAAATTTTCATGTTTAAAGTTAAAAAAATAAAAAATTCTAACCTAAGAGTTCGGTTTCACGGCAGTAACTAGCAGCCTTACCCATATAACCTTTGTTATCAAATTCTTTATTTACCCAAGCTCCCAACCAATTTTCAGCTTTCACTTCCAATTTTGATTCAGACTTTTTAGCATCATCTAATAACCTGCTCTCATCTTGATTTGATGTTGCATTACAGAAATTTTGCTGTAAAATTTGATAAATATCTCATGCATTATCCAGGAATATATATAACCTCCGATGCCTTATATGACCAATGCATCTTAATATTTTTCTCAGCAAGAATTTATTTATAAATAAAAATGACCTAAGTTGAGAGTCTCATTAAAGATCTCCCTAACTACCCATCATATAAATTTTGAAAAATTATGAATTTAGTTATAATTTTAGAGACTATTATGTAAATTTTAAGATTTTATAGGATATGACTTGTAATTTAACTAAATGTTAGAATATAAATATTTTTAGAATTGAATACCGTCGTTTTTCCTATATCAAATCCTCAATCTCTAGAATTGAGGTTGTTGCCAGGCAGGTATTAGAGGATACAAATGTGTACGAGATAGGTGGTGGATATCCAGTTTGGATAGTGGGTGTGGGGTGGATTTGAGAATGTATCCACGTGGACATGTTTCGGTAAAAATATTTTACCCGTCATGGGTGATGGTTAGGTGTTGGATACAAAAATAATAATAGGTATGAGGATAGGAGAAATTTGCACCCATCTCACCTGTTTGCCCTCCCTACATACAAATAAAGATGTTCGAATTTAAATTTTTTTAAGAAAACAACACTCCATTTTATTAGGGTGAAACCTAAATTTTTACAATGAATTATTACGGTAAAATAAATTTTACTTCAAATTCAGCTACTAAAATAGAAAAGATGTAGCAAACTATTCTCATAATATCAAAATAGGACAAATGTTATGTTTTTTCAATTGATGATACATTTGAAATGCCATTATCAAATTTTAATGTTGTTGGAAGTGTGCTTTTTTTTTTATCGAAGATTTTACTCGTTAAGTAATAAAGTAAATGGTGTTTCAAGGTTTTATGTAGCCCAACAATCATATAAAACCAAGTATTTTTCTACTATAGTTTAAAAATTATTATCACTGAGTTTAATGATAAATTTATAATTAAAATAGGATAAATTGCACTAATGGTCACTAAATGTTTAAAACATTTGTACTTTAGTCATCAAAATAAAAAAATTATTAAAATCATTGATGTTAAGATTTTTTTTGGTTTGCATCACTGGACCATTAAATAACTAATGAAAGTTAAGTTGCCATGCTAGTATGATATTTTTCGTTAAATAAATCTTTCATAATTAGTGTAAAAATAGAGATTATTAGAGTTTGATCTGAATTTGATCTAATTCAAATCTATGAAGCTGCAAAAAATAAGAGAAAACTGAGAAAAAATAGAATCTAGTTTGATTGAACGTAGAAAGTCTATTATATTTTATATTTATTAAAGATATAAAATGTAATTTAAATAGATTTCTACTAAATATGTTTCTATTGTAATCAAATAACTATCTCTATTAATTTAAAAGAAAAAGTGTTTTTGAAAATTCTATTGTATTATTCTTTTTCGACTTTAGTGAAAATTATTTTCTTTTGCCTATATTTTTTTCTTAAAGGACTTCCACTTAGAATCTTGGTATCTATTTGATTGTGTGGTCATTATACATGTCGTTAGCTTCTAACAAATTGATATTAGAACATATTCATGTTTGATTTAATCGCGAATTCACGATAATAGTGTCTCTGAAGTATGAAATTTCATTGTTGGATCACAACACTCGATTCAAGTTGGGACAAATTTGAGAAAAATATAATTTCGTTAGGTAATTTGGATTCAAAAAGGGTACATATACCCCAACGAAGGTTGAGCTATGAAAATTTATAAAAACCCTCTTGTTGTGATAAAAGAAAAGAAGAATATTACCAAGTTTTTCGTTCTGAATGGATCAATAGTTTTAGGCGATACATTTGTCATTTCCTCCTCTGTGCTAGATGATGAAATTACTGGTAGAATTGTCTTGACTGAATCAAGTAGAGGAAGATTTCATATTAAATAAGAAAGCCATGAGTACGACGACTCTAAAAAATATAAAAATTCAATTTCATGCGCATAACCGATTTGAAAAGAATAATATAGTCTAATTTCATCACATGAATTAATAACAAAAAAGATTGAATTATCATTGATGATCGAGATATCATATTGTACACGATATTACTTATGGTGATATAGTTGTTAAATTAATAATTAGATTATATTCAAAACATAGTATATATATACACGATAACTTAAATTAAAATGAAATAAAATTTAAACTGAAAATCCACTAACCTTTGTATATAAAAATTTAAATACGGATAAAGAAACTCAAATGAAGAATAAATTTATTTATATATATAATTGTATTTACAAGGTTAAGTATTAATATTTTGAAATTTACAGATTTTTATATAAAGATATCCTGTTCTAGATTTCTAGTCATTGTGGCTGTGAAGAGAGGAAAAAATAAATAAATAAATTGAGATTTTAGATGCGGTGGAATTTCTTTATAATAATCTAAACGAATAAACAAACGAAACTTGGAGTTACAACTCATAGAAACTATGTCGTTTAGGTATAGAATCTTCGTATGCCGATCTATTTACCGCACATGAATAACCTTTTCTGAATCTGTTATCGGATTTCCTCATTACTTCGACCTTCACTGCAAACAATGAGGAAACAGGCCGGTGATCGGAGAATCTCGTCTCGCCGCGAACGTACGATAATTGCTCAATGCCGTAACCGTGCCATAATATCCTATCGCACCTGAAATGTTGCCGGTACAAAAATCGATTAATTATGTGATTTCATATTTATCACAGCTGATTTGTTTAGAGTGAATGAGTACCATGCAGGGGTTCGTCGTTTTTTCTTTGATTTAACAGTTTCGCCGGCGTATAAATCTGAATTCTGAGAATACTTGTACGTAGGAGCGAAGGTTATTCGTCCCTCGTGGAATCCATTGAAGACTCTTCCGGCATCTCTCTCTATGTTTAACTACACAAAAACAACACACACATACATACATACATATATATATATATATATATATATAGCTACGCCGATGAGAATTATTCATCTAACAATGGCGAATTTTACCTGATCTTTCTCGAGAAGGACGCCCCAATTGTTCTCCTCCAACAGAGTCCTGGTTTTCTCATAGCTCAAGGCTACACGATAATTCAAGTCTCCAAGCCATATTACTCGGCTGCAATATTGATAATAATTGTCAAATAAAACACATATCAGAATGTTATAATCATAATATTATATGAAATCAAACGTACTCATGCTCAATAATTCTCTCCGGTGCTCGAGGATTGGAAGCTTTGCACATCTTGGGGAACTGTGTGCTTCTGAGTATCTCGTTAACATCGGCATTCCTCTTGAGCTCATCGCCTTCCTTCTCGCCCGAAGCTAAGTGACTGCAGACGAAGCAAAAGCTGGTCTGGTGCAATGTCATGCTTACTGCTATACATCCCTGCAATGCCCACATTGTTTATGAAACAAAGTGACCATATAAGGCGAGGGAGAAGATAAAGTTCAAGGAAGATTTATATTCTAACCTTGTTGCCCAGTCGTCCCAATATTCCTGTTCCTATACAGGAAATTCGTAGATGACCAATGTATGGCACTAACTCAGTTCGAGTCCATATGGAGAGGAAAATCCCAACCATTTGCTTACTGGCTACGAGCCGGTAACCCATTCGTCCGGTTGAAAAATTTTGGGGCATGTTAGAAAGATCAACCAAGTCATCATCGGCAGCACCATAGCGACGTGCAGGTAGGGGACGGAGGTCTAGTTTGCAGGCTAAATCCCTAAGCTTTTTTTGGCCTCTCTTGGTCCCATGTGTGGATTGGATCGGACAGTTACAGGTCTTGAGAAGGCTACTTTCCGCCCTGAAATTCTTACTAAGGATTTTGAGTGAGGGCTTGTAGAAGAAGTGACTGTTGGGAGATTTTGACTCTTTCGATAAGGAATGGGAGCATTTGAAACTTCGGCCACAGTCTGAAGATGGCTGCGTGAAACCGAATTCGGGCTTGTTAAGTACTTGGTTTGTAAGGACCAACCATTTTGCGGCAGGTTCATTGTCTTCAATCACTAGAACATTTCCGGCATTGAGTGGAACAATTTCCTGAAACCTGGGAAATCGATGTTGAACGTAAAAACAAGCTCCATAATCCTGTCATTTTACAGAAATCAAATGAAGCCTGAGACAATCATACCCACAGACATAAATATCTGCAGAATCCTCCGTTAGAAAGAAATCTTCAAGGTTCATGTCAAGATTTGGTGCCTTCCCTCCCACATTCCAAGTTGCAACGAACACCCTGAAAATGGTGAAATTTACATATATTTTACTGCTGCAAGATATAAACATAGACGTCCAAATTATATATCGGTACCGGAAATCACGAGGTTCAGTCTTTGGCGAAGCCATGGAACAGCCGAAATCTGAGAGATTCAGCCCTTCGATTAAACCTCCAGTAACTTCCTCTCTTCCTAGGAGCAGATAAGAAAATTAGTCTCATTATTGTTTTCTTTTTTCTACCAGTTCTAGACTCCAACACCAATAATTTTGTCCTTCGCAAAGCCAAAGGGTCAACGTCAGAAATGAAACTCTTCCACTTTCCCATTTATATTTTCTTCACCTTCAAACATTCTCTTGTTAGGTTAGCTACCAATGTTTTATAAATTTACGCCTCATTGAACCTAATACATTCTTCATTTATATATGGATCTATTCTTTTTTTCTCGCTTGTCAATAATTTATTTATTTATAAAAATCGAAACCCGAATTATATGTCTCGTTAGAAACCTAGATCTAAGTAGATTAAAAAAAGTACATACAGTCGAAAATAACACCTATTACAACCAATTCATCAAACTCAACAGATTAAAGGTTACAATCGCATCAGATGATTAAATTCTGATACTCCTTTGAGATGTGTCACGTCAAAGGTTGAACTATAAAGAACATTAAGATGTGTTTGAGATAGTATGAAGGTGGTACCTGTAGGAGAAACTCCACAATCTGGTAATACAAATTCCTCATCTGATGAGCCACCTCTAGTTCGTCTCTTGTAAGAAAATATCTTTGGGATAAAGGACTTTACCCCGCAACGATAATAAAAAATATTAAACGAAAAATCAATAAACTAGGATCAATTGTTTTAAAGTAAACCAAGAAATATATTGGTACTGTACCATCTTTTTCTTGTCATTCTTGACGGAGTTATCAAGAGAGGTAGAAGTGGCGGTTGGGGTGGTAGGGCGGTCGATGCATTGGCCTTGATCGTCCCCGAATTGGCTTCCGTTCATTAGGTTACTTAATAAATTTATTACAGGAAAATTAACTGTCCAATTTTCCACTAGTCTTGGGTATCAATTAGCGAAAAATTCATAACAAAATAATCTGGGTAGGAAGAACAAATTCTGGGTCTTTGTGTCATGATTAATGATGTTTTTTTCTACTAATTTTCTTTTAATCACTTTATAAATTTTTAGAGTAAAAATAATTGAAAATTAATATTTTATTTGATCTGTTTGATTAGGATGAGATATTGGCGCCAGTTCTTTCGGAGAGTATAAGGAAGCGAGGGAAAGAAGTTCACAAATAAATAACAGCAAATTTTAACATTGCCTTTTCTGTCTGTTTAAGAACTTTACGACACGTCATCCTTTTATATGTTAATTTGGTTGTTCTTTAAATGTTTATTTAATATTATTATAAACTTGGGAGATTAATTAAGTAGTAGTTTATCGAACAAGGAATTGCAAATTAGAAAGCCACAATTAAATGATTAAAGCTCAAAATATTCCAATAAGTGAAAATGACATAATGTAAAACAGTTTCATCTTCTTTAACGAGCACAAGAGATTGCATGCACCAATCATCAAGAAAATGACGGGTGAATTAGGGATCGGTCTACAACACCACCATCTTCATTATGACATCCTAAAATCAAGAAAAAGGGAAAAGCTAAAGCACGAACATCAAGTATGAAATGATATTTCATTCATCATCCTGCAGTAAACTGCGGAGCAGTTCTGCGCAACCGGCGGCCGCCGTATCCCGGAGGAATCCCATTGCATTTGCAAAATGAATGTTGGAAAGGGCACCGTTGCTGCGGGTCAAGATAACAGTGGCCTTGTTACGCCTGGTATCGGGAACTGCACAGCTTTTAATGGGGCTAGTAACAAGTGTGGCGTAGCATATTTGGTCTTGGTGGTCATCTTCAACTAAAATGCTATATGTTTCGGTGGCGTCCGTCTACGCTCCAACGCTGAATTTCAGCCTCAAAGTGGTCCTATCGTAGCACTTGATTTCCACCCTCGCACCTAAAAACAAAAAATCTTTGATTAGAGACAAAGATTCAAGAAAAAAAAAAAGACATAATGGTGAGAGTTTGGTTTAACCATACCTGGTATGTAAGAGCATTTAATGGTCTCAAAACCAGCACGGCAGGTGTCACAGTAAACTTTGCCGAAGATTTGGAAAGGTTGGCAGTTTGCGTTAACGAGAACCGGGAGAACACAGATAGCAAGCAACAAGAATAACTTGGTAGCCATTGCCTTGATTTCAGAGAGCAAGGAGGAAGAAAGAAACTTGGAAATGGTGAATCTTGTTGGGGTTGGGGGGAAGGAGAGTGACATCTTATAGTGGGATTGTTCATGCAGAATTTTTTTTTCTCTATCCGATAGCTGTCTTTCGCAACAATTAGTATCCGAGCCAGATTAGAGTGTGTAATATCTGCTTATTGTTTTTATAGTTTCCACTAAAAGGTGGATCATCCAACATAAGAAAGTAAGAATGTATTACCCTTTCCTTGAAGGTTCTAGAAAACTATTCACGATAGTGTAATAGTGGGAGCTATCCGTAATAGAAGATATGACAACGAAATTTGATATTGAAAAATTCAATGGGAGAAATTTCTCATTGTGGAAATTGAAGATGAAGGTCATCCTGAGGAAAGACGGATGTCTAGCCGCTATCAGTGAAAAACTGGTAGATTTAACAGATGACAACAAATGGATCGAAATGGACGAAAATGCTATGACAAACTTTCATCTAGCATTAGCAGATGAAGTATTGTCAAGCATCGAGGAGAAGAAGATAACTAAGGAGATATGGGATCATCTCACCAAATTGTACGAGGCCACATCGTTGCACAATAAAATTTTCCTTAAGAGGAAATTGTACACTCTCCGTATGCCATAATCTACTTCAGTGACGGAGCACTTAAACACACTGAACACTTTATTTTCTCAACTTACATCCTTAAGATGTACAATAAGAGAACAAGAACGTGTTGAACTTCTACTTCAAAGTCTACCTGATTCGTATAATCAACTCATCATCAACTTGACAAACAGTAATGTCACCAGTCTAGTCTTCGATGACGTTGCAACTACTGTTCTATAAGAAGAAAATCGACGCAAGAACAAGGAAGACAAACAAGTAAATCTGTAACAAGTAGAAACGTTGAAAACGATGAGAGGTAGATCAACAGAACGTGACCAAAGTAGCAGTCATAAACATGGTAGATCGAAGTCAAGAAGCAAGAAGAATTTAAAGTGCTACAACTGTGGAAAGAAGGGTCACTTAAATAAGGATTATTGGAGTCTAAATAAAAACTCCAATCCACAAGGCAATATCGCAAACACTTCAGCTGATGGAGATGATCTATGTTGTAAAGCACCAACCACCGTGGAAGGAAGAAAGAGATATGCAAATATATGTCTCATTGATTCGGGAGCAACATATCACATTACCTCAAGAAGAGAATGGTTCCATCATCATGAACATGTCTCAGGAGGATCTGTGTATAGTTGCAATGATCATGCCTTAGAGATCATTGGCGTGAGAACCATCAAATTGAAGATGTATGATGGAACAATCAAAGTTGTTCGAGATGTACGACACGTGAAAGGCCTGAAGAAAAATTTATTATCCTACAGATTGTTGGATAATAATGCAAGCAAGATTGAAACACAGAAAGGAATCATGAAGGTGTTCCGTGGAGCACTTGTGGTGTTGAAAGGTGAAAAGATAGCTGCAAACTTGTACACGCTGAAGGGAGAGACTTTGCTAGAAGCAGAAGCCTCTATTGCCTCATGTAGTTCAGATTCTGCAATGCTATGGCATCAGAAACTTGGACACGTGTCAGAACAAGGAATGAAAGTCCTTGTGGAGCAAAAGTTACTTCCAAGCTTAACAA
The DNA here is from genome assembly GCF_006381635.1 of Hibiscus syriacus. Taxonomy (NCBI): domain Eukaryota; kingdom Viridiplantae; phylum Streptophyta; class Magnoliopsida; order Malvales; family Malvaceae; genus Hibiscus; species Hibiscus syriacus. The sequence continues at coordinate 2,053,021 of NW_024062775.1, read as the reverse complement.
ATATATCACTTACTTTGTGTGAGCATTGCATAACAAGTAAGCATCACCGGTTAAAATTCAACACGTCAAATTCTAGAGGCAAAAGTGTTCTAGAATTGGTTCATTATGACATATGACAAGAACCAGTTACATCCCTAGGCGAAACAAAATATTTTGTCTCATTTATGGATGGCTACTCCAGGAGATGTTGGGTGTATCCTATTAAGAAGAAGTCAGATGTGTTTTCAACTTTCAAAAACTTCAAAGTGTTGGTGAAACTTGATTCTGGAAATAAGATCAAGTGTTTCAGAACAAATAATGGAGGAGAATACACAAGTGAAGAATTTGATGACTTTTGCAGGAAAGAAGGCATCAAAAGACAGTTCACAGTGGCGAAAACTCCTCCACAAAATGGAGTGGCAGAGCGGATGAACATAACCTTGTTAGAAAGAACAAGAGCAATGTTGAGGGATGCAGGCCTAGAAAAATTATTTTGGGCAGAAACAGTCAATACAACCTGTTATTTGGTGAATCGAGCCCCATCAATTGCAATAGAACTAAAGACACCAATGAAGATGTGGACTGGTAAACTAGCTGATTATTCAAACCTCCATGTATTTGGAAGTATTGTGCACGTGATGTACAACTCCCAAGAAATTTCAAAACTGGATCCAAAATCCAGGAAATACAAATTCTTGGGGTATGCTGATGGTGTAAAGGGGTATCGCTTGTGGGATCTCACTGCCTGTAAAGTGATCATTAGCAGGGATGTTATCTTTGAAGAAGTTAAGCTACAAAGAAAAGAAAAAGATGGTAGCGCTGAAAAGTCAGATACTACACATATACATGTGGAAAAGGAGTTTGAACAGGGAGATTCTTCTGAAGCAGAACCAGAGAGTTATGAAGATCCAACAACTCGTCAATCATATCGTGTGAAAATACGTCCCAATTGACACTCAAATTATGTTATATAAGGTAATATTGCATACTGCCTTTTAACAGAGGACAGTGAGCCATCAACATACCAGAAGGCAATAAATTATAGCTCAGATGCTTCACTGTGGATGATGGCGATGCAAGAAGAAATCAAAGCCCTTAATAAAAATAATACATGTGACCTTGTGCCACTACCACAAGGAAGGAAGCCAATTGGTAACAAATGGATCTTCAAAATCAAGCGAAATGGTGATGATCAAGTGGAGATGTATCGTGCAAGACTGGTGGTCAAAGGATATTCTAAAAAAGAAGACATTGATTTCAATGAAATATTTTCTCTTGTGGTTCGACTAACAACAGTTCGAGTAGTTTTGACAATGTGTGCGACATTGAACTTACATCTAGAGTAACTAGATGTTAAAACAACTTTTCTTCATGGAAATCTTGAAGAAGAGATTTACATGCTCCAGACTGAAGGTTTTGAAGAAAAAGAAAAGAAGAACTTGGTTTTCAGGTTGAACAAATCTCTGTAAGGTCTAAAGCAGGCGCCGAGGTATTGGTATAAGAGATTTGATTCATTCATTATGTGCCTTGGATACAACAAACTTAATGCAGACCATTGTGCTTATTTCAAGAGGTCTGGTGATAACGATTTTGTTATATTGTTGTTGTATGTGGATGACATGTTGGTTGCAAGACTCAACAAAGATCATATTGAAGAATTGAATGCACAACTGGCTATGGAATTTGAAATAAAGGACTTAGGATCAACAAACAAGATTCTAGGGATGCAAATTCACCGAGACAGAAGTAATAGGAAGATTTGGCTTTCACAAAAGAATTACTTGAAGAAGATCTTGTCACTATTCAACTTGCAAGATTGTAAGCCAATTTCTACTCCTCTTCTTATTAACTTCAAATTATCCTCCAGTATGAGTCATAGCAGTGAAGAAGAGAGGATGGAGATGTCTCGAGTTTCGTATGCATCAGTAGTGGGAAGTTTAATGTTCGCTATGATATGCATAAGACCCGACATTGCACAAGCAGTGGGAGTGGTTAGTCGGTACATGTCGAATCCAAACAAAGAGCATTGGAATACAATAAAGAGGATCATGAGATACATCAAAGGGACCTCAAATGTTGCATTATGTTATGGAGGATCAAACTTACTTATCAATGGGTATGTCGATTTTGACTATACAGGGGATTTGGATAGAAACAAATCTACTACAAGATATGTGTTCAAAGTTGTTGGTGGAGCTGTAAGTTGGGTTTCAAAATTACAGTCAGTTGTGGCTACATCCACAACAAAAGCAGAATATGTAGCAGCTACACAAGCCAGTAAATAAGTAATCTGGTTGAAGATGCTATTGGAGGAGCTTAAGCACAATCAAGAGCATGTATCTCTGTTTTGTGACAGTCAAAGTGCCTTGCATCTAGCAAGGAATCCATCATTTCATTCAAGGACAAAGCACATACGAGTTCAGTACCATTTCATTTGTGAAAAGGTGGAAGAAGGGACGGTAGATATGCAGAAGATCCATACCAAAGACAACATAGCAGATTTCACGACGAAGGCGATCAATGCTGATAAATTTACTTGGTGTCGATCCTCTTGTGGCCTGTTAGAAACGAAAGCAACATGATGGTACAAGGTAGAAAGAATGGTGTGAAGATATGATTGTTTCAATCAAATCTTCAATCATATCTTTAAGTGGGAGATATACCAATTGTTGCGGAAGACGACTATCGGATAGAGCAAAATCACAACTGATAATTTGAGAAAATAAAAATGAAGATAAAGAAGACACAAAATTTACGTGGAAAACTCCTAAATAATATAGAGTAAAAAACCACAGGCAACGGTAAAAGAATTTCACTATGAGAAAATAGGAATTACAACCTCTCTCGATCTACCAATGAGAAAACAATGATAATTCTCTCTTGATAAAAAGGAGAAAACAACTCTCAAGAAAACTCTCTAAATTATCTAGTATTGGGAGAAAGCTAGAATGCTTTAGGATGATTTTAAAGCTAAATGTGTTAAGGTATTTATAGTTGAAGCTTAAGGACTAATCTTATAAATATCTTAAAGTTCAGTGACTAAATGCAATTATCCCCTTTAGCAAATATTCAACAAAATTGGCTTAATAATTTTTTAAAGCCGCTAGCTGCTAACTAGCAGCCCATGTGTTTTTTATTTTTCAACAAAAATATGATAGTCTTCTCAAATTTTGCATTACATGGGCAGGTTGGGATCAGATCCAAGTTGTCAAATCCTTGGTTTGCGCCATATGCATTCTGTATAACATAAATATATTGCACTACTTTTAACAATCAATGTATGGAAATTTTGATCCACAACACATCGTCTATAGTGGCTCCTCATTTTTCTATTGTTATCTTTAGAGATTTTAGAAATGAATAATATTTCTGTAAGATATTTATACGTTGTCAATAAATAATAATTAAAAATATTCTAAATAAATATTATCTTATAATCATTTCAATTATTAAAAAAATATTATCTCTTAATTATACAAAATATAATAATTTTGATAAAGTAATTACTATTTACTACATGTCTAATAAATACACAAATAATGTAATAAACATGAAGATTTTTACGATTAAACATATCTAGGCCAATCCTATAATCTAATGAAAAAGCAAAGCCTTTAGGCCATTAATTACCGTTGATCAAGTACATTAAGCTAACCTCGAATATATACTAAACATTTGATGTCGTTTGGCTCCCTTTGACTGTTTATTATCTATCTAATATGAATTAATTATCATTTTCAAGTTTAATTTTTATTGTTCACGAATGAATTCTTCTACATTTAAATGGTGAAAATTATTGTATTAAAATATGAATGAAAAATATCGAACATCTCAATGCTAGATCTTCATCGTTTGCCCGAAACTTTAATAGGCAGGTGCAAATGCGAACTTAATGGAGACGGAAGCATGAAAAAAAAAATTTCATGTTAAGAAAATTTAGATAGTTATTAGGGGTAAACTATACCGTTTACTACATAACTCTTTAGCCCTTTTACTTTTGATACCGATCTTTTAATTTTGTCAATTAGATCACCTAACTATTTAAATTATATCATTAACAGTTGACGGAAATACTAACATGACAGTTAACAAAATTGGTATAATTATACATGGGTCACCGTTAGATTAAATGTTTTTTCTATTATTTAAATTTATTTAATTTATATATTTAACTTTCAACCTGATAATAACACGTGTCACCATTTGATTGAAAAAAATCAAATATTAAATTAAGATAAAATATCATAAGGGTTGAGAATAATCAAACTTGGGACCTTAGGATGAATTTGTACATGCCATACCACTAAGCCAAGCCCCTTGTTTATGTTATTAAACAATAAACTATATATTTTAGTTAATTCCAAAAAAAAAAAAAATAGTGAGAATTGAACCTAGGCCCCATGAAAAATTTAAAGTGAACAAAACCACTAGTACAATCCTTACATTTGAGAAATAGATGGGTAGGTTTTTTATATATATATTAAACAATAGTTTATACAATATTGAAAAAATAAATTTAATATTTATATTCATTTAAAATAAATTTGATATTTTTATTCACATTTATAATATAAGGATTACATATAATTTCAAACTAAAAATTTTTTAATATAATTAATGATTTTATTTTTTTTATTTTAATGATTAAAATCAACTTTAAATTATACATTTTGAACTAAATATTTTAATAAAAGTTAACTAAAATATATAGTTTATTGTGTAATTAATAACATAAACAAGGAGTAGTGGTAAGGTGTGTGCAAAATCATCTTAAGGCCCTAAGTTCAATTCTTCTCAAGCCCTTTCTTATTCTATCTTCATTTACTATTTGATCACCATCTGATTGGAATATATATATATATATATATATATATATATATTAAATAATAGAAAAATATTTAATCTAATGGTGACATGTATCACCATCTAATTGGTAGATTAAATTTATTGAATTAAATTAAATGTAGGGCCAAATTGATAGAATATACAAGTATTGAGGATCAAATGTATAATTACACCAATTTTGTTAACATCCACGTCAACTTTTAACTGTTAGTAACTTGATTGACATCATTTAAATAGTTAGGTGGTCTGATTGACAAAATTAAAAGATCGGTGACAAAAGCGAAAGGGCTAAATAGTTAGGTGATTAATGGTATATTTTACCCTAGTTAGTAACGTTTGGACTTAAATGAATGTTATCGAACTCTATGACAAAGTCATCGTTTTCTACAAAATTTTTTAATAGAGTGACTCGGTGACAAAAGCGAAAGGGCTAAATAGTTAGGTGATTAATGGATATTTTACCCTAGTTAGTAACGTTTGGACTTAAATGAATGTTATCGAACTCTATGACAAAGTCATCGTTTTCTACAAAATTTTTTAATAGAGTGACAGAACATTTCATCCTCAAGAAAAAGAGAGAGAGTCGTTTGTATATGTTGGTGGAATATTATAAGAAGGAACAGTCCCTTCTAATGGCATTATCCGAGTCATAAATGGCATATGCACGAGAGATATGAAACATTATCTACATTGAACCCTAAGAATATGGAGCAAAACGAGCGATCCTTATACGTTATCAAATTATGACTGCACATTCTCTCTTCAAGATTCTAACGGTTTCATTCCATCTTTCATGTAGTGGAAGTTCTGATGGGTATTTATATTGTTTTTGGGAATATGAAGGTCACTCTGTTTTACTTCGTACTTCCAAAAGACAGAATGCTTCTATCTAGTGTCGACAGTGGTTATGGTTAGGTGGTTTTATAAATCACATTGGTTAGTTGTGTGTACATTATGTGTTAATATTGCGTTTTAAGATTTATTGATTGGAATTAATCTTATTTTGGAGTAATGATTGGAATTAATCTTATTTTGGGTAATGATATTGTTAATGTAAGGGTGTTTGATGGGGTAATTTGGGGTGTTCATTAACAAATAAGAGGAGATTATAACTGTCAGAATGGAAGGCGGAAAAGGTGTTTCGTGGACAAGGAAATGTTTGGGAGTATTTCAGGGAGCAACTGAGTTGAAAGTGATGGTATCATCGGTGTGGCAGCACATAATATGTTCCATCGGCTCTACGACTATGATGGCATATATGGTGACTATTTCGTGGATGACACTAAGCGTCAAGCCAGAGATTATCCTTTAGCTGAAGAGAGCTCTGAGGGAAAAGAAGAAGATGCAGAGAAATATGATCATTTAACAAAGATCATTCTCAAAGTACGTTGTTTTATGGCATAAACAAGGGAAATAGAATAATGAAATTGGAGATGTGAAGTGAGAATGAGAAGATCATGAACAAAGTTTAGATTCGAAGGTCGATCAAATCTTGTTTCGTGTTACCAATGGATGTTAAGTCAATTTAATGTGTCAAATCAATTTTTCGTTATTGTCTAACCATAGTAAACGATCAAATGATTGGTTTATTATAAAACAATAGAACTAGTAATCTTTTTGTTACTTTTAAAACTTCAATACTAAAAACAATTATTCATATTTCAGTGACTATTTATATATTTTATCCTAAAAAGTTATTATTTCTTTTTCAATAGTCTAGAGTGGTTATAAGGTAATATTTGTTTATTATATCCCTTAGTCATTGGCAACGCATACACCACACAAACGTAGCTACTTAAACTTGACTACCCAAGATCTCTAGGAAAAACAACATTCCATTTTACCATTAAGATAGCTTGATGAGTTCCTAAAAAATATTAAAATGACAAATTCAAAAGAAAATTTTATTTATAAGATATTATTAAAATTCAAAATTATGTAACATAATATGATATAATAAAAAGTTGTAACACCCTAATTCAGTTCGACTCAAAGATCATTGGATCATGATGTCACACGGGACTACTAAAGTGGCTAACCTAAAAATTTTCTTTTAAAATATTGTAAACCATTATATAAAACGTCATCCATAGGCATGTAAATAAAACATAATAAATATGTTTAACATGTACGGGGGAGATCCCAAAATATCCCAAAAATAATACACTGGGTTTAAAACAAAATATAGTTACGACTGAATACAAAAATGGTCTACAATATAATATGCCCTCTAATAATAATCAAGACATACTCTGAATTCTCTACTGAGCTAAAACTGTTGGCGACGATAATGCTCATCGACTGGTCTCCTGAGAACCTACACACGAAAATACATTCTGAACGCTGAACTTACGAGCTTAATGCCTCATTAATAACTGTATTACACTACATGCATTCACTAAATATGCATGCTAATGGAACCGGTAAAGACATGGGAATACTGATTTAACATGCTAAAGTAGGCATCATGGTGTGGCTGAGGGTTCTACATCTCGGAGCTCACACACCCCTCTAGCCTTTCTAAAATACCCTTGGGTATTTGGGTAAAATCCGGAGTTGTATCTAAAATGTACACACGACCAACTTATTTCATTGAGTCTTGGGACATCTACGCCCAGTTGATGATTGAAGTGCCTTGGCACTGACTACGATATCCAACTATACAATCGTAACTGCTAGAGTAACTCGGGTGTTCTAACTGTGTCCCGAGCATCAAACAAGGATAGTTTTATGCCATCCTAGTTGTTTTTGTTTCTAAATATTCTCACTTGTAGTTTTATTTCATGGTATTTTGGTGTTTTTTGGTCCCTCAATTCTATCCCTTAAAAACCCTTGGTTTTTTTACCCAAAACTGTTCGTGGGTATCGATACTAAGGTCATCAGTATCAATACTAGCCTTTGGGTATCGATACTAATATTTGGGTAATGATACTACTAACTTATTAAAGGATGATAACAAAGGGTCGGTATCGATACTCCTTATTGAGTATCGATACTTCTGGTTTGTGGTATCGATACTTTCCTGAGTACCAATACCAAATTTGGCTTCGATGTTATGAAAAAAGGCCTATTGATACTCCTATTGGGGAGTATCGATACCCTATCCTTGGTATCGATACTCCCATAATTCGAATTTGGCTACTGATCTTTGTTAAGTGAACTCGGGTATCAATACCACCCTGCGAGTATCGATACCTCACCTATAATATCGATACCCATTGCATGAGTATCAGTACTTCTAACACAAAACCTCTTTGTTTTTAACACCTGGAGAACAATATATGTATTATTCTTCTAGTACCGATACTCATTCCTAGAAATATATTGTTTTGAGCAAAAAAATGCCTTTTAAACACTCCCAACTTTCTTATTGAAGTCCCCAAAGGTTATTAGAGTGTTATGTATGATTTTTGGGGTCATAAAGAGTCTATAAAAATGCTGAAAAAACAATAATTTCTGAACCCTACCATGAACATGCTTCATTACTCATGTAACTTACCAAAACACATCTAATGACCTATATGTGGTAGACTTGAGTTAGAATTGAGTTACCTTGATTTCATTATATGGTGGAAGTGTCCAAAGCTCAAACAAGCACTAGCTTCTCCTTTCCTCTAACCTTGGAGCTTTCTCCAACTTCTCTCACAAGACAAAAATCAATATTGCAAGATAGTTTAGAAAGGAGTTTAGAACATTTCTAGAGGTTTGAATCTCTAAAAAACCAATTGAAATCACTTATGTTTCTAAAACTACCACTAAACCCACTTTTGGCTACCTTAATGGAATGTAGAGATTAATGACTTGAAATGAAGCTTGAGATGAGTATGATATGATTCTTACCTTTAAAATTTCAATCTAAGCTTGTTTATTTACCAAGTTTCCACCTTTGTCTAGGTTATTAAAGAGGAAGATGAAGGCTTTTGGGAGAAGAAGATAATAAAGAATAGTGGTGGAAAAGAGAAGGGAGGAAAATGTGAGATCATCCAACAATTAAGGATTTTCATCCTTTCAAAGATAAAATGATATAATAACTCCCTTGGTCACTTTAACTTTGGTTTTAGTTTAAAACACCCATTTTTCTCAACTATTGGGCCCAAACCAATCCCACTTGGTCTAAGACTTACTAAAATGTTTATGGATTTATTCTAAGGCCCACTCTAGTTAACCTGAAATTGCTAACCCAAGATTTGGGGCGTTACAACTCTAACCTCCTAATTAGAAATTTAATCTTCAAAATTTACCTGGATAAAAGAGGTGAGGATACTAAAGCCACATGTCCTCCTCGACTTCCCAAGTCACTTCCTCAATGCCATGGTTCTTCCACAACATATTCACTAAAGGGATTCTCTTGTTCCTTAGCTCATTTGCATCTCTGGCTAAGACTCTGATCGACTCCTCCTTGTACGTTATGTTTGAGATTACCTCAATCAATTCTAGAGGTATGACGTGAGATGAATCAGATCAATATCTCATATGCCTGGATACATAAAACACATTATGGATACGCCCTAACTCTGGTGGTAAGGCTAATCAGTAACCCACTGGTCCAATTTTCTCTATTACCTCGTAAGGTCCTATGAAGTGCAAGGTCAACTTTCTTTCTACGTAGGATCTCTCTACCTATCTAAGGCTTTTCTCAACTGGCTCTAAATTAATTAAAATTTTTCTTCAGTTTCTCTGATCAAGTCTAAACCCACTATTTTATCTTCATTAAGCTCTATCCAACCCTCATTATGCTCTACCAACATAGTGAAGTTCTATATTTGCACCTATACAATGCCTCCTATAGAGACATCTGGATGCTTGACTGAAAAATATTGTTGTATGCAAACTCTGCTAATGGCAGGTGATCCTCCCAAATACCCTCGAGGTATATGATGGTGCACCTTAGCATATCCTCTAAGATCTGAATGACATGTTCTGATTAACTATCTACCTGAGGGTCAAAAATGGTACTAGAGTTTATTTTAGTACCTAAGGATTCATGAAGGGTTTCTAAAAATGGGAAGTGAATCGAGGATCCTTTTAAGATATGATGGAAATTGGTACTCGTGCAATCTCACTATCTCATGGATGTACAATTGAGCTAACCTCTTTAAGGTATAATCCATCCTAACTTGGAGAAAATGAGCTGATTTAGTCAAATGATCTACTAAACTGCATTGTGTCTCTACTTAGTATTGGGTAACTCGGTCATGAAGTTCATGGTTACTTTATCCCATTTCCATTGAGGAATTTGAATGGGCTGAAGGAACCTGGTATTCTTTTTTAACCTATTGACACACTAGATATCCAGCGACAAACTCTAATACTTTTTTTTTCATGCCCAACCATCAGTACAACTGCCAAATCTCCTGCTACATCTTGTTACTGTCGGGATGAACCGAGAGTGGGCTGTAATATGCCTGATGGAGGATTTTACTACGTAACTAAGCGTCTGTGGGTATGTACAACCGACCTCTAAAGTATAATACCCCTTCATCACATAACTTAAAGCTTAGTGCCTCACATTTGTAAGCCTGTTGAACCTTGGCCCTTAGCCGATCTGCTGAACTATGTAGTCTCTTGGTTTCACCTACCAATTTTGGCTTGACTCAAAACTCAGCTAATAATCTATCTTTACTAGACAAGCTCAACCATGCTAAGAGAGCTCATAACTCTGATATCGACTTTCTACTAAAGGCGTCTACTACAATGTTTGCCTTACCCGAATGGTAGTCTATCACGCAGTCATAGTCCTAGAGCTTGCAACTCTGATATCGACTTTCTGCTCGAGGCGTCTACTACAATGTTTTCTTTACCTGAATAAAAGTTTATCACGCAGTCGTAGTCCTTGAGTAACTCAACCCACCTATATTGTCTCAAGTTTAAATCCTTCTATATGAGTAGATACTTAAGACTCTTGTGATCGGTGAAGATGTGAAATTTCTCACCAAAAATGTAGTGTCACCAAATCTTCAAGGAAAACACAACTGATGCTAGCTCAATTGTCATGGGTAGGGTAGTTGCACTCATGAGGTTTAAGCTGGCGAGATGTGTAAGTTACAACCTTTACTTCTTGCATCAAGATGAACCTAAGACTATTCAATGAAGCCTAAAAACTGTGAAGTCTTTACCCAACTCCGGTTGAGTCAAAACTAGGGCTTGAATTAAGATGGTCTTTAACCGTTCGAAGCTCTACTGTCGTTTCTCATCCAACAAAAAGTGGACTTATTTTTGAAGCAATTTAGTCAGTGGGTAGCTATCATCGAGAAGCCTTAAAGGAATTGATAGTAATACCCGACTAGACCTAGAAATCTGTATACCATTGATATATTCTTAGGTGGCTGTCACTCAACTATATCCTGAATCTTTTGAGGGTCTACTTAGATGTCGTATGTTGAAACGATATAATCTAGAAAAAAAAACCTCTGGTAACCAAAACTCATACTTCCAAAACTTGACATACAACTGACAGTCTCAAAGTGTCTGAAGAACGATGCGGAGATGCTGATCATGCTCTTCATCTGATCGGGAGTACACTAAGATATCATCTATAAACACCACTCTAACTAATATATATATATGGTTAAAAGACTCGGTTCATCAAGTTCATGAATGCCGCCAGGGCGTTGGTGAGTCCAAACAACATTACTAGGAACTCATAATGACTGTATATCGTCTTATAAGTTATCTTTGCCACATCAACATCCTTTACCTTCAGTTGGTAATAGCCTAACATCAAGTTGATCTTGGAGAACACACATGCTCCACTAGGAAGTGGGCAACGATTCTTAATGGTTAACTTGTTCAACTCATGTAGTCGATGCACAACCTCATTGACCTATCATTCTTTTTGACAAATAAGATCAGCGCTCCTCATAGAGAAATGTTTGGTCGGATGAAGCCCTTCTCCAAAAACTCATGAATCTGAGACTTTAACTATTTCAATTTTGTCGGTGCTATTTAGTAGAGAACAATATACACCGGAGATGAACCCAACATTACCTCGATGCTAAACTCTAGTTCATGGCCAGGTGGTAAACCTGACAACTCCTCAAGAAACACATCGGGAAAATCACTCACTGCTCGAATATCCTCGAGTGTTGGAATTACGGTTTGGGTGTTAACCACATGGGCCAAGAAGGCCTGACAACCCTGATCAATCATTTATTGAGCTTTTATAGTGACAATATCCTCGACTGACCCGACTTCTCGCTAGTCATCACCAACTTGGTTTCATCATCTGTCCTAAGCTTAAGATGCCTAAATTTACACTTTGAAGTGGTATCGTGCTAGGTTAGCCAATCCACACTTAAGATCATTTTGAACTCTCAAAAAGGTAACTCAATTAATTCAGCTAAGAATATTTGACTTTGAATTTCTACTAGACATGTTTTATGAATTCTATCTACTAGGACATTTAGATCTAGAGGGCTCGATACTCAAACTCCTATCTCTAAGTCTTTTGTTGGGATTTTTATCTTTTGAAATATGTCGGAGTAGATATAGGAGTGGGTGGAACCGAGATCTATCAAAGAAGTAACTGAAAGGGAAAATAATGTGAAAGTACCTGAGATCGCATCGACTACATCACACTCCTCGTGGGCTCTCACTACGTACTATCTGGATGCCACTCTTGGCTCTGTACCGGCTACTGACCTAACTTCCCCTCTACTCTGCTGTCCAGATACGGTACTACCAACTCTCATCGGTCTTCAACCTCTCTGTAAGGACAGTGTTAACCTCTGTTTCGTCACTGGAGTCACTTCCTAAGTCCCTTGACAGTCTCGAACAAAGTGGTCTAAGGAGTCGTAACTAAAGCAACCCCTAAATCCCTATTTACATGTCCCCCCGGGTGTCTTCTCCCGTACTGAGCATAAATAGGGTGAGTGAAGAATATCGCTAAATTGCTGGCACTAGTTTTTGAGACTAAGGTCAGAGGTCTTTTCCTAACTTCAGATATATCCCTTCAGTCCAAACTCTTCCCAATCATCATCGATAACGCTATTGGGGGTCTCCACGAACCTTGACTATCTCTGGTCCTCTTGGCCAGAGTTTAGTATGACCCCGCTATCTCGGTAACCCTCTTATACTTTCCAATAACCTAGCTCGATTATGGGGCCCTTATACTTAAGACCATCTCTACTACCTACGTAGAATGCAACAACTAGACGAACACCTTGGAAGGGTCGGCTGTAAGGTATGAAATAATGTCGAAAATCAGGCTCTCCCTGAAATTATTGCAGTGGTGCTCCTCTTTTGATACTAACTCTAGGGTGTAATTGATCAGCCTGAGAAACTCCCTCTCATACTCTATCACAGTCATGTCCCCTAAGTCAAGTGCATGAACTACTCCCTCAAGTCATCAGTGTGAGCCTCACCGATGTATTTTTGACAGAACTCTTCTAGGAACTGCTCTCAAGATGGCTTAATTGGCTCTAGCACCAACTCTATAGTCTTTCATTAGTCTATATTATCACCCTTAAGTAGGGTCATAAAGCACTCAAGCTTACCCTATGGGGTAAGGTGTAATTTTCGGAGGGTACGAAGAGTCTCCCTATGCAATGGTATGCTGCTATGGGATCATCATCCCCAGAATCGAAGAACTCAATGGTTATATTTGTAGGGTCTTTCTATTGGGGACTCTTGAGGTATTACTGTAGACTGGGTTGGTGATGCTGGTAGGGGAGGCAGTGCAGTAGAGGCCTGAAGTGTGGCCCTAATGATCTCCCTAAGAGCTGAGATGATGTCCCTAAAGAAGGTCATCTCCTCAACCCCTACATCTACGGGTACCTCTTGCTGGTCTTATCCAAGACAAACTTGTCACCAGTGCCAACTACTAATGAGGCATGCTACCATTCTGACTAAAAGTCAGGTCATCTACCGTTAGATTTTTCTCTGATGTTAGAAAGAAAATGAGGTTATTATCATCATTCCAGCCTTTAAAGTACTTTAGACTTTTTAGAGGCATGTGTACTTGTAGAAGCTGACTGACTCTAACCCAAAAATCTTAGGAATGACTAAACTTGAAACTCTGATACCACTAAATGTGACACCCTAATCTAGTCTGACCCAAAGATCACATAATCATGATGTCATATGTGATCATCGAAGTGGCTAACCCAAAAAATTTTCTTTTAAAACATTGTAAACCATTATATAAAATGTCATCCATAGACATGTAAATAAAACATAATAAATATGTTTAACAGGTACGGGGGAACTTCCAAAACATCCAAAAATAATACACTGGGTTTAAAACCAAATATAGTTATGATTGAATACAAAGGTTTTACAATAGTACATGCCCTCTAATAATAATAAATATGTACTCTGAAGTCTCTACTGAGCTAGAACTGCTAGCGATGATAATGGTCCTTGGTCGGTCTCCTAAGAACCTGGCACAGAAACACATTCTGAATGTTAAGTTTACAAGCTCAATTCTTCATTAATAACTGTAATATACTATATGCATTCACTAAATGCGCATGCTAGTGGAACATGTTTAAAGACATGTGAATATTGATTTAACATGTTGTAGTAGGCATCATGGTATGGTTGAGGGTTTTGTATCTCAAAGCTCACACACCCCTCTAGCCTTTCTAAAATACCGTTGGGTATTTGGCTGAGATCCGAAGCTGCATCAGAAATGTACACCCAACCAACTTACTCCGTCGAGTCTTGGGGCATATGCGTCCAGCTGACGACTGAAGCGTGTTAGCACTGACTGAGATATCTAATTGTATAATCGTAACTGCTAGAGTAACTTTGGTGTCCTGAATGTGCACCGAGCGTCAAATAAGTCTAGTTTTATGTGACCTTAGTTGTTATTATTTCTAACTATTCAGATATTATTATAATTCTCACTTGTAGTTTTATTTTATGGTATTCTGGTGTTATTGGCTCCCTCAATTCTATCCCTTAAAAACCCTTGGGTTTATTACCCAAAATTGTTTGTGGATACCAATACTAATCTCCTCAGTATCGATACTATCCTTTAGGTATCGATACTAACCTATGGGTATCGATACTATCCTATGGGTATCGATACTATTGATTTATTAAAGACTGATAACAAAGGGCTGGTATCGATACTCCTTCTTGAGTATTGATACTTCTAGTATATGGTAGCAATACTTTCCTAAGTATTGATACCAAATCTAGCTTCAGTGTTTTGAAAAAATACCTAACTATCGATACTTCTATTGGGAGTGTCGGTATTATACCATTGGTATCGATACTCCCATGAGTATCAATACGAATTTGGCTAATATGTATACTAAGTGATCTCGATATCGATATCACCTTGCGAGTATCGATACCTCACCTACAATATTGATACCTATTGCATGAGTATCGATACTTTTAGCCCAAAACCCCTTTGTTTTTAACACTTAAAGAACATTATCGATATTATTCTTCTAATACCGATACATGTGCCCAAAAATACCTTATTGTGAACATGAAAATGCCTCTCCAGTACTTCCAACTGTCATAATGAGGTCCCCAAAGGTTATTAGAGTGTTATGTATGATTTTTGGGAACAGAAGGAGTCCATTCATAAACATGCTGGAAAACATTGATTTCTGATTCCTACCATGAATATACTTCATATCTCATGCAACGTACCAAACCACATCTAATGACCTTCATGTGGTAGAGTTGAGTTATAAGTGAGTTAACTTGATTTCCAAAGTTGGTGGAAGTATCCAAGGCTCAACCAAGCACTAGCTTCTCATTTCCTTTAACCTTGGAGCTTTCTCCAACATCTCTCACTAGACAAAACTCAAGTATACAGATTACTAACATTGCTCGAGAGTTTAGAAATGAGTTTAGAACATTTCTAGAGACCTAAATCTCTTAAAAATAAGATAAAATGACTTAGGTTTCTAAAACCCCACTAAACCCACTTTAGGATACCTTGATGAAATATAAAGATTAAGGGCCTGAAATGAAGCTTGATATAGTTTAGTTTAAAAACACACTTTTTCAAATGTTGGGAAACAAGCCGAAACTAATGGGAAAAAAAATGGGATTTATTCTAAGGCCCACTCAGGTTAACCCTAAACTTCTGACCCGAGATTCAAGGAGTTACAAAAGTTATCCCTCATAACTCTAATTTATCTTCTTTACAATTTAATTCTTAAAATTGTTATTTTTTTTGTCAAAAACTTCTAATATCTAGAGCAATTGGTTAAAAATTCTAAGTTAACACATATCCTTTTTCTTATATTGTAGGTTCAATATTCACTAAGAATAAAATTCTCCTTTCCTTCCCCTAGGTAATAATTGTTTAAAATTGTCATTTATTTTTTAAAAGGATATCATTTTCAAAAGGCACAATGACACAATTACCGCCAATGTTAGTACAAATGATCACTTTGCCCTCTATTCTTTTTTTTGGACCATTGCACCTCCCAACATCATCAATTGATCACATATAAAAATGTTATGTCAATAACATGTATTGATCGTTAGTTAACTATGATTTTTATTCAACAGAGCCTGTTTTTGACCAAAAATTAAAACATTAAATGGTAAAAATAATAAAAAATAAGAGATAAAGTGATCATTTATAAAAATATTTGGAGTAATTGTGTCATTATACCTTTTTAAAATGAACTTCCTCAAGCAACTTGTGATTTTTCAAGACAATACTTTAATTTTAATTTAAAATATTAAAATGTTTAGAATCAGATTATTTCGATGTTATAAAGATAAATATTATTAAATAATCTAATTTCCAAACAATTTTTATTGGGTTGAACACTTTTTATTAAAAGTTATAAATTTAGCTAAATATGATAGCATCTTTTCAGTTTCACCATTACATTATATTACATAACATAGCATCCCCAAGATTTTACCCTTTACTTGAAACAAATTTTTGAAGCTTAACAGTTAATAGTCTGTCTTTGTGTCTAGTCAATCCTCATTTTTCTGGTTTTGCTTTGATGATTTCTTCCTGGTAATACATTTTCCTTCTCTTCCACAGTTTCACCCACCAGCTTGTACCTCCTGTTCAATCAATATAAACTTCATCAATATCATAACATATCTGATTTTTTTAGTTAAACATGAATAAAACGAATATCACCTTTCTTTCATTGCAAGAATTGGATTTCTTGAGCAATGGTTCTGGTTTCTCAGAGTTTATGGTGTTGGGACCGTCGTCGCACCCCACGACGCAGCGAAAATAAAACTTAACGGTCTCACCAGCAATTCTAGTACGTAAAATCGAAATCGGAGGAAGGGATGCGAATACTAAAAGCGGGTTCCTTGAAAAACAACAATAACAAAGTGAATACTGGTGGTGTAGATCGATTCGAATTGTAAGCCTCCACGAAATCACGTCTCAGCCTCTACTCAGTTCACCCGATTGAGAGCAATATTTGTTTTCCCCAAAACTGGTTTGAGAGAAAACGGCTAAAGGTTTATGTGTGTCTGTTCAATACGGCTGCTAGACCTAACACACCCTTTTATATCCATTACCCTAACATCTTAGGGTTTTCAAAGTTTTTTCAAATTAACAATAAAATATTATTTAATTAATTCAATTAAATATACATTAAAGACTTATAATTTAAATTATAATATTTAATGTTTATTTAAAAACTTATTTAATTATTCCAAATTATATATACTAATTAAAAGAGTTGTAATCTATATTACATTATATTAATGCTTACTTACTATATTCGGGATAATTAAAATCATATGTATATCAAATATACATATCATAACTCTAGATATATTTAAGTAACATACAACAAATTGTACATTTTTGCTCATTTCAATCCCAGGGCGTGACCCTATAGGTTCTTGTAACGTTAGTAGTAATTATTAGAACAATTCTCTAATTATATACAATGAGTAACATCTAGCAATATATCATTGCCACCTAAGTTACAAGAAATTATGATTCAACATATCATCTTCGTGATTAACTCTTTTATGTATTACATTCTTTTGTCCTTTATATCTAGAATAGGCACAAGTCTTAGAATAGTCACACTTGTATAGCCCATCTATTGTTTCTTGATATCTAGAGTAGACTATAATTAACGAATATGATATCACATATCAACTTATTTTGAGCATGACCATGCATTTCTAGTGTCACTCAATCAAGTGGCCTGTGATATATTTCCTATTATGTAGGAAGGACAAATCCTATCTTAACCATATACACCCCACTACATATATCAAAATATATTCAATAATGGTCTTTATATTGCAACCAGTTACAGAGCATTTTTAACTGTATCAAAAAATACAACAATATATGTTGGGATGACATTGATCTCAAGTCTGAGGATCATACATATAGTCATCACCATGAGCAATGTTATGACCGTTACATAATAATATAAGACATATGCTCATGATGGGTCAATCCATTACATTGTTATCTAATAATATAATCATGTATCAATTCTGACATCTCTATGTCAATGAAAACTCCTTGTCATCAATCAATAACATGTTAGTTTTAAGCGTATTATTATTGTCCATGCCCATAATAATATTTGACTATAGATCTTTTAATAATGTTATTATATGTACTTTATTATCTTTCAGTTATAACTGAAAATAATAGTGGCAATGCCTTTATTCAATAAAATTTGTAAATAAATATATTATTACAATCATCATATGATTGGTCTTTGGGCATACTCTAATAATCTCCCACTAGCACTAAGACTAATCACTCATATATCTAATATCGAGTGACTCAGTGTGACGATCATGCCTCTGCTTTGTAAGAGGCTTCGTCAAGGGATCAACAATGTTGTCATCAGTGTGTACTCTGCATATTTTCCACATCTCCTTGATTTATGATCTCTCGAATGAGATGAAAACGCCTAAGAATATGTTTGGATTGTTGATGAGATCTAGGTTCCTTTGCTTGTGCAATAGCTCCATTATTGTCACAACGGAGTTCTACAACATCTGATATGTTAGGAAAAACCGCTAATTCTAATATGAACTTCTTGATCCAAACATCCTCTTTTGCTGCTTCACTGGCTGCAATGTATTCAGACTCTGTTGTAGAATCAGTTACTATGTCTTACTTCGAACTTTTCCAGCTTCATTAAGACAAAACACAAAACCCGATTGCGATCGTGAGTCATCCTTGTCAGTTTGGAAGCTGGCATCGGTATAACATTTTATACTAAGCTCTTCCTCCCCTCCATAGATAATAATTTTATCCTTAGTTCTTCTTAAGTACTTAAGGATATTTTTAACCGTGACCCAATGATTTTCACCAGGGTTCGCTTGATACCGACTCTTTATGCTTAAAGCATACGATACATCTGGTCGAGTACATATCATGGAATACATGATAGAACCAATAGTCGAAGCATATGGAATCTTATTCATCCTTTCTCTTTCTTGTAGAGTTGAAGGACACATTTCATTCGAAAGATAAATGTCATGTCTTATAGGCAAAAATCCTTTCTTGAATTCTTTCATACTGAACCTTTTCAACACTTTGTCTATATATGTACTTTGACTCAATCCTAGAAGTTGTCTTGATCTATATCTATAGACCTTAACTCCTAAGATATACGCTGCCTCACCTAAATATTTCATAGAAAAACAACTAGCTAACCAAGTCTTAACAGACTGTAAAGTAGTTATGTCATTTCCTATGATGAGTATGTCGTCTACATACAAGATTAGGAAAGAAACGATGCTCCCACTAGCCTTCTTATAAACACAAGGTTCATTTATCTGTTGTTCTTGAACTTCTCCAAGTTCAATATTTCTACCCTTCCCTTTCTTTGAGAGAAATTCTCTTTCGAGAAAAACTCCTGTTTGAGCAACAAACACTTTGTTCTCGTTAAGGTTGAAGAAATAATATCCCTTAGTTTCTTTAGTATATCCAACAAATATACACTTATGAGATTTAGGTTCAAGCTTTGTAGACATCTGATGTTTTACATAAGCTTCACAACCCTAAATCTTCATAAAAGACATATTAGGACGTTTTCCAGTCCATATCTCGTATGGTGTCTTTTGAACCGATTTAGATGGAACACAATTTAGTGTGAAAACGGCTATTTCAAGTGCATGTCCCCAAAAAGAAGTCAAAAGATCACTATGACTCATCATCGATCGAACCATGTCTAATAGTGTTCGATTTATTCTTACAGAAACTCCATTCCACTGTGGTGTACCAGGTGGTATAAGATGTGAGATAATCCCACGTTCTTTTAGGAGTTCATCAAACTCTATGCTTAAGTATTCTCCACCTCAATCTGATCGAAGTGCCTTAATACTCTTGCCTAGTTGATTTTTTACTTCATTTTTAAATTCCTTAAACTTTTCAAGGGCTTCAGATTTATGGTGCATAAAATAAATATACCCATACCGACTGAAGTCATCGGTGAAAGTAATGAAGTAATGGAATCCACCTCTGGCTTGTGTATTCATTGGTCCACATACATCACTATGTATTAACCCCAATAAATCACTTGATCGTTCACCTTTACTATTAAAAGGATCTTTAGTCATTTTTCCCAACAAGTAAGATTCGCATACATCATATTGTTCGAAAACAAATGAATCTAAGAATCTATCTTTATAGAGTTTTGATATGTGTTTCTCACTTATATGGCCTAAACGACAATGCCAAAGATAAGTTTGATTCGAGTCATTTGTTTTTGATCTCTTAGTATTTATGTTATAAATGATGTTTTCTTGATCCAAAATATAGAGACCATTAACCAATTGTGTCGAACCATAAAAAACACTATCGAGATAAAAAGAACAACAATTATTCTTAATAATAATCTCAAAGCCAATCTTGTCCAAACAATAAATAGAAATAATGTTCTTAGTCAAACTAGGCACATAATAACAATCCTATAAATTTAAATCAAGTCTACTAGGCAAAGATAAAACATATGTCCCTATAGATAATGCAACAACTCTTGCTCCATTTCCCACTCGTAGGTTCACGTCTTCTTTAGCCAGATTCCTTCTCTTTTGCAGTCCCTGTACAAAAGTACAAATATGAGAACTACAACCGGTATCTAATACCCAAGAAGTAGATGTTGACAAATTAACATCAATAACATAAATACCTGAAACAAACGTTCCGTTTGCTTTTGCCTTCTTGACCTCTTCAATGTAAACATGGAAGTTTTTCTTCCAGTGTCCGGTCTTATCACAATAGAAACATTTTCCTTCCTTGCTAACTCCCCCTTTAGGTTTCAATGCAATTTTCCCTTTTAGTTTGGTCTTATTATTTCCCTTAGACTTTGCCACTACCTTTTTCTTTCCCTTTCCTTTGTCCTTGTGGACCATCAGAATGGGCTTAGGTCCAACCTTTTTCATGTTACTTTCAGCAGTTCGTAACATGCCAAGAAACTGTGGCAAAGTCTTGTTAATTTCATTCATGTTAAAATTAAGGACAAATTGGCTAAAGCTATCTGACAGTGATTGCAGGATAACTTCGATAGCCAAATCATCTTTGAGAAGAAATCCCAATTTTTCCAACGTTTGGATGTAGTCCATCATCTTGATGACATGAGCTCCTACAGGAGTTCTCTCTGCCATTTTGCATTGAAATAGAGCTTTAGAGGTCTCATATATCTCTTTACGTGCTTGCCCTTCACATATTTCTTTGAGATGTTGAATCATCTCATATGCAACCATGTCCTCATGTTGCTTATGAAGCTCATGAGTCATGGTGGCAAGCATTAGACATCCAACATCTAACATATCATCCATATGTTTCTTGAATTTATCTTTGCCATCTCTTGAAGCATTAGTTGTCGGTTCATCAGGAACATGTTTCTCAATGACATATTCCTTCCTTTCTTGTTTGAGAACAATTCTCAAATTACGAAACCAGTCAAGAAAGTTTATGTCATTAAGTTTATCCTTCCCAAGGAATGATCGCAATGATAAAGTGTTGTTTCCATTAAATCTACAACAATGGAAATTTTAAAGTAAGTAAATTTACCGAATTAAAATTTATAAATAGGACTTTATTTACAAATTACTCCCGCTATTTTATTCAAAATTAAAAACCCTCTCTGTTTTAATTTCGGAAAAATTCAATGAAATTTTTCTAGTGGGTGAGGATCAATAATACATCAATTTCCTAAATCAGTTTTGGCTTTTCTTTTAGGATAGTGATTATTTAGGTAAGTAATACTTTATTAGTTACATCTCATGTAACTCCTCATTTTGGTGAACAACTTTTGTTCAAGTCATCTCATGACTAATCCAAATATTTAACCTCTAGGTTTCTAATCATATTAAAATGACATAGCTAAGTTATTACCAATATTTCAACCGGTGAATATCATTTGCTTATTCTTCGCATTGAACCAAGATAGATTTATGTGTCAATGCTTTGGCAAAGCCCACACAATATCGATCGAAGCCTTAACGAGGGTAAATATTGGACGGTTAAGTTAACTTAGATTATAAAGAGGGATTTGCGTAATTATCTCATCATTGTTCGTTTTAATATTAGGCCCTTATTGATCTCATCAATATTCATTCTTATTTTATCATTTGATGCATTGCATACATAAAAAATATAGCAATAAATAAGATGCAATGTTTGTAGCCCAAAAATAATGACTAAAGTGGCCCATCCCAAGCCAATGGGAGAACCAAGAACCCTAAAGCCTAAGACTGCTCTCTAAGTATCTTCTTGCCATTCTTCTGCTCCTTTGGACTCTTCATAGGTTTACAATTTTAAAAGAAACTCGTTTTACATACGAGGGAGTAAGATAAGAAGAGAAATACAACATAGATGTAGAAAGACACGGCTTGCAGACCGTATTTCAAATTAAACCATTATAAAGTGAACAAGGGCTATAACCATGCATGTCAAACACCATGAAAAACAAACATATCATATATATATACACGTTCTTACTCATTTCTTAAAAAAAATTAATATAAGCCTTCAATTTGTACTGCTGATGCGGTGGGATTTTTTGAAAAATAGTATTTACGTTTCTATAGAAAAAACCTCACGATTTGATAGCATTTATCAACAGAATCGTGCTTTTGGGATTTTCAATCCCGAAGGTTTCCTGCATCGGAACAACCTTTGTTCCCCTGCCAAACGCGATCTGCTATCGCACTCCCACGGATCATCATGTCAACGATTGACATATGAATTTTGTAAAATCCTTGCAGCAATAAATCGATTGAAAAACATATTAACAAATTAACATATTAATCGTTGCAGTTATCGATTCGAACAATGATATCAACATATTTACCGAAATCGATAAAACTAGAATATGCATCTCATACATATCGTATCATCCAAGAATTTAACCCGAATTCGGATCGTACAAGTGGCTCTGACACAACTGTTGGGACCATCGGTGCACCCCACGGCGCAGCAGAAACAAAACTCGACGGTCTCACCAGCGATCCAAGTACATAAAACCGAAATCGGGAGGAAGGGATGCAAATACTTACAACGAGTTCCTTGAAAAATAGCAAGAACAACATTGAATACTGGTGGTGTAGATCGATTCGAATCGTAAGCCTCCATGAAATCACGTCTCGGCCTCTACTCAGTTCACCCGATTGAGAGAAATATTTGTTTTCCCCAAAACTGTTTTAAGAGAAAATGGTTGAAGGTTTATGTGTGTCTGTTCAAAACGGCTGCTAGACCTAACACACCCTTTTATATCCATTATCCTAACATCTTATGGTTTTCAAAGTTTTTTTTGAATTAACAATAAAATATTATTTAATTAATTCAATTAAATATACATTAAAGACTTATAATCTAAATTATAATATTTAATGTTTATTTAAAACTTATTTAATTATTCCG
Source organism: Hibiscus syriacus (assembly GCF_006381635.1). Classification (NCBI taxonomy): domain Eukaryota; kingdom Viridiplantae; phylum Streptophyta; class Magnoliopsida; order Malvales; family Malvaceae; genus Hibiscus; species Hibiscus syriacus. Next base: position 2,029,386 of record NW_024062775.1, on the reverse strand, counting down.
AATTATATATACCAATTAAAAGAGTTGTAATCTAAATTACATTCTTTTAATGCTTACTTACTATATTCAGGATAATTAAAATCATATGTATATCAAGTATACATATCATAACTCTAGATATATTTTAGTAATATATAACAAATTGTACATTTTTGCTCATTTCAATCCTAGGGTGTGACCTTGTATGTTCTTGTAACTTTAGTAGTAATTATTAGAACAATTCTAATATTACATATAATGAATGACATCTAGCAATATATCATTGTCACCTAAGTTACAAGAAATTATGATTGGACATATCATCTTCGTGATTAACTCTTTTATGTATTACATCCTTTTGTCCTTTATATCTAGAATAGGCATAATTCTTAGAATAATCACACTTGTATAGCTCATCTACTGTTTCTTGATATCTAGAGTAGACTATAATTAACGAATATGATATCACATATCAACTTATTCTAGCATTGCTATGCATTTCTAGTCTCACTCAATCAAGTGGCCTATGATATATTTCCTATTGTGTAGGAAGGACAAATCCTATCTTAACCATATACACCCCACTACATATATCGAAATATATTCAATGACAATCTTTATATTGCAACCAGTTACGGAGCATGTTTAACTGTATCAAAACATATAACAATATATGTTGAGATGACATTGATCTCAAGTCTGAGGATCATACATATAGTCATCACCATGAGTAATGTTATGCCCGTTACATAATAATCCAAGACATATGCTCATGATGGGTCAATCCATTACATTGTTCTCTAACAATATAATCTTGTATCAATTCTGACATCTATATGTCAATGACAACTCCTTGTCATCAATCAATAACATGTTAGTCTTAAGCGTATTATTATTGTCCATGCCCATAATAATACTTGACTATTGATCTTTTGATAATGTTATTATATGTACTTTATTATCTTTCAGTTTATATTAAAAACAGACACATAACTGAAAATAATAGTGACAATGCCTTTATTCAATAAAATCGGTAAATAAATATATTATTACAATCATCATATGATTAGTTTTTGGGCATACTCTAACCTATGGACTCCACGATGCTGCCACTGAAATACTCCTCTTCAGTACCAAACCTTGGATTCTCATACATGTGCTTTATTATCATCTCTTCGTCTTCAACAACCTTTTTCACCGCACACTTGCAAAGAACCCCCTCGATGCAAATTCTCTCCCTTCTTCACCACCGCTTTGTTTTGCACCAGGGGTTGCTTCATAATGGCCTCGTTCTTTGCTTTATTAACAGCTAGGTTCCCACAGGCAATTAGTTGAAGCAGAACCTAGCTTCGACTCGGTGCTGCTGATTCAGTCCCGACTGGTTCACCATCTTCGAACCTATTGGAAGTGCTGTTTTTGCTTTGATTCTTTTTGTCGATGGAGGATAAAAGTTAAGAGTGTTGTTGAGCTGACTCGGAGACTGTTTTGTGGGGCTCTTGTTGGTCGTCAAGTTCATCGGTAGAAACCCCAATGGAGCAGCGAGAGTGAGGAGTTATTGAGCTTGTGTAGCATGTTTTCTCCTCGTCTAACAGGTATTCATCCTCTTTCTCTTCATCGAAATCTTGCTCTCCATACGCTGGAGCCCTGTGTCCAGTCAAGGTGGAAGTTGGTGATTTTTGTTTGGTGTGAAGGCTTAGGCTTGGTTCCTGAGAATAATCAACCCTGTTGCTGATTTGGAGTTGCTCTATTCTTTCTGCAACATTCAAATTATCCTTGGTTTCTGTTTAAAAAAAAGCGTAAAAAGCACTACTTTCAAGGTAAATTTAGTGGATGACCACTAACCAGAGCAACCTGGAATTAGTTCTGAGCCTGAGTATATATTCAGCACCATCTGATTGAGGAATAATGTCATTGTCTGCTAAATCATTCCATACATAGCTATTCTTGCAACTCCTAGTAACCAAACACTAAACTCAATATAACAAATCAAAACCAGAAAATGATGATTTAATGGCAATGCAATGACCATGTACCTTTTGCAAGACCAAGCGTAAAGAGAGGGCATTCCTTTGCCTCTAAGAGCAGTGAGTCTTTCCATTACATCTACGGAAAACAACAAAAAAAAATGATGCAAAGGCGAAGCCTATTACAGACATAAGAGAGGCTTTTAGTTTATGTTACCTCTCAAACAAAGCGGTTGATTAAGCAAATGGGTGACTTCCATGTAATAAGGGTGCTCCAGCTGCCCATTTCGAGTGAGATAGTAAACAACTTGAACTTTTCTGATGGGCTTCAGCACCTTCGGCCGCATGCAATGGCTGATTTCTCTACTTCTTCTACTTGTTAAATCCATGTTTCTTTCTTTCTTCCTTCACCTCCCTCTTTGTTCTTCACTTGCTGTTGTTTTTCAATGTCGATAAATCCCGGATGCACTCTCTTTTAATGTTCATTCACTGCACGACTGGGAGACAGTGAAAGGGAAAGATGATGAGATTAAAGAAGCAGAGTAAAAAAGGGACTAATAACCGAGTGAAACATGAAGCTGTCTGTTAGATGTCTTTGATTTTAACTGCCTTAATTACCAAGTGCTGCCACATGCTCACATGATGTCAGGAAACTTCGAAAACTGCACTAACTGGTTAAGATAAGGAAGTTGTATGGCAATAGTGTTTGGTTATTAGATTGTTGTTTTGTCTAAGAGTATTAGTCGCTGTTACTGTACTTACTGCTATGGCATGCACAAAATAAAACAGATAGCTGCTAGAGGCGTTATCAGTTAAAAAAGAAAGTAATTTTTTGGAACAGTGCCTTAAACCAGTTTTGTTAGAAAAATATCTCTCAAGCTGCACACGTAGGACTACCCTACGTCCTAAAGGTCTTGTGTTATACAGGATGTGAGTTTTCTCCAACGTAGAAATACTTTTCAAAGAACGCAAATTAATATTTTAATTAATGACCTCAAGTTACAAAAAAAGTGAGGTCCGCAAGATACTGAAACATCCCGATAAATTTCAAGTGTTGTTTGCGAACATGAGGTCCTTCATTATTTTTGAATTTAATTTAATCATTATATTTTTATTGTATATTTTATTATAAAATAATAGAAAAACTATATCGTTATAAATAAACAACACTAATTAAAATTAAAATTCAATATCTATGTAAAATGTCACAAAACAAAATTGCTTCATGGTTCCAAAAGCAAGAATCATAACAATTACATAGATTGTTATAGTCTATTTGCCAAACTTGGTGGTATGAATTACGTGGACAGTTGTTAGGGCATGCTTCGATTTTTTTCTGGAAAGGCAATGGTGTGACGACTCCACGACATTAAGCCTAGAAATGGATTCATCTTCGAATGAATAACTTCTAAATTGGCGAGATCGAGAGCTTTCACGATTCGAAGTCTTTCATCTCTTAATTCGCCACCAGAACAAATTAGAATAAAACCATAAACATATATGACATTGATATTACCTTAATCGGTTGCTTTCTTCAACAATTCAGACCTAATTTCGAGTTCCTTCCATTAAAATAATTATACATGCCATCTCTATATAAAACTTTATGATTATTAGCACCACGACATATTTCATGAAACGTTTTCTCAGCTTGATTCCACGGCATGACATCGAAATTTTTAATTGAAACGTTATAAAAATATAATTGTGATCCGCAACTTCATGAAAAGTCTTGCAACTCAACTACGCGATGACGAAATTGACAATAGAATTGGAAGACACATGCACAAAAAATTTAATAATACTTCCCTCGGGAATAACTCTATAATATTAAAACATATTTTATTTATCATTTTTCTTTGAAATATGTTTAGGAAACCTTCCAAAATGGGCTCCTATTTATAATAGCCCTCGCACCCATCCTGAAGCGAGGAATCGATGCAACTCACGTTTTTTAGGACGCGAGGTACTTTGAAAAGGCGTAAGGCTTTAAATCAAATAATATCCAACGTGTTAGAAAGGAACTCGTGTTACACAAGACAGGAGGTATGTTGAATTTGAATCAAATAAAATCTAACGTGACAGAATTAACCTCGCTGGTTGCAAAACACGAAATATTAAATTGTAAAATTCTTGTAATTTATAAGATTAGTGTGTAATATTTGAACTTATCTTTCAGTTTAGTCCAATATCAGCACATACGAGACATTATAAGTGGGGTAAAAATCTCGTTCAAAATGGTAACAAAGCTTGGTTTGTGCATGAAGAACAAGCAAAAATGGATTGATAGACATGTTCGTTGAGTATTTTTGGAAAGTTAATAAAAATATTTGTGTAATGTTTAAGCTTAAAGGCGTAGTATTGTAACTTATATTTCAGTTGAAATTGATATGGACACATATGAGAAATTGTAAATAGGGTACAAATCGTGTTCAAAATGCTTTCAAATGAAAAGAGATTGAAAATTAATGAACATATTTTTGTAAATAACTTGTTGTGGCCTAAACATCTCCAAAAATATCTTAGCACACGAGACTAGTAGATGTTGCCACTAGAAGATGATGTCTTTAATAATAAAGGAATATCAACATGATAGAGAAATGTAAAGGAAACTCGTCGGTACAAAACGCATAGAACAAAGGTCAACAATGTTTCTCAAACGGTGTTCGGTTGGACCTAATTGATGGATCAAGAAATTTCTCTAGAGGCCCAAGCGGCTTAGAAGAGGATGCCTTGCACAATGCGTCATGAAGATTTGTCTTGACCAAAAAGAACAATATCGATTATATCTGATGTTGTAAAGGAACTCATGGTGCCTATCTTCGCGCGAATAAAGAAATGATACCACCAGAAGAGTATACCTTTTTTAGACTAGAAGTTTTCTGAGAAGGGATAAATCATTTATGAAGGAAGAAAAAGGTTTCGCAAAAATGGTTAGGTTCGGTGGAACAAAAGAAAATTTAAATAGGCCAAGAACCTCGACATGATGTGGCAGTGAACTCGTGCCTTGCAAAACGTGAAGTCAATTTTATTTTACAACAAATTGTCATGTCAAATCAGTTGCTTCCACATCAGGAATCTTTGCAGAACTCGTGTTATGCAAAACGCGAGTTTCTTGCCACTTCACCTCAAGAATATTTTTAGGGACATGTCCCTTCCAAATCAAGTCAAAAATATATTCTTTTGAAAAAAATGAGACTTCCATTCGAATCCTTATTTCAAGCAAGTGAAGATAACAAACAAACCATACAAAACTGAAGTGAAGGCAAGGATAAGTTAATTGATTAGCAACTATTTTAATAGTAAGTTTATTTGACGTTTCTCGATTATACATAGTTTGAAGTCATTATAATTTTGCTAATATTTTTTCTTCACTTTGCATGATTCATAGATATTTTCAAAACATATCGAAGAGGAAGTGTTACTACTTTTGTATACTATAATGGAAAAATGATGCGTGATGCATCTCTTAGCATCATATTTCAAACTACACATATTGTGACGATAATGTTGTTGAAGAAATTAATGTATAAGAAGTTGATGAAAGAAGTTAAGAATAATGTTCCAAATGGTCGAGAGAAAAACTTAAACCAATGAAGTATTGACTACTGATGTCGTTGGAACCACTAACATACTCAATATACAACGTTGAAGATGATGATGATGTGGACGTGATGCTTGATTTCCACATGCAATATTCATTAGGAGAACCTTTTGAGCTATATGCAAATTTTTCTGATGATAATGATGCTACCAGTGTTCCAAATTGGAGACGGGCATATTTTAACTTCAAGCCTAATGTTCTTAGTCCGAAAGTTAATTTACGTAACGACTTTAACTTATTAAGTACACAAAGTTTAGGCAATGACTTGGGTGCATCATCGTCTTCGATTCCAAGGCATTATTGCGTAGCTAGCTTGGACTCTGACTTGAATATATCACCAACGTAAGTGCAATGTACAATCCATATAGTATTAGTGTGGCTGCATCATCTTTTCAACAGGAAATGAGGTTGTAAGAACATGAAGCGTTTAACCCATTTGACGATTTCTCAACATCTATGGGGAGACATTCTTGTGTTGGTGTTGTCAACTTTGATCTAATATGGTTCATGAGCGTTGTCGTGAGCAGTCTTGTGATCGATGCATAATTGCTACTCCTGTTATCCCAGCAGTTGACGACGCTGAACTATTTCAATTTGAACGGTGATATTTCTGACAAAGAATCGGTAAGGGAGATCAGCCCTGATGATGATGAGGTAGGCCCCTTTAATGAAGAACCAGAGAACCTTGACATACCAGTGGGAGCGAATGATGATGACATTCCACATGTTGTACCTCATGTTTCTTATTACCATCCACCATCCCACTTCACAACGGTTGATATGGAACCTTTCAACGCTCCATAAATTTTCGCAACTCCCACAGCTTGATCAATACAACCAACGTGGTGACTGTGAGCTCTATATTATAATGACGTTCAGAACAAAAGAACTCGATGTGGCTGCCATTAAGAACTATAATATACATCACTCGGTTACGTCAATTATGAAAAAAAAATACACAGACAAGTACATGGCTGAATGTGTCCACAAGTACGAGGAATGTAATTAGAGGGTTCGTATATCACACTTGAAGATGATGAACAACCTATGGAAGCTGACAAAATACGACCAATCTCATACATGCACCGCCAGTAGGCTAACTCATGATCATCCAAACTTAGACGTTCACATGCTTTGTGATGCCTTAATACCACTAGTCAAAGCAAATCCACGTATAATAGTTTCCAGTAATATTGCTACAATTACATGTCAATACAGCTATACAGTTACATGCCATAAAGCATAGTATGCTAGGTATCAGGCTTTTGATTAGAGTTTAAATTATACATTATTTTATGATTAATTACTCTTTGATTAGATAATTTTAGTTGCTAACTTGGGCCTTTTCATTCATTTTTGATGCAGGAAATTGAATTCTAGAAATTATGCTAAGAACAACGAATCGTGCAATTTTTTATTTTTTTGGATTCATGGCCGGATTAGTGGGCACAACTTGGGACATGACACACCCGACATGATGTCTAGTCAGCGATTGATATGGAAGCTAATGTGGTAGTTTACGTGGCGATGATGTGGTAGTTGATGTGGCAATGACATGGCAACTGATGTGGCACCTAGTCAACAGCTTCTGAAAGGCCCAATCAGTTGCTTCTAGAAGATCCAATCAGTAGTGGCGTGGAGAATGATACTTAGCCGAATTTTTTATTTTAAATTAGGATTTATCTTATTTTTATTTTTAGGAATTATCTTTTGTTTTGAATATTATTTTCTAGGAGTTTTTAGGACTATAAATACCCTATTGGGGTAAGCCTCAAAGCATATTCAACTCATCACTTGAACATTCAATCATTTTCAAACTCTCTTGTTTATTTCTTTCTTTAGATTTATAAAAAAAATTTCTTTTTTTATTTTTCAAGTTACTTTATTTTTCTTACTATTCTACTTATTATTATTCATTTTATTGGGATCAAGGCTATTTATTTTGACATCATAACAATGAATTTCAGGCTCAACAAAAAGTGTATGAACAATGGGAATAATCGTACAAAGAGTTGCGACCATGGTTGAAATTGATGAAGAAACATACCAGGAATGGTTGTGAAATTGGAAACTAAGTGGGCGCATAAAAATGATCTTGTCATACAAGATATGTGCCAATTCCACAGGTTATTTTGGACATATCCGTAGTGTGTTAATTCATTCCGCCACTACAAACCAATAGTTCAGATCGACGGTACTTGGTTATACGACAGATACACATAAATACTATTGTTGATAGTTGCACAAGATGGTAATAGGAAATTGCTCCCATCTCCTTCGCAATAGTCAAAAAAGAAGACATAGACTATTGAGAATTCTTCATTAAGTACTTGAGCAAATATATTCTATCACATGTTTTGCGTGAGCATTTTGGTGGGATATATCTTATTTCTAACAGAGGTAAGAGGATCAAATACGCAATCGAGCATATGGGACCGTCTTGGCAGCCTCCCCATTTTATCACTAGTATTGTTTATGTCATATTGCTGCAAATTATTTACAAAAGTTTAGGAACTAAGATGAACACGTAATGGTTCTTTGAATGGGTACATCTTTCACTCTTTTGGGTTTCAGATATCTTTTCATTTATTATTTATAATTAAATGTTGCATTTTTAATGGATAGGCCACTTGTATTCTGTATACGAGGTTGAGGACTTGTTTCAAGAATTGAGACACGAGAATCAATAAGACTACAACTATCTTGCTAAAGTCTCGAGGGAGAAATTGCTTCGATCATTTGATGAGGGTAGATGATATGGTTACATGACAACTAACTTGGTTGGGGTGATCAATTCATCACTGAAGGGAGTGTGACATTTGCATATCACTTCCATTGTCAAAGTAACATCTAGTTAGCAACCCTATTTACAACCTTGGGAAAGCAAGTAGTTGACTGGAATGTAGTTGACCACGCAATCCACCCAGACCTCCACACAAAATTGCAAACCTTTTTGCAGCACTCAAACGCGATGAATGCGACATGCATCTCTCGCGAACAAAATAAATTCCATGTTTCAGAATATTTGAGGCCATTGGAAGGCATACAACACAACACATACGTCTTAATCTACGTGACAAAACATACGATTGCAAAATATATTCAATGATCTTGTATACTTGTTCTTCTATACAATTTGACTACATGCAATTCATTGATATTGTATACTTACTTGAAACTATATTCAATGTGTATCAATACAAGTTTCCTCCCATTGGAAATGAATCCCCAATACGACCATATTTTGTACTACGACGTGAAAAAAGGACCATCTACGATCAATAAGGATTTACTGTGACGAGAATTTGGTCAAACATTGAGAATGAACCACAGCCAAAGCTATGCAGTATTTGTAGGAATTTGTTTTAAATGAAGACAATTTTATGTTTTAAATATATCATCAAATCAAATATAATGTTAAATTTTGTTTAATTATTAATTAAATTTTAATTATAATTTGTTTAAGTTATCATTCAACAATATGATTTTTTACCCCGCCTCGAACATGCCTATCAAGCCGTGTTACGCAAATTTTACTCCGCTTATAATGTCTCATATGTGTTGATATTCCCATGAATTGAAAGATAAGTTACAATACTATGTCTCTAATCTTATAAATTATGAAAAATTTCATATTAACTACTCGAAAAAATCCCTCGAATATGGCTATCAAACCATTTTTAGCATTTTCTTCATACACAAAACAAACTTTGGAACCATTTTCAACTCGATTTATAACCCGCTTACAATATCTAATATGTCTTGATATTGACCTCAACTGAAAGATAAATGTCAATACTACACCTCTAATATTATAAATTACGAAAAGTTTGAGATTAAATGCCCGTAAATACCCCTTGAAGATGCCTATAAGCACTTACGATTGGACAAAAAAACTACGTACCTCGTGTTTTATATAACGTGAGATATGTTAAATATCATATGCGATAAATTTCTTGAGACGTTTTATTATTTCGGGGACCTCACGTTTTATGTAACATGAATCATTAACTAAAATATTAAATTATATTTTTTGAAAAATATTTTCGCCCATATAATGGGAGGATTTTACTCGTGATTATCACGCGAGCAGTGCAATTTCAGAGTACTGTTTCAAAAAATTAATTTTGGGATTTTTCAAAAGTAATAACGCCGCTGCTGAATTGGTAAAAGTTTTTTTTTTTTACTATGACTTTCATGTTAGTACGAGTCGGCCAATTTATATTATGAATTATGGATTCAATTCGCATCTTGATTTTTTGGGTAAAATAAGTATTTAGTGAGTTAATTATTCTTGCAGTTTCATTTTGGTCACTCAACTATGTGTTTTTTCAAAATCGTCAGACAATTATGGTGTCAATTATGGTCATATAGATATAGTATGTATAAAAAATGATACAAGTGAACTTAAATATGCATCAAACATAGTACATCCAATACATGCATGTAGAGATGCACATAGTCGGATTTAAATCCGATCCGGATAGAATAAAAACCGATCCGGTTTTTTCACCAAACCAAAAAACCGATTTATAAAAAAACCGATTCGGATCATAACCTGTTTGGAGGGCCAGATGATGTAACCGGTTTCGGTTTGAAAAAAATCCGGTAAAAAATCCGATCATCCAATATTTTAAACCCCAAACCGGATTTTTAAACCCCAAACCGGATATTTTTCCGGATAAAAAACTAGTTTTTTATCCGATTTTTTCAAACCGGTTTTTAATCCGATAAAAAATCCGGTCGTCCAATTTTTTCCCAAACCGGTTATACTATCCAGTTTTAAAATATCCGATCCGATTTTTCCCAAATCCGGTTTCGGATATTTTTTACGTAAAATCAGATATTCGAATTTTTTGTGCACCTCTACATGCATGTACTAGAACATGGAAGATTGGTTAAGTCGTATCATTAGACATGGTGCATTTTAAACACTTAAAAAGTGTTTCATGTTATCATATCTAATTCCACAAAAGCGCCATCCGAAAGAGGGAGGAAAACACCATAATACACCAACCATAAACCATTACAATCTGTGACAAGAATGAACCACAGCTTTTATGAAACAGAAACGGGAAATGATCCTAAAGTTCCTAAGAACCAAAAGCTTCTTCACTTGAATTCCAAGATCATGTTGTTTTCAGGAGCCAAACCGATGCATGCTCTCAGTATGTTCTCCAGCATTGCTCGCTGCTTTGACAGTGCATTTATCACTGGTGTGCCTGGTGGAACCTGTTTTTCCCAAAAGAATGCAATCGATATCAAGGTGTAAATAGTTCTTATTCACTAACTTATGATTATACTGAATTCCCACCATTCTATTCACATCCTTGTATTAAAGATGACATCAAGTTTACTCAATTCTGTCCCCATTATGTCCAAGCAGTAATTTAATACCAACTTAATTTGCTAAAGGAAAAGACAATAGCATCTTTTTGGACTCACAAGAGGGGCCTTGGTGAGGTAACTGAGGATAGTAGACACAGGGTGGAAAGAGTGGAACTTTCCCTGCAAAATGAAATTTCATATTAATCGAATGTATAAAAAATGTAAAGGTCAACACAATGTTAATCACTTAAAACATCAGCTCGGGCGTTATAGTAAATGACATCAAACATACCTCTCCTTCAGCTTTGATCTGGATCCTGGTGCTAAGCTCAGCAAGAAGAACCAAATCTAGGATGATGGGAGCAGCCAAAAGGGAGTCCTCACATGTGTTGTGCAACACAATGGTGTTCTTGCCTCCCATGAATATCTCTGATGTGTACTCATCCATGGCTCTCTTACTATCTCCCACATAAGGCACGTACTACAGTACAAAACAGACAGAAGTCCACATTTAATTCTCAGACAAAGGTCTTGGAGATGACAACATGATAGGTGAAGTTAATTACCTTGATGACGACAACATGGTCAGGATGTTCACCAGGCTCATAGATGATTCCATTGCTTGAAACCATGTCGTCAACAACATTGCTCTTTGATATCTCTTTCGACCGGAAGGTCTGCGGAGCTGATAGATTCATGCCATCATTGTTTCCTAGATGATTGTAGCTCACTATTGATGTCGGCTGTCAAAGTGTTAACTTATCATCATCATTAGTACAGCTATCCATCAATGTCATAGTATCATCTTTATTGGAAGATAAGCTATGAAATCGCATCGATCATGCTGCTAAGTTCTGCCAATATAACAAATTAAGGTGAAAGCTTTATAAAGTTCAAAAGATTTGCACCTTGATACCAGCCCCAACAAGGAAATCCACTAGGACAGATTTCATCTTTGTCTGGCCACTCTTGAAGTCATCTCCTCCAATCAGAGAGTTCCTCTGAATAGCCAAATCAATAAGCCCTGGACAACAACAAATGGAAAACCCAAATAAATACTCACTTCTAAAGGGTTATTATATTTCCTTATGACATTTCAAAAGAAATGGGAACATACCAGGAACAAAGGTGTTTTGAGGGCTTCCATTGACAAAAGCAACATTCGCAAGAACACAAGCAATAGCATACAAAGTGGAAGGAGAAATCTCTGCTACATTCTTCTCCAAAGAACCCATGAGGCTCTCCATGGAGTCGTTTAGTCCCACAATGATATTGCCGTACCTCTCGGTGTTTGCAGTCCAGAGTACAACCACCTTGTTTTTCTCCTTGAATTCCCTGATACAACACAAGATAATGTTAAAATGTTGAAAAAGTACAGCAAGAACATTCCTTTTTCTAAACAGAACAAAATGGAGAGTTGAATACGGTACCTAATGTCTTTGATGATTTGCTGAACTTGTTCTTTCTTGGTCCCCTTGATGATGTTATTGGCACGATCACCTTGGTTTGCAGCAATGAAATCTGGGTCGTAAATCCCTGGGAGTGGGACCATGGATTCCATGTAGGGCCTGAGCTGCTTTTGCAGATCAATGTCGAAGACCTTGGCCCTAGCCATTGCATCAGCTAGATTCATGTCACTTATGTCCCATCCTCCAAACACAATATCCTCTGGTTTCACCTGTATTTATTCAGAATTCCCTGATTAAAACAGACAGCAGAATATAGAATCAAAACGAAATCTCAGTTCATCAGGTGCATACCATGGGGAGAAGGCTCTTAAATGGGGCATAAATCTCCTCTCCATTGTAAGATCCAATTCGGATCGTCGATGCCTAAGTCAGAGAGCCAAGGTAATTAGCTTGTTGCACCTTGTCCTTGGTAACCCAGGAGATTCCCCTGTGAACATCCATTAACGAAATCTCATAAATCAAGCAGATCGAAAAATATAACCAAAATCGGTAAAACTAAAGGGGGGGGGGTGGGAAGAATCTTACTCTCGATTGGCTATAACACCACCAGTCATGGTTGCACCATTGTTTCCTCCCCATCCCACAATCATCACCCTGGAACATTAACAAAGATTTAAAACAAACCCAGAAAACAAAAACAAAAAAAAAAACAAAAGAAATGAAATGATGGGAAGTTCAGATTCAAACCCTAATTTGGGGACGATGGTATCAGTCTTGAATTCATATTTGAGAGTCTTGGGTTTGACAACCCATTGATAGGTTCCATCCCTGATCTCATGAACCAGCTCAGTGGTCTCATAGTTGTACACAGACTGAATCTCTTTGTCAGTGTATTTCACATTTGGACTTTCTACTTTAAAGCTCTCGATAAACATTTTCCTTTCGGCGATGATTTTCTAAAAATCTCCAAATAAAGAAAAATAAATTTAACTGAGATGTGAGATGTGAGATCGATAATGAAACTCAAACTAGATATTTGCCCTTCTTTTTTTTAAAAAAAAAATACATAGCTGGGCAGTATGAACCTTATTTATAGAGGAAATATCTAATATGAAGGTACCCGTCACCCTGTGTGGATTGTTTCAAATTTCTTTAAATTAAATACTTTTTATTAAATCAAACAATCGATCACTAATATAATAATAAATAAATGTTATTTTAATTTTTTTATTAAATAAAGATCATTAAAAAATAATATTTATTTTAAATACTATTAATCATTTAACGATGAATATTCAATCAATCTTACAATCTAAAATATTGAACTCGTAATTTTTAAAAATAATAACAAATTTTTTAATTACTAAAATAATTTGATTCATATCCTATTTATTATGTTTTATAGTACTATATAAATTGTACGTGTTACATGCTAGTGTAAATTATAAATTTGGTAACTAAATTTTATTATCTATCTTATTTCACTCATTATATTTTAATTTTTTTTCAATCTCCTCATTAAGCTTAATATATTAAAATTTTTATCACTCAGTCATTTTCCTAACGACGTTATAAATGAGCTTTTATAGATGCAAAACACGACATTTTGATGATAATTTTATATTTTTTAAAACGACATCATTTTAACACCATTAACTATTTAATGGATGAGTGAAAAAAATTCAATGTATTAAGTTTAATGATGGAATTGAATAATTGTAAAGTTAAGTAAAAAAATACAATAGAGAATAAAATAAAGGATGAAATTTGTAATTTACCCTACATGTTATTATTGATGTTTTTATTCTCGGTAATAACTAGGATCGGTCAAACAGGTATGCGGAGGAGGTGTCTTTCATGACAAGTGTGATATATTTTAACACGTGGCGAATCTCATATGTGTGGGGTCCATGCATGTTATTATGAATTCGATTCAAGAGTTGATAAAGTATCTATATAGTCATTCAATTTTGTTAAAATAATAAAAAATATATAATTTCAAAACTGTAGAATAATTATTAAAATTATCAAAATATTAAAATATCATTGTATGTTATAAAATAACTTTTTTTAAAAATTATTTATAATAATTTAATAAATTTAAAATTTTAGTATTTAACTATAATATGTAATAATTATTTATTAAGTTTTGAAACTTTAACTAAAAAATGGGTAAAGTACACAAACAGTCCCCCGAGTATAAGTGTTACTTTGTTCAATTTTCTAACTATTAAAAATTATAAAACAATCCTCTAACTATAGGATGTTACTTTGTTGAGTCTATTGAGTATTAAAAATTAAAAAAATAATCACCCAATTATTTATATGTTTTAAACTCGTCCTTTTTCGTTAAAATTAATGGTAATTTAAGCTAGACGTTAACTTGCTGACTGTGATATGATAGTCGTTTGAAATTTTGGGATGATATGTTATCATATCTCAATTAATAGGTTAACATCTAACTCAAATTGATATCATTTTTTAATGGAAAAGGACAAGTTTAGAACATATAAATAGTTGATGACTATTTTGTAAATTTTAATAGTTGAGGGGTCATTTATGTACTTTACTCAAAAAGTATTGTTACAATAAGGAGATACAATAAAACCTCTATAAATTAATAATATCATGATCATACAATTTTATTAATTTAAAAATGTATTAATTAGTCGATAAATTAATAATTTATTCATTTAAAGATATTTTTTATGATTCAATGAACTTACATTAATCTCCATGAATAAAACATATACGTTGTATTGACTAATTGAATGATGTTCATGTACAGTATGACTAATTAAATACAATACATACACCTAAAAAAATTCATTATACTACATAGTACTAGTTAAAACTTAATGCAAATTTATGTATGATAGGGAAATCAACCACTATATAAATAATATCAAACATTTGTAATTCTTGAGATAAAATACAACTAGATTTAAATTTTAAGAAGCAAACAACAGTAGAATCATATTTTACTAAGTTGTCATAGTTATATTTGTAATTTTATATAATTATTAATTTATATATTAAAGGATCATAAATTTATATAAGGGTCTTTCAAAAAATTATTATCCTATTAATTTATCAAAATTATTAATTTAGACATTCGACCCAAATCAAGGTTAAGAAAAATTATTATTTTTAAAAATTTATTAATTTATCAAATATTAATTTAAAAAATTCTATTGTAACTATTTTTGAAAACGTCAAATTTATTCATTTTATTTTTTAAAAATGTATTAAAATAAATTATCTTTTTATAGAAATAAATATTCAAGTGATTATATCTAACGTTTATTATAATTATTTAAAACAATTTAAAATATTATATCAATAAGATATATCCATGAATTTTTTTTTTGAAAAAAATCAAAATTTATTACTATTGTTATTATCATCAAATAACATAATTGTGTTGAAGTAATACATTATTAAAAATAGACACAATGATGAATCAAATAACTTAGTAAACTTTTATTTTTTTTTTGGGAATAAAAGGAACGACCAAGGGTCTAAACATTTCTACACAGCATCATCATTGTGGAGAAAAACTATAGCAGCTGCAGGGGTTCCTGAAACACGTGAAGACCAGGAGTCAGACTCCATACTAACCGAGCCATGCAATCTGCAACCATATTCCTTTCCCTAGGGGCAAACACAACCATATTACTAGGTGTGGGCACATATCTCGTGCCCGGCTTAGCATTAACCTCACTGATAGCTTTTCGGCTATTTGAATCCACTATAAACGACGTCAAACCTAGGCTCCAAGCTAGAGAAATACCTTCAAAATAACCCCAAAGTTCTGCGTTAATAATCGAACATTTACCAATAGGTTTAGAGAAACCCCGAATCCAATTCCCTCCAGCATCTCGAATGACACCCCCGCCCGTTGCAAAACCTGTCGCATCCCTTCGAGCTCCATCAACATTAATTTTATAAACACCCACAAGAGGTCGCTGCCAAAATCAGGGGAAACAGTGCGAGGTCCCACACCAACTGGCGTATTCACCACTGCCAAAACAATTTCCCGCTGCAAATGACCACATTGCTCTAGAATGTTTCCTTCAGCCACTGAGCTCGTGTCAAAGAGTAACTTTTTTACGACGTCACCAAAAGCACCACGTTGCGTAGAAGGTATTGCCATATCGAGGTCGAAGGTGCTGGGAGATGAATGTCTCTCCCGGGAACTAGAAGGCATCTCTATATTGAGGTTGGAAAAAGTGGCAGATGAATACCTTCCCCTAGAACTTGATGGTATGATAACAAGAGGTGGGTTAGCCATTAATGACGGGAAATCATTACATATTGTTTCAGTTGGAATGTCAATTTGATCAACTGGTTCAGGCAAGGCATAGTGGGAGGATAAGAACATACCCTGAACTGGATGCACGTTAACAAAAGTGGCATACATTTCTATAATAGAGTTCAAATTTTGACTGGAAGCATCAACCATCATAGTAACATCGTCGTCATTTGAGAGATTGAATGATGTATATATTAGTGGAAAATTTCAGTCAGAAATATGTATTGAAGTTTAGCCAATCTTCAACTGTTTCCAACACAAGCTTTTATTGAGATTTTTATGATTAAATCATGAAGAGTGATGTTTCTCCTGAAAGATAGAAGGATATAATGATCTGATCTAAAAATAACCTCATATTCATCTTCCCCAATTTCTCTATCATAGTAGACAACAACTGAAATATAAGCCATTTTCTTAGTTTGAGTGTTTCAAAGTTTGAAAGTTTACACGTTTGAGAGTTTGAGATTTCAAAGATACATAGTTTCAGGATTGAAGAGTTTAAGATATTGAAGGTCGGAGAACAATTCATGTCAATTATGTGAAATGACAGAGATTATCTGAATAGTAATGTAACACGTGTTTTTCATTTCAGATGGGATGGAATACTATGACATGGTAGAGATTCTCTGAATAATAATGGAAAATGCTTCACCTGGAACGTGCTTTTCATTTCGGATGGGATGGAACACTATGACATGACAAAGATTCTCTGAATAATAATGGAAAATGCTTCCCCTGGAACGCGCCTTTCATTTCAGATGGGATGAATAATAATAGAAAACACTTCCCCTAGAACGCGCCTTTTATTTCGGATGGGATAAAATACTATGACATGGTAGAGATTCTTTGAATAATAATGAAAAACGCTTCCCCTGGAACACGCCTTTCATTTCTGATGGGATAGAACATTATGACATGGCAGAGATTATCTAAATAATAATAGAAAATGCTTCACCTGGAACGCGTCTTTCTTTTCGGATGGGCTGAATAATAATGGAAAATGTTTCCCTTGGAACGCGTCTTACATTTCAGATAGGATGTAACACTATAACATGGCAGAGATTCTCTAAATAATAATGGAAACGTTTCCCTTAGAACGCGCCTTTTATTTCAGATGGGATGAAACACTATGACATGGTAGAGATTCTCTGAATAATAATGGAAAACGTTTCCCAAGGAATGCGCCTTTCATTTCGAATAAGATGAAACACCATGACATGACATAGATTCTCTGAATAATAATAATAATAAAATGGCATGGCAAAGATTATATGAAAATGGGGAAAGTGTTTATATTGAAATGTGCCTTTCTTTTTCTTTAGATTTTATCTTATCCAGCGTCATACACTATATATATGAGAGATGAAGCAAGTGGTCCTCAATACTTTGCCTTCTGTGTATCTTTCTGATTATGTTATCTATCAATTTCATAGACTTTTCCATCGTTTTCAATGCAACTAAATATTCATTATATTATCTCCTAAATGATATATTAGTTGAGATTCTACGTTGCGCTGCTTCTAATTCTATTGAGAACTTTCTCCACCTTTGTTTAACTTGATGAGACTTTTTCTTGGCATCAAATTATAGATTTATATCTACAAATGTTTGACTTCATCAGTATGCTTTGAAACCTTTGGATTTTCTAAATGATTGCTCGTACGAAAGGCTTATGTTTCCAGAAATCCAGATGCATTGTTTAGGGAGGGTATAGTTCAGTGTTTTTCCAAATATTGTGCCAATGTTGAAGTTGGTTGTCATATCTTGAAGCAAGCCTCTACCATGGGTTTCATCGAAGCAACTTACGCTTTAGGCATATGATTTCTTCACATAAAATAAAAGCTACAAGAAGGATATCAAGTGTTGTCCAGCCTAAACCAAAAAGCATGACTATCTCAACTATTGCCAGACGTTTATCTGTTTCGTACATCGAAAAGATTCTACAAACATATTGCTCATATGATGACACATTTAGATGTTGCTTTTGATGTTTCTGGAACCGTGAAAGCAATATTGTAATGGATTTTGTTCTTAGTAGGACTAATTAAATTCAATATGAGATTTGTTATAGATATGAACTATAAAAACAACAAACTATAAACATTACATTAAACAACAAATTATTAAACATGACATGAAGCATACCAAACCAACGAACCAGAAATACCACACATCTTTCACAGACCTTAAACAGTAAATAAAATAATACAGAAACACCTAAAATAAACTTTTCTTAATGATATTATGATGCCAAATTACGTTTGAACCATGCTTCAGGGTGTTCATCATCTATCTCCGTGTTTCCAAACTCATTATGCTTAATTTGTTGGGTAGTCAAACTCGAAGCATCATCAATATCCTCAAACTCTACAAACAAATCCACATAAGATACAAAATGAGAGTAGTATGTCTCAATCATACCACAAAGGTCGATATCATCGCTTAGAAAAAACCTCTTAAATGATATTAGAAATCTACAATATAGCAAAAAGATTCTTCTTTTCCTCCCGAGTTTAACTTTTCTTTCTATTTTAAGCTTCAACTCCTCAACTGAAAGATTTTGTTGTTGAAAGACATGCTTAAATATTTGCAATAAAAAACATTTGCTTGAATAGTAGTCATCCTAGCTAAACAACTAAAGCTTTTGCCTGAATAGATTAAAATTAGATTTCACCTCGCACATATATATAGGTCTTAGGAAACAATTTTATAAAATGAGCCTACCCAAATTATTGTGTCTTGTTTTTCCTTGTTCGTAAAAAGACATTAAACATCATACAAAAACTTATTTTATATAAATACATAATAAGGAAACAAAATAAGAGGTAAAAACCAATTATAAGGAAAAATAAGAGGCAAATACATAATAAACACACAATAAATAAAAAGATTGACATGGTTTTCAGATTCGTCGATGTATCCTGGAATGTGTTCCACATAGTGGTGGTCGTCTACTTCTAAGAGGGTTCTTCTTATATGTTATTCCTTGTCATCCTTATCGTCGTTATCTTCCTCTTCCTCCTCCTCGTCGTTGTCGTCGTCCTCCTCCTCCTCCTCGTTTTCATCGTTATCATCACTTTCAGCAATATTATCTCGATAAGGGCTGAATGCAGATATATGACCTCTATAGAATAAGGACCCTAGAGGTGTATTACTGACAATCCCACCACTCGTTGAGAACTGCAAAAATTGTGAAAAAAAATGGACATCGATGTCTGTGACGTATACTGCGGTTGAGGTGTTTGTGGTGGAGGACCACCCACAACATAATTCACGTAGGAACTAAATGTTGGATTCATAAGCATAGTTGAAAAATATCTGCCAGTGGGTGTCACAAAACCCTGTGGGCTTTGTGCATAACCAAACGGTGGTGGCATTTGAACGGACAAATATGACATCTGGACTTGCGGATGTAGCATCTAAACCGATTACGGTGGCGTCTAAAGTAAAGTGGTATCCCTATATGATTTAGAATTTTAGGGATGTAAACCGGTGTTGCTGGAGTGATGGTTTCGGTGACATAGCTGAGGATGCCCCGGAAGCACATGCTCTTCGTCCAGTAGTGGGATGTGATGATGTTGTGACTTCAGACGTTTTTTTCGGCGACGATGAATTGACACCCATTGTGTTTCTGCTGAAAGTAAGAATGGATTTTCGTTTACGCTGAACCATTTAATATAGCCATCTAAAACCATCGAACCAGTTTATGTTATATACTATCGATGGAACAAGTGTTGATGTCGGTTCTCCCATATCGCCAACCACTCTTTATTCTTCACCAACCAATTCACCTCTTTTTTGCACTGTATATAGATGTTATGCATATTTTTTAGGTTCCTTGGTGCTTCTGAAATAAATTGTGTAAACCCAAACTGACGAAACACACGATCAGTCAGATGTCACTCAACAATAGCATAACAAATATGGGGCACAACTGCCACCTATACATCCAATATCTCACTTAGGTTAAGTGTGATGCAAACCCTCAATTCACCATCCAAATGTGGCAACCATTTGAACTAAAACAAAAATATATATTTCTTATCAAAATTAAAAAGAGATTCAAATTATACAAATACAATTAAATAAAAAATAAAAATAAAAAAATGTACTTCTACAACAACTTTCTGGCCAATGAGTAATCGAATATCTTGTAATTCTTGTGGGATATCACGATGATTTTTCCTATTACTTGACCACCTATTCAATATATATGTCATTCTATAATAATCGAAAACATTATTTAAAAATAAATTTACTATTGATAACTTGAAAATAACGGAAAGGCATATGGCTCATTCACGATCGGATACAAAAAAAGCATGCGATACCATACCTACGATTGGAGAAGCATGAGACAATTGCCAATAGCAATCTTCTTATAATTTGTAGCCCAACACATTTCTCTAAACAAAAATGCCAACACTGTAGACACACAACTCAATGTGTTGGCTACTTCAAAATCGATTGCCTCAACCACATACAATGGACCTGGTTCCAAGATTTTTCAAGCATCACTATACCTCCAATAAGTTGTATTATATATGCCTAGATAAATGTTTTTGCCTCTTCCTCCGAACAATTTTTGCGCAACTCTTTAAATTCACTTTTCAGACGCCCTAATGTTTTTCGGCCACCGTTGAAATTGGGCAAGCAAATTCCAAGAAACTCGCTGCATAAACCCCCCAATCATCATCTGCACACCACAAATGAAAGTTCCATCGACTGGGAGTCCCAGTTGCATTGAAACATCCTCTATCATAATGTTACACTCCCAATATAGTAGATGGAACGTGTGTGTGTCTATGGCCTCCGTCTCTCAATTAGTGCATAAATCAGGGCAGGTTCAAGTTTACAACCTCCTTCAATTTTTGCTAAGTAACCAAATCCAACCATAGAAAAATATGGCCAGATATGCCTCGGTGTTTCTATCTTCTTGTTGAGAATAAAAACTTCTAATATACGATCATTTTTCTAACAAATAAATTCTAACCATTAAAATTTGAACTACTATTTCAAAATTATTTAAATAAATTCTAATAATTTAAATAATATATAATCAATTTCATAATATTTATAAATTTAAAAATAATATAGATTTTCGTATTCTTACCGTATCGGTAAAATGACTCGAAATATGATCAACATCCAATCACAACAACGCACCTTCAATTTTTTAATTGCAATTAATAAATATTAACTAAATAAGTTTACAATTAAATAATCAAATAAAAAATTAAGTACTAAAATAAAATAATAATAAAATAATTAATTACTTAAATAATAACAATTTTAATGAATAAAAAATAAATTCTAAAAATAATTATACCTTACTAGATTGAAAATAGATAGGAATGAGAGATATTTAGGTTTGATTTATATGAGTTAGGGAAGGGGGTTTATATAGGCCCCGGTTGGGGAAATAGGTGGGAGAATTTGGCCGAAAATCGGGATGGGAGGGGGAAGACACGTCCCATGGGATGCTCCTTACCAGGGTTTCCAGGGTTGTCAAAAAAACCCTGGTAAGGCGCGCCCCTGGGGATGCGCCTTCCAGGGGTATCGATGGTTTTATCGGGTGTCAGCGGTTTTCAGCTAAGGTGCTTCCTACCAACCACACATTTCTCCTAAAGTGCGTTTCGCCAAACGCGCCTCCTTCTCTCAGATGTTAGATCAAGCATTATTTGGGAAACAGTGACTGACAAGTAATATTTTATTTATACAGTGATGTTTTGGTCAAAAAGTCAATATTTGAGTTATGCAAATTTAAAAAAAAATGATAAGAAATTTTATAACATAAAAATTATTTTAGTTTATAATAATAATATAATGTTAATGCATATTGGATATAAATTAAATTAAAAATTATACTAAAATATTATTGTAAACAAGAGTACAGAAAAGTGTCGTTAAAATAAAAGTAATGTTTAGTGGTATTTAAGAGCCTAAAACTTAAAAAATAACTAATATAACCCTTGAACTTTTTTACACTTAATGTGACCCTTAAACTGAGAAGAAAAATTCAGGACTTAATTGAGTATTTGGTTAAGCTTGAGGGTCTAAATTATTATTTTTAAAAATTTAAGGACTTAATTAATTTTTTAAAAAATAAAAATTATTTAAATATAAAATATAAAAAGTTATTAATATATTTAATACATTAAATAAAAAATAAAAAATTAAATTATTAAAAAACTTAGTTTAAGGACCAAATTGAGTGTAAAAAAGTTTAGGGATCATATTGTTTTTTTTTCAAAAGTTTGAGGTTTTAGATATCATTGAGTAAAAATTATTATTAAAAGGATTTGAATCCGTGGAAGTTAAGTTAAAAATATAGATTATGTGTTTTCTTATTTTTCAAAATTTCAAAATAAAAACCTTTAAAACATCTATTTTATGTTTTTATATTTTCACTTATTTTTGTTTTGATTTGTTAGAAATCATTTTCTAAATTTACAACTAAACATTTTTTTAACGTTTTCTGTTTTTTAAATGAAAATAAAAATAGCTTATATTTTCTAGAACCAAAACGATCTATCATTTGATCTCTCTTGGATCCTTTCAAAATTTTGCTTAAATTTAGGTACCACTTTCATAGAAGATAACAAATGAGTGTGGATTTTATAAATAAAATTTGAAATTGTACTTTTCTATAAAAGAAAAAAGTCCAGTGGTAAATGGTTAGTGGTGTTTACTAGCTGACCTGAGGTGTTATGTTATAATCTATGGTTAAGTGGGTCCAATTTTCCAACAACTTGAACCGTGTTTTCTTCTCCTTTTCATACGAATCAGTATGGAGATTTACAATCCCTTTTGGTAAAAGAAAGTTGAAATTTGAAGTACATAATCATATTAATTGTGGTGAGCAATTTGAGTATGTACCCACTTGTTTTCATCTATCCCAATCAAATTTGGAATATCTTGAAAAAACAGTTAAACTATCTTCAATTATTCTTTTTAGGTAAAAAGTATCTTTTGAAAAAAATCAATGTAATTATCATATTATTTTTTTCTCTCAATGTATCCATTTAACTAAAAAAATAAATTCAATGTAGCCCTTTGACCAATGTTTTTCATTGTTGCCTGTTACAATACTAGCGTGCCAGTTTATTGTGTTGACGTGGCGGTCCAAGGTATTAACGTGACAGTTTAGTCAACTTTTCATTTCATCCGCCATGTTAATTTGTCATCCTATGTCAACATTGTGGACTATCATGTCAGCACTATGGATTGTCATGACAGCACCGTGAACTGTCACATCAACACCATAACGATCAAAGATGAAAAATAATTAGTCAAAGAATCACATTGAATTTATTTTCTGAGTTAAAGAACCAAGAGAAAAAAATAATATGATAACCACATTAGTTTTTTTCTTCTAAAAGTACAAGAATCTCTTATGCTATTTTACCTTCTTTTCATATATAAAATTGGATTGTTATTTCAAAGAGCATATGTTAAAAATAAAAAAAAATATTTATTTATAAATAAATAATTATGACGTATTTAAATAATCTTTATAATTTATGTGTTTTTATTGAATTACATATAATTGGCGCTCTTTCAAAAAAGAAGAAGAAGATATAATTGATTAATTACCTAAATTATTCTACTCTTTCATTATAAATTAATAATAATATTATTATTATATAATTTAAAATTTTATAATAAATGGTAATAATTTTATATGCGTGCATTTTTCTCATGAAATCAACACTATGTATAATACATTAATTTTTTAGGGTAAAGTATATAAATAATTCTCGAATTTTTAGTGCGCTTGCATTTTGGTCATCCAACTTTTGAAACTTATAATACAATTATCGAACTTTTAGTTCGTTTTCATTTTTATCCCTTTTGTTACTTTCCGTTAGTTTTTGCTGATGTGGCAGTCAACCCCCTCCTCCTCCACCTCCTCATCCTCCTCAAGTTAACTTCATCTCCTCCTCCTCCTATTGATGAAATGGCATAACCTTTTCATGAAAGGATTTAATCTTTTCATAAAGAGAATTATTGAATAGGTATGATTGAATGGATGCAAATTTAAACCAAAAATTATGTTCATTCACTAAGTGACATGACTTATAATTAATTAGTTATAAATAACATCAATTCATTCAATTTTTCCAATAATTTCCCACATGAATGAACTTGATGGTTCAAACACTGATTCGATGTGGTGATAGATTCTACGTTCGATATTTGCATAGGATATGTAGGCGTCCCCCTTTGAACCTTCCCTTGTGAAAATATGTTTACTTTACTTGTTGTCCAGTAGACGTTATGTCCTTGAACTGTCCCGCCATTGGTGTAAGCGATTACATACCTCACACAAATATCTTACAGACAAGAATTTGGTTCCTATGGTATGTCCATATAGCCGTGGACATCTCCTGGTTCTGCAAGAGTTTAGAGAACTATGTTTCAATAGTCTCTTTGAAGCGGCTCCACTTAACTCTCCCATATGTGACTTATGTTGTTCGACTCACTGAATCACATAGTGGTCATTAAAAGCATTGCTTAACCTTTTCCATATTTTAGTCATTATTTTCATCATAGGAATGAAATTGGGGATAAGAACTCTCATGTGACCTCACAAGGTCTATGCAAGTAGGTTGTCCCATTGAACTTAGATCTTGGGATTTCCAGTCAACTAAGTTGGTTTTTCCTTCTCATAGTGTCTTAAGTATTAATAGGCTTTATTCACATTCCTTTCGATGTTTATCAACTTGATATCGATTCAACTCATTGTTCACGAGTTCCTAACATAACAGGGGCGAACACTTGGCAGTTAACATTGAAGAAGGAAGTCAAAACTCAAAAGCAAAAACTATCATCTAGGATTGGAGAAATCAACACAAAACTGTTCTGATCAAACGTGGTAAGGACCCAAGAGGGAAATGATTGAAAATTAAAAAATAGATGAATTATAAAACTCTCACCAGGCCACTACTTACGGAGTGGGTTCAATCCTCTTCGTATTTGATTGATGTTGAAATTAAAGAGAGACAACCACCGATTATATTGGGTGGAGAAGAAGAAGTCAGGGCTAGGACGGATCATTCTTAATCTGGTTATGTTTAGTAATATGATATGGAATTGTCAGGGTATTGCTAGCCCTATACTTTGATGATATTTTAAGCAATTTGTGGCTGCTCATCGGTCATCGATAGTGGCTTTAGTGGAGACTAGAATAAGTGGTTCTCGAGCTGACAAGGTTGTCAGAGAGTTGGGATTCCCAAACTCGTTCCGAGTAGAAGCACAAGGATTCAGTGGAGGAATTTGGCTCATTTGGCAATCCGATATTAAAGTTAAGATTATCTAGGTTTCAAACCAGTACATTCATACTACCATTCGATGTCCGCAGATTGATCGGTTGCTTTACATTACTTTTGTATAAGCCAATCCAAATATATGATTTCTGAAATATATTTGGGATAAACTAGAACAACTCAACCCGGGAGCTAATTTTCCTTGGCTGTTAGGAGGCGATTTTAATGCTATACTTGGAGCTGATGAAATATCAGGGGGGTACTGTGAGAAGAAATGGAGTAAGTATGGAGTTTAATAATTTTGTGTTTGATGTTGCCATTTCCGATATTCGCTTTGAGGGCCCTAATTTTACTTGGAGTCAAGGGACACTTCGATAACGTCTTAATAGGTACCTGGCCAATGATGCGTGGTTGGATGCCTTCCCAGAATCAGCCACTCTTCATCTAGAAAAACTTGGATCCGATCACCAGTTGATCCTCCTCCGAATTCATCCTCGAGCCTTAAGGAATTCTTTGTTGTTGTTCCGCTTCATTTTAGCATGGCAAAAGCACCCGGATTTTCAAGATTTGGTTCGATCAAATTTATCCACTAATATTGATATCAATGAGAACATTGCACTGCTCCTACCAAAGCTCATTGAATGAAATAGAGATGTTTTTGGGGAAATTGGTAAAAGAAAAAAGAACATGTTGGCTAGTTTGAGAGGGATTAATTATGCTCTAGTTGTTCATGACTATGAGTTCCTGTCGAACCTGGAAATAAAATTAAATGATGAATTAGAAAGGGTGCTTGAATATAAATAAAACTTGTGTTCTCAAAAATCCAGGTGTGATTGGTATTTATACGGAGATCGAAATACCAAGTTCTTTCATGTTGGGAAATAAACGAGTAATTTCCCTATAACCAGATTAATGAGAATGTGAAATAAAAGCGGAAAAATAATACCCAAAATTGATAACGGAGTTCAGCCAATTATGCATACGTTTTCGGACTGCTGCAGATCTTTTACTAAAGGGAGAAAATTTACAGGTGTTTACAAAAATATGTGAGAGAGAGCTAGAATGATTTGGGGATGATTTTGAAGCTAAATAGGCTAGGATATTTATAGTTGAAGCTTAAGGACTAATCTTTGGAAATACTCTAAAGTGCAGGGACTAATTACAATTCTCCCATGCTAAAAACTCTACCAAAATGACTTCCTAACTTTGAACAATTTAACAGCCCATGTTTTCCACATTTAGTCACCCCATTTGCAATTTCAACAATGCCAACCATTGTTGAATATTCAACAATCTCCCACTTGAAGACTGATTTTAATATGTCTTCACACCTCGATCAATGCAGCAACATTTCTGGTCTTATTACTCTAGCATGCCAACTAAAGTTGAACACAACTTCAGTTTGTCCGTAGTCACCGTCTTTGTTAACAGCTCCCACTGCTTGCGCAATATCTGGTCTAGTACAAACCATGTCATACTCAAAATTGCGTCAACCCTTCTTATTACATGAAGTCTGACACTCCTCACATTGAACCCTTATCATTGGAGTTCTTTGCGCCACCATGCATCGGTACTTTCTCACGGAAAATTTTCGATGCCCCTTCTTGCCTCCTTCCTTCTAACACGAAGGTTGGAGTTCATTTTCCATCTTGTAAATAAGAAGTTTCTCTATGGTTGCCTTGTCCCTTAATGTCTTGGCTTCCTTCAACTCTTGTCTACTAGTCTTTGAAGGATTGTTCCTCACTTGAACATCCTCGACAAGCCCTTGCTTCGACCATTTTCTTATGATGGTCTCTGAAGCCATGTTCTCTATACGAACATGCTCAGCAAACTCCTTGGACATGGCTAACTCCTCCTGTACTTGGCTTCTACTTGCCTTGGTAAAAATTAACCGTATTGAGCCAACTCTCAACGTCCCCTCGATCCTGGGTTCATCCTCTTCTCTGGACAACTCGATTATGGGCTCATCCATCACCTTGGATGACTCGACTCCCCTCGGGTAATCTTGCAAAACTTCTAGCATCTTAAGTATGCGTCTTCTCATTTGCTCGACTCTTACCCTCGGCTTAGCATCTTTGACACTTGAACTTGTGTCAAGACTGCACACATCTTCTCCAGATCCACCATCTGGTTCATGATTGAGTGGACTTTCTCTGCCATTCGAGGAATAACATTCCTCATCCTCTGACTTGCATTTATTACGAAATCTCTTGCCGGTACCCTCGGCTTTAAGCTTTGCTTTGAAAGTCTTGTTCTTATTGATTCCAAATTCTTTGATGGACTCGGCGGTTGTCAAGGCTTTAGACAGCTCATTGACTTCCCTTCGCTCCAACAATTTCTTCGCCCATGGCTTCAATCTGAACATGAAGGTGAAGAACCCATCTTCTTCTGTCAAACTTGGGACTTTGAGCATGAGTTTTCTAAATCGGCTCACATACTCCTTAAGTGTCCCTTTATGCTTGAGACGCCTCAACTTGGACCACGCCTCCATCCTGGCATATTGTGAACGAACTTGTTCACTTTGCACCCTCGGCTTGATGGCTTTGTCTCTCGCTATCGCATCATGTCCCTTCTTGTGCTCGACTATTTTGATACCCACAGTCTTGTCACGTCTCGTCACGTCTCAATCTTAGATTGACTACTTGAGAACTTGTAGTCACACCATGTCTTGTTCCTTGCTTGGCCGCATTGATCCCTTCAATCGAACCAAGTCTTTTCCCTGCCTTGGTAGTTTTAACACTTGCAACCGTGCCAATTCCCGCTACTTCTCCTTCTCCCATCCTCTTCATGATGGTTGTAAGGCGACGCTTCTCGGGACATCCTCTAATCAAATGAGGACCATCGCAGAAGTAGCACTTCAATTTTTTCTTGCTCTCATTCTTTTTCACACCAGACTTAGCCTTGTCATTCTTTCCCGATGGCTTTCCTTGGCTACGAACAATCGATGGGTCACATTGGCCATTCGAAGAGCTTCCTCTACCATCTCTCCGCTGCACCTTTTCCTGGTCTCCCTAATTATTGCCACTATCTCTGGGCATGAGCCTGAATGACACATCGCTACTTGGCTTGATACCTGCAAGCTCAGTCAGCTTTTCGCCTATAGCTATGGCCTCCAAAAGTCTCTGGGCATCACCTTGCTCTCCCCCGAGCATTGCCCCTGGACTAAGTCCTTCCAAGAAGGTCTTGAGCGCACCAATCAACTTCTCAATTTTCACATTCCCTTCGTCTGCAGCCATCGCTCCCACTCGAATCTGGCTTCGTTTGGATCGTTTCTGATAATTTCTACGAACCACCGTGTATTAGAACACCTCCGTTGGTAAGCTCGTATCGCCAACCAAATTTCACTATTCATGGAATTCACTATTCACATGAATAGTAACCTCGCAGAAAAATTGACAAAATTCACAACCAGAAGCTCATGATACTAATTGTTGGGAAATAAACGAGTAATTTCCCTATAACCAGATTAGTGAGAATACGAAATAAAAGCAAAAAAATAATACCCGAAATTGATAACGTAGTTCGGCCAATTATGCCTACGTCTCCGGACTACTGTAGATCTTTTACTAAAGGGAGAAAATTTACAGGTGTTTACAAAAACATTTGAGAGAGAGCTAGAATGATTTGGGGATGATTTTGAAGCTAAATAGGTCAGGGTATTTATAGTTAAAGCTTAAGTATTAATCTTTGGAAATACCCTAAAGTGCAGGGACTAATTGAAATTCTCCCATGCACAAAAATCAACCAAAATGGCTGCCTAATTTTGAACAATTTAGCAGCCCATGTTTTCCACATTTAGCCACCCCATTTGCAATTTCAACAATGCCGACCATTATTGAATATTCAATAATCTCCCACTTGAAGATTGATTTTAATGTCTTCACACCTCGATTAGTACAACAACATTTCTGGCCTTATTACTCTAGCATGCCAACTAAAGTTGAACACAACTTCAGTTTGGCCGTAGTTGGTATAATTTCGTGTTTGATGTTGCCATTTCCGATATTCGCTTTGAGGGCCCTAATTTTACTTGGAGTCGAGGGACACTTAGACAACGTCTTGATAGGTACCTGGCCAATGATGTGTGGTTGGATGCCTTCCCAGAATCAGCCACTCTTCATCTAGAAAAACTTGGATTCGATCACCGGTTGATCCTCCTCCGAATTCGTCCTCGAGCCCTAAGGAATTCTTTGTCGCTGTTCCGCTTCGTTTTAGCATGTCAAAAGCACCTGGAGTTTCAAGATTTGGTTCGATCAAATTCGTCCACCACTGTTGATATCAATGAGAACATTGCACTGCTCCGACCAAAGCTCATTGAATGGAATAGAGATGTTTTTGGGGAAATTGATAAAAGAAAAAAGAACATGCTGGCTAGATTGAGAGGGATTAATCATGCTCTAGCTGTTCATGACTATGAGTTCCTGTCGAACCTGGAAATAAAATTAAATGATGAATTAGAAATGGTGCTTGAATATAAAGAAAGCTTGTGTTCTTAAAAATCCAGGTGTGATTGGTATTTATACGGAGATCAAAATACCAAGTTCTTTCGTGCATATGCGAAGTATCAAATGAGGATAAATACTGTATCTTATTTACGTTTAGATGAGGGGAATTGAGTTTCAAACTAGTAGGCACTTCGACAAGGGGCTGTAGCTTACTTTACAAACTATTTTCCAGTAATTATGCGAGGGAGAATACCTACACTGTTCATGGGAATTTCCCTCGGTTGGAAACTGAGTGTATACAAGTACTTTCGAAGGAAGTGTCAGAATAGGAAATCAAGACTGTTGCTTTTGATATGAATCCGACTAAGGCGTCGGGTGTTGATGGATTACAAGCGTTCTTCTACCAGCGAAACTGGGAGGTTGTTGGACCCTCTTTAATTCGTTTTGTCCAATACTACTTTGATCGTGGAGCGGTACAACTGAAATAAATCGCACTTTATTAGTTCTTATCCCGAAGATTTCGTCACCGAAAAATTTTGCAAGTTTTAGACCCATCAGTCTCTGTACTGTCCTGTACAAGATTGTTACGAAGGTGGTGGTTAACCGATTAATACCATTCCTACCATATTGGATATCATAAAGCCAAACAAGTTTTGTTTTGGGACGGAGTATTTCGGACAACATCAATATAGCCCAAGAAGTGGTACATTCGATGAAATGCAAGCAGGGAAAAATTGGATGGATGGCGATTAAAATTGACCTTGAAAATGCCTTTGACAGACTCGGGTGAAGTTTTATTGATTATACTCTTTCAGATGTGGGTATACCGATTGGACTCTGTAGAATGATAATGAATTGCGACACGACTCCCATAACTCAAATTTTATGGAATGGAAGCAAAACAGAAGAATTTACGCAGTCCAGAGGGATCCGCCAAGGGGACTCGTTATCTCCTAATTTATTCGTCCTCTACATGGAACGACTGTCACAAACTATACAACATAAGGTGGAAGTTGGAGATTGGAAGCCGATTAAGCTCGTCAGAGATGGTCCTCAACTCTCGCATCTATTTTTCGCAGATGATCTGATTTTATTTGCGGAGGCAACAACGGAACAGCTTAATGTTATCCAAAAGGTGCTTAAATATTTCTGTGAGAGCTCGGGTCATAAAGTCAATTTAGCCAAGACAAATATTTGTTTCTCTAAGAATGCAATCAAAAATATTAGAACGAGCATCAGCACCGGTTTCCAGTACACACTCGTTGATGATCTTAGGAAATATTTGGGGATACCATTCTTACACAGCTGTGCTACAAAAGCAACTTACCATTATATCGTTCAGCGGGTCCAAGATAGACTTTCCGAATGGAAGGCACGACATATTTCTCTAGCTGGACGAGTTATTCTAGCTAAATCGGTATTGTCAGCCTTACAAATGTATGCCAGGCAATCTTGCTACCTACCTAAAGGGACTTGTAACGACATTGAAAAAATTATCCGACGTTTCATTTGGTGTAGCTCGGTCGAAAAGCAGAAAACATATCTGGTGAAGTGGAAAGAGGTATGTAAACCACTGATGGAGGAAGGGTTAGGAATCAAACAATTGCAACATCAAAATGAAGCTTTTATTATGAAAGTTGCCTTTCTCCTCATTTATGACACAACTCAATTATGGGCTTGTGTGCTGAGCTCCAAATATAAGATTGATATTGTTCTAGAACATATTAATCGCACAGGTTGTTTGCATCTGTGGTCAGGATTGAATTTGGTTTGGGAAGAGGTACGCAAGGGTGTCTGTTGGAGACTTAGAAATGGCTCGGTTGTTGATTTTGGAATAATACATGGATTGAAGAACTCGCCCCTTTAAAGGAGTTTTACTCTGGCTCAATAGTTGGATATAATAACAAAATAAAGGTGCATGATATGGTTGATATTTACGGAAGCTGGGATTGGAATTATCTAAATGGGGTACTGCCCAAGGAGATTTTTCCTTACATTGCTGCTATCAAACCACCAGTGGACAATGGAGGATTTGATATCCCGATCTGGAATTGGGACAAACAAAAGCGTTTCACAGTTAAGAGCACTTATAAACAACGAGTAGGTCCTCTAATGGAGAATGAAAACGGTTTAGACTGGCACCAAATCATGAACTACCGTGGTTCTCTTAGTGTAAAGATGTGTCTATGGTTACTGGCTCCGAATAAGCTTCTATCAAATAATGAGCGTTATAGGGGACACGTGACGATGGTTAGCCATTGTGTTGTATGTGGTGTTATGGTTGAGTCGAACTTACACATTGTTCGGGACTGTGTGGCCGCTCGAAGTGTTTGAAATGGTTTAATTAAAACAAACTTTCTGGAAGAATTCTATAGTCTGTCGCTAGAAGATTGGATTGAAAAGATTTATCTCGACCTCAACACTTCCCTCTTAACGCCGCTGACTGGGACCTCTTATTTGGCTCGGTTATTTGGCGTTTATGGAACCGTCAAAATCGAATTTTATTTGATAAAATCATGTTTTTATAGACATCATTATAGTGCAAAGCAAGCAGATCCAATCAGAAGCACTAAATGACATCGCTAATCGCTCGATTTGTGAAGCTTGAAGAGAAAGCAATGTAAATCGGTCTCTCTCTTGGCAATGCCCCTGAAGGATGGTGTAAAATTAATTCGGATGGTGCTCGCTGCAACATAGATGGGTTTTCGACCTGCGGAGGTGTAATTCGAGACCATGAAGGAATATGGATCGTGGGATATTCCAAAATCATTGGAAAGTGTTCGATTATTGATGCAGAACTTTGGGGCATTTTTGAAGGATTATTGATTGCTTGGATTTGGGATTGAACTCCATCATTATGGAAACAGAGAGCAAGGAAGCTCTTATTGAAATTATAGGTAGATCGGGATCGAGGAATACATCTTCAATGACTCCCTTTATTACAGACTTGAGTAGTAGATGCTGGAGTTTGAAGTTCATCTTTGTATCTAGGGAGAGGAATAAGGTAGAGGATAATATGGCAAGACTAGCACGGTCACAACCGGCAGGATTATAGATTTTTCAAACAACCTCGATGGAAGCGTTCGTTCAAAATAAAATAGTCCAGGAGGATATGCGTGAAGCCCTAATACAAAATAGAGGCAACTAGCTCTTTTGCTTATTTCTTATTTCATTAAAAAAAAACCCTCATTTACTGATCATTTTTCTCCAATCAAAATCAAAACCTTCTCCATCAGAATTTTCAAAGTCCCTGCAGATTGACTCTTCTTCTGTTTACTACACTATTTAATTACTTCTTTATGAGATTAAGGATAATTATTTGATAGTACATAAGCTTGTCAATAGACTGATGAAATTTGATAATAGCTTCTTTTGGATGGTTTTTCTTTTATAAGAAGTCTCGCCCCCTATTTTTCACACAAAAAATAATCTTATTTCGCAGTTCCTTTCAGCTACAATATTATTTAGGTGGAGTTTCAATAGTTAAATAGCTCCCACCCTTCTTTCATTAACATCCATTTTCTTTGGTAAAAAGTCAACAATTGCACCACTTTTCTCCCAAAGATGTAAAAAGAGTGTAACATTTGTCGGTAGCACCAAAATTTCTGATTCATCAGCCAAAAGGCGCTCAAGAAACTACCTGCCTAGCCTTTGGAATGATGATGATCTTCAGTTGTTGACAAGCAAATATAAGGTATGCCAATCACTATTAGTGTTAGATTTGGCTTAAAATTAAGTTGGCAAGTCAGAAATTTCATCTTGGTTGGTGGCCAAACTTTGAACATGGGAATTTCATATTTGGTGGCTAACTTTTACACATTGGAAAATTCTTTGGTAGGTGGTCAACTTATTTTTCATGTTTAATCCCTAAAATATTATGTTATTTATAAGTTTAGTCCTTAAAACTCAACTATAAATAGGCCTAAGTATTTCATTAGACATCATCCCAAAAACAAGTTCTCTCTTCCTCTTGTATTCTTTATTCTCCCACTTTGGGAATTGTAAAGAGTTCCATTTGTTGTAATATTGACAATATAGTTAATTTATCATCCGGTGTGGTGCCCGAGGAGTAGACGATATTCTCATCGAACCTCGTAAAATTGGTGTGTTCTCTTCTTTATTGTTTTTTATTCGATTTTTCCATTGTGTTTCAATATCCAATAGCTTGACAGATTTATCCGCAGTGCAACCTTTGGTGGTTTTGATCTTGACATTTTAGGTCAATTTTGAAACTACGTTCGTGTGGGAAATAACCCGATTTTCCCAACAATTGGCATCAGAGCTTCGGTTGAGGTTATCTTGGTGGTTCCGTTGCTGAAAAGATACAGTTCGTGCTATTGAATATTTTTCGTTGGAATTAAAATACCAAAATACGGATCAGTTGAGACATCAAGCTCTTCATTCGGACCAGTGAGGAGGAGGATGTCAAATACAAATTTCTCAGTGGAGTTGTTCGATGGATCCGATCATTTTGGCATGTGGTAAGGCGAGGTGTTAGATGGTTTATTCCAACAAGGTCTAGACATCACCATTGAGGAAGAAAAACCCAAATATATGGAGGAGAAAGAATGGGGAACAATAAATTGTTTGGCGTGCAGCACGGTCCGATCTTGTCTTTCCAAGGAGCAGAAGTATGGCTACAAGAACGAGACTTCTGCAAGTAAGATGTGAAAAGCATTGGAGGAAAAATTCCTAAAGAAAAGTTCTCAGAATCGTCTCCACATGAAGAAAAGATTGTTCAAATTTGATTATCAACCAGGCACCAATATGAATGAACACATCACTGCGTTCAATGAGCTAGTGATAGACTTATTGGGTATGGATGAAACCTTTAAAGATGAAGATTTGGCCTTGATGTTGTTGTCATCTCTTCCAGAAAAATTTGAGCACCTTGAGACAACGTTACTTCATGGTAAGGATAATGTTACCCTTAAAGATATAACTGCTACTTTGTATAGTTATGAGCTCAATAAGAAAACCAAGAAGAAGAGAAAGTACAAAGCAGCGGAGGCCATTGTGGCAAGTGGTCGCTTGAAAAGTCAAAAGCCAAAGTGGAGAGGGAGATCAAAGTCGAAGTCCAGACTAGGAAAAGATGAATGTGCCTTTTGTCATGAGAAAGGCCATTGGAAGAAAGATTGTCCGAAGGTGAAGAAGAAAGGAAAAGCTGCTCCAGGTGCATGTGTTGCAGAGCATGATGCAAATAACTCTGACATATCATTGGTTACTTCATCAACAACATTCCATTCAGATGAATGGATATTAGATTCGGGTTGCACCTATCATATGTCCCCTAATCGGGAGTGGTTCTCCGATTTAGTAGAACTAAATGCAAGAGTTGTTTATATGGGAAATGTCAATTCCTGTAAAACTGTTGGGATAAGTTCAATTCGATTGAAGAATCAAGATGGATCAACCAGAGTTCTGACGGATGTCCGATACGTGCCCAGTTTGAAGAAAAATCTCATCTCGTTGGGAGCATTGGAATCCAAAGGCTCAATAGTAACTATGAAAGATGGAGTTTTAAAAGTCACATATGGCGCACTTGTGATGATGAAGGACATCAGGAAAAATAATTTGTATTACTATCAAGGTAGTACAATTATTGGACCAGTTGTAGTAGCTTCCGGAGGTGACGATTTGGACGCAACCCAGTTGTGGCATATGCGGTTGGGACATGCTGGAGAGAAATCCTTGCAAATTCTGGCAAAGAAATAATTGTTGAAAGGTGCAAAGACTTGCAAATTGAACTTTTGCGAGCATTGTGTTCTGGGAAAGCAGAAGAGAGTGAAGTTTGGCACCACTATACATAATACAAAAGGTATTGTGGATTATATTCACTCATATGTATGGGGTCCTTCAAAGACATCGTCTTTAGGAGGAAACCATTATTTTGTAACTTTTGTAGATGACTTTTCCAGAAGAGTTTGTGTTGAGTTAATCGATCGACGGAATCGGCCAAGAGGGGGGTGAATTGGCAATTAAAAATTTCGTGGAAGCTTTTGCAGAAAATTAAAAGTAATTGCACAGCGATTTACAGTGGTTCGACTTTCTCAAACAAAGTCTACGTCCACTACCTTAGCTATCCGCACTAAGGATTTTCCAACAAATTCACTAATTTGTTCTTTCTTTTGAGGCCAAAGAGATAACCTTACAAAATCCCTCAAGAGTATACCCCAACTCTTGAGAACACTCTTTTTCCCAAAGAGAATATTACAAATTTGCAAACTTACAAGAAAACCTCACAAGGTAAGATGTTTGCACAATTCTAGAACAAAGAAAAGAATACTCAAAGATAAATACAATTGAGTACAAAAGTGTTCTTGAAAGCAAATGAATATTGGATGAAAAATAGGCTTGAAATGCTCAAACTTGAGGTTTGATGCTTTCTCTTTGATTCTCTCTTGATTCTAGTTGCTTGATGTTTCTTATTGTTTCTTCTTGTTGATCAATGGCTTCAAAACTTGTTTAAATACTCCTTGAATCAATTCTGAACATTGGTGATAATTAGTGGAGTCAATAGATCCGTTTAAGTGTGAAAACAATTAATTTTTCTAGGTGGAGCATCTCATGCATCGATGCATGATCAAGGATGCATAGATGCATTCGTGTAAAATTCAAATATTTTGACCGTTGGAACACTTGATGCATTGGTGCACCAAGTGTGCATCGATGCATGAAATGTATTCGATGTTTGAAAAATAGCCTGGTGCATCGATGCATGGCTTGTGCATCGATGCATCAAATGCATTCGATGTTTTGAAAATATTCAGAGTGCATCGATGCATGGAGAGTGCATCGGTGCATGGAATGCATTTGATGTTCAATTAATTCATCGATGCATCGATGCATGGACTGGTGCATCGGTGCATGCCTTTGAATAATTGATTTAAGGCTTGTTTTTGATTCAAAATACTTTGTGAAAATTGTTTCAAAAATAGTTTAAGTACAAATCACAATTTTACACATTTAGTAAGGATTAAAATTGATCTTGAAAAACTTGGAGTAATAATTTGATATTCGGTTAATTGAATCGAATATAAATTTGTAAAATCATTTGTAAAATCTTAAAATTCATTTAACTTAATTTGTTATATCGAAATATCAAAAATGTTTTCAACAATCTCCCCCTTTTTGATATAACAAAACATTTGAGTAATTTTAAGATTTGTTTAAGAAATTATTTTTGAAATCGATTTTGAAAAACTTACTCCCCCTTACTATAGCACATCTTAAATTTTCTCCCCCTTTTTGTTAAATCAAAAAGACTCTATAAAAACGTTTTAAACAAGAATTTTGAAAAATATTAGCCAATTGATTTATTAATAATAGGCTGCTAAGATCACAATCAAAAGAGAGATTAGCCATTAGTTTTCATAAACAATATTCATAATAAAATGTGAAATGGCATAATTTGGTCATAAATTTCTAATGATGCAAAATTAATAAACAGAAAGCGTTAAAATGTCAAACCAAATATAAGTTCAAGCATCCTCAAACAAACATCCAACAACTAAGAAAATCCAAGTTTTAAGAACAAGAAAGCATGGCAAGTAAGTCTACTCCATCGGAGGATCGGGAGGAGGAGGATAATGAGCTCGAACTTCAAGAGTCAGAGCATCCATACGATCATGCATCTCCCTCTGAAACTCAGAAATCGTAGACTCAATGGAGGCAAAACGTAGATCAAACGACTCTAGAAAAGATCGGAAATAAGGTGGCGTTTGATCATCTTGCCGAGCTGGTACTTCCTCGTCAATATCTCTCATAAGCCTTTGAAGCTCTGGATCATCATCAGCGTCAGGAGCTAGAGGAGGAGGAGGAGCACGAGAAGAACTAGGAACAGCTCGTGAAGAACTAGCTCCCGGGGTTTACTTACCGGGTCGAAAAGACCATAGTCCGGTGTTCTCATCCAATTTCCAATCCGATTTCTTTAAGGATGTGATATTGATTGGGTTTTGGAGCGGGATAGGATTGTCAAGGGAGACATCTAGGCCGAGTTTGATAAACAAATTGCTTAGTAGACAACCATAAGGTAGGGTTTCTACATGCTTTGAGGGAATGATGTTTATGATATCGACAAGCGCGCTAAAGACAATATGTGGAAAATTGATTTTCTTTTTGTTCTTTATACAGTGCATCCACCATAAGTCTGTAGTACGTAGTGTGGAGTATCGACCTGCGGATGGTCTAAACCACCAAGAGATCATTAAGTGAAGAAATCGATCGTGGTGAGACCTAAAGGTACTGACACTAGCATTAGGGAGATATGGATATTCCACATCTTCCTTCTCATTAAATAAACCCTCGTCATCTAAACCAAAATGAGATGCGATAGATTCAGAAGTAATAGTGATATATTGTCCTAAAAGATAGGATCTAATCACTATAGTACCGCACTGAGTTGTGTTCTGAATACAAACCGCATTGGAATAAAAGATGCGGACAAGTTGGTGAAAGACGATAGGTTGAAGAGAAAAGAGTTTATCAAACTTCCATCGGCGAAGAATTGAGAGGTATTCAAATTCAAGTTTTATCATAGCTTGTAGAGAAGGAATACGCTCTTCCCTAATACGATAGGATTGGAAGGAGTTCATGTACCTAGAGTACAATTCATCCCTACGGTTTTCAGGCATGTTAAAACAAGTACTAATGAGGGATGAAGGAATATTGGATGGATTTTGAGGTCTAGGAGCGAGAGGACGGTTTTGGTGAGACCGACTCGAGAATGACCTAGGGCGTTTGGGATTAGACATGGTTAGGGAAATCGGAAAAGAAATATCACCTGCAATTTTAAAACACATGTATGCACAACAATTAATCCCAAAACTCAAATGAGTCCTCAATAATTCAAGGTTCTCTAACAAAGTCCTAATGGGCAAAGTTTTGAAAACTATTTAAAATTAATGTCATAATACGCATAGTTTTCATGAAAACAACGCAATTGAATCAGTAATTTTCGATTTTTTTTTTAAATTCGAAATTTCAAAAACAATTTTGAAAGATTATGCGTTTTTGATGAAATTCATTGTAGAAACTAGTTTAGAATCATCA
Organism: Hibiscus syriacus; assembly: GCF_006381635.1. Lineage (NCBI taxonomy): Eukaryota > Viridiplantae > Streptophyta > Magnoliopsida > Malvales > Malvaceae > Hibiscus > Hibiscus syriacus. The sequence continues at coordinate 1,990,022 of NW_024062775.1, read as the reverse complement.
TATAGCCAATGCCCGATAATTATTTCAAACTAGTCCTAAGTTCAAAATTTAATGAAATAGAGTTTTTGTGAAAATACCTTGAAAAATTCGGATTGAGGGGAATGAGGAGATGTTTTGCACGATTTAATGAGTGTAGCAGGTTTGTAGGATGAAAATCTTGAAGAATCCGATGTTTTCCCGAAGATTATGAGCAAAAATAGAGATTTTGGAGAGAGAGTGGTCGAATAGCCGTATGTTTTAGTGTTTAGGGTTTGAGAAAAATGAAGAAGATGAGGATTTTAAACCTAAAACCCGACGGATGCATCGGTGCATGGTATTATGCATCGATGCATATTCAAAGGGATGCATCGATGCATTGTTAAATGCATCGGTGCATAAAGCACAAAAATGTCAAAAATCCGTTTTAAACACTTAAAATGCTAAATAAATAGGCTCTAGTGGTGTTGGCAACTCATATATCAAAAATTAATTATGTTCAATCAATTAAATTAATCTTTAAACATTATTTGAACATAAAATTAATTTTCACTAAGAATCATAAACTCCCCCTAACTAATAGCAAGAATGCAATCAAAAATTATTATTATAAGCATTTTTCAGTATTTATTAAAAGTGCTAAATTATTTTAAACATTAAGTGAAGATAGGTCAGTTAAACCTAATTCTCTTCTAAGTGTCCAAAACCTGTCCTTGTCTAAGGGTTTTGTAAAGATATCCGCTAATTGATGCAAAGTATCAACATATTCTAGAACTACATCTTCCTTAGTGACATGGTCTCTAATGAAGTGATGTCTTATTTCAATGTGCTTAGTTCTAGAATGTTGGATGGGATTTTTAGTGAGACAAATAGCACTAGTATTGTCACACTTGATAGGAATGGTACCTACTTCAATTCCATAATCAAAAAGTTGTTGTTTCATCCATAAAAATTGTGCACAACAACTACCGGCTGAAATGTATTCCGCTTCAGTGGTAGATAATGCAACACAATTTTGTTTCTTTGAAAACCAAGAAATCAGCATATTTCCAAGGAATTGGCAAGTACCGGAGGTGCTTTTCCTATCTAATTTACATCCTCCATAATCCGCATCAGAAAAGGCATGCAAGCTAAAGCTAGAGTCTCTAGGATACCAAAGTCCTAAACTAGGAGTGTCCTTAAGGTATCTAAAGATTCTCTTAACAGCTAGTAAATGTGATTCCTTAGGACATGATTGAAACCTAGCACACAAGCAAACACTAAACATAATATCCGGTCTACTTGCGGTTAGATAAGCAATGAGCCAATCATGGATCTATATAATTTAACATCCACACATTTACCTCCTTCATCTAAGTCAAGCTTTGTAGAAGAGCTCATTGGAGTGTCATGAGGTTTCCCATTTTCCAGTCCAAACTTCTTGAGCATATCTTTGACGTACTTAGCTTGATTAATGAAGATGCCATCTTTTCTTTGCTTGATTTGGAGTCCCAAGAAAAATGAGAGCTCCCCCATCATGCTCATCTCAAACTCACTTTGCATTAGCTTAGAAAATTCTTGGCAAAGAACATCATTAGTAGAACCAAATATTATATCATCAACATAAATTTGAACTACTAATAAATCTTTACCTTTATGCTTTAAAAACAATGTAGTTTCAACCTTTCCTTTTGAAAAACCTTTTTCAATTAAAAAATTTGACAATCTTTCATACCAAGCTCTAGGAGCTTGTTTTAAACCATAAAGAGCTTTTGTCAATTTAAGAACATGATCTGGAAATTTTGAATCTTCAAAACCTGGAGGTTGTTCCACATACACTTCTTCTTTTATAAAACCATTTAAAATGCACTTTTAACATCCATTTGATATAATTTAAATTCATGAAAACATGCAAATGCTAATAGCATTCTAATTGCTTCCATTCTAGCTACGGGAGCGTATGTTTCATCATAGTCTATGCCCTCTTCTTGAGTATACCCTTGAGCAACAAGTCTAGCCTTGTTTCTCACTATATTACCACTCTCATCAAGCTTATTCCTAAATACCCATCTAGTACCTACAGTAGATTTATTACTAGGCCTTTCAACTAATGTTCATACTCTACTTCTCTCAAATTGATTTAACTCTTCTTGCATAGCCATAATCCAATGTTCATCATTTAATGCTTCTTTAATATTCTTAGGCTCTATGCATGAGATAAATGCAACATAATTACAAATATTTCTAAGAGAAGATCGAGTTGTTACCCCTTTTGATGGATCACCATAATTTCACCATCCTTGACATAGTTGTACTCTCTTGGATAAGATACTTCCCTTTCTTCAATGGTTGGATTCTCAAGGATCATGAGTTCCTCATTTTTCGTTTCTTCCTTGATGATGGTTCTCCAAGTTCATGTCTAACGTCATTTGTATTTATAACACTACATCATCATTCACACAAGAATCTTCCTCGGAAGGGGATTATCATCGAAAACAACATGTATAGACTCTTCTACAACTAAAGTTCTTTTATTAAATACACGATAGGCTTTAGAATTTAAGGATAACCCAGAAAAATTCCTTCATCACTTTTAGCATCAAATTTGCCAAGGTTTCTTTACGTTGTTTAAAATAAAACATTTACATCCAAAAGGATGAACATAACTAATGTTAGGCTTTTTATTTTTGAAAATTTCATATGGAGTTTTCTTTAAAATTGGCCTAATCATTATTCGATTTACAATATAACAAGCGGTATTTGTGGCTTCCGGCCAAAAATATTTTGGCAAATTATTTTCAAAGCTGGTTCTAGCCATTTCTTCTAAAGTTCGATTTTTCCTCTCAACAACTCCATTTGTTGAGGGGTTCTAGGTGCTGAAAAATTATGACTAATACCATTAGAATTACAAAATTCAATAAATCCAAGATTTTCAATTCAGTGCCATGATCACTCCTAACACTAGTTATAGAGTAACCTTTTCATTTTGGATTATTTTTGAAATGTGATGAACTGTTCTAATGCTTCATCTTTAGTACATAAAAATAGAACTCAAGTATATCTAGAATAGTCATCTACCAGACAATGCATATGTTTTCCACCCAAGCTAGTAGTCCTAGTTGGCCCAAAAAGATCTACATGGATCATTGTAATACTCTTAGTTGATACGTCATTAATGGATTAAAAGAAACCGCTTTTGTTTTCCTTTAGCACAAGCATCACATTTTTCATTATCAAATTTACTAGCATGTCCTAGTCTCCTATGCCATAACCAACTATCATTTCATCTTTAGCAACTAGGCATAAATTAGTCATATCAATAGAGTCTAATGCACCATGTAAATGTTTCCTATTTTATGACCAAAAGCATAATCCGATTAGATGCAATGTCAATGACTTACAACCATTAATTCAAACAAGACATTGAATCCCTTATCGCATAATTGACTAATACTCAAGAGATTATGCTTTAATCCATTCATATATAAAACATTATGCAATGTTGATTATCAAAATTAAGAGCATATGCATAAAGTTTTACAAATATGTTATGCATTAAAGATTGATATCGATTTAGAGAGATATCATTAAAACTTTGAAATTACTGCATAAACATTAGAACAAATTTAAGGTCAAAAATCAAATTGTTTGAAAATTGATATCAATGGTTTAAAATGAATATCAATTACGTTAAAATTTTGACCAAGTTTTATTATGATGAACTAAAATTCTAAAAAAAATAAATATAACTTTAAAATGTTCATCATAACCATATTTTCAACATATATGAGAATAAAACAATTATGCAAAATCAAAAATTATTCAACATTTAAAACCTCATGTATGCACAAACTAAATGAGCAACCAAATAAAATAATAACATTAAGTTTAGAGGTTACCCATTCCTTTTTCATGTGTGGCTAGAGCATCTTGAATATCATCATCTTCATCACCATTGCTCCCACACATCTACAAGAGACATTTAAGTGTATTTTGGTATCCAAATTGCTTGGATCCTTGAACAGTTTCAATGCCTCTTGTTCCTTTTGGAACCCATACTTGTCTAATTTTAAATCATTTTCCTTTCTTTAAAGGACAAGTATGTTCCTTATGACCATGATAATGACAATGTGAGCATATTGTCATTATTGAACTAGATGAATTATTTAAATGATCTCTTTTTTTCTTTGTTAAACATTCAAGCTTAACTTCTAAATCGAAAATTTCCTTTTCCATACTTTCAAATTTTATCTTTGAAAGCTCTAAATTCTTCTTTGAAATTTCATTTTGTTTTTCAAAATCCATTTTAGTTTCTAGAAGAAGTTTGTTTAATTTGAAAATTTCTTTTTCAAAGTTTTCCGATTTTATTTTTGAAAGCTCTAACTCCTTTTTCAACATTTCATTTTTATTTTCCAAGTCCTTTTTAGCTTTCAAAATAAGATCATTTTTAGTAATAAACATCATAAGCATCTTGTAACTCACTAAAAGATTTGAATTTAATATATTTGAGTTAGAAGATACATTTGGCTCTGTGAGAGCTAATAGAGACATCACTTTTATTGGTTCTTCTTTTTCCTTGTCTCCATATATCTCCTCAAGCTTATCCCACATTTCCTTGGCACTTGAACAAGAAGAAACTCCTTTATATACATTAGGATCAATTGCACAACACAACATTGCATAGCCTTGTGTTTTGTTGAGCTTCCTTCCGTTCTTGATTACTCCACTTCTTTACCTTCTTCGTAGGAAAAGAATATCCGTTCTCGATTATCATCCAAGCTTCCATATCATGTGCTTGAATAAACATCATCATGAACCTCTTCCAACGACGATAATTTGTTCCATTGAAGTGTGGAGGCACGCCAATTGGTCTGGATTCTTCCATGGAGAATGAACCGGAAGTGGACGCCATATTTATCGATTTAACTCTTCCCGGATCTACTTAAGAGTTGATTAAACCTTCAAATGAGTTAGGCTCTGATACCAATTGTTTAAAAATTTCGTGGAAGCTTTTGCAGAAAATTAAAAGTAATTGCACAGCGATTTACAGTGGTTCGACTTTCTCAAACAAGTCTACGTCCACTACCTTAGCTATCCACACTAAGGATTTTCCAACAATTCACTAATTTGTTCTTTCTTTGAGGCCAAAGAGATAACCTTACAAAATACCTCAAGAGTATACCCCAACTCTTGAGAACACTCTTTTTCCCAAGAGAAGATTACAAATTTGCAAACTTACAAGAACCTCACAAGGTAAGATGTTTGCACAATTCTAGAACAAAGAAAAGAACACTCAAAGATAATACAATTGAGTACAAAAGTGTTCTTGAAAGCAAATGAATATTGGATGAAAAATAGCTTGAAATGCTCAAACTTGAGGTTTGATGCTTCTCTTTGATTCTCTCTTGATTCTAGTTGCTTGATGTTTCTTATTGTTTCTTCTTGTTGATCAATGGCTTCAAAACTTGTTTAAATACTCCTTGAATCAATTCTGAACGTTGGTGATAATTAGTGGAGTCAATAGAGCCGTTTAAGTGTGAAAACAATTAATTTTTCTAGGTGGAGCGTCTCTCATCGATGCATCAAGGATGCATCAGTGCATTCGTGTAAAATTCAAATATTTTGACCGTTGGAACACTTGATGCATCGGTGCACCAAGTGTTCATCAATGCATGAAATGCATTCGATGTTTGAAAAATAGCCTGGTGCATCGATGCATGGCTTGTGCATCGATGCATCAAATGCATTCGATGTTTTGAAAATATTCAGAGTGCATCGGTGCATGGAATGCATTCGATGTTCAATTAATTCATCGATGCATCGATGCATGGACTGATGCATCGGTGCATGCCTTTGAATAATTGATTAAGGCTTGTTTTTGGTTCAAAATCTTTGTGAAAATGTTTCAAAAATAGTTTAAGTACAAATCACAATTTTACACATTTAGTAAGGATTAAAATTGATCTTGAAAAACTTGGAGCAATAATTTGATATTCAGTTAATTGAATCGAATATAAATTTGTAAAATCTTAAAATTCATTTAACTTAATTTGCTATATCGAAATATCAAAAATGTTTTCAACAGTTTGGGTGTATCTGATGAAGTCTAAAGATGAAGTGCTTTGAATTTTCCTAAAATGGAAAAATATGATTGAGAACCAGACTGGTAGAAAGATCAAACGTCTTAGGACGGACAATGGAGGGGAATATAAAAGTGACCTATTCTTTGATGTTTGCCATGAGTATGGTATTGTTCGACACTTCACTATTAGAAATACACCACAACAGAATGGGGTGGCAGAGAGTATGAATCGAATATTATTGGAGAAAGTTCGATGTATGTTGTCTAATGCTGGGGTTAGGCAAGGCATTTTGGGCTGAGGCTGTGACATATGCTGGCCATCTCATCAATCGTTTGCCGTCATCAACGATATGAGGAAAAATACCATTGGAGGTATGGTCTGGAAAACCTGCTACTGATTATGATTCCTTACATATATTTGGATCCACTGCCTATTATCATGTGAAGGAATTCAAACTTGATCCGAGATCAAAGAAGGCTCTCTTTATGGGAATAACTCATGGAGTGAAGGGATTCCGCATTTGGTTTTAGACACCAAGAAGATAATTTGTAGCAGAGATGTTACATTTGATGAATCTGCCCTAGTAAAGAAGGTAACAAATGAAGCTGTCCAGACAAGTAGTACTCCGCAGCAGGTGGAGCATACTCCAAAACAGGTGGAGTTTCAGTAGACGATGATCCCAGAAGTTGATGCAATTGATTCTTCAACTCCAATAGAAGAATCAGGAGATGAAGAAGTTCAAACCCAAGAACCATTAGAGACATCAAAACCACTTGCAGTTATAAGGCCAATGAGAGAAATTCGTAGACCTTCTCGATTTGTTGATATGGTGGCCTATGCTCTTCCAGTTGTTGATGATGATATCCCTATCACTTACCAAAAAGCAATAAAAAGCTTGGAAAGTGATAAGTGGAAAAGTGCCATGGATGAAGAAATGCAATCTCTCCAAAAGGACAACACTTGGAAACTGGCTCAATTACCGAAAGGTAAAAGAGCAATTGGATACAAGTGGGTATTTTCAAAGAAAGATGGATCTCATAGCAAGAAAGATGTTCGCTACAAGGCACGGTTGGTAGCTAAAGGCTACGCTCAAAAGGAGGGAATTGACTATAATGAAGTATTTTCCCCAGTTGTGAAGCATTCCTCCATTAGAATATTGTTGGCCTTGGTAGCACAGTTGAATTTGGAGCTAGCTCAACTTGATGTAAAGACGGCTTTCTTGCACGGTGATTTAGAAGATGAGATCTATATGACTCAACCAGAATGATACAAAGATGGTGGTTGTGAGAAATGGGTTTGTAAGCTGAACAAATCGCTATATGGATTGAAGCAATCTCTGAGGCAGTGGTACAAGCGATTTGATAGCTTTATGAGGAGGCAAAAATACACTAGAAAGCAAATATGATCAATGTGTGTATTTGCAAAAGCTCAAAGATAGATCTTTCATTTATCTTCTCTTGTACGTTGACGATATGTTGATCGCTTCGAAGAGTCAAATAGAGATAAACAAATTAAAGGCTCAGTTGAATCAAGAGTTTGAGATGAAAGATCTAGGTGAGGCCAAGAAGATTCTTGGTATGGAGATAAGCAGAGATAGACAGAGAGGGAAGCTTTGTTTAACACAGAAGCAGTATCTGAGAAATGTATTACAATGTTTTGGCATGAATGAAAATACCAAACATGTACGTATCTCACTGGCTTCTCATTTGAAACTTAGTTATCAATTATCTCCAAAAACTAACGAAGAACGAGAGTATATGGCAAAAGTTCCATATGCTAATGCAGTTGGGAGCTTGATGTATGCAATGGTGTGTACGCGTCCTGATATTTCACAAGCAGTTGGAGTTGTGAGCAGGTATATGCATGATCTTGGAGAAGGACATTGACAAGCTGTGAAATAGATTCTACGGTGTCTCCAACAAACCGTGGATGTTGGTTTAGTTTTTGAACAGGATGAAGCACTTGGTCAGTGTGTGGTTGGATATGCTGATTCCCGATTATGCTGGTGATTTGGATAAGCGTCGATCAACTATTGGGTATTTGTTTACTCTTGCTAAAGCCCCAATAAGTTGGAAGTCTACATTACAATCTACGGTGGCCTTGTCTACTACAGAGGCAGAATACATGGTAGTTTCAGAGGCTGTAAAGGAAGCAATTTGGCTTAACGGGTTGATGGAAGACTTGAGAGTTGTTCAAAGTCACATTAGTCTCTATTGTGACAGTCAGAGCTCTATTCACTTAGCAAAAAATCAAGTCTACCATTCAAGGACTAAGCATATCGACGTGAGATATCACTTTGTGCGAGAGATCTTTGAAGAAGGAAAGATTCTACTTCAGATGCGACATCAGAAAATCCTGCAGATATGATTACCAAGGTGGTAACAGTAATCAAGTTCAATAATTGTTTGAACTTGATTAACATCCTGAAAGTATGAACACCTTCGGGTGTGTGGCGCTTGTGAACACAATTAGAGGCACTACAAATTTGGGGAGTTGAAGAAGTTGAGTAGGCTTGGTAATTTCAAGCCAAGGTGGAGATTTGTTAGATTTGGCTTGAAATTAAGTTGGCAAGTTGGAAATTTCATCTTGGTTGGTGGCCAAACTTTGAACATGAGAATTTCATATTTGGTGGCTAACTTTTACACATTGGAAAATTCTTTGGTAGGTGACCAACTTATTTTTCATGTTTAATCTCTAAAATATTAGGTTATTTATAAGTTTAGTCCTTAAAACTCAACTATAAATAGGCTTAAGTATTTCATTAGAAATCATCCCAAAAACAAGTTCTCTCTTCCTCTTGTATTCTTCATTCTCCCACTTTGGGAATTCTAAAAGAATTCCATTTGTTGTAATATTGGCAATATAGTGAAGTTATCATCTAGTGTGGTACCCGAGGAGTAGACGATATTCTCGTCGAACGTCGTAAAATTGGTGTGTTCTCTCCTTTATTGTTTTTTATTCGGTTTTTCCATTGTGTTTCAATATCCAATAGTTTGACAGATTTATCCGCTGTGCAACCTTTGGTGGTTTTGATCTTGACATTTTAGGTCAATTTTAAAACTACGTTTGTGTGGGAAATAACCCGATTTTCCCAACAGTTAGTAGCTTAGTAAATTTTGTCACTGATTAAACTATTCAATTTTCAGGGAGATGAGTATGTAATGCAAGTAGAAGAGCCGAAAGGAAAAGCGAAGATGATGCTAAACTATGTGGAAGGTGATGAGACATTGCATCAACTCGAGATGATCGACAACCTGCTCAGGCTTGGAGTGGCTTATCATTTTCATGCTGAGATTCACAACATTTTAGGGAATATCTACAAGAACAGCGACAACAATCATATGAAAAAAGATAATTTATATGCAACTTCTTTGAAATTTAGGCTCCTCAGGGAACATGGATATCATTCTTCTCCCTTACTAATTAATGATTTTTGTAATTTAGAGTGAAAATATAAATGAAATTCTTGTCTGGGGCGTTTGTGATAACTGGTTTTGGTCGACTGCAGAAGTTTTTGACAGTTTTAGGGACAAGACAGGCAATTTTTGACAGTTTTAGGGACAAGACAGGCAATTTCAGGGCATCTCTATGTAATGATATCAAGGCAATGCTGAGCTTGTATGAAGCTTCATACCACAGTTTCGAAGGAGAAGGCATCATGGAGGAAGCTTGGCATTCCACGTCTAAACATGTCAATAAGGTTGATTGTGTCGATCCGATTCTGGCCTTACAAGTCAGCCATGCCCTGGAGCTTCCGCTACGCTGGAGAATGCCAAGGTTGGAAGCAAGTTGGTACATGGATATATATGAAGGAAGAGCCAACTTCAACCCACTGCATTAAACCTAGCGAAGTTGGACTTCAACGTTTCACAAGGCCTGCACCAAGAAGAACTCAAAGATTTGTCAAGGTACACCACCTATAGACCAGGACATATCAACTTAACAAGATGCCTTTTAAAACATCAAGCTAATTTAGTTTTCATGTCCTTCAACTGGCCCGCAAATCAAGCTGGTGGAATCACACTGGTCTTGGGGAGAAGTTGAGCTTTACCTGGAATAGATTGGTAAAATCCTTCTTGTGGGCAGTGGGGATGGCTTTCGAGCCTCGGTTTGGAAGCTTTCGGAAAGTTGTTACAAAGGCCATTGCACTTATCACGGTCATAGATGATGTTTACGACGTCTACGGTACAGTGAATGAACTCGAGCTATTCACCGATGCCATCGGGGAGGTTGGTAGAAATTTATTCTGGCATCTCTACCATTGACCTTTGGAGAGGATTTAATGACTTGTTTCTCCTATTTACATGATTCAGGTGGGACATTAAGGCAATGAAAAAACATCCAGAATATATGAAGATCTGCTTCCTTGTACTTTACAACACAGTTAATGAGATGGCTTTTGACATTATCAAGAAGCAAGGTCATGATGTTGTGTTGAATCTTAAAAATGCAGTAATGTTATCTTCTCCACGATAAATTTCATACAATTTAAAGAAAATCCATAAATTTTCATAAATAAGAACGCTTCTGCTCTGCTTATGGCTTCAGTGGGTTGATTTACTGAGAGCCTACTTGTTGGAGGCAAGATGGTACCAAAGTGGATACACACCAAGTTTTGAAGAGTACATGAACCAAAAGGAATTAGAAGGAATTAGAATTCCTGTAGTGACACTTAATTCAAGTCTATTTGTAACAAATCAAATAAACCAGAAGGAATTAGAATTCCTTGAAAGCTACCCTGAGTTATTATATTGGTCATCGGTGATTTTTCACTTCAAGATGATTAAGGAACGTCATCGGTAAGATCCCTGTTTTTAGACAGACGAGCTTTGAATTCTATGGACTGATCACATTTCACTTGTAATTCAGGAGGAACTAAAGAGAGGTGATGTTGCCAAATCTATCCAATGTTACATGCATGAACATGGAGTCTCGGACGAGGGTGCACGTCAACATATTAAGAATCTAATGAGAGAGGCATGGAAGAAGATAAATGTGCAACGAGGTGCTGCTTGCCAGTTATCCAACACTGTCACGGGAACCATGGTGTATCTGGTGAGGAGTGCCCATTGTTTTTATCAACATGGAGATGGACATGGTTATCAAAACCACGAGACCAAACCTCACGCCATGTCGTTGCTTTTTGATCCTATACCTATGTAGAATTGATTTTGACCAACTGTTCGGAGAGAATATGACATAGTCAAAATGTCCTATTTTGAGTGTTGTCCTCTGTTCTAAAAAAGCTTTCTTTGAATGAATGATGCTTTCCCTTCAAATCAAAGAGCGTTAGATTTACAAAAGGTTTAACCAATTCTCAAGCAAACCCTTTCCTTTAAGAAGGGAATCCATTAAAATCCCTTGATTTCAATGCAAGTCACTTCTTTATTCCGTCAAACACTATATCTTAATGTTTCCAGTTTGAGTTCAATTCCCAAGTCATATTCTTTTCCCCCATCAAACACGAACCTTCCTTTACCTCAAGACCATGCCTCTCGAGACAAGCAAGCCTGATGGCCAGTCCACCGGTGAAGGTGATAAACACAGATACTTGAACAAAGAAATCAAAGACATGGTGTCTTCCATAACTCGCCGCCTTGAAGGTGGTGGCGCTGATGATGATGGTGCCGGAATTATCAAACTCGCCGGGACCAATGTCGGGGCCACAATGAGAAGCGAGATGGACGAGGAATCCGATCACCGGTATGGGATTTCGGTTGGAGATGAGGGTGATGCACCGAGTACATATGTGAACAGCAATTTCCAAGCAGTTAACAATTCAATCATGTTGGGCAGCAGCTATAATGCGAATGATCCAGGCGTCCATTTGGATATCTCAGATGTCGTCGAACACCAAGGCAAGAAGGCAGCAGATAAGCCCAGAAGGAGGGGAAAGGAAAAGAGAGCGCAGATCTGAACATTCCAATCAAGTTTATTCTGAATATTTTCTTAGTCAATATAGTAGCATAAAATAAATCTGTGTTGCTTTACTATACTCGAGACTACGTTTGCATGAGAGCATGTAAAAGGTGAAGCCTTAGTTTGATAATGGCGTGTTTATTTTAGTATTGTTTCAATAAATTAGTTTGGCAAATCTCACTAATCATAAGGTTAATTTACATTCTAGATCAGTCGTATAATCTTTTGATTTAATTAAAGGGTAAACTACTCCAATGGTCACTAATGTTTGGGTAAGTTTTCGTTTTCACTACTGATGTTTCAAAAGTCACAAATCGATCACTACCGTTATCGTTTGTTACAAATTGGTCACTCGCCGTTAACAAGCGTGACGGAAAACACACGTGGACGGTTAACAGCCATTAACAGGCTTATCTGGATGGTATAATTACACAAATAATCCCTGTTATTTATGTATTCTTTCAATTTAATCCTAGTTTTAATAAATTAAAATATATTCTTATACAAAATAATTAATGTGATTTTAATTCAAGTAGAAGCAACAAAATTTCTAATCCTTTCTCCATTATCTATATTTCTGTTTGATGTTCTTTTCCTTCATCAGCTTCACCCTATTTAATGGCTTCTGCAGTTAAACCCATCTTCGTCTTCCTTCTATTCATTTCATTCCATTTCTCAGCATTCTCATCGAAACCCAAGGACCCAACGCCATCGACTTGGCCTCTTCAATTCCACTCCGTTCTCTTCATGAACAACAGCGGCACTCTCCAGAAAGTTGATCTCTGGTACGACTAACCTAATGGTCACAATTTCAACATTATCCAGAACCATCTCGGTAAGCTCACTTACGACCTGGAATGGGACAACGACACTTCCTTTATCTACACCAAAAAAGAATGCAGAGTTTTGCACTTCGATGTCGGTGTTCTCCGCCCGAATTGGCTCGATAAAGCTAATTACTTAGGCCAACAACATAAAGATGGGTTCCTTTGCAATGTGTGGGAGAAAGTCGACTTCATTTGGTACTATGAAGATGTCATCACTAAGCGACCTGTTTACTGGGCATTTTACACTGGTATTAGTTCAACGACTTCCCTTGATTCTATTTAAATTGTTTTTTTAAAGCGTATTTTTAAACAATTTAAAGTTCATTCATTTGATTGTTTGTGAGAAACATTGAAAACTTTTATGGAGAGTGCAGGGTACACTGCTCATGTAATGACATTTGAAGTGGGAGTTGTTCTTGAGGATTCTGAATGGCAGGCTCCTGTTTACTGTTTCAAGGAAGATGAAGAAAAGAGGAAACAAGCTGTGATTGGATCTTTGGGAATGATCAGTCGTCTCCTTGTGAAGCTGATGAGAGGGGTTTCCAGTGCCTCCATGGCGCTATGATTATTGTTTTTTCATACTAGGAATAAATTTTCTGGGATTTCTACGTTTTCTTTGCCCTCGATTGATCCTTGGTTGTTTCCTCAGTTTGATTAACAAATGTTTTCTTTTTCTTGTTGAAATTTATGAGTGTAAATTAACCTAAACTTCAATGAATTTTTTGCTAATTAAGTTAAATAAACGATAATGAACAAAATTTATAAGAATTAAAAATAAATATATTTTAATTTATTAAAACTAGGATCAAATTGAAAGAATATATAAATAATATGGACTATTTGTGTAATTATACAATCCAGGTATGACTGTTAACTTTCCACGTGTGTTTTCGTCACGTTTGTTAACGGCGAGTGACCAATTTATAACAAACGATAACGGTAATGACTGATTTGTGACTTTTAAAACATCAGTAGTGAACAAAAATTTACTCAAACATTAGTGACCATTGGAGTAGTTTACCCTTAATTAAATTACATCATCAACTTTTATTATTAATAAAATAAATTATTTATACTAACACAAATACAATTAAATAATTCTAACAAAAAAAAAATTGATATTTTTTCTTAAGATATCTTGTACATATCATCGTCAAATAACATTGAATGGAATTTTTTTTTTTTGGATTTATACAAAATTTAGATTTTTTCCCCTTGAATTTATTTAAAATAAATGTTTGAGAAGACTATAATAAAACATTTTTCAAACTATCAATTAAACATATTTAATGATGATACGTGAAAATATGTTAAGTAAAAGTGTTAGTTTTGAGAATTATTTAATTGTGTTAGTATCGTTGACTTAATTTATTAATAATAAAGGTTGAATGATGCACTTTGATTAAATTAAGGGTTAACTACATGAAAAATCACTTATTTTTGTTTTATCCATTTTGGTCACTGATTTCAAAAAACATAAGATATGATCACTTTCGTTTTTATTTAATTAAGGCGTGGTCATCACGGGTTAACTGCGGTTAACAATTAACACGATGTGTGGTGTGATAGTTAGTATATTCACACATTTAGTCCCTGTTATTTATATATTCTCTCAATTTAGTCACACTTTTAAACAAATTTTAACATAAAATATATATTTTTAAATGAAAATAAAAAATATTTTTAAGTAAAATATTCTCGCAATTTGTTTTCCTTTGTTTTCTTTCAACCAAAAGGTGACACATGTTACTCTTTGATTGGTGAAAATAAATATATTACATTAAAATAAAGTTAATCCTTTAATAGAACGGTGACACTTGGCTTTAGGGGTGATCAAAATTTAACTCGACTCAAAGAACCAATTTTTTCGACTCGAATCTTGAAAACTTAACTCAAATTAACTTCGAGTTGTAATTTCATAAAATCGACTAAAAAAATCAAGTTCAAACCGAGTTATAATACACAACTCAAATAACTCAAAAATTTTAGTATTAGTAGATTGATTTTTCAAGTTTGAGTTGAGTCCCTCGACTCTGTATCATAAATGTATATCACATATGAAAAAAATATGAAGAAATACACATGTATTGTATATGGTTATTAAAGGTCATTTAAATTGGAATCAGATAATATCATAATAATATCAATATTTATAATTAAATTTAAACAAAAACTCAAGAATTTGACTCGACTTCACTCTAAAAAATTTCAAGTCAAGTTTGAGTTGTAAAATAGGACTCGTTAACTCAAATAACTTGCATTTTTTACTCTACTCGACTTGATCAAATGTTGACATCTATGTGGCATGACATGTGGCATCATTCGATTGGATGATTAAATTTATTTTAATTTATTAAAAGTATGAATAACTTGAGAGAATGTGTAAAATAGAGGGACCAAATGTGTGATTTTATCAAAATATTTAACTGTTGTTAACGACAGTTAACTCGTGGTGACCACATCTTAATTAAATTAAAAAAAAGTGACCATATTTTATGTTTTTTTAAATCAGTGATCAAAAGTGGATAAAACATATTTTCCATGTAGTTAACCCTTAAATTAAAGGTGTGTGATATTAAATTAAGTGATTTAGTATATAAATTATTCTCCTCATAATTGATAACTAATAATGTGAAAATATTTATTAGATCATTATAGAGATTGGTTTAAAATGGGATTTAATTTAAAAGTAATAAAACCAATAAATAAGAATAAATTTTAATACAATTAATATGCATTGTTTAAATAATATTATAACATTAACATTTTCATTTACATAACCATTAAAACTTCAAAAATATCACTTCTACTATACAATAAATTGCGTTTATTTTATATAAATGTTAATTATATTAAAAATTTTCATAAATATATGATTTTTTTTACCGAAGCAGTTAATTTTATTAAAAGAGAAAGATATTCAGATTTACAATGAAAATTTACAATTATAATCATAAATTAAGTATATAATTAGAACATTTTCCTAAAATTATTGACATAAAATTTGCAAGTTATGATCACATACGGACCATTTAAGAAAAGATTTAAAAAATATAACCAAAATTCGAATAAGGATATATACAAACAGATTTAATCGTATCAATAAACTTACCACAAAAGGAGATCAAACTATTGAAAGACCACCGGCAAAACAACAAATTAGAGTTGAGCGACGTGAAAAAAAAAACTATCCACGATCATAAATCAAGTATTTGAATACAATCTGATGGTCCAAAGTAGGGAAGATTAACATGATGACAGATACACACCATCTTGATCAGTCGTGACGATGTCAAATAATCATTAAGAAATATAAATGAAAAAAAAACGACTAAACAACAGAAAATGTGTCAAAAGACAGAAAAATATGTCATTAAGACATATTTATTGAAAATTAAAACCAAGAAGAAAATAAAAAAATCGATATAAAAAATAAAAGGACAATAAAAAATATCGACAATCAATAACCAACATCAAAATTGGTGTTGATGTCGATCAACAAAGATGAACAAGAAGTAAAGCATAAATATATAATCTAGATTAATATGTTAAATAATAAATAGATTACTTTTAGTGGATTTATAATAGAAAGACGTATCAAGTAATTTTCACCTAATTAATAATATATATAACATTTGCTAATAATTAGGAGGCTTAATATCAAAAATAATTTATCAAACTATATCGTTATTCTCGAATAGGTGCCTAAACTAATTTTTAACTCATTCAGGTATCTAACGTTACAAACGTTACTCATTTAAGTGTCCGGTCTATAATAGATATTATAAAACCCTGGTAAGTGACACATGTCACAATCTTATAATTTTAAAATTTTCTTTTTCTTAAAAAATAAAATTATTATTTAAAAAAACCCATGTGCATCTCCCCTCCTCTCCCTCCCCCACCCCCCTCGTGATTTCAGTTTCATGGCCAAACGACTGACCAAATGGCCAAGGGGCCAGCTATTACAGTCAAATAAACGATCAATTACTACGATTAATCAAAGAGATTTAAGGGATTGTGTATTTTGGATTTTATGGTTGGGTATTTTGGATTTTATGAATTGAGTATTTTGAGTTTTGAGATGATAGCTAGGGTTATGACCGATCAATGGATGTTGACAACTATGGGTGGCTGATCGTCGACGGATAGGTGGTCGGAGATGACCAGTTTAAGTAAAGGGACTAGAATAAGAAATTTAGGGAGTTTGGGTTTTTTTTAATATTTTAGAAAAAAAGTTGGGGTTTTAAAAAATAAAATATTTTTAAGTTTTTTTAAATAAATTTCCAAAATTATCAAATTGTGACATGTGTCACTTAGCAGGGTTTTATAACGTACGCCGAGGCACATAAATGTGTAATGTTTATAATATTAATCACCTGGATGAGACAAAAAATAATTTAAACACCAATTTGAGAATAATTGTATAGTTTGTATACTTATTTTTGTGTTAAGCTTAATTAGTAATTATCTAAAAGAAACTCATATAGCTGACCTACTTTGAAAAATCAAAATTATATATTTCCAATCACTTTTATATCTTTAGGCTTAATTAGAATATAAATGTCTAAACTATAAAGGTTTTTTTTCAAATAGGTTCTCAAACTTTTTTTTTTATTCATCCATGTGCCTAACGTCACAAATTTTACCACTTTAGGTGTCTCGAACGTAACGTCCGTTATAAAACTCGGTTAAGTGACATGCTTCACATTTTAGTAATTTTGGAAATTTTATTTTTTAAAAAATAAAAATATTATTATATTTTAAAAAATAATCATAATTTCTCTTAAATTATAAAAAGCCCCAAATCCCTAAAAATCCTAAATCATTAACCCTAAGCCATCGATGTCATCCTTTCTGGCCACAACCTTTGCCGCTGATGTCGTCTTTTCTATCTTGCTAGTTAGACATCATCATCCTTGTTGTCGATTGGCCGTTGGGATTGCGTGGGGTCACGATTTGTAGTATTGGGGTTTGTCGAGGTACACACGTCGATTCGCTCTAGTTCCAGTGGCTTTTCATGGAATTATCAATCATCGGGTGAAGGTTAATCGACGACAAAGGGCGGCAGGCGGCATTAGTTTAGGGTCGAAATTGGGGTTTTTCAAAGTTTTAAGTTTTTTTTAGTTTTTCAAAAAAATGGTTGTTTAATACAACAATATTTTAATTTTAAATAAATTTTTTAAATTACCAAAACACATTTCCTTTAATGGATGAATTTAATGACTATTATGACCGAAACACCTAAAGTGGTAAGGGGTCACGTTTGTAATATTAGGCACCTAGATGAATCGAAAAAAAATTTGGACACCTACATGGGAAAAGTGGTATTGTTTGGGAACTTATTTTCTAATTAAGCCTTATCTTTCTTTGTTTCTGGCTTAATTAGAAAATAAGTGCCTAAACTATATTGTTTTTCCTAAATAGATGGCCAAACTTTTTTTGATTCATCAAGATGCCTAACGTTACAAACGTTACCACTTTAGGTGTCCGAGCCATAATTGTCGTTAAAGGACACATGTCGTCTTAATAAAATTTTAAAATTTTTGTTTAAATTAAAAACTGAAAAATATTATTATATTTATAAAAAAAACCTCTATTATTTTAAATTACAAAAAGCTAAAAATCCCTAAAAATATCTAAAATCAACCCCAAATCCCTAATCATAACCTAAATTCCTAAATCCCCACCACGATCGATGTCGATGATGTTGTCGGTGCCACCGAAAAATTACCTCCCTTTTCGATCAACATCGTCCTTGTCGTCAAGTCACACAAATGTCGCGATTATTTCCCAAAATGCCGTATTGTCGATCAATTTAAATCGCACCATCGGTGGATGTTCATCACGTGGGTGGTCTTTAGGTGGAGATACGGTTGGGGGTAGATTTAGTCAATGACAACATCAACAGTAAAGGGCAGTAATGGTGTGAGTATAAAGATTATATTTAGGGTTTTCAAAGTTTGGAATTTTTTTAAATTTTTTTTAAAACTTTGGGATTTTTTTAAAATATAATTTTAAGCTTTTTATTTTAAATAAAATTTTTTAAATTACCTTAAAACTTTTAACTGTAAAATTTAACTGATTTTCTAAATCCGTTGACTTACTCGTCAAGTAGTGCACCTATATTTGATTTTTTTTCAGCGATCAAAACTCATGGTAGGTAAAGTTTGAAAATTTGAGTCATGATATAATACACAACTTAAAATATCCTAAGTGAATTGATGAACCTTTCAAATAATCTCTGATTGAAAAAATATTATTTTTTTTAAAGGTGATGAGTTTAAGCAACTATATCTATAGGTGTACGTGCATTACTAATAGTTAAGAAATATTTTAAATAAATATTACTTTGCAATCACCTTAGATTATTAAAAGAATGTGATACAACTATATAAAATAAATAGGGTAAATTTTTAATGGATGGTGACTAAATAGATACAAAATTTAACATTATGTATTATTTTTCAAAAAAGATAACAATAGGATGACCAAAACAGAAACTAAGTAATATGTAAGTAACTAAATAGGTAGTTTACCCAAATAAATATAATATGATAAATATTTGAAAGTTATATAGTTTTTCCCTGTTAAGCAAAAACCCTTGAAGATAACCATTCCATCATTATCATCTGGAAGGAAAAACACATTCCAAAGATACTTTGCCTCGTTTGGACCATTCCAAAATAAGACTATTGACTTTTAAGTCTTTATTATTTTATTCAAACTCAAAAGCTTGAAGAATTGGCAACACCATTTATTTGCTGATTTATTCATATCTCTTGGTCAAATAAATGGATGCAAGTAGCTTTCTTGGCTACTACTTCGAAAATGTCCAACTTTGATTCCCATTTTTCTTTACAGCTTCCTCAACCATACTCATATATAGGAGGAGTCATTTTCTCTCGAACAGTAATTATAGCTTTGTTAAATAGTTCCGGTGTCGAGGGTAGAATTCGTCGGTATAAATGGGAAGTGAAGAACGAATACAAGGCCCCTGATTGCTTCAGGAAACTGGTTTTAACCATCAATGGTCAAACTCCAGGTCCTACGATCAGGGTCCGGCAAAATGACACAGTCATTGTTCAAGTCACCAACAATTTGTTTACGGAGAATCTCGCTATTCACTGGCATGGAATTCGACAGGTCTATTTCTTTACTTATTACTATAATGATCTTCGTGTTGCACGATTCACCTAAACGTTTGTAAATGCTCTCTTTCTTTTATTGTCGACAGATTGGAACGCCTTGGTTTGATGGGACTGAAGGAGTAACACAGTGTCCAGTTTTGCCTGGAACCACTTTCACTTATCAGTTTGTCGTTGACAGAGTGAGTTTCATCATTCGAAAAGCTCTCGGTGCGATTTTTTATATCAAATTATACACTTAGAGTTGAATTTTGTTTAGCCCGGAACATACTTGTATCATGCACATTATGGGATGCAAAGAGAAGCTGGGTTATATGGATCGATCATTGTGGGACTTCCTGAAGGAGAAGCTGAACCTTTTACGTATGACTATGATAGGAACATCATCCTCAATGATTGGTACCATAACACCACAACTGACCAAGCTGTCGGCTTGGCTTCGGTTCCGTTCCAATGGATCGGAGAGCCTCAGGTGAACATCAGTACCTGATTTTGACAAAGAAATTGATTCAACCCTTTGTTTCTACAAGTACTTAGTAATGATTGTTTTACATTATTTTGAAATTTTCAGTCACTTTTGATCCATGGGAGAGGAAGGTTCAACTGTTCTGGTTTACCTGTTCCAAGTTCAGACCCTGGCCTGTGCAATGCCTCGTATTCAGACTGCTCCCCTTATAGAATAATAGTGGTGCCTGGAAAAACATATCGATTGAGAATCTCCAGTTTGACTTCTTTGTCAGCTCTCAGCTTCCAAATTGAGGTAATTAAACTGATTATCTTGGTTTTCATTGTATACGATTGTAAATTGCTTCAAATTTTGAGTGTTCTGCAAATGATTATATGCAGGGCCATAATTTGACAGTTGTTGAAGCCGATGGGCATTTGGTGGAGCCATTTGTTGTACAAAACTTGTTCATATACTCGGGGGAAACATACTCAGTACTAGTAACAGCCGATCAAGATCCCACCAGAAATTATTGGATTACATCGAACATTGTAAGTCGACTGGCACCCAACACTCCTCCGGGTCTGGGCGTTTTCGTTTACTATCCAAATCATCTAAGGAGATCTCCTCCAACAATCCCTCCGGCAGCCCCTATGTGGAACAACAGCCGCCCTCGGATGGAGCAGAGTCAGGCCATCAAAGCGCGCCAAGGCTATATCATCACCCCTCCCGCAGTCTCCGACAGGGTCATAGTTTTGCTCAACACACAAAACGAGATTAACGGAAGAAGACGGTGGTCGGTGAACAATGTCTCTATCACGCATCCCAAAACACCGTACTTGATTGCACTCAAGGAAAATCTAACCGACGCTTTCGATCAAAACCCTCCCCCTAATGGATACGACGACGCCAACTATAATATCTTCATCGTGCAACCGAATAAAAACGGTACGTCGAGCAATGGAATTTACAGGCTGGATTTCAACACGACAGTGGATCTTATACTTCAGAATGCAAACACTATGAATCGGAACAACAGCGAGACGCATCCATGGCATCTGCATGGGCATGATTTCTGGGTTTTGGGGTACGGGGAAGGGAAGTTTGATAAGTTCAATGATCCGGGGAAGTACAATTTGGTGAATCCGATAATGAAGAACACGGTGCCGGTACATCCTTACGGATGGACGGCTTTGAGGTTTAGAGCAGATAATCCGGGGGCGTGGGCGTTCCATTGCCACATAGAATCCCATTTCTTCATGGGAATGGGTGTGGTGTTTGCGGAAGGGATTGAGAAGGTGGGGAAGTTGCCGGCTTCCATTATGGGGTGTGGTCAAACTCAAGGTCTTTACAGGCCTTAACGTGGCGCCATAATCATTCAAACTTTG
Organism: Hibiscus syriacus; assembly: GCF_006381635.1. Taxonomy (NCBI): domain Eukaryota; kingdom Viridiplantae; phylum Streptophyta; class Magnoliopsida; order Malvales; family Malvaceae; genus Hibiscus; species Hibiscus syriacus. Next base: position 1,968,257 of record NW_024062775.1, on the reverse strand, counting down.
ATAGTTATTAATGACTATCAAATATCCACTCCATACATCATATCTGTATTCTTTTTGTAATATTTATTAATGACTGCATAAAAGACCATGCAGCTATAGGTACAATTATATTTTTATCACTTACGTTATTGATAGTTATATTTAATTGATGTATCGTTAATTTTGGTACACTTGAGTTATCAATTCTGTTTTGGAAATGATCTTTACAAAGGTGAATGATGTTTTGGAATTTGAAAATTGAAAAGAATTTCCATCTGAATCTGTTATACAATCAAACAAAAGCTTAAAGCAAATAATTTATGCTGGGGTTTAGGCGCTACACAATAAAATTGATGCACATTATATATTACTGCCACATGCCCATATGTTCCATCCAAGGCCATCACAGGGACGGGCAAAACAAAATTGATGGCATCAGACCACCAGACCCCATACCCCAGATGCTGATACGTTTTACAGAAGATAAATGATTTATATATATATATATATGGAAAAATAGAAAAGAAGAAAATGGATATACATACAGAATAGCTAAGTGTGAGAATGGTGGTGCCGATATCTAGGGGAAAAGATTAAACGACAACGTGCAAAAGAAATGTAGATAAAAGACTTGATGTGGTCGGGTTTGGAACAGAATGCACAAAGACTATAAAACTTACAATTTGAGGATGACCAACCTGACTTCATCTTTTCCCTATCAATAAATTCTCTGCAGAAATAGAGAATAACGAAAAAATTGCATAAATTGTGCAAAAGAACATCAACACAGACAGAATCAGAGGAAATATAAGATAAACATGTTTTGCATTAAGGAAATACAGTAGCATACGTCCAATTGTCCCAACATCCCCCTCCATTGGCTGTATGGCTAGACAGAATCACTAAGTTTAGTAGTCATCTGAATCACACATCTTTCACCCATCTAATTTGCTGATTTCATCTTTAAACTCCACACCACATTAATAACCAGAAAACATAAAAGCACAATTAGCAAGATAGGATATGCTCTTAAATTTGTTAGCTAACTGCTGTAAGTTGAGTAGAATCTAAAACATATAGCTTTTGCTTGGTTGAGTGGTAAAATGGGTATTGGAGGAACAATGGAAAAGTGAAAAGAAGATGAGGGATTATCGTTTTCTCGTTGTATTTCTTCTTTCTCACTACTTAGGCAAGAAGAATTCTTCAAATTCAGAGAAGGGAGGTCAACATTTATTTTGCTTTCAATATTTTTCAGAATAACAGATCCTTGTTTGTGGTCCTAATTCATGATCAAAGTTGTCATTCTAAAAATATTTTGAGCAAGCAAACCTATAAATTTCCATGTCGTAAAGAGAATAAGCACCTGCATACCATAGACCACAAAAACGGGATTAATGACCACAAAGCTATTGTTTAAAGGTAAAATGAGCTTCAAGTAAGGAACCTCGAGCAGCTCGTGGGAACTGTTTCACAAAATAACAAATAAATTAATGTTAACTCATGTGCACCCCCAGCATTAGTCCATAATATGTCCCATCCAAAGGCTAGAAATGAGTAAATTCTACCAGAATCCTCCTCATCAAAACACAATGAGAAAGAGTGGCGGATCAGCCCTGCTTTTGCAAGGACACTTGGAACATAAATTTCTGCAGGTCCTAAACCCATCAAACCATCAGGAGCAACACCATCCAAGTAACCACCACTCTGCTTCATACCAAATCTGCATTCAAGAAAAGATAACACAAATAATTCATGGTTAGATATACATCCATTCCTTGACAATGCCGGATAAATCAGTAAATAAATCAAATCAAGAAACTATTGTTGCCAGTAATCATCAGTAAGTAACCCTAAAATGACAGAAGCCTGCATTCAAGCGTTCAATGTATGATCACCAGCTGATACAAGATGTAAAATATTCTCAACAAGCAAACCAGAACTTGAAGTATTTTCAGTGTAGTAGTCAATAGTGAAAGGCTTAGAGCTTTGGCAGTTTGGACTTGATTCACATAACCGATGGCTGCAAGGTACGTGCCTGCTAGGGCTTGAATGATTATAAATGCAATAAGATACAAGAAGTTAAGAGATTACTCATAGCATCGTAGAAACAAAATCACAAATGTACAGTTTTAAATATTTACGGTCTTCTATTTATTGATTATGTCGTAACCGTTTTTCGTCCGGGCACGAATTTTAAATACTCGGCGGGAAAATAATGTGAATAAATGATTTGGGAGTCGCCATCGGCCTTTTGGGTCAGGTAGGTCGAATACCTAAAAATTATTTTTTTTAAAAGAGTTTTAAGAAAACATCAAATAAAAAAAATAAACTGATCTGCGTTTATAACCAAAAATTCATTCTTTTTAATAATAAAAAGATATTCGTGGTCGGTTACGTTTAGGGAAGGATTAGCACCCCTACAACGCCCAAAATTGGTACTTTTTAATTATAAATTGTCTCTATTATTAAAATTTAAAAAATTCAAAATATATTTCATTTATAATCTTATTATTTCAAAATTATATAAAAATATTTATTTATTTAAAAATATCGAAAAAGGACTTCTAGGTGTCTTAAGACAGCTCTTTTCTTTGATATTAATAAATATTAATTTAAATAAAATTAAATAATAATTTTTATAATATTTAATTTTAAAATACCAGAATAAGACATCCAGTTGTATTAAGACTGTCCTTTTCTTTGATATTGAAAAATAAATATTAAAATAATTTATTAAAAAATAAATTATTATTTATTATATATATTATGAATACATATAATAAAAATATTTAAAAATATAAACAAGTAAAATAAATACAACTAGAACGATATATTTAAAAGCAGTAAAATAATGAAAACATTTAAAATAATGACTAAATTATAGCATATTAAATTAAATGATTTAATTCACAATTATTATGTATTATAAGGGCTAAGCATGTTATTTTGCCTATTATAATTTAGTGACTAAAATAAATTATCTTAAATTCGAATGCCAAATTAAAACATGCATTCGGGATTAAAATAAAACTAATTATAATTATAGGACTAAATCTGTTATTTACCTAATATATTATTCTATGTAAAGGACTAAATTATAATAAAGTAAAATTAAGAAACTAATTTAAAACATTTGAAGTTTTATTTCAGTGACTAAATCGTAAGGATTACAAACTATAGTGACTGTGGAAATGGTTTACCCATGATGGAAATTACACGCACACCCCTCCCCCAAAACGACGCCGTTCGGGGGCTGTAAACATTAATTTTTCATTTCGTTTTATTATTATTATTATTATTATTAGTATTATTTTATTATTATTAAATAAAAAATAATAATAAATAAATAAATATTACAAGGCCCAAAATTGGGGGCCGGTTACAATTACAATTGGCCCAGCAGAACCCAAACCCTTTAGGGTTTGTAACATTCAGCTAGGGTTTTCTAAACCCTAGCTTCCAGACGCCGCCGCCGCTCTAAGAGTTCCAGTGAGTTCCAGCCGCCCCACGCCTAAACTTCCAGAAGCCCAAGCCAGATGTCTCGTCCAGCCGTTGCCGACGCTTCAGTACTGCCACAACGCCTCTGACGAACACTCCAGAAGCTCTACTTCCACGACTCCGATCGTCCACGTCGCAGCTATGGGGTGAGTCACCACCTAGTTTGGTGACTCACCAGAAAAACTCCTTTGAACTGGTCCGATGAGAGCCTCGTCAAGGCTTATAAAAGCCATGAAAAGCCTGCAAAACAGGAGGGAGAGGGAGGAGGAAGCCATGAAAGAAGAGATAGACAGAGAACGAGAGACGAACAGAACGGGAAACAAGCAACAGAGACAAGCCACGAACTCACAACCAGCAGTAAACCAAAACAGAAACGAAGAGAAGAAGAGGAACTTACCCTTGAAGCTTCGCTCATTGCCGGAAATACCGAGGGTCATCGGAGTTTTTTTTTCGAAGGTAAAAATTTAGATCTACATCGATCTAAAGAGATTTAGGGAAAAAGGATACTAGAACTGTCATTAGGGTGTTCAGATCTATCTTCTGGGGGGGGGGTTTTGTAAATTTCCGGCCACCATTAACGGTGGTCGGCGGCGGCGATCGCCACCAGAGAACGGTGGCCCGTGGTCGCCGGGATTCTCTCCATTGAGAGAGTCAGAGAGAATTTTTAATTCTCTCATTTATTGAGAGAAGAGAGAAAGAAGAGAATGAAGAAAATGGCCGGCCATTCGGGGTATTTAAACCCCTCCCCGAACGACGTCGTTTTGGGGGAGGGGTGTGCGTGTAATTTCCATCATGGGTAAACCATTTCCACAGTCACTATAGTTTGTAATCCTTACGATTTAGTCACTGAAATAAAACTTCAAATGTTTTAAATTAGTTTCTTAATTTTACTTTATTATAATTTAGTCATTTACATAGAATATATATTAGGTAAATAACAGATTTAGTCCTATAATTATAATTAGTTTTATTATAATCCCGAATGCATGTTTTAATTTGGCATTCGAATTTAAGATAATTTTTTTTAGTCACTAAATTTATAATAGGCAAATAACATGCTTAGCCCTTATATATACATAATTAATTGTGAATTAAATCATTTAATTTTAATATGCTATAATTTAGTCATTTATTTTAAATGTTTTCATTTATTTTACTGCTTTTAAATATATCGTTCTAGTTGTATTTTTTTTTTACTTGTTTATATTTTTAAATATTTTTATTATTATGTATTCATATATATATAAATAATAATTTATTTTTTTAATAAATTATTTTAATATTTATTTTCAATATCAAAGAAAAGGACAGTCTTAATACAATTGGATGTCATATTCTGGTATTTTAAAATTAAATATTATAAAAATTATTATTTAATTTTATTTAAATTAATATTTATTAATATCAAAAAAGAGCTGTCTTAAGACACCTAGAAGTCCTTTTCCGATATTTTTAAATAAATAAATTTTATATAATTTTGAAATAATAAGATTATAATGAAATATATTTTGAATTTTTAAATTTTAATATAGAGACAATTTATAATTAAAAAGTACCAATTTTGGGCGTTGTAGGGGTGCTAATCCTTCCCTAAATGTAACCGACCACGAATCCCTTTTTATTATTAAAAAGAATGAATTTTTGGTTATAAACGCAGATCAGTTTATTTTTTTTTATTTGATGTTTTCTTAAAACTCTTTTAAAAAAAAATAATTTTTAGGTATTCGACCTACCTGACCCAAAAGGCCGATGGCGACTCCCAAATCATTTATTCACATTATTTTCCCGCCGAGTATTTAAAATTCGTGCCCGGACGTAAAACGGTTACGACAGCTTGGCGACTCCGCTGGGGACTGGTTAAACTTTAAAATCAATTATTAATTGTCTCTATCAATTAGAAAATTAAAAATTCATATATTTAATTTTAATTTTCTTTTCAAAATTTTTATATATATACTTATTATTTTCATAATATTTATATGTTATTTAATGCTTTATTTTCAAATATTAAATTTTATTATTTATTTGTTAGAGGTTTGAACATTTCTCCTCACACACAACACTTGCATTCCATAACATAAAGCTCTATAATTGAGTTTGTCCCTTTTAAGTGGGAGTGAAAGCAACGTCTTCGTGAGAATTTATTCTCCGTGTCAGACCTAGCAAGTAACTTTCGGGGTTCATATGCTCTATGTCTTCGTGAGAATTTATTCTCCGTGTTAGTCATAGAGAAATGTATCCCCTCGAATTGAACTCGATCCGCTTAAGTCTATAATGGATTAGGATTGAGGGTTTGATAGCCCAAGGGGGCACTAACAAGGACAATTCGAGTACCTTTACTCCTAGAACTAAAACCCTACATGTAATAAACATTAGAACTTCTCATGATCTAAGACAGTACTGAACCTCTGTCCTTAGGTATACACAAAGGAGAAATAAGCTTTAGCTTTTAATTTTTTTAATTTATTATTTTTTCTGAATAAATGCATGCGAACTAAAAATCATGCGGTTAGGTTAAATTTTCCAAACAAAACATGGAACTAGAAAGCATGAGGTTAAGATTTATACCTTGATAGATAGAATTTTTTCATTAGTTGGTACTAACTATTTTATTTTTTCTCATTTCTTTTGTTTGCATTGCATGATTATAGTATACCAAAAGGTGTTTACTTGAAAGACTGTTCATCATATTGGAAAGAAATTGTAAATGGACAAAAAGTTTTATGATCAAACAAAATATGATGCGGCCAAAGAAAGACATCCTGAGAAAACTCTGAGGATAGAAGCAAGCTATGCACCCAAAGATCATATGACCATTGAAGAGCAAAAGGAGATACGAGAAATAAGAGAGCAGATGACCAAGATGGATAAATCTGTTTTGGCTAAAGGAAAAGAGATTCCAGCACAGAAAGAAAGAGAGCTCAATAAACATAACTCTACAGTTTCAGATACGCAAGGGACTTCGATTCTTAACCAATTTGAGAGATTACAAACAGTCATCATTCGTATTCACAAATCGTCTGGAGATACCAAAGAAATGGTGACGACTGTACAAGCTCCCAGAGAAGAGAAGAAATCATGTAATCAGAAATCATCAAAGTTTGGTCTGCTCCCGATGTCTAAACTCAGGTTCAATCCAAGACAAAAGGTGGTTCTCATCTTGATACTATCCCCATATCATATAAAGAGTTGTATGAAAAGCTACTTGAAGCACGAGAAGTGGATTGTGAATATCATGTCGGAGCTCAAGGAATACCATCGAGAATTGTCTTGCCTTCAAACGCCGAGTCCAAAGTCTTTTGGATCATGGAACCTTACAATTTATGGTAAATAATCGACCTAGTTGGTAACCGAGGGTCCTGATAGATTAATACAAAAGTCTTCAAAGGTAAGATATCAGTAGAGGGCCCAGAGAGAAGAAGATTTGCTGAGGTTTGAAGCTCAAATACGTCATTGAAGATTGAAAACGATAAATTGAGCACCAAAATGGAAACCATACATGAAAACTTCCAGAAGGTCAGTCAAGCCTTTCAAAATGCTGGTATAGGAAACACCCCAGAAGAGTGGATAGCAGGGTCACCAAACTGAAAAAGAGTTGCAACATACATGAAGATCTTGTCCAAAAACTTTTAAACACAAATGTTCTCTCACAAAGGAAATGATCAACTCCAAGAATTGACATAGGAGATGAAAGAACACCAGAATGTCATGGAAGAAGCTGCAGTCCAGACAAGCAATATGACACATAAGCTGAGAAAATGGGAAAGTATTCTCTATATGTAAAGTTTGTTAGGACTGAAAGTTGTCCCCTACATGTAAAAGTTTTGTTGATGTACTGAAGCTTTTGTGTTCAATGAAATCTGTTCTAAGATGATCACTTAAGTAACACCTTTTCATACATGCATTTACATTTGTATCTGTGCATTTCATTTTGTATTTTACTTTTATATCTTTGAATTGCACATTTTGCATTCTTATTTTTCCATTTATGCATTTTTCACATTTTATTTAAGTACTGTTATGTACTTTAATTACAAACATGTAAATAATTCATGAAAGGTTTTGTAATTGTAAAAACCAAGATCATTCATTCATCTTACTGTACCATCATCATGAAAACAATGGAGCAATCTTATGAGGGACTACAAGATCAGTGGCTAGAACAATGACAAGGTTACCTCAGGATATAAGGAAAGAAACATCAGATTCAGTACCAGATGGATCAATCAAATTATTCAGTATGTGACATCTGATAAGAAGAGAAATTATAAAGAGCAACCATACTGTCATTGAAGAGTCGAAAATGGTAAAACCCTCTGGGGTATCCCAATTGAACCCAAAGAATAGCCTTGTTCATTATTCGCATATGAGAAAATTCAAGAAGATGGATGAAGCAATCAAAAATATGAAATGTGTTGATACTTCCCACAAAGAATTAGAAGCAAGAGAGCTTAGCTTGGTTCCAGATTTGATTATTCCCCATGAATTCAAATGCCTGATTTTGAGAAATATGATGGCACAATTGTCCCCTAACCTGAGAATATTTTATAGAAAAATGGGAGGATATTAAATTCTGATGACTGTTATTCACTCTTTCCATGATAGCCTTGTTCACCCAGCAGTAGTCTGGTACAATCAGTGACCCAAGAACAGATCAAAAATGGGTAGATTTAGCTGATGCATTTTTGGGACAATATCGGTATGTTAAAGGCTTAGCTCCAACACGTATGGATCTTCGAAGAGTAAAGAAGAAAACCAATGAAAGATTTCAAGAATATGCCTTAAGATGGAGAAGAGTGGCAGCACAAGTTCAACCTCCCATGTTAGAAGAAGATATCATATGTTTCGTGATTCCTTCCAGCGCCTTTCTTCGAGTTAATGCAGGCAAATCCGACAAGGAATTCGAGAATCTTGTGACAAATGGAGATTTAATTGAGAATGTAATCAATGAAGAAAACTCAAAAGTCACATCCAAGAGCCCAACGGATCAAAAAGCGAAGATGATGATGTGAATGTATGTCACATCCAGAATCCCCGCAACTGCAAAAGAAAAGAGCAAGTAACTGTTCGGATCGACCAAAGAAAGTCATGCGATCAAGAAAAACTTTGGAAGTGAACCAAACTTCCATTTAGACTTGTATCCTCATTGGTTAAAGGTCAATACATCACACCAAGACCAACTAAAGTGACACCAAACCCTTCTGCTCATAGCTATGATCAAGATAGAGTTTGTAATTTTCACTTGGGGGTATCCGGGCATTCTACAGGCAATTATAGGCCACTGTAAAAGAAATTGAGATGCTTGTTGACAAAGGGGTTTTGACACAATGATCAAGAAATGGGGGGCAAATAAGGATGAGAATCCTGATCCTATTACATACCAACATTAGAGAAGTAATGAAGCATAATAGATAAAGAAGTGTTACCTACCACTATAGTACTTTTCTATTTTTAGCATCTTGTTTGAATTGTTTTTTTTCCTTTCTCGCTTTTGTGCAATAAATAAATTTGTGTTGCATTGAATCAATTTTGTAAGCTTCCGTTCTTTGAATATCAACTGGATTAAAAATTCTTCATGATTAGAGTTGTAATCTTTGACAAAATATCAAGATTGAAAACCAGAAAAACAGGACCCTTGACCTTACCCCAGAAGAAATACACCCAAATACTATCCTATTACAAATATGAGATAGCCTACTCCTATTGAAAGGAATTACAAAAAAGCTTGGTATTATATATAGGAGCGTACAACATGGGGCATCATTGGTGTATTACATTACAAAACTGACTAGAGTATTTTCTATTGATGACGTTCGATGAACATAATTTTTACAAATAGATAAATCTAGTTTAAGTCAGTTGCTTGGGAATTAAATTCTAACGAAGAGATTTTCTGAATTCCACCAAACACCTAGACTATAACAGGTTCTTCTTAACAAGCTTAAGAAATTGGATTTAAATACTCATGTTATATTATTATACAATAAAGCTTGAGTTGTCCCTCTAGAGCAATTGGTTAATCACCCTGGCTTTATGGATAATAGTCAGCTAACCCATTATATTATTATATGCAATAAAACTGTCCCTCTAGAGCAATTGGTTAATCGCCCGGCTTTATGGATAAGTTTCAATTAGCCTGATAAGGTGATTATATTATTATATACAATAAAGCTGAATTCAGCTAGCCAAAATGGCAAATGTGTTAACAAATGGACTAAGGGAATTACGAAACACTGTTATAGTCAACTTCACACAAGCACTCAGAAATTTCATTTTTAGACGATATTTTCGCACTACTTTGATTAGATGAGTAAATGAAAAATTCCAGAGAATTGAAATGGAAGAACTCTAGAAAGTCTAGTAATTGACAATCCTAGTTGCGTCATTTTGTACGCATCCGGTTAAAATACTAAGTCCTTAAAGTGAGGCATGTGACAAAGTTCACAAAAAGAGAGAGGAGTGACATCTTAAATAGATGTAACCATAGAAAATAGGAAAGCCATCCTGAAACCAACCCAAATTTTGATACTTGTCAAAGAGCTATAATTCTTAAACATTAAAGAATTGTTGATTATTTTGATATTCTTTGAATTCATGTTTATGATTTTATTGTGAACCTATAATAGGCAACACTTTGCAAAATTCTTTCATTCTTCAATAAAGAAAGGAGAAGAAAAAAACATTTTCAAACAGGACAGTCTCAAATGAGAAAGGTCTTTGAAGCAATTGTTGCTTATTCTACCTCTGTTGTAGAAAAAAAAAAGAATGAACGAGGCCAGAATGATGAAACACTTCACACTTTTGAAGGCAAGTGGTTTAAGAAGCAAGAAAGTATGGATAATTGAACTTGTGACACTCTCCTATGACATTAGCAATTCATCAAGAAAGATTATCGTTTATCTCATGCTGAGGGCGATAAGCATCACCAGACAAATTATTTTCCCCAACCATCAATTCATGTTCTCTAGAAGATTACATCCTAAAGCCATGAACAAGTCACTACCTGCACTCTGGTTATACCGTGATGCTGACTCAAATCTTGATACATTATTGCTACTTCTTCTATGCTGATCATTTTCTTTGTCAAGATGATATTCATTATGTCCTTCAGAAGATTGCTGAATTTGAATTTGAGTACTTATGGCACAGAATAAGACATTGGAACAGAATCTACCCTTATAGGCCTTTTATATAGGGTAACATTGGTTACAGGATTCCAAAAGTTGAAGATGATAAATTTTACTGTCCACTAAACCGTTCCATAATTCGAAAAGAGTGGGATATATTGAAGCAGCAGAAGAGAGTTTGTTGTAGCAATCATTGCAAGTAAATGCACCAACAAAAATCTTCAAGTCCATCACAATGATGTTTATTTCTTCCAGTAAGGTTGTTACGCTGGATGCCACTTACAACAAGGTCGAATTCGACAAAACTACTCATCAATTGCTCCAACCGATCATCATTCAGTTCTTGCACATCTGTTTTCAAAAGTATGACAAGACAGTAAAAGGCAACTTCTGTATCATTGATCACAGAGAAAAGAGACAGGACATTGATACCACCATGGAACATGTCTCTATACAGATCCTTGTGTATGGTTTTTAGGGAAACCTAGAAGCATTTCCACCTCATCAGATTCAAGTGGAACAATTTTATTCTTTTCAACCCATACCAGATTCCATTTTCAGCACTCATCAAGAATATACTTCTGGACACTCGAAGGTGGCTCATTGTCATAAGCTTCAAGAGCCTTACAGATCCTTTCTGTCAATTTGGCACTTCCTGTACATGTTTATAAACAGTTCAACTTTGTTCTTGGATCCCAGGAAGGCCATCATTTCTTTGTCAATGGAAAAGCATCAGCATATGGAGGAAGCAGAATAAGAGAAAATCTGTTCTCAATTGGCAGAATTATGATATAGCCCTTTTCAGTGTAGTAGCATGAAAATGCTTCGAATCTACAATTCTGGCTCTACATCGAAAAGTACTGTGATATTCCAGTCCAAACATTAACTGGAGCAAGTGCCATGTGCTCATAGTAGAAATAAGAAGACTCAATAGCATCTTCTGGAAGTGTTCTTTGAGTTATCTGATCTGGTTTTATGAACCTCAAAAACCAATCATTGGATTTAAAGATGAATTTGCTCATAGTAGAAATAAGAAGACTCAATAGCATCTTCTGGAAGTGTTCTTTGAGTTATCTGATCTGGCTTGGTATGAACCCCAAAACCAATCATTGGATTTAAAAGATGAATTTGCTCATAGTAGAAATAAGGAGACCCAATAGCATCTTCTGGAAGTGTTCTTTGAGTTATCTGATCTGATTCGGTAGGAACCCCAGAACCGATCATTGGAATTGAAAGATGAACTGCATGATCATCTTCATTAAGAAGCTTCTTTTCAAGCTTCCTCTGCTTCTTCCTTTTCACAAATCATAGCCCAAGTTTCGCCTTTGCTTGTAATTGGGATCATTGCATAATGGCTTCCTATCTTCTACCATAAGAAGTGCATCAGTAACCTTAGCCATTTGATCATCACATATAAAATCTGTCAATTCTGCAATTGATGAATCTGGACCACATCTCTCCATGGCTATTGAAGCCTCAGCCTCTTAGAATCCCATTTTTGTCAAGTATAACAGTTTATTCTCCTCATCAGAATCAGAATTCAGGATTTCCTCGATATCAGAAGAACTATCAATATCTGTGAAATCATCCTGAAAGATCACTTCATAATCAGATGAGTTGTTATCAGATCAACATGTTGCATGGGTGCGGATTTTTGATGAGCTTATACCATTGTATATGTAGTCTTGCTTGCTCAGATTACTTTTTGCATAAATTGGTTTCTCTCCCACAGAAAAGTATATTTCAGAGATGGCCTTCACTGAAAGATGATAAGCCACTGTGTCAGCCTGGAACGGATTACCAAGCTATTTTACTACTCTGTCCGACTAATCCTCCAGATACAGAAAATGGTCACCCTATTCAGAAGACACATATCTCAGACGTTTCTATCAGAATGATTGAGTACTTCTTAAGTTTGTAACAATATCAACAGAATTTCTCCAGTTACTTGACAATATATTGTTTAGTGACACCAGAATGAGAGTATTAAGGATAAACATATTTGGAGCACGAATAAAGCCACAAGTATCCGCCACAGTGTATTGTCAAAATTGAACCTTGTAGGATCATGATATTCAGTCAAACAGACGTTGAGAGTAAACCAGAAATAGAAAATTGAGGCATCTAGAAAACCCAATTTAGACAGATCTAGAGGGACATATTGAAGGCCAATTTCAACCAAAAATAGAATATTGGGGCATTTTGAAGGCTCACAGCAATATGAATATTTGGGTATTTTTGGCTCATCTCAACAAGAAGTAATGTTGAGCACACTTTTAACATCTGTATCAGCAAATGTTGGGGCATTTTAAAGGTTCCTTCAGACAGATCCATGTGGGCATTTGAAGGCTCAGATTAACAAGAAGCAAATATCGGGGCATGCTGAAAGCCCATTTCAATCAGAATGAAATGTTGATGTTTTGAACGTTCGTATCAACAATTGTTAGGGCATGCTGAAGGCCCACATCATCATGTGTCAAGATCATTGACTTGAACAAATATTTCCAATGAGATATAAGATATGAAGAATGAAAATGGTGAACAATAATAGTCAATCTGACTACACATAATTGCTTCGTTCATCAGGCAGTGCATCAGAATCTTGTTGTGAACAAATATACTCATCAAGTATGGTTTCAAATACCCAATCTTCTTAAACCATATATCACATGACAGTGTGTTAAACTACATCATGAATAAAGATGGTCCCTTTGTAGACCATTCGATCCAAGGATCAGTTCCTCGAGACCTCGAAATCTGAATTTGGCCTTTTGTGTGTCGGTAATAATTGAAAACATTTCTTTGAGATTCCTGTCAGTTAGTTTCAACTATACTGTTGAGGTTACGAAGCTGTTTTTCACATCAGTTTTGTTTAATTGATAACGTTGAAGAGAGAAGCTCAAGTATATTGCTCTTTCCCGATTGTTACTGGGGTTATCATTGCCAGCTAGACTAAACCGAGTTTTCATCTATTTTGTTTATCATGTGCGTTTCATCCCCAGCATCAAGAATTCTACGGATATCGTTCTGTACATGGATCCTATAGCTGAAGTGTTTCTATTTTCTACCATGCTCATGACGGAAGAAAACGTGATTTGTATCACACTTTGCCTTTGCCCGAGATGATATCAAGATCAGTTAGTGTCTCCTATTCAATTCGACACCAGCATATCTTATGAATTTGACCACCTTTTTGGTCATACCAACATTACACTTGAATCCCCACTGAGTTTTGTTCTCAAGTGGTCTTATGACATCATACAAAAACTTTGAACACCATGCAAAGAGCTTCAATGATTGAGAAATCTTGGCAGAAGCCATAAAAAGGGATAAATGTGTTGTCAAATGCTTTACGAACATCTGAGCTGAAACCACATGAGAAGATGAATGTATTGTCAAATGTTTTACGAACCATTGATTATGGTGCTGAACCAATGTTGCAATCATATGGTTTCCATTTATTGATACAAGATGAAGATTTCTTTCCACAGAAGGAGAACTGAAATTTTAAATAAGAAACTAGTGGTACCAACTAAGGTTGAATTACAGGTTGTTGTTAGGCATCTCGACATGATATGGTCCAAGTTGCATTATTCGACAGAGGTAACCCTGGCAATAAATGATGAACTAGAGGAAGACCAAGTTCACCACTTTGAAGTCAAATGAAGATTGCATCAACATTCATGCATTCATAAGAATATCATTTACACAATAGACAATGCATTACATTGATACATCTGAGTGCATTCAAACATGAAGTTTTACAGATCTTCGGAAGAACAAGAAGATTCATGGTAAAAAATACCTTACAAGAAGAAGGTATTCAAAACCAAAAATACAGGAAATCACGCAAACATATGAAGAAGAGATGGACGTAATCCACAAGAATGAGCATTATCTTGAGATTGGGGCATGTTACCAAATCAACATGTTATTTCAAAAACATAATGAGAAAACGATTTCCATAATTTCTCATTTTATCTTTTCTAAAATGAAATTGTTGAAAAGTAAGAAAACGATTTCCTTAGTTTTTTTTTACTTAGTAAACTATTTCCCACATCTGTAAGTCCTTCAGTGCATGATGTTTCCAAAAAAGCCTTCGGGAGCTTTTTGATGTTTTCAAAGCCATAGGGTCATCTGTAAGTCCTTCAGTGCATGATGTTTTCCAAAAAGCCTTCGGAAGCTTTTTGATGTTTTCAAAGCCTTAGGGTCATCTGTAAGTCCTTCAGTGCATGATGTTTCCAAAAAGCCTTCGGGAGCTTTTTGATGTTTTCAAAGCCTTAGGGTCATCTGTAAGTCCTTCAGTGCATGATGTTTTCCAAAAAACCTTCGAGAGCTTTTTGATGTTTTCAAAGCCTTAGGGTCATCTGTAAGTCCTTCAGTGCATGATGTTTCCAAAAAGCCTTCGAGAGCTCTTTGATGTTTTCAAAGCCTTAGGGTCATCTGTAGTCCTTCAGTGCATGATGTTTTCCAAAAACCTTCGAGAGCTTTTTGATGTTTTCAAAGCCTTAGGGTCATCTGTAAGTCCTTAGTGCATGATGTTTCCAAAGCCTTCGGAGCTTTTGATGTTTTCAAAGCCGGGTCATCTGTAAGTCCTTCAGTGCATGAGCTTTTTGATGTTTTCAAAGCCTTAGGGTCATTTGTAAGTCCTTCAGTGCATGATGTTTCCAAAAAGCCTTCGGGAGCTTTTTAATGTTTTCAAAGCCTTAGGGTCATCTGTAAGTCCTTCAGTGCATGATGTTTCCAAAAAGCCTTAGGGAGCTTTTTGATGTTTTCAAAGCCTTCAGGTCATATGTAAGCCCTTCAGTGCATGATGTTTTCAAACATTTTCATCCTGCTCAAAAGAAGCCAAATGAAAAAATTATTGTCTTTTTCGTCTTTGCTCTATTCTTGTTAACACAAGGATGAGCAAAGAGGGGCAGCTGTAAACATTAATTTTTTCATTTCGTTTTATTATTATTATTATTATTATTATTAAATAAAAAAAACAATAATAAAAAATAAATATTACAAGGCCCAAAATTGGGGGCCGGTTACAATTACAATTGGCCCAGCAGAACCCAAACCCTTTAGGGTTTGTAACATTCAGCTAGGGTTTTCTAAACCCTAGCTTCCAGACGCCGCCGCCGCTCTAAGAGTTCCAGTGAGTTCCAGCCGCCCCACGCCTCCAACTACTTCCAGAAGCCCAAGCCAGATGTCTCGTCCAGCCGTTGCCGACGCTTCAGTACTGCTACGACGCCTCTGACGAACACTCCAGAAGCTCTACTTCCACGACTCCGATCGTCCACGTCGCAGCTATGGGGTGAGTCACCACCTAGTTTGGTGACTCACCAGAAAAACTCCTTTGAACTGGTCCGATGAGAGCCTCGTCAAGGCTTATAAAAGCCATGAAAAGCCTGCAAAACAGGAGGGAGAGGGAGGAGGAAGCCACGAAAGAAGAGATAGACAGAGAACGAGAGACGAACAGAACGGGAAACAAGCAACAGAGACAAGCCACAAACTCACAACCAGCAGTAAACCAAAACAGAAACGAAGAGAAGAAGAGGAACTTACCCTTGAAGCTTCGCTCATTGCCGGAAATACCGAGGGTCATCGGAGTTTTATTTTTCGAAGGTAAAAAATTTAGATCTACATCGATCTAAAGAGATTTAGGGAAAAAGGATACTAGAACTGTCATTAGGGTGTTTAGATCTATCTTCTGGGGGGGTTTTGTAAATTTCCGGCCACCATTAACGGTGGCCGGCGGCGGCGATCGCCACCAGAGAACGGTGGCCCGTGGTCGCCGGGATTCTCTCCGTTGAGAGAGTCAGAGAGAATTTTTAATTCTCTCATTTGTTGAGAGAAGAGAGAAAGAAGAGAATGAAGAAAATGGCCGGCCATTCGGGGTATTTAAACCCCTCCCCGAACGACGTCGTTTTGGGGGAGGGGTGTGCGTGTAATTTCCATCATGGGTAAACCATTTCCACAGTCACTATAGTTTGTAATCCTTACGATTTAGTCATTGAAATAAAACTTCAAATGTTTTAAATTAGTTTCTTAATTTTACTTTATTATAATTTAGTCCTTTACATAGAATAATATATATTAGGTAAAATAACAGATTTAGTCCTATAATTATAATTAGTTTTATTTTAATCCCGAATGCATGTTTTAATTTGGCATTCGAATTTAAGATAATTTTATTTTAGTCACTAAATTTATAATAGGCAAAATAACATGCTTAGACCTTATAATATTACATAATTAATTGTGAATTAAATCATTTAATTTTAATATGCTATAATTTAGTCATTTATTTTAAATGTTTTCATTTATTTTACTGCTTTTAAATATATCGTTCTAGTTGTATTTTTATTTTTACTTGTTTATATTTTTAAATATTTTTATTATTATGTATTCATAAATATATATAATAAATAATAATTTATTTTTTTAATAAATTTTTTTAATATTTATTTTTCAATATCAAAGAAAATGACAGTCTTAATACAACTGGATGTCCTATTCTGGTATTTTAAAATTAAGTATTATAAAAATTATTATTTAATTTTATTTAAATTAATATTTATTAATATCAAAGAAAAGAGTTGTCTTAAGACACCTAGAAGTCCTTTTCCGATATTTTTAAATAAATAAATATTTTTATATAATTTTGAAATAATAAGATTATAAATGAAATATATTTTGAATTTTTTAAATTTTAATAATAGAGACAATTTATAATTAAAAAATACCAATTTTGGGCGTTGTAGGGGTGCTAATCCTTCCCTAAACGTAACCGACCACGAATCCCTTTTTATTATTAAAAAGAATGAATTTTTGGTTATAAACGCAGATCAGTTTATTTTTTTTTTATTTGATGTTTTCTTAAAACTCTTTTAAAAAAAATAATTTTTAGGTATTCGACCTACCTGACCCAAAAGGCCGATGGCGACTCCCAAATCATTTATTCACATTATTTTCCCGCCGAGTATTTAAAATTCGTGCCCGGACGAAAAACGGTTACGACATATTATTTGATCAATTTTTCTTCTATTCTTTTCATAAACATGACAGAAATTTCCTAAACTAGGAAGCATGGTGTTGAAGAATCGGGTAAAGAAAACGAAAGAACACAAGAATTTTAACGAGGTTCGGCAATGTGCTTACGTCCTCGGTGTCTAGACGGCGCTAGGAGTTTTATTCAATGTCTCATAGGTTTAGGTTACATCTCTATTTATAATAAAAAACCTTGTACATAATTAACACTGTCCTCTTTACCGGTATATTTATGAGTCATACCTAACACATAAATATATAGATTATAGACCAATTCTTCAAAAGTTAACATGGAAGACATGGCACTTCTGTTAAAAAATAGATATCTATTTTAAAGACTGCATATTGTTGAATGATAAAAGTTAATTATCATATGGATTTCAAACATATTTTATGAAATGAACTAGTTTATCTGTCAACGGGACGGGAACAAGATTTTATGTTAAGGGAATGAATTTGAACTTTTAAAATTTCAGGAACAAACTTAAACATATAAAATTTCAAGGGTGAAAACAGATTTTTAATAGAAAATACATAGAAAAAATCTAAAATATATAATAATTTTAAATTTTCAGAGAGACAATTACCCCACCCGCCCTCTCCTCAATCCATCCCTGTCTATCAAGGTAAAACTTTTATCGCTGTTTATTCCATGTGTAATCATCTGATTTTCCCTCCAAAGCAATGAATAAGCTCTCTCCGTTATTGACACTAAAAGTGCAGCCTCGTTGAAGAATTATGCTACAAAGTTACCAACCAAGCATCATGAACAACAATTAAAACAGCAAAGAATAAACGGTCAGTTGATACTGTAGTCATTCATTTTCGTCCGGGGTTCTATTTAATATATACATAATATATATATATAATATATAGTTTTGAAAACATTTTCGAATATATATATAATATATAGTTTTGAAAACATTTTTGAAATATATAGTATATTATTTTGAAAACGTTTTAGAAAATATATAATATATCATTTTGAAAACATATATAATATATGGTTTAGAAAACATTTGGAAAACATATATAATCTATAGGTTTGAAAGCATTTTTGAAAATATATACAATATATAGTTTTGAAAATATTTTTAAAAATTTATATAATGTATAGTTTTGAAAACATTTTTAAAAATATATAGTATATTATTTTGAAAACGTTTTAGAAAATATATAGTATATAGTTTTAAAAACGTTTTGAAAATATATAATTTTGAAAGCGTTCCGAAAAATATATATAATATATATTTTAGAAAACATTTTGAAATTTTATATACTATGTGATTTTGAAAAAAAATTTCTTTCCCGAAAATATATGATATTTTTTTATAATTTTCGTTTACATTTATTTAGGTTTTTATTTGTTTAATCATTTGTTTTTTTTTCTTTGGGGTTCAGTAGGTCTAAATAGCTTAGCAAGGAGCCCAATCAGGGTCCATATCCAGACCCGCCTGACCAGTAGGTCACTAAACCCGACCCGGAACTAAACCCGAAACATTATGATTGCAAGTTCAGCAAAGGCACCGTAGCACGAGGATCGCTGGATCTGGCCACTTGATCCAACGGTCAAAAAAGCAGCCAGAGAATACCAAGCGACCAGGCAAAGATTCCGGTCGAAAAACGACCACGCACCAATTGAGAAAAGCGGCATGCAAAGGAGCCCCGACTAAATCAGGATTGCACCATCTCGTTTAGCCGGTCAACAACAACAAACCCGAGCAAATTGGGGACGAGGGGAACAACCCCCGCCAAAGCCGAAAACAACCCCATCGGGGGCTATATAAATACCACGCCGGATACAGCAACGGAGGCAGAGATATACAAAAAGAAATCCAGTAAACAAGCAAGCAAAATCCAAGCATAAACCACCAAAATACCCAAATATCATTCGGCCATACAACCAAAACACCAAAAACCAACAAGCAAAGTCTGAATATAAAAAACAAAATAGACATATATTATTAACGGCAAGAGTACAGAGGAGCATCATCAGAGAAGAGAATGTCGGGATGCCGAGAAGACGCGAAGAAAAAGGTAAAAGTAGCGACCTTTTTATTTAGATCTACGTTAGCTAGGCTTTTTTTTAGGACAATCGGGACTCGGATTTGTTATTACGGGGTCGGGAAGTGTATTTTTGGGGAGTTTGGGTTTTTCTGGCCACCGGGAGCGGCGGTCGGTGGCCACCGGGAGCGGCGGTCGGTGGCCACCGGGCAATGGCCGACCATCAGGGCCGGTTTAAGTTGAGAGAATTTGAGGAAGAGAGCATTCGGTTTTCGCGGGGGAGGAGGGAAGAGAAAATGAGAAATGCTATTTTTTTTGAGTTTTAGGTATTTATAAGGGGGACACTCTAAGGGAATGCCTTGGGGCCCGAACGCTTACCCAAGAAAGTTTTCCGGGGCCTCAGAGCCTACCCAAGGGTTACCTTAGGTTCGTAAGGATTTACCAAATTGATCAGAGTTGAACCTTTATACTCTATAATCCTACTCATACAATATCCAGTAGAAATCAAATTTAACAGTAACCGTAATATATGGATCATGATCTAATAAAATCTTGTAAATGTGACCATAAAATAAACCATATAACTTCCCTCCACTAGTACACCATCTTGATCAGAGTTGAACCTCCAGCCTACTTAGATAATGTCTCAATTCATTCGAGATGAAATATTTATCGAGCTTAAACTGAGTCGAACTCGAGTAATTCACGATCTGTTTCATCTCATTTACAACACTATTTGTGTCAATGAGTATGACAATTGTTCTTCTTATTTACCACCACACTCACTAAAGGAAGAAGTGTTTACAATTACTAGATTTAAAGTATTTGATTCGTTAATTTAATTAAAAATTAAAATATGTTAGTTGGATTTTGACCCATTGATGTGAGTTCAACAAAAAATTAAAAGGCTTAAATGTATCATTGCCCTAAACTATACCAAATTATATCATTTGTACCGAGTTACCGCCTAAAGTATTTATCATGATGTTTTGACCTCAATTTTTGTTGCGGAAGACGGCTATCGGATAGAGCAAAATCGTAACTGATAATTTGAGAAAATAAAAATGAAGATAAAATAGACACAAAATTTACGTGGAAAACCCCTAAATAATATAGGGTCAAAACCACGGGCAACAGTAGAAGAATTTTACTATGAGCAAAATAGGAATTACAACCTCTCTCGATCTACCAAGGAGAAAACAATGATAATTCTCTCTTGATAAAAAGGAGAAAATAACTCTCAAGAAACTCTCTAAATTCTCTTTAGTATTGGAAGAAAGCTAGAATGCTTTGAGATGGTTTTGAAGCTAAATGAGCTAGGGTATTTATAGTTGAAACTTAAGGACTAATTTGTAAATACCCTAAAATACAATGACTAATTTTTAGCAATTTTACCATAAACAAATAATAAACAATTATTATTCAAAGCCACCGGCTACTAACACTAGCAGCTCATGTGGTTTTTTCAATAATCTCCCACTTGAAGATTTGATTGGACAATCATATCTTCACACCATTCTTTCTACCTTGTACCATCATGTTGCTTACGTCTCTGACAGGCCACAAGAGGATCGACACCAGGTAAATTTATCAGCGTTGATTGCCTTCGTCATGAAATCTGCTATGTTGTCTTTGGTATGGATCTTCTGCATATCTATCGTTCTTTCTTCCACCTTTTCACGAATGAAATGGTACTGAACTCGTATGTGCTTTGTTCTTGAATGAAATGTTGGATTCATTGCTAGATGCAAGGTGCTTTGACTGTCACAAAACAGATAGACATACTCTTGATTATGCCCAAGCTCCTCTAATAGCATCTTCAACCAAATTGCTTCTTTACTGGCATGTGTAGCTGCTACATATTCTGCCTCTGTTGTGGATGTAGCCACAACTGACTGTAATTTTGAAACCCAGCTTACAGCTCTACCAGCAATTTTGAACACATATCCTGTAGTAGATTTACTTTTATCCAAATCCCCTGCATAGTCAGAATCTACATAACCATTGATTAGTAAGTTTGATCCTCCGTAACATAATGCAATATTTGAGGTCCCTTTGATGTATCTTAAGATTCTCTTTACAATATTCCAATGCTCTTTGCCTGGATTCGCCATGTATCGACTAACCACTCCCACTTCTTGTGCAATGTCTGGTCTTGTGCATATCATATCGAACATTAAACTTCCCACTGCTGATGCATACGGTACTCGAGACATCTCAATCCTCTCTTCTTCACTGCTAGGACTCATACTGGAGGATAATTTAAAATTAATAGGAAGAGGGGTAGAAATTGGCTTACAATCTTGCATGCTGAATCGTGACAAGATCTTCTTCAAGTGATTCTTTTGTGATAGCCAAATCTTCCTATTACTTCTGTCTTGGTGAATTTGCATCCCTAGAATCTTGTTTGATGATCTCAATTCCTTCATTTCAAATTCCCTAACCAGTTATGCCGACCTCTTGAAATAAGCACAAGGGTATGCATTAAGTCTGTTGTATCCAAGACACATAATGAATGAATCAAATCTCTTATACCAATACCTCGGCGCCTGCTTTAGACCGTACAGAGATTTGTTCAACCTGCAAACCAAGTTCTTCTTTTCTTTTTCTTCAAAACCTTCAGGCTTGCTATAAATCTCTTCTTGAAACTCGAACTGTTTTAGTCGAACCACAGGAGAAATATTTATTGAAATCAATACCTCTTTTGAGCATATCCTTTGACCACCAGTCTTGCACGATACCTCTCAACTTGATCATCACCATTTCTCTTGATTTTGAAGACCTATTTGTTACCAATTGGCTTCCTTCCTTGTGGTAGTGGCACAAGATCCCATGTATTATTTTTATGAAGGGCTTCAATTTCCTCTTACATCGCCATCATCCATAGTGAAGCATCTGAGCTGTTTATTACCTCCTGGTATGTTGATGGCTCACCGTCCTCTGTTAAAAGGCAGTATGCAATATTACCTTCTATAACATAATCTGAGTGTCAATTGGGACGTCTTCTCGCACGATCTGATTAACGAGTTGTTAGAGCTTCAGAACTCTCTGGTTCTTGTTCATCATGTGCTGGTTCTGCTTCTGAAGAATCTCCTTGTTCAACCTCCTTTTCCACATATATCTGTGTAGTCTCTGACTTTTCAGCGCTATCATCATCTTCATTTCTTTGTAGTTTATCTTTTCGCCTTTCAGCACCACAAGCGCTCCACGGAACACCTTAATGATTCCTTTACGTGTTTCAATCTTGCTTGCATTATTATCCAATAATTCGTATGATAATAAATTTTTCTTCAGGCCTTTCACGTATCGCACATCTCAAACAACTTTAATTGTTCCATCGTACATCTTCAATTTGATAGTTCCAATGCCAACGATCTCTAAGGCATGATCATTGCAACTATACACAGATCCTCCTGAGACAGGTTCATAATGATGGAACCATTCTCTTCTTGAGGTCATATGATATGTTGCTCCTGAATCAATGAGCCATATATCTGCATATCTCTTTCTGTCTTTTCAATATTAAATTTCGTTGCTATAGCTTCTTTTACGGATAGCTCGCACTATTTCACTATCGTGAATAGTTCTTTGGAACCTTCAAAGAATGGGTAATAACTTCTTACTTTCTTATGTTGGAGGATCCACCTTTTGGTGGCAACCATAAAGACAATAAGCAGATATTACACACTCTAATCTAGCTCTGATACCAATTGTTACGGAAGACGGCTATCGGATAGAGCAAAATCGCAACTGATAATTTGAGAAAATAAAAATGAAGATAAAAGAGACACAAAATTTACGTGGAAAACCCCTAAATAATATAGGGTAAAAACCACGGGCAACGGTAGAAGAATTTCACTATGAGAAAAATAGGAATTACAACCTCTCTCGATCTACCAAGGAGAAAACAATGATAATTCTCTCTTGATAAAAAGGAGAAAACAACTCTCAAGAAACTCTCTAAATTCTCTTTAGTATTGGAAGAAAGCTATAATGCTTTGGGATGATTTTGAAGCTAAATGAGCTAGGGTATTTATAGTTGAAACTTAAGGACTAATTTGTAAATACCCTAAAATACAATGACTAATTTTTAGCAATTTTACCATAAAAAAACAATAAACAATTATTATTCAAAGCCACCGGCTGCTAACACTAGCAGCCCATGTGATTTTTTCAACAATTTTAAATCGTTATCTCGTTTGCCCTAAATCATTAACACCACTAACAAAATTCACGGACCAACCAAAACATGCCACATCACCTTTTATTTTTTATTATCTTTACCTAAATAAATAAACACCAATTAATAACATAAAATAAATGATATACCGAAATTGTCCCTAGACAACACAGACATGCTCGGGATGTGTTGAATACGCGCTCAATCCTTCTTTGGACTTGTACCAACAATGGAGCATTTGTGTGAAATCAGAGATTGGAGATCTCGCATGGAAGACGGGACCTACGATGAGATGGAGGACGGAATCGAGAGATATCAATCTGTTGAGTCCATTGAGCATCGAGTTGACCTAAGGTCAGTATCATCGTTTACCTTGAAAAGCACCACGTGCTCTATGATGGACATGATGATCAAAGGTTTTGAGGCTTTGGGATGAAATGAAGAGTTGTTTGAGGTGTTTGGGAAACGAGAAAGTGCGAGAAAATGGAGAGAAAAATAAATGGCGGGGTTTCAAACACATCAGCAAAACTATACCTGTAAAATCTTATATATATATCGAGATAAATTTAAGGTGTTTGGGATACGAGAAAGTGCGAGAAAATGGAGAGAAAAATAAAGGGTGGGGTTTCAAACACAACATCTAAATTCTACCTGCAAAATCTGATGTCATATCGGAATGAATTTCCATATAAACCAGCTCATAACATAAAATTGATCAAAATTTCAAAAAATTCTGAAATCCAAAAACAACATCAACATTAAAATATGAGATCATATTGGGATGAATCTCCATAAAAAAATGCAGCACATAATATAAAATCAATCAAAATTTAAATAAATTCCAAAATCCAAAAATATTATTACCATTAAAATATGAGATCATATCGGGATGAATCTCCATAAAAATGCAGCTCAAAACAAAAACTCTTCTAGGATTAGTCACTATTTTTTTTGCAACAACAATTGATAAATATTTCAAAAAACTTTAGTTTTGAAATTGAAAAAATATAGAGACGAGGTATATGTCATTATTGGAGTTGAAAGATGAGATTAGAAAAAACAAAAGAGGTGAGATTAGGAAAAGTTAGAGAGCTCTGTTTTGAAAATCGGATCGGACCGGTCGGTTTAACCGGAAACCATTGCTTAGTCCGGTTCAATATAAACCGATTGAACCGCTATTAGTGAACCGGCCAGAACCGCTGAACCGTTCAAACCGGACCGACTAAAAATCGGAAGAAATCGGGAAAAATCGGGATTTTTGTTTTTTTTAATAAAAAAAATTAAACCAAACAACGTCGTTTGTAAAACGAGCCAAGTCGAACTCGAGTATTGCTGAGCTCGACTCGAACTTGAAAACTTTAAAAATAAGCTCAACTCAACTCAAACTCACAAGCTAAAAATTATTAAGTTCAACTCAAACTCGAAATATAATATTAAAACTTGAACTCAAAAAAAAATTAGAAGCTCGATTGAAGCCTAAAATTCGAGCTTGATTGAAGTGAAAGAATAGTTCACTTAATGCTCACCAAAAGGCTCCATGATTTTTGAATGTCAAATTACCTCTATTATTTATAGAAGTTAGTTGTGATGCGCTTCTATGTTTCTTAGCATTGTGAGATTGTTTTGTTCTCATATTTTTACTCTTTAGACTTTTGGGATGCTCTTTTATGTTTCTTAGCCATGTGAGATTGTTTTTTTTTAAATTAAACCAAACAATATCATGTTATGATTTTTTTAACCCCAAATTTATTTTTTAATTATAGTTATATAATTATATTTATTATTTAATATGTTTTACTTTAAATATTATGTTGTAGTTAATTTGAATAATTTTGTTTCACTTGATTTTATGGTTTTTAACTTATATATGTTATGACTTGCTTTGAATATGACTTGTGATATAAAAAATTATTTTTTATTAAATATTTTTGGTATTTTTATTTAATTTTTTAAATAATTATGACGTCGTCCGGTTCTTTCGACCGGTCGAACCGGTTCGACCGGTTAAATCAGTGAACCAGTAACATGACCGGTTCGCTAACCGGTCCGGTTCTGAAAATCATGCTAGAGAGAGACTGGATACACACTGGAGAAAGGGAAAACATATGAGATGAGATTAGGGAAATGGGTGGTGTTACGTGAAGGTGTGGTTTGGGGTAAGAGAAGAGGGACACTTTTGGTATTTCATTTATTTTATTTTATTAATTGATTTTTATTTATTTAGATAAAGAAAATAAAAATTAAGAGAAGACGTAATATGTTTTGATTGGTCTGTAATTTTTTTTTTAATGTCGTTAACGATTTGGAATAAACGGAATAACAATTTAAAATTAAGAAAATAAAATATTTTAAAAAATACTTTAATTACTCGAAATAAATGATATAATTCAGGGACAATGGTGATTTAAACCAAAATAAAACTACAAATTTTTAACGTCTGTCATTCTCATGGAAGCGACCCACCATAAGGAAGGTGAAATCCATAAATAAAACAATACATGTTCCGCTTGCTTTAATTTTCGTCGCTAAAGATGGCATTTAGATTTTTTAATTCCATCCTCTATCTCATTTTTGTCTCTTCACCAACTTCACGCAACATTTAATATAGGAAAAAGAAATGACAAGTGTCGCGATCGTCCTTCGGTTGGGTTTGAAATTGAGTTTCGATTTGAATAATTGTGTTAGAGTCGTCACCGATCATTTTAAAAACATTTAGGTAGATCAGACATCGTCTTACCTGATCTACATTTTACCATAAATATGTTAGGCTCGAGAGTCGGTTACAGTTAAGGAAGGATTATCACACTTGAACTGCCCTTTCGATACCAATTAATTTATCAGTTGTCTTAATTGCGAAAATTAAAATTTAAAATTAAAATTTAAAAATCCAATTCAAAATGATTACCTTTGATTGATTGAGATTGTCACTGAAAAAGTTAAAAAAATATGTTATATGGTAAAATAAAAGAAATATTAAAGAAAAATTAAAGAAAAAAGAAAAAAAATCACATAACAATTTACAAAATTAGACAGTCGTTTCTAATAACAAATACAAGCCTTTTTTACCTCCAATTTTGATCCGACAAGTACTTCTAATCATTTAATTCTCACCGGTTCCGTTTGCACTTCAAGTTTCAATTCCTTCCTACAAAACTTGAACAATGGGTTTAAGTAACGCGCGCATTGCTTAAATATGGCCACCATGGATTTTCCTTTTGTCGTTCTCTTCTCAGATTCACCCATCTCATCCAGTTCCTGTTTTCACTCATTTAACAAACTCTTGAAAAACACCATAATCTTATCTTCATGCAAAAGAGATCTTGGGGTGTTCGATGTTGGCTCGCTAAGTGAGACCAAGATTGGCGCTAGCGAGAGAGTGAGCCATAACCTCGGCTCTTCGAAAACACAAAGGAGCAACTGCAACTGAAGGTAATACGACATGCTTCTCTTTCTTTAAAACCCTAAAACATGGAAATGTCACTGGCCTTGTAATCTCCAGGCATAACGTCAGTGCCACCAGCGATACCAAGAGCTTCTTGCTTGGCAGTTTCTCTCCGATCAGTAAGGTTGCAGCAGTTGGTTGAGCACTGGAACCCGGTGTCGTTGTTGCTCCTGGAGCCTGGGATGGTGATGTCGTATTTGGAGCGCCTCCGATGTTTGAGTGAAGGAACTGTGGCCAAAGCATCATGAAAGAGAGAACAACCACCTCTGTGTTCCTTAGCATTTCTTTCGCAGTAGCCATCAATTCTTGCCGCAAAATACTCCGGGTTTTTTCAGCAGATCGTGGTCTTAGGGTGGCTTCAACAAGTGGGGTTGATACCGAGATAACTTCTGAAGAAGAAGTTGCTCGACTGTTGAACTGCACATATCACTACTTTGATTCCATAAAGCCAAAGCCTTCCCAATCAATGTTTTTTGATGCTTTGAACGCCACGTCGGCTACTTTCTTCCCCGTCCCGCTCATTTTTCTCTCACTATCGCGTTTCCCAAACGCAATTCTTTTTCCTCCAAGCTCTAGGTGATGACTGCTAAGAATGGTTGTTACCATTGCCTCGGCTTGTTTCAATGGCAGACCTTCCGCCTCTAAGCTCCTAACCAAAGCTAATGTATCGATGAGAAACAGTCACTTTCCATTAGAACTAACAAGCTGGGAACTCTTTCTCCATTGTAAAAACAGTACAGGAGAAGCTAAGCGAGGAATCGTGGGATTATAGATATGGGACACAAGTCCTTCAAATCTGTAAACTCCAATTTTCCAGGAATATGATTTGGGTCTGATTTGACCCACACGTTTAAAAGCTTCCATCATGGACATTGAATACAAAATTTGATTGGAAAACAACATTCAAATGGTAATCCCAAAAGAACACACCAATCTTCTACAAATCTGAAGAGAAAGCAATGACAGGAAATGGAAAATATTGACTGGCCTGAAGTGAAGAACATTGGATTGTGAATGACGTAGGTGCTACGCAGATATAAGATGACAGAGAAAGAGAGAGGGTTAAATTGGTATATGGAGGAATGGGTAATCGGGAAAGGAGGAGAGGGTGGTGGCGAGATTTATTTGAGCCATGGGGATGCGTATAAGGAAAAAAGGACATGTGGGGTTTGGAGACTGAGGTTAAAGGCTTAAAGCGGTTTCTACTTTAATAAATGAGTGTTATGTTGACCTGTCCCTTTTTTTCACCACTGGTCCCACCTACGATGATACTGCATATAAGATTGACAGAGAAAGAGAGAGTTAAATTGGTATAGGGAGGAATGGGTATCGGGAAAGGAGGAGAGGGTGTGGCGAGATTTATTTGAGCCATGGGGATGCGTATAAGGAAAAAGGACATGTGGGGTTTGGAGACTGAGGTTAAAGGCTTAAAGCGGTTTCTACTTTAATAAATGAGTGTTATGTTGACCTGTCCCTTTTTTTCACCACTGGTCCCACCTACGATGATACTGAGCCTTCCTTTTATTTTGAGAATTAAAGAGGTTTAAAAAGTTATGAAAGTGGGAGTAGTGGCCAACCAGTTTTTTAGTGGTGGGGTAGTGGTTTAGTGGAATAGGGAGTTATTGTTTTTCAATTTAGTGGGGGTAAATATATATATATATATATATATTTATTTATAATAATATAATAATTTTTTTTGTAGACTCAGACAAAAACGGGTGTCTACAGCTGTCTCTCTTTGCACATTTTTGTGTTAACAAGAATAGGACAAAGATGAAAAAGATAACAAGTTTTTGTTTGGATCTCTTTGATTTGAGACTTGATAGTGTTTGTTGTAACACTTAGTCGATCCATTGGGCACGATATCCTTCGTTGTGAAGTTGAAATCATGGATGGCTCCTTTGAGCTTTGAATTGGATATCCTTCGTCGTGAAGTTGAAATCCAATCTTTGGTTATGGGTACGATGTCCTTCGTCCTGAAGTTGAAATCGTTGATGACCCTTTCGTTGTGAAGTTGAGCATTGAATTGGATATCCTTCGTCGTGAAGTTGAAATCCAATATGAAGATGAATGTTGTTTCGAGTCCAATATCCTTCACCGTGAAGTTGAAATTGGCTCTGAATGAAACTGGGAAGCCCTTTCACCATGAAGTTGAGCTTTGAATTGGATATCCTTCATCGTGAAGTTGAAATTCAATCTAGAGTTAGTACGATATCCTTCTTCGTGAAGTTAAAATCGTGGATGGCCCCTTCGTTGTGAAGTTAAGCCTTGACTTGAATATCCTTCGTCGTGAAGTTGAAATCCAAGCTTATATTGTTTCGAATCCAATATCCTTCGCCTTGAAGTTGAAATTGACTCTGAATGAAACTGGGAAGCCCCTTCGCCGTGAAGTTGAGCTTTGAATTGGATATCATTCGTCATGAAGTTGAAATCCAATCTAGAGTTGGCACGATATCTTTCATCGTGAAGTTGAAATCGTGGATGGCCCCGTCGTTGTAAAGTTGAGCCTTGAATATCCTTCGTCGTGAAGTTGAAATCTAAGTTTGTATTGTTTCGAGTCCAATATCCTTCGCCGTAAAGTTGAAATTGGCCCTGAATGAAACTGGGAAGCCCCTTCGCCGTGAAGTTGAGCTTTGAATTGGATATCCTTCGCCGTGAAGTTGAAATCCAATCTTGAAAAAGTTGGTTTTGAGTTGGATATCCTCCGTCGTGGAGTTGAAATCCAATTTCAAACAAATTGTGTCACTTCGAGTTTAATATCCTTCGCTGTGAAGTTGAAATTGACTTTGAACAAGACTCGGAAAGTTGTTTTTTAGTCAGACAGTTGCCCCTTCGTTGTGAGGTCGAGAAACCACCATCAACTCTTGAATGTGCTTTTGAATCGAGTATCTTTCGTCTTGAAGTTGAAACTTGACTCAAAAAGCTACAAAAAATTATGTATACTAAAAGTGATAAATGTGATGCTCTTAAGTATGTCTAAGATGCATGCAACATGAATTAATTTTGTTTTATCCCTTGGATGGAGCCTCATTTTTGTCAGCTGGTCTTGTCATTGGAATCGACCATGCCCCATTTTCTTCTCAAGTTATTGGTAATGTCACAAGTTCTATCTGATCTCTCGGACTGATTGTCTTGTGAAATGCTCGAAATTTGGCATTGTTCGTTCTTTCTTCAAGAGAGGCAAAATGAGTCTTAGCACCTTCCAAGACCTTTCACATTTGAGACTGTTCTGTTTGAAAATGTTTTTCTCTTTTTTTCTTGTTTTAGGAGTGAAAAGGATAAAAATTCTGTAAAATATTGCTCCTTAATTCAGGCTCATAATCGAATCAAATTATAAACATGAGTTCAAAGGAAATCAAAAGAATCAACAGCTCTTTCATGTTTTCAGAGTTATAGCTCTTTGACAAATATTCGAATTGATGAGTTGGCTTTAGGTTGGCCTCCTATTTAGCCATAAAAAATGTCATTTTTTCGGTCATTGATTGATTTGGCATTTTAATTGGATGTAGACAAAATGACGCAACTAGCATGATCAATTACTAGACCTTCTATTTCGGTTCTCTGAAATCTTCCATTTGTTCAATCTTTGTAAAATATTCTAACAAAGGTGGTGCATAAATATCGGTCTAAAAATGAAATTCTTGAGTGCTCGTGTGAAGTTGTCTATAACAGGTGTTCCTTAACTCCCTTAGTCCATTTTTACCGAAACTCCTTATTTAAATTTGTCATTATATGGCTAGCTAAATCCATAAAGTTGGGGCGTTTAACCAATTGCTCTAGAAGGATAACTCAAACTTTATTGTATATTATAATCGCCTTTATCAGGCTAGTTGAATCTTATCCATAAAGCCGGGGCGTTTAACCAATTGCTCTAGAGGGACAGCTCAAGCTTTATTGTATATATATATAATTATAATTTGGGTATACGGATTCAACTTCTTAAGTTTGTCAAGAAGAACATGTTATAGTCTAGGTGTTGTTGAAAGACAAGGAATATCATCTTTAGAGTTTAATTTCCAAGCAACTGACCTAAACTAGATTCACATACTTGACTATTACATCTGTGAAGATCATTATCATCACTGAACGTCTTAAACAAAAAGTATAGTAATGTCATATGCAAAAGATTCCCCATGTTGTCCGCACCTATGCACATCTAAATACCAAGCCTTATTAAGGGAGAAGGTTATATTGGTTATTTACAAGAGAAAGGTACGGTGTTTTGAGAGTATTTTTGGGGTAATGTCAAAGTCCTTGTTTTACCACTTTTTACTTTGTCAAAGATCTGTAACTCTGAATCATTTAAAAAGCTTTTTAATTCAGCTGATATTCAAAGAATTTCAAGTTGTAGATTTGATTCAATGCTCAGCATGAATTCAATGAAATATCCTGAGAAAGTTCAAAAGCAAGTTACAAAGAGAAATATGAGAAAGTAAAAAACAAAGTTCAAACAGGGTGTTGCAAAATAGAATAAGGCCTCATTAGGATGCCTCACTGGTTGGATTAGGGCTTTCATTTGCACTTGTTCCCTATTTCTTGACCATTCCATTTGTCGAGGCTCCTTTTGATATACCCTCATATGCACAAATTTCTGCTTCGGGAGTGTCCATGCTTGAGGCGGTATGTCTAGGGTTTATTCCCCTTTTTGTATGAGACATGCTTCTGTTAGTTAATGCGAATGTAAAGAGAGAAAATTAATAACAAAATGCAAAATATGTCTAAATGCATGATGCATGCAATGTTCGAGGCATTGATCCAAAAATGTGTCTGTTATTATAAATAATCCTTATTGGGGACAAAAGTGTTACGTCTTAAGAGAGAAAAAGCTTTTGACAGGTTGATTCTTCTTTAACATTTTTCTGTCACTGGTTGAATACCCTGTCAAACCGTTCCAGCTTCTTTGGCTAAACTGCGCAAGTGACGAGCTGCTTGCCCCAAAAAGTCTCAAAGGACTGCATCTCCGGCTTTCACTCTCTATTGAGCTTGTTCCTAACGAAAGCGTCATCGAAGCCCTCCATCGATAGGAACTATTTGAAGTTTATTTG
Source organism: Hibiscus syriacus (assembly GCF_006381635.1). Classification (NCBI taxonomy): domain Eukaryota; kingdom Viridiplantae; phylum Streptophyta; class Magnoliopsida; order Malvales; family Malvaceae; genus Hibiscus; species Hibiscus syriacus. The sequence continues at coordinate 1,935,944 of NW_024062775.1, read as the reverse complement.
CTTGTTTCTTGAATTCATCATCAATGGCATCCAGCTCAGCTAAGGTTTCGCCATCTTGTTCTCGTAGTCTTCAAAAGGACTCTATGAGTTAGTAGCCTTTTTCTTGTCTTTCCCCTGTAACTTTTTCCATCTCGTTTTGGAAAATTTGACTTTTGACGTGCCTAGTGTAAACCCGGTCTATTCCGAGTCTTTTCTGGACTTCTGAGCTTTTCATCTCTACTATTATAACCCCTTTGTCCATTAATACAAATTATTTACGTTTAACAAACACATTTTTGATGTATCAACACCTCTTTTGAATGATGCAAACGATGAAAATAAAATAAAAGAGAACAAAAATGAAAAGAGTTAGTGAGGTAAAAATAATTAAATCAGTCATGAAAATAAAAGTCCTACCCCACATGATATCTACCCCACATGCTTATTATTCCTACCCGGACATGATCCCTATCCCGCATACTAATTTCAAATAAATCATAACCGCATATTTGTCTAGTTCGCATGCTTTGAACAGAAAGTAAAGTAGAAAATGAACTCAAAATAGCCTAGGGCTTGAAATGAGGTTTAAGGGTGGGCTCTAATTCCCCGTAGTCTCCCGGTTTAGGTTCTAAGAAAGGTACTCGAGTTCTCCTTGCTGGTGCCCCTTGGGTTTGCCAGACCCTTAGTCTTAAGCCCATTACAAGCTTGTGATGACTAAGTTAAACTCGAGAGGAAACATTCTCTTATGCCCATACGGAGAATAAATTCACACGAAAACATAAAGTATATGAATCTCGAAGGTTACTTGCTAGGGCCATACGGAGAATAAATTCCTACGAGAGCGTCACTTTCACCCCCACTTAAAAACGGGTTTGAAGCTCGGGTTTAGAGCCTTAGATGAAAAACCAGTTTTGACAAGCTGAAATCATTGAGAAAACCGTCAGTATAACTATTTACTTGAAAAATAATCAAAGGTAAATAATTAGAATTAAATAAATAAATTAAAATTTGAACTTATAATTTTTGCTCAAAAAAACAACCGGAAACTAATTTCGGCCTGACTCACTTACCTGTCCCCAGCGGAGTCGTCAAGCTGTCGCGACCGTCCTTCGGTTGAGCCCGGAATTGGGCTTCGACTTGAATAATTGAGTTAGAGTCGCCACCGATCATTTTAAAAACATTTAGGTAGATCGGACACCGTCTTACCTGATATGCGTTTTACCAGAAATATGTCGGGCTCGGGAGTCAGTTACAGTCAATGAAGGATTAATACCCTTGAACTGCCCTTTTGGCACCAATTAATTTATCGGTTGTCTTAATTACGAAAATTAAAATTTAAAATTTAAAAACCTGATTCAAAATGATTACCTTTGATCGATTGAGATTATTACTGAAAAAGTCAAAAAAAAATATGTTAGATGGTAAAATAAAAGAGATATCAAATAAAAAATTAAAGAAAAAGGAAAAAAAAATCACAGAACAATTCACAAAATTAGACAATCGTTTCTAATAACAAATACAATCCTTTTATACCTCCAATTTTGATCTGACAAGTACTTCTAATCATTTAATTCTCACCGGTTCCATTTGCACTTCAAGTTTCAATTCCTTCCTACAAAACATGAACAATAGGTTTAAGTAACGCGCGCACTGCTTAAATGCGGCCACCATGGATTTTCCTTTTGTCGTTCTCTTCTCAGATTCACCCATCTCATCCATTTCCTGTTTCCACTCATTTAACAAACTCTTGAAAAACACCAGAATCTTATCTTCATGCAAAAGAGATCTTGTGGTGTTCGATGTTGGCTGGCTAAGTGAGGCTAAGATTGGCGCTAGCGAAAGAGTGAGCCATAACCTCGGCTCTTCGAGAACACAAAGGAGAAACTGCAACTGAAGGTAATACGACATGCTTCTCTTTCTTTAAAACCCCAAAACATAGAAATGACACTGTCCTTGTAATATCCAGGCATAATGCCAGTGCCGCCGGCGATACCAAGAGCTTCTTTCTTGGCAGTTTCTCTCCGATCAGCAAGGTGCAACAGTTGGTTGAGCATTGGAACCCGGTGTCGTTGTTGCTCCTGGAGCCTGGGATGGTGCTGTCGTATTTGGAGCGCCTCCGATGTTTGAGTGAAGGAACCGTGGCCAAAGCATCATGAAAGAGATAACAACCACCTCTGTGTTCCTTCGTATTTCTTTCGCAGTAGCCATCAATTCTTGCCGCAAAATGCTCCGGGTTTTTCAGCAGATCGTGGTCTTGGGGTGGCTTCAACTACTGGGGTTGATACCGAGATAACTTCTGAAGAAGAAGTTGCTCAACTGTTGAACTGCACTGATCACTACTTTGATTCCATGAAGCCAAAGCCTTCCCAATCAATGTTCTTTGATGCTTTGAACGCCACGTCGACTACTTTCTTCTATGTCCCGCTCATTTTTCTCGCACTATCGCGTTTCCCAAAGGCAATTCTTTTTCCACTAAGCTCTAGGTGATGACTGATAAGAATGGCTGCTGTCATTGCCTCGGCTTGTTTCGATGGCAGACCTTCCGCCTGTAAGCTCCTAACCAAAGATAACGTGTCGATGAGAAACAGTCGCTTTCCATTAGAACTAACGAGCTGGGAACTCTGTCTCCATTGTGAAAACAATACAGGAGAAGCTAAGCGAGGAATCGTGGGATTATCGATATGGGACACAAGTCCTTCAAATCTGGAAACTCCAATTTTCCAAGAATATGATTTGGGTATGATTTGACCCACACGTTTAAAAGCTGCCATTATGGACATTGAATACAAAATTTGATTGGAAAACAGTATTTAAATGGTAATCCCAAAAGAACCCACCAATCTTCTACAAATCTGAAGAGAAAGCAATGAGAGGAAATGAAAAATATTGACCGGCCTGAAGAACATTGGATTATGAATGACGCAGGTGCTACGCAGATATAAGATAACAGAGAAAGGGAGAGGGTTAAATTGATATATGGAGGAATGGGTAATCGGGAAAGGAGTAGAGGGTGGTGGCGAGATTTATTTGAGGCATGGGGATGCGTACAAGGAAAAAAGGACATGTGGGCTTGGAGACTGAGGTTAAAGGCTTAAAGCGGTTTCTGCTTTAATGAGTGAGTGTTATGCTGACCTGTCCCTTTTTTTCACCCCTGATCCCACCTACGATGATACTGAGCCTTCCTTTTATTTTGAGAATTAAAGAGGTTTAAAAAGTGATGAAAGTGGGAGTAGTGGCCAGCCAGTTTTTTAGTGGTGGGGTAGTGGTTTAGTGGAATAGGGATTATTGTTTTTCAACTTAGTGGGGGTGTAAAATTAAAAAATAAATAAATAAATAATAATAATAATAAATAATATAATATAATAAAAAAATTTATAGACTCAGATAAAAACGGATCTCTATAACAAGCAATTTCTTTCTCTTTCTTTCTCTATCGCACACCAAATTGAACTCAAAGAAGTACAAAGCGAAACGGCTTTGCATAAGAAAATCAGATTTAAAAAATAAATACATTTCACAGATGATTATTTAATGACTTTGGTTATAAAAAAAGACTATTTAAAGACAGTGACAAGGAATGATTTCAATTTGCATAAAAAATAAATAATTTTCACATGTTCTTTTACTTGTTAGACCACTGGAATTCAATTTCCAAATTCCGCGATGGTACCGTTTTACTTTCCGTCAATAAAGAATACTCACCTGAAACAGCTCCGAGCATTACCACCCGATCAATTCGTATGGTAACTTTTCCAAAGGAACTCTGTTGTCATAAGCATAAAAAAGAAAGAACAATTGAAGGAAACCAAAATGAGTAGAAAATTCTCTTAAAACCATAAATAAATAAATAAGAGAATGATTCTTTACGATACGCTTACCTTCCCCATTTTGCTCTTATTCTTGCAAGGCATGTGCAACTTCTGGCCTTTTGGAGGACTCTCAAAAGTCCATGCAAAACTTTAATCCCAATCGGGCTAGAAAAGGAGCACCGGGACGATCTGGAATTGGCTTAAGGAGATCAACATGGGCCGGTATTGCCTTTTGAGAAGTAGCGCCAACCCTAATGTCTTTATCTCTAAATAACCTATCAACAGCAACTTGATCCGGATAGCGTGCCAAAGCAAATTCTTCAGACAAGAAGTTCTTGTATATCAACATCAGCACAGCCAAGCAAGGAGATAAGCCCACCAGCAGTCCCTGAATCTGCAACAGTTAGAACAGTCCCTCTGCTACCATTACAGACTAAGCTGGACACTGCTTGTGCAGCAAAATATTTGTTTGCTAATACGTCTGACTTCACTAAATTCGAAAGAACTGGTATAGATTCCATTGTTGGATGCGCTTGAATAATATCTGTTGAGTTAATCGAACGATGAAAAAGTCATGAGGGGTGAATTAACAATAAAAATTTTGGTAGAAGTTTTTGCAGAAAATAAAAAATATTTGCACAACGATTTAGAATGGTTCGACTTTCTCAACCAAAGTCTACGTTCACTACCTTAGTTATCCACACTAAGGATTTTTCACAAATTCACTAATTTGTCTTTCTTTTGAGGATAAAGAGTAATTTTACAAATCCCTCAAGAATTATATCACAAATTCTTGAGAACACTCTTTCCCAAAGAGAACAATACAAATTTCGTAAACTTACAGAAAAACCTCACAAGGTAAGATGTTCACACAATTCTAGAACAAAAAAAGAACACACAAGAATAATACAATTGAGCACAATAAATGTTCTTGAAAGCAAAAATGAATATTGAATGAAATAGGCTTGAAAATGCTCAAACTTAAGGTTAGATGCTTTCTCTTTGTTTTCTCTCAATTCTTGTTTCTTGTTATTAATCAAATGCTTCTAAGCTTGTTTGAATACACCTTGAATCACTTCTGAACGTTGGAGATCATTGGTAAAGTCAATAAAGCCGTTAACGAGTAATTATCATTTAAAAATCTGGTTGGGAGCGTGGGGGTATCGGTACCCCTCCATAGGGTATCGGTACCTGTAGTGTAAAATTAAATATTTCGATCGTTATTTGACTAGGGGTATCGGTACCCGTAGAGCATTCTGTTTTTCTCGGAGACAAAATTTTCATATGGGTATCGGTACCACAAAGGGGAGTTATCGGTACCTTATAGGTAATTTGGTTTTTATTGAAGAATTTTTATAAGGAAAATATTTTTGGCTCGATTAAGGCTCGAAATACTTTGTAAAATTTATTTTAAAATTTATTTTAAGATTAAAACATAATTTTACACTTAAGTAAGGATTGAAAATGACATTTGAAAACTTGGAGTAATATTTTGATATTCGAATGATTGAATTGAATATACTTTAAAAATGATTTGTAAAATCTTAAAATTCATTTATACTTAATTTGTTTTATCAAAACATCGATGTATCAAAAATGTATTTACAATATCTCTATCTTGAAATAAGATTGCCAGCAATAATGCACAAACCCATATGCTGTTATCTTCCTTAAAATCAATCTGCAAATTACCAAAACACAAATGAAATAGTTTTAGTAAAAATCAGGAGGGATCATAACCACAACTGCACAAAGGGAATGGGGAATAATATCAATAAATTTTGTAACCATTGAACACGTGGGCATATTGGGACGATCGATTCTATCGGTGACAACTTCAGTTGCTCCAGCCTCCAATATTGTAGTCTTACTCTACTCATTATGACAAGCAAGAACAGAAAGTAGCCATATGGCTAAATTGGTACCGGAAATAACTGCTGTGCTTGTATCTGATTCCCCATTCCTGGATTCTTTAGCATGACAATAGATGCCAATGGCATCTTGATCAGAAGCCAAGGAAGACTCTCTAAAACCAGTGTTTTGAAAACCGAACCGGACCGGCCGGGTCAACCGGGAACCGCTGCCTGGTTTAGTCCATTCTATCCCGGTTGAACCGATTCTAGTGAACCGCAAGGAACCGTTCGAACCGGACCGGACTTTGAACCAGTTCAACCTAATTTTTTTATTAAATGTTTTTTGGTATTTTTATTTAATTTTTTAAATAATTATGACGTCGTCTGGTTCTTACGACCAGTCTGACCGATTCGACCGGTTGAACCAGTGAACCGATAACACAGCAGGTTCGCTGACCAATCCGGTTCTGAAAACCATGTCCAAAACTCAGCATCGCAACAAGTGATTGAATTAGATAGATATAAGAATTTGATTGATTGATATCTTCCACTACTCTCTGGTGATTAACTTTTGCTGCATATATCAGAAGTGCAGTGCCCCCTATTTTGACCTTTAAGTTTGGGGAACTGATCACCCTTCTGGAAATTGATGATACGCAATCAAAAGCACTAACAATGACGTCTCCTAGAACAACTGGTTGGTCACGGCAAAGTCGTGACAATATCTCAATAGCTTTATCATGCAACAAGGGTGTTGCATGAGAAATAGAATGGAGATATGCTTTTTGGAGATTCAGAAAAAATTGCCCATGTGGGTTTTATTTGACCACCGGCTTTTGATCTAGACAAAACAGCAAGTGCATCTAGTGCCTCTCCTATGGGAACAGATCCAACTTCAACAGATTCTAGAAAAGAAATTAATGCAAGAACTGTAAGGTATGACTCATAAATATACCGGTAAAGAGGACATAGGATGGAGCGGAGTGAGCGAAGCGAACATCAACTGTTCTTACAAAGAAAGTCTTGTAGAAGGGGTTACGATTATGTGGGTTGGGGGTGCGGGGGCTGTGCCCCGTGGTACGGTATAGGGTTAATTTTGTAATTATATACCAGGGTTTTCTATTATAAATAGAGATGTAACCTAAACCTATTATCATTGAATAAAAATTTTCTAGCGCCGCCTAGGCACCGAGGACGTAAGCACATTGTCGAACCTCGTTAAAATTCTTGTGTTCTTTCGTTTACTTTGACCGATTTATCAACAATTGGTATCAGATGTAAGGAGCAAAATTCGAAGTTGCAAAATTCGATGGTCTGGGTAACTTCGGATTATGGAAAACGAGGGTGAAGGATCTGTTGGCGCAGCAGGGGATCCTGAAGGCTTTGCGACCTACAAAGCCGACGTCGATGGAGGGGGAAGATTGGGAAGAATTGCAACAACAAGCGGCAGGAACCATACGATTATGCTTGGTGGACGAGGTTATGTATCACGTCATGCATCTATCGTCTCCAGACGAAATTTGGAGGAAGTTGGAAAGTCAGTTTATGTCCAAATCCTTAACGACAAAACTGTATCTAAAGCAGCGGCTATATGGGCTGAAGATGCAGGACGATCATGATTTGGCGCAACACGTGAATGTCTTCAATCAAATCATTTCTGATTTGGCTCGGCTTGATGTAAAAATTGAGGATGAAGACAGAGCGATGATTTTGTTGTGTTCGTTACCTCCCTCTTACGAACACATGGTGACTACTCTTACATATGGGAAAGAGACTATCAACGTTGAGGAGATTACTGCAGCCTTGTTGGCTCACAACCAGCGGAAGCAGAATGCAGGGGAAAAATCTCAAGCCGATAGCTTATATGTCAAGGGTAATCGAGACTGTGGACGGAAGCCAGAGAAGGCAGGGTCTGGCAAGCGGAATTCCAGATCCAAATCTAGGGATAAGAAGACAATTCACTGTTACAAGTGCAAGGAGGCGGGACATATGAAGCGAGACTATTCGAAGTTGAAAAAGCAGACTGATGAGAAGCGTGATGTTTCATCCAAGTCTGTGAACGTGGTCGAGGATGACAATTCTGATTGCAGTGAGGGTAATATGCTTTCTATTTCAACGACTCAATTGACGGATGCGTGGATTCTTGATTCTGGATGTTCTTATCACATCACGCCAAATAGGGAATGGTTTTCGATATACAGGTCGGTTAATTCTGGTTCTATTTATTTGGGTGATGATCGATGTTGTAATATTGTTGGTATTGGTGATGTCAGAATTAAGATGTATGATGGCTCTGTTCGGACGTTGAGTGGTGTTCGACATATCCCAGATTTGAAGAAGAATTTAATCTCTTTGGGCACTTTGCACAGAATGGTTTTATCCCTAAGGCTGATGAGGATAGGGAAACCATTCGAAGTATTATGTTCTTGGTAAACAGACTAAAGTCCGTTTCAAGACTGCGAAGCACACAACTCAAGGGATTCTTGATTATGTGCTTGATGTATGTGGGCCTTCCACGACATCGTCTTTGGGTGGATCTAGGTATTATGTTACTTTTATTGATGATTTTTCACGGAAAGTTTGGGTGTATTTTTTGAAACAGAAATATGAAGTTTTTGAGAAGTTCAAGCTGTGGAAAGGAGAGGTAGAAAACCAAACAGGACGAAAAATCAAGTTTTTGCAGTCTGACAATGGTACGGAGTACACAGATTCACAGTTCTTACACTTCTGTAAGGAGCACGGGATTAAGAGACATTTTATAGTGCGCAAGACACCACAACAGAATGGTGTTGCGGAACGGATGAACAGGTCGTTGAATGAAAGAGCCAGATGTTTACGGTTGAATGCAGGGCTTCCCAAACACTTCTGGGCCGAGGCTGTTAACATGGCGTGTTATCTTATCAACAGATTGCCAAGGGCATCATTGGCTGGGAAAGTTGCAGAAGAGGTATGGACTGGTCATGATGTTAGTTTTGATAACTTACGAATTTTTGGTTGTTCTGCTTATGTGCATGTACCTGCTGATGAGAGATCCAAACTTGATGCAAAATCGAAGGAGTGCATTTTTCTAGGTTACAAGAAAGGTATCAAAAGATTCAAGTTCTGGGATCCAGTTGCGAAGAAAATTGTGATCAGTAGAGATGTTGTTTTTGATGAACAATCCATATTGCAACAGAAGAAAGACACGACAGTGGTGGATTTCGAGCAGTTTCCAGTTGAGAAACCAGAAACGTCTCAACCGACTTCTGGTGGTTCCACTACGGATGATTTGCAGGATTATAGTCTCGCCAGAGACAGGGTGAGACATACGAATATAAAGCCTCCGAGTAGATTGGGTTTTGAAGACTTGGTCTCTTTTGCACTTATTGTTAGCAGTGATGATCCGATTACTTTTCATGATGCTGTTACTAGTCAGGAAAACGACAAGTGGATGGCAGCCATGGTTGAGGAGATGGAGTCTTTTGAATCACAATCATACATGGGAGTTGGTTCCCATTCCTGAGGGTAAAAAGCCGATTGGTTGCAAATGAGTGTATAAGAAGAAACCAGCAGTAACAGAAAAAGAGGGGGAGAAGTTCAAGGCTCGTTTGGTAGCAAAGATTTTTTCACAGCAGAAAGAAGTTGATTATGATGAAATCTTTTCTCCTGTGGTCAGACACACTTCAATCCGAGTAGTACTTGCATTGGTGGCCAGTTGGGATTTGTATTTAGAGCATATGGATGTTAAAACTGCTTTTTTGCATGGTGATATAGAGGAGCAGATCTACATGCGGCAACCTGAAGGTTTCACTCAACCTGGAAATGAGCATTTAGTTTGCAGATTGAAGAAATCTTTGTACGGGTTGAAACAGTCTCCGAGACAGTGGTATAAACGGTTTGACTCCTATATGATCAAGATTGGCTACAACCGATGTGAGTATGATTATTGTGTCTATGTTAAGAGCCTTGATGATGGTTCTTTTATTTTTCTATTATTGTATTTTGATGATATGTTGATTGCTGCGAAGAACATGGATGATGTTATCGGTTTGAAAACTTTATTGAGTCAGGAATTTGATATGAAAGATTAGGTGCTGCAAAGAAAATTCTTGGAATGGAAATTTGCAGGGACAGAGACTCAAGGAAACTGTGGCTATCTCAACGGGGTTATGTTAAAAAAATGCTAGAAAGGTTTGCGATGAGTAGCGCAAAACCAGTTAGCACTCCATTGGCGAACCACTTTAAGCTCTCATCAGAACAGTGCCCTAAGACAGATAAGGAAGCTGAAGATATGGCAAAGGTTCCGTATTCTAATGCTGTTGGCTGCTTGATGTATGCAAAGGTATGTACTCGTCCTGATTTAGCTCATGTTTGTTAGTCAAGTTTGTAAGTACATGTCTAAACCTGGTAAGCAACATTGGGAAGCAGCCAAGTGGATCTTTCAGTACTTAAAGGGTACTGTGGGACATGGAATTGTTTTTGGTAGTCAACGAGATAATCCTTTGGTTGTAGGATATGTGGATTCAGACTATGCAGGTGACTTGGATAATAGAAGATCTACGACAGGGTATGTTTTTACTCTTGGTGGAGGACATATTTGTTGGAAGTCTACTGTTCAATCTGTTGTGGCACTATCTACAACTGAAGCTGAGTACATGGCAGCGGCTGAAGCTGCAAAAGAAGTTTTATGGCTCACTGGTTTAGTGAAGGAGTTGGGTGTTCAGCAAGGTGGAGTTCAGCTGCTCTGTGACAATCAAAGTGCTATTCACTTAGCTAAGAATCAGGTATATCGTGTTAGAACTAAGCACATTGATGTACGTTTTCACAAGATCAGAGAGTTTGTTGCATCTGGAGATATTTTGTTTCAGAAGGTACACACTGATGAGAATGCCGCTGATATGTTCACCAAGCCAGTTACAACAGACAAGTTCAAGCATTGCTTGGACTTGTTGAATGTTTCAAGTTGTTAAAGAAGTAAGGTAACCCAACCCACATTAAATGTTTCCTAAGGGGCAGGATATTCGCCAAGGTGGAGATTTGTAAGGTATGGCTCATAAATATACCGGTAAAGAGGACAGGGGATGGAGCGGAGTGAGCGAAGCGAACATCAACTGTCCTTACAAAGAAAGTCTTGTAAAGGGGGTTACGATTATGTGGGTTGGGGGTGCGGGGGCTGTGCCCCGCGGTACGGTACATGGTTAATTTTGTAATTATGTACCAGAGTTTTATATTATAAATAGAGATGTAACCTAAACCTATTATCATTGAATAAAAATTTTCTAGCGCCGCCTAGGCACCAAGGACGTAAGCACATTGTCGAACCTCGTTAAAATTCTTATGTTTTTTCGTTTACTTTGCCCGATTTATCAACAAGAACTAATCCAGCACGATTCACACAATCAGTTATGGCATTATCAACTTGCCTTGAATGGAGCAGACGTGCTATTGCTGCTGCCGCATGAGTTTTTCCGGAAACAGTTCCTTCGCGTAAAACCCTTGTAGAAGGCAGAATAATTTGTTCAGAAATTGCTGTCTCTGGCATAAGGTTTTGATAGGGCACATACAGCCCGCTCCACTACTTCAAGAACCAAAGAGTCAGCAAGTGCAACTAAGGGAGACATTGCATCTCGAGCAACAGCAGCAACATCCCAGTTGCTCTTGATATTAAAATAATTATTTTTTAACACCTCAACATTGTTGCAGCATTCGAATCCAAACACATATTTTCACTATTGATTTCAATCTTACCGTTATAGTATGCAATCTCATCGTCATAGTAATCAATCTCACAGTTACTGTCATTTTCATTTTCAACGAAATTAATTTTACCATCCATCCAAATAGATTCATTGTTTTATGAAAAACTGTTTGATACTGAAATTATTGTTAGTGAAAAAAACATTTTATTTTACATTGATTAAAATAATTTAGTTATTCACATATAACCCAGTTCAAGAAATTGTTTTTTTGTTGTAAGTTGCATTGTTTTCTTATTAAGTTAGCTGTTTGCTTTTTTTTTTTTTTACATTGGTATTTAAAAAAATTTCCATATTAGTACCTGTATATTTTTTCATTCACGTTGATATATTAATTTATCTATTTTCATTCACATTGATACATGAATTTGTCTACTATATTCATTTGATAGTTTTTAGCGACATTGAAAGAGGCGTTTTGACGCTCTATGATTGTATCACATGATCATCTAAAAATAAAAAAAATAAAAAAATATAAACATATAATAATTAAAATGATAAATATTTTAAAAAACTGTAACAATTATAAAAGTATAAGAGTTAAAATCATTAGAAAATATAACGACGTGAAAAATAAACAAATTTAGGTACTGATGTGGATAAAACTGGTTCAGCTACTAATGTAAGGAAAAAATAGATAAGTTCAACATGGACCAAAAAAGTTCAAATACTATAATATGGGAAAGGTGAACAAGTTTTTGAACTTCCGGGGCAGGTTTCTTCTATTGGTGTTCTTCTTGGTCTCGGGTTCTACATGATTTTTAGGTTGCTTGCTTTTCCATACATGATTTCTTCGTTCGTTTGTATATAACATTCCGTTGGTTGTCGAATATCTGTATCGAAAAAGACTGCATCCAAAGAAGGATTGGTTCTTTATTCGTCCGCTTTAGATATTCTTTAGATTTTTCTCCTCTATATTTGGTGTTCGGGATATCGAAGTGATATGTTTCTGTATGCCTTTGTCTCAACTGTTCACGTTCTTGCTCATTAGGCAATCACCGATCGTTCACCGATATATTTTACTTATAATAATCATGAATATATTTATCAGGTAAGTATTTAGCCTGGTCGTTCATCGTTATATTTTACTTATGATAATCATGAATATATTTATCCGGTATGTATTTAACAAGACGTAATAAATGATTATCCCTTTAACTAATAAATATATAATAGTTCTACCTTAAAAAAGAATGACAGTGATAAAGAAGGCAGAAAAAGGTTACCACGAAAAAGCACCCCACGACTTGGAGAATCTTAAAGCACATGGAATTATTAGTTTTGCCTTGAGGTTGAAAGTGAAAGCACATGGACTTGGGTGGTGGCACCAGGACGGAGAGGGAAGGCCTCAACTTCATTTAAAAACAATGTAGCAACCATGCCATGCATGTGTCTTGTTTAACTTCTCTATTTGCTTACAAAGCCCATTCTCATCACACTATCATTATATAAATATAAAACACTATCATTATATAAATATAAAATAAAGTACATAAATTATCATTTAATTATATTAAAACATTCTTTTTTTATTATTAAAATTTTAAAATAATTATTAATTGTTTTATTACGTTATAAAATAGATATCGTGTCGCTGAACTCCGTTAACAGCCCAACGATGGGGTAACTATGCATGTCAACCTATACTAAATAATTTCCCTATCATAAGTTTACAACATTTAAGACTGAGCATTCAATCAAATAGAGTTCAAAAATTTCAAGTTATTCGAGTTAAAACCTATTTTATAATTCTAAGTTGAATTGAAATTTTTTTTCTAGTAGAGTTTTTAAAATTTGAGTCAAGTCAAATTTTTGAGTTTATGTTTAAATTTAATTGTAACTACATATAATATTATAATATTATTTGATTCCAATTTAAATGATTTTTTTATAACTATATACAATACATATATATTTTTTCATATTTTTTCATAAGTGATATACATATATCATATAAAGTCGAGAGATTTGACTCAAACTTGAAATCAATCCATTAACTACTAAAAATTGAGTTATTCAAGTTAATGTTTGAGTTATTCGAGTTGTATATACAACTCGATTTGAACCTGAATTTTTTTCAAATAGAGTTGAGTTTATGAAATTACAACTCGATGTCAATTCGAGTCGACTTGGAAAACTTGATTTTTTGAATCGAGATGAATTTTAAACGCCCCTTCCAACATTAAGGATTATAACGGTCTATTTGAAAAGATGAAACATGGAACTTTTCACTAAAGTAAACAAAATTTTTATTTGGAAGATCATGGACGATCTACACATATTAAAGACCAAAAACAAAGAATGGGATTATAGGTTTCCCAGAAACAAAAACACCAATTTGGTTGCTGTTGTATTGACTAGGAAATCAAGAAAAAAGTATTTAGCTTTAACTCACTAATTCAATGAGATTTGGAAGTTCATACCTGGGGTCTGAGGCATTGTTTGAGATAAATACTTGGGACTTGGAGGTTAGGTAAGACTGCTGCAAGTAGCATACGATTGAAGTACTGTTAATGCTTGCTCGGTGATGGCCCTATTCCTTGCTCGTTTCACCCAATCACCGATAATCTCCTCCGCTTGGCTACCTTTGACACCTTGTTCAAGGGTTCCTGCAGCTTCAGCTAGCTTTCCTTCAGCCAAGTAATTCTCAACTCTATTGATTATAGACTCGATTCCTTCACCAGAGTCACCAACTTCTTTCACCTATTTAATAGTCAAAACACATACGAGAGGCTATTTCAGTAACTTGGTTACATTATCATGTGAAAGGTTGATCCCATTTTTTTGTACCTTTAACCAAGATGCAATATGTGCCAAAGAATGCGTCAAGATACCACCACCACCTGGTGGAATTAGGCTGTAGTGCCTCAGGCTACCTTTCAAGACATTAAACTGCAAGAAGTGCATGTATTAAACATTAAAAATCAGTATCCAGTAGAATTATTAAGGATCAAAATAATTTAGACATTCTGTCAGAAATGATTTGCTGGTGCCACTGCATCAGTGGTCTAGCTGAGACAATTTATATCGGGCTGGCAGATCATGTGCTACATAAAGAGGAGCAGGGAGCAGTACTTTCTTTTCCTGTAGGAAATTAAACCAACAAGCACGTAAAAGAAGAAACAAATTCAAAAGTATTCTTTTTCTTGACAATCTTATCCTCATCAAGTTTGACACATTGAAACGAACCACTTCAAAGTAGTGTTTGATTATTAATCTCAAATTCTATCCAACATTAAATACTTTATTTTCGTTTGGTATCAAGTTGCCAAAAAACCATTAACTCTAAAACAAGAAGCAAACATCCTTTGGGTTGCTTTGAAATGATGCATTTCACATTGGTCCTCCCTCTTTTTTCGGTTAATATATATCTACAGGATAACTAAATCCAGTTCCTAGCAAATTCCCACCACAACATCAAACCCTACGAACTGAAGCAAACTAGGGATTTCTATGGCCGTTACAATGTAAAGATCCCCAAAGAAGGAGCTTCAGCTAGAGCCTCGAGGCCTCTCACCTTGACAATCCAAAATAACATCTTAGTGCTTCCCTTCACAAATCACGATTGAGGAAATTCTTTCTTTAAAAAAAATCAGACCTTGGGAAATTTGACTGCTAAACAACCTACATATTCTTTGTTTCTCAAAGAAATATGACTACAAACCCAATCCTAATAAACAGGAAGCAATATTCGGACACAATAACAAGGACAGAAAGGGACGGCTTTGGAAGTAAGAGGGGTGACGTAGAGCATTTTAGTTCAATTTATTTAGCATAGACACACACACACACATATTAATGTAACACCAACTGGGATATGAATTTTTCTATTTAAAGATGCCGAAACAGTCATAAAACCACTCCTGGTTTTTGTGAATGCTGGCATAAGAAGAAAATTGTGACGGATATATAGCTAGAAGGGATGCAAGTGAATGGTGCCAATGAACACCCATCCTCCCAGTCCCAGCTTTCAGGTTTTGGAAAAACTAAGATTTTATATATTTTTATCCTGTCTCTATAAAAGCATTTAAATTGTTCCGTTCTTTGAAAAATATCATGCCAAAAGTAAAGCATACAGTTCTTGCAAAAAATTCTATGAAGGGCTAACTATCAACTATGTAACAAAAAGATATTATCATTTGAAAGGACTTGGAATTCATAACCATATATTTCTATAAAGACGGAACAACTTGCCTTTTGATTCAACTCCAGTAGAGTGTCTGTTCCACTGCACCGAGTTTCTTCGGGAAGAGATGAAAGAACCAAACCTAATACTGAGTCCTCAATGCCTTCAAGGTAGTTGTGTAGAGCATCAATTTCTTTCTGGATTGGTAATCCTTTAGCAAGTGCTTCTTCTAGTGCAAGCGCTCCCTGTAGGACCCAATAACATTAAAGTTATGGGGCAATAATTTACAATTGAGAAAAATTATTAGTAGGACAGGACAATCAATCATTATACAATAACTCGGGTTCCAACAAAATGTAAAAAATTAAAAAATGAGACAAAGAACTATTAATCAAGGTGGAGAAGGTACCAAAGTGAGCTTGAGAATAGAATGACTCTTGTGTGCCTCTTCAGATCGTGCATAAAATGCCATACATAAAGCATGTATCTACAAAAGAATAATTCAGGCCATGTTCATGTCCTCTAATCACATCCATGGTTCTGAATGGCTAATAATAAACAATATTTTAGATTATGAAAAGAATACTCGAGCAGATATTAAGTATAAAAACACATGTTTATTTCCCAACTTCAAGTTTATCTGAACAAAAAACAATAAACTAAGAAACGCATTTACAATTAATGTTTGTAGCTGGCAAACTATTAAGTTTCTGATTGAAAATATACTTTTTTAACTTTAGATATGCACATTGATCCTGGAATGATTGTTCATGTTTAATATCCAAGGCAATATATCAGAGACAATTCTAGCTTTCACTTCTCTTTCCAAAATAGGTAGTACTAGTTAAACTCCATTCTGCTTTTAGTAAAGTTGGAAATTCATTCACCATTTAAATCATAGATCAATACATTCCAGTAAATGCAAATATTAATAAAACTTTGATAGAAAATATTTCATTTTCAACTAGAAATTGCAAAGAGGCGAATTCTTTGATGGCAAATTTTATTTGGGGTGATGTTCCAGCTAAGAAAAGGATTCACTGGGTGAATTGGAAAACAGTCTGTCAACCGTTTGAAGAAGGGGGGTTGGGAATCTTAGACCTGAGGTTGATCAATAGAGTATTGCTTGGAAAATGGGTGTGGAAATTCGTAAATGATAAAAATAGTCGGTGGAAAAAGATGATTTGCTGAAAGAACAACGTTAGCAACTTGTCTCTGTCCATTACGAAGGCTATTTCTCCACTCGATTCTTGGATTTGGAGAGCTATTCTAAACAATTATGTCAAAAAAGATGAGGTTGGGGAATGATTGAGAGCTAATTCAAAGATTCAACTTGGTAATGGCAGATCGATAGTTTTTTGGTATGATGTGTGGATCAATGACTCAACCTTAAAATCACAATTTCTCAGAATTTTTGCTTTATCGGTTAATAAGTGGGGGACAGTAGCTGAGTTTGGTGGTTTTGTACAGAATGTTTGGGTATGGAACATTCAGTTAAGAAGGTATTTACTCGACTGGGAACTGGATCAGTGGATTGCATTAATGTCCTTGATTGAAAATGTAACTTTGTCGGATTCTGTGGATGATTTTCTTGGGTGGTCGGGGAAGGGTGATGGCCTGTTTTCGGTCAAGTCCTGTAGGATGTCACTTTATAGCAGATCAGAAGGTTCGTTCGAGTGGAATAAGTTGGTTTGGGCTGGATTGGCTCCTCCTAGAGTGGAAACGTTTCTATGGAAGCTTTGTCACGGTAAATTGGCAGTTAGAGAGGAGTTGAAGAAGAGAGGTATTCCATTGGAAGATGTTCTTTGTCCTCTGTGTCACTTGCGTGAAGAATCTGTTGAACACCTTTTCTTCTCTTGTGTGGTTGCAGGGGAGTTGTGGATTAAATTCCTTAGGATATGGGAAATTTCTACTGCTCTACCTCAAGACCCCATTTCAATTATGTGCTCTTGGTCGTTTCTAAGGCAGAATTCTTGTATTTGGAAGTTCATCCCGGGGGTTGTTTTATGGTCAATATGGAAAGCTAGGAATTTGGTTGTATTCGAAAATGGGAAGGTCAACACTTCTTCTTTGTTCTTCTTCGCCAAATTTAGATTGGCTAAATGGTATTTAGCTAAATACCCTTTGGTTCGTATCAACTCGGACAATCTAGTTGGGGATCCAAAGCTTGCAGATAAGGTTCAGTATTCTCATGTCCCTGAGAAGGCTAATTGTTGGACTCCACCACCCCTAGATATGTTCAAACTCAACGTTGATGGGGCGGTAAGAGGGGATAGGTTGCAAGGTGGTATAGGTGGTATTTTGAAAGATTCTAAACCTAATACCTTAGCCCCTACTTTTTTATGCCATTTTCTGCCCCTACTTTTTTCAATACTTTAGTTGGGGAAATTGAGGCCTTAGTTTCTGCTAGGGGTATTATTGTTAGATGGATTCCTAGGACATGCAATTGGGAGGCTGATAAGCTAGCTAAAGAGGGTATTGGTTGATGTTTGAGCTTTATGGTTGTTTTGGTTTGTATTTTATTTCGGACAATTTATTTGGTAAGCTGTAATCTTATGTAAACATGGTTTTTTAATATAATGAGGTACTCTTTTCCTCCTTCCGCTAGTTGCCTCTTTCACAAGAGCCAACTATGAGGGAGGTTTTTAATGAGACCTCCTATTCCTATAAAAAAAAAAAGCTATTAAGGAAGGGATTGTGTTTTTCTTCTCATCGGACTGGGCTAAGAAGGGGAGATTAATAATTGAAAGTGACTGTAAAACAGCTGTGAATTGGATTTCTAAGCAGAACTCTGCACCTGCTTTTTTTAGTTCTATGGTGGAGGAAATTGGGGCATCTATTTCTGCTAAGGGTATTGTTCTGAGATTGATTCCTAGGAGTTGCAATATGGAAGCTGACAAGTTAGCTAAGGAGGGGATTGGTTGATTGCTTCAGGCTTATTGTGGGATTGTTTTGTGTTGTTTTCTTGGCCGTGTTTAGGGTGTAAGTCTTTAGTAGCGTCGCTAGATCGGTTACAGGCCAGCCAGAGTAGAGTTGGTTGTAGAGTTGTACAGCGCTGTTTGGATAGTGTTTTCGTTTTTGGTTTTTTTTTTTGGGGAAGTCCCTTGGCTGTATCTTATGTATTTTTTATGGTTAATATAATCTTAAGGCACTCTTTTCCTTCTTCCGCTGATTAAGGAGCTTCTCTACAAGCTCCTTCAATAAAGAAGGGGGTTTTTAATGAGGCCTTCAATTCCTATCAAAAAAAATAAATATGGTTATATACTATGCACAATATCTGTCAAACACACGGAGCATCACCATGCATAAGACAGAAAGCATGGAAGTTATATTGCAGTAGGCTGAAAGCTAAAAGCATTTATGTATGGCAGTTGGATTGTTCTTTTTCCCAGCATGATATATGCCTGAAGTAAGAGCCATGAGATTTTATATTCCAACCCATCATATAAGAAAACTTTCAGATTTCCTTGTTCCATCTTCTATCAAATGCACTGAAAGGAGCATCTAGTTCATATTTTCATCCTAAAACTAGCAGAGTTAATTTTTGTTCAGATTTTCATTAAAAATTCCACCAGGAGAAAGCTTACGTGAAGATTTGCTTCTGCCATTTTCTCAATCTGTGCTGCTTTCTCATTTGCGATCGCTGCAATCACTTCTGCTTTCCCTAGCTCCAGAGCTTTCTCCAACTTCATTTCAGCTTCTCTTTCCTGCAACCACCAAATTATAACAACTTGAGTCCATGAATCATGAAATAATGTTATAGAATTTCTTTGTCAACATTAAACTATCTACCTTCTGTTCAAGTTCAATCCTAATTTTCTCTTTCATTTTTTCTTGTAGGGATTTTATAGCAGCTGATGTTTTTGTTCTTTCTCTCAGTAATTCCTGAAAGTGGTAAAGTTAAATTCTTAGCAGCTTGAATTCACAAAATTAAATAATCACCTTTCTTTTCTTTCACTTGCTTTTTTAACCCTTTCAAAGGGCATATGTACATGTGAGTATACTCCATCTGCAACTGAAATGCGACTTTCTCAGGTAAATACAACAAAAAAAACCACGCTCGCGGCTCGTCAAAATCCAGAATGAATAGCTTAAGTTGATTAATAGAAATGCTGCTGTAATTTCATTATCTAGCATAAAAATTAGAGAAACTAGTTGGGGCTGGTTTTCCCATAATTAATAATTTGGCTTCTTTGGTTCCTTACGAATAAATCAACAATTGCTCCAAATTGATATATTAACACTTACCTTTTGTCATATTACACACAGAACAGGAAACATCCAAATATATACGGTATAATAAAATTGGATGAACTCCATAACATGGGACAAAAATTTCTTTATGGTAAAAATGCTAAGAGGTTCAACTATTAATCACTATCTACATGTCCATGTCTGTAATGATATGGGATTATAGGTGATAAAGCACTACAGAACCATCAATGTTTAATCAAGTTGTTTGTGTTAGAGCATCAGACCACCCATTCTGCCTCATTTCCAGCCCTGATATACAGATTCTAGGGATAAATGAGCAGAATAACCACAAGCATTAACCATAAACTTCAAAAGGGAGTCATGATGGCTATGTCAGAGCTCGCAAGCTTAAAGAGAAAGTTATATTTGGGGTAGAAACCAGGTTATCAAATATGTGTCACTCTTAAAGTGGATGGTAGGAAACATTCCTCTTCAGGCTGATTTCATTTCAAAGACATTAACAGAAGTGTTGGAACTTTACTTACCTTTTATTTTCACTTAGAAACATAAAAAAGAGAAACTAACGTAATGATTTGAAAAGCAAGAGCAAGAAAGAAAAAGAAAGTGAGAGGAAATAAAAATTACCATATCATAAAACTGAAGCAATGACCAAAAGCTTTGCAATCAATCACAAGAAATAAAATAAAGTGAAAACAATGAAAACATCTATAACCTTATCCAATATAGCTGCCTCTTCTGTACGCATTAGTTCCCTGGCTCTTGAATCCCTTAATTCCTTTTCATACATCTCCTGGAGAGACAGAGAGAGAGACATTACAAAACAGTATGTGATAACCAGAGTGAAGTTGTAGAAATAAAGATACAGATAATTTGTACTAGAGCCTAGTGCTCAAACTTTGGACCTTCAATGCTCGCTTCTCCTCAGCAAAAGCATTTGCATCCAGCTCAGCTTGCTGCTTTTCAGCAGCATGAATGGCTTTCAGGAAATTGAGAACTAATTTTCCATCCTTCGACAAATATCCATCATCCAGTTCCTCAACAAATGTACCAAAAGCCTAATGTGTTAAAAAGAATAAAAACCTCGTGTTAGTTGAAACCCTTGCTTATCATATTTATTAAACAGCAAATGAGACAACAAGGTAACCTCTGCTTCTTTAGAAAGCCGCTCATATTTTCTATTTAGAGAAGTCAAATAGTTTTCATCTGCCTTTTCCCTAAGGTGATAGGTTTCAAGAAGAGAACTTGGAGCTTCTATATCTTTACTGAATTCATCCTGCAGCAAAGCAAAACGAAATGTCATTTTGTATGTCTACTAGAATAATGGAGAAACTACATATATATCCATACATAAATATATATATATATATATTCAAAAGTGAATCAGGAGCTGCTCGTGCTTTTGCCCCCTCTATGACATTGCTCCCAGACACAGAGGCATAAAAGAAACCTTAATCCCTCAGATGTTGCAATCCTAAGCCATTTTTTAGGGGTCAAGCCTCCCTATAAAGTTTTTCCTTGCCTAGAAAATAAAGAAAGAAATTAAAATAGTTGTTTGTCACCCTAAACCCTATATCAATAAAAAGAACAGGATCTGTTCAAGCTTTTGCCACCTCACATGACAGTCTTTCTCTTTCCCCATCTAAACACACAAAAATGAGGCTTTAAAGTGCTTAAATGTTATTACCATAAGCCATCTCTTGGGGGTCAAAACCTCCCTATAGAGCCTTTCCTTGCCTAGAAACTAAACAAAGAAATACATTGGTTCTGTGTCATCCGGAAGAATTAGCTATGTATTAACAAGCAGTGGACAGCTTCTGAATTATAAGCATATAAACTCACAAACAAAGTGGAGAAAGCCTTCCAGCCATACTCCCCCCCACCCTAAACCAACAGTGTGCTGAAGAGCATAATAAATATAAGGTACATTCCAAAGTCTAGAAAATTCAGACAATGAGAACATGAACAACCATGAAAGAATTTTTAACAAGCTTCATGGACCAACTTCCGAAGAAGAACAATGGTTTGTGTTGCTACTCCAAAAGGTTACAAATCAGAAACAACAATAAAATGTAGAGTAAAAAGAGAAACTGATGAGAGGAACAAAGGATACCTCTGCAGTGGGAGGTAGAGATGGGACAGATTTTAGTTGGCTTTCTCTAGGGACTAATTCATGGGCCTGTGCACCTTTACTTGGTTCATCCTGAAACAGTAGACCACCAGAAGTTGGTAATATTGAGCCTGTACATTGTAAGTGTACTTGACAAGATGGTAATTTTCCAGTCCCTAGCAAGTTAAATCAGTTAAGCCTCAGTCTCTTTGTTACTGGAAACTTTCACATAAAGAGATGTGGCCGATTCCATACCTAGCAAACAAGAAAAGGAACTACGGTTCTTTGGCATCCTGAAACATTTCTTATGCACCCATGCATAAAATTACAAAATACTGCTAGATTACATGCTTATTTAAATTATATTGAAAGAAATATGAATGTTCACAGGTACATGAAAGACAGTGGAATTTGTTGGTAAACAAGTAACTATTGGCTAAGTATTGTTGTCATAGTTGACTTGCAGAGCAATAGAAATAGATTAGCAAAACTATACTAACAATAACAAAGTAATCTATATTGTTTAGTTCATAATGAAGTGCATCTGATTATCCTTTTAATAGAATAATATTTGCTTGCATAACTATCACACCATAAAATACAATCTGCATATAGATGCTTGAATCATTCTTCAAAATTTCATAAAATCAATAACTCCAAGTGATCTGTATCAGTACAAATATAGGGTGCAGAGAAAAGGTACCCGCAGCCCAACTGCGGTAGTGGGAGATGGTGCAGTTTTTGTATCCTTTTCTCCAAGGCATTCGCTTGATTGGGTATCAAAAAGAACATCTTGGATTTCGTTGTTTGGTACCGTTGCAGGTTCAGACTCAACCTTTTTAAGATTCTCTTCAGCTGATGCAGCAACATCTGCAGAGTGATCAGCAGATGGCAAGCTGCTCTGAGAATATTCTGGTAATGCCTGTTCTGGTAAAGGTGTTGTGCCTTGGGTTTCACTCGAAGTTTCGGGCTGAGGAAGATCGATATTAGTTGCAACTTTTTGATCAGGCAAGTCCACATAAGGAAGCAATTCTTCATTACGAGAAGAAACAACCTGGATATCCTTTTCATCTTTCCCATCAAAAACAATATTTGTCGAATCAATATAAACCTTGGGTCCTTTGCCATATTTCTCGAAGTATCCAGCTCGGTAAGCAATCAAAATAGCACCACTAATAACAGCAGTTCCAAGGACAAAATTTGGAACCCCAGTCTTTGATTCAGGTTTCGGATTACCATTTTCCCCAGCAGAGGTCGAAAATTGCTTTCTTGAATAAATAAATGGAGATAAACGCTGCATTTCCATCATAAAAAGAACAATTATAAAAATAGTACATAGAAACTCAAAATTGATACTGAAACTTAACATGGTCGAACTTACCTGGGACGCAATCTCCCTGCGTATTCTCCAAGGAGCCCCTCGGCAACGTGATAATTCAAAAATTGACCTTCGAAGCATACCGACGGATTTTCCCTTGTGTTGGTATTTAGAAATTATATTGCGGTGAATGTGTTTGTGAAAATGACTGGCAGAGGAGTGGGGATTCTTAATGGAGGAGTCGCTTTGGGTTAGGCTGTTGGCATTGAAACCAATTGTCTTTAATTTAAGTCTTTTATGGGGTTGAACGAGCTAGAGAGAAACCACGATCACTTTCCCGGAGAGCCGAAGAGGAATCGCCGTCGGAGGCTTGGAGCATGAAGATGAAATTGCAGGTGGATCAGCGGGGTACTGGCTGTAACATTTTTAATTCTATATTTTAATTCTATTTTGATTGCCCGTAGTAAAAAAAATTTTAAAAAAAATAAATTTTAACTAAATCGATCAGAACAGAACCAACACGAAACACTAAGATGATTATAAAAATTATAATAGTTGAGTAATATATAGCCCTATATCTTCGGTTAGTTGTTTCAGGTTAACTCGAAACAGTTTAGGCAAGTCTGAATACCATGTCGGAGAACTTGAACCATTAAAATGATAATTTGGGCTTGGTTTCTGGCATGTTGGATTGTAAGAAGGGTATTTTTATCATCGGAATAAAAGGGAAAGGATTAAAAGTGCAATTTATCCATTTTTCAAAACAAAAAGCTAAAATCCCATTAATTTTTGGTGATCTCATGTATGTTCCCCTATTTCTCACCAAACACTCAATTTTGTCTCATCCTTCTTCTTCTTCACCGTTTCATTCTTCTCCAAGAATGAACAAAGGTGAAAACTTTTAGAATTACAAGTTTAGTTTAGATTTACCAAGGTAAGAATATTCATCTTCACCTCTCAAGCTTTAATTTAAGCTGTTAACCTCGAATTTTGACCATAGAAAGAAAAAATGTATTTTATTGGGGTAAAAGAAACCAAGTGATTTCTAGCCCATTTTTAGTGGATTTAAGTTCTAGGAAGTGTCCTTAACTTCAATCTAAGCTCTTAGATGAGTTAGTAACTCATTTTCTTGCCTTTGATTAGTGAAAGAAGTGGGAGAGAATTCCAAGGCTAGAAGAAAAGATAAATTGACCCTTGGTTGATTTGATGGCATTATCAACAACTAAGAGACTACGATAATACATTAACAACTTTTTCTTATCATTCGTGGAATATTAGAATGCATTCTAACTAGAGAGTTGAGTTATGAAGCATGATTGAGTATTCATGGTAAATTCCATGTTTTGGTGTTTTTAGCATGTTTTAAAACTCTTTTTATGACCCTTGTATCACATATAAGACTTTAATAATGTTTGGGGACCTCAATAGGGCATTTTGGGTAACTTTAGGAGTCAAACTCATGTCCAAACAGGGCATTTTTGGATTTAGGTAATTAGTATTGGAAGAACAGTATCGATATTGTTATTGTGATGATCAAAATGAAGGAACTTTTAGTACAGAAGTTTTGATACTCATTCATTGAGTATCGATACCATAGGCCTGGTTTCGAGATTCGCAGGAGGGGTATTAAGACCGATTTTCTAGTAGTCAATTTTGGTATCAGTACTCACAGAGAGTATCGATATCTTAGCCCTTGACTCGATACTGGTCCAATAGTATCAATATCACTAACCGTTTTTCATCTTGTTTTAACTCTATAGTATTGATACCAAGGGGAGTATCGATACCGTAGAACATTTATGGGTAAGAAACCCAAGTGAATTAGAAGAAATGTCGAGGACCCAAAAACACTATTACAACATCAAATAGGATTTCAAGTGAGAACAATAATTGACATGCAAGTATAGATATAAACAATATCAACTAGGATGACATAAAACTAGCCTTGGTTGATGCTTGGGAAAACTGTTAAGACACCCGAATTACTTTAGTAGATGAAAATAACTTCAAAGTATAGATTATCCAGATATCCTTAGGTAGCACGCGACGCACTTTGAGACTAACAAAGGCGTGAGGCTCGAACACCCGCGAGGGGTGGGTTAGTTGGGTGTTATATCCAACGTAAAGATTTTGAATCTCACCCTAGGTAGAGATTAAAGGGGTGTGTGTCCCGAGATGTGTAACCCTCTGACAACACCATGATGTCTACCTGAGAATAGAATGAAGTATATGAGTATACTCACTCTTTTATTGCACTCGATAGAATGAGCATTTAATGAACATTTTTAATATGATTTAATTGTTAGTGTGTCACTAGGTTAGTAAGTTCAGTGTTCAGAAATTGTTTTTGTGCGCAGGTCGTTAAGAGGATAATTCGAGGAGCATATCGCTCGGTCAATATTCCCGATAGTCCGAGTTACAGTGTACGTCTTGAGTCATTTCTTTAGAAGGCATATATAATTCATAAACCTTATTGTACTTGAGTCACAACTTTATTTAGATACTAGGTGGTACTATTTCGATATACTTATTTTTTGAAGCTCTCGATGTAAACATTATTTTAAGTATGTTGCTTTATTTATTCTTGAAATGATATTACTTTCAAAGTTACAATGGTTATAAAGAAAAAATTTTGGGTTAGCTGCTCTGGTGCTCCCGTATGGCACTCTAATTAGGCGATTTTGTGTTGTATCGAATTAAGGTGGTACATTTAGTGGTATTAGAGCGTTAGATTTATTATTTCCTAAGACTCGTGGGTTAGAGACAGTAAAAATCTATAGGTATATATGTTTCTAAGGAGTCAAGGGTATTATCATGTATGGGATAGTGATAATGATACTTCGTTTTGTCTTAATTTCAGAGTTTAGACATGGATGATAGTCCCGCCTAGAGCTATGAAAGTAGATATGAGACAAGAGTTTCCCTAGCGATGGATACCAGCAACGAGATTATCTTGGATTCTGAGTATGAGATCCCGATGGACGTGGGGGTCGACGAGGCGATCTTCTTTCGAGACCTGACAACCGCCCTGAGATGCATAGTTAGGACCATTCCCAGAACACACATAATACCACCTACCCAACAAGCTCTCCCAACCCCTCCCGTTGTAGCACCACATGAGTACTCAATTGAGTGGCTCCAGAGGTATTAGACTATATACTTTTTCAACTCCAAAGATGATGACCAGATAGATGTTGTTGACTAGTGGTTGCAAAAGACCCTAAGAATATTCTGCCAGCTACATCTCACCCCTAAGGGTATGTTAGAGTGCGTCATTACTCTGCTGAAGGGTGTCGCCAAGATTGGTGGGAGATTGTCAATATGGCAATGGAGCCCTAGCAACCCACTAGGGTGCACTTTCTGGAGGAGTTTCGCCAGAAGTATATAGGCGAGTCCCATGCGAATAATTTGAGGGACCGGTTCCTACACTTGACCCATGAAGATTTGTTTGTGTTTGAGTATGATAGAGAGTTCCTCCATTTGAGTCGGCACGCACTAGAGTTGGTGGCGTTTCAGTACCATCGTTGTAGGAGGTTCAGGGAGGTTCTCCACTTGAACATCCTTACCATCTAGCCGTCGACCCATCAAGAGTGTTTGCTGAGTTGGTTCGCCAGGTGAATGTGATAGAGAGGGTTATGAGGATGAGGGCTAGAGCATCTGACACCATATCTAGATAGAGTAGGAGGGTAGTTGAGTCCTCGATATCTTCCCAGCCTTCAGCCAAGAGGGCTAGGGACTCTTAAGGATCCTGGATGGCTCTATCAAGTCAGTCTAGTAGGTCCAAATAGAGTGCAAGCAAAAGGGACAGATCTAAGTGTAGGAGACCTTTGGCATCATGTTTTGTGGAAAGCGTTAATGGTTCATCGAGAGAACCTTCTCAGCCTGATTACTCAGTCTCTGGTAGGAGACACTCGGGAGTTTGCCAGTAAGGGTCTAGAGGATGTTTTGGGTGTAGTTCTCTGGACCACTTCATTAGAAATTGCCCTAAGGCGTGGAGTACGGCCCTAGTGTCGACTCAAAAGTCAACGCAATCAGTTTAGAGGGGTAGATGACCTCATAGGGAGGGAGTGCTACTTCTGGACAATTTAATAGGGCCACCTCTCGATCTGTTACCGATGTTGAACCGAGAGTGGCCTCACACCAATATATCGTTCGAGATTAGGAGAAGTGTGATGTCGCTGATGTAATCTTAGGTACCTTTACCGTGTTTTCTATTCTAGTTATGACATTAGTCGCAACCATTGGTCTTAGGGAGAAATATCCCAACAGAGGATATGGAGATAGGAGTTTAACTATCCCACCCACTAAGATTATATGTCTTGGTAGACAAGGTTCACCTTGTTTTCTATTCCATATATGATGCACACTTCTTTTCTTGCATGATCTATTGTTCTAAGACTTCTTAAAAGAAAGTTTAACGCTCTACGACATTCTTGAATTTCATTTTCCAGTTGCCTCATTTCGACAAAAATAACATAAAGCCTTTTTACATGCATAGTAGTACTCAAATTTTTTATTTGAATTTGATGAAGTGAAGATACTTATCGAGCCTCCATTTATATTTATAGAGTAGAAGTAGAGTAATTCTTCCATGCATCATGAATTTGATAATAGACATAATCCTTATTTTTTACAGTTGAGTACTATACATGTATGTTTAATGAGCAAACTAATTACCTTGTAAAGCCCTCATAATCAAACTTCCTGTGTGAACAACCTAACTAACTTTGCATAAGCAGCTTACATGGAAAAGATTCCACAATCTATGTCAATAGACTTGTGGCATCCATGTACTAAGTCGTCAAAGGTGCCTACATGGACCATCAAAGAAAGTCCTACAAATGAGGAATTGGGCCTGTTTCGGTGAAAACAATCCCATAGAAGGGTGAGCCTACCCATCATCAAAGCAAGCCTAAATTCTTGAATGACCTCATTGTCATAGAAACTCTTTCATTACTCCTCAATATAGTTGCAGGTTCCATACATTAAGATTTGTAATACCTATTCAAGAGTTTAGGAATCAACTTGCAAGGAAAATTAGCATTGAAGATCACTCAACAATAACTAAGATCTTTATTGGCTAGAGGTAACACATCTTAAGTGAGATCGAATAATTAATCAATAGTTGAATCCCTTTCTTTCTCTGCTCGCAATCTATCCTTGCCTGTCATCTTGGATGAAATAGTATGAAGCCGCCCTCCCTAGCCCCACCTATCTTTTCTTAGGCTCCTTTGCCCATTTTTTAGTGAGAGGCAAGCAAAAATGGATTGTATAAAGGTGGGCATTCTATCTCACATATCACACATTTGTCTGATTGATGACCCAGTGACTTTTGATGACCGACCACATGCAACTCATACATGGGCCGACAATAGCTCTTATTTTAGCTAAAGCCAGTAGATTATAATATTCCATAGGTACACTACGAAGCCAGATCCAATCTATTAGTTTTTAAAACTATCATCAACAGGACTCAAATTCGGTGACCATTCCCAAATTGTCAAATAATGTCCCCCAATTACCCAAGGACCTCTTTCAAGCACATGCTTGTAATCATCCTTCTTATAGAGATAGGAGACGACTAACTAAGTTAATCATTATAGGCCTTTCTTATTATTTTTCCTTAGTGATGTCAACCTCAGATCACTTCTCTCACTTTCGATTTAACAAGAAGAGTTTTGATTCAACACGACTTGGGAGCAGGACCTATAGTTTTTCATCTGGTATGAATTCCTAAGGTGCTAATGTAGTAAATCTCTTCACATTATTCATAGTCGATGGTTCTGAAGACAACAAATTTTTTCTGGATCAAGGATACGGCTCATTAGCTACAAAAAAATGGCCGCAAAAATATCATATGTAATGTTAATGGCAAGTATACTTTCTTTAAGAAGGGGCATTAGATTTAAAGAAAAGTGAATGGATCAAGTTCGTCGATGGTTTCTAATTATTCAAACGCAAGAGTGGGAAGAAATGAGAGAAAGCATTCACCAACCCCAAGATCCGAGAGGAGCTATCATTCTTACATTATGTTTTCTTGTGTTTTTTTAAAAACAATCCAATTTTTGTTTCCTACCAAGACCCACGAAAAATAATCAAACTTGTGTTTTCTCAAAGAAAGAACTAGGTTGGTTATGGTATTATGAGTTTAAGTTGTCTACGTTGAAAGAGTTACTGACCTTTCATATGGCATTTCCTATGTCAATTGATCAGACCTGAGAAGGAGAATTGAAAGTGAACTTCCTTGTATTCCCGATAGTGTTGAAATATTCTTGTAAGGAATGCATTAAGTTAAGTAAGTGGTCATCAGTTGTATCTTCCCCTAGCGAGATAGCTAGGCTCGCAGGCATTGCCCTCTATTGTAATTTTATTACCTCGCATGAGAAAAAGAGTAAGATGGAACATATCTTTTGAGTAAACGATAAAGGGAAAAGATAGCAATTTTTTCTCGATAGTTGATTCATTTCTTTCTATTTCTAGATAGGGCATTCAATATCATATTCCCATGCCTCACTCCTCCGGAAATAGGCTTCATTCCTTTTATTTTTGGAGTCAAATGTGCTCTTTGTTTCGAAACCTGGTATTAGATATCACCTTCTAAGAACCACTAATCCCTGAAGACGCTAGAGATCGATTCACTAAGCTAGTAGTTTGCTGCTCATAAGTTTTTTTCATTGATATCTCCCTTGTCCGTGACAAAGTTCCTCTTTCTGGGATCATCAAATGTCGTATAACAATTTTCGAAATCACTTTTGTATGGTTCATTCTAAGTAGCTAACGGAAAAGGCATAATAAACAAGTCAGCTGCTTTGGTACGTAAGCTTGCCAGCAAGCATTCTCGATCAAAGCATGAAAAAGACTTTTTTGATTAAACCACATTTCTTTATTCTTGAGATACATAATTCTCTTCTTCTTCCCGAAATCCTTAAGGAGGGCTCATTACTTAGACATGCCTAAAAAAACGAAAAAGTAATTCATTCCCACGCTCCCACTAGCCTCGACTCTACTCTAGACAGCCACAGTCTCTAGATAGTGCCCTAGCCTTTATTAATTAATTAGCTCTAAAGATATCTGATTTAGATAGAGTAGAGTCCAAGGGACTTAAAAACTCGAAGAAGAATGACAAGTTCTCAAACAAACAATAGGAGAAGCAGACTGAATTTGTTACATTGTTAAAAGGTATTCCTATGATCAACATCTTCAAAAATAAAAAGATTACAAGCTTCCTACGAGTAGTAAGCTCATCACGAGTCATCATAGATCGACTTACTGAGGCAATGACCATGCATCTAAAACCACTTTACATAAAAGTGCATATCGAAGGAGTCCTCGTGTCGGGAGTCTTGGTCGATTGAAGGGTTATGCTTATTTGTTCGCAAGGCTTTCGCGCTAGTCATGAATCCTTAGCTTGGTTCCCAGCTTTGAATTTGCAATAAAGCTTAGCTTAGCCCCGTCTGCTGTTGATAAGTTAAACCCTTTTACCTATATTGTCTTTCACTCAAAACGATCGGTTCGAGTTTATTGTTATAATTAGCAATTAATTGGATAAACAATGGCTTTGTTTTCTTTTCAAAACTAATACCACCTCTTTTATTTTAAGAAATATCCTAAGAGAAGGAAGGCATTCTATCCCTTTTGTGTGTTTATTCTAGGTGGAGCTCCCTCCGTCTTAGTTATAATCAGGGAATCACACGCTCCTTCTCCCCCTTTCTTGGAGGTTAATTCCTAGTGTTACATGGATTTTCCTTATATCTCAGAGGTTGCGTATATAGAAGATGGAATCTAACCCCTAGGTTTGTTAAGTATGATGGATTAATCTCTTCATCTAATCATGAGGTCACATGGACTTTCTCTGCGATTGGTTCCCGTTGTGGAATGCTGTACAACTAACTATTGACCCTAAAATTTCATATAGAAAAAAAAAATCTCGTATATGGCGATCGTGAGTTTGAGTTCGGTTATCCTATATTATTCTATTTAACCGACTTTCTCCAGCAAACGTATCAAAAAGTAAGCAAGTAAATTAAGTCGAGAGTAAATGCCAACGTTGGACTTGAAATAGTACTTACAGCGGATCTGTCGTCGTTTGTTGGCTCAACTCAGTCAAGTACGTACCGGATCGTATTTGGTAAGTAGGTTTTTGATTGATTCGTGGGGGATCGTGGAAGAATTGGATTCAAATCCCATAGCCCTGAAAAAGACTTTTCATTGAAGGCACAAATTTCATTGAAAATGTACGATGATGTATATGAACAGTGCAGAAGGTCCAACGACGATGAAGGTTACGGATACGGAAGAGGAGTAGAAGGAGCAGTAGGCTAATCTTGACAGTTTCATTTTTGGATTGAGAAAGCAGTAGTGGGCTCTCTAATATTGCACCAAAAGAGGGCTCGGGAGACGGTCTACCAAAACAAATATATAGTGTCGTGATTCCCTGTGTCGTGATTTAATTGTAGTCAGTCTTTACTTAAAAATGCCCCACCCCAAGATCCTCCAAAACCTAGCTTTATCAAACCAGGTCTGAAAGATCCTGGAGAAACCATATGTGGAGAACACATTCCCGGTCTCTCTTTCCATTCAGTTGAGACCTTCGGGTCTGACACCGTACTCGGACAACCTTGCTTGCGACACCTCAACTTTAGTGCCCTAGTGCAATTTCTGTTGAAGATGAATTCAGAGGCTAAATTACATATAAATAACCCCTTGGCTAAATTGATATATAGTGTTCTGCGAACCTCCAACTCAATTTGTCTTTCTTTGATTTGTTTTCTTATCCCGATATTATTACTGTCGAACAACCTTCAGCCTCTAAGAGGAACTGTTAAGGAATCCCACCCTTGAGCTAACACTCCTACAGATTCTGCGGTACGGTCATTTTCCTGACTTATAATTAGAACGGGCTTTCATTTCGCTAACTACCTCAAGGTTGAGAACACTAATGTTATCTAAATCATTAATTAAATTACATATGCACACATTTTTCGATCCCTCTGGTTGAGTGCTTTCGGGACCTCGAGCTAAGGCGAGAGTAAAAGTAAAGACAATTTGTTTCCACAATCGTGCATATGATGATTCTAATGCTTGCGCATCAGTTTACGATTGTACAAGGAAACTGAAAAGAGAAAAAAATGGAGTGAGGCAACGTACGAGATACTTCTTTCTAGATGATAAATGAGAAGGCCCTGCTAAACTCAATTGTTGGTGGTGCATCATATGAGGAAAGCTTAAGTGTGTCGCCAACAGGTATCGATTGAATGTCATCGAACTAAGATTCAATAAGCGCTTTGTCCGAGTAACAGTTAAGTTGATAGCTAGCAGAAAGCTCAAAAGAGACTGAATTGAGAGGATACAAAGGAACCATACCGTTACAGCAGGGAACTTCAAAGGGACTTGGAGTTGAACTACCCTGGTCCTATGGGTTTGATTCAGGTTCCGTAAGTACTGGTTTGATTAAATAAAATAGGGAACACAAAAAAGATCTCAGAGTATACATGTCCACGTGGAAAAAAAATTCATTTAAAACATCCACAGGGAAAGATTTATTTATCATTTAAAACATCCATTGTGGGGCGTAGAGCGAGCTAAAGCGTTCAATCCGTTTGGATACAAGCAACATAAAAGGAGGAATCGAGTACCTATATCTCGAGGTATGTCATAGCTCGTGTTGAGTCAACCATGTTTGCATGGGTAGTGTTGGGAAATAAACTGAGTACAAGTAATTTCCCTTATAACCAGATTAGTGAGAATGCGAAATAAAAGCGGAAAAATAATACCCGAAATTGATAATGGAGTTCAGCCAATTGTGCTTACGTCTCCGGACTGCTGCAGATCTTTTACTAAGAGAGAAAATTTATAGGTGTTTACAAAACACTCACTACTCACAAGAAAGCTCTCTAGTATTGGGAGAAAGAAATGATTTTTGGGATGGTTTTGAAGCTAAATGAGCTAGGGTATTTATAGTTGAAACTAATGACTTAATCTTGTAAATACCCTAAAGCCTAGGGATTAATTATGATTATCCCATTATCATTTTTCAACAAACATCTACCAAACTTTGAAAAACTATTTTTCAAAGAAACATTTACCAAACTTTGAAAACCATTTTTTCAAAGTTGGTTGCCAAACTTGAAAATCATTTTAACAATGCTTTCAACAATCTCCCACTTGAAGATTGATTTTAATCTGTCTTCACACCTCGATCAATGCAACAACTTTTCTAGTCTTGTTACTCTAGCATGCCAACTGAAGTTGAACATAACTTCAGTTTGTCTGTAGCCACCGTCTTTGTCAACATGTCTGCCGGATTTTGAGCTCCACTGATCTTTTCAAGTTTCAAAATCCCATCTTCCAGAAGAGACCGGATAAAATGATATCGCAATTGTATATGCTTTGTCCTGGAATGAAAAGATGTATTCTTTGCTAGATGTATAACACTTTGACTGTCGCAATACAAGACATTGTTTTCTTGTTTCTTGCCTAACTCTTCCAAGAAACTTTGGAGCCAAACCATCTCCTTGCTGGCTTCCGTAACAGCGACATATTATGCTTCAGTTGTGGAGAGAGCAACTATCTTTTGTAGTTGAGAAACCCAACTCACTGCGGTTCCTCCTAGAGTATAGACATACCCTGTAGTGCTCCTTCTGATGTCAACATTTCCAGCTAAGTCAGCATCTACATAGCCTGTCAGTATCGTATCTACACCTTTGAAAAAAAGTGCTTTGTTTGTAGTAACGCACAGATATCTGAGGATCCATTTGACTGCTTCCCAGTGTACCTTGCCTGGATTATTCATGTACCTGCTAACAGCTCCCACTGCTTGAGCAATATCTGGTCTGGTACAAACCATGGCATACATTAGACTTCCAATTGCTGAGGCATACGACACCTTCACCATGTGTGCACGTTCTTCCTCTGTCTTTGGTGACTGTTCTTTGGAGAGTCTAAAATGAACACCTAAAGGTGTACTTACTGGTTTAACATCTTGCATGTTGAACCTGGAGAGCACTTTGTTGATGTACTCTGCCTGTGATAACATCAAAGTCCCCGACCTTGTGTCTCTCTTAATCCTCATCCCAAGAGTTTTCTTTGCAGCGCCCATATCCTTCATAGCAAACTGCTTCGACAATTTTTGCTTCAAGTTTATAATCTCTTGCATGTCTGAGCCTGCAACGAGCATGTCATCAACATACAATAATAAAATAATGAAGCTATTATCGAACCTCTTGATGTAGTAACAATGATCTGCTTGGCATATGGTAAAACCACTGCTACTCTTGAAGCTATCGAACTTCTTGTACCATTGTCTATGAGCTTGTTTTAAACCATACAAGCTCTTCTTCAACCTGCATCCAGGGTTTTCTTGACTGCCTCTATGAAGCCTTATGGCTGCCTCATATAGATTTCTTCCTCCAAATCACCATGAAGGAAAGTTGTCTTTACATCTAACTGCTTAAGATGTAAATTCTATGCAGCTACAATTTTCAACACCAGTCTGATTGTGGACAATTTTACGACTGGAGAGAAAAATTTCATTGTAGTCAATACCTTCTTTTTGCTGAAAACCTTTGACAACCAATCTTGCTTTGTAGCGTTTGCTCCCATCATGCTCTTATTTGATCCTGTAAATCCACTTGTTGTAGAGTGCTTTCTTGGTAATTCAGCTAATTCCCACGTCTGATTTGACATAAGCGATTCCATCTCATCTTTCATGGAAGACTCCCACTTGACTGAATCCTCCACTTGCATTGCTTCATCATAGCACTCTGGTTCACTATTGTCAGTCAACAACAAGTAGTGTAAAGAAGAAGAATACCGTTGGGTTGGTTTAGGAATTCTGGAGGAGCGTCTCAGTTTTGGTGTGACTGGTTCTTCTTGAACTGCTTCAGGAGCGATCTGAACATCATTTCCAAAAATATCCTCAAACTCAACAAATTCATGTGTTCCAGCTTCGGTGTTGGAGCTACTTGATTCCATGGTTGACCTATCTTTGTACATCACATTCTCATTGAAAATGACATCTCTGCTTCTGATAATCTTCCGATTTTCGTAGTCCCAAAACCGGTAATCGTACTCATCACCACCATAACCAGCAAAGACACATTTGTTGGACTTGGCATCAAGTTTACTTCTTTCAGCAGAGTTTATGTGTAAATAAGAAATACAACCAAACACTCTTAAGTTTGAAAGGTTTATTTCTTTATTGCTCCAAACTTCCTCTGGTATTATGCCATCCAAAGAAACTGAGGGCCCACGGTTGATCAGGTAAGCTGCAGTGTTGATAGCTTCAGCCCATATAAATTTGGGCAATCCGACATGTATCCTCATGCTTCTGGCGCGTTCATTCAGAGTTTTGTTCATGCGCTCTGCTACGCCATTCTGTTGCGGTGTCATGGGAATTGTTATCTCCATCTTGATCCCATTGTTTGCGCAAAATTCTCTGAATCTACGATTTTTGTACTCTCCTCCATTATCAGACCTCAACCGCTTAACTTTCAGACCAGTCTCATTTTCCACCATGGCCTTCCATTTTCTGAAGGTATCAAAGACTTATGATTTTTTCTTCAGAAAATAAACCCACACCTTCCTTGTAGAATCATCGATGAAGGTGACATAATATAATGAGCCTGCAAGATATGGAACTGGAGATGGTCCCCATACATCAGTATGAACCAACTCTAACTTTTCAGCCTTGGGTGTCTTACCAATCTTTGCAAAGCTGACTTTCTTTTGTTTGCCAAAGATGCAATCCTCGCATAGTCTGACATCTACATTCTTTAGATCCGACAACTTCCCCTTTGACAAAAGTGTCTTCATCCCTTTCTCGCTCATATGGCCAAGCCTTTGGTGTCATAGGTTTGATTTTCCATCAGCATCTGCTACTGCAATGATATTCTCTAAATTTGAGGTTATATAGAGAGTACCAGTTTTCTTACCACGAGCAATGGCGAGTGCTCATTTGGTAATCTTCCATTCACAGCCTGAAAAGGTTATACTATATCCTTCTCCATCAAGCTGTCCTACAGAAATCAAATTCCTTTTGAGGCCAGGAATATGTCTCACTCCTGTCAGCTTCCAGGTGGTCTGGTTTGGCAACTTTAATCGGATGTCTCCTTTTCCGACGATCTTCAAGGTTTCATCATCAGCTAGATGAACCTTCTCAAAATCACCACTGACATAGTTCTCCATGATTTCTCGGCATGGGGTGGAGTGGAAAGGTGCCCCTGAATCCAAGATCCATGATTCAATCGGAGTGTTGACGCTTAGAATCATGGCATCACCTGTCTCCTCTGTCATGTTGGCAGATTCCTGTGCACCGGTATCTTTCTTCAGTGCTCGACAATCTCTTTTAAAGTGACCCTTCTTGCCACAATTATAACAGGTAAAATCTTTCTTTCATGTTCTTGATTTGCCCATTCTGGATTTCAATCTGCCATGATTTGAATTTCTTTCTGAAGTTCTCCCTCTGGACTCCATGTGTAAGGCTGAGGAGGTTTATGCTTCACCCGATTCTCTCCGTCGAATTTCTTCACTCAGTACCAGATCCCAAACATCGTCGAATTTCAATTTACTATTTCCCGACGAGCTGCTAACTGCTGTAACAGTAGCATTCCAACTGTCTGTAGATGATAAGAGAATTAAAGCTCGAACTTCATCATCGAATTCAATTTCCACTGAACTCAACTGGGTTGTGATTGTGTTGAGTTCATTTAGGAGTTGTGCCATCGATGCCCCTTCCGTCATCCGTAAATTGAATAATCGCCTCATCAAGTGCACTTTGTTTGAGGCTGATGGATTCTCATACATACTGGAGAGAGCCGCCATAAGACCCGACGTGGTCTTTTCCTTTGCTATGTTAAAAGCAACATTGCAGGATAACGTCAGTCGGATAACTCCGAGGGCTTGTCTGTCGAGAAGAGCACAGTCTTCATTCTTCATGCCCTCTGGTTGCTTTCTTGAGAGAGGTTGATATAGATTTTTCTGGTACAGAAAATCTTCAATCTGCATCTTCCAAAAGCCAAAGTTCGCACCATCGAACTTTTCAATTTTCACCTTCCCTTCGTCTGCAGCCATCGCTCCCACTCAAATATGGCTTCGTTTGGATCTTTTCTGACAATTCTTGCGAACCACCGTGTATTAGAACACCTCCGTCGACAAATTCGTATCGCCGACAAATTTTTTACTATTCACAAAATTTACTATTCACATGAATAGTAATAAATAGTTACCTTGCAAAAAAATTGACAAAATTCACAACCAAAAGCTCTGATGTCAGTTGTTGGGAAATAAACCGAGTACAAGTAATTTCCCTTATAACCATATTAGTGAGAATGTGAAATAAAAGCAGAAAAATAATACCCAAAATTGATAACGGAGTTCAGCCAATTGTGCTTACGTCTCCGGACTGCTGCAGATCTTTTACTAAGAGAGAAAATTTACAGGTGTTTACAAAACACTCACTACTCACAAGAAAGCTCTATAGTATTGGGAGAAAGAAATGATTTTTGGGGTGTTTTGAAGCTAAATGAGCTAAGGTATTTATAGTTGAAACTAAAGACTTAATCTTGTAAATACCCTAAAGCCTAGGGATTAATTGTGATTATCCCATTATCATTTTTCAACAAACATCTACCAAACTTTGAAAAACTATTTTTCAAAGAAACATTTACCAAACTTTGAAAACCATTTTCAAAGAAACATTTACCAAACTTTGAAAACCATTTTTTCAAAGTTGGTTGCCAAACTTGAAAATCATTTTAACAATGCTTTCAACAGGTAGAACGATCGTCACATTTACATTCCCTTATGCCATAGAAAGTAGAACCCTTCTACCAGGATCCAAATGAGTTAACTGGAGAGGTCCGAATGTCTCGAGCGTGTTAGAGAGGAAAGTGACAGGGCTCAAGCTTGGATTTTATTTTGTCTCCACCGAGGGGCTTTTAAGTTGATAGCTAGAGGGGCTACGTTACTCTCCCTTGCAGGATCAGAATGCATTAGAAAAAGCTCTACCATCGAGATCGTACAACCTAAGTTCGTTTCCTGGTATTGAATACGAAGAGGAAAAATAAGAGCTACGTGAGTTAGAAGCATATGGTTTACAATACATGTGTATTTAGTCTCGAGAGGGACGAAGTGCTCTCGAGCGGAAGCGAGAGGAATTGAATCCACAGCAACGTCCGAAGGATAATTAGAAGGGTTATTTCCCTATCTCTGCTTAAATGGATTGTTATGCCATCTCAACCCCCTTCAAGATGGGCTTTTAAGGCGTGGCCAATGAGAGCGAAAAGGCTCAAGAGTTAGTAGCTTATTTGTCAATTTATTGCTCGAGTTCGGGTTATCCTGGATTCGTGTACATTCAATCTGGGTCGACTTTCACTGAGTGGTTAGTGCACTGTGAGAGGTGGTCAGTTTAGGAATGCTCAAGAAGATAGATTGAATCAAAGAATGTGAAAGCTAAAGCTTGACAAAAAGGATCAAACAGATGACCATCGCATCGAAAAAGAAATCCACAACAAGAATAGAATATGACAAAAATGTTCCAGTCGTTCGGGGACAAGCAACTTACTTCATCTTAGGGGAGAAAGGTATGAAGTGACTCGACTATGGACAGGGACAACATGAAGCTTATTAGGGTATTAGGACAAGGAATTTAATTCAGCTTATTAGGGTATTGGAATTTCATTCAGCTATGAGTACTTCATTCCAGAGGCTACATTCTATTGGTTAGAGCCCAGTTATAAAATTCATTTTTAAGGAGAAATAACACATAAACCCAACTCCTGTAGGCGTCTTTTGGCCTTTATTTAGCTTACGCTTTCCTCAAAAAATGTTAGTTAGCTATGTCATTATATAGGATTACGTTCTTCGTGGATCAATCTATTCATATGCATTTTTCAATCATAAGTTCTATTATGCGATTTGCATAATAGTATCAATTAAATGGGCTGCCCGCGTCATAAGGAAAGTGATTAAGCTCGACTAAAGGAGAGGTTACGCAGTAGCTCGACCAATGGGAGAGGAAAGGTTGGCACGCGAATGAAGATGGAATCACAGGAATACGTTCATCAAAAGATGATTGAATCACTAGAAAGCTAACATAATCTTTTGATTAAATGTCTATGAAAGGATTCCACTCATGGGAAGTTCCAAGGCTAAAGGCTGTTGAAACTTGAAAATCCTAAGAGGAAATTTTTTAAGCATGGATCAAGGAAAGCGGCTGGATTGTGATCCGCTGGCTGGCGGTTTGGCAAACTGAACCTCCTTTGGATCCTGGCTTTGAAAAACCAGGTCTGAAAGATGCTAGAGTTATCAAACTCTCCTTCGCCTATCGTTATTAAATGACTCCCTTTCAGACCAAGGCTTTCGAAGATGGATCATAAAACGTTCACACGGAGGGATTGCGAGCATATGTTGTGTCACTTATCGAGAGAGATATCCTAGCAGAGGATCTAGAGATAGGAGTTCGAGTATCCAGCCACTCTTACATATGTTATTACTTGGTCTGAGAGAGAAATATCCCAACAGAGGATCTAGAGATATGAGAGTATCTAGTCCATTAGGATTAGTTGTCTTAGTAGACAAGGTTCACTGTAGGTATCCCGTTGAGATTCAAGGTGAGACCTTTCCAGTCGATTAAATGGAGTTTCATTTCAGAGAGTTTGACATGATCTTGGGCATGGATTGATTTTCAGAGCACGCATAAGTTTAAGATGCAAAGCTAGCAGGGCCGGCCCTGAGCCCAGGCGAGGAGGGCGACCGCCTAGGGCCCAGGCGAGAAGGGGGCCCATTTTTTCCAAACATTTTTAACTTCAAGCACAAAATCACGTTAAAATATATATCCAGAAAAAACATGAGGGGGCCCATTTTTCTCACTTTCTATCTTGTTTTTCATTTTCTAACCCCAAATTAGAAACTTTCAATCCCTAACGGCTAACACACCACGACTCTCAATCTCAAGTCACGAGTCACCATTCACGCACAGTCTCGTCGGACCTCAGGCGACCGGTCAGGCGATCATTATTCACTGGTTCGGTGCTTCCATCTCATCCTCATCGTCCCTCACCATAACTCATCAAGAAGGCATTAACGAGACCTAAACCGGTATAAATCATTTTTCTTTTTAATTTCTGTAAATATTGCATCCTGCTCGTCGGCAACTCCTGCCTTTCTTTTCTTTTTTCTCAACCAAAAGTTGTGCCTTTCGTATCTGCTTAGTGCTTACAATTTCATTGGAATTTGAAAACTACCATATTTGAAGGAGTAAGGTTTGGACAAAAATTACTTGCACAACAGCTTAATTAATGCGTGCACCAAATAATTGAGCTATTTTTTTCTTTTCTTTTCCCTTTCTATTGCTATTCGATAAGACGATAGTCGATAAGACAATGACTTAGGTTGATTTGGTTGTGGTGGGACAATGGGAATGGACGAATGGTGTGTGTATTTACTACTGAAATAAGCAAAAGGGGTCAGGGTGGTTGGGATATAAAAGTGGATGTGTTGCACACTCTTTGTATTTGTGACAAATTAATATCATATTCGAGTGAAATAGATAGAATGAATATATTCAGTTACTGCTCCCAGCAAGCTTTAACTTCTAGCCTTCTAGGGCTTCCTAATGACACCCATAACCATGAAAATAAAATTGGTCGAATATTGTTTCTTAAATTATGGAATGATAGGATATGGCTTCCATCACAATGGGTTAGTCCATGTTATTAAATTCGAGTGCTCGCTGTGGCCCAATTAAAAAGTTGATGCTTTCAATTGCATAGTGATCAAAACCTATGTTATTTGGTAAAAGTTTGATGTATTGCCTCAATTCTTTCAAAATATAAGATTTAATTTATTAATTTTTTTACTTTTATCAGAATTTAAAGGGTGAGACACCTGCTGGTTATCATTATGATAAGAGATTTTATGTATCTGCTCACTTGCTCTCTTTTTGATGTTTTTATTTTGGTGTCCATGTTATAACTATTAATATTTATGTCAACAGTGTCAATTATCAAATTGGGAATTTGAGATTTTATCTTACTCCAAAGGACTACAATTCTAATTGAAGAATCCAGGTGCAATTGTTCTTTTCTTATACTTATTTATTAGAATTGGTTTGTGTTTGACTCTTTGATAAGATGTTGTCTAAAAAACATTTGTCTGGAAGTGAAAAAAGAAAAAAAAGGAAGCTAGAGGAGGAGTTAAAGAAGTCACAAAAAGGTGCTCTTGATAAATTTTTGTTTAAAAAGGCTGATTCTCATGAAACTTTGAATCAATCAACTGAAAATTTGCATACTGAAAATCTTGAAAATTCTGAAAATGTGAATGATTCAATTGACTTTAATGATGTGCCAATTGATGAAAATGTTGAAAATTTAGGCATTGGAAGAAACACTTCCTCATTTGAATATATGATCCTATAAATTGGGAGAATCTTGACAATAATGCGAGGGATATATTAGTTGAAAAAGGGCCCATAAGAGAAATGGATCTTGAATTTCCTGTTGATAAATATTATAGACATTTCTCATATGCATGTTATTCTAGAAAGTTGAGCAATGGTGAGACTAGTGATAGAAAATGGTTAGTTTATTCCAAAAATGTTGACAAAGTATATTGTTTTTGTTGCAAGTTGTTCAAATCGATTAGTAATGTAAGTTTGTTAGCAAATGATGGCTTAAGTGATTGGAAACATATTAGCCAAAGGCTTAAACAACATGAAAATAGTGTTGAACATATGACTAATATGAATATTTGGAATGAATTAAGAGTAAGATTGAATAAAATCAAACAATCGATAAAAATTTGCAAGAAGAGATATGAAAGAGAAAGAGCGTTGGAGACAAGTGTTACAAAGAATTCTCAGTTGTGAAATGTCTTGCTAAACATAATCTTGCATTTCGAGGATCTAATGAAAAACTATATCAAGATAACAATGGTAATTTTCTGGGATTGATTGAAATGATTGCAGAGTTTGATGTGATTATGCAAGATCATGTTAGACACATTCAGGATCGTGAAATTCATTATCATTATCTTGGACATAAAATTCAAAATGAGTTCATTTCCCTTTTGTCTCAAAGTGTGAGAAATTCTATCATTAAGATCATTAAAGAGGCTAAATATTTTTCCATAATTCTTGATTGTACGCCTGATGTGAGCCATCAAGAACAAATGACCCTCATAGTTCGATGTGTTAATATATTAAATAACAAAGTTAAAATTGAGGAGTTCTTTTTGGAGTTTCTAAAAGTGGATGATACATCTGGATTAGGACTCTTTAATGAACTACAAAATGTTTTGAAGTCTCTTGATCTTAATGTTGATGATGTGAGGGGACAAGGTTATGATAACGGTTCTAATATGAAAGGAAAGCACCAAGGTGTTCAAAAAAGATTTCTTGAAATTAATCCAAAAGCATTATACATGTCTTGTGCTTGTCATAGTCTAAATCTCACTCTTGGTGATATGGCACATTCTTGTGTTAAAGCTATTTCTTTTTTTGGAGTTATTCAACGCATATATGCATTGTTTTCGGGTTCTACAAAGAGATGGAAAATTTTACTTGATAATGTTCCTGGATTAACTGTGAAATATTTATCAAATACTCGATGGGAGAGTCGAATTAAAAGTGTCAAAGCTATTAGATTTCAATGTCCCCAAATAAGATTGGCTTTGTGTAAATTATATGAATCTTGTGAAAATGATGCAAAGTCAAAAAGTGA
Source organism: Hibiscus syriacus (assembly GCF_006381635.1). Classification (NCBI taxonomy): domain Eukaryota; kingdom Viridiplantae; phylum Streptophyta; class Magnoliopsida; order Malvales; family Malvaceae; genus Hibiscus; species Hibiscus syriacus. Next base: position 1,893,084 of record NW_024062775.1, on the reverse strand, counting down.
AGCTGAAAGTTTGGTGAATGCACTCTCAAGTTTTGAGTTTTTGCTTGGTGTTGTGATTTGGTATGACATTTTATTTGCTGTTAATATGGTAAGCAAGAAATTACAATCTAAGTCTATGTGCATTGATACTACCATAAGGCAATTAGAAGGTGTGATGTCTTACTTTGAAAAATATAGAGATGAAGGCTTTACAACTAATATGAATGTAGCTAAAAATCTTGCACTTGAAATGGATGTGGAGCCTATCTTTCCCACAAAACGTTGTGTGATTAGAAAGAAATTTTTTGGAGAGAATAACGAGGATAACGAAGTTGAATCGCCTGAAGAGTCATTTAGAGTCAATTATTTTTTGGTTGTGGTAGATATGGCAATTGCTTCTTTGAATAATAGATTTGAGCAATTGAAGACATTTGAAAGTATTTTGGATTTTTATATGATTCAAATAAGTTAAAGTCATTAGACGATAATGAGTGAAGAGTCATTTAGAGTCAATTATTTTTTGGTTTGTGGTAGATATGGCAATTGCTTCTTTGAATAATAGATTTGAGCAATGAAGACATTTGAAAGTATTTTTGGATTTTTATATATTCAAATAAGTTAAAGTCAGACGATAATGAGTTGAAAGAATGTTGTGCTCATTTTTCATTATACCTTTTCTCATGGCAATTCATCGGATGTTGACTTAGATGATCTTTTCTCTGAATGAAAGTCTTACAAATGACTTTGCCGACAGAATTGTTATCCGCCATTAAAATTCTTAAATTTGTCAAATCTGCAGATTGTTATCCGAATACTTCAATTGCTTATAGAATTTTATTAACTTTGCCTGTGACCGTTGCTTCAGCCGAAAGAAGTTTCTCAAAGCTTAAATTAATAAAAACGTACTTGAGGTCATCAATGTCACAAGAAAGGTGAATGTTTAGCAACATTAGCTATTGAGAAGGAGATGATAAAACATTGATGTTGATGTTATTATCAATGACTTTGCATCTCAAAATGCTAGAAGAAACCGTTTCTTATGAAAATGTGTATGTTGTTTTGTAGGTGAGAAGCGTCAATTTTCGATTGAGAGAAACGATTCTACGAGATGATTGAAGACATAATAGGAGTAAATTGAGTGAAAATTGTGATGTCTCTTTATATATTTGGTAAAATAATGTGGTTAATTAATAGAATCTACTCGTATAATTTTAATGAAAAAATTTGTTTGGCGTCTACCGAAATTTATTCTTGAATTTTAAGTTATTTTTTTAAGGGCCCTTATCTCTTCTTTTGCCTAGGGCCCTTCAAATGTCAGGACCGGCCCTGAAAGCTAGATAACTCAAACTTAGGAGAAGCGATGGAACCAAAATTGTTATGGTTAACGAGAACCAAAATTGTTATGGTTAACGTGAAACAAAAGTGTTCGATTGGAGGAGCCACCCCTAACCTAAACTTTTTAATAGCAAAAAAAGAGTTCAACTAATGAAAGAAAAAAAAAGTGAGAATGCTAATAGGGAGATAGGATCATCTTAACCAAAAGCAAAATCACATATTTGAATATAAAATTCAATGTTCTATTTATATATTTTTATTTTTATTTATTAATTATAATATAATATTTTGTTTATTAATAGTCATGCATATATATTAAATTATATTTAAAAATATATAAAAATACATAAAATATAACATTTTTAAAATATTTTTAACTTTTGTTATAGCATAAATAATTCATTTTTTTTATTTGTTAACTACATATTTAAATATATTTTAGATATTTCTAACTTGCGTTAATGGAAAAAGAATTCTTAATTTTTGAACAAATGTTATCTTATATTCAATCTAGATAAATCAAAAAAAAAAATATTATTAATTTTTATTTGTTAACAACATATTTAAATAAAAAATATAACAATTTTTTTTATAAAAAATATAACTTTTATTAACGGCATAAATCATTCTTAAGTTTTATTTGTTAATTATAATTTAATATTAGAAATTATTTGTGCTACTAAACTATAATTTTATATATATGTATGACTATTAATAAATATAATATGAGACTACAATTAATAAATAAAAATTAAAAATATATAAAAAAATGTTGAATTTTTTATTCGAATTTGTAATAAACCTGTTGAACTAAAATATTATATTACAATTAATAAAAAAATTAAAAAATATATAAAAAAAATAACTCTGGTTGATGGCATAAATAATTTTCTTTCTTTAGTTGGACTAAAATATAAAAAAAAAACTGTTGTCACATATTACTAATTGATGCACTTGACCGAGTGGTTCAGCCGCATGTGTGCTCTTTCATTGTCCCAAGATCAGATCTCCTTGTAAGATAATTTTATCAGATTATATAAATAAAAATAACGAGGTGTTAACAAGGGTTGTCATTAAGATTAAATTATTCAAAATTAAAATTAAATTAATATAATACACAAAAATATATAATTATATCAAGTTTATTAATTAACTGTCACGTCGCTTCTTCTATGAAGGGTTAATAGCGAATAGTTTTATTGTCACACTTAAATAATAAAGTGATCTAATTGATAAAATTTTAAAAATAATGGTCAAAATAAAATGAGACAATAGTTAGGAGTTCATTCGTATAATTTACCATAAAAGTTTTATAAAACATTTTGTAAGACTAATTTCAAAGTCAACCTTTATATTTTATATTGATTATATAATATAAAAATATTTATTTAAACTCAAATAAAATGCTTGTTTAAGTATTTTATACTCAAAATTTTTATTCTTATATAAAATTTATTAATAACTTATAAATAAATTTTTTTATTTTATAAATAAAGGCTTTCTACAAGTTTAAAACTCTGAATAAAAGTCAAAATTAGAATATCAGAAAAACTAAACTTGACCTCTCATTTGCTTAATTCAACATCACCAGACATCATCAAGTTCTTTCTAAACCGGAATTTCATTGATTTCCCCCCCCCCCCCATCACTTATGGCTAAATTTAGTAGAACAATAAAACCTAATAATATCTCACTCATAGAACTCTCCTTTTATGTTGCCGATTCTCCTCTCGCCTTGGCCTTTGTCGAAAACTAGGGTTTCTACTTGTTGAAATTAGAACTTTCAGATAACATTTTCTCGTAATTTTTTTCAAAGGAAAAGCGAGGGTTCTCAAATATATAACCTTGTGCGTACCTTAATCTTTCTTGTATCTCTACCATTTCTTTGTGGGTAATATCGGATTTGTTTTCATTTTTTCTTTTAAATTAAGCTGGAAAACGGCTGGTTTAGTGTTTCAATCTTAATTTTGTTGGATGATGGGTGCATTATGGAATTAATTATATAATTTTTTTCAAGGTAAATATTTCATTATTTAAATGCTTATGACATCTTTCTTTCTGACTTATTATCATGAAATGCATGGAATTTATTTGTTTCGAAATAAGTTTATGTGTTTGTTGAAGCCATAGAAAGTAATTATTTATATATATTGAGATTAAACTTATTATCTAAAAGATGAGAAAATAACAAAAATAATATATATAAACATTAACTATTACCAACTTAGACCTTAGTCACTGCGTTTACAACATAATATAATATTAATAACAATGGTCCCAACCTTCTCCATCAAGTCAATCGCTAAAATTAAGTAACTTTTTAATATATTTATCTTGGCTACAGAGTTAAATTACTTAATTTTAAAGTTAATGAGAATTTTAAAAAATATTTGATTCAAAATTTAATCTAAAAAATATTTAAATTAATAAAATCTAAAATTATCATTAAATAAGAAATTGGGTGAAACACGAAATCTTCTCATGCCCTTAATAGTTTTCTCTCCCGTTGAAGTCTTATAAAAGAAGTTAATATTTAAAAATATTAGTTTATCTTTTCATGATTTTGATTTAATATTTCTTAGAATCAATTTATAGAAAGTTTAGGGTTTTTTATTCTCGACTGACCTTAATTCATTGTTATATCTCCTTGAATACAATTAACTTTTTTTTATTTTTAAATTTATAATTATAAAATTAGTTATAAACAAAACCGTGAAAATTGTTTTGCGCCAGTGAATATTGTTTTATTTACTTGGTAAAAATAATTAATTTATTTAATATATAAAACTAGTATATTTATATAAATAATGAGTTTTCAACAGCCCTTCCAACTAATTATAAGTATGATTTAACTTGGTTTTTATAGTTTCTAACTAGCTTTCTTTGGCCATGTTTCCTTCAACCATGGGCGTTTCGTTTTATTGTATAATCTTTATATAATCTTTTCCTTGTTGATTACTAATGGAATGAATGAGGAAATATAATGTTTTGAAGCAGGCATTGAAACATGTCATCAAAGTTTCAAATACTGGATAATCGACCAATCGATAAATGGAAGGTTGTAGAGTTGAGAGAAGAACTCAAGAGACGGCATTTGACAACTCGAGGATTGAAAAAGGATTTGGTAAGACGCTTAGACGCCGCTGTTAGAACCGAGAGGAAAAAAGCTGCAAACGAGGCAGCTAATGGTTTTAACAATGGCGATTCTCAGCCTGTAGTTGAAGAAGGCACTGAAAAAGTCAAAGAAGTGGATCATGGTGGGTTCAAGCTTGCGGATGATGTTACTGATTATCCGGCTGCTTCAGGTCATGGTGTAGTTGAAAAAAGGGACATACTGGTGGAAGGGGAACATTTGCAGAGCTCGAAACTAGAAGAGAATGTGAATTCTAGCATGAAAATGGTGTGTCAAGATCCAATGGTACCTGAGCCAAAGGATGATGTAATTGATGATAATGTCAAAATAAGCCTAGATGTTGTTGAGCCGGTGATGGCGGAACTGTATTCATCCACTGGTTCGGATCATGGAGTTGTTGAAGAAAGGGATATATTAGTGGAAGATGAGCCTGCTATTCAGAACACTGTTGTTAAGACCGTGATACCTGAGGTACCATTGACTGGACAGCATTTGCAGAGCTCGAAACAAGAAGAGATTGTGAATTCCAACATGCAAACGGAGAGTCGAGATCGAATGCCTGAGGTGGAGAGACGTGATCCTAAGGCTCGGCTAGAGAATGAGAATCAAGAGGACGACATTCATAAGAAAGTTAAAGATGTAGGGGATGATGTTGGTGGTGAGAATGAGGAGTGTGGGTTGAAGTTTAAAGATGATATTAGTGATTGTGTGGCTACATCTGGCCATGGAGAGATTGAAGAAAGTGGCATGTTGGTGGATGATAAGGCTGCGGTAACAGAGGGACCACTGATCGGAGAACATTTGCATAGCTCGAAACAAGAAGAGAATGTGAATTCCAACTTGCAAACGGAGAGTCGAGATCAAAAGCTTGAAGAGGAGAATGGGAGTCCAAAGCTTGAGATGGAGAGTGATGATCCAAAGGCTCAGCTAGAGACTGAGAATCAAGAGGATGACATGCATAAGAAAGTTGAAGATGTAGTAGATCATGGTGGTGGTGAGATTGAGAAGGGGTGTGGGTTGAAGTTTAAGGATGATATTAGTGATTATGTGGCTGCATCTGGTCATGGAGTGGTTGAAGAAATTGACATTGTGGCGGAAAATAAGCCTGTGGTAACAGAGGTACCACTGATCGGAGAACATTTGCAAAGCTCAAAACAAGAAGAGAATGTGAAGTCCAACATGCAAACTGAGAGTCAAAATCTTGAAGTGGAGAGTGATGATCCTAAGACTCGGATAGAGAATGAGAATCAACAGGATGACATCCATAAGAATGTTAAAGATATTGGGGATCGTATTGGTGGTGAGAATAAGGAGTGTGAGTTGACAATTAAAAATGATATCAGTGATTGTGTGGCTGAATCTGGTTATGGAGTAATTGAAGAAAGTGACATGTTGGTGGATGATAAGGCCTCGGTAACAGAAGTACCTCTGACCGGAGAACATTTGCAGAGCTTGAAACAAGAAGAGAATGTGAATTCCAACATGCAAATGGAGAGTCCAGATCGAAATCTTGAAGTGAAGAATGGGAGTTCAAAGCTTGAGGAGGAGAGTGATGACCATAAGGCTCAGCTAGTGAATGATAATCAAGAGGATAACATGCATAAGAAAGTTGAAGATGTAGTGGACCATGGTGATAGTGAGAATGAGTGCACGTTGAAGTTAAAAGATGATATTAGTGATTTCGTGGCTGCATCTGTTCATGGAGTAGTTGAAGAAAGTGACATGTTGGTGGAAGATAAGCCCTTGGTAACAGAGGTACCACTGATCGGAGAACATTTGCAGAGATCAAAACAAGAAGAAAATACGAATTCTAGGACCCAAATGGAGTGTCAAGATGGAAAGCCCCCAGTGGAGAATGAGAGTCCAAAGGTTGAGGCAGAGACTGATGATCCAAAGGCTCAGCTGGAGAATGGGGATGACATGCATGACGCTTCTTCTTTGAACAATCAGCTACCTGAGATCAACCAAATTTCAGGGTTTCAAGCAAAATCTGATTCTATGTCAATTAGTGAAAAGATTGAACTAAAGGATAATCTAATTGATGATAATGCCAAACTAAGCCAAGATGTTGTTAAGCAGGAGATGGTCGGACCATGTTCATATAGCAATGTTGTCCCAGATAATGGTGAATCGCATTCAATGGATGATAAACAACCACTTGAGAACACGACGTCTGTTGATGATGAGAGAGACGACAAGAATGATACATCAACTGCAGACACGAGCAATACAGATGACAGTGGAGAGATGGTGTTCTCGGAAAAGTTAGATTTCGATAGAAGTTTGAGTGATGACTCCATGGACGAGGATTTGCCTGAAACCAAGCAAAGTGATTCACAATGTAGTACTGATGAAATAGGAGAAGATAGTGAGGAGAACGAAGCACTTATTATCAAGGAACTGGAAATTCATGTTGCGAGAGATGGTTCACCAACATACAAACATGACATCTTCATTGATAATAAGAGCCATTCTTCTATTCCTGCTAAGAAAAGAAAGCTTCAGGGTAAGTGAGAGAGTATTGTAATCGAAACCTCCATTTGGTGGGGTAATTCTCACAATATTAGTTGTCTTTACAGATGAAGAAGCTATGGAGAACAATGAACCTCCAAAAAGGCACACATGGAACTCTGATGCTTTTACACTGACCAACACGCCTAAAGGCACCATGCAACTTGCTGCTTCTCGATCCAATTCTTCCTCATCAGACTCCACAGATAGTGAAGATACGACCAGGGAACAAGATGGTAAGTTCTTATTTCTCAATCAGATATAGAAACGAACTTTGGTTGAATTCTATATATGGTTCGCCCGTGTACTATGTGTTTTCGACATATTTAGTCCCTGTTATAATTCTATTTATGCAGTATCCATAAGTGGAAGAAGCAATGGAGACACGTAATGCAATTTATAACCTGCAATGGCCACCTAATGGTGGACGTCTATTGGTGGCTGACTTCGTGGATCCTCATGAAGTTGAAACACTCACTTCTGAGTCCCAACCCTCAGAGCTCATCAACAGGTTCCACCGCCGTTGCCTCCTTCAGAGGAATCAGGTTCGCCTATGCTCACCCTAGATGACCTATTTTGGACAACCAAAGCAACTCTTAAGATCTACCATTAGCCTCTTCCGGAAGAACAAGTTCCTGCAAAGCAAGCTACACAAGAGAGAAACACCAGATAGTGGTGATCAGGTCTTAGTTGCCCTTGTTTCTCTCTGGTTGATTCTCGGATTCTTTCTATATTTATTGGTCTGTATGTTAAGGTGAAGATAAGAATGTGTTTCATAATAACCTCTCTGTAGTTTATAATGTTTGTACTATACATTATCGGACTTGCCCTGTTGCATGCATTTTGTTAAAGAAAGCAGTAGAATACCAAAAACAAATAAACATAAGTTTTGCTTCTTTATTCAAACGTTTAAAGCCAATGAGAAGGAAAGGAATCCTCCGGAAAAATGGCATCTTTGGTTACCAAGAAAGTTGTTTCTGATAATCATTGTCGTCCGGAAGGATTACTCGACTGCCCAAATCCTCATAGGGCAAAAAACAGTGACCAGCAACAAATTAAACTGATGTTGATGTCTCTATAATTTGGTCATTCAGATTACTAGAACTATTCTTTTATCTACCATACAACTGCTTCTAGAGTCATAAAATCTTTATTATTTCAAGCAAAACATAAAATAAATCATGCAACTATACTCTAAAAGGTTCAATTGAGTCTAAAGATTAAAATGTTATGTTACCGTGACATAAAAAATCCAAGTAACTGCATTAAACCAGCGGCAGGTGCGAGGTTGGAGAAATCAACCTTTCATTGCTTTCCTAATAATGAAATCTTTGACAAAAATTGGCAAATGATACATGATTGCCATGATAGTAGAGTAATGACCTGTTGAGAACCAAGCTGGTGGATTTTTCTTCAATATTACCTTCACGGTATCCTTTGCAAACACATCTGTTGGGGTTGTCTTGATTCTTTGTGAAAAGTAAGCTCTCTCTCGGATGGCTTGTTCAAATGGTTTGTATAGATTCCACTCGGGCATCCTGTTGTAGCTAGAAATAGCAGAATTCCCTATGTTTGACCTTACAGCTCCTGGAACAACATTGATGACATCGATCCCGAAATGGCTCAGCTCCAATCTATATACATCACAGAATATTATTAAAAAAAACTACGTTCTTGCTTGGTTTGGAAGATCATAAGGGATTACCCTATATTACTCGTACTCAAGTGTGAGTGTCGTATACGAGCATATGTCTAATATGGGTATGCTTAATAGTTTTCAAAGTGTTTTTTCATGTATTTGAAGCGTCATTGGAGGGTTATGTTCTCATACCTATATACGAATATGTGTTGGACAAGTGTACTTCAAAATATGAAGAACCGGAGCAAAGCAAGATTAACTACCTGCCATTATCTGATTATAGGTGTTTTCTTCTGTTTGCTTTCAAGTTTTTACTAATAATAATCTCATATGACCTACATGTTTTGAGCTAGAAACTCGTGCAAAGTTTCCCTTTAGGGAGTTCTTGCTTGGTTTCTAAGATTGTAAGAGATTATCCTACATTACTCAGACTCGAGTGCAAGTGTCGTATACGAGTATGTGCCTGGTATGGGTATGCATACTTGTTTTGAAATTTTTTTCATGTATTTGGAGGGTCATATTCATTTAAGAGAAAAATTAATAGTCATTATCTAATAATATTTGTTTGCTTTCAGGTCTTAACAAATCATAATCTCAAATGACCTACAGGTTTTGGGCCAAAACTCAAGCAAGGTTCCCCTTTCGGGAATTCAAACTGGCAGATTCTTCGTCCACAATAAACCAGAAGGTTCAAACCCCGACTCCTACCAAAACCAGAAATCCTGCAGCCATAGTGGGTGTGTGCGTATTATCCGGTAGTCATATCATACATATATATTCAAATATCCTAAAGTAAATAATACCACATATTCAGTTACTTAAAATATACTTAGGTTCGGAATACTCTTTCCTCTTCAGGAGGAGGATCTAAGCTTCCTAGTTTGTGAAAAATACAACTAAGTTACAGTTTGAGACAAAATATACACATATATAAGATGATAAATCACTCACATATATTTGGATCTTGGCAACATACAAGATGTTATAATTATAACCTATGCTTACTCAATCTCAGGAATGAGTGTTTGATAGGAATGTGTTCACACAGATATGTTCAATTCTGCTAAGTTTTTATGTGTTTGCAATAGGGTTGTTCCTGGACAGTTAACCGTACCATTTAGACTAAACGGTCGGTTAACCATTATAATGGTTATGAGATTTTTTTTAAAGAAATGGTTAACCGTTAAGAAACAGTTAACGGTTAACCTATTACAATTATTTGTCAAAAATTTTTATAATTCATACTACAAAAAAGTATAGCACTTTACACATAGTTACACCAGTACAAGTAAATAAAATAAAAAAGTGTAACACTTAACACATACTTATATCGATGTAAGTATGTATATCTTCCAATATCTTAGTACTTAACAATAAATAAATAGTTATATTGGTGTAAGTATGTTTCTATATTATCAACGAGATAAAAAATTAAAAATAATAAAAAATATATATTAAGTTATTTGTATACAAATTTTATTAAAAATATATATAAATTATAAATAATAGAAAATTATATTAAGTTATTTAGGTAAAAATATAATAAATTAGAAATATAATTATAAATTTAATTTATTAACGGTTAACTGTTGGTTAATCATTTATCAAAATTCGTAACCGTAGCTTTAAATGTTAACCATCATTTTTAACGGTTTAGTTAACCAAAATAGTTTAGTTTTAACTTTTAACGGTTCGGTTAATTAACTTGTTAAATGTAACGGTTATACCGGTTAACGGTTATGGTTCCGGATTTTTTGGAACACCCCTAGTTTGGAAGGCTCCTTATACTCATATTCAGATGTGCATCATACTTCAAGAAGAATTGTGTCAGAACAACCTAAGTTAAAATACCTATACGTTTTTAGAAGACAGAAAAGATATAGAAAAGCGATGTGCATAAGCAATGGTCATTTTCAATTCCTCAAACCCACGTCGCCCTCAAAGATAATGACAAGATTTGAGAGCTTTAAAATTCCAAGAAATATCATGCAGCAAATGCATCAGATTTTGAATAAAATAACAACTAAGTCGTAAAATTGGAATTGGATGACGTGAGTTATATTATGTGTAGGAGATTATTTTCATGTAAATAGTAGAGTTTTATGTTAATAGTAGATTTTTATTTTTACATTAATTCTAGCCCTCTTTATAGATAAAGATGATGTTTTAACTAATCTAGGACTCTTACTATAGCTAGTACTCTTAGTCATTATTTGTACAAAACCCTGCTGTAACCTTAGAAAAAAGTAACGTGAATATACTGATCTGTTTTTCTCCAGTAAATTACTTTTCAACAGATGACAAATTTGAATAATAAAATTTTTGGTGGATTTTGAATCCATTTAGATGCAAAAAACCAAAAAGGCTAACTAAAATTTCAGTTGAAGTACAGTCCTTACATTATAGTCAAAAGTGCAATTTAGTCTCTATACTATATAATCGAGTAATTTAATCAGTACACATCTTATATTGGAGAAAACAAGTAAAATTAATAACTATGTTATGGAAAACCATCCAGATACTGACATGAACTTACCAGACAAAAAGCTTACGTTCTTTAATAGAAGAAAACCGTTTTCTACTTCAGTTCTATATACGGGTTTGCATTGTCAGATTTCAGCAGTTCTCATCAACATCTCATTGACAATGTTATCACATTATTTGTTTGCACCAATAGCAAACGTATAAAGATTAAATTACTCGGTTCCATACTGCTATTTTGGTCTTAAACTAAACTCAATTCTTTGTCACCTCCATTTAAACAAATGTGCAAGAACATTATTTTTCTAAGGGAGTTAGACGGCAGTGAATTGCCCTTGCAGCCTTTTATTTTGTACAGATATCATGTTAAACTGACCTCAAAGTATCAGTTAGCGCATGAAGAGCTGCTTTAGATGCTGTGTAGACACCGGACCATGGCCCAGGAGCCAAAGCACTAACACTTCCAATATTCACAATCCTTCCCTTTTTCTTAGATGCCATGTGAGGTACAACAGCTTGAACTACCCTAATTGAACCTGTAATCAAATACAACACCATAAACACAAAACAATCAGTGGCATCTACACAGATCAGAACTCAATATTTTGCTGTGTTTTTTTTTTTTTTTTGATAGGGCTAAGGAAGGGGTCTTCAATCCAGTTCCTGATATTCAGCACAAAAGGAGGAAAAAATAAAGTGAGAACTATGCAGTGGATATAAATGTTTACAAGAAACCATGAGGAGATGATCCACAAGGAAATACAAACATGAAACTCATCTAAGAAAAACAACTGTTATGAATTTATGACACTTGGGTTCATGAAAAAACAAAACAATGCAGCTATGTTATTCGGACTCTGGTGTTTGTTATATATGTGTATGTTTCCAAGTTTGTTCTTTTTTTCATCAAGTTCTGCCTGTATTTAGAGAGTGACACACCACACTTCAAGAACAATGAAAAGTCGGAGCAACATAGCAGTGATACTATCCAGACATAAACAATTAAAGAAAGGCTGCTCCTATGCCCTTATATCCCTGACTTAACAAGCAATTTAACCATAGAATAGTAATTGAAGTAAAATTTTCACCGAGTACAGAATATCACATAGTACGAATTTACTTCGAATATGACAACACTTAGAACATAGACCCTGTTCAACATCCAGCAACCACAACTTTCAAAGGAATTGAGATCAATTAATGAAGCAGAGCTTGGTCAAATTGTTGCAACAAATAATTGATTGATTGATTCAATAACTTCATCTTGAAAGATCAGTTTATTTAAAACTAGTTCTTAAAAACTCTATGATTAACTTTTAACTGCAGAATCCCAAATTATAAAGCACAAAGACCCTCCACCCAAAGGAAGCAGTAGGTAATCGGGCGAGCATTTCGATTCGGTTCTAAAATTCTAAAATTGAACTAATTAAACCGAGCAGAAAATCCAAAGTTATTCGATTGGTTCGATTAACAATGAAAAATAAGTAGGAGAGATTAAGCTTTACCAAACACATTGGTATTGAAGGAATTTTCGAGGGCGGGCAAAGGGATTTCTGCAAGAGGGCCAACGCATTGGATCCCGGCATTATTAACCAAGACATCAACACGACCAAACTTATCAATTACATTGGTCATGACATGTTGCACGCTTTGCTCCGACAGAACATCGAGTTCTTGAAGATAAAACCTGGGATCTTGTTGCAGGTCAGACATGGAGCTCAAAGACCTACTGGTGGCCACCACCTTGCAGTTGCTGTCGGCAAAAGCGCGTGCCAGGGCGTGTCCGATTCCTCCCTGTGAACAACCTGTGATTAAAACAACTGGCTTTTGATCCTGGGATTCCATTGAATTGAGATAGGCTTGTTTTGAGCTTGTTTAAATGAAAAACTACAAGGGAAGCAGGCGATTAGTTCAAGGGAAATTTCATTTCGAATTTGGGATTGACAAGTATTTTTCAGGTTTCTCAGTCGGATGCACTCTTCTTTTATTTTATAATTTAGGATAACCTACCTAAATGTCACTAATATTTAAGTTATCATTTTCCTAGTTTTAAAAATAACAAATTAATCATTAATACTATTAATTTGTAACAAAAATAATTACTTTTCGTTGACAACTATTAAGCTGGCTTCGGATCATGGATGATAGCGGAAACACGCAAAAGGAGATCGAAAAAAATTGCTGATCATAATCCTAAGGGTAGTCGGGATGAAGCTCGAGGGTCTCGTTTTACTGTTTTAAATGCTATGAATAATGATCATGAGGAAGATACTACGGTAGTTCCGGAGGTACCAGAGGAAGTTCCGGAGGTACCAGAGGAAGCTATTAACAAGAGGAATACTCAGGTTTACGCTCCTCGGGCGGAGCTCCTCGGGCGGAGAATATTGCTAAAGGAGAAGAAAGAATGGAAAGTGGTCAAAAGAGGGCTGGCACTGGTAGGCGAACAAATACAGGCGGACAAAGTGTTCGAAAGGATGATGTTGGAGATAGTCGGGCTCAAGAAAAATTAATGTGATAGCAATTGAGGAAGGTGTGATTCCTCAAGTCACGGAAAATAGACAAGTTACAGCTGGTGGGAGTCACTCGGTAGTTAATAACTCGGATGTTAGTCGGGATAATATAATTAAAAGGAGTAACCGTAGTAAGGGACATAGGAGAGATGTGGGGGAAGGGAATAAAGGTCTCAAAGTGAGGAAAAATAAAGAATTTAGATTCTCCCCGGCAGTGTTCACGGATTGGCTGAAGAAAACAAATTATACTACAAAACATGTTAGAGTTACGGTGCATGGAGAGGCCCCATCAATCCCGCGCGAGAATGGAAAGGAGGAAACATCCATGCGTGCAGTTGAGTCGTCGGTTACGACACTTGAAGAAGACAACACTCTCGAGAGGGAGAATGTCAACCCAAACATCCCTCAGTAATGGGGTTTTCTTACACTTATCTCCTAATGGTTAAATTTCTTTTTTGGAATTGTCAGGGTGTTGGGAGCTCTAGCTTTAGACATTATTTGCGGAAACAATGTCGGGAGAGTCATCTTGAAATTATTGCGTTGCTGAAAACTCGGATTAGTGGGTTCGTTGCAGATAAAGTCATTCGAACGTTGGGTTTTCAGAACTCATTCAGAGTTGAAGTGCACGGGTTTAGTGGTGGTATTTGGATCCTTTGGCAATAAGGATTAAATGTGGAGATTATAACCATCTCAAACCAGTTTATTCATGGCAGATGTTGGTCGGATGATGAAGAGTGATGGCTGTATTTTACTATTGTTTACGCTAGCCCTCAAGTGGAGAATCGGAAAATGGTTTGGAAACACTTGATGAACCTTATGCCAAGGGAGAATGAAGCGTGGAATCTGGGAGGTGATTTTAATTCCATCATGCGGCTAGATGAGAGGGAAGGTGGTTTAAGTCGTGGTTCAGGGGTAATCCAATTATTTGCTGATTTTATCTTTGAGATGGGCTTATATGAGGTCGATTATCGGGGGTCAAATTTTACGTGGAGAAGAGGGAATCTTTGTAAATGTTTAGATCGTTGCCTTATGAATAGTTGTTGGGCTAGTGTATTCCCTGGTACGATGGTGTTACATCTTGATAGAGTGCGTTCGGACCATTGCACTCTTCTACTAAAACCCCAGAGTAACATGAGTTTTCATTCGGCTCGGCCTTTTCGCTTTCTTGACATGGCAGGACTATCCTCAATTTAAGAGTTTCTTAGCTGAAGTTTGGAGGAATGATTTGGATGCAGTAACCTACGTGCATTCTTTCCAATCTAAAGCTCGTGATTGGAATTTGAAGGTGTTTGGGCATATAGGGAGGAAAAAATGGGAACTCTTGTCACGTTTACGGGTTATATAAAAAGCACTTATTACTCCCTATTCACGACGCTTGGTGGATTTGCAATACACGCTGAAATATGAACTGGAATAGGTCCTTCAACAAGAGGAAAGTTTGTGGTTACAAAAGTCGAGAACCCAATGGATACTCCATGGAGACAAAAATACTAAATATTTACATGCTTGCACAATGTTGAGGCGTAGATGTAATCATGTGGGGGCTCTCGAGGATTCAAATGGTAGTTGGGCGTCGGATCAGGAAATCCTTTGTTCGATGGCGGTTAATTACTATAAGGAGTTATTCACTAGTAGTAACGAAGACGGTAATGGGTATCCGTTTCAAGGATGTTTTCCAGTTCTTTCTACTGCCGACTTGAACGGACTCATACGACCGCCACTTAATGAAGAGATCTGTGAAGTTTTATTTAGTATGAGTCCGTTAAAAGCTCCTTGAGTGGATGGCCTATATGCTCTTTTCTTTCAGCGGAATTGGGATATAATGGGTCACAGCGTATGTTAGTTGATTTAACACATTTTTGTAGGAGGAGCTTTTGATAATGAAATCAACCGAACACTCTTGGTACTAATTCCTAAAGTTAAAGTACTGGAATCATTCAATAAATTTCAACCAATTAGTTTATGCTCTGTGTTATATAAACTTGTTACAAAGATCATTGTGAACCGACTAAAATATTTGATGAGGCACTGGATATCAGAAACTCAAACAAGCTTTGTTCTTGAACGGTCGATCACGAATAATATAATTGTATCGCAATAGGTAATTCACTCTATGAGATTGAAGAAATGTAAGACTGTATTTATGGCTATCAAAATCAATATTGAGAAAGCTTACGACTGCCTTGAGTGGCCATTTATTGAAGACACGTTAAGAGAGTTGAATATTCCAGATAACCTTCGGAGACTTATTATGAGATGTGTAACTTCAGTCTCGACTCAGGTACTTTGGAATGGTACTATATCTAAATCCTTTAAGCCATCGAGGAGGCTATGCCAGGGCGACCCTTTATCATCTTATCTGTTTGTGATGTGCATGGAGAGGTTGACACATGCAATCTCTATAGCTGTCAATAATGGGAAGTGGAAACCAATTCGTCTGTGCTGCAGTGGACCTGATCTTTCTCATCTATTTTTCGCAGATGATTTGGTACTTTTTACTGAGGTGTCTATTGAGCAATGTTCTATAATACGGAGAACATTGGAGTTATTTTGCAGGTTCTCGGGTCAGAAGATCAACATACAAAAAACCATTATTTTCTATTATATGAATATAGATTTGGGGTTGAAGAACTCAATTAGCTCTTTATTTGGATTCCAAGAAGTCCAAAATTTGGGGAAGTATCTTGGAGTACCGCTTCTTAACTCTCGGAGTACGAAATTTTCATTCAGCTACATAGTTTCAAAAGTTCGAGACAAACTCACAGACTGGAAGGTAAAAGCGTTATCATTGGCCGAAAGGATTACTTTGGCTAAAGCAGTACAATTGACTATACCCTTATACTCAATGCAATCCATGAAGCTTTTAAAAGGGACTTGCGAAGAGATAGAAAGATTAATCCGGGATTTTATTTGGGGGTATACTGAAGCTAGAGGTGGCATATCTCTTGTAAATTGGGAGAACGTTTGTAAGTCTACAAGCAAGGGGGTCTTGGTCTTAAGAAACTAATCGATCAAAATGATGCTTTTCTTATGAAATTAGCTTATAAATTGGCAGTTAATTCTGACCAGCTATGAATTTGAGTGTTGCGCTCCAAGTATAAATGGAGGAATGTACTACCCGACTCAATCGACAGCAAGAGATGTTCGCATGTTTGGAAAGGAATCTCTCAAGTGTGGAGTGAAGTGCGGCAGAGTTTAGTTTGGAACATTGGGAATGGTCGGAGTGTGGAATTTTGGAGGAACTCTTGGCTTAGCGATGTGGGGCCATTAAACATGTTTGTAGCTAATCAAGTAGAGCGCGATGAGCTTCCAAGGAGAACGGTGGTGTCTATGGTTTACAACAATGGACAATGGCGATGGGAGCTAATAAATGAATTTGTTCTGAACAATATCACACAGAGACTAGTAGCTACGATGCCGCTACGGCAAGGTGGTAAGAATGATGTGTCGGGTTGGAAGTGGAACATTGAACGTTGTTTTTATGTAAAATCAGCGTTTGATATGAGACAGTGAAACTCTGATGCTATTCCGCATAAAGTATGGGAAGTTATTTCGAAATATCGAGGGCTACAACGGATTAAAATCTTCTTGTGATTAGTAGCAAATGAGCGGCTATTAACTAATGCGGACATAGTTGTTTGGAAAACTTTAATTAAAGCTGAAAAATTAGATGATTTTTTCTCCAGGGACATAAGAGGATGGATGCATATTAATATCGCTTCTCCGGGAGTTTATACACGGGATGAACGTGATTGGGACCTTTTATTTGGATCGTTACTTTGGCTATTTTGGAAGAATCGCAATAGAAAATTTTTTGACCCGAAATACATTGAGAAAGAGTCTGTTTTAGTACAAGGAAAGCGCCTTTTTTTCGAAGCGAACCGAGCAATTGAATATGCCTCGCAAAGGACTCCGCCTTCTCACCGAATTAGTAATGAGCATACGCAATGGTCTCCACCTCCTACTAATTGGTGCAAGGTTAATACTGATGGCTCCCTTAAAATAAGAAATGGTTTTGCTACATGTGGGGGTGTTATTCGCTCTTCGGATGGTAGTTGGATCCTTGGATTCTCTAAAGTACTAGGAATATGCTCTATCGTTGAGGCGGAGTTATGGGGAATACATGAAGGCCTCTCTCATGCGTGGAATCTTAGCGAAAGACAAATCATGTGTAACATCCCAAACTACGGGTTAGTGACTAAATTATAAGGAATTTGGAATTTGTTGATTAAATTGAAAAAGTTGAATAGTTTAATGATTTAATTGGAAATATTTCCTAAAAGTTTATAGTAATTATCCAAAGAATTAAAGGGCAAAATGCTCATTTAGCATGAAAAATATTTTTCCCCAATTATATGAATGATTATCGTGGGGTGGGGAAGAGTTATCTGCAAACTCTTCTTCCTTCTTCATCTTCTTTCTCCCGTGGAAGCTAGGCAAAGGTAAGGGTTTTCTATTTTGTTGATTATTTGTTGAATTAAAGGTTGAGTTTTGATTATTAGATAACAACTAAGCTTAAGGAAAGCTTAAGTTGTCTTATAATAAAAGGATGAAGAAGTTGTAAGAGATTAAAGAAAATGAGTTTTTATATGAAATCATGGAAAAGAGTTGATAAGTTGAATTTGAAGTTAAATTTGACTTGTCATCATGCTAATTAAAGAATATGAAGTGATAGAATTGAAATTTGAACATGATGAAAATTTGGTATGATTATTGAAATTCATATGAGGGATAGGATTTTGAGATTAAAGATGGTTTTTATGGATATAAGTTGGTTTAAGTGATGGTAGTTGAGTTTAATGGCATGATAGGGATTTAAAATAGAAGAATTGATGATTTTCGGGCTTCAAATACAATTTCTGGGCAGAGGGAACCGATACCCTATGAAGGGGCATCGATTCCCCCCCTTGAACGAAAAATTCCAGTATGTTCACAAGTTTCTGAAATAATCAAAGGACTGGGATTGAATCAAAGCAAGGCTAAGGTGAGTGCAATTTTAATTGTACTTATATTATTGAACGAACATTGGCTTGCGATGAGCCAATAATGGAGTTACTATGGTAAGAAGTGACTCCTAAAATGTTATTTGAATTGTGATTCTTATGTTTGCATGAGTACATGAAAATGGGTACACGTGTTATACTTATTGCATATGTTACATGAATTGAGTGAACACATATTAGTGTGACGAGATATGTGAACTGGTTTAAGTAGTGGATGTGATTATATAAGTTGTATAATATAAATATGTGATATAAGACACAAGTTAAATAACTATATGATATGAGATAAGATAGACACATGCTATTATAAGTGACTATAGAATCACGAACTATATAAAATAGCAAGGATTTATGTGATAACAAGAGAAAGGATATAAATTACATGAGTAAGATATACATATATATATATATCAGAATTGGTATAACCAACTTATGCGATTAGATGAAAAGTGGGATAAGTTAAATAACATTGATCTATAGTACAATATGAGAATAATATATAAACTATGAGACATTGACAGAAGTGACTATACGAACATGTAAGATAAGTTATATGGGGAAAAGTTATGAGATTAAATGAACATATAATATATGAGTCATATGGTAAAGACTTATGAAGCTATAGGAAAATGCTATGGAAACTATGTGATGATAAGTTATGAGAATATATATATAAGTAATAAGATATGTGAAATTGAATTAAGTAAATATATGAAATTAGAATATATATATTTAATGTAAAATAAGTGATTATGTAAAACTGTGAGAAGTTAAAGGACATTGATAATAGAATTATATGAAAGTATATATATGGATACATGTATAAGTCATATGTTATCCTAGGTGCTATGTGATATATATATATAAACATATGTGAACAAAATATGATATACATGTTTATATGAATGCATGAAAAAAATGATACGATCTATGTGATTACATGAATATTTGATATATGCTACATAATATGAACTTATGTGTGATATGAGTTATATAACAAGAATCATATACAAACCATATGAGAATGAGTTATGATATTACATGGTTATATGATACAAGTGATGTGAACATATGAATATATGTCTATGAGAAGACATAAGAATAAGATGTAAACTATGTGACATGTGAATGTGAATCATATGAAAATATTTTACGTGTAAGTGAACTACGTAACTATATGAATATGTGAAATGAGAGATGATATAAGCCATATGAAATGATCTACGTGAATACATGTACTGATGATACATGTGATATGATATGAGATATATGGTTACACATACATGTGGTATGTGACAGAAGAGAAAGAACAAGTGGTATGAAATGTTATAAATGATAATGCCCATGTTATATGATATGAGAGTTATAGGTGTAGTTGGAATGCCAAGAGTCGAGGGTATTGTAGTCCTTCGGGACGTAGTGGTCCTACGGGACATATATAGCAGTCATTCGGGATGAATACTGAACAAATGTTCGGTGCCCCATGAAGGAATTTATACGAGCTGTGGTGACATCATTAGTGCACAACCTCAATGTACTCACATACCTTTGTTCTCAATAATGTACATGGGCGAAATAAAGAAATAACAATGAATGTTATGTATATACTTTTAATGATATGAAACGTGATATGATTTATATGATGAAGTATGTATTGATTGGTAAAATGTATGGTATTGTAGGATAATATATGTGCATGAGTGTATTTATTACATGCAGAGGTATATGATTTTGTTTGATATGATGATGTTAAATGATTATGCACTGTTAGAAGATAAGTTTCCATTATATGTTTATATGCCTCACCAAATCATCGACTTAACGTGTGATTGTTTCACACGTAGGTATGGAAAGCGAAAGAAGAAACAAATAGTAACAAGACATGTCAGTTCTCCTTACCAAAGATCAGATCAGAAATGTAGATCGAATTATATGTATTTTATTAGAAAGAATTCAGTTGGCATGTAATAAATAAAGGATTTATATTGGATACACTCTGATCGAGTTTTAGAATATTTTAAACTTATATATATATATATATGTAAATGGTATTTGTTCCCTATTTGTAATCAGGAAATTTTAACATTTGGGATATTGTTCATACCGTATTTTACTGTTCATAAATATGCTTTTGTTTTCAAAATTTTATATCAAACACAATTGAACAATATATGATCTCATTTTCTTAAAATAAGTTCAAATGTCTTGCTATTTTGTGCAAGTAAAGGTTTTGAAAAGTCAATGTGACACATCGGACTCGTATCCGGGTCGGGTACTGGTTAGGGTGTTACATCATGGTTGAAGCGGATAGCTTGGAGGTTATTCAGATGCTACAGAGAAAGGCTAATAGGGATTCAGTATTTACTCTGTTGGACCGGGTTCGTGTTTTATTAAATCAGGAATGGACAGTTACTTTGAAGCATGTTAACCGGGATGCGAATAAAGTGGCCTATAAACTAGCAAGGTTAGCAGTAGCAAGAGGCGATGATCAGACAATTTTCTACTCTCCACCGCCGGAAGTACTTGGTTTAATACAGCAGGATTCATTTGATTGTAATGTGGCAGTAGCACACTAGGTGCAAGCTTACATCTTTATTTCATAAAAAAAAAACACGTTAAATCAATTGACTTGATACTATTTGACCACGCAAGATAACCTATTGATTGTCGTTTGACTCTTAAAAGAATCATCAAAATGAATCTTACATAAAATCAGATAAGAAAAATAAAGAAGTTTGATATCTCAATAGATTCTCGTACATTTGTTATTCTTTTGAGACTTTTTGTAGCTTTGATAATCCACAATCTCTCATCAGTACTCGCTTTGTATAGAAAAAGAAGGAAGAAATGAAGAGGTCTCTAAATTGTTATTTTAATACTTTCATTACTTCACCTTCATCTTCATCATCGTTTGAGTCTCCTCATAATAATATCAGAGAAATTCACGAGTAAAAAGGTTAGAAAATATCAAAACATTCGCAATAAATGAAGCTCGAAAATTAATTTCATGAATTTAAATAGCTTCATTTACACAGAAGTCACCAGGTGCGTAGAATTCAAGATTATTTTATTTAATTTTGAATTGCATGCCGGAAGAAAGGAGTGGTGTCAACCATTCACAATAGGATTAGGATTGAACCAAAAATAAAATAAATATTTGTTTTTTATGCATACAAAAATATCTAAAATATATACATTCACAACCTAAAACCTAAACTGTGGAAGAGGACATACAATCAACAATGAATTAAATTAATTTTTAATTAAATCTAAAATTCACCTAAAATTTTATACTTTAACCATACTTAACAACAAGATTAATTTCAAAGAATATAATACAAACTACTCCTAAACTCAAATTCATGGATAGTGAAAAAACAAACATATATGCAAAACATATGTTTTTTTTATCGAGATAACTTTAATTAATCCAATAACAAAGTTAATCTTATTTCTTTATATTTTAAAATTGTCATCCAAACAATTATGCTTATTTTTTTTTATTTTTTTATATACACAATAGTATACTATTGAACTGCACTTTCATTCTCTATACATTTAAATTTTCCAAAATATTTTAAATACTAAACATAATTTGAGTTATCCTTATACCTTTACATTTTATTTCTTTTCTGTGATAGGTCTAAAATTTTTTTTATATGTTATCACTTAACAGTGCTAAAAAGGTCATTCGTGTGAGTTCCTAACACTCCAAATTAAAACAGTGACAAGTTAACTAGTTTAATACGCCATGTCAGTATTTCATTACTTCAGTAATAGTTGTTAACGGCGAATAATCATTTTATTATAAATTGATAATGTTTGCGATTAATTTGTTATTTTTAAAACTTCAATAAAAAAAATGAAAACTTACTCAAATATTAGTGATCATTTTTTTAGTTTATCCTATAATATACAAGGATACAATAATCATAAAGAAGAATTAAAATAATGGATAAATTATTTATTTGATCACCTATCACTCAATTTTTGTTTTGGTCACCTAATTATTATTATTTCTTTAAAAAAGATTGTATTATAAAGGCTATATATATTCGGTTTTAAGTAAATACCTACCATTTTAGTTTACCTATGATTTAGTTGAAGGTTTTAATGTAGTAGGAAGGTATCTGGTATTCAATGGCGGGTGGTGGTTAGAGGTTGAGAGAGGTGTTGGCACACGTGCTAAAATTATGCCTGCCTATTCTCATAAATGCTAACTGAAATGCTTTTATACAAGGGTCGAACGGTAGCATGTATAACTAAATTCTTAATATTTTTTTATTAATTTAAAGTGAAAATAAATGTTCTAAAAAATTTTAATTATTTAAAAAAAGTTCAAATATTATTAAAAAGAGAAATCAAAAGTTAATATTAACGGTAGAAAATATTAAGATGTTTACTAAAAAAATAAAAGTTTGATATCAGTCTTTGATTTTCTTCATCTACCTATCATAAAAATGAGTAATATATATAGGGGCGAAGCTAGGAATTGCATAATACGGTGTCATAATTTTAAATTATGGTATCTAAATAAAGTCATATAAATTAATGCATAGCATTAAAATTCGATAAATTAATGTAAAATATAGCTAAACTAACATAAGACTATTTTACAAAGCTATTAAAACAATAATCAAAAGAAAATATGCATATATACTAGGGGTGTTCATTTTTCGATTTTAATCAAATTCATCGACTGAACTGAATTAATACAATTAAAAAGGTTGGCCACTAAATTAGTTCAGTCGAGGAACAATTAATTTTTTCAATATTTAACTATTAATTCAGTTCATAACCAGTTAATTAATTGAATTAATCGAATTAACAAAAATATTAAATACTATATATATATATATATCAAATACATATTTTAAGCTCAAATCTATTAAGAATTAAGATGCAACTATTTTTTAACTACACTAAATCCATTAAATTATTAAGATCTAATTAATTTTTGACCCAAATAAAAATATCTATATTAAATTTAAATTAATCTAATTAAAAGATATATTAGAAATTTTGATTAATTCAGTCATCGATTGAATTAATCAAACTTTATTCAATTCAATTCGGATAACGATTAAAGAAAAAGATCGATTAGTTTGATTAATAAAAATTTGGTTCGATCGAGACTGAATTAAACGAATGAACACCCTTAATACATACGGTGTCAAATCTTTTTTAAAAGAAGTGTTATTTTCTTAATTTTATATTATATATATAATTTATTTAAAAAGAAAAAAAAATTGAAATTTTTTTGGGTGTTAACTACTGGCTCTGTCAATGTATATATATAGAGAGAGGTTAGGACCCACTTACACCTAGTGCAAAACTAAAAAAAGTTACATTCTTTTAGGATCGATGGATTAGAGAAAATCAAAGGATGAGATTAGCTCATTTTTTCCGTGAATATTTTCTCATTTCCTACTGTTAATCTCAATCTTTGATGTTTCCTTATCTAATGATTCTAAAAAAGTTTAAATTTTTTTAATTTTACATTATGTACTTGGATTCTATAGGATACACTGTAACACCCCAAATTTCGAGCTAATAGTTTTTAGTTTACCCAAGAGGTAAGTGGACTACGTGAAATTCTTAATTAAAGTCATTAGGCTTAATTGTGTTGGAATTGAGGCTCAATTAGCCTTAAAAAGGAGATTTTTGAATGGTAGAAAGATGAGGAAGAATCAAATGTTCAACTTCACCTTTTTTAAAAAGATGAAGGCTTTTATATCTCTTCATATTCTTATTCTTCATTTATTCTTTCCTTCCCATTCTCCATCTCCTCTATCTCCAAACTCCATAAATCAACGACAAATCCTTTGAGCCATTTCCTACCTCTTTTAAGTTTCATTTTCGTCTTAAATATGTTGAAAACATTTTGATGTTTCGATATAACAAATTAAGTGTTATTGAATTTTAAGATTTTATAATCATTTTAAAGTATATTCGATTAAGTCGTTCGAATATCAAAATATTACTCCAAGTTTTTCAAAGATCAATTTCAATCCTTACTAAAGTGTAAAATTGTGTTTTAAACTTAAAATATTTTTGAAACAATTTTTACAAAGTATTTCGAACCAAAATCAAGCCAAAAAACAATTTTATATAGGAATGTACCGATGCACTCTTTGATGTATCGATGCACACCCTAATTCGAATGCATTTTGTGTACCGATGCACAACAATGCATCAATGCACTCCTGATTTTATTGAAACATCGAATGCATTTTATGTACCGATGCACATACCATGCATCGATACACTCCTGGCCCTTTTGAAACATCGAATGTAATTAGTGTATCGATGCACCCCAAGTGTACCGATGCACTAGGTCTTACAACGGTCGAAATATTTAAATTTTACACATAGTGTACCGATGCACCCTTAAGAGTGTATCGATGCACCTACGCTCCCAACCAGATTTTTAAATGATAATTACACAATAACGGCTCTATTGACTTCACCAATGATCTCCAACGTTCAGAAGTGATCCAAGGTGTATTTAAACAAGCTGAGGAGCCATTGATCAATAAGAATTGTGAGAGAAACAAAGAGAAAGCCTTAAACATCAAGTTTAAGCATTTCAAGCATATTTTTCATTCAATATTCATTTTTCTTTCAAGAACACCATTTGTACTCAATTGTATTCATTCTTAAGTGTTCTTTCTTTGTTCTAGAATTTTGCAAACATCTTGCCTAGTGAGGTTTTTCTGTAAGTTTGTGAAATTTGTATTATTCTCTTTGGGAGAAAGTGTTCTCAAGAATTTGGGGTATAATTCTTGAGGGAGTTGTAAGGTTACTCTTTGTCCTCAAAAGAAAGAACAAATTAGTAAATTTGTTGGAAAATCCTTAGTGTGGATAGCTAAGGTAGTGGACATAGACTTTGGTTGAGAAAGTTGAATCACTCTAAATCGCTGTGCAAATATTTTCAATTTTCTGCAAAAGCTTCTACCAAAATTTTTATTACCAATTCACCCCCTCTTGGCTGATTCGTCGATCGATTAACTCAAAAATTGGTATCAGAGCCTCACTTATTTGAAGCTTTAACCACCTCTTAAGTCGATTCAGGAAGAGTTATATCGATATTAAAGTCATCAATGACCTTCACTTTGAATGTTGACTTCGGTCTTGATTTAATGTCTGTCAACAAGCCTCCTTTCTTAAATGGAGCTAATTATGCTTATTGGAAGAATGATGAGGTATTTCGTTCCAGAAAGTGACATAGGAGCATGGAATATCATAGAAGACGGATACATCATACCTTTCACTCATTTAAGATTGTGGAGTGAATGAGAGACAAAAATGTTCCAACTCAACTCAAAAGCTATCCATATTATTTTTTGTGCTCTTTGACCAGATGAATATGGGAGAGTTTCATCTTGTACAACCACCAAGGAGATATGGGATAAACTACAAGTCACTCATGAAGGCACAAACGAGGTAAAAGAATCTAAAATTAGTCTTCTAACTCATAGCTATGAAAATTTCAGGATGAAACCGGATGAAGATATCAAAACTATGACGGATAGATTTTCTATGATTGTCAATGGTCTCAAATTATATGGAGAGATCATTCCAAATGAGAAGCTTGTGAGGAAATTAGTTTACTCTCTTCCAAAATCTTGGCAATCAAAGAAGATGACGATCATCGAGACTAAAAGCTTAAAATACTTAACCCTCGATGAGCTAATTGGTTCTCTCCTCACGCATGAAATGATGCTTCAAGATGAGGTAGACCTCAAAAAGACAGACGAAAAAAAGAAAGAGACGGAGAAGAAGAAGAACGTTGGAGTTGCTCTCAAATCCACAAAAAATGAGAGTGATTCGGATGAAGATGACGATGACGATGACGAGGAAATGACATTATTTGCCAAACGGTTTAGAAAACTAATGAAGCCCAACCGAGGAAGAAAAATCAAATATAATGAAGGCTTCAAGAATGAACCAAAGCAGAAAGACCCGATCATTTGCTACGAATGCAAAAAGTCGGGGCATGTCAAATACAATTGCCCACAATCAAAGAAAAAGTGTCAATCCAAGAAGAAGCATAAGGCACACGTGGCTACTTGGAGTGATGATGATGAGTCATCAAATGAAGAGGAACAAGAAGTAGTAAACCTGTGATTGATGGCAACTGGGAAGATTCTCATGTAATCTCTAACTCATTTGATTTCGAAGAATATTCTTTTGATGAGTTAGTAGAGGAATATACTGGGTTGGCTTCGGATTATGAGAAAATATTTTTAAAATACAAAAATAATATTTCAAAATTGAAGAATGAAAATGATCTCATATCCAAAATCAACAATGATCTTGAAAGTAAAATTAAGAATTGCAAATCAAAATCAAAGATTTTGAAAAGAAAAATATTGAGTTGCATAACTTACTTTCAAGAGTTCATGACGATCATCAAAAAGAAATTGATGATCTTAAAGCTTCTTTCAATAAATTTGGTACAAAATGTTTTGAAAATGGAGAAAGTTCAAAATCCAGCTTTGTTAGAAAAAGTTTTAAAACCACAATCATAGAGGTCCCCAAAGAACCTCTAATGGTAAAATCGTTAGAAGTATATGGGTTCCTAAAGAACTCATTACTACTAAAGATAAGGATATCCTACACAAATAGATACCCAAGGGACTAGAATTTTATAAACTAATTAATATGGACCTAAAAGAAATCGGGTACCAAAAATTAGAAATTAATCTATGTTTGTAGGAAAATGAGAATGACTACAAGGTGCAAAATACAAGTTCAAATTCATGGTTCCTTGATAGTGGATGCTCAAGACACATGACCGAAGACAAGACCCAGTTTATAGAGCTTAACGACAAAACTGGTGGAGTGGTAACCTTTGGTGACAACTCAAAAGGTTACATTGAAGGTATAGGTACTATAGGTAATACATCTTCCATACAAATAGAAAACGTAATATATGTGAATGGGTTAAAGCATAATCTATTGAGTATTAGTCAATTTTGTGATAAATGATACAATGTCTTATTTGAAACAAATGGTTTTAAATTCATTGCATTGCATTTAATCGGATTATGCTTGTTGGTCATAGAATATGAAACATTTATATGGTGCATTTAGATACAATAAATATGACTAATTTATTCATAGTTGCTAAGGATGAACATGATAGTTGGTTATGGCATAGGAGACTAGGACACACTAGCATGAGTGTTTTACAAAGACTAATTCAAGGAGATTTAGTAAGAGGGTTGCCAAAGCTAAAATTTGATAAAGATAAAATCTGTGGTGCTTGTACTAAAGGAAAACATCAAAGGGATTCCTTTAAGTCCATTAATGATGTATCAACTAGTAGAGTATTATAATTGATCCATATATATCTTTTTGGGCCAATTAGGACTATTAGCTTGGGTGGAAAACAATATTGCTTTGTATTGATAGATGACTATTCTAGATATACTTGGGTTCTATTTTTAAGTACTAAAGATGAAGCATTAGAAAAATTCATCATGTTTTCAAAAGTAATCCAAAATGAAAAAGGTTACTCCATAACTAGTGTTAGGAGTGATCATGGTACTGAATTTGAAAATCTTGGATTTACTGATTTTTGTAATTCTAATGGTATTAGCCATAATTTTTCAGCACCTAGAACCCCTCAACGAAATGGAGTTATTGAGAGGAAAAATCAAACTTTAGAAGAAATGGTTAGAACCATGCTTTGTAAAAACAATTTGCCAAAATATTTTTGGGCGGAAGCCACAAATACCGCTTGTTATGTTATAAACCGAGTAATAATTAGGTCAATTTTAAAGGAAACTCCATATGAACTTTTCAAAAATAAAAAGCCTAACATTAGTTATTTTCATCCTTTTGGATGTAAATGTTTTGTTTTAAACAACGGTAAAGAAAATCTTGGCAAATTTGATGCTAAAAGTGATGAAGGAATTTTTCTGGGTTATTCCTTAAATTCTAAAGCTTATCGAGTATTTAATAAAAGAACTTTAGTGGTAAAAGAATCTATACATGTTGTTTTCGATGATAATCCCCTTCCGAGGAAGGATTCTTGTGTTGATGATGACGTAGGTATTGTAAAAGCAAATGACGTTAGACATGACGTTGGAGAACCATTATCAAAGGAAGAAACGAAAGATGAGGAAACTCATGATGTTCTCGAGGATCCAACAATTGAAGAAAGGGAAGTCTCTTACCCAAGAGAATACAACTATATCAAGGATGGTGAAATAATAGGTGATCCATACAAAGGGGTAACAACTCGATCTTCTCTTAGAAATATATGTAGTTCTATTGCATTTATCTTATGAATAGAGCCTAAGAATATTAAAGAAGCATTAAATGATGAACATTGGATTATGGCTATACAAGAAGAGTTAAATCAATTTGAGAGAAGTAAAGTATGGACAATAGTTGAAAGGCCTAGTAATAAATCTACTGTAGGTACTAGATGGGTATTTAGGAATAAGCTTGATGAAAGTGGTAATATAGTGAGGAACAAGGCTAGACTTATTTCTCAAGGCTATACTCAAGAAGAGGGAATAGACTATGATGAAACATACGCTCCCGTAGCTAGGATGGAAGCAATTAGAATGTTATTAGCATTTGCATGTTTCAATGAATTTAAATTATATCAAATGGATGTTAAAAGTGCATTTTAAATGGTTTTATAAAAGAAGAAGTGTATGTGGAACAACCTCCTGGTTTTGAAGATTCAAAATTTCCAGATCATGTTTTTAAATTGACAAAAACACTTTATGGTTTAAAAAATGCTATTAGAGCTTGGTACGAAAGATTTTCAAAATTTTTTATTGAAAAAGGTTTTTCAAAAGGGAAGGTTGACACTACATTGTTTTTAAAGCATAAAGGTAAAGATTTATTAGTAGTTCAAATTTATGTTGATGCTATAATATTTGGTTATACTAATGATGTTCTTTGCCAAGAATTTTCTAAGCTAATACAGAGTGAATTCGAGATGAGCATGATGGGGGAGCTCTCATTTTTCTTGGGACTCCAAATCAAGCAAAGAAAAGATGACATCTTCATCAATCAAGCAAAGTACATCAAGAATATGCTCAAGAAGTTTGGACTGGAAAATGGAAAACCTCATGCCACTCCAATGAGCTCATCACCAAAGCTTGACAAAGATGAAGGAGGTAAATGTGTGGATGATAAATTATATAGGTCAATGATTGGTTCTTTGCTATATCTAACCATAAGTAGACCGGACATAATGTTTAGTATTTGCTTATGTGCTAGATTCCAATCATGCCCTAAGGAATCACATCTACTAGCCGTTAAGAGAATCTTTAGGTACATTAAGGACACTCCTAGTTTAGGACTTTGGTATCCTAGAGACTCTAACTTTAGCTTGCATGCCTTCTTTGATGCGGATTATGGAGGATGCAAAATAGATAGGAAAAGCACCTTCGATACTTGTCAATTCCAAGGAAATATGTTGCTTTCATGGTTTTCAAAGAAACAAAATTGTGTTGTATTATCTACCATTGAAGCGGAATACATTTCAGCCGGTAGCTGTTGTGCACAAGTTTTATGGATGAAACAACAACTTTTAGATTATGGAATTGAAGTTAGTACCATACCTATCAAGTGTTATAATACTAGTGCTATTTGTCTCACTAAAAATCCCATCTAACACTCTAAAACTAAGCATATTAAAATCAGACATCATTTCATTAGAGATCATGTCACTAAAAGAGACATAATTCTAGAATATGTTGATATTTTGCTTCAATTAGTGGATATTTTTACAAAACCTTTAGATAAAGAAAGATTTTGGACACTTAGGAGAGAATTATGTTTATCAAACCTACCTTGACTTAGTGTTTAAAATAATTTTAGCACTTTTAATTAGTTTTTGAAAAATGCTTATAAAAATAATATTTTTGATTGCATTATTTGCTAATAGTTAGGGGGAGTTTATGATCTTTAGTGAAAATTAATTGTATGTTCAAACTTAAGGATAGTCTTATTTAATTGAACATTGTTAATTTTTGATCTTTGAGTTGCCAATACCACTAAAGCTAATTAATTTAGCCTTTTAAGTGTTTAAAATGGATTTTAACATTTTTGAGCACTATGCATCGATACACTATAAAAGTGTACCGATGCATCCCTTAAATATGCATCGATACACTATGAAGGTGCACCGATGCATGCCTTGAATGTGCATCGATACACTCTGCAGTGCATCGATACACTCGTCGGGTTTTAGGCTTAAATCCCTAAAAATTCTTCATTTTCTCAAAACTCCTAAAACCTAAACACTCCCACCGTTCTCACTCTCTCAACCCCTAATCTCAACCTTGCTTAATACTAACGTTTTTAGTCGGAATTTGATAGTTCTTCAACTTCTAAACCTGTTGGAATCATCAAATTCGTGCAGAAATCATCACATTCTCACTCAATCCAAAAATCTTCAAGGTATTTTTCTAAAAACTACTATTTTAGTAATCTTGAACTTAAGACTAGTTTTAATTAGTTATAGGTTGAACTTTATATCGGGAATTGATTATATGATGTTTCTAAACTAGATTTTACAACTAATTTCATAAACTAGGTTAAACTTTATATCGGGAATTGATTATATGATGTTTCAAAATATTTTGGAATTTTCGAAATAAAAAAAATCAAAAATTTTTGTTTTGATTTTAAAATTTGATGTTTTTTATTTAATTATGTTGTTTTGAAAATTACATATTGTTATTCAAACATTGTTTTCAAAAATAATTTTCAAAACTTGCCCATTAGGATTATTTTAGAGAACCTTGATTATTGCAGACTCATATTGAGTTTTGGAATTGATTATATTGCATACATGTGTTTCAAACTTGCAGGTTATCTTACCCATTTCGATCTTTAATCATGTCTAAACGTCCTAGGTCGTCATCGAGTCGTTCAACTCAAAACCGACCTCCTATTCCTCCACCCGATCCAAATCCTAATCCGAACGATCCAAATGACAATTCTAAACTTCTGTTTTAATATGGTTGGTCGTTGACAAGATCTCTACCATAGTTATCATAATTGTTTTGAGTCATATAAAATCCAAGAATAGCGTATTCCCCCTATGCAAGCAATGGTTGATATAAATTTTTAGTATCTTCCTACCCTTACATCCTGGAAATTTGATAAACTTTTTCACCTTAAACAGATTGTCTATCACCAATTAGTCCACATTTTCTATTCTAATGCGGTGTGTGTCTAAAACGACCGTCGAGCTGAAACTATAGGAATTCGATCCTATCTTCTAGGTCAATTCATTTATATTGACTCTGACACTATAAAAAACACCTTTGGACTAGACAATGAAGCTTTAGATAACGAGAAAAAGATGGTGGCTACGCCTTATAAAGCCAAAGATATCACTAGTACCTTAAGAACTCATCACGAGTGATTCCTTCACTTGATGATCTCTTGGTGGTTTAGACTATCCGGAGGTAGGTACTCCTCTCTTAGAGTCTTAGATTTATAGTGGATACATTGTATCCAACATAACAAGAAAATAAATTTACCACATATCATTTTCGGTGAATTAGTAGATACCGTAAACGTTTTCCCTTCAAAAAATGTCTAAACTTTAGTTTACGGTTGTCTCCTTAGTAATCTGTTTATCAATATCGGGCTTAAGGTTTCGCTTGATATTCTCATCCCTTTTCGGAACCAAATAAATCTCTCATCTTTAAAGAAATTGGGATAGTATGAGGAAAAGGGTCAATGGGTTCAATCCATTGAGAAAACACCGAGAGCTCGCTCTTCACAAGCTCCTCCAACACCGGCAGCGGATGATGATCCAGAACTTCAAGAGCTATTTCAAGATATCGACGATCACGTACCCGAGGACAATTCGGCACAACAAGAGGATCCAATGCCTCCATACTTTAGCTCATTCATGGAGATATTGGATATGAGGTTTACATTATTAGAGTCCCACTTGACTACTATAGGGACTCAACAATTGGAGAATCAACGAGAGATTCGAGCTAACCATGAAGTAATAGATAATCAAATCAATGTTGTGGATGATAGACTCGATGCGCTTACACGAGATGTGGCTAATATATGGGCACATCTTTCTCCTCCCGATCCTCCTATGGATGATTAGACCTTGCATTGCTTAGTTTTCTTGGATTGAACTTAGGATTTATTGTTAAAACATTTTGGATGTTTTTGGATTGATATATTTTTGAGTGTTTAAATGTTTGAATTTGATATGGATGTTTGGATGTTTGAACTTAAAAGCTTATATTTACATGTTTGGTTTGGTTGAATTTTTTTAATTTGAGCTTAATGTTTATTAGTTGTTGCATCATTTACATATTAGTTGAAATATGACCAATTTACCATTGCACATTATTTATTAATATTGATTTATGAAACTAATGCTAATCTTTCTCTTGCTTGTGATCTTAGCAGCTTTAAATATCATTTTTCTAATTTTTCAAAATCTTGTTTAAATAGTTTTATAGAGTCTTTTTGATTTAACAAAAAGGGGGAGAATAAAGTAAGGGGGAGTAATTTTTCAAAAATGATTTCAAAAATGATTTTCAAAGAAAATCTTAAAATTACTTAAATATTTTGTTATATAAAAAGGGGGGAGATTGTTTAAAACATTTTGATGTTTCGATATAACAAATTAAGTGTTATTGAATTTTAAGATTTTATAATCATTTTTAAAGTATATTCGATTAAGTCATTCGAATATCAAAATATTACTCCATGTTTTTCAAAGGTCAATTTCAATCCTTACTAAAGTGTAAAATTGTGTTTTAAACTTAAAATATTTTTTGAAACAATTTTTACAAAGTATTTTGAACCAAAATCGAGCCAAAAATCAAATTTATATAGGTATGTACTGATGCACTCTTTGATGTATCGATGTACACCCTAATTCGAATGCATTTTGTGTACTGATGCACAACCATGCATCGATGTGCTCCTGATTTTATTGAAACATCAAATGCATTTTATGTATCGATGCACAGACCATGCATCGATACACTCCTGGCTCTTTTGAAACATCGAATGTATTTAGTGTACCGATGCACTAGGTCTTATAACGATCGAAATATTTGAATTTTACACATAATATACCGATGCACCCTTAAGAGTGTACCGATGCACCTATGCTTCCAACCAGATTTTTAAATGATAATTACACAATAACGACTCTATTGACTTCACCAATGATCTCCAACGTTCAGAAGTGATCCAAGGTGTATTTAAAAAGCTGAGGAGCCATTGATCAATAAGAATTATGAGAGAAACAAAGAGAAAGTCTTAAACATCAAGTTTGAGTTTTCAAGCCTATTTTTCATTTAATATTCATTTTGCTTTCAAGAACACTATTTTTACTTAATTGTATTCATTCTTGAGTGTTCTTTCTTTGTTCTAGAATTTTGCAAACATCTTGCCTAGTGAGGGTTTTCTATAAGTTTGCAAAATTTTTATTATTCTCTTTGGGAGAAAGTGTTCTCAAGAATTTGGGGTATAATTCTTGAAGGAGTTGTAAGGTTACTCTTTGTCCTCAAAAGAAAGAACAAATTAGCAAATTTGTTGGAAAATCCTTAGTGTGGATAGCTAAGGTAGTGGACGTAAACTTTAGTTGAGAAAGTTGAACCACTCTAAATCGTTGTGCAAATATTTTCAATTTCTGCAAAAGCTTCCACCAAAATTTTTATTACCAATTCACCCCATTCTTGGCCGATTCTTCGATCGATTAACTCAACAAAATCCCTCCAACAATATCAATTTTATGATTCAAAACTTTGGGTTCTTTGTTTGCAAGAAAAGTAGGGGTTTTATCATCCAAGCCTTGGTGGAGGGTGTTTTCTAGCTAAATGAGCTTCATTTCAAGACTCAAATATCAAGGTAATGTATTTCTAATCCTTTGGAGTGCTAAGATTTTCATAAGCATGATGATTTGTTAAGATTTTTTATATTTAAATATTTTAGGGTTTCATATTTGATTCATGACATATCATATATGATGAATTTATTATAAGACATTTGTTTTTATGACACTTTAAGACCCTAAGTAGCATCTAAAATCTTACAGTATTAGGAACTAAAATAAGACATTTGGGGTGATTTTTGGGTGTTTCTAGAGGCTAAATAAGATATTTCTCGATTTGAGTATCGATACTAGATGAATTGAGGTAAAATCTAGGGATTTCAGGTAGGGAATATCTATATTGGCCCTACAATATCGATACTCAGGATGTACAGTGTCAATATTGAGACCTATTTTTAGTAGCAGAAGCCATTTTTAGTACCGATACTCATAGAAGTATATATATTTGACCTTAGGGTATCGATACTACAAGTAGAGTACCGATACTACTCACTTTGGATGGTTAGATTTGACTTATTTAAGTCCTGTAAGAGCTAAGGATAGTTTGTAATGGTATAACTTAGTCTATGGGGACATAAAAGGCTAAAGGGCCCCAGAACATTCACGAGTGGGTTAGCGATGTCAGTGTTGTATGACCTTTGTGAAACATCCTCAACACCGGGTTAGTGACTAAATTATAAAACTTCAGAATTTAGTGACTAAAGTAGATAAATTGAATAGTTCATGGACATATATAAATATTTTTTGTAGGACTAAATAGCTAAGAATGATGAATGGAAGGGTAAAGTGATCATTTGATCAATTCATGAATTAATTAATTGATATGGTGAAGATATATACACGTGGATTTGAATGAAAGGGAAAAGAAATATCTAGAGAACTCTTATTCTTTTTCCAGCCGTGAGTTATCATAGCAAAGGTGAGTTTTATTATGAGTTTATTTTGGATTAAATTTAAGTTTGGTTTATGATCCTTAGATGATACTTAAGCTTAAGGAAAGCTTAAGTTATCATAAAATCAAAAGATGAAGGAGTTAGGAAGAATTAAAGATAAGGGTTTATAAATGAAATCTTGGATAAGAGTTAGTAAGTTAAGTTTGAAACTAAATTTGACTTGTCATTAGTTAAATTAAGAAATATTAAGTGTTAGAATTAAAATTAAAACATGTTGGAAAATTGTTAGAATTCTTGATTTTAAGACATAGGATGAAATATGGAAGATAAAGATATGTTATATGAGTTTAAGAGCATGATAGGAGCTTAAAATGGAAGGTTTAGATTGGTATTGGTAAATTTTCGGGCTTTAAAAGTGAATTATAGGCTATGAGTATCGATACTTCTTCATCCAGTACCGATACTTCAAGGGTAAAAGAATGTAATTTAGAGTAGGGGTATCAATACTGGTTGAACAATATCGATACCATAAGCTCGAATTTGATAAGTTATTCATGGGGTATCGATACCAAGGGTACCGGTACCATAAGTCAAGTATCGGTACCATTTTGAAATAAGGATTCCAAAACCGAAAAAGGGTATCGATACCCAGGTTTGGTATCGATACCACAGCTAGGGAAGTATCGGTACCATACCTTGGGTACCAATACTACTCAAGTGGAAAATAGTATAAATTCTTTCTTTCAGCTTAAAAAAATCAAGGATTGAATCATGATATTTGGAATGTTGATATGTATATAAAATGTATGCTTGTGTAGATATCGAGCACAAGAAAGTTCCGGAATGACCAAAAAGTTAGGAGCAATCAAGGAAAAGAAATTCAGTTATTTAAGTTATTGGGATCAAGTGAGGCTAAGGTGAGCGAATAATATAAATGTAGTTTTATGGAAATAAGACTTGTGATAAGTCTATTTCCTATGTTAATTTTCATGGTCCAATAGTTATGAACATCCATATAGAATGATCATCATAAACACATGTATAAGTATTATATGTATATATGTTGTGATACATGCTATATGATCTATGTGAACATAATTATATAACATAAGCTATATGATATGAGATTGATGGTGATATGTACATGTGATATGTGATATGAGATAAAACATATGTGATCACCAGAGAAATGATATGAGGACATGAAAATATGATAAATTATTGATGACTTAGAATGTATAAACATTTAAGCCCATGTTTTGTGATATGAGAGCTATAAGTATAGTTGGCATGCCAAGAGTCGAGGGTTACATAGGAACTTCAGGACATATTCATAGGTCATTCGGGACATATACATAGGTCATTCGGGACAAATTTCACATATCATTCAGTGTATCTTTATACGAGTTGCGGTGACAGCATATGTGCACAACCTCAATGTACTCATATACCTTAAGTTATCAGTAATGTACATAGGCTTATAAAAGATATAAAAAGTGTTTACATTATTATATGTTATTATGTTATTATTGTTTACAATGATTTACATGTGATACGATGGAACAATAATATGATAATTATGATGTTGTTGGAATAATTACATTGCATGTTCATACTTATAGGAAATGCATTATTGTATTTTATGCCTCACTAAGTCTATGACTTAGAGTGTAAGCGTTTTACACGTAGATGTTGAGAAGCAAGAGGACCAGACTTAGGACCTGCAGAACATAATACATCCACCAGAGATCAGATCATAAGTAAATAACATAGTATGTATTTTGTGGTATTAAAAGTGTTGACATGTAGACATATATGGATTTACATATGCTCTGATCGATTTTTTTTATTATGTTGTATATATTTATGTAAATCGTTAACTTATTTTAATAAAAGTTTGAAATTTTCATGATTTGTATAAGTCTTAAAGGTTTTGAATAGTCCATGTGACACCTCGGATTAGATCTGGGTCGGGTACGGGTTGGGGTGTTACATTTAATGGTATCAGAGCTATAATTTAGCCGATTCTAGGCATAAACCAAAGTATAAAGTGTCTTTAAATGAATACATGCCAACAAAATAGTGAACTTCTAATCTGATATGGTAACGAGTATGCTGTTTTGATAATAGAACTATATGGTTATATCTTATTAGATGTCCGAACAAGATAGCTCCTGAAGTGAAGCAGGGAGGATAGGCCAGCAAAGAGTAGTAATTCACCTGCCCTTTTCAGGTAATGTGAAGAACATGCACCTTCAGGAGTGCCTGTGCAAGACCAAGATGTCTTTTTTAAGATGTTGGACGCTATTTTGACGTGTTTCCAACCTCCTACCTCTTCAACTCAAAGAATGAATACTGCGAAGGAGTTGAAGGGATTAGGAGCTCCAGAGTTTAAATGTGAAGCCGATGAAGGTCCTGTTGCTGCTGACCTTTGGCTTAATGATGTGAAGATCATGTTGGATGGACTCCACTATTCTGATGTGGAAAACTAGATGGACCGGTCTCCTTGCTTCGTGGGCAAGTGAGAATTTGGTAAACAAATGTCACCGTGAGGATGATCAGTGATCAGGTGACATGGTCCTTATATGAAGAGGAATTCAAACACAAGTATATAGGAGATCAATTTATCAAACAGATGAAGCAATAATTTTTGAACCGGAAGCAAATAAATCGCATTGTGTATGAATATGAGTGCAAGTTCAACAAGTTATATCAGGAACAACACCCATTGCAAGGACACCCTATAGAATAGCTCTGAAAGAGTTGCAAGAATTAAAGATTCAATTATAAGATCTACTGGATAAGGGATTTATAAGACCAAGTGTGTCACCTTGGGGAGCTCTTGTTCGTTAAAAAGAATGATGGTTCAATGCATCTCTGCATTAACTATAGATAGCTTAATAAGGTGACCATCAAGAATATATATCTTATCCCTAGAATTGTCGATTTGTTTGATCAATTGAAGAGAGCTTCAATATTCTCGAAGATTGAATTACGTTCTGGGTGTCATCAATTGAAGATTTAGGAGAAAGATATTCTGAAGACAGCTTTTAGAACAAGATATGGTCACTATGAATTTATTGTTATGTCGTTTGGAGTTACGGATACACTGATTGCCTTTATGGACCTGATGAATAAAATATTTCAACCTTATATGGACCAATTCGTAGTGATATTCATTGATGATATATTGGTGTACTCGAGATCGAATGAAGAATATAGTGCCCACCTGAAGATAGTTTTACATATTCTACGAGATAAAAAGTTATATGCCAAATTATCTAAATGTGAGTTCTGGTTGAATAAAGTGACATTTCTTGGACATGTGATTTCTTCAGAAGGAATTTGAGTTGATCCCCAAAAGATAAAAGTCATTCTATAATGGGAAGTTCCAAAGAATACATCTGAAGTTCGAAGTTTTCTGGGGCTTGCAGGATATTATTGAAGGTTCATTAAAGACTTTTCGATGATAGCTTTTCCTTTGACTAAGTTGATGAGGAAAGATGTATCATTTTCCTGGACTCTGGAATATCAAGAAAGTTTTGAAGCATTAAAGAGAATTTTGACAGAAGCTCCAGTCTTGGTTCAACCTGAACGTGGTAAGAACTATGTGGTTTATAGTGATGCGTCCCATAATGGCTTGGGATGTGTACTAATGCAAGAAGGTAAGGTAGTGGCTTATGCATCTAGATAATTGAAACCACATGAGAAGAACTATCCAACACACGATTTGGAATTGGTTGCAGTAGTGTTCGCTATAAGATTTGGCGTCACTACCTATATGGAGAACATTATTATCTATATACAGATCATAAGAGCTTGAAGTATCTGATGACCCAGAAAGAGTTGAATTTAAGACAGAGAAAATGGGTGGAATTTCAAAAGGATTATAATGTGGTAATTGATTTCCATCTTGGAAAAACAAATGTGGTAGCGGATGCCTTAAGTAGAAAAATGTTTGCATCCTTACAAGCTTTAGACGCCAGGCTATCTTTACTTAGAAATGGTGGTCTATGTGTAGAATTAAAGCTTAAACCAACATGGTTGGATATAAATTAGAGAATTTTAGAATAAAGATGTCATGTGTTTGAAAAGATTAGAACAAGTAAAGAATTAAGAAAATAAGGAGTTCGAGATTAAGCATGATGGGAATCTGTACTATAGAGGAAGAATGGTGATTCCAAATGATGAGGATTTGAAGAAGGATTTATTGAGAGAGGCTCACTACAGTCCATTGATGATGCACCCGGGTGGAGACAAGATGTACATAGATCTCAAAAGTCAGTATTGGTAGCTGGGAATGAAAACGAATATTACAGAATTTGTATCCAAGTGTTTGACTTGCCAGCAAGTCAAAGTTAAACATCAAGTTCCTTCAGGATTATTGCAACCACTTTCCATTCCTCAATAGAAGTGTGAAAATGTGATAATGGACTTTATTTCGGGGTTACCTTTGACTCCAAACAAAAGAGATTCAATATGGGTAATTATTGATCGATTGACCAAATCAAAAGATTTCGTTCCAGTTAGAATTGATTTTTCTTTGGAAAAGTATATTGAGTTGTACATTAGAGAAATTATTAGATTGCATGGAGTGCCTTTTTCCATAGTTTCTGATCGAGACCCTCGATTCACCTCGAGATTTTGGAAGACATTGCATGGAGCATTAGGAACACAATTAAACTTTAGTACAACATTTCATCCACAAACTGATGGACGATCCGAGAGGACTATCTAAATTCTGGAAGATATGTTGAGAGCTTGTGTAATAAAGTTCAAGTGATCATGGGAAAGATACTTGCAACTTACCGAATTTGCTTACAACAATAGCTACGAGTCAAGCATCAAAATGGCTCCCTTTGAGGCTTTATATGGGAGAAAGTGTCGTACACCCTTGAACTGGTACGAACTTAAGGATTGAGAAGTCTTTGGTCCTAAGTTGATTAAAAAAGTAGAAGAGAAAGTTCTAGTGATTCAGAATAATCTGAAAGCGATAGCAAATAGACAGAAATCATATGTCGATCTCAAAAGGAAAAAAGTCGAGTTTCAACTGGTGATAAAGTATTCTTAAAAGTATCTCCTTGGAAGAAGGTGTTAAGATTTGGACGAAAAGGAAAGCTTAGTCCCCAGTTTATTGGACCTTATAAAATCACTAAGAAAGTAGGACCAGTGGCATACTAATTGGCTTTGCCACCGAAAATGGAGAAAATTCATAATGTTTTCCATGTTTCCATGCTTCGGAGATATAGGTACGATCCCTCCCATGTGGTGACACCAGAAGAAATAGAAATTCAGCCTGACCTAACTTATGAAGAAGAACCGGTACAAATATTAGCCCATGAGGTAAAACAGTTAAGAAACAAGACTATTCCATTGGCCAATGTGTTATGGAGAAATCATAAGATAGAGGAAGCAATGTGGGAACGTGAAGAGGACATGAGGAATCAATAGCCCCATCTATTTGTGTAGTGAAAATTCGAGGATGAATTTCTTAAGGGGGAGATTTGTAACATCCTCAACACCGCGTTAGTGACCAAATTGTAAAACTTTAGAATTTAATGACTAAAGTAGATAAATTGAATAGTTTAGGACTTATATAGAAAATTTTGTGAAGGACTAAATAGCTAAGAATGATGAATGGAAGGGAAAAGTGGTCATTTGATCAATTAATGAATTAATTAATTGATATGGTGAAGATATATACACGTGGATTTAAAGGAAATGGAAAAGAAATATCCAGAGAACTCTTTTCTTCTTCTTCCAGTCGTGAGTTATCATAGCAAAGGTGAGTTTTATTATGATTTTATTTTGGATTAAATTTAAGTTTGGTTTATGATCCTTAGATGATACTTAAGCTTAAGGAAAGCTTAAGTTATCTTAAAATCAAAAGATGAAGGAGTTATGAAGGATTAAAGATAAGGGGTTTATAAGTGAAATCTTGGATAAGAGTTAGTAAGTTAAGTTTGAAATTAAATTTGACTTGTCAACAGTTAAATTAAGAAATATGAAGTGATAGAATTGAAATTAGAACATGTAGGAAAATTGTTAGGATTCTTGATTTTGAGACAGATGATGAAATATGGAAGATAAGGATGTATTATATGAGTAGGAATTAATTAAAGTATGTTTACTTGAGTTTAAGAGCATGATAGGAGCTTAAAATGGAAGGTTTAGATTGTATTGGTAAATTTGCGGGCTTTAAAAGTGAATTCTGAGCTATGAGTATCGGTATTTCTTCATCCAGTACCGATACTTCAAGGGTAAAAGAAGGCAATTTGGAGTAGGGGTATCGATACTGGTTGAGCAGTATCGATACCATAAGCCCGAACTTGATAAGTTATTCATGGGGTATCGATACCTAAAGGGTAGTATCGATACCAAGGGTACTGATACCATAAGTCAAGTATCGGTACCATTTTGAAATAAGGATTCCAAAACCAAAAAAGGGTATCGATACCTAGGTTTGCTATCGATACCACAACTAGGGAAGTATCGGTACCATACCTTGGGTACCAATACTACTCAAGTGGAAAATAGTATAAATCCTTTCTTTTATCTTAAGAAATCAAGGATTGAATTATGATATTTGGAATGCTGATATGTATATAAAATGTATGATTGTGTAGATATCGAGCACAAGCAAGTTCCGGAACGACAAAAAAGTTAGGAGCAATCAAGGAAACAAATTTAGTTATCTAAGTGATTGGGATCAAGTGAGGCTAAGGTGAGTGCATAATATAGATGTAGTTTTATGGAAATAAGACTTGTTATAAGTCTATTTCCTATGTTAATTTTCATGGTCCAATAGTTATGAACATGCGTATAGAATGATCATCATAAACACATGCATAAGTATTATATGTGTATATGTTGCGATACATGCTATAAGATCTATGTGAACATAATTATATAACATAAGCTATATGATATGAGATAAAACATATGTGATCACAAGATAAATGATATGAGGTCAAAGTGTAAAGACTTCTACGACTCACATTTTCTTAGAGTTAACCTTAAACTCAACAAGTAATAACCATCTATTCTCATATCTTTGAATCCCATAATCCTGAGGTTAAAGTAACACTTTTACTAACAACTTCTTTCAGGTCGACTATCGAGTGTGACCTAAGTCCTCAAAGAATTTCTAAGGTATACCTTGTCTATCCTACTAAGGCCCACCAACTAGACATTTGGATACTCACACCTGGATCCTCTACATATATAATTTTCCTACCTATTTCGCTTGACACCACAAAAGCATGCATACACTTACGCCTACTGAAGCAACATGAAAAACTGAGGTAGCTGAAACATACTTGGCATCTCATCTTCGACATCAATATCCTGACTCTGCCTCTCTGCGATCTGATAAGTTGAATCATGCATAGCCAAATTAAGAACTGGTCGATATGCTCTTTTACTTTTCTGTCTGGGCATAGAACTAACACCTCTCTGAGTAGGCTCTTTGCCATGCTAAAACACTGTAATTGCTCTCCTAGGTTGAG
The DNA here is from genome assembly GCF_006381635.1 of Hibiscus syriacus. Classification (NCBI taxonomy): domain Eukaryota; kingdom Viridiplantae; phylum Streptophyta; class Magnoliopsida; order Malvales; family Malvaceae; genus Hibiscus; species Hibiscus syriacus. The sequence goes on along the minus strand of NW_024062775.1, from coordinate 1,850,227 downwards.
CTGAGACATCGACATTTGAACTAGAGCAATCCCTTACCATATACGCTAAGGATCCACATCTATAGCATTTCCTAGAGAGTTTAAAGCATTAACCTCGATGATTTTTGCCACAATGCTCACACTCTAGATACCTCACCACTCTATAAGAGCCTCTAGAGCTCGCCACAGACAGTGAAGTTGGTAGTCTTCGATGAGACCCAACATTTGACCTCTATGATAGAGAAACGGAAACGGATGATGGATTGTTTCTCTTGTTGAAAAATCAAACTTAGAAAGCTCTCGACTCAATCAAAGAACGATAGGGAAAGAATGGGATGTTATGGACGACGATAAAGGATATTGGTATTTGGATTAGGGTTGATGTTAATTTATCAAAAGAAATAAGATTAAGTTAATAAATATATAATAAGAAATAAAATAAGAAAGATGATATAATAGAGATACTTAGCCAAAATTAGGGTTTTGGTATGATGGATGATAACGGTGATTTGAAGATGATGTAGTTATGGAAGATACAAATAGATGGATAATGTCCTATTGAACCCTCTTAGTCACAATAAAAAGGCAAACTCGATAATACGACTCTAAATAACCCTCCTAAGTGCAATGAAGAGGCAAACCGAAGTGTGAAGATCTCTCTCTCAAGAACTTGAAAAGAACTCAATGGAAAGAAGCTTCGAAGGCACAAGTGTCACCACTTGCAAAAGAGAAAACTTTCAATATATCGCATTAAAGAAAAGTTGTGTTTTACATTGGTGAGAGTAACCTCCTTTATATAGGATGAAGGATTCCTTGTTGTAGTGTGACTAATGCTTGAAATAATAATAAAAATAACAATAACAATACTATCATAATTTTTAATAACAATAAACTAAAGATAGTTTGTTTTAAATCTATATTAATTCAAAATAAAATAATAAATCTAATCCTAAAATATAATGCATCATCCTATATTAAATTATATTACAAATAATCAATTTAAATATTAAAAATTTGTAATATTTACAAAGTCCCGTATATAAATTTCTGTATGCGTTGTCTTCACTAAAATGAGTGTATCTCGAGTTATCGATATCGGATTAATGCGATTCAGGAACCATTGGAATGATAAGAGACAACTGATCATTACTCCAGGAGATATGTTGACCAAATACATCAGGATACCATTCAAAAAGTAGTCATAAGTCTGCTACTATTATGTTATTCGTTTCCAAGGCTTGGTCGTGTGGATCAATTGGAAACATTAGTTCATATTCCTTTGATTTGAGCCTCATGATGCATGTATCACTCTGACTAAAATAAAGTGAAAAGGCTGGCATCACTCTTATATGCTCGCACGAACCTCTGGCCTTCATGTCGCTAACTAAAATAGGTCCACTGGTATACAAGTCCACATACTTGGGATGCTTGATTCTCCCTGCAAAATCTTCCTCATACTAGGGTTGCTTGATTCTCACTGCAAACTTTTTTTAATTTACACTATTTAACTGGGTTCTATAGGATACACTTACAACCATTGTAAAACTACACTTTTTTAGGATCGTTGGATGAGGAGAAATCAAAGACTGAGATGAACTCCTTATTGTATCAGTGAATATCTTCTCATTTCCTACTGTTATTCTTAGTCTTTGATTTTCCCTCGTCCAATGTCCTAAAAAAGTGTTTAACTAAAAAAGATTTACAATGTAATTGGATCCTAGCCCATATATATATATACACACACATATATATATATATATGAGCGCGTGCGCTTGTGCAGGTTAAGATTCACTTACACCTATTGTAAAGCTTTTAATTTTACACCCTTTTAGGATCATTGGATAAGGGGAGATCAAAGGCTGAGATTAACTCCTTTTTTTTTTCCTTCAGTGAATATCTTTTTATTTCCTACTGTTAATCTAAACTTTTGCTTTTGATTTCTCCTCATCCAACGATCCTAGAAAGATATATTTTTTTGCAGTTTTATACTATATAATTAGATCTTAGCCTATATATATTTATGTAACCGATAACTATTCAAATGACTTCTAAGCGGTAACTAAACATATGGTCCAACATAAAATGATCTTAATTCAATAGAAGATCATTTACGTAACTCTCGTATTTGTATCAATATATAGTTATTATTTTTTATATATTAGAAATTCATTTATTACTTGTATCGGTTTTTAATTAAATTTTTATACTATATAGTTATGATATATCAAAATTATTTTTTAATTAATAATTAATTAGTTTAATCGGTCAAAAAAATTGAATGAGTGATCCTTTTCCCAATGGACGGTCAATAGACGTATTTTGACATGGTAATAATAAGGAATGAAGCATAGCGGAGAAGACGAAGATAAGTAGGACTCACGGAAACCAAAATTAATTGGTTAGAGATAGAGTTTAACGTATGTTGGACATGTATTAACGCATAATTTTATATTGAAATGATAAGTCTTTATTTTTAAAATATAAATCAGTAAAATTTTAATAATAAAAAATATAAGAATTTAAATTTTAATAAAAATAAACGATATATAAGAATTTAAATTGTTCAGAGTAATGAAGGGATTTGGGTTCGTATAAAATAGAAAGTCCCAATTAAGTGAGTTGAAGGCTTAGTGCACCACGGCCTTGTATAAAAGCCACATTAATCAAACACTTCACTATGTTTTGCTTTTATCTTGGGAATATAGATTACAGCAGAGGATGGGATCATCATAAACATAAGTTTTGCTTCTTAATAAAGACCAGAAATTTACAAATGAATGAAATGGTTCCCATCTTCCTTTTCTAGGTGGAAAGTGTTCAGTCAAGCAGAAAAGGCTCCATGGAAAGCTGCAACACCAATCTGGTATTTCGGCTCAAACCCCAATTTTGGGACCTCGATTCCGAGATCCCCAATTCTGCTCTTAAGCTTCAAACCCAACACCGCAACGCAGGAACCCAACTTCATGATCTTTGCTTGTTTTACAGCCCCAACTTGGTTTCTTAGCCTCCTCTCGTATTCCTCGCGACAAGCATTTCGATATCAGCCATCTCTCCGATCAAAGATTCGATCCACAAATGTGATTGATGCCACTTTTGATATAACGAGTGGAGTATTTACAAGGGTGGGGGAAATTATTAAGGTTTGAAGGAATGGATAAGGCTGACGGGTGTTGGTGAGTTGCATTTTAAATTATTAACGTGGGACTCATGGTTGCTTTCTTCTATGTATACAATCTGATTTTATATATAACCAAATCAATACTTTCAACCTAATTCAATGGACCATACCCAACTTTGAAGTCAATAAATCTAAGCATCAGATACCACAATGAACTTAACATTGAATCTCGCCTGCTACTCCAAAATTGATTAAGAATAGATTACTAATTTAAAAATGTTCATGTTCCCTTCAAAAACAAAACAAACCAAACCAAACCAAACCAATGTTCATGTTTTGCTTCCTTTCACGAAAAACATAAATAAACTAATAAAATATTGGACAATAAGTCCAAATTCCATGTCTCTTATATCCATTTTGTCTTCCAGTGGATTATTATCATGTTCGCCAAGTGATTCCTCGTCTTAATTGTAATTATAATTTCACTAGTGTATTGTATCGGATGATTTTAATTATAAAAATACATATTTTTAATTATGATTGTAGTTATAATCTCAAAAAATTAGATTATTCATCATAAAATTTTCAAATTCAGATATATCCGACCCAAATAACTATATATAAATAATATTATGGAAACATTTTAATTATATTTTTGAATCGACCTAAGCCGGACCTGCACAAGAAAAGTTTATGCAGAGTGATAAGACACCTAGGTTGCAGGTTTATCTATTTGTAAAGCGCATACAATCTGAAAAGTGACAGTTTATGCAAAAGAAAGAGAACTTACTGCTCAGATATCAAAGGTCTTAACAAACATGGCAGACACCCTCGGTCTATCCCTGGCAAGACATTGAAATATTGGACAAACACAACCTATGTTAGTCCGACATTAATTTTCTTGAAGAACTAGTGTCCGACACATAAGAGGATATGACCTCCAAGATGCTCTAATACATGAAAAACTTCAAAAAGATCTGGCCTTATTCGTTTTAGGCACATACCTGCAACCGGTACTCACAACGGAATCCAAGTACAACAACGAAATGAAAAGAAAGCGATGACATCAGTAAATATATAAAGCACCAAAATCAAGTTTCAGTGATACATCAGCTCTGGGTACACATTACAGAGAAGGGATCGACAAACTTCCACTTAGTTTGAATGAAATAGGTTATACAAGAAACCACTCTCAGGAAAAGAAAAATAACTCTACAAGGATACTAATATTTGGCAGGAAATCATTAACATGAAATTCATGTTTGAAAATGTTGTCGGTTACATTCCATGTTCTAGTTTCTTCAAGGAAGTGAAACTAATGGTACCACTTCAAAAGGAACATAGAAACTGAAAAAAGAAGTTTAAGAATCTCACAAATAATTATTCACATAATTCTAACTAAATGATAATGATATTGACAACCTTTGTAGAACTTCTTGCTTGATAACGGTATCAAACTTGTTTTTTAGGTATAAAGAGGATTTATTAGCCTGTTGTGAAGACTGACATACCAAAATACCGAGCCAATCCATATTTATATCATGTTTCCGTCAATTGACATTATGCAGTTCTAGACTTACAGAAGACCAAGTGTTTTCAGCTGCTGGACGTGCTCAGCTGGGAGAGGAGGAGGAGACCAGTCAGATCCAGTCATTTCACCATCAACATCCTCAACAACATACTCCTAATAGATACACAAAAAAACCTTCTTAAAGAAACAAAGAGTGCTGCATTATATTCAAATGATTATGAGAACTAGTTTGTAAATGAAGCAATGAACCCACAAAAAGACCAAGAACTGAACTTCATCTAAGTTCTGTGAAATTAACAGTGCATAAAGCAACCAACACCTTCTAACCTCAAAAGCTTTGTTGGAATATTACACATGAACTTGGAAACAACTTAAAATTAGAAAATAACCTAAACTATACGAAAATCCTTGCCTCGTGCAGAGAAATGTAATATATCTTCTTTTACCACTTTTCTTTTAGCCATTTTTTTAAACAATTAATATGCTTATTTTTAAACACCAAATTTTCCTCCCAACCCTGAAATAAGATCAATCATAGCTTTTTTCCATCCCATTATAGAAGCTGCTATGTCAAGGGAAATACTTCTAACTACAAAACAGACAGGAAGGAGGAGTTATGTTCAGTCCTTCGGTTTCACATCTTCTAGTAAGAATGGCTTATTAATCTACAAACTGGCACCTAAAATTATATTCCTCACCTAATTTAGTCGGCCTACTGCCTCAAAGAATGCTTAATGCTTCAACAATACATGAGTCAAACCTGAAGATTTACAGTTCAACTCACTTTTGTCAGCAATCTTTTGGCGAGTATGTGATAGTGCCGCTGCCAAATTCTTTGTCCAACCATTGTAGCCACCAAAACACTGTAAAATATGCCAATGATAGTAAACAGTCCAAGCACAATCAATGCCATTATGAACAATAATGGAAGCCCTGCTTCACCAGCACCTCCTAGGCAACCACACTCAGTAGCAGCACTAGCACAGCCTTCAAAGCATGTAGTACAGTCAGTCCACATACAAAGAGTGCCAGGTAAATGACAATCTGCACACATTCTGCAAGATAGATAATGAACAAATTAATAATCTAATCAGTATGCCCCAATTCTCACATATATTAATTAGTGAATGATATACATAAGTATGTTTATCAGTATGCATATGTATGCGTACTTCATCCACGTCATTAGCACCACTTCAATAGCTTAGAACATCAAATAAATAAGAGGTAAATGCAAGCTGCTTTAAAATGAATCAGATCCCAGAATCCATCAAATACCATAAACTTCTTAAAACCATTTAGAAGCTACAGCCTATATTCCAATTCCCCAATAAAATTCTATGTGCTTCATCCCCTTCATTAGAGCCACTTCAATAGCCAAGTATATCAAATAAATGAGGCAGATGCAACCTGCTCCAAAATAAACCGGATCTTAGCATGCAACATCGCTTAAATTTTTTTCTTCAAACCATTTCAAGTTATATTCCCATTTCCCTAGTAACCCAAGTCCAGTATCAGCAGTGATAACAATGGCATTTCCCATTATACAGGGATTAACCAATATAATTTTTGTGCATGTGTGGATGAAATACATGGTTTCATCCCCTTCATTTGAAGTGTGTATGTGTGGATACATCCTAGACGATACATATTTGTGCATGTGTGGATGCAGGTTCTTAGACAAGCTTGTATTTGATATATGGAGGCATAATGATAGGGATAAACATGAAGTTACTCTGCTACACCAACTATGAGCAAATAAAAATGACGGGTAGCCTATCAAAAGGAAAAAAAAAAGAAATGACAGGGGTAGGGCAATAGAGAAAGAGAAGATGAGGTAGACAATGATAAACCATTGGAGTAGACCTGCTAAGTAGCAAACTCATTTTCCTTTAACGAATTAATATGTAACCAGTAAACTTTTAGAGAAAGAAATTATGAATACTAATATACCGAACTGGCAGTACAATGCAACATCTATCAAAGTTTACAAGTAGAGAATACCCTGGCTGACAGCAACAGAGGCATAATTCTCGACAAGGCTGAGCCAAATCATTACGCACTCTTCGATCATAGCATGTAATAAAGCACCCTGATATCCCCAGCAAAGCAAAAAATAGCAACGCGCCTGTATCCAACAATCATTTTGTTTAACCATCAGCAACAGCATACAAGTTGGGATAATGAGTATTTCACGCAAATAAACAATATTGAAGCATAAAACCCAGAAAAAAAAATGTCTACACAAGTAAAAATTAGGTTGAATAATCTAATCATAAAAATATTAATAACTTACTTTGGTTAAGATACCATCACACTTCATTAATCAAAATTTTTATTTAACATCATACTATTTTAGTCAAACTATGTAGCTAAAAGTATATATCAACTTTAAATTTACAAACCCAATGATTATTTGCTTCATTAATTTCATGTCTTAACAATATTAAATTCTTAATGATTAAGTTTTGTAATAATGAAAATGGATATCAATGCATGGTCCAGAGCAAATAGTGTTATATTGCAGTTTTAGAACTTAAATCAATCAACTTAAAGCTATCACTGAAATTTGACTTGCAAATTTAAATCTAACAAAAACAAAAAAGAAAGTACAGATTAACAAAGTTATTACCAAGTTAAATATTGAAGGAAACTTCACTACTTTCGAATAAACAACTTCTCAGCAAATATGTGGTGTGCTTTAGCTCAGAATAAGGATTTAGCTCTGGTTATCATCAGTCTATCAAGATGCAATAAAATCTAGCATGCAACAACCTCCTATGCAGAGACAAGCTCTTCCAATGCTACATTTCATATTTACACAATGGGAACCATATAAGTCTATTCCACAAATTCAGGGGACCACCCAATAATCAAAAGAAAAATTAACAAAGAAACTAAAACAAACAGTATTATCCGCGAGACCATGATCAAGATATTACTTCAGGTTCCTGAGATTTTACCACATATGTAGTAAAAACTAAGCACACTGTCAAAACCCCATGTAAGACGGAGCCATGACTGCTGGTAACCATCAACCAGAGAGACCAAATATGCCAGTGAAGCAATGACCTGAACACAATTAACAAAAGAACCAGAATTACACCTAACAATATATCTATAATAGAAGTATATTAACTATGCCACAATTAGCAATCAAGAACTGACTACATACTAGTTGAACAGCCAGAAATATTGATATAATGTCTCTAGTTACAAAAAATCGGAATTTCAAGGTTCTCCATTTCCTATCAGCAGCAACATGAACTCTCAGATGATAAGGAGCTTTACAAGTTGTGCAATGAGCAAATGCAAAACCTTCCTGCAAATAGAAAAAATGACATGATGAGATATTGTATCTATGGCCTAGGAAACAAAAGAAAAGAAAATGGATACACGGGGATAACATGCTAACACCCACATCCAACTCCCTTCTGATGACTGGTACCATTCTGTGCATGTGTGTATGCGCAGACACAGCCAGCTAAAACCAACTTTTTTCCTATGGACCGGTCATTATTTCATGTAGATAGTCTTCAAGAGGATAAGCAGAGCATAAGTTAATAAATACATCAATAACTAAAAAAGTAATTTTATCAATGATTGTTTTACTGATTGTTATAAATCTTTTATAACTGTCTGAACCACCTGTTTCTGAACTTTTTCTATGATCTTAGCATTGCCAAGTGCATCACGTTCAGAGCAAGTACATTCAACTATTAGGACATTTAGAACAACACCAATGATGCAAGAAAATATAACATAGCTACATAACTCAAATTATATTAAATTTAACCTATTACACTTGACTGTTCAAGATTATTATTCAGTTTGGAGTGATTTATTCTACTCCAATTAAAGATGCACTGCACAAAGTTAACCAAATTCCAGTTAGGAATACTTTACAATCTACGAAAGCATTTGAAATATTAAAGTCAAATATAAAATCAAATTACATGGTTCAATACCCTGAAGCTGACTTACTTTACATTAAAAATATATTCAGTACTAGTTCAAGTGAAAAAAAGAAGAAGAAAGAAAGCCTAAGCCAACTAAAGAAAACATGCATTTAACTGGAATTTACATGGTCAAAAGAGAATTTCCTTTTTTTGGTCTCCATCATAGAATAAAGGACTAAGTGTATCTAATAGACATCTTGTCTATGCTGTGAAGTTATATAATTTTTACTTTGTTAGCAGACACGGCAGCATAAAGTAACAGTATCAAAAAAAAAATTTGGGGGGTTGAGGTCTTTAAACAAACTCCAACAGTGCAACTTAGCGTATCTGATAAAGTAACAGCTATAAAAAAATCGTACATAGGCTCACCAAGAAAACCATAGTAAAAGTGAAGTATAACGCACTTGAATTCTCATTTAATAAAATGGGTAGTTATATCAATACCTTCACAGCTCGCCAATGATCTAAACAATCGCGGTGTACATACTTTGATGTTCCTTTGCAGTTACAAGGAGCAATAAAATCTCTACCTGTGGGAACCATTGCACATTGAATTATTAGCAGTATTTCCTTCAAAATCACACTAGGTAACAAAAACTTTTTTTGTCAGATCTATCGAACACTATTCCGAGGAATTTCTTCTTCAAAATGACAATTGATGTTATTTTCCTCTACAAATTCAGCAACAAAAGCAGTGAGCTTGCAACACTGGACCAAAAAGATCTTAGAATTGATCCAATTAAACGAAATTCTTTTCAGTGGAGGTGTAAAAATAAGCAAATACGGGCATATTTCAGAGAAAATCGATGAAACAAAATCTTTTTATTTAAAAATAGGAGAAATTGAGGAAATTAAGGTTTCAAAAGTTGAAAATACCATCGGTTTCCAGGCAAATTCGACACTGAATTTGATCTGCAGGGCCGGCCTCGAGGTCGATATCGCTGGGCTCGGCGATCGATGGGGGAGCCATAAGAGGCAACTCCTCCGCTTGATTGCTCATTGCCGATCGATAGTGAAACTGAGGGGAGACGGAAAGAATTGTTTGGGAGTCGGAACTGAATCTTACACGGAAAAAAGAAAGAGAGAAACCTGTCTTTTTCTCCTCTTTTCCTTTTGTCTTAATAATTTGGAAATATTATTATTTTACAAAATTTGGGTATTTATTTCAGCATTTGACAAACATGCCCCCAGGTACTGTAATACATTACATGGGCCTGGCTGAATTTGGCCCAACAATGTTTGGAAGCGGTCCGACAATGTCTTATGATCTCGCCCTATTTTATGTTCTTGAAATTGATTTACTTATTATAAAATAAAGCATTGTTTCTTCGTTAAAATGTTTTTAATTAAATTAAAATATAAAATAAGGTGATCCAATTATTAAAAATTAGACTCATATATAAAACTAATTTAATTAATAATTCATGATATTTTTATTTCTAAGATATTCAAAAAAATTATTAAATAAAGTATACTTTTTTCTTTGAAATGTAATTATGATAATCTTTTATACCTATAGAATTTTGATTTAGTAATGATAATTTAACTCGAAATCGACATATTTTGACTTAACATGTTCTGATAGAGTTAGAGTTTTTTTAAAAATTTGAGTTTAGGTCGAGTCAGGTGGGGTTGGATTTTTAAGAGAGTGAGGTCGGATCAGATCAGATTCGAGTAGAAGGTGAAAATTTGGCCCGAAAAATAATAATATAATGTCTTTAAAAATTTTATTATTTTTAATTAAGTTTTATTTTATAACGAGTCAGATCAAATTCATACTCTAAAGATTCAAATCAGATTAGAGTCAAATAGAAGATATATATATTTTTTATACGGATCGATTCGAAAAGAAAATTTATAATTTTTGGGTTTCATCAAATTTAGATGAAAGATATATATTTTTGAATTTGGTCAAATTGACCAAAAACTCGATTTGATCAGTTGCTAACCCTATTCTGACTATCGAGTATTTATAGGTAATTTTTCCATTAAAAAACCATTCGTTACAATTCAAAATGACTCAGACTCAACATGATAATGTTGAATATATGAGGGAAATGGCCCTTTTACACCACGAACACCCAAAAATGTTTTTTTATATATAAATATTTTAATTACTTTAAAATAAATAAAATTTATGGTTTATATATTAAAATATTAATAGTGAGTTATTATAAAAATATATTTTTATTATAATTATATTTTATTTGTATTTTTATATTTTTTTATTATAGTTTAAATTGATCTAATGTCGAAACGATTTTTTCTTAGGTGTGAGAAAATGGTGAGATTTTGAAAACCACATTAATTTTTAGTTTACCTCTTTCAATTGATTTTTAATTTAAAAATAAATGCGATTTAAAAGACCTCTTGTTTCGAAAATTTTTGGATTTCCTTTATGATCGAAAAAAATATGGTTCAAAAAGTCGCCACCAATCTTTGATTAGGGTGTGATTGGGCACCCAAAAATGCTTTGTCATTTTAAATAAAAATTAATTTTAATTAAAACAACAAATTGAGGTCTGCGTTACCAAAATCCGAGTTCGGGAGTCGGTTACGTGTGGGGAAGGATTAGCACCCCCACAACGCCCTAAATCGGTACCTAATCGATTAATTAACGTCCTTGCATTGAACTTTTACAAATTCGAATTCAATTTGATTTTTGATCCCATAAAATAAAAATGTAAATTTAAAACATTCAAAAGCACTCAAATTAAATTAAAATTACTGAGTCGTTTTAGAAAGACAAAGAATGTTCGATTATTTACAAATGTCGAGACCAGATCTTAAAAGTTATAACAACCTTTTCTCGATAAATTTAAATAAACGAACATTTCCTTTTCTTTCGTTCCCAAATTTTAGGTAACGAATCAATTTTTTGAGTTTCACTTTCGGGATACACTTTTATTTTAAAATCATTAAAAGCGGACCTCAAATCAGTTATGACTGCCCACTTCAACAATTTTAAATTAAAAGGGTATTACCCTTAATCCAATTATGTGATATGTCGAGTTATGCAAATGAGGCTATCATGTGAATTATGCAAAAAGTATGTCATGCCAAAATTAATTAAACAAAATTAAAAAAATAGCATACAATGTGATATACAAAAAATTATGTACATATCTTTTAATTAAAAAATCATAAATTACGCATATTAATGCCTAATGTACAAAATGTGACTCAAATATAAAAACAAAATCATAACATGCTAAACAATGAAAGTCAAAAGTCAAAAATAGCAAAATTTAAAAAACATAAGACTGGGGACCGAAATGAAATGCACGAAAGCTATAGGAACAGAATTAAAAACATAAAAACTACGACATAGGGACAAAAACGAAACATAAAGAAATTTAACAGTTCAATGTCTGAAACGGCAAAGATTAAATACAACAACACTTAAGACTAAAATTAAACGCGGGTAAAATAAAGAGACAAAATTGGAAACAGGAAAACATTCAGTTTGGGGACCAAAATAAAAATAAACACAAAAACTAGAGGAATTAAACGACATTTTCACCCTAAGGATTCGGTGGCTAAAAGTTAATTAACCCTAAATCTATAATATATAACCTAGCTAAATAACTAAACCTAGACTAATCTGACTTCACACAAAACACACCCAGCCGTTTCACACTTCCCTCTTCACTCTTCCACGCACGGTGTTGCCTCGCCCAAACATCCATCGCCGCTATTCAAGCCTCTCCTCCCTCCTATGTCTTCGACTAGAACCCAAGAAACAAAACCTAGAACCTCTTATTTGTTTTCACTACACTCCCTCTCAAACTCATCTCTTCTCCTTCCCTACGATTGCATATCACCTAAAACAGAACCTCCATGGCTGCCATCCACTGCTCAACTCTCTCCAAAACAAAAAACCCATGATCGACGTTTGGCCACCACTCACCGACATAGTATCCTAAACCGACCACCTATGTTCTATGACATCCTAAACGAAACCCTAACCGAAGCAAAACGGCCATCACAACCCTCCATCGCTCAAAGCCCCAACAACGGAAGGAAGTATATCGACGAAGAAGTAAGGTAAAAATTTCATTATAGCTTTCATTTCAATGAACAAATTTCGTTTCTAACATTTTCATAATACATATTTTTTAGATCATTCCTTCAAACGAAATCTCCTAAATTGCCTCAAAGATGCTAAGTTAACAAGCTTCTGCCCTAAGGATGTAACCATGGCACTGGAAATGGCCCCAATTTCTAAGGTAAACATACTGCTATTCCTTTACGCTTTTGAATTGGGTTCAATTCGAAACACATACACACACAAGAACATTATGAAAACAATGGAAAATGAAAATAAAATAAATACCCTTGTTGATTCCGTGTGTTGTCTTGGTTCAACGAAATGAGGGAACTTCTCTATTTCCTTTGATTTTCAAATTCTTTTTGTACAACCGTTTGATCTTTGAATACAAGGGAAAAGAATGTTGTTTACACTCACTATTTTTATTTGTTGTTCTGTCTGTAAGACAAAACAACCAAAAATCCAAACAATCTTTCGTGCCTTTCTTTAAAAAAAAATATTTCTCTCGGCTCCAATTCCCCCTGTTATGTCCTCTCTGTGTTTTTTGATCCTTCCCCATTTTCAGTCGTTGATATCCCCTCAAAACTGACTATTTACAGTTTTTTAATTCCCCACTATCTAATTATTTCAACTGCTAAAAACCAACCTCAATCTCTTTCTTTTTCTGCATCAAACTGTTGTCAATTGGTCTTGAGCTGGACCTTCATCTGGTTTGGGCTCATCTGGGCTCTCATTGCTTCGGGTCTGCTCCGACTTGGCCGCGGACAGAAACGAGCATCTACATCTAATTCATATATACAATAATAATTTTTTGAATTTATTATGATTTAAATTGATATGATTCATATATAAGCGTAAATATAATTTAAATGCTATATTTTTATTTTATAACATAATGTTTATGATGAACATTTTATCTTTTCAAACTTAATTTTTAACAGCAATCTTAAACAGTTAAATTTTAAACTATACTTTTATACACCACTTTTAAAAGTTCATTTCTACAACACTCTAAAATGTCAGTTTTCAAAAGATGCACCAATCAGACCTAAATGGCTAGTCAAACAAATAATTTTATTTCTCTTTGATTTAAAATTATTTTTTATTAATCAAATTATGATAAAAAAACCGTATAAGTATATTACTTTTGGTACTCATATCAACCGGATAAGTATCTCAAAACCTTTTAAATTTTTTGTTCGGAGTTATTAATTATCACTTTTTGATAATATAATTTGTAAGGTTCGAACTATTTTTTCTTCTTCTTAAAAATATAATATATCTATCATAATATAACACTTATTGATATGTTTATACGATATCCAATACCATCAAAGGTGTTTTAGAGATTTAAATAAAAAAAAATATTTTCTGATAAATACTATATCTAATCATGTCGGAGGGAAAGAGAAAGATTTAAAACAAATAATTAATTAAAAAGAGAAAAAAAGTAAAAAGGAAAATCCACTTAGGAACATACCAAACATTGCAATTTGAAAAGGAAAAAAAGTCAACCAGTGCATTGGATTGCTTGAAGTACCAGCCAACCATCATTGCTACTTTACACAAATCATTGCCGACCGCTCCTTCTAATATGCGTAGGGTCGCCTTTTATTGGTATGAATTGTAAATATCTTTTAAGTTCTGTTTAATTTTTTTTCCTGAAGAGGGTGTATTTTGTATGGTATCGAGAGTGCCCACGTATAAAATAAGATAAAAGATATAGGCCTTGATAAAAAATCTTCCTAATTTTAAATGGAGAAAAAAATACTCGTATCAATGTCAATAAAGTTCAAAACGAATTACAACTTCCATACATTCTAACGATAACCAATGAATGCGAAACTCCATGGTGTACCACCCATACCAATAGGTTAGGACACAAACACTATTCTTCAACGATCATGTCTGTTGTTGCGGACAGCAACGGCCCTCTCAATGCTCCTGGCTACTTCACGTTATTAACATCCCGGAGCGAATACAAACCAACTTTTGGAACTCCTATAACGAGCTCAAAACTAATAAACAATCAATAAAATAATGGCACACATCATGTTGACTCCCCCACCATCATCTATCCCAAACGACGCAACAATCTTAAGGCTACCTAATCCTTTATCAGATAATTAATACATCCTAAAAGTGCTTCATAGCCTAACCTAGGATTAGAAAGTTACAAACACAACGTGCATGAACCAAAATCCATGTAACGCCTTAATCATGTCTGATCCAAAGATCGAGGTATTGGGACATTACACGATATCACTCAAGTGGTTAACCTTAATTTTTCCTTTTAAAACAATACTCGACACAAATTTAAAATAAAAAATCCATAAGATAAGTTGGAGTTCAACATTCAAATAAGGTGTTTACAAAATAGGAGCTCCTTTGGTAAAATCAAAATACATAGTTTGATAAATAGAGTTTACGACTCAAATACAAAAAAAAAGGTCTCTTTGAAGTAAATGCCAACTAATATGTATTCAAGATGTACTATGTTCAAACGATCCAAGCTGGAATTCACGAACTGGAGATAGCTCCTTGATCAATCCTCCTAAAAACCTACAGGCGGAAACAGACTCTGAACGCTGAGCTAACAAGTTAATGTATGCATTCATCACACGGGCATGCAAATAAGTATAGGCATGAACATGCTATCACATCAACACACAAACAAAGGTAGGCATCATGGTGTAGTCGAAGGGTCACACAACATCTCGGGACTCACACCTCTCTATCCTACCTAAGGTACCCTAGACAAGACACGGGTCACACAACTTCAAAATCTTCATCTAGAAAGGCCATCATTGCCCAGTACCTAGGACACCTCCGGGGTCACAAAGCATTAGAGCCTACGTCATGCTAGTTTACTCCTCAAAGTACTTGAAACGCCTCTGGGGTCACATAGCATCGAAGTCTACATCCAACTAGCGCTTAAAGTGCATAAGCACTAAGTTGACACATTCGAATGTTTAACCACACAAGACAATCGTCATGCATCTAAAGTAATTCGGGTATATTTATCGTTTCCCAAATGTCACACAAGTGCTAGTTTTTTTTCGCTTTAATTTACATCGTTCTCAATATAATGATGATTATTAGTTGTTCTCACTTGTAGTCTTATTAGAGAAGTCTCAATGACTCTTGATTCCCTTCCCGAACACTTGAAATTAAATTGGGTTTCTTACCCAATCTAGGAGAAAGGTACCGTTGAACCCTTCAGTATCGATATTTAACCATTTAGTATCGATACTGACCCTTAAGTATCGATACCCACCAACAATATCAATACCAAAAATGGCTATTGGATTCTGAGTGGACTAGGTAGTATCGATACTCCTAGTTAGAGTATCGATACTCCTATTCTGGGGTATCGATACTACCCCGAGTATCGATACCAAATTTTGTCTTCAATGTTTTGAAAATTAATCATATTATTGATATTCTTATTAAGAATATCGATACTCTATCTTTAGTATCAATACTCCCATGAGTATCGATATCAAAATTAGCTACTGGAATATAAAATGTTATGCTAGTATTGATACTAAGCTTTTGAATGTGTGGATGTACTATGCTATAGCACGTAAATTGTCCAAGTATACACAATCGAACAAGTAATATAGTAGTGAGTGAGTATCATCTCTACAAGGATTTGAGGGACTTTGAGTAAAGTTAATGCGCTTAAACTATAAACAAAGAAGTATTAATGGTATGAACAATTGAGTAATAATGTTGTGGTAAAGTATTGAAGTATGAGGTAAAATATTGTGACAAATAGTAAAGAATGATATGGCAAAAAGTAAAGAATGTTGTGGAAAAATTGAGTTGAGCACTGATGACAAGTATCGTTTTCGATGTCAAAATAATTCTTTTTTCTCAATTAATCAATAAGGAAATGCGGAGTATAGAGAAATAAGGGTTGAATCCTCAGGGACTTAGAAAATCACAAATTTATGTTTAAATGGTTCTAGCCAGGCATGAATAGTAAAAGGGGTTTATAGTATAAGATTTAAATAGTAAAAGCGATTAAAATAAATAAAAGTAATTTAAATAAAAAATGAGAGAATAAAGTTTGTGAATAAATACGATAAAAATAGCCTCAAGCTTCGCATTGACTCAATTTCCTTTAGATCATCGAATAAGATTTTCTCTTCGGGATTCACGTCGGTTACTTTGTCTACAAGGGCTATCCCCGTGACTCTATCTTGTATACCGAATACCCAAGGTAACCTTTGATTCCGGCTTCGGGAATTGATTCTATAGACATCAATTGTCGTAGATCAATTACCGTTTAAGTTCGTGGTGACCGACTTGGATTGTTGCTTCAATAAACGTCAATTACAATCTCAATTCCCTCTTGGCGAAGCCATCTCACCAAGTGTGTTCCCAGGAAGTCGAATTTGCTTTCTATAAGCCGAATCTTCCTCCCACACATTTAATCGCAACAACCTCTTGACCAAAGTCGATCTTTGATTTTGAAAACTGTTTTGATTTTTAAAAATAAGCGCAGAGATTGAGAGAGATATTCCGAAGATATTAAGGGTCTGTTTCAATTCTCCCGTTGGAATTGAGTCATCACGTCAGCTCTCAGCTTATGAAAAAATTTAGCTAAGCATGACAAAAAGCATACTTAGCATTTTAAAAATAAAACTTGAAAATAAAAGAAAAATGAAAAGAACTTGAAAAGTAAAAAGAGAAAGCTTGTCGAAACGATTTTTTTTTCTTAAAATGTGAAAAGAGATGAGATTTTGAAAACCCCATTAATTCTTAATTCTCTCTTTTTAATTTAAAAACAAATGCGACTTAAAAGACCTCTCGTTTCGAAAAAAATTTGATCCTTTACGATCGAAAAATACGGTTCGAAGAGTCGCCACCAATATTTGATTAGGGTGTGATTGGGCACCCAAAAATGCTTGCTATTTTAAATAGAAATTAATTTTAATTAAAACAACAAATTAAGGTCTGCGTTACCAAAATCCAAGTTCGGGAGTCGGTTACGTGCGGGGAAGGATTAGCATCCCCACAACGCCCTAAAATGATACCTATTCGATTAATTAATGTCTTTGCATTGAACTTTACAAATTCGAACTTAATTTGATTTTTGATCCCATAAAACAAAGATGTAAATTTAAAAACGTTCAAAAGCACTCAAATAAATTAAATTAACATTACCGAGTCGTTTTAGAAAGATAAAGAGTGTTCGATTATTTATAAATATCGCAGATCTTAAAAGCTATAACAACCTTTTCTCGATAAATTTAAATAAACGAACATTTCCTTTTCTTTCGTTTCCAAATTTTAGGTGACGAATCAATTTTTTGGTTTCACTTTCGGGATACACTTTTAATTTAAAATCATTAAAAGCAGACCTCAAATCAGTTATGACTGCCCACTTAAAACAATTTTAAATTAAAAGGGTATTACCCTTAGTCCGATTATGTAATAGGTCGAGTTATGCACATGAGGGTATCATACAAATTGTTCAAAAAGGATGTCATGCCAAAAATTAATTAAACTAAATTAAAAAAAATAACATACAATGTGACATACAAAAAAAATTACATACATTTAGTTTTTAAAAATAAACCATGCATGTTTACATATAATATACATATGTGGCCTAAATATAAAAAATTAAAAACAAGATATGCTAAACTATAAATTAAAATATATATGTACATATAAAAAAATGACCAAATTTAAATACACATAAAATTAAACATACAAATCGAAAATTAAACCATGGACTTAAATAAAACAACACGCATAAATAAGGTATCTATACCTAAATAACCCAAACTAAGTGGTCTCTATGCAATTTTCCTAAAATACTAATCCTAAATATTTAAGGACTAAAAAGTAACATAAAAAATAGAGTTCAAATGTCTAAAACCAACGAAAATTAAATAACAAAACATCTAGGACTGAAATTAAATATGCGTAAAATAAAGAGATCAAATTATAAACATACAAACACTAATTTATGGACTACGTTATAATGCGCATAAAATATAAAGGTAAAATTAAAGGGTGTAGGAAATACGAATTAAGGACTAGAATGCACTAAACCAAAAATAAGTGTGACTCTTTCAGCAATAAACCCTCGTGAACCAGCTATCCAAAACGCTGCCATGTCTCTTGCAGGTATCATGCTCATCAATATACGAATGGAACCCTATACGGTCTTACTAATCAGCCCCGAAGAACCGAGGTATGACTATGAAGCAATGAAGTTACAGTACTATGATATGGTTTTTAGATCCGTTCTCATCTTTTTATGCTTTGTTATTTCTATTCGTAGGTGAGATTCGTCTGCTCAAAGCCGAGAGCAATGATTAGTTCAATCACAGAGTTATCCACATGCAAATATACACTTACTATTCAAAGCCCTATGCTATGCAAACACCCGTAAGTCTCCCTCTCTGTGTGCTTCAAATCCTTCTTCTTTGTGTATTGCTTCTCGAAAAATTGAGGGCCAAGTCCCCTTTCCCGATCTGATTTTATGGTGATGGGATCTCTTTACTACTATAGAAAGTTCCGCTAACTCTCAGGTAATAAATCACTCACCTCTCTCTTTTAATTGCTATTTCATTTACAACCAAAAACGCAAATGGTTTCCGAATGATCATTCAATGCTTCTGAAATTTGCCTTTTGTATTTGCTAAAAAATGGATGTAATATGAAGAAGGAATTGTTTTTTTTTCTGATTACAAGATGGTCCCCCCTCTTTTTTTCCTCTGTTCCTCTGTTAAATCTTTAAAAACCGACCCCCCACCTTCTGGTGGTTAATTCAAATTAAAACAAACCCCATTTACAGTTTCTTTTTACTCATTATCATGGACCCCATATTTTTGTAACTTCTGATAACTTACCAGTTATCATACGTGGCTGAAAAGCAACTCTTTTTTTTTGTTTGTTCCAGGCATCCTCATGTGGACTGGAGACTTGGATGA
Organism: Hibiscus syriacus; assembly: GCF_006381635.1. Taxonomy (NCBI): domain Eukaryota; kingdom Viridiplantae; phylum Streptophyta; class Magnoliopsida; order Malvales; family Malvaceae; genus Hibiscus; species Hibiscus syriacus. Next base: position 1,830,633 of record NW_024062775.1, on the reverse strand, counting down.
TGATATTGTTGCTTCATTGGGCTTGAATTGGGCCTCCAATTGGTTGGTTTCTTCTTTAGGCCTACCATTGCTTCGGGTCTGCTCCGACATAACCCCAGACAGAAACGAGCATCTACAACTGCCCCTCTTTGCTCATTGTTGTGTAACGAGAATAGAGCAAAGATCAAAAGATGATCGAATTTGTCCGGTCATGAGAACTTCAAAAGATTAAACCACTCACTGTTACGTCAGGATAAATTAGACTTGAAAAATCTTCAAATGACGAGCCTGCTCCCTATTCCTTCAGGAAGTATAAGACTCGAACAATCTTCATAAAATGTGTCTACTCTCTATTCGTTCAGAGAGTATAAGACTTGAACAATCTTCAATAAAACGGGTCCGCTCTCTATTCCTTCAGAGAGTATAGAACTCAGAAAATCTTCAATAAACAGGTCCGTTCCCTATTCCTTCAGAGAGTATAGGACTCGATCTTCATAAAATGTGTCCGCTCCCTATTCTTTCAGAGAGTATAGGACTCGATCTTCATAAAATGAGTTTTCTTCACTAATCTTCCGTGAAGGCTTACAGATGGTTTGCTTCACTACTCTTCCGTGAAGGCTTAAGATTGACCTGTTTCGAAGGTCCAACCTGAAAATCAAACATTACCAATCATTAATGTATGTTTGAAAATATTATACTCAAAAATTTAGAATTTGATAAAATTTCTGAAAATCCATCTCCATCGCAAAAACTTGTCTGGAAGCAATTGGATACATGAATCTACTTTGGCTTAGTTTTCGTCTAAACATCATTTTTTCCAAAATCTCCAACCCAGTTATGTTCATCTCAATGCTTCAATATCTTCAATCTTCAACTATCCCTGGGAAACCTGTAACTGCTTAAGTCGTCATGCAATTATGAATGTCATGATCCTAAACATGCCTAAAATGTATGCAATTATGCAATTCAATGTGTTTTCTTCTTCGAAGGAACTCTATCTCCTTTTAATCTCGATGGAACTCGGTTTCATCTTGGGTACAGAACATTTGACCAATTCACCCCAGTTAACAATCTCAATTCCGTATCTCTCGGCTTAACAGAACCTTGACTCTTTCCTTTCTTGAAACCCGCCAGTGCCCATGACCAACTTCTTGATCAATGACAATCTCTTTGGGTCTTCTTATCATGGCTGAGATTTTCTATGAATTCTAAGGTTTTAGCTTCCCGTAGCCACACAAGCTTACATGTTTAAACCATTGTCAACTTCAGAATACCTGCATTTTCCAAAACCTTTTGCACAATAAAATAAAATGATCTCATGCACTTCAAGTTAAGCTATATGTTTCAACTTTTCAAAATAAGATGCTTGCACAAGGGAAATTAACAAGAAAAAACATCTATTTATTTATATAATGCAAAGAATTTTTAGGTATTTTCATGGCAAACTTTTAGCTAGAAATAGTAAAAGAACAAAAGAGTTGGCGTCTTCAAATATCAATAATGCAAATGCTTTTGAACTGGCACGCCATTAGAATGTCTCGAATGTAGCTTCTGTCGAAAGGATCTCTAAAATTGTGATGCTTAAGAGTATAAAGCTACTTCTAAACTCCCAAATCTCCATCATTGGATGCCCTAAACCAGTATGGAATCTCATGTGCATTCAATTTCTCTCTTGGTTGTTTCAATCGAGAATCATTAATCTTTAGTCTCAATCTTGATTACCAACTATCATTGTTACTGCCCATATCAGGAGCTCTTTCCATTTCCAAAATCAATTCAGAACCTTCCACCATGCACGAATTCTGAATTTCAAACTCAACTCAAGTCACCCTTTGCGGGTTTTCAACTTGAGACCTCCTTTGGTTTCAAGACGCCCTTTACAGATTTTCATCTTGAACCCCCCTTTTATTCCATTTTTTCTTTTTCTTTTCATCATTTTTTTCTTTTCTTCTTTTTTTCATTTTTTTTTCTTTTCATTTTCATCATTTTTTCTTTTCTTATATTTTTTCATTTTTTCATTTCTTCTTTTTTTTATTTTTTTATTTTTTCATTTCTCCCTTTTTTTTCTTTTTCTTTTTTCATTTCTTTTCAGGCGAAATATCTCTTAACAGCATCAGAATTCACTGGATAGGGTAATTTCGATCCGTCCATTTCGGTTAAGACTAGAGCTCCCCCAGAAAAGGCTTTCTTGACAACATACGGTCCTTCCCAGTTGGGCATCCATTTTCCTCGGAAATCCTTCTGAACAGGCAAAATCCTTTTAAGCACCAAATCTCCTTCATGAAATTCTCGAAGATGATCTTTCTTACCATGTGCCCGTATCATACGTTTTTGGTACATCTGACCATGACAAATAGCTTTCAATCTCTTTTCTTCAATCAGATTCAATTGGTCATACCTAGCCTGTACCCATTCTACCTCATTTAGTTTCACCTCTGACAAAATCCGAAGTGAGGGAATTTCTACCTCAATAGGTAAAACAGCCTCCATCTCATATACCAGAGAAAATGGAGTTGCCCCAGTTGAAGTCCGTACTGAAGTTCGATAAGCAAACAGAGCAAAGGGCAACTTCTCATGCCAATCCTTATAGGTCTCAATCATCTTCTCTATGAGCCTTTTGATGTTCTTATTAGCCGCCTCTACTGCCCCATTCATCTTTGAACGATAAGTGGTGGAATTATGATGTTTTATTTTGAACTGCTTACAGACCGAGTCCATCATCTTATTGTTTAAATTCAACGCATTATCGGAGATAATCCTCTTTAGTAAACCATATCTACAAATAATCTCCTTTTTTAAGAATTTGCATATTATAGACTGGGTAACATTTGCATAAGAAGCCGCTTTTACCCACTTGGTGAAATAATCTATGGCTACCATAATGAAGCGATGACCATTTGAAGCTTTGGGCAAAATTTGTCCAATAACATCCATGCCCCACATTGAGAATGGCCACGGAGCTGTCATTACATACAACGGGTGAGGAGGAGTATGTATCTTATCTCCATAAATCTGACATTTGTGATATTTTCGGGCATAATTGATACAGTCTATTTCCATAGTTGACCAATAATACCCAAATCTCATAATCTGCTTAGCCATAGCATGCCCATTAGCATGGGTACCACATATTCCCTCATGCACTTCTTCAAGAATCAATTTGGCTTCTTTCGTGTCCACACATCTTAACAAGACCTGATCCAGACTTTTCTTATATAGAGTCTCACCATCAAGCACATACCCTGATGCCATTCTTCTAATGGTTCTCTTATCATTCTCAGTGGCTTGTTCTGGATAACTCTGATACCTTATATAGTGCAAGATATCATAATACCAGGGGTTTCCATCTTCTTCCTCTTCAATATTAAAACAATGGGATGGATACTCATAAGCTTTCATTTCAATGGGCATCATATTTGAATGCTCGTTCATCTTAAATGCTGCTGCCAGTGTGGCTAAGGCATCTGCCATTTGATTCTCTTCTCTGAGGAGATAATTGAAAGTTACTTCTTCAAATTCTTCAACAAGTTCTATAACCAACTTACGGTATTCTACAAGCTTGGGATCTTTTGTCTCCCATTCTCCTATGAGTTGGTAGATTACCAAAGCTGAATCTCCATACACCTTGAGCATTTTTACTTTGCGTTCAACGGCAGCTCTAAGACCCAGAACACAAGCTTCATACTCGACCATATTGTTTGTACAATCAAAATTAAGCCGACTGGTGAAAGGATAATGCTCTCCCTCTGGTGAGACCAAAATTGCCCCGATTCCATGTCCCATTGCATTTGAAGCACCATCAAAGTTCAACTTTCAATATTTACTAGTGGACGTAACTGCTTCTTCCACCGAAATAGCCATTAAATCCTCATCTGGGAAATCAAAGCTCAACGGCTCATATTCTTTTGAAGCCCTACTTGTAATGAATTCCGCTATAGCACTTCCTTTAATTGTCGTCTGGTTTACATATTGGATATCAAATTCGGACAATAAGATCTGCCAACGAGCTAATCTTCCAGATAATGCAGGCACACCCATTAAATATTTCAAGGGATCAAGCTTCGATATAAGCCAAGTAGTATGATACAACATATATTGCCTAAGCCTTCGGGTAGCCCATACTAAAGCACAACACAACTTTTCAACAGGTGAGTATCTTGTCTCACATTCAGTGAACTTCTTGCTGAGATAATAGATAACCCTTTCTTTCTTCTCAGTTTGGTCACGTTACCCCAGCACACACCCCATTGAATTTTCATAAACCGACAAATACAAAATCAATGGTTTGCCTGAGATGTGTGGTGCTAAGATTAGAGTGCTCGACAAATATCTCTTTACTGCTTCAAAAGCTCTTTGACAGTCTTCACTCCATTCCCCTGAGTTATTCTTGGGAAGAAGGTGGAATATGGGATCACACTTTTCCGTCAGCTGTGAAATAAACCGAGCTATATAATTCAATCTCCCCAAAAATCCTCTGACTTCTTTTTGTGTTCGTGGGGCTGGAAAGTCTTGAATAGCTTTTACTTTATCTGGGTCTATTTCAATTCCTTTTTAGCTTACTACGAATCCCAACAGCTTCCCAGATGTCACCCCAAAAGTACATTTATTTGGGTCGAGTTTTAACTGGCATCTTCTTAGTCTATTAAAGAGTTTTCTCAAATTCCCAATATGTTCTTCCTCTGTCTTAGCTTTGACAATCATATCATCGACATAAACTTCTATTTCTTTATGCATCACATCGTGAAATAATTTCACCATGGCCCTTTGATCCAAACGGCATTACTTTATAACAAAACGTTCCCCACATGGTAACGAACCTTGTTTTTCCATATCTTCAGGGTTCATCTTAATTTGATTGTAGCCAGAGAAACCATCCATAAAAGAGAACAAAGAATTTCCAACAGTATTATCCACTAGTGTGTCTATATGTGGCAAATGAAACTTATCTTTTGGACTAGCTCGGTTGAGATCCCTGTAGTCGACACACATTCGAACTTTCCCATCCTTTTTCGGTACTGGGACAATATTCGCCACCCACTCAGGATATTTAGCCACTTTAAGAAACCCATCATCAAATTGTTTCTTCACTTCTTTTTTAATCTTGAGCATCATCTCAGGTCTCATTCTTCTCAGTTTTTATTGTACCGGCTTACACTCAGGCTTTATTGGCAGTTTGTGAACAACCAATTTTGTTTCTAAACCTGGCATATCTTCGTATGACCAAGCAAACACATCCTTGTATTCTTGAAGCAATTCTATCAACACATGTCGTCCTCCAACTGACAGAATTGTACCAATCTTTACTTCTCTCTTATCCTCATCCGTCCCCAAATTCAAAATCTCAGTAGACTCTTTACGAGGCAGAATCTGCTTATCTTCACTTTCCACCATTTTCAGCAATTCAGAAGGTAGTTCACATCCTTCATCATCATCACAATCTTCTATCTCCCATTGACATATAGGCTTCTCGAAATCAATCTCCGGGTCAGGGTTATTAGCATTCATATTATTGATATCTGAGCTCCTGAAAAGATAATGAAAAAGAAGATATATACACATATATACATATGGGAGGATATTTTCCCATATAAATAAATAGAAAGAAATAAATACATACATATATACAACAAAGAATGAATGAATGAAATGAATGGGAGAATGTTTGCCATTTTGAACTAACAGAATGCATCTTTTATTGAAAGAAAAAACAAACAACTTAACCCTTTACATAAAATCACCTATTGCCCTAGGGTATGAACAACAGGGAGAAAGTTCCAGTGTATTACTCTGTAAAAGATTTGTAAACTACAGGCAGTTCTTCCATGGTCCAATTGTTCAACACGAAGCCCGGCAGTGCAGGATAAATACCCATAGCTCTCATTTCCTCAAACTCACCATCAGTTATAACATTAATGACTAAATCTCCCAAGGCATTCTCAACCATCACCTCAGTGTTCCTTGAATTCCCTTGAAACATATGCCCCTCGGATATGAAAATGTTGCTCAACGGCGGGAAGATCATGGGTTCCCAGCTAAGGTCTTCACTAGCCAATCTGGCCTTTCTCATTTCCTGACCCTTCTTAATTCCCCTCAGCTTATCCCTCAGAGTTGGCTGATACCCCAAACCAAATTGATCTTTTTTAGTAATAGGGCATATTGGATTCACCGGTCTTTGCAACTGTCAACCTAACCCCTTTCCAACTTTTGCTCCTCTTCCAAGAGTCAATTTGAGCCCCATCTTGGTATAATTTGACAATCAAGGCTTTGGTATCTTCCTGCCTTCGGCCACAAACGTAGCGTTAACAAACTCCAACGATCTGAAAGAACACTCGACGGCTTGCTCATCGACTTCAATATACGGAGCAGTAGTAGAAACAGAAGCAATAATATCCTCTTCAGCATGAATACATACCAACCTTCCATTGATCACAAATTTCAGTCTCTGGTGCAATGTGGACGGAACTGCACCGGCCTGATGAATCCAAGGCCTTCCCAACAAACAATTGTACGTAGGCATAATGTCCATTACGAGAAATTCCACTTCATAAGTTGCTGGACCAATAGCCAGAGGAACATCAATCTTGCTCAACACTTCTCTTTTAGTCCCATCGAAAGCTCAAACCACACTTTGACAGGTTCTTATAAGTGTACTATCTAATGGAAGCTTCTTTAGAGTCACTAAGGGCATCACATTCAAAGCTGAACCATTATCAACCAAAACCCGGGACAACACATGCCCTTTACACTTAACTGTGATATGCAAAGCCTTCTGACTACCAATCATCCCAGAAGGGATCTCATCCTCAAAAAAAGATAAAAAAAATTATCAGCTTGTATATTGGAAACTAACCGGTCCAATTTTTCAATGGGCAACTCTTTCGGAACAAAAGTCTGATTCAAAACCTTTAACAGAGCATTCCTATGGGCCTCTAAACTCAAAAGTAATGATAAAATAGAAATACGGGCAGGCAACTTGTGTAACTGTTCAACAACACTGTACTCACTGTGCTTCAGAAACTTCAAAAATTCTACCGCTTCACTCTCGGTTACTGGTTCATTGATAACAGGCTCATCTTCTTTTATGTGAATATCAACCTTTTTCTCTTTATCAACCGCAACCTTCTTCTCAGACTCTTTAGGTGGATTAAGAGAATAACATCTACCACTTTTGGTAAAGTGTCCCACCTCATCTACTTCCTCATTCTTTTTTGTTACATCTCCCATCTGGCAATCATATCTCCAAGGCACTTGTTTATTATCCCGATATAGGAATGGAGATGGAGGTGTAATAACCACTTTTGGAGCTACCTTTTCAGTCAATCGATCCTTGGGAGTAATGATTAGGGGACAACTAGCATTGTAAACCCCTTTAGATGATCCTTCTGAAGAGCAAACTTCCGCTTCCTCTTCTTCAGCAATCTCTTTAAAGAACTCAATTTCTTTACTGTCCATCATGTCTTGTACCAAAGATAGAAAGTCAGGACATTGCTGAATACTGTGTCCTTCACTGTTATGATACTGACATACCTCTCCACTGTTAAACTGTTCACCCATCAAACTAGGCTTCAACAATCCTACCTTGACCATTTGGCACCACACCCAACTCATGGGTGATACCACATCACTAACATTCCTTACAATTTTCTTTCTTTTCTCTTCAGTAATCGCGTTAACCCTTACCCCTGCATGGCTTAGCAACGGATTCTGAGCTATATTTGGCTGCTCACTGTCACCAAAGTTGATGACATTCCTCTTTCTCAAAGCTTGGACAACCTTCTTAAAAGCACTACAATTCTCAATGGAATGCCCTGGGTTCCCTGCATGGTACTCACACTGAGCACTAGCATCATACCATTTGGGAAAAGGAGGTTGCATTGGCGTCACGTTATACGGTGAAACCACATGCCGATCATACAAAATCTGAAACAATTCCTTATAGGTCATCGGGATGGGGTCAAATTGAGGCCTCTCTCTCTTTTGGTCCCTTGCCCCTTGTCTATTGTCATTTTGTATTGATGACCCTGCTCCTTGAGGATGGGAAACAGTGATGTTATTAGAATCATATTGCCTCACGTTACTGACTTCGTTTTCCTTTTTTCTCGTTGGTGGCCTCTTACTAGACTCTCCTCCCTCAAGCTTTCCACTCTTAACTGCCATTTCAATCATTTCTCCCGCCGTAACTACATCAGTAAAACTTCGATAAGGATTACCGATAAGATGCGAGAAAAAAGGAGCCTTTAAGGTATTACAAAAAGCATATTTGTTTCCTCCTCTTCCAATGGTGGATGGACTTGCACCGCTACATCTCTCCATATTTGAGCATATTGTCTAAAACTCTCGTTAGACTTCTTTTCCATTCCTTGCAACATCATCCTATTGGGCCTAACATCTTTCACATGTTTGTATTGCTTAAGAAAGGACTTAGCCAAGTCTTTCCACGATTTAATATTAGCTCTACTCAGCTGGTTATACCACCGGATTGCCGAACCAGTTAAGCTTTCCTGAAAACAGTGTATCAACAATTGATCGTCCCCTATGTATCCGGTCATCTTCCTACAAAACATTGTGATATGCGCAGAGGGACACCTGGTACCATCAAACTTCTCAAAGTCAGGAACCTTGAACTTTGGAGGCAAGACCAGATCAGGAACTAGACTTAAGTCTTTTGCGTCAAATCCATAGACACTGGTATCTTCCTTCATGGCTCTGACCTCTCTTTCTAACTGCTTCCATTTCTCTTCCAGCGGATCGTTTTGATTTTTCTTGGCTTCTTCATCAAGGTCCGGAACTTGATGATATTGATGTTCTTCCTGATACGAACTAGATCCAGGCTGTACGTTAACAGAAGCACCGACTGGATTAATGTGCACCTTCCCGACATAAACATTAGTCCCTTGAACGTTCTGAGATTGCTCTGGGGTGAACCCTGGAGGATAAAGTGGGTCATCAGTTACAACTCCTGGCACAGGGCTTTTCCCATGTTCCAGATTTATTCCTTCCAACATACTCGCAAACTTGGCAAACATCTCCTTTTGCGCATTTAGCATATCTTCTTGCATTTTCTTGATATTATCTTGTAACTCCAACTGAGCCTTCTCAATTTGGGCAAGTTTGTCATCCATAACTTTCTTCCTGGTTCTGTAGGTATGCTTGGGATTTTCCAGTATTCCTCTGTCACAGAGTCCTTTTGTTAATATTGATGTTTATTAATGAATATTGAAATATATGATTATGAATGAATAAAATGCAATGCAAAAATTTAAATGTATTAAAAAATGCATATGCAAAATGCAGGGTGTTGATCCTGGAATGACTCCTTAGAACAACTCTTTATATTAGAACGACGTTCAATTACAAAGTTGAAACATATCACAAATAAATCTACACCATCTCTCCTATTTGCTGTACATGTGCTAATAACTCTACGATCTTCTAATTTTCTTCAGCCTCAGGATCCAGTTCTTCAGTCACATCAGCAGCTTCCTCAGATAAAATGACCAAATATTGAGCTATTCTCCGAGCATGTCCTAGATAACAAGCAATAAGGTCCTCTCTTTGCTTAACTCTCGCCTGAGCTCGCTCCCATTGAAAACGCCACTGTATATCCCCCTCATAAGGAACTATCGATAGCTCACTTGCTTGCCTCTGAAAATCTTGAACCATGGCTTCAAGCTCACTCACTTGTTTTTCAAACTCTCAGTTTCCCTACGGCTTGAGCTACTTTCCCCGCTTCGGTATCGTTGTAATGCAGTCTCTAAACTTGAAATCGTCCCCTTCAACTTCCCATTCTGAGCTTGACTCTCTTGTAACTGCTGCTCTAAAGAATCCTTTTCTTTCGATAAAATCTTCACTTGGTGTCTGCTTTGCTTGAGCTCTTCTTGACTCTCTCCGGCTATTCTTTTGAGACTCACCACCTCTTGCCTCAATTCGATAGACTTACTCAAGCTAGAACCTACCTGAGCTTTTACCATTCGCTGATAAGTTGACCAAAGATCGTCAAAGTCTAGCCGAAGTTTCTTCTTCACTTTTTCAATTCGATCTGCTCTACTCTTCTGAATGTCAATCTCCAATCCCTTTTGATACACTTCATCTTCCAGCTTTTGCAAAGTCATTCTCCATTGTCTCTGTTCTGCTTCGAAATCGCGCTTAGCTAACTCTAATGGAGATGGCACCACTCTCAACTATTCCTCCACCGGCTAAATATTTTCAGGATTCACTATCGGGATGTTGTCATTTACTCGACCGCTTCTCCACTGCTCATACTCTTGAGATAAGTGAACAGATTCACACGACGAGTTTGCTTCCAGGCCTCAACAACCCCTTTAACTTTACCCTTATACTGATCTCCTTTGAATGCAAAATCCGACCCTACCAAGTCCCATGTGGCTGGAATGAACTGCCTTGACCCATACTGTCTGGAAACTAGTAGCGGTGCATATCCAACAGAGCCCCATATACCTGGTAAAGGAACCCAATCTCGCTCTCCACATCGATAAAGTATATCCGAAGAGACATTCCACGAAGCTCGCCACAAAATATCACCATCTCTGATATCCTTGAAGATGACCATCCATTTTTCTTCGGTGAAGCCCCCAGGCCATTCTTTAGAAAGAAAATCCTTCAAAGGCGAAAACCCCTCTAGAAACACTCGTCCTGGTGCTCTTTCAACATGTTTGAAATGACTCAGAATCCACACTAGCAGCAAAGGCGCACACCCTATAAAGCGTCCTTCTCCTTCGCGCCTACAAGAACTCAAAGACCGGAACGTCTCAGCTAAAATAGCTAGAACAGGATCCACGTGCTTGTCTAATCTTTCAAACATGTCAACGACTGATACGTCTACATATCCTAGCACCTTTGGAAAAATAACGAGCCCATAAATCCCTAAAGCAAACAAGTCAAGCTTCTTTCTCTTATCAGGGTGATGAGAAATTACTTCTTTCAGAGCAGCCCAAGAGATGCGCTCACTGCCTCCCTTCTTCTTAATGTTTCTGATTACCCAATCTTCACTCATTCCAGTCATCAATAGTAATTTCTTCTTAAACGAAGGAGTGGCTGGCAGCTTGGTATATATTCTATCTATCTGAGACCTCGGACAACGGACCACAGCTTGATACTCCTCTATTGTTTGTGTCAGATCCACCCTACCAAATGTGAAACAACTATAAGCCGGATTCCAGAACTGCGCCAATGCTCTAAACAGATTTCGATCAATAGGAACATCCAGAAGATAAGGAATATCGCCGTACAACTGATAAAACATCTCCTTATCGGCTGCTTTCCATCTTCCCCATACTTCTCTTAGCTCACTCAGATCATTCTGACGTGCGTTGATGTGAGTGTAACCAAATAATTCTGACACATACCCAGGCATCACGCTGTCCCCATTGGTCAGTTGGGACTGTTCCGACCACCTCAGAATATCTGCATTGTCCTCAACCTCTTTCTGAACCATTCGTTCCATATTACTGGCCTTCTATATGGACATCGATCCCAAATCAACACCATGTAATGGATATTGCAATGCAAAACAGAAAAGAAATAAGGCAAAGACAACAAAAGATCGGTTAGCAAACATAAAGCAATTAAGTCGGGATAATAATTTGTTCAAGAATCCTACCCACATGCTGGCTACCCAATCATGCTTTATCAGATCCTACCCAACCTGATATCTACCCCCATGTTTTGTTATTCACAAAAAGAAATCCTAACCGCATGATATCTAATTCGCATGCTTATTTAAAAAATAAACCTAACCGCATGATATCTAGTTCGCATGCATTTATTCGAAAAAACGGACCTAACCGCATGATATCTAGTTCGCATGCTTGTTCGAAAAATAAACCTAACCGCATGATATCTAGTTCGCAAGCATTTATTCGAAAAACGAAAATAAATTACTCAAAAAAGCTTTTCCTTGTGTACTCTCCTAACGGGATTCTTAAGGGTCGGGTTTGGTTCAACCTAAGTTCAAGCTCTACGTTCACTATATGTCGGGTTTGGTTCTAAAGTAATAGGTTCTTGAATTGTCCTTGTCGATGCCCCTTGGGCTGCCGAACCCTCAATCCTGGCCCATCACAGGCTTTAGGGGATCGAGTTCAATTTCGAGGGAACACACCTCCTTATGTCCGTGCGGAGGTGAATACCATCACGAGGACCATAAGGCGTGAGCTGTGCAGCGTGTGAGGAAAAGCGGAAAAAAACACAATAAAAGCACTCAAAATCAATTCCCAAAACACACAATTATTCTGAAACCATTAGCAAACAAATTAGTACAACTATTTAATTGTCAATCAAATTAAATTAAAGAAATCAATATACAAACAAAACTTATTAAAAACTAAACAAGGGATCAAAAACCAAATTAAAACAAATTTGTAATTTTCAATTGCAAAGACAATTAATTAATCGACAATCGGCCTGACTCTCTAAAAAAAGATCTCCAGTGGAGTCGCCAAGATGTCGAAACGATTTTTTTCTTAAAAGGTGAAAAGAGGTGAAATTTTGAAAACCACATTAATTCTTAATTGTCTCTTTTTAATTTAAAAACAAATACGACTTAAAAGACCTCTCGTTTCGAAAAAATTTTGAATTTCCTTTACGATCGAAAAATACGGTTCGAAGAGTCGCCACCAATCTTTGATTAGGGTGTGATTGGACACCCAAAAATGCTTGCTATTTTAAATAAAAATTAATTTTAATTAAAACAACAAATTAAGGTCTGCGTTACCAAAATCCAAGTACGGGAGTCGGTTACGTGCGGGGAAGGATTAGCACCCCCACAACGCCCTAAAACGGTACCTAGTCGATTAATTAATGTCTTTGCATTGAACTTTACAAATTCGAACTTAATTTGATTTTTGATCCCATAAAACAAAGATGTAAATTTAAAAACGTTCAAAAGCACTCAAATAAATTAAATTAACATTATCGAGTCATTTTAGAAAGATAAAGAGTGTTCGATTATTTACAAATATCGAGACCAGATCTTAAAAGTTATAACAACCTTTTCTCGATAAATTTAAATAAACGAACATTTCCTTTTCTTTCGTTTCCATATTTTAGGTGACGAATCAATTTTTTTGTTTCACTTTCGGGATACACTTTTAATTTAAAATCATTAAAAGCGGACCTCAAATCAGTTATGACTGCCCACTTAAAACAATTTTAAATTAAAATGGTATTACCCTTAGTCCGATTATGTAATAGGTCGAGTTATGCACATGAGGGTATCATACAAATTGTTCAAAAAGGATGTCATGCCAAAAACTAATTAAACTAAATTTAAAAAAATAACATACAATGTGACATACAAAAAAAATTACATACATTTAGTTTTTAAAAATAAACCATGCATATTTACATATAATATACATATGTGACCTAAATATAAAAAAGTAAAAACAAGATATGCTAAACTATAAATTAAAATATATATGTACATATAAAAAAATGACCAAATTTAAATACACATAAAATTAAACATACAAATCGAAAATTAAACCATGGACTTAAATAAAACAGCACGCATAAATAAGGTATCTATACCTAAATAACCCAAAATAAGTGGTCTCTATGCAATTTTCCTAAAATACTAATCCTAAATATTTAAGGACTAAAAAGTAACATAAAAAATAGAGTTCAAATGTCTAAAACCAACGAAAATTAAATAAAAAAACATCTAGGACTGAAATTAAATATGCGTAAAATAAAGAGATCAAATTATAAACATACAAACACTAATTTATGGACTACGTTATAATGCGCATAAAATATAAAGGTAAAATTAAAAGGTGCATGAAATACGAATTAAGGACTAGAATGCACTAAACCAAAAATAAGTGTGACTCTTTCAGCAATAAACCCTCGTGAACCAGCTATCCAAAACGCTGCCATGTCTCTTATAGGTATCATGCTCATCAATATACGAATGGAACCCTATGCGGTCTTACTAATCAGCCCCGAGAAACCAAGGTATGACTATGAAGCAATGAAGTTACAGTACTATGATATGGTTTTTAGATATGTTCTCATCTTTTTATGCTTTGTTATTTCTATTCGTAGGTGAGATTCGTCTGCTCAAAGCCGAGAGCAATGATTAGTTCAATCACAGAGTTATCCACATGCAAATATACACTTACTATTCAAAGCCCTATGCTATGCAAACACCCATAAGTCTCCCTCTATGTGTGCTCCAAATCATTCTTCTTTGCTTATTGCTTCTCGAAAAATTGAGGGCCAAGTCCCCTTTCCCGATCTGATTTATGATGATGGGATCTCTTTACTACTATAGAAAGTTCCGCTAACTCTCTGGTAATAAATCACTCACCTCTCTCTTTTAATTGTTATTTCATTTATAACCAAAAACGCAAATGGTTTCCGAATGATCATTCAATGCTTCTGAAATTTGCCTTTTGTATTTGCTAAAAAATGGATGTAATATGAAAAAGGAATTTTTTTTTCTAATTACAAGATGGTCCCCCCTCTTTTTTTCCTCTGTTAAATCTTTAAAAACTGACCCCCACCTTATGGTGGTTAATTCAAATTAAAACAAACCCCATTTACAGTTTCTTTTTACTCATGATCAAGGACCCCATGTTTTTGTAACTTCTGATAACTTACCAGTTATCATACGTGGTTGAAAAACAACTCTTTTTTTATGTTTGTTGCAGGCATCCTCATGTGGACTGGAGACTTGGATGATGATATTGTTGCTTCATTGGGCTTGAATTGGGCCTCCAATTGGTTGGTTTCTTCTTTAGGCCTACCATTGCTTAGGGTCTGCTCCGACATAACCCCGGACAGAAACGAGCATCTACAAAGATTTTATAAAAGCTAGAGAGAAAAGAATAACGTAATTTGAGTGATGAGTTTAGGCTTACCCCAAGTGGGTATTTATAGCCTCTCAAAGCCTAAAGGATTAACAAAGAAAATAAATAAAATAATCTTAAAGATAATTGTTTTTTTAATTTAAATTCAAACTTAAAACTAGTCTCCTAATGCAACTCTGCTTGTCCATCTTCCAGAAGGCGTGCGGAGGAAGTCTTCTAGAATTCGTCGCTGACTGGACCTTCTAGAAACCGCCACGACAGACCGCGTCGTGCCAGAGTCATGCCCATGTCTCCAGCCGTGACCAAATAATAAAAAAAATGCAGAATGTGCTCGTTTTGTCACTAATTCTGAAAAGTAAGGACCTGTACGAAAACAAATATAACACGACCAATTTAGCAGCAATAATTCAATAAAACCGAAGAAATAACGAGCAAATATTGACGGTTCTGAACACTCATCAAATTCCCCCTCACTTTTCTCATGCTTGTCCTCAAGTATGATATAATCAAATAAGTTAAAAACTTCATTAAACGTTCTTTTATCAAGTTTCACATTCAAGGAAGCGAGGTAGAGACCACAATAACTATTCAAGTCAAGAAATCAATCAATTGAATGGAACAAGTCAAGTGCAATTGTAATATCCATTCATTAGTTAATCTTAATGCTCATAACTCAACACTTTACTGGGATTCACTCAAATCACTCAATGTGTTTGGGGTAAAGAAACGCTCAATGTCAGAATTGACACGATATTGCCATAGGCCTGCATACAAATCAAATCTCCACTACTAATAAGAACATGATGCATAAATCAAAGGGTCTTTTATTGGTTGTAACGGGGCTTAGGTAAAGGTGGGGAAAGGCTAATTAACATGGCTAGAATTTAAGGCAAAGAACTAACAAATAATAAGTTCAACTCCATCAAACATTAAGCACAACTATCAAGCAACAAATTTCTTTTCGAAATGCATTTGATTTTTTTTCTTTGTTGTTGTTTCATTTTTCACGTCTTTTTTCTTTTCTCTTTTTTTTTTCTTTTTCGAACAACTTTTTTTTCTTGAAATGTTGTTGTTTCTTTCTTTTTTCTCTTTTTTTCTTTTTCAAACAACATCTTTTTTTTCGAATTGTTTTTTTCTCTTTTTTTCGATAGAGCATACAATGAATTAACGGTTCACTTGCCCTGAAATAGGTAGAAAAGAGTGATAAAAAAAAGGCTCGGGTTTATAAATGTGGTGAGAAAAAAGAAGCGGGAAAAGGCTCAAAAGTGGTTAACTAGGGGAAAATGCATAGGTAGGCAATTTAGTGGGGAAACAGGATGGTTAATCCTAAACTTTCCAAATCATTTTTAAGCATCATGTTCATGTGTAATATCGACAATATTCAACATGCAGGTTCTAGAATATCAATGCCAAATTCGACACACTCAATCTAACAAAATGAGAGCGAAAATGATATGCTCGTAAAGGCTCAAATCTCACCAAATTGTTTCATGCATTGAGCTAATTACATTGCAACTATCAAAGTCATGGAATATCACAAAAACGTCAACTTATCATAATTCATGCTATTCGCTATCAAGAATATCCTAACCTAAACAATTATGTGTTCCCAAACAAGCATAGCATTCCAAAAATATTCAACAAGACAAAGAAATTCAATGAAATTTCTACAAATTCAACGAAATTTCTACAAATTCAACCAACACATACTAGAATCGAGACATAAAGATATGCAAAAGGGAAATTCCATCTACATTCTACTCCTCCTCACTTAAAACATTTTACCTTAAAACGTAAAAGTAAAGTGTAAGAGAATGAATAAAGTACTCCTCGGATTTAATGTCGACCACAGCCATGGCCACAGCCGCGGTGAGAGGCATTAGGACAGTGAAGTGGGTTGCCCGGTTTGATGTCATGAACTGGAAGCATGGTCAGGTTGTGTCGTCGGTAGAAAATCAACTTTGAAATCCTCTGTAAAACCATAAACCAGATGAGTAGTTTTAAGTGATTTTTCATTGAAAACCCGAAAAACCGAACCGAACCGAACCGAAAAACCCGAACCGTTAAAAAACCTGAACCGAACCGAAAAAACCGGTTTCGGTTTTTTCGATTTTTTAACTATTCGGTTTCGGTTTCGGTTTAAATATTGAAAAACCGTTTATTTCGGTTCGGTTCAGTTTTTGGTAAAAAACTGAACCGAACCGAACCGAATACACCCCTATTAAATTGGGGGGAATATCTTTTTTAGGGTTGCCTAACGTACGTCGAGCCCCTCCATGGGTTTTGCTAACGTGCGTCGTTTTGTAAAACGGTGTGCACGGCTGAGGGCTTCTTCATTCCTGCTTTGTTCGATTATGCACTACTCAATAGACTCCGAAATTAGCATTGTTCGAATCATAATTTCACAATTTCTCATCGTTTAAGTTTGAATAAAAATATTCGGTTCCTACAAAATAAAAATTAAATTAAACATGCTTGATTGGAAAAAAAATAAAACAAACAAAAAATAAATAAATAAAAGTATAACGGAATTGTAAACAATGGGTTGCCTCCCATGAAGCTCTTTTGTTTAATGTTGTTAGCTCGACGACCTGATTCAGACTACAGGTTCCGTGATAGACACTTCCACTTCATTCGCTTTTTCCAACTATGAAATTTCTTATGAGAAATTTGAAAATTCTCATAAAGATTTATTCGAATATTTCACAAATTTAAAATCCTGTCGAAAAGAATGGCCGTCAAAACATCTTTTTTACCAAAGAATGATTTCTTTAAACTATTCCTCGATGGTTTCGACTTAATTTTTGGTGCTTACAAAAGGGAAGGTAAATCTTTAGTGTTTAAAGGAGTTAAGATCAAATCTAAATCAACAACTGAAATATTTTTCAACTCCCTTATGTCGTCTTTTTTATCAACTGATTTCCTATATAAATCATCAAAAAAGTTAGATTCATCATCAACAAGCTCAGTAACGCCAACAAAATTAATACTATGCACGTTATCCGGATATCTCATTGCTTTATAAACATTAAATTTTACGATCTCACCGTCGAACTGCATAGTAAGAATACTGCTTCGAACGTCAATCTTTGTATTTGCCGTTCTCAGAAAGGGACGACCGATGAGGATTTTAGAACCAATGTGGCTACGATCATTTTCCATATCAATCACATAAAAATCAGCAGGGAAAATTAAGTCTTCTACCTCTATTAGAACATTTTCTATGAGTTCTTCAGGATAAATAATTGATTTGTCGGCAAGCTGAAGTGTAACTCTCGTCTCCTTCAAAGGCTCGGTGGAAATTAAATTATAAACGGAGAGAGGCATTACATTGATAGAGGCACCTAGATCGCACATGGCTCGCTTAATCCTAACTTTACCAATTTTACAGGGTATTGCGAACATACCTTGGTCTTTCAATTTCGGTGGTAACTTTCGTTGGAAAATAGCTGAGACATGCTCTCCCAAATTTACCTTCTCGTTTTCGGTCAGTCGCCTTTTATTAGTGCAAAGATCTTTAAGGTATCTGGCATATCTCGGTATTCTTCGGATTATATAAAGAAGCGAAATATTTATTTCCACTTTCCGTAATACATCCAAGATTTCTCTCTCCTCTGATTGTTTGTCTCTTTTAATGAATCTTTTAGGAAACGGAGGCGGAATGTCATTGGGAGATGGCGCATAATTAGTTTTCGATTCATCTTCATTCTTTTCTTGGGATTCTGCGTCAACTACTTCTTCTTCCCCCTGTGAGTTCGAATTTTCTTATTTCTTCCAAGATCTTGTGCTTACTTCCTTTGGGTCTAGTTGTTCAACAATTGTACCGCTTCAGAGGGTGATGGCGCTAACATTCTCTATATGATTCAGCTCATTTTGTGATGATAGCCTCCTTTGTGACTCTAATCTCCTCACAATTTGAGTCAGTTGGCTCATCTGCTTGTCTATCTCTTGGAAGTGGGCTTCAGTACGAATCTGGAATTTTTCCTAGAAAAATGCTAACCTCTCTACAATCGAATCTAATGATGTCTTCTGCGGCTGTTGTGGTGGTGGAGGTGGTCTCGCTTGATAACCTTGATTTGATCCTGAGTTCTGAGCATAACTAAAGTTCGGATGATCCCTCCATCCTGGGTTGTATGTATTGCCGTAGGGATTATAAGCTCTTTGGAGAGGTCCCGAGAAATTTCGAATGCATTGACTTGAGCTGTCTCGTCATCTTGAATCAGTGAAAAACCGTTTGTCTGATGATCAGGTAATGCACATATTCCACATAATCAGTTTTGTCATGTCTTTCCTGCAACAAGAGAATTTACGACTTCAGTTAACTTATCTATTTTATTTTCCAAGGAATATGAACTTATCTCATGAACCCTTCAAGAAGGTTCATTATTTGTACGGAACTATTGGGAATTTACGACCATCGTGGATATTAAGTCCATTGCCTCAGTAGGAGTCATATTCACCAAGGCTCCTCCGCTGGTAGCATCGATCATCTTCATTTCCAGAGGAGATAATCCTTCATAAAAGTATTGAAGGAGTGTTTGTTCGGTTAACCCATGTTGTGGGCAACTAGAAAATAACTTCTTAAACCTCTCCCAGTAGTCATAGAGTGACTCTCCATCAAGCTGCTTGATTCCAAGTATTCTCCTTCATAGTCCACTTACTTTCGCAGCAGAGAACAACCTGTCAAGAAAACAACGAGTCATTTGAGCCCATGTAGTAATAGAATTAGGAGGAAGATAAAATAATCACTCCTTAGCCGATTCGACTAAGGAAAAAGGAAAAACTCTAAGTTTGATTTGGTCATCGGTTACTCTCTGTGGTCTCATACTGGAGCAGACCGTAAGAAATTCCTTGATATGTTTGTGTGGATCCTCGTTTGGCAATACACGGAATGTATGGAAGAGATGAATAAGGTCGGTTTTCAACTGGTAAGGAGTTTTGCCTTGGGGAAAATCAATGCACATAGGCCCTTGTTCAGTGGGTGCCGCGGCTAACTCCCGGATAGTAGGTTCAACCATCGAAATTGTATTAACTGATTCACCTTAATTTGATTATTCTTTTGGATTTGATTGTTGTCTTCTTCTTTCCCGAAGTGTTTGTGCGTGGAGTCTCCTATCACTGGCTTCGATTTCCGGGTCGTATTCCACTAATGCGCCCGAATTAGTCCTGGTCATAAATAAAAAAACAAACAAAAAATTAGTAACTTTGGCGAAGTCCCCAGCAACAGCACCAATTTGAGAACTGTCGTTTTCGATGTCAAAATAATTCCTTTTTCTAAATTAATCAATAAGGAAATGCGTAGTATAGAGAAATAAGGTTCGAATCCTCAGGGACTTAAAAAATCACAAATTTATGTTTGAATGGTTCTATCTAGGCATGAATAGTAAAAGGGGGTTTATAGTACGACATTTAAATAGTAAAAGCGAATAAAATAAATAAAAACAATTTAAATAAAAAATAAGAGAATAAAGTTTGTGAATAAATACGGTAAAAATAGCCTCAAGCTTCGCTTTGACTCAATTTCCTTTAGATCATCGAATAAGATTTTCTCTTCGGGATTCACGTCGGTTACTTTGTCTACAAGGGTTATCCCCGTGACTCTATCTTGTATACCGAATACCTAAGGTAACCTTTGATTCTAGTTTTGGGGATTGATTTTATCGACATCAATTGTCGTAGATCAATTACCGTTTAAGTTCGTGGTGAACGACTCGGATTGTTGCTTCAATAAACGTCAATTCTAATCTCAATTCCCTCTTGGTGAAGCCATCTCGCCAAGTGTGTTCCCAGGAAGTCGAATTTGCTTTCTATAAGCCGAATCTTCCTCCCACACATTTAATCGCAACAACCTCTTGACCAAAGTCGATCTTTGATTTTGAAAACTATTTTGATTTTGAAAAATAAGCACAGAGATTGAGAGAGATATTCCGAAGATATTAAGGGCCTGTTTCAATTCTCCCGTTGGAATTGAGTCATCGCGTCAGCTCTCGGCTTATGAAAAAATTTAGCTAAGCATGACAAAAATCATACTTAGCATTTTAAAAACAAAACTTGAAAATAAAAGAAAAATGAAAAGAACTTGTAAAGTAAAAAGAGAAAGCTTTTATAAAAACTAGAGAGAAAAGAATAATGTAATTTGAGTGATGAGTTTAGGCTTACCCCAAGTGGGTATTTATAGCCTCTCAAAGCCTAAAGGATAAACAAAGAAAATAAATAATATAATCCTAAAGATAATTATTATTTTTAATTTAAATTCAAACTTAAAACTAGTCTCCTAATGCAACTCTGCTCGTCCATCTTCCAGAAGGCGTGCGGAGGAAGTCTTCTAGAAACTGTCACTGACTGGAACTTCTAGAAACCGCCACGTCAGACCGCATCGTGCCCAGAGTCGTGCCCATGTCTCCAGCTGTGACCAAATAATAAAAAAATGCAGAATGTGGCCGTTTTGTCACTAATTCTGGAAAGTAAGGACCTTTACGAAAACAAACATAACACGACCAATTTAGCAACAATAATTCTACAAAACCGAAGAAATAACGAGCAAAGATTTACGATTCTGAACACTCATCAACTGAAGTATGAAATAAGACATTTAACAACCTCACACAAACAAGCTACAAGAAGGATAAGCCATTGTTCTTACTAAGGAGTCTTATGTTTTGTCTCTAGAATGGTTCACATTTTCTACGAGTATCATGCTCGACATGGTTTGGTAAGGTGTTCCTAAGATATCTCTAGTAAGGAACCTAATAGTGAAAATGATACGGCAATACCTCTCAGTGTAAACTGCAACATAGTACTATCGATTAAGTCCTACCCCTTGTAGTCGTTGAAACCCTTTCCTTATCTCTAAGGTGAGTTAGAGCTTTGCTTCCCAACTCAACCCCATTGTTCATAATGATCTAAGCCTAACTCTCTCGATATTAAGCATCAAACTTAGAAAATGACTAACTCTCGAAAGCTCTTACAAATCTAAGCATTTAAAAATGAACAAACAAGCATTTAAACATGGAAACATCAAACTATTCATTCAAAACAAAACATTATCATCCAAAGTAAAACCGCGCTAAATAAGTTAGTTCATGGTGAGGCTAAAATCAAACATCATCATCATTCATTCCATTACATCCCACAAGAAAATAAGAAAGAAAAGTACAAAGGGAGAAGGAAAACTCCCAAACACGTGAGGTGTTGTGAGCCTTAGACCACCGCATTGAACTGCCTTAGCAAGCTAGTTTCTCTCAAAGGCCTAGTTTGTTATTCCCTTGAAGCTTGGCTATGGAGGAGACCACGAAATGAGGAAGAATAGAAGAAAATGGAGAGTTTGTATTGCAGTCGCCTCTTCCTCTTTCTCTAATCTTATACTTTCCAAAGCTACCTTAAAATGAGTGTATCTTTATCTATTTAAAGTGGGGGCTTTTAGGGTTTAGTGGCCTAATTCTTTTTATACCCTAAGGGAATATTCCCTTCACATGTGTAGGATGAAAAGCTGGATGAAGGAATTCACCATGTGATAGTTAGAAAAAAAGGATTCACATGAACAATATCAAATAAATATCTTCATCGTTTTTGTTAATTTCTGTACCCATAAATGTTATCCAGAGTGTTGCAACATTTTTCAATTCTCTTCTAGCCTCATTCGCCTACACAATTCACCACCAGAAAACCATCTTTCCCTTTAAACAACACCAATTTCATGAATAATATGTTGTCGTAAAACAAACACCACCATATGCAACTACATGGGTCTAAATGCAACTATATGCAGTTAAATGGGCTTTTAAACAACCAATAACCTAAGTAAAAGGGCACAAAATATAGCCTTTTATGGGGTTATCATAATCCTTGAGTATCGATACTCATTAAACACTATCGATACCATATGAACGGGTATCAATATTCCCAACCTAAAATACCCTTTGTTTTAAGCTACACAAAGAGCAGTATCGATACTATTTATCCAGTATTGATATTCAAGCCCAAGAAAGCTATGCTTCCCTTGAAAATACAACCCAACCATGAGTCATTCTAAGATTATTAAACGTTATGTAAGGTTTATTAGGGTTGTATGGGATTATAATAGGTCCTTTAGTATGATTTGTTCACCTTAAAACATCTAAAATCATAATCAATCGAAAATGCTCATACATGCTCAATGAACCTAACACAAGCAATAAAACACATGTAAGGACCTACATATGGTATAGGAGTGTAACACCCCAAACCCGTACCCAACCCAGATACGAGTCCGAGGTGTCACATTGACTTTTCAAACTTTGACTCTTGACAAAATTCAAAGAAAATTTAAAACTTTAATTAAAGTAAAAGCAGTTTATTTACATAACTTGACTACAATAACTAAAATTAATCAGAGCATATTAACTCAATCCTTTAGTACATGCCAATTATATTCAAAATAACCAAAATCATTTAAATCATCTATTTTCTGATCTGAAATTTGTAAGGGAGATGCTGACCTGTCTTGCTCTCTTAGCTTTTCTTCTAGCTTTCCAGAACCTACGTGTGAAACACTCACACGCTAAGTCGATGACTTAGTGAGGCAAATAAAACTTATAATGCACTTAATAACATTTAACAATGCATGCATGTTTCATTCTATCATGCTATACTAAATCACCTTATTTCATCATAGCATACAAAATCATATCAGATTACTTAACAAAATATACCTACATATATATAAAGCATCATTAACAGTTTATCTTTTAATCACATACTTTTATACTTAAACCCCTTAATCAAACAATATACACACACACAACATCATATCGTATCACAAACATATATTTGTTATTATCTCATGATTAGCCCATGGACATATGTGAGAACTATAGGTATGTGAGTCTATAGAGGTTGTGCACTAATGCTATCACCACAGCTCGTATAATTGCACCGAAGTGCCGCGTAGAATTTGCACCGTAGTGCCATATAAGATTGTCCATAAGGACCACATATAAATTCCTTAAGAACCATATACATATACCAAGGATCAAGTAAGTGTCTCAAAAGACCTCATACATGCTCCAAAGAATACATATACGTCCCGAATGACCACGTAGAAAATTCCTTAAGAATCATATACATATGCTAAGGACCAAATACGTGTCTCAAAGGACCTCATAGATGTTCCATAAGATACCTATATGTCCCGAAAGACCGCGTAGACCCTCGACTCTTGGCATGCCAACTATACCCCAAAGCTCTCAAGACACATAACATGGGCACTATCTTTTATATCCTTGCACATATTCATGTAAACATATCACATATTCATATAAGCTCGTAGTTTCATTCACACATACATGTAATCACGTAGTTCATATCAATTCTCATATGATTTCATATTCATATAATCACGTAATTCACTTACACATAGCACATTTTCATGAAATTCACAGATATACATTAGCTTAATCACGTAGTTCATGTCAATTCTCATATGATTTCATATTCATATAATCACGTAATTCACTTACACATAGCACATTTTCATGTAATTCACATATATCCCTTAGCTTATATCTCTTGATCATTTAATCACAACTTCTTACCACATATCTCATAGTCATGTTTTTATATATTCATTTCATCACACAGGCTCATAGTTTCTGGTCATATCCTTCACATTCTCTGACTTATCTCTTATGCTCTGGTAATCACTACACTTATTTCATATAACTTATTACCGCATAATTCACATATAAACACCTAGATCAATTTCACATAGCTTATATAAGTTTTCTGAATCCTTTCATATTACCTGATAACATATAACATATAGATATATAATAATTTATATCATTTCGTCTACTTTATGCTTTATTTCTTTGTATTCCCTTAGATTATATAACTTATGTCGTATTTCTAAACATATATAATACACTTAATAGTATTTTATTTATATACTACTTTAATTCATTTAATTAATTCAATTTCATATATTCCTTATAACCTTTTCATATAACTCCATAGATCTTTAGCATATAATTTATCCTATATATATACATATCATCGCTTTATATTCAAGTTCCCTAATTGATATATTATTCACATTCCATTTTATAATTCAATCTTATTTAGTTTCCTCAATTCTCATTAAATCAAATAACTCTATTTTACTAATTCTCATAACCATGTATTCACATAGTCTTATATTTCATTATCATATTACTTATATTTATTCTCCTATGATTCTTCAATAACCTCTATTTCCATTTCCCTACATCTCTTGACTTATCTTCTATATTCATATAATTTCATAACTTATTTGATATTCTCTCATTAACACTTAATAGTGTTTGTACCTAAACCACATAACACATACAAAACATATCAATTTATATAATCAAGCATACATACACTCATATTCAACTCATGCCTTTAATCATGAATTCATATGTAACGCTTCAGGAAATAGACTCATCGCAAGTCTTCTTCCCATCACCCATCATATACTATTGAATATGCACTCACCTGGCCTCACTAGTCAATTCCAATCTCTTATCTTTCCCTTTGATCGATCTTACTTGACAATGATTCCGGAACTTGTTTAGGCTTTAAATCTACATAATTATACATTTTAAGGCAATTATTAGATACCTACACCTTGTAATTTGATACTAGAAACTTAACCGAACTCATTAGACTAATAATCACTTTTTCTTTTAGGGGGAATCGGTTCCCCAAATACATTCTGAAATTGCTTGTTCGATTAAGGGGGTATCGATTCCCCTCTGAATGGGTACCGATTCCCCCTTGAATGGGTATAGATTCCCATTGAATGGGTACCGATTCCCCTAGCCCAGAAATCATGTTTTGAGCTCGAAAATCACTTCATTTTCAGCTCCACACTTCCTATTTCACTTCCTTTAATATTCTTAACTCAAATATACATACTTAAACTAATTTATACCCATTAATTTCATCTTAAACCTCAAAATTCTATTCTCCATATAGAAATCAATAATCATACCAAATTTTCCATGTTACCCAAACTTAATTCTAACACTTCTAGCTTCTTATTGTCATAGATGACAAGTCAAATTCATCCTCTAAATTCATATAAACTTTCTTATTCAAAATTTCACTTAAAAACTCCAATTCTTCAATCTCCTCTAACTCATTTATCTTTTGATTTTAAGATAACTTAAGCTTTCCTTAAGCTTAGTTATCATCTAATGATCAAAACTAACTCATAAAATCAACAATTAATTGATTAACCAGAAAACTCACATTTGCCTTGGAGCCTTCACGGGAGGAGAGGAATAAGAAGAAAGAAGAAAGAGTTTCCAGATAACTCTTTCCCCACCCCCACGTGATTCATATTTATTAAGGGGAAAAAATATCTTTCTTGTCAAATGACCATTTTGCCCTTTAATTCCTTTAATAATTACTAACAACTTAAGGAAATATCTACACATAAATCATTGAATTATTCAACTATCCTACTTTTATCCCCAAATTCTGAAATTTTACAATTTAATCACCAACCCGGTATTAAGGATGTTACAAGGAGAGTCATAGGTGTGTTACCTTTCGCCCAAGCTGCAAGAGAAACTCTCCAAGATCACCCAAGGACAAGCTTTTCCTTACCCTTGCCTTTGGAGCTCTCTTCAACCTCTTTCACTAATCACAAGCAAAAGAATTAGTTACTAACTCATCTAGAGGCCTAAGAAGATTAGAAACATGATTCATAATCTCTAAAAATGGATTGGGGTACTAAGAAACCCTAAAATCCAAAACCCACATTAAACCTATGGTTTTTCATGGCCAAATCTTAAAAGAATGAGCTTGAAAGAAAGCTAGAGACGTGAGGCTTTCATTTCTTACCTTATATTTTAAGAATGGAAAAGAAGAGTTCACAAAGCTATCATCTTTGCTCAACCACAAGAGAGAATATGAAGAATGAAGGTGAAGGAGACAAAGATGAGATGAAAATGAGGCTCTCACTTTTTCCTTGTTTCTTCCTGGGAGATATCACAAAATTGAATGAAATTCAACTTTTTAAACAATTAGGGGGTTGATTGTTCTCCTAGTCCTCCTTCTTTCATGCCCAATTCAAAAACATTCTTTTTAGGTTTTAATGGGCCCAAGCCCAAACCAAAACAAGTCAAAACATAACTCAACACTTTTAAATGGTGTCTCGACCTACCTAAGACTCACTCGGGTTTATCCGAAACTATTAACTCAGGAATCGAGGCATTACATGTCAGGGGATTTGCACCAGCTTTCCAAAACCATGGGTTCTCTATGCTCATCATTATAAAAACTTATACATTTTCTGTGTACTAATATAAGCAAACAACATAGCCATTGAAATAGCTTACGCTCCTGCTCTCTAACAACATAACCAAACACAGGACACATTCTGTGAAGACACTACAGACAAATTAACTAAGAAGCTTTCAACCTCCCAGCAGATCTTCGCAACTTACCAAAAGAAGCTTACAAAGCCAAACTAATTTAGGAATTTCAGATACTTATAGCACAAGGGGCCTAATAAAATCGTTGATAGAGATGACAGATGATGGCCATTTGTTTTTCGTCTAAAAATTGATTCTTAGCATTGCAAGATCAAAATCTATTCGGCTATTAAGTTTTTGCTGTTGAAAATACATTCATTCCTATACAGCCAAATGGTCCATAGAAATCCGAATAGAGCCATGTTCTACATGCGTTTATTCGCATTGCTTGTTGAAGCGTTTCCCCATACCTCTATGAAAGATCTAACACTACCTGGAACAACTAGTTTTATATTCCATGAACACCACCACTTAGTCCAAACAGATCATGTGACTTGGCAATGGCAGAATAGATGAGAGATGGTTTCCACCTTTACTTTGCAGAACGTACAAATCTGATTTTCAACAACCCTTACACCACGCTTGCCTAGTTCCTCAAAAGTTGGGATTCTTTCATACACTAATTTTCATACGAATGCTTCAACTTTTAGGGGAACAAGGCTTGCCCACACTATCTTCCATATCTTATCTTCCACCGAACCTACGTCAAGACCATTTCACAAAAGCTTTTAGAACGATAAATTCCATTGACAGATCTTGTCCACTTTGTTGTATCCACTGAATATGTAGTGTTGAAAGCATTAGTAAGAACTCCCATGAAGTTTCCCCAGATCAGAATTTCCCATTCAAATAAAGTTCTCCTGAGATCGATATTCTAGCGCCACTTGCCCTCATCTTTAACCCTAAACTCAACTATTTTCCCTGATTTATAGAGTGCTACGGCGAACATTCTTGGGAAGGCCATCTTTAGAGATTTAACCTCAGTCCAGTAGTCGTTCCCGAAGTTAGTTAATATACCAAAAGGTTTGAAAGGACCAATTTCACCAACGTGAGTCAGCCTCTCAACGACAACGTCTTGCCTTTCCACTCGTCTAACTGACTTTGAAATTTGTCTCTGATCAGCTTCCAAATTGTTGTGGAGTTACGATGATGGCCAAGAGGGAGGCCTAAATATTTTGTGGGAAACTGATATACACTACAATTAATTGAGGTTGCCCTTGAACCAATGAATCCTTCAGATTCACCCCGTATAGCTTTGTTTTTTAAGCTAAGCTTTAGACCGGATGCTAGTTCGAAAATCCTCAGAATGCATTTGGTGTTGTGCACATACTCATCTTTTGACTCTGTTAAAATAATTAAATCGTCTGCAAATTGCAAGTGCGAAATACGCATCTCATTGGCTCCAATTGGAACACCCTTCACTAACCCTTCTGCTGCTGCTCAATGAATTATGACGCACAATGTTTCCCCAACCTAGTTGAACAAAAGCAGAGATAGAGGGCATCCTTGACGAAGTCCCCTCTTGATATTAATTTTTTAGTATGGGACCTATAAACAGAATCGATAATGAAGCTGTCAATACGCACAGATGAATCTGTTTTCTCCATCTTTGTATAGAACTCATTTTCTGCCTAACTAAATCCAAGAAACTTCAATCGACGGTATCATACACTCTCCTAAAATTTCTTATAGAAATTGAGGTTAAATCCATCAGGTCCCGATGCTCGATTCTCATCTGACCTTTCAATGATTGCCCAAACCTCTTCCAGAGAAAATGAAGCTTCAATAGAAGCAATTGTGACAGGATTTTAACACTTTCAGATGCCCTCAAAACTCAACACTGGGATGGTGGGCACTTCATTGTACATTGCATGAAAATAACTTTCAAACGCAGCAGCGACGAGATCCTGGTTTGACAAAGAAACATTGCCCATTTGAATTGAGTTGATGTGGTTCTTCTTGTTCCGAATTGAAGCTGTTAAATGAAAAAAAAATTATGTTCTTATCACCTTCGACGAACCATTTCAACCTTGATTTTTGTAATCACTCTTTCTTCATTCCTGAACTTTTTTCTTAAGGACGATTTTAACGAACTGATCTCTGTTCGACTTGCATATTTAACTTTTTTTTAATTATGAATTTCATCAATTTATTATATAAAAGTTGATAAATTAATCTTTCTACTTTAATTAATAAGATACTATTTTTTTTGAATTAATCACTGGTATTCGATCTATTGACCGACTAATCCAGATCGGATATTACAGAGGCGAGGGCGACCCTCCCAACCCAATTTTCTCCATTCACAAATGCCAAGATTCGAACCCCTGACATTGCATTACTGATTTAGTTGTTGTCAAAATGTAAACTTGTGTTACTGATTGATTCGAATATTTTCTACCCTGCTGCCTAACTTATAGTATATCATCCGAATTGTTCTTTCATTTTCGTAAAATTATTGCTTTGCTTTATAAACAAATATTTTTTGGTCAATTTTTAGTATTGGTTTTTATATTATATATAAGCAATATATTTTATTTGTATACTCTTAATTATTTTTCATTATTGTATATTATGAGTTATGAATTCATTAATCTCCCGACTTAAACAATAAACTGATAATGTGATTAAATTAAATGAACTTTAAATAATTAAATCGAAGAACATGAATTAAGTTTATAACAAAAAATTAAGAAATATATGGACTAAATTCATAATATACTTACAATACAAGGATCAACATAAAATAAGGGTTTATAGATTTTTTTTAATTGACAAATAGTATTTTAAATTAGTATATTTATTTTTTGTCCATAATTAGTGTATTTATTATTATTCAAATTTAATATTAAAATATTTTATCAAACTAAAAATACACTTTGTATTCATATTTAATTTCATGTTTAATATGGTTTAGACTATATTTAGTTTTGAATCCATTTAGTAATTTCAGTTATTAAAAAAGTATTATTCTCTTAGAGTTCTTGAGTTCGAATAACTGTATTTATATGATATGTCTATGTTGTCCACGGTTAAGAAAGAATATGAATAGATATTTACCTTATAATTACTTAATTTTTTTTATGAAATAAAAGGTCGAAACTTTCTCATTTAATCAGATATATTTAATCAAATAAAACTTTTGAAATACTTTGCGTACAGACTTTGAATCAAGTAAAGTTGTCTTGAAATAGAAAAGTTTTTAAAAAGTAATTTATATGTTTTATGAAGCAAAAGAAAAGGACATTGCTTTTCCAACTGAAAGTTTGTAGAATCAAAGACCAGATTCTTGTCCTACTTGTATGCTTTTTTAATTTGAAATAGACAACATTCTGATTCCAAATCCTCCTCTAAAAATGTTATCAACTTTCTTCGACATGACATAAAAATATTGGTGCTTGGTGCTTGCTAAATTCGAGCCTTTGATTCTGATGGAAAACAATAACATAATCATTTGGTGACAATAAAATGAAACATGCACCGTAGAATTTGGAAATATTTTTTTTTTATAATTTTCGATACATTAATTTGCCTCTGAATATTTAAAAATTTATTAAAAATAATACTTTTAATTCAGTTTATTTCATTCACAATAATATTAGTATTAAAAAATTAATTTATTAAAAAATTTAATATTTTATTTTATTAAATAGAATAATAATTGGTACATCTAAAAATAACTATCGGTTATCTTACACTTATTTAAAGATATTGCGATTTATGTATGAGATAAGACTTACATCGTTTAGATTCTTAATATCTACGAACTTTATACTTTTATTTATATCACACTAATAAGTGAATTTTATTTGTCTTTTCCGACCGACGACGAAAGTCAAAGTTCTGGTCGCCAACGGTATTCACTCCCCATTGTCGGAGACGGAAATTCAAAATATTTATCAAGGGTACGATGTTTCATAAATATTTTGTTTCCATTATTAGTGATCAAAGAGTAAGTATTTCCGATCTGTACTCGAGTAGGTGTCTCTAGATAGACACGATAAGATATCTATTTGGATAAATTCTATATTTAGTCACCAATCTATTATTTTGGTTATGTTTTGGTCAGTAAACTATTTTCTCAAAATCGTCACTAACATTATGTTTTGATTTCATTTTGATCATCGGTCACTAAAAAATCAACGGTTATATTAACATGTAACCATAAGATAATATCAAGTGACTCATGTCATCATTGAAAAATGCCATATCAACAATCATGTTAATTTTTAATGGCGGCTGATCAAAATTAAACGAAAATACAAACTTAGTGATTATTTTTTAAAGATAAACGATCGAAATGAAACTAAAATGATATTTAAGTGATTAAACATGTAGTTTATGTTATTTATTTTGTGATAGTGTTGCGAGATTAAACGTTTTAAAAAAGTATTCTTATCATATACATCAATCTTTAATTACTATCTTATTAAGTTTTCAATTATTTATTACTTTAAAAAAATTAATAATTAGATTGAATTTAAACAAGAACTGTGAATATCTTAAGTTGTCGTAACAATAATAATAATAAAGATTAAGAAGAAACATTCTACATACATACTTATTATTTTATAAACTATATATTACGTATCTAATTTATCGCAATATAAACAGAATGCCATCCTACTTTACATCCAAATATTTCAAATATTAATATTTATTATTTTTAATATAATCATATTAAATTAATTAATTAAATTAAGGCATAAAGCCCTCAAAATTTTAATATTAGTTAAGTTTTAATTTTTTTTCACTCAATTAAATCCTCAATCCAAAAAAAATTAATTAATTTTTTAAAACCAAAAGTTGAATCGATTAGATCTTTTGATCATTTTAGAGCTTCAATTATTAATATTTTTTAAGGCATTTCTATCAAATGACATGTTGTGGTTATGCTATGTGGAATCTGTTGATTTTTAAAGAAAGTTTTTAAAAAATGTTATTGAAGTTTTAAAATAATTTTAAGAAAATCTAAAATATTAAAAAGTTAATATATTTTTAAAAATATCATTCAATAATATCATGATGTGATATGTGGTATCAATTGATATAAAAAAATTGTTAGATTTAACTATTAACGTTAATCAAATAAATGAATTGATAAAATTTTAAAATATAATAATTTAATTAGGTAACATCTAATTAAAAAAATAAAAAATAGGGTAATGGAGTTCTATTATGTTATCAGCATATGTTTTTAATTGTTTGAGCAAGGTTCAAATTTTTTTTTTTTTGTTCTCTAGGTAAAAGAAAATGACAAGTTTTAAAAGTTTAATTTTATCACCTTATAGAATCTGAGCTAGGGCTGTAAACGAGTAGAGTCGAGCTCGAGTATTGTTGAACTCGACTCGACTCGAAAACTCATGAGCAAAAAATTAATAAGCTCAGTTCGAACTCGAAATATAATATTGAAACTCGACTCGAACTCGAAAAAGATCGAACTCAAAAAAATTCAGAAACTCAATTGAAGCTCGAGACTTGAGCTCGATTCAAGCTCGAACTCGATTCAAGCTCGAACTCGATTCAAGCTCGAACTCAAACTTGAATTTGAACTTACAAAATTCTTATATTACATTTAAAAATATATTTTTAAAAAATTTATAATTATCAATAATGTATTTTTAATATATTTTTAATAATGTAATTTTAAAAAATCTAAAATTATAATATAACATTTTTTCGAGCAGCTCGTGAGCTTTACGAGTCGAGTATTAAGTAGCTCGTTTTAATTCGTTAAGAATTCGAGTCGAGTTCGAGCTCGAGTCGAATTCATTCGATTAGAGTATTGATAGAGCTTTGACCGAATCGATATCGAGTAACTCGTGATCTGTCTCGTCTCATTTACTACCATAATTTCCAATTCCAAATAAACTCCGAATTATTACTCGAATAAATATTCTTTTATGGTACATGCCTATCCCCGAATTTCTCCATGGAATAGCCGTTACCATGCCACTGCCAAAAGCATCACATCAAACCAAATATGATGCTGGTTTAACTCACGCGCCATGATAGCTGGTTTGAGCCACGCGTTAACTCATTATCCCGCGAAACACATTTATTCGCCTTCGCCTTTCACATTCTCCACCTTTGTCCCCTTCCTCGCCCAGGCTCTTAGATAGCGCTTAAACCTCACTCTCCTCCTTGCCAAGTATATCAACTTTCCATTGAAGACGAAAAGAGTGAAAAAAAAGGGAATTCCGTCGGAAAATGACGTGAGATATCAATATCTGCAGGAGGGGTGTGAGTAGGTTAAGAGGAAATGGAGCGTAGGATAAGACGCCACCTGTGCGCACATAGCTATAGTGGAAAGATAGCATTTTTTTATGTATAAAATACATAATAGTTGATAAATAAATTTGTTTAATGATAATGCTGTTGAGTCCGTGTAGAGTGTAGATAACGATAACACGAATACAAAAATACAAAGGTGATAGTTTAAAAAAAAAGGAAAATTATACGAAAAAATACAAAGTATTTGATGCAAAAACATTTTAAAATCAAATATAAAAAAAGAAAAAGATTGCGGAACAGTGAAAGGGGTGTATTAAGGTGTGGTGTTCTCACTGAGACTGATGATAGGAATAATGGGACTGAGTGCGATTTCGGATTGAAGAAGAAGCCATTGCTTGTTAAAGTTTCAACATTTTTTTGCTGTTTTTGGTCCTATAATTTTAGCGGGAAACTTGTTCTAACGACCCTTTCAACGAAAAAGGTTGGGTTTTTTTTCCTTGTTTATTCTCTCTTTTTTGAAAGATTTTGGTGGGTGTTTGGTTTCCGGGAAAGCAAGGGAGAAAACCATTGGGAAAACATGATATCTAAAAGCTGGTTAAATATGATTTTGGTCCTATAATTTGAGTTTTGCTATGCTATTTTAGTTTTTCTATAAGATGGAAATTATGAAAAGTATTGATTTATTTTTAATTTTGATTTTTTTGTTTACGAAAATAGAATTTTTCTGTGAAACAAGTTGTTGGGAAGCAATTTTTGGGCTAATTTGATCATTTATGGGTTTAGCGTTTAATGGTTGGCCATGCATCTTTTGATCTATTTTATCTATATTGAATGAAATATTGGCTATTAGAGTTAATGATTTACTCTTTTCATATTTGACTTTCTGGAGTTATTGAATGTCTCAAATATATGTTCTGAAAATCCTCTTGATCATATTCGTATTCGTATGTATAATTTATTTATTTATTTAGGGTTTTCTTTGAACTCTACTTGTATTTTTATTGAACCTGTGGCGATTTCATTAGATTTGGAATTGTTTTCAGTGCCATCCTATCTAATTCTGAAGCAGAAGAATCTGTTTTCTTTCTGCAAGTTTTGTTCTGTGCATAATAGGAAAGTTCCAGTGGAAGAAAATCTTTGCTAGTTTTGATGGTAATGGAGAATTTTAGGACTAAGAATTGGTCCACCATGAACACTAGAGAAAAGTTAACAGTGAGCTCCAATAATGGCAACAGTTTACATCTTAAGACATAAAGTGGATAGAGGAGAATCATAATTGGTTTTCAATCTTTTCTTACACTTGGACTCAAATAAATCTGTGTAGAGGAGAGAGCACTAAATTCAAGTTGATTCTGCATAATTGATTGCTTCTTAGTGGGATCGTAAATGGGATGGGGAAGCATAAAAAGATGTGATGGTTCATGCTTGATGCTTTACTAACTATTTACTATAATCTACGACCGCCGTGCAGTGCATTCACCACTGTTGCCGGTGCTACTATGCAGCATAGACTTATCTTCGTTAACTGCTAAGCTTCTATAATGTCTGGAATAGAGGGAACTTTAACTTCATGATAGCAAAATTAACGGAAAGGGGAAAGAAGTTAAGAAGAAAAGATTGCAGGAGCTTGCAGAAGAACCAGGGTCGTGATTGTTCAAGCTGTTATACTTGCATAGGAGCTTGTAAATGATTCTTTTGAATTGAAGTTTAAACTGAAAATCAAAGTTTAGATTAGAGCGATTCTTTTCTTTCTATTTCTCGGTAGCGTTTACTTCTTTCTCCTTTGTTCTTACAGTTGAGAAATACGTTTCTTGTGTACTCTTGCAAATTTACTGTTTTTTTTCCTCTATAAGATGTTTGTTGAGTTCTTTAACTAAACTTCGGTGGTGTCGTTGAAGAGGTAACCGAGACTGGTTATACTCTCTTTGATGGCTTCATTCTATCCGTAAAATCTTGCAAATTTACCATTTCTCTTCCAACTTTTATATATGGAGTGGTTCTGTATTTTAGTCAAAGCTGTCAATATACATTAATTTTAGCAGTATATCTAATGTTTTGTGTAAAAGCTAATCACAGAGATGCTGCATATTTTAGGACAACCCCAATCAGATACTCTTGCATCAGTTTTCTTCTTTAGTTAAACATCTTGATTTATTGATGGGCGATTCTCAATTGAAAATATCGTATCTGATTAGCTTTTATAATTATGTTCTTTGTTGCTTGTTCATGTTGTTCTTCTCCTCAAGCTTATACATTTCGATGTACTGTTTCCTTACAGACTTTAAGCTCTCAAATGCCTACAATATCAATTTAACTTGTACAAACGCCTCCTCTATTATCAGTTGAGGAAGTATGGACTTCCCGTCCACCCAGTTTGTGCCTTCCAGAACCATGGGTACCTATGAACCTATCCACCAGATTGGGATGTGGGGAGAAAATTTAAAGGGTATTGGCAGTCCAAATATATCTCCATCAGTGATTGTCGATGTGGCTAATAAACTAGAAAACGAGGTACAGATTTTGAAAATATTGTTCTTTGCTCAGTATCAAATCACATATATCCTATTTTGGAGACAAGTAACATTTTATTTGAATTTTTCAGTCAGAGACTACTTCACATGAATTGCTGGCACCTTCTAGCAAGTATGACCAAGAAGCAAGTAAACCTTTTGATAAGGTACCTGTGAATTGTATGCGATGGTGATTATTTATTTCTTTTCTCATATTAATGGACATAAATATTGTCTGGATC
Organism: Hibiscus syriacus; assembly: GCF_006381635.1. Classification (NCBI taxonomy): domain Eukaryota; kingdom Viridiplantae; phylum Streptophyta; class Magnoliopsida; order Malvales; family Malvaceae; genus Hibiscus; species Hibiscus syriacus. The sequence continues at coordinate 1,794,514 of NW_024062775.1, read as the reverse complement.
ATACTGTATGATATTGGATCATATTAAGGTACCTTCTTGTCATGTCAATGATGACCCAGGCATGCAGATGGTCTTAACAAATCTAAATTTAAATGGAAAAATATGCGTTCCTCAAAGCACTTTGAGCATTTTACCTTAAATAGAGCTAATCTGCTTTGTGCATTTTACCTTTAATATCTATAGATACAAAGACGTCTTGCGCAAAACCGTGAGGCCGCTCGTAAAAGTCGTTTGCGGAAAAAGGTAAGATAAAGATAAATATGGATTTGCACTGTAATAGGTTACCAGAAGGCAACATTCAATCTTTTTTAAGGACTTGATTTTGCATCATCTTTCAGGCATATGTTCAACAATTAGAAAATAGTCGCTTAAAGTTGATTCAATTGGAGCAAGAGCTTCAACGAGCAAGGCAACAGGTTTGAAGCAGATTAATATCATATCTATTTTCATTTTCTATTTGTTTTTTTGTCATTGTTGAACTCTTTAAAGCAACTTGATAAATAAAACTTTTACAGCAGGGTCTTTCTGCTGGTGGTGCAATAGAAGTTGGTCATCTTGGAATTTCTGGTGCAGTAAACTCAGGTTTGTTTGTTAAAATGCTTTCAGTTATCACTACTACTTTTAATCTTATGTTTTAAATATTTTTCTTGTTGAATTTTTATATGATATTTCAGTTGTTTTGTTATTTGACATTTCGGAATGCATTAATGCTTGTAACTTGATCTTGCAAGCCGTGCCTTATTAGTTATTTATAGTTCTATAAAGGCATTTTTAATGTCTTCAATATTGACAGTTGGTCTGTAATTGGCAGACCACATTGAAAATGTTTTGGTATTATATGAAGTTCCATTGCATCTGATGTGTTAAATGCCATCTTTCTGCAATAATTCCCTTTGGCATCATTTTCTTCTGGTTCTTAGTTGATTTCGTTCTTTAATGTTATTCAATGATTAGCCCATCTGAGGATTCTGCAGGGATTGCTGCATTCGAGATGGGATACGAACGTTGGATGGAAGAACAAAATAAACAAATATGTGACCTCAGAATTGCTTTGGATGCCCAGATAAGTGATATAGAGCTTCACATACTTGTGGAAAGCGGCATGAGCCACTATTTGGAACTGTTCCGCATGAAATCAAGCGTTGCGAAGGCTGATGTTTTCTATGTGATGTCTGGTACGTGGAAAACAACAGCAGAGCGATTTTTCTCATGGATTGGAGGGTTTCGGCCTTCTGAACTTCTTAAGGTGATGCATTATTTAGTTTAATTAACTTCTTAAGGTGATTCCTGTTCTAGGTCTTTTGAGGGGAAGAGAACCTATAGCACAGTATCTAACTGCAAATCCTTTCCGCTTGGTCTTTTTACTCACATGGTTACAGCTCAATCAATGGTACTTTAACCCATGTTACTCAAACTCGGATGCAAGTATTGGGTACAAGAATTTGTCCCATGAGTATGTTTGGTTCTTTTAAAAATTTTCATGTATTCGAAGGATCATATCTTATATCCATGTTGCTTGAAGGGCATAGTTTCTTGTGTTTTTCACCGGAATTCTGGTCCAAGCTCTATTGCCAAATGTGGAATCATTTTTTGTGTGATTATATTTTGATTACAGGTGCTAGTGCCTCAAATAGACCCCTTGACAGACCACCAAATTTTGGAAGTTTGTAATTTGAAACAATCATGTCAGCAAGCTGAAGACGCCCTTTCGCAAGGCATGGAGAAACTCCAGGAAACTGTGTCTGCAACTTTAGCATCGGGTCAAATGGGTCAAGGTACTTACCTTCCTCAGGTGGCTATGGCAATGGAGAAGTTAGAAGCTCTTGTCAACTTTGTGAACCAGGTAATGATATACAATCATCCTGCGGTCTCATAGGTTTAATTCAAGAACTTAACACTATTTTTGGTTTTTTTTTTCCTTGCATATGCTCTTCTCATCATTGTTATTATACCTGTAAAGCTGTAACTAACACTTGGGTCTGACACTATTAAGATATGTGTACGGAAGTATGAATGAACAATCCTCTGAATATGAAAAACAGAAAAATTCAATGTTTTTAAATCATCCGGTATAAGCACAACATGGTCCTATTCCATGTCACCTTGACTTGGGGTGTGTTTTGTTAATAGATGTCAAATATAAATACTTAAAGAGAAAAACAAGAGTTCGAATAATATAAATCTTGTTTACTAGAATCCTTGGTGATGTTTTATATACGAGAAACAAGATATCTGGGTGATGTTTCAAAGTTTCAACTAACGTCTGATATTTTTATATATGCAGGCCGACCACCTACGTAAAGAAACACTACAGCAGATGTCTTCCATCCTAACTACTCGACAAGCAGCTAGAGGCTTACTTGCTTTGGGAGAATACATCCAACGTCTTCAAGCTTTGAGTACAGTTTGGGCTAATCGTTCTCATGAACCGGCCTAGCCTTACGGTAGAAAACATTAGATGATCACTGCAAGAACTGTTCTTCTGGCAAACAGAGACGGCGTTTGGTAAATGCCATTATAAAGATAAGTAACATCAATTTATGCAGCCCACAATTTTTTTGAAGCAGTTTATGTTAATTTTACATGGGTAAGATTGAGATCAAAACGATTTTTAGTATGCTATGTTGTACATTACATATAATCTTGAAGGTGTGTATATACATACAGATATATATATATATATATATAGGTTCAACATTTGAGTGATATATTGCAGTTGAAATTTCTATGTAAATTTTGTGGAAATGTTGTATCTATACTATGAACATGGCCAATGAGTAATTGTCAAAAGTTGCCCATGTAATGTAATGGTACATTCATTGTTAACAAAACTTCACTAATTCATTGGCTCTTAAAATGCTTCCGCTCTGAAAAAGCACAATATTTTGTTTTCATTCTAGTGCATGGCCAAGAGTTTTCTTAGTCTCCAGGCACTTAGCCGGAATCCAATTAATATTAATCAAAGCTTACATTGCATTCTATAGGAGGATGGAAGTTGTTTTGTGTTACTCGTACTCGATCATCTTCTGCTTCTTTCACTGGTATGCGTGAGATTGAGCTCGCCAGTTGCAGCTACTTCTCCCTTAGAATCTTCAATGTGATATATAGCTAATTAGCATTTAGCATAGTAAAGAAGATAAGGACAATAATCTTGTACCAATCCAGCTCGACCAAGAAGGTCAACCATCAATGCATAATGGCTCAGTGTTGGTTCAATTTTGTGATCATCTTTCATCAAATTATAATACCTCCAGTCCAACATGTGTACAAGCAGAGAGCACACCTACATATGTTATATGGTCAGCAACTTCTCAAAATGCCATGTTGAGCAAGAGCCATTATCATGGATGCCAAAGATACAATATCTCTGAACCATTGTATCTGATTAAATACTTTCCTTGCACAATTAATGCTTCCAGCTCTAGCATGCATGGTAATTTGTATGAATTTGTTTGCCATGATTCATTGAAGTCAAACTTGAACTGACACTCAGCAGCATGGCTGCCAGTGCAGTTATTTGGTTTAGGACTTTCTCCAACCATCAACCTAAAAAGCTCCAACGCATCATTATTCAAGCCATTCTGCAAGTACCCAACAATCATTCAACCATGTCAGCAAAAAGTAAGAATCCGCTTAGGATCGGGATTTTGAACACGACGTGAATCGAACACGGATCCACGGGTGAAAACTGATGACAATAAAATATATATCACTTTTAAAAACTGGAAGAATGCCATAAGACATCGAGTAAAGTTGCTGGAAATCTGCAAATGATATCACTTCTATTTTGGAACTTCTTTAAAATAATTTATAGATGTATTGGTTATATATAGATATATATATATATTACAAATAAGATACGCTACAATCTGTAGATGGTACAAGTTCTGTTCTTTCCATCCACACATCCGAGTTTTTTTTTTAATTTGGTTTAAATGCATCATTATTTTTCTAAAGTATGTTACTTGTATCAAGTTATTTTTTAAATTATATTTTGAGTTTGAAGTTTAAATCGTTATCTTGTTTGCACCAAACTATTAATTCGGTTAAAAGAAGCAAACTAAATTATATATTTAATTACTCGATTATTTATATGATTCTTTTCATCATCAAACTGTTTTTTCTTTTAAAATTATTATTAAACTTAAATTTTTATTCCATTTTAATTACTCAATTCAACTGAATTTATTTATATTTTAAGTTTATATCACATGTTTTTTTTACTTGATACATAAATTTAATTTATAATAATAAATAATATTGTAACGTAAATAATAAATAATATATTAAAATATTTGTATTTGAAATTTTAATAAAAAAATATTAAATGTTAAATTAAAATATTATAAATATTTTAAAAAATAAAAATATGAATGAGTCATTATTCATTTGTAAATATACATATTCAATACAATTTAAATCTCACATTTTGATTTGGATTAATTTTTTTATTAATTTGTGGTAAGTACAAGACAGTATATGTTCAAACATAAATCTCAATCTTTCGACATTGACGCTTACACCCCTGACATCCATAGTGCTTGAATCCGAGTACTCAATGAATAACAACAATTCTTTTATCACATATACCACTTGATGAATTGATTGCTTTTAATATACGTTGATTGCTTGTAGTTATGATCTTCATTATAAGTTTGCCCCATTAATGGAAGACTGAAATTTCAACTACAACTGGTATTTATAGTTAGCCCCACTCAATGATCTCTTTTCGGTGCAGCTAACATCGTTACAACTACAACTCCACTTATTGTAATTACTAAATTTCAAAATAAATTTTGAAGTAAGACCCGAACAAAAATTGGTATTTATAATTACCTCTCTTTGTCCATTGAAGACATGAATAGGGCAAAGAAAAAAAAGATGAACAATTTTTGTTCGGTTATATCTTCTATTGTGAAATCTTCTGTTGTCTTATGAGAGATAAAAAAATGATTCTTATCTCAAGGGTATAGGGTTTTAATAAAGAAATTTTAAGCAAGACAAGATTTTTTCATGAGAAACTATGTCAATGCTTTGGGTTTCTAAGGAAACTGTCTCGAGCAAGACAAAATTAGTTTCTAAAGAAATCATCTCATATGAGATAAATTTTTTAATTTTGAAAGTAAATTGCCTTGAGTGAGGCAAAATTTGTTTAAGTTTTTGTTTCAAGGGAAACTGTGATAAGCAAGATGAAATTTTGCTTTAAGAGAAATAATCTCAAAAGATACAAACGAGTTGTTCTTTCGCATTGAGGAAGTTTAATCATTGTTTAAACATATTTGGAAACAAAACTGCTCCTTCGTGTTGAACATATTTGGTCGCTTCTGGGTGATTTGCTTGATATTAAATCTGGTGGTAACATTACTCTTTCGTATTGAGGAGATCTAGTCTATGGACGATATTGTTCCTTCGTGTTGAGGACGTCTAGTCACATTTGGACAATTGTACGTACAAAGACAACATTGTTCCTCTGTGTTGAGAAAGACTGATCGTCTAGAGATAATTTGATTTTTCGAACGATATTGCTCCTTCATATTGAGGAGATTTAATCTGGGGACAACATTGTTCCTTCGTATTAAAGACATCTAGTCGTATATGGATGATTTGTTTTTTCGCTTGTGGAAGTCAGATTTGAAAACAATATTGCTCCTTCATGCTGAGGGGATCTACTTATCTTTAGATAATTTGTTTGTCGAAGACGATATTGCTCTTTTAAGTTGAAGAGATCTAGTCGTCACAAATCATTTCTTTCCTGAAATGTCTGTGAAAAATGGGCATATACGAATGCAACTATCTTAAATGTTTCCATGGTTGCTAGGCTAAAATCCATCTGATATATTTTTATCTTTTGAAAATGATCTTTTGAATTTTTTTATCACGAGAGGAGAAAATAGTCTCACTTAAGACAAAATTTCAAGAGAAATTTTAAAGGCATCCTCGTGAGATGGAAGTCGAAGTTTATTATGTTGCATGTGATGACGAATGTATAATACAAATATGCAAATTCATGAGATAGGTATGTCCATGTTGATGCATATTTTCTTGATCGATAGTCAGGAATGGACGCACGAGTAGTCTTTATTCTCTTCCTGGTTTGGTTGTCTTTATTTTTTTTTACACTAGAGTGTACCTTTGTAATTCTTGACTTGTGTAAACCTATTCATTGTTCCCTAGTAAATCTTGCCCAAAAAATTACCATCTTTTCTTACCCCAGTTCTAATCATGATCTTATATGTTTGAGAGATATTTTTCAATTTCCACAATCTACTTTTTGAGATTGTCTTGTTTAAAAATGTTTTCCTTTTCTTTATTTTTCAAAAGGTGAAAAAGTTTGACAAAAAGTTTGGAACATGTTTTATGAATGATTTTTGAAAAATGTTTGAGAATTTTTTTTTTGAGAAATGCTTGATGAAAGAATTTTGAAGAATGTTTGATAAAAGAATTTTGAAAAATGATGCTCGTTACTTTAAGTTCACAATTGAGACAAATTACAAAACAATAATTCATTAAATATCAAAAGGATTAACTACTCTTAATCTTTCAAAGTAATGATTCATTGACAAGTGTCAAGATTTGGCTGATTGATTTTAGGTTGACTTCCTAAATTTTATATGGTTTATATCATATAGTTTTTATTCTCTTTTCAGAACTTTGAACATTTTGGCATGCTCCTCATTCTTGATTTGGCATTATAATCGGATGCAGACAAAATGATGTAATTAACATACTCAATTGCTAGACTTTTTAAAACACTTCTATTTCGATTCTCTGAAATCTTCCATTTGTTCACGCTTCATAGACTCCTTTAGTAGAGACATTGCTGAGACATCAGTCTAAAAATGAAACTTCTGAGTGCTAATGTGAAGTTGACTATAGCATATGTTCCTCAACTCTCTTAGTTCATCTTCACCGAAACTCCTTATTTATTTAATTTAATTTAATTTTCCCTTGTTCGACTAGCTGAACGAATTTATCCATAAAGCCAGAGCTTTTGACCAATTGCTTTAGAGAAATAGCTCAATTTTATTGTATATATATACATATATATATTTCAATTATATTTGCCTTTATAACCAATTGCTTTAGAGGGATAGCTCAGCTTTATTATATATATATATATAATTACATTAACTTCCTGGGTATACGGATTCAAGTTCTTAAGCTCATCGAGAAGAAACTATTATAGTCTAAGTGCCATTGAAGGTCATAAAATTTCATCCTTAAAGTTTGCTTCCCAAGCAACTGACCTAAACTAGATTATCTACTCCATTATTACATCCATGAAGATTAAAATCATTATTGAATGTGTAATCTAATATGCTTTACAACCTCATATGCAAGATGCCTCATTTTGTCTGCTCCTATACATACCTGAACGACAAGCCCTTTGACCATCTTTTCGTAGGTAGAGAAGGCTATTTTTTTCCGTGCAAGAGAAAGGTATAATGTTTGGGTATATCTTATGTAGTAGGATTAAGGGTCCTTATTTTACAAAGATTCAATCTTGTCACTTGCCAAGGAGGCTATAGCTTTGATTCTCAAGCGATCATTTAGTTTAACTGATATTTAAAGAACTTCAAGGTTAAAACTTGTTTCATTGCTCATAACCTTAGAAAGTAGCATTTTATTTAACATGTTCTGATGTCAGATGCCTTTTAAACTTTTTAAACAGAGGAAGAAATAAAAGCAAGTTCAAATACGATGAAATATTTTTTCATGCAAGTGCAGTAAAGCTTCATTGTGGATACAATGATTCATTCTCAATTCGCATCAAGAATAACCCATTATTCATTGAATGTCCATGCCCCTAAACCAAACGGATTATGTACCTTGCGCTTTAGTGCCTTCCAGTTTTTAGTAGTGTTCCATGAGCTTCCTAAGTGATAGCTGATATAGCATCAACATCATAGCCTTCGGGGTATGTTGGCTCTTTTGGTTTAGATCGGATTAGAGTCACAAGGTTTTTCTCAACCAGTGTTGAGAGAAGTTCCTCATAGGGTTTTGGAATTGGGTTTATATGAGTCTTATCTCAGATTAACCTAGGAGGCTTGGTCCCTTGCTCAACTGAATAGAATCCTAACATACTGATCTCAGCTGCTTTCTTAGAGTCAATACTTTTGGTGCCCACTATTTTACCATTATTGATAGCTATTTCGATCATCTCTCCACACATGACAATGTCGGAGAATTGCAACCGACGAGGATGATGAAGATGAGACATCCATGGAGATTTCTTCTCTTCTGAAACTACCCTCATTCTCCTCTCCAAGTTTCCACCATGTCCCACGTACTCCCTCCTTGTGTTCCTCCTTCTCATCTCACTTCCTCATTTCAGAACGTATCCTCTCGCTCTTTTTTCACTAGCCCTTTCAACACAATGAAAGGATTATCCATTTTAAATTGCAACACTTCCATCAATCATTGTTGTTTCTCATCCGAGGCAGCTGTTGAGCAAAAAGACCCAGATCATGTTTTGGTAACTACCGTGATTGATATTTTTACTAGATTTAGTGATAGGGATGATATTAAGAGAGAATTAGAGTTAAATGGTGTTATTTTTAGCCATGAAATGATTTTGAAAATGCTGAGAAATGTCTACTCCTGATGTGGCAAGGAAAATTTTTAATTGGGTTTTGGAGACTGATGGGGAGAGACTTAGCTCCAAATCATATAATCGGATGTTAGGTATTTTGGGTGTCAATGGATTGGTCGAGGAGTTTTGGGGTTTAGTTGATGTTATGAAGAAGAAAGGGTATGAAGTCTCTGGTGCCGTGCGTGACAGAGTTGCTTTGACATTTGAGAAAGAAGGGTTGGAGAGCGATTTAGAGAAATTGAGAAGGGTGTTTGCTTCTGGATTGACTGATAATTCAGTCGAAAAGGTTTGTTCTAGGATGTGTAAAATTATTAAGAACCAGTTGTGGGGTGATGATGTTGAGGAGAGGTTGCTCGATCTAAATGTAACATTTTTGAATGATTTGGTGAAAAGGGTATTGGAAAATCTTGCTTCAGAGCCAGCAAAAGCTTTGATATTTTCCTGATGGATCGATGAGCGTGGTTTGGTGAAGCATGATGAGCGGAGTTATAATGCTATGGCGAGATCTTTGGGGAAGGAAGATTTCATTGATAGGTTCTGGAAGGTTGTTGATGAAATGAGGAGCTTTGGGTATGAAATGGAAATGGAGACTTTTACAATGTGTTTTGAGCACTTTTGTAAGAGGAAGATGATCAAAGAAGCTATAGATTTATACGAGTTTTCAATGGCTGGTTCCCATAAGACTACCATGAGTTGTTCTACCTTTCTGCTGAAGAAATTAGTGGTGAGTAAACAATTAGACATGTATCTGTTTACAAGAGTTGTGAGGACTTTTGTGGAGAGAGAATGTCGACAGATTCTATGGCTGATTCAGTTATCAAATCTTTGACTAGTGTTGGTAGACTAGGAGAATGCAACAAGGTTCTAAAAGTAATGGGAGGAACACAGATTCGATGCCAGTGGTAATTTGAAATCTAAAATCACATTTAGCCTTGCTAGTACTGGTAAAAAGGAGGAGGCTGTTGAGTTTATAGATCGTGTTGAAGCATCAAATACCAATTTAGATCCCAAGGCATGGGTATCTTTAATTGAAGGGTGTTGTGCTGCCGGGGATCTTGAAACATCATCAACTCATTTAAAAAATATGGTTGAAAAAGAAGGGGCCTCTCATGCTGGCTATGCCTTTGAATGGTTAGTCTATTCTGATCGCAGTAGGAAAAGTGCAATGGATGCATGCAGGCTTCTACACAAGTATGTTAGTGATTATCAGTTAAGGCCATGACATGACACCTACAAGGAATTGATAAGGAAGTTATTAGCACAGGGTGGATTAATGATGCTTTGAGTGTAACACCCCAATTTAGGGGCTAAAATTAAGAAATTATAAAGTGGTGGATTTAATTTGGTATTTTGAAAGAAACAGTGGGTTAAATTGCAAAATTTTAAAGTTAGCAGACCGTTTTATGAAGTACAGGAAGTTCAGTGGCTAAACACTTGGTTTAATTATTTTTAATTATGAGATGATATAAACCCCTAATTTCCCGTATGTTTCTGGAAATTTTTCCAGTTTTCCCTCTCCCGTCAACCCCTCTTTCAACTCCGATCTACTCGCCGTTCGACCTCTGATCGACGAGCCGAAACCACCATCGTGTTCGTTGTCGAGCGAGGAACAAAACCCCTCAAAGCTTTTGTCGTGAATCGTCGCCGTTCGTCGTTAATTTCAGTCGGAAGTATCGTCGGTAATAACTCAATTTCAATTGGTTTTTCGTCGATTCATGACGATCCGAGCATCCGTTTACGACACATCCCGCACCATCATGTTCCTTGCATCGTTCTGAGTCTGCCAGTGTCATCCTTGGTCTCCGTCGACGGCGGCGCGTGAGGAGGTGAAGCGGTCAAAGTTTTCAATTTGTTGAAATCGATTCTCCGCCGTTCAAAATTGTGAACCGAGCTTTGTAAGTATCTCGAAATCGCTCAAAATAATTTTTAGGAATTTTTCCGGGAATTTAGCACTGTTCACGCACTCCCACGCGCCGCCGCTGCGCGTGGGGAAGGAAAAAGTGACCGGTTTGACCAGTTTTGGAACTGTTTTGACCGGTCATAACCCGACCCAACCCGTTGACCCGACCCGATCTGTTGACCCGACTCGTTGACCGTTGACCGGCGTTGACCACTGTTGACCAAAACTTTGATAGGCTTTGACCGGGCATTAAACGACCTTTGACTTTGACTGAGTATACCTATCCTAACATTTTTTGACGTTCCAAATCCGATTCCGTAGTCTATTTTTCGAAATTCGGACCCGAAGGCCTCGATATTGGCAGTCAAACCCATTTACTTTAATTGTGACCGAAAATTCCAAATTTTTGAAAAGTCATATTTTATGCTTTCGACGTCCTGAATCCGAATCCGAAGTCTGTTTCGCCAAATTCGAAACTGGTAAGCTGTTTTTCACTGATTTATCACCCGATTCGATCCGTTTATCGTAATTAAGCTCCGTTTTTTATATCATTTATGTTGATATGTATCTGAGGAATTATTGGAAGTTGAATTCAAGATCGAGGGGGTTCAAATGGAATTTATTGGTCGATCAGTATTGCACGAAAATCGAGGTAATACTTTACTACCTCTTTATGCTTTATAGAACATGTTGGTATTGGTAAATGCATGAATGAAAATGTTTGGTCTCATATGTGTAATTAATGAAGATCTACACTAGATACGAATACGGTAGAAAGTAGGTAATTGAATATGGCTCAGATGACTATTATAAGAAATTGAAGGACAGTTGGAATTAAATTACAAGTTCTGGAATTAAGTGATAAAAGAATCAACCATAGATATGTAGATTATAATTTATCTCATTAAAGGTACTTAGATGATAAATTATGAGAATATTTCGATTAGGTAAAATTACGAAATTACCCTTATGTTGGAAAATGACAAGAATTATCCCTGGAAGTGGATTAATAAATCTGAAAAGAATTACTGATCTGCTAAAACTATTGATGTGCATAAGAAATGTTAGTTTTACTTGGAAATTATGGATAACCGGTTTTTAACCCCAAGAAGGTTTATGCTAGATACTAGAAGTCTTTTAAGGAATCATTTCAAGATCAAAGAATGTTCGAGGAAGCAATTAATCATAGGATCTCTATATTATATTATTTTCGTTAAGAGCTAATATCAAAATTATATGGTTAAGAAATTACGAAAATGCCCTTGAGAGGTAAAATAGTCAGAATTGACCCTGAAGGAGAAAGTACTTTGAGGATTTGTACTTAACTCGATTAAGTACGAATTTAATTATTAAGATCTGATCTTTGTAAAGAAAAATTCAAGATTTTTCATTTGTAAAATCCGAGAAGGCACTTGACCAAAAAATATCCGAGTTATGAGTAAATACCTAAAGAACAATTTATTGGAGGGTGCTCTTTTATCAGAATTGTTCGAAAGGACTGGAATAAATGATAAGTTTGAATTAAATAATAAGACCGAATAGAAAGAAATGATTGAAATATTCTAGATTTGTAAAATAACCAAAATACCCCTGGAATGGAAATGACTCAAGAATGTCACCAAGCTCAGGAATGAATGGATATACTCAAGCTTTGAAATGAATAGAAAAAAGTTGAGCACCAAAATGACCAAAATACCCTATTGGCCTAGAATAAGTAAATGTCTTGGATTAATTAAGGAATCCAAATAAACATGGATGTTGTACTGCTCTTAAAAGTTATGGAACACAACTTAAGTGATCAACCAACGTTAGTGCTATATCATTACCTGAATGATATAAGTATCACTTGAATGTTTGTTCATCTTCTCAAATTTGGATCGATGATAATTCTGGAAGTACTTGGCTCAGCTCAACTCTAGAGCGCATATAATACTAATAAGTGGGTATTCGTGAGTCAAATCAACCACGAATACCAGAATGACTTTATTGTATGAATAAATTGAACTGAAATGAAGTACAACGTGTATTTGAAATTCAGAAACGTCTGAATTATTCTGGAAAACTTTAAAGTAATCGGGATAGACTTGCTTACTAAACGAACTAAGTAACATCAATGACTGAGGATTAAATAGGTGATTGGATGAGTTTGGAAACACTGTTGAACTTACATGATGAATTGTCCTTATGGGTTATGAGCCATGGATCAAGTACGTCCGTATTTCCTGATATTTTTGAAACGTGGAAATGAAATAAAGACCGTTGGAAGATTTATTCAGTGATGATTATGAGGATGATCTATGGATCTGCATTATGGTATTAAAGAGTGAATACACTGGAAGGATAATGAATTGACTTGTTGACATGCATCAGTTTGGGAGTTGTGTAACTCGAGTTGTTTGATAATATGATCGATAGTCATAGATTGTAAATGACTTGAATCTTCGATTCTATATTTTCATCTAAAATCACTTCGGTCATGTTGGAAAACGCAAGTAACGCAGAAGGAAAAGATTATGAATACCTCATTTGGTTCAATTGGGTTGAAATCCTATGAATTCAAAGTATATTCTTGAATACCCCTGATTGTTTGGGTAATGGAATCACTCGCAGTAAATCTGAATTTAGAATTATTCTGTATAAAGGTTCCTAAACGTTTTCCAGATGCATATAGAAACTTAGTGGAATTCTAAAAGTATCAATCTAAAATGTCTGATTAGATCAGTTAGAAATCTATTCTCTTCAATAAGATCTTATTATTGGAATCCGATCAAATTGCACAAGTTCATGTTATCCATATTGATAACTACAAAATGCATCTGAAAAATAATTGGATTCTCTAGTGTGTTCCTTATATTTTGAAAAATTGTTTTATTATTTTAACATGTGGTACACTGAAATATATGGTTACTGTTTTATGGAATGCACCGACTTAACAGTGATGGCTTATGGATTTGTATCATTGTATAAACTGTATCTTGGAGATACAGATTTGTAAAGTACAACTCTGATCAAGCTGGAAAATTTTTATGGACCTAATGTGACTCTTAGGTAGGCTCTGCGGCCCTGAGATCATTCTTGGGTAGGCCCTGCGGCCCTAAGATGTGTTCTTAAGTAGACCCCACGGCCCCGAAATCTATCTTGGGTAGGCTCTCAGGCCCTAAGATATTCCCTTAGGTTAACTCTTTGTAAGATGGTTTTAAAATACGAGTTTAAAAAGCTCCACTACAGTATGGTTTATGGGATTTTACTGAACTATCATTTGATTAGTGTACCTATTATGGTTTTATCGTACTGATGGAACACACTAGGCATCCTATTCGACCTCATGAAAACGTGATAGTATGAAAGGTTTCTTATGAACTGAGATTCATGGCTTCTACTCGATGAACTTCTAAGTGAACCCCAGATTATTCCGCCCACTGGTATACGTATGATTCAATAAGGAAATTATGACTTCTCATTTATCTGCATGTCATATAACATCATCTGGTAGTTCTGTATTACTGAGCTTTCCGAAGCTCACTCTATTACTCAACATTGCAGGTTAAAAGAATTGTACCAGTGCAGCTATCGACATCAATAAGGGAGTTCTTCCGGCGTTGTTTTCAGAGTATGATACATGTGATTAGGGGGCATGTACTTGTATTTTGTTTTATATATGAGTCTGAAAATCTGTTTTATTTCTGAATACTAATAAATGATTTTATACGTTATATGTTTTAAGAAAAGTTTTAAATTTTCCGCTATTTTTACAGTGGGTCGCTCCGGTGGCCCTAATGTGACACTCCAGATCGGATCGGGTTACTCGCATCGGTCTGAGGGGGTTACATTGAGTCTATTGGGTTTGAAGAAAAACGATGGTTTCCCACCCTTTGTGGATCCCTTCATTGAGTATGTTTCAAGGTCCGGCAGTAGTGATGATGCTATTACTTTCCTAGAGTCTGTGACATGGAAAAAGTTTCCATCCATGTCAGTCGTTCTTTGCGTTTTCGAAGCGTTTCTTAAAGCCGCGAGGCAAAATGAAGCACAGGATTTGTTATCTAAATGCCCAAGTTATGTTCGCAACGACGCCGATGTTTTGAACCTCTTTTGTTCCATGAAATCAGGTCAAGTTGTTGCTGCACCTGGTATGGTTGCTTAAACTTCATCGGCTGTATTTCATGATGTACCATGGCATTTGTCACTTGTTAAAATTTTGTTATCTAGGCCGTCAACATTTATGGCTGCCTGGTTAATAAGAAAACATTCGAGATCTTTATGATTTTTCCCTGTAGTGTTGCTGTTTTTTTTATGTAAAATAGTGTTAAAAGAGTTTTGTCATTCGATTAAAGTTCAACTTGATTCCACTTTAAATATAATCGAAATTCGTATAAGGATGAACAATTTAATTTAATTTTAAATATAATCGATAATCGAAGTTCTGCATTAACGTCGTTGGAAAATAACTAGACGTTAGTACTGCAATGTTCTATCATTCTAAAGTTTTAATCACATTTCTTTCTTTTAATTCTGAGAGAACAATTTTATTATAATAACTATTTATTAAATTATTTGTAATTTTAAACTCTTAAATAAAAATTATTGTGTATTTAAATACCATCAAACTGGCAATATCTGAAATATTGTAATAACAATAGTATTAATGAAATTAAAATTTAATAAATATTATTTAAAAAAAGATAAAATACCAATATCGTTAATATAGTATTAAATAAAAAAGCAGTCATGCCAAACTATAGTAACCAAGCTAAACGGATGGCTTAGTCTAAATCCTTAAGGGTGCGTTTGATTTATGGAATGTAGCATTACCTTCGGGAATAGAATTACCGGAATGTAACATTACCTAACATATTACTGGGATGTTGCATTGTTGTGTTTGGTTCGTTTAATAGTAATGTAATATTACAATGTTTGGTTAAATGAATAAAAGATTATTGGAATGTATATTTGACCAAAATTTTCTTATTATATATTTGTTTTTTAACAAGTTGAATTCTAAATATTCAAATGAAAATATTTGTATAAAATATCATAGAAAATATATAATTTTACTATTTTTTAATTTATATAATTTTTTACAAAATTTAAAAGATAAATAGGTTTAATGAAAGAGTTTAATTTTATTTTAACCCCTGAACTTCATATAAAATTCTAATTATGGATTTTTTTGTAAATCTAAAATAGTTTAAGGATAAATTTGTAATTTAACCTTCGTAGAATTTTTTTATTCAACGACAGAAGAATGATATTTTTGAAAAAAAAAATATTTTAAGGACGTTTTAGTCCAAAACGTCAAGAAATGACAAATACCTAGGCCCCGTTTGGTTCACGGATCAAAACATTCATGGGAGGAATCTTTTTTTCCCGTTTAACTTACCTACGTTTGGATAGTTATTATTCCCAAGTGAGGGTAAACATTGAATACCAATAGTAATTTTTTTCCTGTTTTACTGGGAATGTTAGTCCTGTAGCTTCCTTAGGTATTTGAACATTCCGGGTCCCGTTGTCTAAAATACCCTTTTTCCCTCTTGGTTCTGGCTAACGCTTCCTCGATTTCCCTCTTTTAGCTTCAGCGTTCTGTTGTTATTAATATTTCAGGCTTTGTTCTTACAATTTGATTGTGGTTTTGTTCTGTTATGCTCGGTCGGGCTTCTATCTATTCGAAATTTTCTTTATTTCATTTGGCTCGGAAGTTATTATCTGTATTTGGATCAATATGAAGAAAATGGAATTATTTGATACTCTTTTTTGGTTTTGTTTATGGTTGCAGTTTCACCAGTATCAAGTTGTTGGAAGGGCTCACCCAATGGAGAGTGATGAACATCCCAAGATTTACAGGATGAAGCTTTGGGCCACCAATGAGGTTCGAGCCAAATCCAAGTTCTGGTTAATGATTATTTTCATGGACATCTGTGTTTTTTATTTGATTTGGTATCCCATTTGAATGAAGCTTTGAAGTTTTCTGACTTTTGGGTGTTGTTGAATATATTCATCAGGTACTTCCTGAGGAAGCTGAAGAAGGTTAAGAAGAGCAACGATCAAGTCCTCGCCATCAATGAGATATATTTGCCTTTTATAATTCACTATGTATTAACTGATTTATTGTTGGGATGTTGTGTTGAAAATTGAAATTTCATTAGGTAAATTACCCTTTTCATTTTGATTAATGTTCGAAACTATTTTGCTGGAATTACTGATGTTTAGCTCATGTTTGCGCAATTTACTCTGTAATTTTTGTTTGATAGAAGGGAACTTGTATAGCAAAGAAACATATGATCTTCAAGGTTTTCATGCCAAATTTATTTATACTTTTAAAAAGTTCATACATCTTTTTTTGGTCGATTGAGATTTCATTGAATGATTTATTTGGTCACTTAACTTTTTGGAGCTTCATATGTAAGATCAAATTAAAAAAACAGTCATTAAAATCAGTTTGAAACTTTTTATAACTAGATGCTTGCAACTAGTTCTCAATATTTTACTTTGTTGTGATCTCCTAGCTCTGTACTGTGGAAACTTCATTAGAAAAAGAGAAGTTATTGTTAATGCTTGACACACAAGGGAACATGATTTCATATTCATTCTTTGATTTTCACTTGTAATGCTTGATATTTAAGTTAAATTCCTATGCAGATTTTTCAGAAGAACCCGACCAAGATCAAGAACTATGGTATTTGGCTCCCTATCAAAGCTGTACCGGTTATCACAACATGTACAAGGAATACCGCGACACTACTTTGAATGGAGCTGTCGAATAGATGTACACCGAGATGGCTTCTCGTCACAGGGTCAGGTTCCCCTGCATCCAGATTATCAAGACCGCAACCATCCCGGCTAAGCTATGCAAGAGGGACAACACCAAACAGTTCCATAACTCGAAAATCAAGTTCCCATTGGTGGTCAAGAAGGTGAGGCCACCTACCAGGAAGCTGAAGACAACCTACAAGGCGTCAAGGCCCAACTTGTTTATGTAGTGGAGTTAAGGTAATTGTAGTTCTACGATTTTTCGTAGTGAAGGTCTTATTTGTTTGTTGACCAGTTATTGTTTTCGTTTGAGAAGCCTAGGCTATCAGGAAGATTGAACTTTGATCTTTGGGTTTCAATAGCTTGCTTTGTTTAGTTATAACAGCTAGTTTGCTATGTGATTGTCGTTTTCTTTCTTTGGAATCACCTCCAAATGACTATCAATCAAACTTTTAGATAACATAGAGCAAATCTTCGATAATATCTTCTTTTTTATAAGAAATGTCGGTTGAATTAAAATAGTTACTACTAGGACTTCGCAAAAAGATTTAACGTCATTATCTAGTTGAGGAATTGTCGAAAAGATGTTTTACTACATAGGTTTAACCATAATGTTTAACAAAGATTTTGTAAGGTTGAGGGATTAACTTTCAGTGTTTGGGAAGTCGATGGATGAAATTCACAACTTAGTCATAAGTTGAAGGATGAAATTCACAACTAAGCCATAAGCAAGAGGGATTAATCATCTTGTTATTAAAGATTTAAAACAACTCATATTTATTTCTATGCAATGATTGAGTGTCCCATTTAAACCACCTTGAATTTATTTTTTTATAATTTAAATTTAATATTATGAATTAAAAATATTAAAATAACCATAAAAGGATTTTAGTGGAGTTATAAACATTGAGGTATGAGTCTTTAAGTATATACATATGTTTGAGTTATTTTTTTAATAATATGATGTGATTATCATATAATATTTATTTAAAATCTTTTTTAGTTATTGACAATGTACATGTAATTCATAGACGTATTTAGGAATTCACTTGTTAAAAAATATAGAACAAAGACAATTTGGTAAAATTAATCTTACATTCCTGTCAAACCAACCAAACACAGTAATGTAACATTCCCAGTAATCCTATTTACTAATAATCTTTTATTCCCATTAGTAATCTTACATTTCGTAAGCCAAATGCACCCCTAAGGGATTAAGGGAAATAACATTCCCGATAATAAACTCTCCAAAATATTACTGTTCGAAATGAATTATTAATGAGGGTTGAGAATTTTAATTACGGGATATCATATCATGCCAAAGAAAGAAAGAAAAATGACCGTACGCTATGATTATTTCAATTTCTCCCCTTGTATTTTAAAACAGTTCAATATCGCCCCTTGAATTTTAATTACCATCGCCCCCCCGCCCTCCATTCCCCCCTCTCCCAAATAAAACCCTCAAAATTTGGTAGCCCAACACCGCGTTGGATTGACGCTCAAACACACACACGTATAAAATCCAGAAAGCTCCTTCTTCTTCATATTATTTAAACACTCATCCGAATCTTCTTTGCCGTTACCATTGAATTTGTTCTTACTTTGTTGTTTCGGTTGTTCTATTTTGATAAAAACCAAATGAGGAAAGGAGCAAAGAGAAATGCCGCCTCTAAGAAACAAGAGGATACGCAAGTAAAATCTTCGCAAGAGAATCAGAATGGGAACCATAAGCCTGCTCCCAAAGCTAAGCGTGCTAAGATCTCCAAGCCTCAATCCGAGCCTGAGTACTTCGAAGATAAGCGTAACTTGGTATAAGATTTCTTTGCCTTGTTTTTATTATTTTCATTTATTAAGGTGAAGTTTTGAATTTGTTTTCATTTTTTTTTAAATTGGATTTCCTTCAGGAGTTCTTTAATGACTTCACTGTTTAGGTTTATTTAATATCTGAACAAATGTGACGTTAAAAGGTTTAGGTTATCATTTGACTTTTCCAGATTTGAATATTGAACTGTTAATTCTGGATTACGCAGCGTTTACAAATTTAAATTGTTATACGCTCGACTCGTTGTGTGAAGATTAAAGCTGAAATGGATGCAAATTTAGAGCTTAAAATAATTATCTATTTGAGATGATTAGTGAGGATATATCTTGCTATAACTTTGTGTGATTTTTAATGAAAATTGTCAATTTGCATTTTGCAGGAGGATTTATGGAAAGAAGCATTTCCTGTTGGAACAGAGGTTGGAATTTTGAGTTTGGCTTGTTTGATTTTTTGGTTTGTCTTTTTGATGAATTTAAGTTCTATTGCTTACCATTTCGTTTTTCTTTTGTTGTGGCAGTGGGATCAGTTGGACACTGTTTACCAATACAACTGGAACTTTTCAAATCTAGAAGTCAGTTGAAAAACTTGCTTTTTTTTTTGCTCTCTCTGTTGTCATCTTCAGTTGCTTGCTTGCTTCCTTCTTTTGTTTTCCCCATTTAGAGCTAACGGCCAAGGAGATTTTTTTACTGTTCTGTTTCTGGTCAGGATGCATTTGAAGAGGGGGGGAAGCTATATGGAAAGAAAGTTTATCTTTTTGGTTGCACAGAGCGTAAGTAGTTCATGGCTTTGGTTCTAGTGTTTTGCTCCTTTATATAGAAATTTTCATTCTCTTGGGGTGGGGGTGGTTCTTTTATGCCAGTGCCTGTATTATTTATTCTATTTTTATTTACTTTTCATTTTCTTAAAAAGAAAGAAAGCTTGTTCGCGGTTTCCTTAATTTTTGCTAAGTTCCACTAAGCTATTTTTTGAATACTGAAGTTTCAATTTCTTATGACTTGTCCTTTTTATTCATCCATTAAACTTCATTAATTTTATTCTTTTATTGTTTGTGCAGCTCAATTGGTCCCTTTCAAGGGAGAAAACAAAGTCATCTGTATACCTGTGGTTGTGGCTGTAAGTTGTCCGGCATGGGTGTGAAGTGCTTTTAATGTTTTTCTTGCTATGTCAATTCAAGGGATGTTTCTTCTTTATCTTGTGATAAATGGACAAGTTGATTGCAGCGTCTTTTATGCTGAAGGCTTATTCAATAGTAACTTTATGTTGCTTTGAAGTCAAGTATACACTTTGCTCATTTCACTTAAACATTTTCCTTTGGCGGAACAGTAGGACTGTTCCTTTGAGGCGCAGCTTTCAAGCTTAGAATCTCAGAACTTCAGGCTTTTGCCTCTAGGATTAATGGTTTTCTCACTTCACCTCTATTCATGTGGACATGATTTTATTAGACATTAGGCTTTTGATGGCCATCTTTAACTACGTATTATGGGATGGTTCATTTTCCATATGATTTTTTTATCATGTCTAGAATGTTGGGAGTTAAAATACTCCTTCAATTTAGTTTTCTTTTATCATTAATAGGCACAGATTCCTGTTGTTTTAGCATTGGTTTGTTATTTTCCACGACTGCAATGACATTATATTTTATGATTTATGAGGTTAATTTTCTTAAAGTAGTTGTTTTCTCTACAATCTCGTTGTATTTTCTTGCTGAATAGTCTTTGGCTTTTGCTGGTTCTTTTCAGGTTGTCTCTCCTTTCCCACCTTCAGATAAGATTGGGATTAACTCAGTGCAGAGAGAAGCTGAAGAGATTGTTCCTATGAAACAAATGAAAATGGATTGGGTTCCATACATTCCACTTGAGAATAGGTACAGAGTTTTGATATTTTTAAATCATATTTAAAGTTTATGGAAAGGAGTTATTTAATTTAATTCATCTATATGATTTCTATGCTGCCAAGGTGATAAATATAAATGTTCTCTCTTTTTTGTTCTTTTTTACTTTTGAGTTTGAATTGACCTAAATCCAAACTTTGAGGTTATTGTACATTTTGATTCCTCTACAGAGACAGCCAAGTTGATAGACTGAAATCTCGGATATTCATCTTAAGTTGCACTCAAAGAAGGTATAGTCGTGCAAACTAACGATTATAATCGTTGTTAATGATCTTTTTACCTTTTGTTTAGCATGAGATTGTCAACAAAAGTAAATCAATCATTTGCGTCTTTATTCAACTATTTCAGTATGAGATTGTCAATTTGGGTCACTTATGCTTTGCTTGGTTATCTCTGAAGAAATTGCTATATTGACTTACACTTGTATATTGTGAATTGGTCCCCCAGTGTAAAAAGAAAAGAGGGGGTGGGCTCAAGTATTGGGATTAGTTTTTCTTATTTTTTTGCGAACAGTTCATCAAATGAAGTGCTGATGCTTGCTGAAAATAATAGTATAATAGAGCTTGTGGATGTGGTCATCCATAGAGGCTTCAGCTTCAGCCCTTTCTTATCAACACATATTTCTAATTTTTGGATCTTTGTAGATGTGTGGTTTCCTACTGAAATTACATTGTATGATATGTCCACACTCGTATGAGCCAAGTTGATCATTTGATACTTATTTTTTGCCTATGAATTTGCATAGATTGAAAAATTATTTTGAGCAAGCTTATGGGTGTACATTTCTTTATCTGGATCATATATATTTTCTCCTTGAATGCAGAGTATATGCGTATTCCTAATGCAATCATGTATTTTGGTTAATTTTTTGTATTTGATATTCCTTCTGCAGGGTTGCTTTGAAACAAATGAAAATAGATCGTCTCAAGAAGTATGAGTATTGTTTGCCTTGTAAGTTCTCTAGATATTCTGGATTTCATATTCTGTAAAATATGAAAAAACAATAAGAAAAAAGTGAGGAAAAAGAACTTATATTTATTACTGTGTTGTTTGGCATGCCCCTATTGACAGATTTCTATCAGCCTTTGAAGGAAGATGAGCTTGAACAAAGCACTGAGGTTCAAATAATTTTTCCAGCAGAACCAAAGCCGGTAAGGTTTCTGTATCTTCTGAGGAAATCAATTATGACAAACACTGGACACTTTGGATATCAACGTGGGTGGAGTTGATTTTGGGGTTTTGAACTTGTCATGCTTTAATAAATGAACTGTTACCTTAACTGTAGTTGGAGCCTCTATTTTAAGGCTCAAGGCTCGAATATAGGTGTTCTCCCATGAGTCAGTAAAAGACTAATTGCTAAAATGATTATTAGCACATAACGTTTGCATGTGTACTTGTGTATTGTGTCTGTGATTCTCCGATGGTTAAAAGTTTGAGATTCAAACCTTATGGAGGCTGAGGTTTCCACATGTTCTGGTGCATCTTTTACACTTGTAAACTTCAGTATAGATGCACTAATAAATGTTAGAAGTTAACTCTACACCTTTTCCTGATGCAAAGATCAAGCATCAGTAAGCATCATTACTCTAGTGCTTAATTTCCTTAACTTACAGATATTATCATTTTCTTATTAATCATGAACTGTCCTGTCTCCATCAAACAAAAATATATTACTTATTAGAGGAAAATAGTTGAAAATGAAAAGGGAGCTTATTTGAGCTGTGCATTGCACCTTAATAAAGTGCTGTGTTTGGGAGACGTGCTTTTTCTAGACTTAGTTGTGCGTTAGTATCTAGGTACTCTTTGATTTACTGCTTGTATCCATTTTCAAATGGATAAATGAGGCAGCTATTCTGCAAAGTGTTATGTAAATTGATACATCCTTTCTGGTCCTGCAGGTATTTTGTGAATTTGATTGGGAGTTGGATGAACTTGATGTAAGCCTTCAACTCTTTGCATTTTTATGTTACAGTTCAATTAGCATGATTTTTTATGATGTTTGACTTATGCGAACGGGTAGCTTGGAATTTGTTTTCAATTTTAGTTCCTTCCCTTAGACTTCAGTCTTTGGATGTTATTTACTCGTCATAGGAATTTGTGTCTAAATTATATCAACCAATTTGCAGGAGTTCACTGATAAACTGATCGAGGAAGATGAATTAGATAAAGATCAAAAGGATGCCTTTAAGGTGAAGTTCGTTTGAATATCTACCGGTTATTTGTGGATCATGTATTTATAACTACTTTTCAGCCTGACATGCCTTTGATTTTTTAGGAGTTTGTTAAAGAGAAAGTTAGAGAAGCAAAGAAAGCTAATCGGCAGGTATATTGTCGACAACATTGCATCTTGACTCGTAAACGTACAGTTGGTTAGGCTGATTAATTCAACCAATTCATTGCTGCAGGCAAGAGAAGCTCGAAAAAAGGCCCTTGAAGAAATGAGTGAGGAAACTAAAGCAGCATTTGAGAACATGAGATTTTACAAGTTCTACCCTGTTCAAACTCCGGATACTCCCGATGTATCAAATGTGAAGGTAAGGTTTTATTATTTACTTATGGTGCAATTATTTATTTTGTTAATTTGTTTCTTGAGTAATGATTATTTTGACTGAATGGACTTAACAGTGGTATGGTTTATAAAATATGCTGTAGCATCTCTAAAATTTGTTTGACTATATTTTCTATTAGCATTGTTTTATATTTTTCTGTAGGAAATCAAATGGATTACGTACTCCTGTTTCTTGCCATATTTTATCTCCCTCTATTATTGGCTTTCTGTCCTCTCAATTCCTTTAGTTCAAGTAACATAGGGGGTTGTAACTCCTTTAGTTCGATTCCTATGTTACTTGGACTCGGGTATATAGGTATGGTGATATGACCTCCAAATGTATAGAAAATCTAGGAAAAAAATTAAACGTGCCTATATACCCGAGTCCAAGTAACATATGGGGTTATAACTCTAGTCCATGATGTTGCTTGTAATGCACATGTTGCTTGATTAATTTCACTTAATATTCATGTCACTTATTGCTTTTGTGCTCTTAATAAATGTCTCTGTCTTGACGTTATTTTTATCTTCATAGTCAGTGAGACATAATGCATTCCCATTCCTAAATTTATTTAGAATATAAGAGTGACATTTCTGAAATTTGTTTTCGTGGTTCTGTGATTCTTTATTGCAGTCTCCTTTCATAAACAGGTATTACGGGAAGGCTCACGAGGTTCTTTAATGGAAGTTTCGTCCATGATCTTGTGTAAGTTGTCGAGAGATGCTCTAAGGCCCGTGTCGGCTTGCAAGAGCATAATATGTTGCATTTTTCTGTTACATGGAAGCTTTGGGAGCCATTCATCTGGTGCCATTACTCTTTAGATGATTAAGCAGATGCTCATCTTGTGACGATAAGAGGGATTTGTAGAATACTCTGTTGAGGCATTTTCAAAAAAGTTTTGAAAGATTTCTTAGAGCTCAATGTTTCGGTTGCAGCTTGAGTATGTCTGTTTTATCCGCCGTAGACGTTATTCAGTTCTGACTTATTGTACTATGAACAAAGTCAATGAGAAAAACTAGCCAACTGCAATGTAATTCTATTTGAAACTATGGGAATAGCATGGTTTTGGAATGCCCTGTGTTCTTGCAAGGTAACCGGGTGGGGCTTTATGCAAGCTTCAAATCGAATAGAAATGGAGATGCAGTATGTCGTGTCATCCCTTGTTATTTGGTAACAGGTTCATGAAGAATGAAGAACAAAGCATCCATCAGATAATATTTTCAACCATTTATACTTTTATTTAATTTGATATCATATTTATTATTTTATTCTTATGAATTATAAGTTTTATAACATATAAATCTTTATTCGTCTGATATAAAAAGTTTACAATTGATGGATTTATTAATTTCTTTAATAAAGATTAGGGAATTAACTCCCCACGTAAGTAACTTCAAAAAAAATCTTTACAAGCTTCTGTTAAATGAATTATTCATGTGTTACAAAATCTATTTTTTTAATCTGGTAAATAAATAATGATGGATAGACGTGATTGTTTCTTTAATTGGTAAAATAAAGAAATTAATTCTCAAAATTCATACATGTGCCTATTTAATTTTAATTTTAAAAATTTTAAACTCAACGTTTACAAATAGTATATATATAATCCTCAAAATTCACCAAAATTATATAAATTAAAAAAGAGAAGAAAATGTGTAATGCTGCCTGGGTGGAATCCTAGAATACCTTTAAAATCAGGGGGGTGTATATAATATATTCATGACTCGGCATCATCAATCATAAATCAATTGGATTGGAGCCCATGATATTTCCTCAATCTCCATTGATGAACCACGTTAAAATCAGAGCTTCACAAGAAATATACCGAGTTCAGGCCCCTTTTTCGCATCAGGACTCACCGTGTAAAACGTCTGCGAATCCTTCGATCCGATAACTCGTTCGAAGCAAGCCCTCGTGTAGGCTAACTCCCCGTCCGGACCTTCGACTTCGGTGTTCCCTGTCAACACCCCAGCCCCCATTGAAACAGTCTTGACTCTTGTGAAGCTCCATCACGTCCAAATCCTCCTCCGTCGCCTCTCGCTTTACGCAGTACCCGGTTTTCCTACCGTTGCAATACATCGTCCACAACGGCTCCTCGAACAACGTCATCTTCTCCTTCTCCGCTTTCTTCTCGCATTCGAGGACGATTCTAACTATCCCACCACTCAGTTCCTTCTGTAGCACATTGGTCTCCAAAGCTAACTCGACAACTAACCATGGCAGGCACGTAGGGTTCTGCTGCAACAAAAGTGATACGTTACCTTTATGGAACCCGATCAGAGTCCCCGTTACTCGAATCCCCGAGTTGAGTTTGGGGCACGTGGGGAACTTGCATCTGGGTTGATGATCGGAAACGCACGGACCGCGGATCGAAAAGCAAGGACCACTTTGGGTTTATCTTTCTTGTTGTTTTGCGACGGTTGGACGAGTGAGATCGGCTGAGTTCGTAGGATCGAATTCGATTGAGCTTTCGATGACGTCGTTGTCGAGGGTCGAGATTCGTAGGTTGAGGGTGATGACTCTTCCATTAATGGACTTTGGCTCCGTTGGCATGCATGCAAGAGATGCGTATGGAGAGAGATATAGTGTTATTGGCTGGCATGAAAGCTGTATTGGTTAGCCTACATGATGTTAAAATGTAGGGTTTGGAAAACCAAACGAAACACATAATGAATGATGAACCCCTACTCTCTTATTATGTTTTCTGTTATATTTTATCATTGTTTGGTAGGTATATTGTTTTTATTTAACTTGGTGGTTTTAATATTATATGTATTTATACCTCATTACCATCGAATAGCCATCCTAAAGGTGGATCTCCCATTCATTATTTAAACCAATTAATTCAGGGCTTCACCCTAAGAATGTCTATTCACGCTTCATTTCTATTTTACACGTAATAATAGTAAGCTTCTCACAAAAAAAGAACAATAGTAAGCTTCTCAGTGATAATGAGTTGCATTTTTTTTTATGTACAACAAGTGAGGTGATGGTTTTAGGTAGTCAATGAAATGATCAAATTCTTTATAATCTATCCTTTTTAATTTGGATGAAAAGTTATTGATCGGTTAAAGTTTAGGATAAAAGAGGAATTAAGTTTTGAGAGTGATAGATCGGTAATATAGAAAGAGAAATAGAATCGATTTAAGCAGATGATGTTTAATCTTGTGGACGTTCATATGGTGGCGTAAGTTGATTCGAATGATGAATGAAGTTAAAATTGTAGATAATTTCGCATGCTTTGATGGATGGTTGGCAATTTACAAATTTTAACCCATTTACGTAACCTATTAAAAATGCAAATGTCCATGTACATTTTCTTTATCAATCTAAATTCCCGTACCCATTACCCATTAACCCTTAAGACCCATTATATATTTAACCCAATACATCATAACCCATTACAATACCCAACCCATAACCCATAACCAATTAATCCCATTGCAATCCCAACTGACCTAAACAATTAGGTTTACCAAAATGTAACGCAACTCTAATGATACAACAGCCACCAATTTTCATTCTAGAAGATTATACGAGCCGTCCACGCCAGCAACACCTACGGTGGATCTCCAATAACAAGATGCTTCTCCACACTTCTAGGACAACTGTAATATGTCAGAATTCCAGATGCTTCCCAACAGATATCGAGCTCACCAAATCCACGTCAGCAACCAATAACAAACCAATGGCCACGTCAACACATGCAGTCAAAGAAGAAAATGGAGAGGAAGTTAAAGATTTTATTCATTGTTATCCTTTGTAAAAATGTGGGTATAAAACCCATAAACCAATCTCGTAAAGGGTCTTCAGCCCATCCATTTTTCAAAGCAATAAACAGAAACAAGCTTTCCCCATTTTTTTTCAGATTCAAATCATTACAAACAAATCGAGAACCCATTCAAAACAAAACGAAAAGGAAAGAAAGGAAGAACTTACCTTTCAGCCGAAATCATCCATCGGTTAATCCGAATGGTGAGAAGCCATGCTAGTTCCCTGAGAGCAATATATTTTCAGACCGGTTCGATTCAACGGCTTCCAGAGGAGATCGGAGCATTGAAAATTGAAGAGTTGTCGGCCGATTTTGTGAAGTTGGGAGCCAATTCTCATTAAACCAAGCCCGAATCTACATTCCCAACGTCGGTGTCAGTTAACCGGTGTATTTTGGGTCTAATCGACCACCAGAGACAGTAGTCGACAGTGATTGAAGCGATGACACTCATCGTCGAATTCTAGAAAATTTAGAGAGAGGAGGGATTTATTTGCAGGGATTATCCCCATTACAGACGCGTATATAAAGACGGCATATGAAGACTATTCAACTATGTATTTATTTATTTATATATACATACATTGCATTTTATCTTTATTTTAAATTTTCTGACTGCCGGAGGCCTTCTACGGAAGCTGCTCTCAACCTGGCGTTGGGGGCAACCTACTACCATACCTCCCCCTTACCTCATTGCATATGAGAATATGGTTTTGTTGTTGTTGTTGTTGTTGAGAGAATAATGAGAAGTAGAGAGAGACGAGTAACCAAAAATGAGGAAAAGAAAAAAAAAAGAAAAGGTTTTTGTAGCCCGATCAGAATGACATCGTTTTGGTCATAAACCCGTGCGTTTTGGACTTTAAGGGTCTAATCTTTCATGCAATCATCCTACTTGTTTTTTGTTTGCAATTAAGTCCCTAATTTCTGGTTTATTTCATTGATTTCGAATTTGGAGCCCCAATTGAGTGATTTACCCTTTATTCTTTTATGCTTCTAATTATGAAATTAAAAAAGAGAAAATTACGTTTAAATCCCTCATAGTTAGCCATGTTTTCACATTCCATTCACTAGAGTTTACTTTTTAATTCTTTTTAAATTTAGCATGACTTTTTGTTTTATTTCAATCTAGTCATCTTTGATATTTCTTTATTTCTAAGTAATTTTTTAATTGCAATTTAGTCCCTGCTCTAATTTATTGTTCGAACTTTTCTATTTTGTTTTTTATCAGGTTATTTGAATAAAGTTTTATTTAACTCTGTATCGATTTAGTTTAATATTTTATAATTTTTATTTATTCAATCCTTTTTTTTTTATTTTCTTTCCTAGATTAACTAATCTCTTCATTTAAAAATTATTTATTTTAATTAAGATGTTTGGTTATTATTCTAATCCCCTCTTTTATCTTTTCAGGTATATTTTTGATTAAGGTATATTTTATGTTAACTTTAATTTAAATTTTATATCAATTTGTTGTTTTTATTATTTTGTCCATGTATTAATTATACCATTAATTAACCCTAATATTACCTTAGTTTAATAATTCACTTCATAATTTGTATATTATTAATTAGTTTTTATTTTTATTATTAATTTTAACATTTTTGTGTGTTTAAATGCATGCTTATTGATTTTATTTCAATTATTTCTAGCATATTTTTGTTTTGAGATTAACTCTTTCTTTAATTAGTTACAACTTTAGGATATATCCTTTAGATTTAGTTCTCTTTAATTTAGTCCATAATTAGAGCCTTACACTTTAAATTTAAGCTTAGATTTAGACTTCTCACACACAGTCTTTTAATTTAGGGAATAATTCGATTTGACTGTCGTAATAAGATGCCCAAGGGTTCATTTCGATTATTCAATTCTATAATTGGTAAAATTAATTAGGTTAATAATGAGAACTCTAACGTTAGATTCTTCATTATTTAGTCCTTGAACTTTTTAATTAGATATTCTTTTTGACATAATCAATTAGGTTATTAATTAGAGCCTCTACTTTAGGTTTAATTTCACTTTAGTCGTTTAATTTAGGGGTAATTTGTATGGCTCTCGCATTAACATGAACGAGGGACCGTTTCGATTATTCGATTCAATAATTGGTTAAAACAAATTAGGATTAATATTAGAAACTTAATTTTTAGGTTTAGTCCTCTAGGTTCTTTAATTTTCATAATTTGACACTTTAAGTTAGGAAAGTCTTAATTAACCAACCTAGAATAATTAGGTTTTTAATATGGTTGTATGCTTGCATATTGATTTTAAAACAATAAGGAAATGTTTGTTTATCAAGGAATTAATAGTGTATCCTCCATGTTATGCTCATGAGGTGACCACTGGTAATTATCAAAGTAAATCGACACCTTTTTCAAAACTTATACCATGATTTATCAATTCGACATCCTTTTCCAAACTTTGCATCCATAATGATTTTAAATTAAATAAAATATCAAACTTAAAATTTCAAATTCTAAATATAAGGTAATCAACTAAGTACCAATATCTGGGCGCTGTGGGGGTGCTAACCCTTCTCCACACGTAACCGACTCCCGAACGTGCTTTTTGGTTTTCTCAGACCTAAATTTGGTATTTTTTATAAAATAAAATGTTTTATTAAAATCGCTATATTTTTTGTGTTCTAATCGCTCCTAAAAATGATTGGTGGCGACTCTAAATATTTCATTTAAAAACTCCATTGTTAAAACTAGTTAGTTTTTCCCTCGAAGGGCTGGTTGCGATAACTTGACGACTCCACTGGGGACTATTGTTTTCTAAAACAAAATTGAGAGTCAAGTGATCACACTATGTGAGTGTTATAAATTGAACGCAAAATATGTGAAAGTATACACAATCAAGCAAGTAATATAGTAGTGAGTGAATATCATTTCCACAGAGATTGGTATGATTTAAAGTGAAATTATTGACAGAGTTGTCACTAAGTATATATATAGTGGTATAAACAAGTGGTAAAAGTTGTCTCTAATAAGGAACCTGACAGAAAAATGCTACGACAATACCTCTCAGTGTGAACTACAGAATTATCCTATCGTTTACGTCCTACACCTTTTAGTTAGTGAAACCGTCTCCTTATCTTTAAGAAGATTAAAACCTCACCATCCCAGTTTAGCTCCCTTGCTCATGTCAATCTAGCCTAACTCTCTCGATATTAAGCATCTATACTTAGAAAATAGTTAACTCTCGAAAGCTCTTACAAGTCTAATCAATTAAAATATAAACAATGAGAAAAGAAACATTTAAACATAAAAATATCCAACCATTTATTAAAACAAAATAAAAATCGTTCAAAGCAAACCCCTACCAAATAAAGTTAGTTCATGGCGGGGTTGTTCAACCATCACCATTTAAGTAAAAACCCATTAAAAATATAGAAATGCAAGCACAAGGAAGAAGAAGACTCCCAACTTGAGCTGCTGCCTTGAGTCGCCTTAGTTAGCTAGCCTCTCTCAAGGACCTAACTTACTACCCCTTTGAAGCTTGGCTATGGAAGACACCACGAAAGGAAAATGAAGGAAGAAAAATGGGAATAAAGTAGTTCTTTGTTTTTCTTTTTTTCTTCTTTTTCTCTCATATCTTATTTATATTAAAATAAATAATAACTTTTTAACTCCCAAGAAGCTAATAAATTACCCAATAACTCTCTAACTCCTAAGAAGCTCTTAAATTCTCATAAATTCTCTAATTCTTCCTTAATAATAGGATATCATTATCCTTATCTCTTAAAAATAGACTATTCCCTTCATATGTGTAGGGTGTACAGGCTTGTAGGTAGGCTTCACATGTGGGCTTGGACAGTTGGTAGCGAAATATCTTCAGATTTTTCTGCACCCAAAAACACTATAAAAATGTTGTAGCAATATTTTATCTTGATCGACTCATCAACCCTTCAAATATTCTCATCTAGAATGCTACAACAATTCTTTACTTCTCATTTAGCTTTCTTTACTTGTAGAGCACCACAAACAAAAGATTTTCCCTTCAGCAATATAAGTTTTAGCAATAAAAATTTGTTGTAGCAAA
The DNA here is from genome assembly GCF_006381635.1 of Hibiscus syriacus. Lineage (NCBI taxonomy): Eukaryota > Viridiplantae > Streptophyta > Magnoliopsida > Malvales > Malvaceae > Hibiscus > Hibiscus syriacus. The sequence continues at coordinate 1,763,208 of NW_024062775.1, read as the reverse complement.
ACATTTCAACCACATGTAATTATATGACCTAAATGCAACTAAATGCTATTAAATGAGCTTATAAGCAACCAATAACCTAAGTAAAATGACACAAAATATAGAATTTTTACGGGGTTATCACCCCCCAAACTTAAGCCATTACTTGTCCTCAAAATATGAATAGTAATCAACAAAAGAAATGTTATGGCAAAGTTCAGTCCAAGATAGTTGTAAGGTATAAAATTTAACCCTCAGAACAATTGACTTCAATATGATAGACAAATCGAGAATTCAAGAACTTTTCCCTAGAATAAGATCCTTTACATGTGTTGTTCTAGGAAAGCTTTCTTTTCTGCTATAACATTTATTCAACCTTTAAGAACACAATTACTCCAATTTCTTTAAGATTCCAATTTTTTTGTACTGCTACGAGGGGATGCATCATATCACAACTATCTTCCCGCACTTTATATGAATTGGAATAGACATTCCATCCTCAAGCTAGTAGGTAGAGTCATCTTGTGACTACTTTCATTCACTCGTATGTTATAACTATCGTTTATTAAAGGGGGTTTTCATGCAATGTAATAGTAAAGAGAAGTGTTCCTCTACAGATATGCCGAAGCATTTATTCATAATTGAACACATTCAATAAGCACAAGGGAGTTTAATTTAGCCTTTCAAGCTATCATTTAACATTTAAGTTCATTACATCAATTAATGCTAAGACATACAAGAGTTCTTTCATAAAAAGTTTCTAATTTCCTTAAGCGTAGAGAACATACAATTGTGTATCAATTATTCGCAAAAAATCAAGTCCTAAAGTTGGTTATATCAATCTTTACATTCATATACATTCAATCAATCACAACCTTAAAAAAATCTCAAAATCATTGGGCATCATCAAGTTATTTCAAAAACTATCTTAAAACCTAACAAATGTTATAGAAAATATTTGTTAACAACTATCAATGTAAATACCTAACTATGAACACTACCTTCCCCAAACTTGAAGGAAACATTATCCTCAATGCATTAAAACTAAATTAAAACTAAACTAGATGAAATGCAGTGCAAACTAAAAATACAATGAGGTACCTCTTTTTGGTGGTAGTGTGGTCATGCCCGCCGATCGGTTAATGTGCTTTCTTGATGGTTTTGGGCCCTGTTGCTCCAATTCTGGTTCTTGTTCAGCAGGTGAGGACACAACCTCCTCACGATAATCAATGTGGAATCCAAGAATTTTCGATTGATCTTTTCAAGTGATTCATGGTCATCCGTATGGGAGATTGTTGTGGTTTAATGATAAAATAAAATTAAAATCAAAACGTGTGAAATAAAGGGTAAAAGACAAAATATAATACTAATAAAAGTAAATAAACAATTTATTTATGGACAAAACATCAAATAAAAATACTATAGCAATTTGAAATGGATAGAGGGGGCAAACTCATGCAACCTGAAGGATAAGCGTTGACTTGTCATGCAAGATTGAAGCTTTGGTGTAGGCCTTCAGTCTTTGGCAGTTACCCTTAAAAATGGTACCATCATCAAGGTTCTTTATATCTACCGTTCCATGAGGGTAGACATGATGCACTTGGAATAGGCCTGACCATCGTGACTTGAGCTTGCCATAGAATAATTTGAGCCTTGAATTGTATAAAAGCACTTGTTGGCTTGCATGAAAATGCCGTAGAAAAATATGTTTGTCATACCACTTCTTGGTTTTCTCCTTGTATAAACAAGCATTCTCATAGGCTTAGGCTTAGAATTCGTCCATCTCATTAAGCTCTAACATTATTCTCTCTTTAACTAGTTGGGCATATATATTGAGCTTTTTTATGGCCCAGTAGGCCTTGTGCTCTAGCTCCACTGGAAGATGGCATGCCTTGCCATAGATAATCTTAAAGGGTGATATCCCAAGCAGTGTCTTGAATGTTGTGCGATAGGCCCAGAGTGCTTCATCGAGCTTGGAAGACCAATTCATCCACTTGGGATTTACCACTTTCTCAAGGATCTGCTTGATCTCATGGTTGAAGACTTTAGCTTGTATGTTAGTTTGAGGATGATATATCGTAACAATTTTGTTTCACACCTCATATCTTTATAATGCCTTAACAATTAATTTGTTGTCAAAGTGGGTGCCTTCATCACTTATGATGAATCTTGGTGCTCCAAACCTTGTGAAGATGTTTTTGTGGAGGAACTTGAGCACGATCTTGGAGTCGTTCCTTGGAGTTGACACAACTTCTACCCATTTGGACATATAGTCCACTGCTAGGAGAATGTAGAGATCATCAAAAGAAGATGAAAAATGTCACATGAAATCTATTCTCCATATATAAAAAAACTCCACTTCTAAAATATTTTTCCATGTCATTTCATGTCTCCTCAATATGTTCCTAGTGCGTTGACATCGATCACATGGCTTGTAAAAGTAATGCGTATCTTTGAAGAGTGTGGGCCAGTAAAAACCAGATTGTAGAACCTTTGCAGCAGTCCTAAGTCTACCAAAATGACCTCCACTAGGGGCGATATGAAAATGGAATAGAATTTCCCTTTGCTCCTCCTCGGGGACACACCTTCAAATCATATAATCTGTATATTGCTTGAACAAGTAGGGATCATCTAGTAGTAGAATTGTACGTTATGTCTAAACTTTCTTTTACTTTGGCTATTCAAATCAGGAGGCAAAACACCACTAACAAGAAAGTTAACTATGTCAACATACCACATAATTGTTGTGGCATATAAAATTTTCTCATCAGGGAATTCATCCTTAATTTCTATTATTTCAGCACATGCACCCTTGTTCTCTAGCCTAGAAAGATGATCAGCTACCTGATTTTTAGTTTATTTCCTATATTTAAACTCTATGTCAAATTCTTGCAACAAAAGTATCCACCTAATAAGTCTACGTTTGGCATCCTTTTTATTCACTAAGCATTTGATGGTCGAGTGATCAGTATGAACTATGACCTTAGTGTCTATCAAGTATGCCCTAAACTTATCAAAAGCAAATACTACAAGTAATTATTTCTCAGTGGTTGTGTAGTTTTCTTGGGGTTTTATAGGTATGACTACCATAATAAATGACATGAAATTTTTAACATTTCCTATAAAATCTTTTAACCATGTTCGATAAAATGGCCAACATGCACATTTAAAAAGTTACTGGTGCATTGCAGAGTCCAAAGAACATCCTCTTAAAGGCGTACGTACCATAGGGGCATGTGAATGCAGTCTTCTTTTGATCTTCCGATGCTATAGAAATCTGGTTGTACCCAAAATATCTATCAAAGAAGCAATATTAAGCCTTGTCTGCCAATCGATCTAGCATTTGATCGATGAAAGAGAGGGAGAAGTGATCCTTCTTGGTGGCCTTATTCAGCTTGCGGTAATCTATGCACATCCTCCATCCGGTGACGACTTGTGTGGGTAAGATCTTATTGTTTTCATTTTTCCCCACAATCATGCCTCTTTTCTTGGGGACACATTGTACCGAGGAAACCCACGAGCTATTGGATAAATGATATATCACTCTAGTGTCAATCATTTAATAATCTTCATCATCATCACCTTCTTCATAATAGAATTGAGCATTCTTTGTGGTTCGACAGAATTTAAATGACATTCATCAACCAAAATCTTTACATGCATATCGTTGGACTTATACCCTTCAAGTCGGCTATAGTCCAACCTAGGGATTTCTTATACTGTGACAATACATGAAGCAAACTACATTCTTAGTCAGGCATATGAGTAGAAGAGATAATTACTGGTAATGTTTCATTACTACCTAACTAAGCATATTTAAGATTTGACAATAAAGCTTTCAGCTATAAGGTAGATGCATACTGTAGCGAAGGTTTTAGAGGAACAAATTCATCAAAATTCAAGGTTTTGAATCGCGTACCTGATCTAGCTATGAGTAAGCTAGACTGCTGTACCTCTAGTGAAAATTCCTCGAGATCTTTGGTTTTATCTTCATTGAAATGTACATAATCCTCGATCTGCACAAAATTATTGCAGCAAAAGTTTGTAGCTTCCTCGTCTACCATCAAGTTCATGTCTATAACATATTGACACTCATCAAAATCATCCACATACTTAGGAGTGTTGAACATATTTATGGTCATACTTTGATCAGTCACCCATATGGTAAATTCACATTTCTTACAATCTATCAATATCTGACTGGTGGCTAGTAAAGGTCGTACCAAGATAATGGGCGTATTTTCATCGACTTCACAATCAAGTATGAAGAAATCAGCTTGGAATTCAAACTTGTTCACTTTAACAACAACATCCTCGATCATTACTTCGGGTCAAACATGGGATCGATCGTCTAATTGTAAGATGAAGGTGGTCGATCTCGCTTTTCCCATGCCAAGCTTCAAAAATACCAACTTAGGTATCAAATTCACGCTCGATACTAGATCGCATAAGGCTATTCCCACATAATTATCACCTATAGAACATGGGTGATAAAGCTTCCAGGATCTTTTTGCTTTGGTGGCAGCTTGCTCAACACAGAAAAACACTCATTTACTGTAGCAATTATTTCATACTTCTCAACATTCCTCTAATTGGTAACAATATCATTGAGGAATTTTGCATACGTGGGAATTTGATCAATGGCTTCCAAAAATGGGAAGGGTGGTGGAGGTTTGACTATTTTATTCTTTAGCCTTTGAATTAGAGGTCTTCATTTTGTTTCTTTACCCTTTGAGATAAGGGTGGTGGGGATCTATATTTTACTGTAGTAATATTTTTTTGTCCCTCAACAGATTCACTTGTTAAATCCTCATTCTCATCCTTCTCCAACAGTTCATCCTCCTCCAACAGTTCATCCTCTTGCAACTTAGGTTCTTCTTACATGCTCTTAAGGGTTGAATAATTTGCCTGCCTACCCCTAAACTTAGTGTCTTAATTAATTTGGGTGTCACTCCTCAGCGTGAGTGCACTACACTAGTCCTTACCATGTGGTTTAGTAACTTCATTGTCACTGAGCAGACTACCTTGTGGATAAGCATGTAACGCTGCAGTAATCTAACCCACTTGGTTCTCCAATACTTTCAGAGATGAGCTATGACTTTACAACAAGGCCCATTGATTCTTGATAGTTGTAAAATGATCTACAACAGAGCCTTTGTAGTTTCCATGAAATCTTGGAGTATGGCTTCCAATGAATTGGTATTTGATGAAGATGTTGCCCTATTGTTGGTATTTTGCCACATCATATTTTGTTGAAAACCCGGGGTTCATTCATATTCTACTATCGTGTGGAGCTGCTTGCATTGTTATTCCCTTCCCCCATGAGAAGTTTGGATGCTATCGCCAACCAGGGTTGTATGTGTTCAAGCAAGGGTTGTTGTTCATGCAAAAATTCCTCAAATAGTTGGAAGACTCATGGTTGTTAAGGCATTCACTCACACGATGATTGTTGCGGCATAAAATACATACAAAACTAGTCATCTTAACTTCTTTTACTTCGTTAGGGCGCTGAAGATTTTTAACATGTTTGTGATGTCAGAAAATTATGCTGACACAGAGTCCTTAGCATCTAATTCAAAGGTTCTTTGAGCCTCCCGCCCTGTTCCTAGCCTTGAAGAGGAAAATTGGTAGTCATTGTTTGTTATCCGGTCGATGATATCAAAGGCCTCTTCAGGTGACTTGTTCAACAAAGTTTCATTTGATGAGGCATCTAACATCATTATTTTGGGAGCATTAATACCATTGTAGAACATCACAACTTGCATCTAGTCATGGAATCCATGGTAGGTACACTTGCGCAACAATCTTTTATATCGATCCCAACACTCATACATTGATTCATCATCAGCTCGATGAAAAGATGTTATGTCATTTTTGAGTTGAGTGTTCATGTTGGAACCTAATAGAACTCCACTAAGGCAAGCCCTTGCTCAGTCATACAATGAATAAGGAAATAACTTTAGCTTCAAAACATCTTAATGCACCCCTTGTTGTCTAAACGAATCGAAAACCTCCAAGAAAACACAGATGTGTTGCCTTGCATCTTCGTGAGGTGTACCTCCAAATTGACCAATTGAGTTCAATATGTTGAACATCACTAGTTTAAGCTCGAAGGGAGCTGCTTGAATCTTGGTAACTACAGTATCAGGGTTGAGATCATCTAAGATGAGAGCTAAATGATCTCTAATGGTATATGGTTGAGCAACAATCCCTTTGTTAGGAATTACTATAACATTTGGATCTTCATGATCCTCCACCTGTTGACCTCATTAGTTTTGAACTCCTTACATGGTTCTTTGAGCACGTTGAACACATATTCTTTGATGAAAAAACTATTCAATCTCAGGCTCAATAAGAAATAATGGTTCCTCAGGTCTTCCCCATGTCATGAACTATATAAACCTGAAAAAGTAAACTAAAATAACATGTAAAACAATAAAAGAATAAAGAAAATGAAAATTTTGCTATAACTAAACTTTATATCTCAAATTGCCAATCCCCGACAACGGCGCCAAAAACTTGATCTTGTCGTGTGTGTGCTATAAATTGAATGCAAAATATGTGCCAATAAACACAGTCAAGCAAGTAATATAGTAGTGAGTGAGTATCGTCTCCACAATGATTGGTAGGATTTAGAGTGAAGTTATTGCACAGAGTTGTCACTGAGTAAATATATATATATAGTGGTATAAACAAGTGATAAGGAGAATGTTGTGGCAAAATTGATCTGTGTAAGGAGTGTATGGAAATGCTGCAGCAAATAATTAAATGAAAATATATGACAAACAATAAACGAATGTTGTAGCAAAATAAAACTAAACTTCGAAGAATGAAATAAAACTTAACCTTACACAATTAAGTTTCTATAGGGATAAATGACTGGGTTTGCTATGACAATTAATATTTTGTATCTAGAACGGTCTATGTATTCTATGAGTATGTTGCTCGATAGGGTTTTCTATTAGTGCTCCTAGGCTATCTCTAATAAGGAACCTGATAGAAAAATGCTACGATAATACCTCTCATTGTGAACTGCAAAACTATCATATCGATTACGTCCTACCCCTTTTTGTTAATAAAACCCTCTCCTTATCTCTAAGAAAGATTAGAACCTCACCATCCTAGTTTAGCTCCCTTGCTCACGCCGATCTAGACTAACTCTCTCGATATTAAGCATCTATACTTAGAAAACAACTAACTCTCGAAAGCTCTTACAAGTCTAAACAATTAAAATATAAACAATGAGCATTACAACATTTAAACATAAAAACATTCAACCACTAATTAACACAAAATAAAAATCATTTAAAGCAAACTTGCACCAAATAAGGTTAGTTCATAGCGAGGATAAGTTCAACTATTATCATCATTTAAGTACAAACCCACTAAAAAGATAGAAATAAAAACACAAGAAAGAAGAAGACTCCCAACGTGAGTTGCTGCCGTGACTTAGAACTGCTGCCTTAGTAAGCTAGCCTCTCTCAGGGCCTAGCTTACTACCCCTTTGAAGCTTGGTTACGGAAGACACCATGAAAAGAAGATAAAAGAAAGAAAAATTAAGAATAAAGGAGTTCACTGTTTTGCCTCTTTTTGTCATTCTTTTCTCTTATCTTATTTATATTAAAATAAATAAAAACTCTTTAACTCACAATAAGTTAATAAATTACCCAATAACTCTTTAACTCCCAAAAAGCTCTTAAAGTATCCTTATCTCTTAAAAAATGGACTATTCCCTTCACATGTGTGGGTTGAACAAACTGGAAGGTGGGCTTGGAAAGTTGGTAGCAAAATATCTTTGGATTTTTATACACCTAGAAATGTTGTCCAAAAAAAATGTTGTAGCAATATTTTCTCTCGATTGGCTCGTCAGTCCTTCATATCTTCTTATCCAGAATGCTACAACAATTCTTTACTTATCCCTTAGCTTTCTTTACCTGCACAATACCACAAACAAAATACTTTTCCCTTCAGGAACATCATTTTTAGTAATAAAAATATGTTGCAGCAAAACATTTTCACCACATACAATTATAAGACCTAAATGCAATTAAATGCTATGAAATGAAATTTTAAGCAATCGATAACCTAAGTACAAAGTCACAAAGTATAACATTTTTATGGGGTTTTGTTTGTCACGACACCGTCAATCTCACATTGTAGCTTGGCTTGTACCTCCAGTTGTAACACCAACTCAGCCATGACCCACTCGATTAATAACGTGATCGTATCAGTTCCTCTAAAAATCATTCCTGCATGACCCAACAATGAAACTCAAAGTTAGCTCAAATGTCACAAATCATGCAAAATATCAATATGTACACATTCAAGGAACTATACTAAGTACTAACCCATAAAATGAAAATAATGTTGTCTTCTTAGATTTTTTCTTCACCATCAAGAGACATCAAAACATCTACAAAATCAACATTATCAGACAGGCTTTTGAACTCACATAATCGTTGATGCTACTAATGATGCCTTTGACGATCTTTCTAACTTGGGGAACGAGTTTCAAGCAACGTTGGTTGATACGAAACGGATCATAAAAATAACTTAACCATGGCAAAAAATCATACCATTTAAAAGCTCCCAAGAGTTCAAACCCTTCTTTCACCATATCCCCGACCTCTTCTAGTTCTTCACTATCTTTTTCCTGATCATACCTCTTTCCAAAAACACTTGCCATAATATTGTTTGAAGTAAAAAAATGAAGATGTTTTCTCAAGGAAACAACGCCATAGAGCTACTATTCGTTTGCTTTGTTAATTAACATAGTGACATAGTCTAGTTGTCGACCGACTTCCTGTGCCATTAGGTGCTTTGCTACGAAGAGATGAGAAGAAACTATTTTTCTCAAAAGTCTCCAATAGGTTCCATTGGGAGCGAAGCCGATGACACAGATGAACATAAGACTCTTTGCCGACTGCTTGATGGGCTGATCGGCGAAGTGTGGGAATGTCAAGAGTAGGGTATCAAATAGCGTTCCAAAAACGTCATAGCGACCGTGATATTGTGGTCGCGCCACCGTCTGAAAATGATTCTCATGATTTTTGCGGTGGGTCATGGATTCACACCAATCTCGGTGGATTGTGCCCATAATTTAACGGGAAACGGACGATTGCACCGATAACGGGACGCAACAACCGTTATTCAACCGTGGTACATGTTTTTTTTCCAAACAATGATGGGGGGAAAGAGGAAGGGGATGAGGAAAGGAATAAGGAAGGGGGGAAGAACCAGAAAGATCGGGGAAAGGAGGAAGAGAGGTCGAGGAAGAGGAGATTTATTTATTTTTAATAATTTTTAAAATATAATTTTAAAGGATATATTAATTTGAGATCCCTCTCACTTTTAGAATTTATAATTTAATCCCTAGTTTAAATTGTAAAACTTTAATTTTTATTTAATTTAGTCTTAATTTCAGTAATATAAATTTATGTAATTTAATTTTTACAATTTAATTTTAATTATATTTATTTTAGTCATTTTAGGGTAAGTTGTATGACATTTTAAAAAAATTCACGACCGCGATACCCGCAATGACCGCAATGACATCCGTTATGTCCGCAACCGTGATAAACGCGACGCGACCGAAAACATGACCACAAATGCAATTTAAAACCCTAATCAAGAGTTCTCGAGCGGTGCGGGGATTAGAAGAAACAATGATGGGTGGAACCCAGGCTAATAGCCATGAGCTGAGTGTTAGAGCGGGTGCAAGCCATGGCGGCAAGAAAATGGTGAGCCAAGCTACTACTCAAAGTAAAGAGACTATCAATTATAGGGAGACCACTAGGACCAGGGATGGGAGGCGACCTTTTTGGTTCATTCCATTTATTCATGCAATTCCTCCGACAACAAAAACCCATGTCAATAATGTAAAAGACAGAACCCATGAAGAGTGAAAAAAACATAGACAACAAGAAAATTTTTTATCTGAAAATTACTAGAAGAGTGAAAACCCACCAGGTTGTATGATCAGCTTTTGAAACCAAACACAACTCCATAACAATGTTGAAGAAAGAGAGTGTCTCACCCCTATGCTTTCTTTTAAGCATTTTAGTCTCTATGTTTTTTTAAGATCATTTTAACTTCTAATGTTTCATTTTAGAGAAAACCCCATTTATAGACGTAAACAGTTAGTTAACAAATTGTTAACACTTCAAAATATCAATATTTTACCTTAAAATAAAACATTAACAACCAAAATGCTTTTGAAAAAAATAATGGACAAAAGAACTATTTAGTCAAATATTAATACTTTTTTTATTCCTAAAATGAAACGCTAAAATGAAAATGTTAAAAAAGATAGGAGTCAAAATGATCATTTTAATTAATATTAAAAGTTACTTTTAGTATTATGCCAAATATATAGACATTGATCAAATTTGTTAGTATTATACTCATTTAGTCCTATTAAAATTGTTTCTTATTAATTTTTCAAAAAGTTAATTTTTTAAACTTTGATTATAATTATTTTAAATATTTTAAAATTTAAAATTTTATAAAATATATATTTCAAAATTATTTGATTGAAGGTTTTTAAAAATATAAATCTTCATATTTTTATCAATAATAAATTTTAAATAATAAAAAGTTAAAGTTAAAAAATTGAAAAAATATTCGATAAGAGATAATTTTAATAAGACGGGAATTAGTACTAATTTTATACCTCACGTGATTGGCACGAGGTTAAGTTCGTGGACTTGACGTTAAAACTGATTGATTAGTATCTCATTTTCTCCCTCTTTCCAAGAAAAATGAGAAAATTACAGCTCAAGAATATTAAAAAATCAACAAAAAAATAAGCCTTCAATTCATCCACTTTAGCCTTAGATCTTCTTCCTTCCAAAGACCCATTTTTTTCCTTCTAGAATCCCACCTCAAAAGGCGCCAATTCGCTAACCTTCTTCAAAAGCAGCCTTCCCAACCCAATCCCATTGCACACTACAAAAGAATCCACGCACAAATTTTTGTGTCTTCTTTCCAGTTTGATACTTTTCTCACAAACATTCTATTAAATCTCTACTCTAGGCGTGATAATGTACTTGACGCGACTAAGCTGTTCGATGAAATGCCTCAGAAAAACTTGGTTTCATGGTCCACAATGGTTTCTATGTATACCCGACATGGGTTTACCGAAAAGGCGTTGGTTTTGTTTCTGGAGTTTCGAAGGAGTTGTTGTAAGAGTTCAAATGAGTATACTTTGGCTAGCGTTATTCGAGCTTGTATGCAGTTGGGGGATGGCGGTCAACTTAGAGTTCAGATTCATGATTTTGTTATCAAGAGTGGTTTTGATCAAGATGTTTATGTGGGGACTTGTTTGGTTGATTTTTACATGAAGAGCAGGTGTATAGACGAAGCAAGGTTGGTGTTTGATGGTTTAAAAGGGAAAAATACGGTGACTTGGACAACAATGATAACAGGGTATGTGAAGAGTGGGAAGGCTGAGGTGGCATTGCATTTGTTTAGACAAAGGAGAGAAACCGATGTGATGCCGGATCGATATGTGATGTCTAGTGTTTTGAGTGCATGTTCAGTACTTGACTTTGTTCAAGGAGGAAAGCAGGTTCATTGTCAGGTTTTGAGGAGGGGAGAGGAAATGGATGTTTCCGTCATTAATGTGCCAATAGATTTTTATTGTAAATGTGGTAAGGTAAAATCAGCACGCAGGCTTTTTGATGAGATGATGGTTAGAAATGTTATTTCTTGGACTACAATGATTGCTGGTTACATGCAGAATTCATTTGACAGGGAAGCTATGAATCTCTTCACTGAGATGACAAGATTGGGTTGGAAGCCAGATGGCTTTTCTTGCACTAGTGTACTCACATCATGTGGTTCGCTTGAAGCTCTGAATCTGGGGAGACAAGTGCATGCTTACACCATCAAGGCCAATATTGAGTCTGATGAGTTTGTGACAAACGGTTTGATTGATATGTATGCAAAATGTAACTCCCTGATTGATACAAGAAGAGCTTTTGACATTATGGGTGATCAGAATGTGGTCTCATATAATGCGATGATTGAAGGATACTCAAGTCTTGAGAAACTTTCTGAAGCATTGGACCTTTTCGGCAACATGCGACTCAGGTCACTCCCTCCAAGCCTTTTGACTTTTGTTAGCCTTCTTGGTGTATCAGCTGCATTATGTACCATTGAAATCAGTTGGCAGATTCATGCACTTATAATCAAATTTGGGGTATCACTGGACTTATTTGTTGGAAGTTCTTTAATAGATGTTTATGCAAAGTGTTCATATGTTAAAGATGCGAGGCTTCTATTTGAGGAGATGAACAAGAAAAACATTGCTGTTTGGAATGCATTGTTTTTTTGGTTATACAGAACTGTTGGAAAATGAAGAGGCCCTGAAACTCTCCTCACAATTACAGTTATCAAGACAAAAACCAAACGAATTTACTTTTGCTGCCTTAATGACTGCTTCGAGTAACCTAGCAAGTCTCCAACATGGTCAACAGTTCCACAATCAGCTGATAAAACATGGTCTGGACTCTGATCCTTTTGTTACAAATGCCATCATTGATATGTATGCCAAACGTGGAAGCTTGGAAGATGCTCGTAAAACATTTAATACCACTGCTTGGAGGGATCTTGTGTGTTGGAATTCCATGATCTCAACGTATGCTCATCATGGAGAAGCTGAAGGTGCCCTTCAGATATTTTAAAGAACGCTGAAAGAAGGAATGAAACCCAATTATTTGACATTTGTTGGTATGCTCGCTGCATGTCTGCATGAAGGGTTTGTAGACCTTTGACTTCATTACTTTGGGTCAATGACTACATTTGGAGTTGAACCTGGGATAGAACATTATTCTTGTGTGGTCTCTCTGTTGGGCCATGCTGGTAAATTATATGAAGCAAAGGCCTTGATTGAGTCATTGCCAATAAAACCTGCTGCAGTGTTATGGAGGACCTTAGTTCATGTAGGATTGCTGGTAATGTTGAATTAGGAAAATATGCAGCAGAAATGGCAATTTCAATTGATCCAATGGATAGCGGTTCATATACTCTACATTCAAATGCTTTTGCATCTAAAGGCATGTGGGCAGATGTTAAGAAGGTGAGGGAGAAAATGGACTTAGAAGGTGTACTTTAAGAACCTGGGTGTAGTTGGATCGAAGTTAATAACGTAACAAATGTTTTTATTGCAAGGGATAAAACTCATAATGAGTCCAATTTAATATAATTAGTTTTGGACAATTTGATCATGCATATTAATAGTGCTGGGTATGTTCCCGATATTGCCACTCCTATAAATGATTGAGATGAGATGCGGTGGCAATATATTACACATATTGAGGCTGCTGGATATGTGATTCATATTGCAAACTCCCGATACAAAATTTAGATGATGTGGTGGCAACTGTGTACTTGACAAATAATTCTTACAGTTTGTGTAAGTAGTGTTTAAGTTAAACTCTTAATCCTAATTTATCTCTAAAAACTATCTCCTAATTTGTAGAAAATATGACACTTATTTTATCGAGGTCTCTAATTCATGTATATAAATACCCCATGTCCCCTCTTTTGTAATATGCAATTTTCTTTTGAATAAAAGTATTTCAATTCTTTCGTTACCGGAAATATCTGGTTATTTACATGGTATCAGTCGTCGGCGTCGATCCTAGCCTTGTTACAGCCACCGTTTGTTGTCCTCCCAATCATAAAATTTCGTCCTCCTTGTTGCAGCGTTGCTCCATTGAATTGTTGCACCCTTTGCAATGCCGTCCTTATCGCAGTGCTGTTCATTTTGCATCGCAACACAACCCTGTCCTAGACTCATCCTCCTTGTTGCGTAATCACAACGCTTATCTTCTCCCAGTACTTCTCTCATCACAACGGCAGTCCTTCCTCGCTGTTTGGTCACTGTTCTGCCAACCCGGTCTCCCCGTAACACATCTTTCAATTCCTTTTCTCGGCTGTTATGTTGTATCCTTCTTCATATAATCTTCCATTCGAGTCTGAAAATTCTATTATCCAGTCGTCTCCTTCCAACTTGGTTTCCTTGTCCATTACTTGTCATCGTCTAAATGGTGAGAATTATATTGCCTGGTCTCAATCCGTGCGTTTGTTCATCACCAGCCGCCAAAAACAGCAATATCTCTCGGATAATATGCCAATCCTTAATCCCTCTAATCCCCAATACGACAATTGGCTCACCGAGAACACCACAATCATGTCGTGGCTCCTCAACTCTATGTTGCCTGACATTAACGCGAACTTCATGTTCTACACCACCGCCTCGAAAATCTGGAATGCTGCCAAGGAGACATACTCCAATCAGGAAAACTCATCCTCTTTGTTTTCCATTGAATGCCGGATCAATGACTTGAAGCAGGGCGATCTTACTGTTATGGAATACTTCACTCAGCTGTCTCGCTTATGGCAGCAAATTGATCTGCTCGAAACTCCAGCTTGGCAAACTGGTGTAGATGCCAAACTCTACAAAGGGTTGCTTGAAAAACAACGTATTTTTCAATTCCTGTCGGGGCTGTCCGTCTCTCTTGATGATATCCTTGGTCGGATTATGGGCATCAGGCTTCTTCTGTCTCTTCACGAGGTGTTCTCTGAGGTCCGCCGCGAAGGAAGTCACCGCTCTCTGATGCTTCCTCCATTCGTTGAAAGTTCTGTCTTAAATACTCATTCATCCGGTGACACCCGTGTCAAGAAAGGTCGTCCCTGGTGCGATCATTGTCGGAAACCTGGCCATGTTCGTGATAAATACTGGAAGCTACATGGTCGTCCGACCAACTGGACTCCATCAAAATCTTCCTCGTGTCTATTCCACGGTAACTTTGTTGTAACAACATTGGAAGGTGGTTCATTTTCTCGTCAATAGCTGGATGATCTACGGCAGATGTTTGGTCATTTACATATTCCACCTGCTACTGAGACTAAATTTGCTTGCACTATTAGCGAAGGTAGTTCTCTTTTTGCCTCCTTATCCCCTTCACCCGGATATGTCTCTTGGATTATTGATTCCGGAGCTAGTGATCATATGACAGAAACTTCAGTTTATTTTCAACGTTTCACAAAAATGGTATCTCATGCAATGTTCGTACTGATGATGGCTCCATATCACCTGTTAAGTGCAGTGGCTCAGTTCGCATTAATAGCCGAATTATTTTGTCTAATGTTCTATTTGTTCCAAGTTTGACTTGCAATCTTCTTTCAATTAGAAAATTATTTACCGATTTACTTCTCATTTTACTCGTGATCATTGTGAATTTCGAGATTTTACGTCGGGGATGGTGATTGGCAATACTAGGTGTCGTAGTGGAATCTACATCCTTGACACTCCTCCTTATGCTCCTGTTCCAAACCACTCACTCCCACCATTTATTTATTCTTTTGTTTCATTTTCTCCTATAGATGCGGCCACCGACATTGTGTTATGACATTTTAGGTTAGGTCACCCAAGTTTTCCTTATCTTACAAAATTGTTTCCCAAATCATTTATTAATAAAAATCCCGTATCATTTTCTTGTGAAATTTGTTCACTTGCAAAACACATTAGAAGCTCTTATCCTCTTTCTCCATCTCGCTCACCTAAACCTTTTTCCTTAATTTATAGTGACATCTGGAGACCTTCACGGGTTACGGATTTACATGGAATTCGTTGGTTTATTACCTTCATTGATGATCACTCTCGTACCACTTGGACATTTCTTATGAAAGATAAATATAAGTATTCTATCATTTTCAAACGCTTCCACAAAATGGTTGAAACACAATTCCAAAGTTCCATTGGCATCCTTAAATCTGATAATGGTGGGGAATACATCTCTCAGTCGTTGGGATCTTTCTTCAAGGAAAACGAAATAGTCCACCTCACTTTATGTGTCGACACTCCATAACAAAATGGGGTCGTTGAACGTAAAAATCGTAATCTTCTTAAGGTAACCCGTGCACTCATTTTTTCTTCTAATGTTCTGAAATACCTTTGGGGTGAGGCTATCTTAATAGCTACTTTTCTAATCAATCGTTTTCCTAGTAAGATTCTTGCCTTTAAGTGTCCACGGGATATTCTTTCCACTAAATTCCCTCATTTCAAACCTTTTACCTCTTCTGTTCCAATTCGTGTCTTTGGTTGTACTGCCTTTTTCCATGACCATAATCTTCGTAAATCTAAACTTGATCCTCGAGCAATTCGGTGTGTCTTTTTTGGTTATTCATCCCATCAAAAAGGTTATCGTTACTACTCTCATTCTAAAAAATGGTTCTTCACATCTATGGATGTCACTTTTCAAGAGCATAGACAATTCTTCTTAAAAATCGAAATCCAAGGGGAGAGTGAGTTACCCATCGTTCCATCTTCGACTGAAAAAACTACCACTCCACAACCTCTTAACACCACCACAACTGATAATGAAAACCAATCCATTAATCCCATAGTCTCTCATATAACACCCAGGCCATCTACCGATATTCTCACCTATACAAGACGACCCAAACGAGCCCTACCTTCCACACCACATCCAATGCATTGTCAAGATCCAGAACCAGATTTAAATCAATCTACAGACAAAGGAGATGATGGCCAAAGTAAGTTAGATGTGGTAATTGATACTAGTGAGTTACTAATTGCTCAAAGAAAGGGAGTTAACGATGTACAGCTCATCCAATTAGTAAATTTATTGCTTATGGGAAACTAATGTCTGGTTTTAAGACTTTCACAACTTAGGTTGATTATATTCACATTCTAGAAACCATAGAGGAGGCATTAAAAAGTCTTGAGTGGAAGAAGGTAGATGAAGAAGAAATTTCAGCTCTAGAAAACAACAAAACCTGGGTCATCGTTGATCTACCTAAAGACAAGAAACCAGTCAGCTGCAAATGGGCCTTTACCGTGAAATTCAAGGCAGATGGAAAATTTGAGGGATATAAGGCTAGACTTGTGGCAAAAGGGTTCACTCAGACTTATGAAGTTGACTATCAGGAGACCTTTGCTCCAGTTGCAAAACTCAACACTGTTCGAGTTCTATTATCCTTGGCAGTAAACAATGATTGGATACTTCACCAACTAGACATGAAAAATGCATTTCTCAATGGAAATCTTGAAGAAGAAGTTTATATGCAAGTTCCACCAGGAATTCATTATGGAAATAACCGAGTATGTAAACTACTAAAATCCTTATATGATCTAAAACAATCATCTAGAGCTTGGTTTGATAGATTCACGAAGGTAATATTACAAGACAACTACAAACAGTGTCAATCCGATCACACTCTATTTGTAAAAACTGCTCCAGATAAGAAGAAGTCAATCCTGATTATCTACGTTGATGATATCATCATCACTGGTGATGACTTAGTAGATATCGAAAAGTTGAAGACTTTACTAGTAAAGGAGTTTGAAACCAAAGTGTTGAGAACTCTAAGATATTTCCTAGGCATGGAGGTAGCAAGATCACGAGAAGGAATTGTCATAAATCAAAGAAAGTATATTCTATACTTACTTTCTGAAACTGGAATGACTAATTGTAAGTCATCGGAAACTCCTATGGAAGTTAACTTAAAATTGAGTAAAGATGGAGACCCGGTAAACAAGGAACATTATCACATGTTAGTGGGTAAACTCATTTAGCTATCTCTCACTAGACCTGACATTGCTTTTCCTATTAGCATTGTTAGTCAATACATGAATGATCCAAGAGAAGAGTATCTGGAGGTAGTCAATCGAATCTTAAAATATCTAAAGATAACACCAGGACATGGGTTGATTTTCAGAAAACATGAAGACATAACAGTTAAAATCTTCTCAGATTCAAGTTGGGCTGGAGAATTAACAGATAGAAGGTTAACCTCAGGATATTGCTCATTGGTATGGGGAAACCTAGTAACATGGAGGAGCAAGAAAATTTCAGTAGTCTCCAGGAGCAGTGCAGAAACAGAATATTGGGCGATAGCACTCGGGATATGTGAAGGAATTTGGCTTCAAAGACTATTAACCAAACTAGAGATGTGCGACAACTATTTTGAACTTCAAAGTGACAGTAAATCTACGATAAGCATTGTAAAGAATCCGGTGCACCACGGCAGAACAAAACATCTTGAGATCGACAAACACTTTATCGCAGAAAAAAGTAAATTGCGGAATTGTGAAACTCAACTACGTCTCTTCACAAAACCAGCTAGCAGATGGATTGACCAAGGCACTTCCAATGATTACCTTTGATGAAATTACATGCAAGCTGGGTATTCACAATATTTACTCCCCAAGGGGAGTGTAAGTAATGTTTAAGTTAAACTCTTAATCCTAATTTATCTCTAAAAACTATCTCCTAATTTGTAGAAAATATGACTCCTATTTTATCTAGGTCTCTAATTCATATATATAAATACCCCATGTCCCCTCTTGTGTAATATGCAATTTTCTTTTGAATAAAAGTATTTCAATTCTTTCACTACCGGAAAAATATGGTTATTTACAGTTTGTTGTCATGCAACATACAAAGCTTAAAGGAACATAAGTAATCAGACCGCGTGAGTTTAACATCCTTTTGCTATTCAGAGTTTTGATGTTTGGAGATAAAGCTGGTAAAATTTCTCAATCTTTTCCTTGTGCTATCAAGGCTATGTCGCTTTCCTTACCTGGCAGCCAAAACCATTTGGATGCTGTTGGAGTAGCATGAATGCAAAGATGCTGCAATTACTAGATGGATTTGCTACTCTAGAGAGGATTTGAGGAGTTAGTCACGGACTCACGGGTAAGTTGGAAGATCTTGCTAAGAGCATGCATATTGAGCATTGAATTTCACTTTCCTTTTTATTCCTACTAGCTGATCATGGTTCGATTGCTAAGATCAGGGTTGCATTAAATAAATCCATTTAACCCATTATTTGATCTGCTTGAATGTCATGATCTTTATAAGAGGTAAAAAGAATGAAGATATGGAATCTGAATTTATGTTTCTTTATCCTTACCATAACGGCCATAGGAACGACACTATATTGTGCACTGATAAGCAATAAATGAGGTAGAAATCAGGAATTCGTCCATTGTATTCTTTGCCATGCGATCAGGAATCTCGAGATCACCTACTTTGTGATTGCAGTTTTTACAGGATCTTAAGGATTCAGATTATGCAGCAATGCCAAACTATCAGAGAGACCTCATATAGAATAATGTTCTTAGCTGGACAGTTCGAAAGCTCAAGGGCAGATCGCTTCTCCCTACTGTTATCATCTTGAAGCTTATGTGGAACACGATCACGTTTTGACAGAAAGAAACAGAAAGACCTCATGGAAGCCCTCAGATTGCAAGTCTTTGATATAATCAAGGAAGAGATTCAACACTAGCTGACCAACCTGGTACGGATTAGATTCAACACTAGCTGACGAACCTGGTACGCTCGGATCCTGACGGTGTAAATAGAAGTCCTCACATTGATGAATATGCTAGCTACTCGGTTTTGATGTAGAAGCTCATTACTGCTTCCTGGATAATTAAAATAAATGCAAGGAGGTACACTACAACCACCTTGCTTAAATCAATTATGAGATTTGAATTTACTTTATAGTTTGTACTCTGATTTTTTTTAAACAAATGAAATTTGTTTCACCAAATTAATGAAATTGATGTCTGACTGTTCAATTGGAATCCTCGTTGATCTTCGGCTAACATATTGAGATTCACATCTTTTAAGTTATTACAATTAGAGTGGTCAAATTATCTGAGTTTAATAGGTTTCAATTTGATTTTATAACATTATATTTTTTTTCTTAAAATTTGAATTCAATTCGGATTTTATAAAGGGTGAAATTAAATCGAACTTAGATTAAGGGTGAAAAATCTATGACCTAATCCAACCCGAGAAATACTATACTTTCTCTTTATACTTATAATTCATGATTTGCTAAAAGTTACAACAATAATAACATCAATTAAACTAATAATATTTTAAAAACTCATTTCATCAATCGATACATATAATCGAAATCCACAAATACATAGTTTTCCCATAGTTTCCATACATTTCCATGATTTAGGGAATAGGGAGGCTGGCCCTTTGCCGGAATCAGAATCAATTACTTACACATACATAAATTTGGAAAATACTTTTTGGCAAGTAAAAAACACTTGTAGAAGATGTGTATCCTTAGCCTTTCCTCGGGTAAAAAGGATTGTTGAAAGATTGTCGAGAAGCCATTTTTGTACCATGATTAAACTTTTGCCTGTTGGATTTGGTGTTGAATGAAGTTGATCTTCTTTGCTCATGCTTCCTTGTTGCCTGCAATGATCTCGGGATAAAAACTCCCGTGCCTTTGCTTTCAAGATGTGGGGGTCGACCTGTTTGATAATTTCTTCCACAGAACGTCTGAAAATAAATCCCAATATATATGGTAAGTCAAGATACTAGGGAAAAAAATGCAGGATATGGAAAATATATGGTTAATAACCTGGAAAGAAACTGAAGGGTATGCAGAAACTGGGTCATCATCATCATCCATGATTAGCAAAGATATTTGCTTTCTTAAGTCTGCAAAAAACACATCATCTTCAACATCATGAACACCCACTTCCATGTCTTTTCAAGCTTCCCTTCCTTTTTTCCCTCTTGTTTTTTTTTCTTCCCATGCAATGGGGGGATATAAATAGAGAAAAGTAATAAAGGGAAAAAGTGCATGTGGGGATGGTGGGGGTATTAATGGCAGTTATCAAATCTGGCTAAGCCCCACTACCCCAAAAGAATGAAGTGGTGCTATGATGTCATCCAGTACGAAGAAAGAGATGAGGAAACAAGAAGCAAAAGGCCACACTCAGATATCTATTCCAAGATAGACATAGATTTCCTCTATTATAGCCTATGGTATGCTTGGTTGTAATTTGGTGAGCCTCACTTCCTCTATCCTTTCCATCTCTTATATCCTCTGTTATACAAAAACTATCCGATATTTTACAATCTACATGCTTTATAATAATCTTTAAGATACAATATATTTATATGAACTTTTGACCCTAATTATAATTGCATTTGTAGTACAATAGTCATTTGCTCTGTTGATGGAGAATCAATCAAACACATTTGTTCTGTTGTGCACAAAATTTTCTGCAAGGAGACTCTTGCCTGACAAATTTGCTTTAGGATCCCTGGAGAACATCAAGTATGAAATTCCAGTGTGGTCTTGAACTGTGATGATCCTTTTGAAGATGCAATGGCTAATTTGTGTTAGAAAATAATGAGTAATAATCTAATAATTATTAAATAAGATTATCGTAAAATAAATAATGGGAGTAATAAGAAATCCTTAAGAGGCTTTAAAGGTTCACTCCAATGGAGAATCTCTTCGACGAGATTCTAAGGAACGACATATTAATATAAGGTTAAAAAATAACGCAACCGAAAATTTAAAAAAACTCTTAATAAAGCTGGTTAGCGGGATTAGAAATGTTAACTTATTTGTAATATATTGGATTGTAATTATTTTAAAATAACTTAAAATGGTGTAACCGGGAAACCTATCTTAGAAGTTAAAAGCAAAACACAAAATGTTATAAAACGAAACAGGAAAAATTATCAATGCAATAACATAATAGGTTACGCCTAAAATGTTATAACCGATAAAAAATAAGTTATAAACTGTAAATGTTATGAATATTATTAATATTTTAGGATGACCTAAAATGTTACCAGAATTTATGTTGATGGGACCTTAAACATTACTACAATAAGAAAATAAGTTAAAACTAAAATTGTTATGAATATATAAAAGAAATATGGTTGTGCCTAAAAATGTCATGGTTCATTAAGAAACAATTTGCGATCTATAATGTTAAGATTTTTATTAATAAAATGGGTTGCACTCAAGAATGTCACGATTCACTAAGAAATAGGTTGTGATACGGAATGCTAATTTTTATTATTAATAAAATAGGTTGCACCCAAGAATGTCATGGTTTACTAATAAATAGATTGTGATATGGAATGTTAATATTTTTATTAATAAAATGGGTTGCCCCCAAGAATGTCGTAATTCACTAAGAAATAAGTTGCGATCTGAAATATTGATATTTTTATCAATAAAATGATTTTTGCCCAAGAATACCATGGTTCACTAATAAATAGGTTGGGATCTAGAATGATAATATTTTTATTAATAAAATGGGTTACACACAAGAATGTTATGGTTCACTAAGAAAGCAAGTTGCAATCTAGAATGTTAATTTTTCTATTATAAAAAATTTGAAAGTAGGAACATTTTTCCAAAAATATCGATACTTTCAAATTTAAAGAAAAACATGGAAAATGAAAAGACTGCAAAGTATCGACACTTTTCCAAAAATATTAATACTTTTAAATTCGAAAATTAAAATATCATTTTTTTTTTAAATTTGAAAGTATCGATACTTTCAAATTTAAAGAAAAACATGGAAAATGAGATGGCCGCAAAGCATCAACACTTTTCCACAAATATTGATACTTTCAATTTTTTTATAAATATTCATAACATTTTAAGCTTTTTAACTTGTATGTTAGGCCTGTGATAACGTAGTAAGTAATGTTTTTTTAATGTCATCCATTTAAATTATAAGTATGAAACCGTTTATATGATACGAAAGTACAACAAAACATGTTTATCATGATAACATAATAGATAGCACCTTTTTTATGTCAACAAATTAAGTTATAAATATGAAATTGTTTATATTATGCAAAAGTAAGACAAAACATCTTGCTCATGATAACGCACTATGTAGCGCTTTTTTTAATGTCAATCGTTTAAATTATAAGTATAAAACCATTTATATTATACAAAAGTAAGACAAAACATGTTGCTTATGATAATGTACTATGTATCGCCTTAAAAAATATTAATCATTTAAGTAATAAGTATGATACCATTTATATTATGCAATACTAAGACAACATATTGCTTATGATAATGTACTAGATAACCCTTAAAACTATTAATAATTTAAGTTATAAGTATGAAGTCGTTTATATTAATTAAAAGTAAGACAAGACATATTTTTCATGATAACATATTAGGTAACACCTTTTTTTTTTTAAAATGTTAATCGTTTAAGTTATAAGTATGAAACCATTTATATTATATAAAAGTAAGATAAAACATGTTTTTCATGACAACATAACAGGTAGCGTATTTTTTATGCTTATATTCCGAAGTCATTTATTAAATAATTTGTCTTACAATTCACTCATAGTAAATATTGATAACTTTCGAATTAAAAAACATGGAAAATGAGAATGCTGCAAAGTATCGAACTTTTCCACAAATACAAGAGCATAAGTGTTGAGAAAACATTTTGATATTTCGATATAACAAAAGTGTTAATGAATTTTAAGAATTTATATTCGATCCAAAATTATATATTCGATTCAATTATTTGAATATAAAAAATATTACTCCAAGTTTTCAAAGATCAATTTTTACTCCTTACTTAATGAAAAATTGTGATTTATACTTAAAATATTTTTGGAACAATTTTTACAAAGTATTTCGAATCATAATCGAGTCAAAAATGAGTTTTAAATAGGGGAGTATCGATACCCCTCAAACATCTAATGCAAAAGAGGTATGGATACCCCACAGGGTATCAATACCCCTTTATATAGAGGTACCGATACCTAGCTGAAAGGTACCGATAACCCTTATTTGATTTTGACTCTGAGAAATAACAGAATGCAATATGTGTACCGATACCACGACATGTATCAATACCTATTTACATAGTAGTATCGATACCCTCTTGAGAGGTACTGATACCATTGGTCTTATAACGGTTGAAATATTTGAATTTTATACAGGTAGTATCGATACCCCTTGAAGGAGTATTGATACCTATACGCTCCCAGCAGTTTTTTCAAGAGGATTTTCACACTACAACGACTCTATTATCACTAATTTGATTCCCAACGGTCTGAATTCACCTAAGGTGTATTTAAACAAGTTATGTAGCCTTTGATCATCAAGTATTATACAAGAATTGAGATAGAAATAAGAGATAAAGCATAAAACCTCAAGTTTGAGCAATTCAAGCCAAAATCCTTTCAATATTCATTTTGATTTCAAGAACACACTTTGTGCTCAATTGTATTCATCTTTGAGTATTCTTTCTTTGTTCTAGAATTATGCAAACATTCTACCTTGTGAGGTTTTTCTGTAAGTTTGCAAAATTTGTAAGTTTCTCTTTGAGAGAGAGTGCTCTCAAGAATTTGGGGTATAATTCTTAAAGGAGTTGTAAGGTTACTATTTGTCCTCAAAAGAAAGACAAATTAGTGATTTTGTGGAGATTCCTTAGTGTGGATAGCTAAGGTAGTGGATGTAGACTTTGGTTGAGAAAGTCTAACAACTCTAAATCGTTGTGCAAATATTTTCAATTTTCTGTCAAAGTTTCCACCAAAGTTTTAATTGCCAATTCACCCCCTCTTTTCCGATTCATTCAATCGATTAACTCAACAATTGGTATTAGAGCTACACTCATTTGAAGATTTTACCACATCTTGAGTAGATTCGATAAAATTTCAATCAATAATCAAGTCATCAATGGCCTTTACATCAAACTTCAACTTCGTTCTTGATTCTCAGCCCGTCAACAAACCTCGTTTCTTCAATGGAGCTAACTATGCCTATTGGAAGAATAGAATGAAGTTCTTCATTCAAGCTAGTGACATGGGAGCATAGAAAATCATGATGAACGGATACTCTGAACCATCCACAAATCCAGAAATGTGGAGTGGAAAAGAGACGAGATTATTCCAGCTAAACTCAAAAGCTATCCATATTCTTTTCTGTGCACTTGGACCAGATGACTACGAGAGAATATCATATTGTACAACTGCCAAGGAGATATGTGACAAAATTCAAGTCACACATGAAGGAACTGACGAGGTAAAAGAATCCAAAATTAGTCTTCTTACTCATAGCTATGAAAATTTCAGGATGAAATCAGATGAAGACATCAAAGCTATGATGGATAGATTCTCGGTGATTGTCAATGGCCTCAAGGGATTTGGGAAAGTAATCCCTAATAAGAAACTTGTGAGAAAGATAATTTATTCTCTTCCAAAAGCTTGGAAATCGAAGAAGACTACGGATATCGAAGCTAAAGACCTAAAGTCTTTAACTCTCGATGAACTCATTGGTTCTCTCCTCACTCATGAAATGATGATTCAAGATGAGGTAGACCTCGAGAAGAAGGAAGATACAAAGAAGGAGACTGAGAAAAAGAAGAATGTTGGTGTTGCTCTTAAATCCACGAAAGATGATAGTGACTCTGATGAAAATGAAGATGAAGAAATGGTTTTTCTTTCTAGAAGACTCAGAAAATTAATGAAGCCAAATAGAGGAAGAAAATTCCAACGAAATGAAGGCTTCAAAAATGAGTCAAAGGAGAATGACCCAATCATTTTCTATGAATGCAAAAAGCCCGGGCATATTAAATACGATTGCCCACAATTGAAGAAGAAGGGTCTTTCAAAGAAGAAGCATAAATCACACGTGGCTACTTGGAGTGATGATGAATCATCCGATGAAGAGGAACAAGAAGTAGTAAACTTGCACTTGATGGCCTTCGGGAAGGATTCTCAGGTAATCTCTAACTCATCTAATTTAGAAGATTATTCATTTGATGAGTTATTAGAGTAATATAATGGGTTGGCATTAGATTATGAGAAATTATTTTCAAAATACAAGAAAGATATTTCAAAATTGAAAAATGAAAAAGATCTCATATCCAAGACCAACAATGATCTTGAAAGTAAAATAAAATAATTGCAAATCAAAATATAAGATTTTGAAAAGAAAAATTCTGATTTCCATAATTTACTTTCAAGAGTCAATGATGATCATCAAAAGAAAATTGATGATCTTAAAGCTTCTTTCAATAAAGTTGGATCAAAATGTTTTGAAAAAAGAGAAAGTTCAAAATCCAACTATATTAGAAAGAATTTTAAATCTTACAATCATAGAGGTCCCCAAAAAACCTCCATTGGTAAAATCGTTTGGAGTATATGGGTTCCTAAAGGACTCAATACTACTAAAGATAAGGATATCCTAAACAAATGGATACCAAAGGGGATAAGGCTTTTAGGGACTAATGAATATGGACCCAAAAGAATTTGGGTACCAAAAATAAAAAATTAATCTATGTTTGTAGGAAAAGGAACATTGCTTCAAGGCATGAAATTCAATTTCAAACACATGGTACCTTGATAGTGGATGCTCGAGACACATGACCGGAGACAAGAGCCGGTTTACTAAGCTTAATGAAAAAAATGGAGGAGTGGTAACCTTTGGTGACAACTCAAAAGGTTACATTGGAGGTATAGGTACTATAGATAATACCTCTTCCATACAAATAGAAACTGTGTTATATGTCAATGGATTAAAGCATAATCTATTTAAGTATTAGTCAATTATGTGATCAAGGATACAATGTCTTGTTTGAAACAAATGGTTGTAAAGTTATTGACATTGCATCTAATCGGATTATGCTTATTGGTCGTAGAATATAAAACATTTATATGGTGCATTTAGATTCTATTAATATGACTAATTTATGCCTAGTTGCCAATGATGAACATGATAGTTGGTTATGGCATAGAAGACTATGACATACAAGCATGAGTGTTTTGCGAAGACTAAATCAAGGAAATTTAGTAAGGGGCTTGCCAAAACTGAAATTTAATATTGATAAAATCTGTGATGCATGCTCAAAAGGAAAACAAAAGAAAGTTTCCTTTAAATCCATTAATGATGTATCAACTAGTAGAGTATTACAATTGATCCATATAGATCTTTTTGGGCCAATTAAAACTACTAGATTGGGTGGAAAACAATATGCCTTTGTATTGGTATATGACTATACTAGATATACTTGAGTTCTATTTTTAAGTACTAAAGATGAAGCATTAGAAAATTTTATCACTTTTTCAAAAGTAATCTAAAATGAAAAAGGTTACTCCATTTCAAGTGTTAGGAGTGATCATGGTACTGAATTTGAAAATCTTGGATTTACTGATTTTCGTAATTCAAATGGGATTAGCCATAATTTTTCAACACCTAGAACCCCTCAACAAAATGGAGTTGTTGAGAGAAAAAATCAAACTTTAGAAGAAATGGCTAGAACCATGCTTTGTGAAAAAAAAATTCCAAAATATTTTTGGGCAGAAGTCACAAATACCGTTTGTTGTGTAATTAATTAAGTATTGATTAGGCCTATTTTAAAGAAAACTCCATATGAAATTTTCAAAAATAAAAAGCCTAACATTAGTTATTTTCATCCTTTTGGATGTAAATGTTTTGTTTTAAACAACGGTAAAGGCAATCTTGGCAAATTCGATGCTAAAAGTGATGAAGGAATTTTTCTGGGTTATTCCTTAAATTCTAAAGCTTACCGTGTATTTAATAAAATAACTTTAGTGGTAGAAGAGTCTATCCATGTTGTTTTCGATGATAATCCCCTTCCGAGTAAGGATTCTTGTGTTGATGATGATGTAGGTATTATAAATGCAAATGATGTTGGAGAACCATCATCAAAGGAAGAAGTGAAGGATGAGGAAAGTCAAGATGCCTTCAAGAATCTAACCATTGAAGAAAGGGAAATCACATACCCAAGAGAGTACAACTATGTCTAGGATGGTGAGATTTTAGGTGATCCATCCAAAGAGGTGACTACTCGATCTTCTCTTAGGGACATTTGTAATTATGTTGCATTTATATCATGCATATAGCCTAAAAATATTAAAGAAGCATTAACCGATGAAAATTAGATTATGGCTATGCAAGGAGAGTTAAATCAATTTGAGAGAAGTAAAGTATGGAAATTAGTTGAAAGGCCTAGTAATAAATCTACTATAGGTACTAAATGGGTGTTTGGGAACAGACTAGATGGCAGTGGTAATATAGTGAGGAACAAGGCTAGACTTGTTACTCAAGGCTATACTCAAGAAGAGGGAATAGATTATGATGAAACATATGCTCCCGTAGCTAGGATGAAAGCTATTAGAATGTTGTTGGCATTTGCATGTTTTAATGAATTTAAATTATATCAAATGGATGTTAAAAGTGCATTTTTAAATGGTTTTATAAAAGAAAAAGTGTATGTGGAACAACCTCCTGGATTTGAAGATTCAAAATTTCCAAATCATGTTTTTAAATTGACAAAAACACTATATGGTTTAAAATAAGCTCCTAGAGCTTGGTATGAAAGATTGTCAAATTTTTTAATTGAAAAAGATTTTTCAAAAGGGAAGGTTGACACTACATTGTTTTTAAAAACAAAAGGTAAAGATTTATTAGTAGTTCAAATTTATTTTGATGAAATAATATTTAGTTCTACTAATGATGCTATTTGCCAAGAATTTTCTAAGCTAATGCAAAGTGAATTTGAGATGAGCATGATGGGGGAGCTTTCATTTTTCTTGGGGCTCCAAATCAAGCAAAGGAAAGATGGTATCTTCATCAATCAAGCAAAGTATGTTCAAGATATACTCAAAAAGTTTGGATTGGAGAATATGAAACCCCAAGCCACTCCTATGAGTTCTTCTACAAAGCTTGACAAATATGAAGGAGGTAAATGTGTCGATGTTAAATTATATAAGTCAATGATTGGTTCTTTACTTTATCTAACTGTAAGTAGACCGGACATTATGTTTAGTGTTTGCTTATATGCTAGATGTTAATCATGCCCTAAGGAATCACATCTACAAGCCATTAAGGGAATCTTTAGATACCTTAAGGACACTCCTAGTATAGGACTTTGGTATCCTAGAGACTCTAGCTTTAGCTTGCATGCCTTATCTGATGCGGATTATGGAGGATGCAAAATAGATAGGAAAAACACCTCCAATACTTGTCAATTCCTAGGAAATATGCTGATTTCTTGGTTTTCAAAGAAACAAAATAGTGTTGCATTATCTACAATTGAAGCGGAATACATTTTAGCCGGTAGTTGTTGAGCACAAGTTTTATTGATGAAACAACAACTTTTAGACTATGGAATTGAAGTTGGTACCATACCTATCAAGTGTGAAAATACTAGTGCTATTTAGCTCACTAAAAATCCCATCCAACACTCTAGAACTAAGCACATTGAAATTAGACATCAGTTTATTAGAGATTATGTCACTAAGGGAGATGTAATTCTAGAATTTGTAGATACTTTGCACCAATTAGCTGATATTTTTACAAAACCTTTAGACAAAGAGAGATTTTGGACACTTAGGAGAGAATTAGGTTTAACTGACCTACCTTGACTTAGTGTTTAAAATAATTTTAGCACTTTTAATTAGAAAAAGAAAAATACTTATAAAAATAACATTTTTGAATGCCTTCTATGCTAATAATTAGGGGGAGTTTATGATCTTTAGTGAAAATTAATAATATGTTCAAATAAAATTTAAGGGTAAGTTTGATTGATTGAACATTGTTAGTTTTCGTGATATGACTTGCCAATATCACTAGAGCTGATTAATTTTGCATGCTAAGTGTTTAAATACAAATTTTTGACATTTGTGTGCACTAGGTATCGATACCGGTCACCCAGGTACCGATACCCCCTTGCTAGGTATCGATACTAATTCAAATAGTACATATACCCTCCTTGAATGTGTATCGATACCCCTCGATGGGTACTGATACCCCTAGTCGAGTTTAGGCTTTAAAATCCCTAAAATTCCCACATTTTGCCAAAACCCAAAGTTAAAATCTCTCTCGTCGTTCCTCTCCAAAACTCACTAAACTCATCTCCTTGCTCAATCCAACGGTTTCAAGCCGGATTTCATTCGTTTTTCAACTCATAATCCTGCTACAATCATCAAATTAGTGCAAACAACAACATATCTTACTCAATCTCCAAATTTCAAGGTAATTTTTCTAAAAACACTGTTTTATTGATTTTTGAACATAGGATTAGTTTTAGTTCAAATTAGTGATCGAGCATTTAGTAGATTATAGTTTAGGACTAGAATCTACAATTAATTTCATCAAAAACACAAGATTTTTCAATTTTTTTTTTAATTTTCGAGATAAAAAATAATGTTTTATTTTTAAATTGTTTTTTATTTAATTATGTTACTTTCATGAAAACTATATACATTATAATTTTTCAAACCTAGTTTTTTAAAATAGTTTTCAAAATTTTCCCATTAGACTAGTTTTTAGAGAACCTTGAATATTGAGGACTCATATTGAGTTTTGAGATTAATTGTGTTGCATACATGTATTTTAAATTGCAGGTACTACATCACATTCTGATTTCATAAACCATGTCTAAACGATCTTCTAGTCGATCAAACCCACATCCAAACCCACCTCCTATTCCATCTCCAAATCCCAATCCAAATGAACTCGAAATGACGATTCTTAACTCTTGTTTTAATGAACCAAGCCATAGACGTCTATACTCTAGGTTTGTTAACCATTTCGAGTCTTATAACATTTGGGGAGAGTGTATCTCATCTCTCCAAGCTATGATAGACATGAAATTCAAATATCTCCAAACACTCAAATCATGGAAATTTGATAACCTTTTTAAGCTTGAACCAGTTGTTTATCACCAACTCGTTCGTATTTTCTACTCTAATACAGTATGTGTCCAAAACGAGTCCCAAACCACAACCGAGAGTATTCGGTCTTATCTTCTAGGCCAATACATTAATATTGACTCAGATTATATAGCTAATGCATTTGTATTAGATAACAGAGGGTTAGATAATGAGCGAGCTTTCGTGCTTTCCCCTTATAAAGCCAAGTCTAGTGCGAGTGTTTTAGATTATTATGAATGTTTCCTTCATATAATCATCTCTTGGTGGTTCATACCATCCAAAGGAAAATACTCGACTCTTAGAGCCCTTGACTTATGGTGGATACATTGTATCCAACAAAACAAGAAAATAAATCTCCTTCAAATTATCTTTGGGGAACTCGTAGAAACCGTAAACAATATTCCTTCTAAACGTGTTGAAACATTAGTTTACGAATGTCTACTTAGTAATATGTTTATGAAAGTCAAGCTTAAGGTAGAGCTTGTTGTAGCCATCCCTCTAACCACCCAAATCAACTTCACATCTTTACGAAAATCGGGATGAAGTGGAGATAAAGACCAATGGGTTCGCTCAACACAAAAAACTCTGGGTGCTAGCTCTTTACGAGCTGCTCCGACTGCTGCTCAAGAGCTTGACGATCTTCTATGGGATGTCGTCGGTCCCGTAAACTAGGCCGAGGATGAGCCAGCCAGGCAAGACAGTTCAATGCCTCCATATTTTTAGTCTTTTATGGAGATATTGGATTTGAGGTTCACATACTTAGAGTCCCATTTAACTACTAACTACGAAGCAATGAACAAAAGATTTAATGCCGTTGATGATAGACTCGATGCACTAACCAACGATGTTGCTTTTCTTAGAGGACATCGATTTGATCCCGATCCACTTACGGATAATTCAACTTCTCTTACTAGTTTTCTTAGGATGAATTATGAACTTAGAATTGTTAAACATTTTGGATATTTGTATATTTGGTTTGGATTGTTTGTGTTTTGGATGTTTTTTTAATTATAAATGATATTTAGTATTTGAACTTAAATTGATGATTTATTAGTTTTTGCATCATTTACATATTAGACATCTTATGACCAAATCTCATTACATATTGTTTTTGAATATTGATTATGGACTAATGACTAATATTTCTCTTGACTTTGATCTTAGCAACTATATCTATATAAATAAATTGGCTATTTTCTTTAAAAACTTGTTTAAACGTTTTATAGAGTCTTTTTGATTTAACAAAAAAGGGGGAGAAATGTTATAGTAAGGGGGAGTAATTTTTCAAAGTAATTTTTCAAAAGACAAAAATCATAAAATTTCTAAAATGTTTTGTTATATCAAAAAGGGGGGAGATTGTTGAGAAAACATTTTGATATTTCGATATAACAAAAGTGTTAACGAATTTTAAGATTTTATATTCGATCCAAAATTATATATTCGATTCAATTATTCGAATATCAAAAATATTACTCCAAGTTTTCAAAGATCAATTTTTACTCTTTACTTAATGAAAAATTGTAATTTATACTTAAAATATTTTTGGAACAATTTTACAAAGTATTTCGAACCATAATCGAGTCAAAAATGAGTTTTAAATAGGGGAGTATCGATACCTCCTTAACGAGTATCGATACCCCTCAAACATCGAATGCAAAAGAGGTACGGATACCCCACAGGGTATCGATACCCCTTTATATAGAGGTACCGATACCCCTCATTTGATTTGGACTCCGAGAAATAACAAAATGCAATATGTGTACAAATACCACGACAGGTAACGATACTTATTTACATAGTAGTATCGATACCCCCCTTGAGAGGTACCGATACCCTTGGTCTTATAACGGTCAAAATATTTGAATTTTATACAGGTAGTATCGATACCCCTTGAAGGATTATCGATACCTATACACTCACAGCAGCTTTTCAAGAGGATTTTCACACTACAACGACTCTATTATCACCAATTTGATTCCCAACGGTCTGAATTCACCTAAGGTGTATTTAAACAAGTTCTGAAGCCTTTGATCATCAAGTATTACACAAGAATTGATATAGAAACAAGAGAAAACATCAAACCTCAAGTTTAAGCAATAAAACCAAAATCCTTTCAATATTTATTTTGCTTTCAAGAACACACTTTGTGCTCAATTGTATTCATCTTTGAGTGCTCTTTATTTGTTCTAGAATAGTGCAAACATTCTACATTGTGAGGTTTTTCTGTAAGTTTGCAAAATTTGTAAGTTTCTCTTTGAGAGAGAGTGTTCTCAAGAATTTGGGGTATAATTCTTGAGGGAGTTGTAAGGTTACTCTTTGTCCTCAAAAGAAAGACAAATTAGTGAATTTGTGGAAAATCCTTAGTGTGAATAACTAAGGTGGTGGACGTAGACTTTGGTTGAGAAAGTCGAATCACTCTAAATCGGTGTGCAAATATTTTCAATTTTCTGTCAAAGTTTCCACCAAAGTTTTAATTACCAATTCACCCCCTCTTGGTCGATTCATTCGATCGATTAAGTCAACAATAAGTATCGAATAAATAAAAAAGTATCGAACCTCATAACATATGTATCAATATTTTAACTATCAACCATATCCATCAACTTGTTCAATATTTGAAAATATCGATCAACATCGCATAAGTATCAATATTTTAAATTTTTATCTTTTTATCAACTTTTTTAATTTTTAAAAGTATCAATCATTACCGCATGAGTATCGATATTTTAAATTTCGGTCTTATTTTTAACTTTTCTAATATTTAAAAATATCAATATTTAAAATTTTGAATCATTTTTTATTTTTTGGGTGCAACATATTTTATTAATTAAAATATTAATATAACATATCACAACATATTTCTTAGTGAACCATGACATTCTTAGACCAACCTATTTTATTAAAAAAATATTAACATTACATTTACAAAACGCAACCTACTTAGTTAACCATAACATTCTTGGGCGTAACTTATTTTATTAATAAAAATATTAACATTACAGATCATAACATATTTCTTATTAAACCATGATATTATTGAACACAAGCGTATTTCTTATATATATTCATAACATTTTAAACTTTGAACTTATTTTCTTATGGTGAGAAAATTAAATACATCATCAACTTAAACTTTGATAACATTAATTACATTTATTTTTTATAACTCATTTTTTATCATATATAATATTTTAGTATAACATATTTTGTTACTCCGACTGATAACTTTTTTTAATTTTAATTTATTAAATTATAAGTAGTACTTTTAACTTATAAACTTTTGACCAATCACACCATTTATTAACTTTATTGAATTGCTTCAGAGGAAAGCCTTCCCTCTTAGACATAGAATCTTCCCGAGTGAAAATTGGATCACTTGTACGGAAGATTTAAAAGTGGGAAAATAACTCTAAGGGTGTGTTGGTTCACGGAATGTAAGATTACCAGTAGGAATAAGATTACTAAGAATGTTGTATTTTGTGTTTGGTTGGTTTAGCATGAATGTAAGATTACCGTGGTTAGTTAAATGAATAAAAACTTATTGGAATGTATATTTGACCAAATTGTCCTTATTATATTTTTATTTTTTAACAAGTTGGAAAATATTTATATATTTTCTTTAAAAAATTTAAATTCATAAAATTTATATATATATTGTTTACAAAATTGAAAATATAAAAAAGGTTAATGAAAGGGTAAAATTTTATTTTAACCCCTGAACTTCATATAAAATTTTAATTATAGATTTTTTTGTAAATCTAAAATAGTTTAAGGATAAATTTGTAATTTAACCTTCGTAGAATTTTTTTTATTCAAAGACAGAAGAATGATATTTTTGAAAAAAAATTAAGGTCATTTTAATCCAAAACGCCGGTAATCCAATAATACCTAAGGAAAGAGGAATAGTCACATTCTCGGTAATATACCGCAAAATACTACTATTGATAATAAAAGATTATCGGAGGTTGGAAATGTTGGCTAACCAAACGGGAAATGAGATTCCATTCCACTGTTAAACCAAACACCCCTTTTTAGGGAGCGTTTAGATGGGGGAATGTGGGATTCCCATGGGAATTGAATCCACATTCTCCCGTTTGGTTAGCCCGGGAATCTCATTCCCAGTAATGTAAGATTACTAATAGTGGGTTTTTTGTGTATATTACAGGGAATGTCATTACCTCCATTTCCTTAGGTATTGTTGGATTACCGTTGTTTTGGACTAAAATGCCCTTAATTTTTTTTTTCAAAAATATCATTCTTCTGTCATTGAATAATAAAAATTCTACGAAGGTTAAATTACAAATTTATCCTTAAACTATTTTAGATTTACAAAAAAAAGTTCATAATTAGAATTTTATATGAAGTTCATGGGTTAAAATAAAATTTTATCATTTCATTAAACCTATTTATCCATTCAATTTTGTAAAAAATTATATAAATTTTATGAATTTAAATTTTTTTTAAAGAAAATATATAAATAATTATAATAAAATTATAGTAGAACTCAACTTGTTAAAAAAACAAATATATAATAAGAACAATTTGGTAAAATATGCATTCCAATAATCTTTTATTTTTTTAACCAAACACGGTAATTTTACATTCCTGCTAAACCAATAAAACACAAAATACAATATTCCCAGTAATCTTATTCTCAATGGTAATCTTATATTCCGTGAACCAAACGCACCCTAAAGATATAAAATAATCACTTTGTTGAGACATACATAAATAGTTTCCTTAAAAATATAGTAATAGACTTTGAAGGGAAAAAATCATATATTGACGTGGTACTAAATTCATTCTTTTCATATCATTTCAATTGTGACATTTAATTAACTTATTTTTGCCTGATTAAACTCGTAATTTTTTCAAATCAAGACTTGGAGTTGAACTACCTCCCTTAACTTATCCATTGTATATGTAATTCCAAATTATCAGCAGCAGAACAAATGACTGAGTTGCATACATTAATCACCAAATTTAATAAACATATATTAGGATCAAATACAAATAAAAGAAGAGATTGCTCTTTCGATTCATCAGGTTCAGGCCTTGATGCAGCAGTTGAAGCAGCTGAAGATTCCCCTCTTCGTCTGACAACAAAATCACACTTTTAATCCTAATGAAATCAAATTATTCCAATTTTTTTTGTTTTTTTTTTATCAAAGGGCCAACCCATATGCTAAGGATGAAAGGAAAAGATGAAAGGAAAAGATGAAATGAGCCAACTAAGCAAACGTCCCCCACCACCCCAAGCACATGCATATGCCGCCAAAGTCTATAGCTTTATATTCATTTTTCTTAGGGCACTGTCCCCCCATTTACAGCTACCTACCAAAACCAGAAAAAAAAAAGCAACATTTGAAGTTGATCATAAAGGGAAAATTAGTGGGAGGGAACGCTTACAGTTGGGGAGTGATGATCAGCGGTAGGGGCAGTTGAAACAGTAGGGTTAATGAATTCATCTTCATTTCCAAGACTGGCTCTTGAAACTTCCCTCTTGTTTTGCTTCCGCATTTCCCTTATCTTTGAGAAGTCTAGTGAGTAATCCGGCACCTGCCCTTTCTGCTCCCACTCACCGAATTGTGGCACTGATACCCACCCTCCATTTTTCTGTTTAATCATTCAAAAAAAATTCATAGAAAATCAGGAAAAAATACAGAACAAATTCTATGATTGGGTTTCCAAAGTCAAAGGCTAAAAACCGAAAGTGAAACCCCGCATGACTGAATTTCAAAAGATTCACATCTCATAAAATTTGTTTGTTTGCAAAGAAAATGATGCTTCAGCTTAACCCTCAACAACAGAGCTAAAACCCAGAAAAGAAAACGAGAGAAAAGAAAAGGACTCACCTCCGGCTCCTTGCGATCTTCCATGCTTGACACCAAAGCTGATTTCCACCAAGTTATAGAAATTTAAACTGCCAGAGGAGAAAATTGTGGGGATCGATTTGTGGGGATCGATTGAGCTCTCACAGCAGACTTGATAGCGAGCCACCGAATTGGAATTTTCTTTATGCAAAACTACCCACAACGTAATGAATTCAATCACGTCTCTGTTATATGAATATATATCTTAAATAAATAATATATACGTTGCAGTTATCTATAATGGGCTTATTTCTTTGTGGAAATTACACGGAATGCCACTCTTACGGACATGCTTTTACCGACCAAATAGAAGGAAAGAATCCAACATTTATCTATTTCAGATATTTTTATCTTTTAATTTCATATTAAAACGAGTAACTAATGAAATTTATATTCTAAATTGTACTGAAATTGAATGGATAAATTTGTATAACTTGATAATGGTGTCCACTTTGGGAGCAGCTTCAACAAATTGGTTCGGGTCATTTAAGAGAGATTGGAAATTTGATATAAATAAGTTCACAGTTAGGGACAATTAAAGTTTCAGAAAGTCAAGGTGAGGACATATGGAACAGCGGCTACTTCAAAAGTTAAAAGGATAACTATCATATTGATCACCTTTGTTTCAATTTATTAAATTTTGATAATTGAAATTTAAAAAATATTTTAATTATTTATATTATTAAATTGTTAATGTTGTTATTATGATGATATAATATGTTAAAAATGATTAATTTCTAATTTAATCTTGAATTTTTATTTTATTCATTTTTATATTCTTTAAAAAAATTTAAAATTCTCTCAAACCCAAAATTTGACTAAGGTATTATGTCGTTGATCATCTCTCGTTATCGACCATCATTGATTGATTCATCCCTACATTTTCAACTCACTTTTTTTGGCATTATGAATAGGGAAAATACAAGATTTTATGTTACAGAGTATGAACTTTTAGAAAATTATATAATAAATTTAGAGGTATGAAATTAATAAAAAAAAATAAAAGGGTATAAAATTAGGTCATCAAAAGAAAATGCCTTAACTATATGAGACTTTAAAACTTTTAGGGAGGTGTGATGGTCCCTCAACACCCGCTCAATCCATCCATGCTCATAAATGAGAATTTGAAGTATTGTTAATTGAAAAAAAATCTTGAACTTCACAAATATAGCCTAAAGTCTTTCAACCTTCTATTTTGGATCTCCCAAAATCCTCTTTCGATTTTTGCTGATTTCAAACTATGTTGCTCTACTTCCCAAGATGCATTAGTTTACCATTAGGTTTAGTCGAAATATCGTTGAAATTTCATGAACTCAATAGTTGAATGAGACTTGCCTTAATTTTTTTTGAAAATGTATGATTGTAATTTAGAGTTATAACCTTTGATAACCCTTTGATTCGTGTTTCACATAAAATTATCTTTTTACCCTTTTAAATTGATTTCCCCCCTAAAGATTGAATTAATGTTGAAAAACATAAAGAATAAGTATAACAATTTAAGGCTTTTTTATATGGAAATAATTATAATTAATTAAATGGCACTAAACATATTTACAAAATTACATCCATTCAGCCAGGTAGGGTAAAGGAAGCCCAATTAGCAGCTCTTTATAAAAGGTGTAATTGAATGGATATGTCTTTATGTTCTATGTGACACTTCAATTAGAAAGTGTTTTTCGTTAATCGCTTACATGAAAATTTTCCCTAAAACGAATTCCAATTGTATAATAGTTTATGGTTTTTTTAAAAATGTTTATGGGTTTTTTTTAAATGTTTAGGGATAAATGGAAGATGATTAAGTTTAAGGTTTTTAAAAATGGTGAATAGAAGATAATTTTAAGTTTAGGGTTCAAGTGCCTTGAGGTTTTGAGTAGATTGACAAATGGGTTAGGTTTAGGGTTATGGATTTATGTATGACATAAAGCTAAAATTATTCGTTTAGGATTGAACGAAAGATTTCATTGTGGTATAAAAAGATACCATATATAAAGATATGCTAAGTATGATTTTATTTGATAAAAGTTCATACTAATAAAAAATAGATTACAAATAAAAAAATGAAATATTATGATTTTATTTTAAAAATCTAATTTGAAAAAAATCATTTTAAATATCATATATATATATATATATCATTTATTATATGAATTTGCAGACACTACTGAAGATTGAATTTTTGAGAGATGTGTGTGGAATTTGTCAAGGTGGAGATTTGTTGGTTTTTTTGGTAAATTTTGAAGCCCACATTGGTTTTGTATAAGGAGGAGGGGAAATTCTTTTGTTATAAATAGAGCCCTCCTCCTCCTTAGTTTAACATCCCACAAATATAAGTCTTCTTCTATATTAAAGGCTATTTGTACTCTTTCTCTCTCTTTGTAAATTTATCTTTCAATTTGTAACAATATTGACCAAGTCTAAACAATGTTTAAACTTGACCGCAGTTACCACTTTTGTCAACATATAAGCAGGATTCTCAATGGTCCGAATATTCTGGATTATGACTCCACCTTCTTCTAGAATCTCTCGTACAAAGTGATATCGAACATCGATGTGCTTCGTCCTTGCATGGTAAACCTGGTTCTTTGCTAAATGAATATCACTCTGACTGTCACAGTGCACTTTGATGTGCTTCTGTTCCATTCCCAATTCACCAAGCAACCCTTGAAGTCAAATTTCCTCCTTCACAACCTCTGTAACTACCTTATACTCTGCCTCTGTAGTAGACAAAGCCACTGTTGACTATAAGGTGGACTTCCAACTGACTGGTGCTTTTGTAAATGTAAACACATAACCAGTAATTGATCGACACTTGTCCAAATCACCTGCATAGTCTGAATCACAATACCCAACTACACACTAACCATCTTATTTGTCCTGCTAAAAGACCAAACCAATATCTACGGTGTTCAGAATTATACCGCAGAATCCATTTCACAGCTTGTCAATGCTTCTTTCCAGGATCATAAATATACATGCTCACAACCCCAACTGCTTGTGAAATATCGGGTCTCGTACACACCATTGCATACATCAAGCTACTAACAGCACTTGCATACGAAACCTTTGACATGTATTCCCGTTCTGCATCATCCTTAGGTGACATGGATGCACCGAGCTTGAAATGAGAAGCAAGAGGTGTACTAACTGGTTTTAACTTCTTATTCATGTCAAAACATTTTAGTACCTTCCTCAGATATTCTTTCTGAGACAAACAAAGCCTCCCCAATTTCTTATCCCTTGATATCTCCATGCCTAGAATCTTCTTCGCTTCACCAAGATCCTTCATCTCAAACTCCCTGTTCAATTAAGTCTTTAGTTTCGTAATTTCTGTCTGACTCCTGGAAGCTATCAGCATATCATCAACATAAAGAAGAAGATATATATAGGATCCGTCTTGTAGCTTGTGTAAATACACACAATGATCATATTTGCTTCTTGTGTACTTCTGCCCTATCATAAACTTGTCAAATCGCTTGTACCACTACCTTGGATATTGCTTCAATCCGTACAACGATTTTTCTAATTTGCACATCATCTCTTCTTTTTCAGCAACTTTGAATCCATCTGGCTGAGTCATGTAGATTTCCTCATCCAAGTCTCCATGTAAAAATGCAGTTTTTACATCCATCTGAACTAGTTCCAAATCCAACTGCGCTACCAAAGCCAACAAAATTCTGATGGAGGAATGTTTTACAACTGGAGAAAATACTTCATTATAATCAACTCCCTCCGTTTGAGCTTAGCCTTTAGCCACCAATCTTGCTTTGTAGCGGATGTTATTCTTGTCAGGAAATCCATCTTTCTTTGCATATACCCACTTCACCCAATTGCCTTTTTTTCCTTCGGAAGACTAGCTAGTTTCCACGTATGATTCTTTTGAAGGGATTGAATTTCTTAATTCATGGTGATCATCCACTTTTTATGTTATGAACTTTGGACTGCTTCATTAAAAGTGGAAGGAACGTCATCAATTACAATTGGTGATGTAAAAGAGACCATATTAGCATAACGAGCAGGTTGTTTAATGGTCCTCTTTCCCTTTCTGAGTGCAATTGATTCATGTTGCTGTAGAGGTTCTTGGGTCTGAACCTCTTCTTCATCTGACTCTTCTTCTACCATAGGAGAGTCAACATCGGTTTCTTTACTGGTTGGGACAATTCTGCTTCCTTCAAACTCCACCTGTTTGGGAGTTTCATCTGTCTGCTCCAATTTTTCTGAAGTCACCTTTCTCAACATGGTAGATTCATCAAAGGTGACATCCCTGCTGAAGATTATTTTCTTTGTTTCTGGACACCAAAGATGATAGCCTTTCACACCAGAGGTGATCCCCATAAAGATTGCCTTCTTTTCTCTTGGATCTAGATTTGACTCTTTAACATGGTAATATACAGTGAAACCAAACACATGTAAGGAATCATAATCTGTAGCAGGTTCTCCAAACCATTTTTTTAATGGTGTCTTACCACTAATAGCAGTCGATAATAAGCGGTTGACAAGCATAGACTAAAGCCTCAACCCAAAATTCTTTGCCTAACCCAGCATTAGACAACATACACAGAACCTTCTCCACTATTGTCTAGTTCATACGCTCTGCCACCCCATTCTGTTGTGGTGTATATCTGACAGTGAAGTGACTGACAATACCTTATTCTTCACAGACTTTCAGAAATGGATCATTTTTGTACTCTCCACCATTGTCTGTACGGAGACGTTTTATTTTTCTGCCTGTTTGAGTCACCACCATCTTTTTCCTTTTAAGGAAAAATCCTAGCACCTCATCCTTTGTCTTCATTGTATACACCCAAACTCTCCGGGAAAAATCATCAATAGAGGTGACATAATAGTGTGTTCCTCCCAATGAAGTTATCTTGGAAGGCCCCCATACATCTGAATGAACATAATCCAAAATACCTTTAGTATCATGGATTGATGTTCCAAATTTCACCCTCGTCTTCTTCCCTTTGATGCAATGCTCACAAAAAAACTAATTTGCAAGCCCGAGCACCCTTCAATAATCCTTGATCTATCAGTAATTTCAAGAATTTTTCACCAACATGCCCCAAGCGCATATGTCATAACCTAGTTGCTTCTGACTCCTGTTCATCAGTAGAAGCTGCCACTGTTGGCGTCCCAACAATTGTACTACCCAAAAAGTAATACACATTGTTTCTTTTCCGGATTCCCTTCATTATCATCAGTGCACCAGAGATAATCCTCATAATCCCATCTTTTTCCCTCATTTCTAAACCTTTTGACTCTAAGGTTCCCACAGAGATGAGATTTCTCATTAAATCTGGTACATAATGGACACCTGTTAAGGTTCTGATTGATCTATCCTGATTTCTCAAGCGAATTGAACCAATACCAAGTGTGTCAAGAGGGGAATAATTTGTTGTGTAGACAATTTCACCTTTTAGTTCTTTAAAATCAAAGAACCATTCTCTATTGGGGGTCATATGGTGGCTACAAGCTGAATCTAACAGCCATGAACTGGAACAGCTGGTTGATGGCGTAGCAGCAAATGCGAAATCTGAATCTGCATCATCTTACTCGACCATATTTGACTCTGAGACAGCCTTTCCCCTTTCAAGTTTGCTTTTATTCTTTAGCCTGAGACATTCTTTCCTCCAGTGTCCTTTTTCTTGACAAAAGACACATTCATCTTTGCTCAATCTGGACTTTGACTTTAATCGCCCTCTCATTCCTTTATTCTGACTCTTCGAACGACCTCTAACAACATGAGCTTCTGCTTCGACACTTGTGTTTTCTTGTTTGTCTTTCTTTCTCAATTCATAACTATACAAGGCAGTTGTTACTTCACTGAGAGACACATCAACCTTCCCATGAAGTAGAGTAGTTTCAAGATACTCAAACTCATCAGGAAGTGATCCCATCAACATCAGAGCCAGATCTTCATCTTTAA
The DNA here is from genome assembly GCF_006381635.1 of Hibiscus syriacus. Lineage (NCBI taxonomy): Eukaryota > Viridiplantae > Streptophyta > Magnoliopsida > Malvales > Malvaceae > Hibiscus > Hibiscus syriacus. Next base: position 1,720,900 of record NW_024062775.1, on the reverse strand, counting down.
AAGTCACATCTATATTCATCAGATCAGTCACCAGCTGATTAAAGCTAGTAATGTGATCATTCATAGTGGTACCTGGTACATAGTTAAAGCGGAACAATCTCTTTTTCATGTAGAGCTTGTTCTGACAGTATTTCTTCAAAAATTTCTCCTCCAGTGCCTTCCACAATTTACTTACAGAAGTTTCCTAAGAAAATGCATACTTCTGCTCTCTAGAAAAACACGATCAAATAGTACCATATGCCAATCTATTGATCCTCTTCCATTCTTCCTCAACATCATCTGGTTTTTCTCCTTCAATAGTAATGTCTAGACCCTGCTGAAATAGGGCATCTAGAACCTCATTTTTCCCATTCCGAAATGAATGGTGTCATAAAAAATCTCCACTGTAAATCTAACATTTGTCACAGTATTTCTTGCCAAAATTGAAGATGAAGAAGCTGTTGACAACGATGTGGATGTTTTTGTGTCATCTGTCATTTCTACTATAAATTCTATTTAATAGCTGTCAATGCGGAATGTCAATTAGCCCATGGAAATTTTTTTCTGATGTGGAAGATCAGCCTTAGCCGCAACCACAGAGCATACTAAAATAAACCAAGAGCTCTGATGATAATTGTTGTGGAATTCGGGTTAATTTCCACCAATAATAACAAATTCACCTTGAAAACTATTATCTAGGTGACTAGTGTGAAAACGATTGTACTAAAAATCACACCAAGGTAGATTCCCAGGAAAGAGTGGAGGGGTCACAATGGTCCCTCTTAAAACCCACTCTCCTTAGACAGAAATACCAAGACAAGTAATTTTAATAGGACAATAATTAACAACTATACCCGACAATAGCTATTAAATAGACATAAAAGAGAACACCAAAATTTAACGAGGTTAGGCCAAAATTATGTCTACGTCCTAGAACACTACTAAAATAATATTTCACTAATAAAGGAAATATTACAAAGAGAGAGAAATAGTACAAATAGCCTTTAATATAGAAGAAGGCTTATATTTGTGGGATGCTAAACTAAGGAGCAGGAGGGCTCTATTTATAACAAAAGAATTTCCCCTCCTCCTTATACAAAACTAATGTGGGATTCAAAATTTACCAAAAACCCAACATCATGTACATATAATCAAACATAATCAACACACCTTGATCAAACCAGGATTAGAGTTAGTTCTATTGCTATACTAAGTACTAAAGTTCCCTTTGAATTAATCTATTAATTGATTAACACATATTGGATTTTGCAGAGTCCATCGACAAAATCTTTAACCATAAGGTTATCATTGATCAAGAAAGGGTTTTCACCACATTGCTTCAATGGCCCTAAAATTTGAAACAAGCAGATACTGAATATATTTCCAATTAACCAGAGCAAATTAAATCGAAAGCCGTCCCAATATTTTGCAAGAGTTCCCTAAAGTGTAGAGTAGCCAGATTTCTTAATGGAAACAACGCAAATGTCAACCATCTGATAATTTAGTCATGATACCCTAACCCATAATAAGTCTCTCAATGATCAAGGAATATGCAACTTTAAACATGCAACCAAACTATACTACTTTGTGTGCTTATAATGATATAGTCCTTCAAAAGGCCACGAGGACAATGCATTTGGCTTAATTTTAATGGAGATTGATAAAGCTGCAAAAAAGGTGAAGGGTAAGTCAAAGGTCCAAGAAACTAGGAAAATAGTTTGAAACTAAAAAGCTCGTTGGGCTTGCTAAGATGAGTTTTGTCCTATTGTTGTTCATAAGGTACAAGTCAAGTGAGCTCCGATTTCCAAATAAAATCCACAAGTGAATACATTAAATGGTCACAATAAAATTGGAAGAACAAAGGAGATCAAATTCACAACAAGAGCATGGAAAAATTATTTTAAGTCACTAGAATTTAGGGTATTTACAACATTAGTCCCTAAGCTTCAACTATCAATACCCTTACCCATTTCGCTTCAAAATCATCCCAAAATTAATTTATTTCTCCCAATTCTAAAGAGTTTAGAGAGTTCTCTTGTGAGTAGTGAGTGTTTTGTAAACACCTGTAAATTTTCTCTCTTTAGTAAAAGATCTGCAGCAGTCCGGAGACGTAGGTAAAAATTGGTTGAACTCCGTTGCCAATTTCGGGTATTATTTTTCCGCTTTTATTTTGCATTCTCACTAATATGGTTATATGGAAATTACTTGTACTGGGTTTATTTTCTCAATAACTGGTATCAGAGCTTTTGGTTGTAAATTCTGTGAATTTTTGTGAGGTTACTATTTATTACTATTCATGTGAATAGTAAATTTCGTGAATAGTAAAAAATTTGTCGGCGATACGAGTTTGTCGACGAAGGTGTTATAATACACGGTGGTTCGCACAAATTGTCAGAAACGATCCAAAGAAGCCAGATTCAAGTGGGAGCGATGGCTGCAGACGAAGGGAAGGTGAAAATTGAAAAGTTTAATGGTGCGGAGTTTGGCTTCTGGAAGATACCAAAAATTTTGTACCAGAAATATCAATCTCTCTCAGACAAAAGAAATGAAGAATGAGACTCCTTCTGGAAGATCAGATTGAAGATTTTTTGTACCAAAAAATCTATCAATCTCTCTCGAAGACAGACAAGCCATCAGAGTTATCCGACTGACGTTATCCCACAATGTTGCTTTCAACATAGCAAAGGAAAAAGACCACGACGGGTCTTATTTCGGCTATCTCCAGTATGTATGAGAAGCCATTGGCCTCAAACAAAGTTCATTTGATGAGGCGATTATTCAGGGCATCAGTGGATCAACACCTAAATGAACTCAATACAATCACAACCTAGTTGAGTTCAGTGGAAATTGAATTCGATGATGAGTTCGAGCTTTAATTCTCTTATCATCTCTACCAGATAGTTGAATGCTACTGTTACAGCATCAGCAGCAGCTCGTCGGGAAACAACAAATTAAAATTCACGATGTTCGGGATCTGGTACTGAGCGAAGAAAATTCGACGGAGAATCGGATGAAGCATCAACCTCCTCAGCCTTGCCACGGAGTCTAGAGGGAGAACTTCAGAAAGAAATTCAAATCGTGGAAAATCCAATCCAGAAGGGAAAAATCAGAACGGGGAAAAGATTTTACATTTTATAACTGCGGTAATAGGGTCACTTTAAAGAGATTATCGAGCACCGAGAAATACCGCGCATAGGAATCTGCTGACATAGAAGATGTGCCATGATTCTAAGCGTCAACAGTCCATTGAATCATGGCTCTTGAATTCAGGGCATCTTTCCACTCTACCCCATGCCGAGAAATCATGGAGAACTATGTTAGTGGTGATTTTGGGAAGTTCATCTAGCTGATGAGAACCTTGATCGTTGGAAAATGAGACATCCGACTAAAGTTGCCAACCGACCACCTGGAAGCTGACATGAGTGAGACAGTTCCGGCCTCAAAAGAAAATTGATTTCTGTAGGCAACTTAATGGAGAAGGTTTATAGTACAACCCTTTTCAGGCTGTGAATGGAAATTACCAAATGAGTCACTCGTCATTGCTCGTGTAAGAAGGCTGATGACTCTCTATATACCTCAAATTTAGAGAATATCATTGCAGCAATGCTGATGGAATCAAACATATGCACCAAGGCTTGGTCATATGAGCGAGAAATGGATGAAGACACTTTTTTCAAAAGGGAAGCTGTCTTATCTAAGAATGTAGATGTCGGACTATGCGATTGCTCTTTGGCAACAAAGAAAGTCAGCTTTGCAAAGATTGGTAAGACACCCAAGGCTGAAAAGTTAGAGTTGTTCAACTGATGTATGGGGACCATCTCCAGTTCCTCTCTTGCAGGCTCATTATATTATGTCACCTTCATCAATGATTCTAAAGGAAGGTGTGGTTTATTTTCTGAAGAAGAAATCATAAAGCATGAGGATACATGCCGGATTACCCAAATTTCTATGGGCTGAAGCTATCAACACTGCAGCGTACCTGATCAACCATGGGCCCTCAGTTCCTTTGGATGGCAGAATACCAGAGGAAGTTTGGAGCAAGAAATAAATAAACCTTTCACACTTAAGAGTGTTTGGTTGTATTTCTTATGTACACATAGATTCTGTTGAAAGAAGTAAACTTGATGCCAAGTCCAACAAATGCGTCTTTTTTGGTTATGGTGGTGATGAGTTCGGTTACCGGTTTTGGGACTATGAAAATCGGAAGATCATCAGAAGCATATATGTCATTTTCAATTAGAATATGATATACACAGACAGGTCAACCATGGAATCAAGTAGCTCCAACACCAAAGCTGAAACAAAGGAATTTGTTGAGTTTGAGGAGATTTCTAGAAATGATGTTCAGATCACTCCTGAAGCAGTTCAAGAAGAACTAGTCACACCAGAACTGAGACGCTCCTCCAAAATTCCTAAACCAACCCAACGGTATTCTCCTTCTTTGCACTACTTGTTACTGACTGACAATGGTGAACCAAAGTGCTATGATGAAGCAATGCAAGTGGAGGATTCAGTCAAGTGGGAGTCTTCCATGAAAGATGAGATGGACTCGCTTATGTCAAATCAGACGTGGGAATTAGCTGAATTACCACCAGACAAGAAAGCACTCCATAACAAGTGGATTTACAGGATCAAAGAAGAACACGATGGGAGAAAACGCTACAAAGCAAGATTGGTTGTCAAAGGCTTTCAACAAAAAGAATGTATTAACTATAATGAAATTTTCTCTCCAGTCGTGAAGCTATCTACAATTAGAATGGTATTGAAAATTGTAGCTGTAGATAATTTACATCTTAAGCAGTTAGATGTGAAGACAGCTTTCCTTCATGGTGATTTGGAGGAAGAAATCTATATGAGGCAGCTAGAAGGCTTCATAGAGGCAGGCAAGAAAAACCTGGTATCCAGGTTGAAGAAAAGCTTGTATGGTTTAAAACAAGCTCCTAGACAGTGGTACAAGAAGTTCGATAGCTTCGTAGGTAGCAATAGTTTTACCATATGCCAAGCAGATCATTGTTGCTACATCAAGAGGTTTGACAATAACTTCATTATTTTATTGTTGTACGTTGATGACATACTCGTTGCAGGCTCATACATGCAAGAGATTATAAACTTGAAGCAAAAATTGTCGAAGCAGTTTGCTATGAAGGATCTGGGCGTTGCAAAGCAGATTCTTGGGATGAGGATCAAGAGAGACACAAAGTCGGGGACTTTGATATTATCACAAGCTGAGTACATCAACAAAGTACGCTCCAGGTTCAACATGCAAGATGCTAAACCAGTAAGTACAACTTTAGGTGTTCATTTCAGACTCTCCAAAGAACAGTCACCAAAGACGGAGGAAGAACGTGTACACATGGTGAAGGTGTCGTATGCCTCAGCAATTGGAAGTCTGATGTATGCCATGGTTTGTACTAGACCAGCTATTGCTCATGCAGTGGAAGCTGTTAGCAGGTATATGAATAATCCAGGCAAGGTACACTGGGAAGCAGTCAAATGGATCCTCAGATATCTACGGAGTACCACAAACAAAGCACTTTGTTTCAAAAGTGGAGATACGATACTGACAGGCTATGTAGATGCTGACTTAGCCGGAAATGTTGACATCATAAGGAGCACTACAGGGTATGTCTATTCTCTAGGAGGTACTGTAGTGAGTTGGGTTTCTAAACTACAGAAGATAATTGCTCTCTTCACAACTAAAGTAGAATATGTCGCTGTTACGGAAGCCAGCAAGGAGATGGTTTGGCTCCAAAGTTTCTTGGAAGAGTTAGGCAAGAAACAAGAAAACAATGTCTTGTATTGCGACAGTCAAAGTGCTATCCATCTAGCAAAGAATTCATCTTTTCATTCCAGAACGAAGCACATACAATTGAGATATCATTTTATTCGGTCTCTTCTGGAAGATGGGATTTTGAAACTTGAAAAGATCAGTGGAGCTCAAAATCCTGTAGATATGTTGACAAAGACGGTGACTACGGGCAAACTGAAGTTTTGTTCAGCTTCAGTGGACATACTAGAATAACAAGACTAGAAATGATGTTGCATCGATCGAGGTGTGAAGACAAATTAAAATCAGTCTTCAAGTGGGAGATTGTTGAAAAGTCAACATGGCAGTCGGCTAACTAAATTAAATGCCAAATTTTGGCAGCCAATTTAGACCACTTTAATCAAGCAGCCAGCAGCTAAAAGAATTCAAAGGTGGCTGCCTAATTTTGTTGATTTTTAGGCATGGAAAAATGATTTTTAGTCACTAGAATTTAGGGTATTTACAATATTAGTCCCTAAGCTTCAACTATAAATACCCTTACCCATTTAGCTTCAAAATCATCCCAAAATCAATTTCTTTCTCCTAATACTAAAGAGTTTAGAGAGTTCTCTTGTGAGAAGTGAGTGTTTTGTAAACACCTGTAAATTTTCTCTCTTTAGTAAAAGATCTGCAGCAGTCCGGAGACGTAGGCAAAAATTGGCTGAACTCCGTTATCAATTTCGAGTATTATTTTTCCGCTTTTATTTTGCATTCCCACTAATATGGTTATAGGGAAATTACTTGTACTGAGTTTATTTTCCCAACATGATAAACCTGCAAACAAGGTGAAGGGTAAGTCAAAGGTCCAAGAAACTAGGAAAATAGTCTAAAACTGAAAAGCTCGCTGGGCTTGCTAAGATGAGTTTTGTCCTATTGTTGTTCATAAGGTACACATCAAGTGAGCTCCGATTTCCAAATAAAATCCACAAGTGAATACATTAAATGGTCACAATAAAATTGGAAGAACAAAGGAGATCAAATTCACAACAAGAGCTCCGGGAGAGGAGACTAAAAAGAAAGTAATTGTATTTTGATTAGCTTAAAAACCTCATCTCTCTAGCACTCATAGGCATAGCCAACTTTAAGCTTGTTGCATCCTCTTTCATAATTGTCTTAAATAGTTTCTAAAATAAAACCAAGCTAATAGAGGAGAAAATGATTTTGGGGAAATATATGGTCTGGTAAACAAAGAGAAAGTGTGTGCAGAACAGTTCGGAAAAGAGCGGAACTAATTGGAAAATTGAATACAAGAGAATATGAATTCGAAACTTCTCAAAGTAAAGCACACAATCAAGCAAAATGATGATAGTTGCAAAAGCATGGAAATACCATAGAAGTGTAAATCTGCACCATCTGTATAGATGATGACGCTCTTGAGTATGATGAGTGTTATGTTTAGTAGTGATTATGATTGGAAGAACATCGTACGGTGACGACATAAGTGATCCGAGCGACAGTTGTCAAACCCTATAAGAATAATTTAGAGTTATTAGATAGAAAAGTTTAAGATATCACATTAGCTATTCTTAACAGAAGTTGACAGTAATGGCTGTAAATTGTAATCGAAGTGAATTAAAAGTTCCGTGACTGTTTAGCAAATTTTAAAAGTTTGGTTACCAAAATACAAACATTTTAAAAATTTGGTGATCATTTATATAATTTACTCTTATTTTAATGTTCTTTTTACAAGCATGTTTTTAACATGTTACAAATAATTTTGAATGTATAAAAATATTTTTATGAAAAATATCAAGAAACCCTAATCAATATATCCACACGACATGAGTGCGTAATAATGAAGAACTCCCATTAAATTGCCAAAACATCATTATATATATATATATATTTCAACTCCCATTAAATTGCCGAAACATCATTAAGTTGCGCTATTTTCTCCATCCCTTCTCAATCGTCTTCTTTAAAGCTTGAATTAATTCAAAGTTGCAGGTACTCTTCTTTTCTTTTCTTTTTTCTTTTTACTTAAGAATGCTTAGGGAGAATGTTTAGGGTATATTTATCGCCTTATATGTTAAAAAATTATTTTACCTGCAAAGAATTTAAACTCATGAGTTATTGCAGATAATTATTGATCGATGTAGTGTCTTGCTAATGCATGAACAGATTTGAGATCATAACAATGGGGAAGCAAGCTAAGAATAGCACCGGAACGAAACCGTCGGTAAGGAATTTAGGTTCAAGCTGGTCGCCGGCCATGGATGGAATCCCAGAGCCATCGAATGTCGAGCAGGCGCAGATGGAAGCTTGGTCGGGGTCCTACGAGAGCAGAATGTTGAAGGCTTTCAAGGAAATATGTCCTGCTAATGAGCCACCCAAAACCGGGAATGAAGAGGCCACTTCCAGAAAGTGACATTGGTTTATCATTATGATGATGATCAAGATGCATTCAGGTGCTGGCATGGGCGTTGGCACATAAAATTTTTAAATTTTCATATATTTTAAATATATTTATGAAATATGAATATGATGTTTTCTTTTTATTATTTGTATTTGCGTTAATTTTGAATTGGAAAATCATGTTAAGCAAACTAGATTAACCCAAGAGAACTATCATGCTAAGCAACCTAATTAGTCCCTGATTCATCGTTTTCTTATTTAATTAAGAAAAAGGTATATTAATTATGTGAAAAATACGCCTCATCCAACTCTCAAAATTAATGTCCATTCGACAAAGAACGGTATATAATTATATATACAAATTGAGGTAGAAGCTTTAGGCTAAAAGTCCAAAGCTGAGGTAATATTATATACATGTACTTTCTTGGAGTTTTTACAAGCAGTTTTAAATTATTATCAGGTGTTTTATTTTTTTAAATTAACATTTAAATAAATATTTAATAATAAATAATAACAAATTAAAATTACAATTAATATATGAAATAATAATATTCGTTTTATAAGAAAATATCGATTGAGGGGAAAATACTTTCAAATAAATAATAATTAAATTCGTGGTGGTTAATTTCTCATCGAATTTGAAAACATATACGTCCATGAATAACTAAAGGAGAAATGGGATGGGTGGGGTGGTTATTGTTGATGGCAAAATTGGGTTATAATGGTTCTTTTTTTTTTTTCTAGTAAAGAATAGTGATCATTTGTTTATTAAAAGTGAGACAAAAAATAAATTGGTTGAACACGACGATTGTTCATCATTGTGAGGGGAAAAGAGCCCGGAAGAGAAAAAAAAAAGTCTCTTTTTCGAGCCTTGAACTATAACTCATATATTTACCTTTAGTTTTGTTGTCAGGTTTAAAATAACGACGACCATTTATATGTTGATAGGCTAAATGGATCTATTGTCAGATGGTGGATCTCAAATCACTTGGACTACCGGTGGACATGTCAAAGTGTTGTAGCTGATTGAAGGATACAATTCGAGAAACTTGTAGAGAACAAACAAGAAGGTATGATTTGTAAAGGAAGCACACCATTTATCAAACATAATGATTTGATTAAATAAGGTTGGACTGAGAAGTTAGTTGCTCCGATAGGAATGCCATCCGACAAATTTGTGACCTCTTTGAGAAAAAAGGTATATAACTTATTTTAAGTTATCTTGCATTGATCGTTCATGAGTTTATTTTATTCTTTTGGTTTCGTTTCGTGAATATTGGCATCATGTGATGGTGTTAGTTTTTTTCTTTTCTTTTCTTTTTTGCATATTGGTTTGGTTCGTTAATTTGTAGTAACTTCCGTAGAGAAGTGTGTTTATTGTTGATCAAAATTGGATGTTGGAATAATGTTTGGGGTTCCTAGAAGATTAGGGTTTAAAGAGGTAATGTTTAGATTTAAAGCATATCTATTACTATTTTAGTAATTATTGTCGGTGTAGGACGATGGTTGTTTTACGTGTTACATAAAATAAATTTATTTTTTAGTTAATAGAGAGATATTATATTCTTAAAATGGTCGATAAGTTTGAACTCATACAAAATGAAACAATATAAATATTTTTAACTATTTGATTAACTAATAGATTTTAAAAGAGAATGAAATCTTAAGAGAATCACACTATATATATATAAATAAATTTCTTTACTGTTTGAATTTTTGACAAACTAATCAAGTCTCAATGAATCTTCATCTTAAATAACAACTTCTTAACTAAAGTTAACGGTCTTCTTATATACTCTCTACTTCTTTATCTTCAAATTCATCATGTTGACATGACGATTTACCTAAATAATAATTCTTTTATTCAAATTCATCAGTTGACATGAAAAGTTCTAAAAATAATAAAACTTTTTATTAGAATTTATCTTTGTTATAGTGACAAATTCTAATAAAAAAATATATTTTATTGAAATTACATCGATGAATAAATTCTAAATCACTGTAGTAAATACCATATATTTTCTATTAATTTTAAAAATAATTAATAGATTAATTTTTTATCCACGTGGCCTATAGGGCCAATTGAGTTTATGATTAGCCCAATACACATTGAGTTCCCCCATATTTGTGAATATGGTAATTTTAGCATATATCAACAGTATAATAAGCGGATTAATTTATCGAAGGTGAAAATTTATGAAGGAAGAAGAGAAGAGAGAAATATCTCTTGCAATCGATCGTGAAAGAAATCAGGAGGAAATTTGGAAGAAAAAACTATACCAACTTCAAGCGTATATATATTTGAATTTTGTATATTAGTGTAGTAATTTAATATTTATTATAATTTATTTGAATTGGTTTATTTAAATAAATTTTATGTATGTTATTTATTTTGTACATATTGCGTCTTTAAACTTAAGATTAGAGATAAAATAATAAACAAAATAAATATCAGTTTGTTGATTATTAATAGTTTAACTAATTATAAATTATATTCTAATATTATTTAGAACGTAGAAAACATCTTATATTATTTAGTAATCTAAACAAATTTATAGTAATTATATTAATTCTATATTATTTAGAACGTAGAAAACATCTTATATTATTTAGTAATCTAAACAAATTTATAGTGCATTAAAGTATTGTATTATTATTAGGGTAAATTACTTCAAATACCACTCACCTTTAAGTTCGGGCTCGAAAATGCTACTGACGTTTTAATTTTGCCTATTTTATAGCCGACGTTTATGTTTAGCTGTAATTATATCACCCCGTCGTTAATCTATTAATGGGATGCTGACATGACATCTCATTGTTGTGACGGTGATGATATGGATAGTTTCATTAGAACAATGTATTTTTTAAAGACTATTCTTATTCTCTAAACGACATAGTTTTATGAATTAATTTTGTTATTCTCAAAATCAATTAAACTATTCATTAAACGTACCTTGCATTATCTAACATATACATTGAGCTATAAAAGTAAATGTGAAAGTTACTACAAGTATATGAAAGAAAAAAATATGGAAATTAAATGAAAGTTCTGAAATATGTATGAGTGAAAATATTAAGAATTATTTATTATATTTAATGTTGATTTACATTATTTTTGATAAAATCATGAGATAATGATGTTCAGGTTTTCAAGAGGAAAATGGCTTAAATAGCTCGATTTGAAAGTTTTAATGTTTTCCTTTAAATTACAATTTTATGTTTATATTACATTACGATATTAATGGTTTTTTCTCACCTTAGCTATGTTACTGCCTCACTAAGTTTTATTTAGCGTATGATGATTTTCATGCGTAGGTTTAAATAGAGAAATGAACGTGAAGTGAGGAGCCTCTTAAGTCTCTTTTCAGAAAATCATACCTAATATTATTATCAATAAGACATCTTACATTTGGATTCATTTTGACCGTTTAAATATTATTTTATGATTTTACACGATTGGTGAAATAGTTTAAAGTTGAAAAGGAAAGTTTTTGAAATGAAATAAATTTTTAAGTGTCCATGATCATTGAATGTCTGTAAAGTTGATGTAACATCTTTAACTTGTATTTTGAGATGTATATGGGTTATGAGTGTTACATTTATTGGTATCAAAACTGCAGGTTTAGTCGATTCTCGGCCTAAACCAAGCTTATTTTGTGTCAAAAATATGTACATGCACTACAAGAAATTTCGATTGTTTCAATAAAATTATTTATCACTAAAAGTACTAAATTTGTCACAATATATTTATTCTAACCAATTTTATTTGTTACCATGTTTGTTAGAACAACCTTGTCATGTAAAGTATATTATGGCAAAATTGTGTTCGTTACCATTATATAGTATTTATTGTAACAATAAAATTTCATTACTATAATTAACTTATCACAATAAAATATTTGTCACAATCAATTAACCATTTTGTCACGAGAAGTACATTTTGTCATAACTAACTTATATTTAAACATCAAATATAAAGGGTTTTTGTGACGAAAATACATAAGGCAACGAAAATTATTTTGTAACAGTTTCTATTTTGTCACTAAATGTAACTTACAGAGACAAAATATATTTTAAAATAAAATAATTATTTTATCAAAAAAGTAATTTTTCGTCAAAGTTAAATTAAATTATAACATCAAACAAAAAATATTTTTGTGACAAAAAAACATATTACAGCAAAATTTATTTTCTCACTACTTTTATTTCGTCACTAAATATTTTTTATAACTTTTTACTGTGACTAAATAATTTTGTTACAATTTTTTATTGTGAAAAAATATTATTTGTCATAATATTTTATAATGAAAAATTAATATTTATTATAAATTGTTATTTTGATTAAATAAATTTGTCAAAAGTTGTTATTTTGAGAAAATATTGTGACAAAATAAATTTAACATAAAATTTTATTTTGACTAAATTTAATATGTTATTGGGACTAAATAAATTTGTTATAATTGATTATTGTGAAAAAAATATAATTTTTCATAACTTTTTATATTGAGAAATTAATATTTATTATAATTTGTAATTATAACTATTTAAATTTTTCATAATTTGTTATTTTGTTAAAATATTTTGACTAAATAAATTTGACATAATTTTTTTAATTTTAACTAAATTTAATTTGTTATATTGTCTATATAAACTATCATAATTTGTTATTTTATCTAAATAAATTATCAGAAATTATCTTTCTTGCATAGCACAAATACCGATATAGGGTATCATCTGAAACAATAGCAAATTGTTCCCTGTCATCACCTGTATTTCTCCTCTTATTTGATCCATTCTCAGAAAAATCAGACTGATAATGAGCTCGCTTCCCATAGCTATTCCTTTGACCCGCCATTATTATCAGCAAATGTTTCCTAGCAATTATAAAAATTTTCAAAGATTTACAAACTGAACCAATCTTGACGATCAAACCACCCAAAATGTAAAGCACTAGCACAAAGCTAAACAACAGACCATATCAAAAAGTAAGGTGGCCATATTTTCATTTTTCAATCATCAAAGCATAATTCAAATGACAATAATTTCCATTTGATTGTTGGTTTTACAACTTCTTGCTTATACAAACAAAAAGAACAAAAGAGGTGTCTAGATACAAAAACGAAAACATATTTTTGGAAAGTTAAAAGTTTTCACCTTAATGAACACCAAAATGTACAAAACTACTTTCACACATACAATTTGTGCTTCAAAAAGCACTAGATTCCATACATTGGTTCATCTTTTAGAAAATAAGATCTTACTTCTTAGAAAATTTTCAATAAAATGAAAAACAAATATAAAATAACTTTACTCCTAAGAAGATTTAATATTCATAAAATATCCATGCAAATGTATACCCATGTATTTACAGTAATGTCATGAAGGACTAAAAACATATATATTAAAAATGAGATGGCAGGATGTAAAACAACAAATAAATAAAGTATACATGCTAAAGGTTAAAATGCAACTTGGCAGAATTACAAGCACTGGAAATAGAATAAATCTCGGACACACATATGATTAAAATGAAAAGCTTCATAATGACGTGCTGAATTTATGAATAGTATGAAATAAAAACAAACAAACAAGATGAATTAAAATGAAACATGCAAAAATTTAGAGGCCAAAATTCGAAACCTGAAAACCGTTTGTTTCAGCATTAACATAAGCAGAAGTAACGCATAACTATTAACATCTATGTCAGTATGATAATGAATTCTTGCGTGTCATCTTAATTAAACATTTAAGACACCAATCAAAGGCAATACAGGCCATACGTTTCCAAAACAACATAACCAAACATCATATTGACTAAACAAAAAAAATAGATATTAGGTAAGAACTTAGATGTTTAATTAAATAAACCTAAGATATAAAGGACTACGGAGAGGAATATCCCCTCTTCCAAAAACACGCAGGTTGGGAGAGAACCAAACGATGTCGCTTCCATAATGGTATAATATTTGTTTTAGGGTTTCAGAAAACCCTCCGCTTTCACACTTACCCCACCACAAAACCTCCAATTTCATTTCAAACTAAAAATGATAAATTTACATAGAAGATTATTCATTACGCCCAAGATTGAATTAAAAACCAAAAGATAACACTCTAGCAAACAATTAACAGATACTGGAATGAATCATTGGAAATTCCTATTATTTAATAACATTGACGAAGTATGTTGCTAAAGTACCAAAATAATGCAACTGATAACATCATTTTTGCAAACATGCACTCACACCATGAAAGTGTGAAACATCTAATCAAAAATCCAAGGATAAAAAAATGTTTCAGTACAAATCAACAACAGGTTCCAAGTACTTGAAGCCATCAGAAACCAAACAAAGGAATAAATGCAAATGGAAGTAAAATATAGTAGTAATTCATAGCAAAAAAGAGGGAATGATCATCAATATCTCAACACCATCATATTTCAGCCATAGGTTCCATATAAGATGATACAGACATGAACATGATCAAATCAGTCAGTGTTCCTCAATTGTAATAGACCGTGAGAAAACATTAGCATACTAACCTTTGTGCCAAAGGGACCTATATGATTGTTCACATCTTCAAGGATTTTCTGGAGCTCGGACTGAAGTTCGTCGCGCTCATGACTAGTAGCAATAGGCATTACATCCTCAACTGTTTTCTTCATATAAGTATTCGCTGACTCGTCAGAGAAATGGCGAACGAGGGAAAAAGCAGAAGATGAAGGTGAAATGTGAGATTTGAAGGAAAGCGGCGCCGTTTTAGAAACGGATCGGCAAAGAAGTGCGCATAGAGATTTTGAACTGTGAAGTGAGTAGCCTTCTCCACATATTTCAGAACTCGAATGGATTTTGTTCAGTTCTTTTGGTGATCTCAGGTCTCGCCCATATCTTGATGCTGCTGCATGAGGATGCGAGAATTGTAGAGCGAGAACGTGGAAACGGCGGAATAGGAGGAATAGGTCATGGTGGAGGAAGAGTAAACTCCATCGCTCTGGTGATCTTTCGATTGATTGCTTCCGAGGTCACCATAGACGGTTGAAAAAATGTGGTTTTGCATCTGAACCTAAACCTTAATGCTTCCAGTTTTCTCTTCCGATTAGCGGAAGAGAGAGAATGTGAGCATTTTTTTATTGCTCTCCCTAGATCGGTTGAGAATGGGAGTTCCCCCTCCTTTCTTTGTTTCCCTATCTCACGAAAGTGTTTATGATGGATAGACGGGCTTGGGGTTCGTATGGGCTAGTATTTGGGTCTTGAAATTGACTTACAAAATAATAAAATTAAATTAATATTTAATAATTATAATAATAAAAATAAAAAAGATAAAAAAAATTCCGGACAAAACGAGTGTCTACATATACGATAAGAGAAAAAGGCTCGATTACATAGTATGCTGCAATTCTTCCTACTGTTAAAATTTATAAAATATTTTTATAATGGTAAGATATTATTTTATTGAGTTTTTCGATTATTAAAAATTACGAAATAATTATTTTATTATTCGTATGTTTTAAAATTAGTTTTTATTAAAAAAATTGATGATCATTGAGTTAGATGATGATAGTGATAATAACGGTGATGGTGGTGGTGGTGAAAATGAAGATATAGACGACCAATATGAAGACGAAGAGCAGGATGATGATTTCTTATAATTTTACGTGAGACAATTATTTTATTAAAATATATTATTAATTTTAATTAATTACGATTGTTTGTATGCTTCTAAATGAAATTACTTTAATTTGTTCAATTATGCATATTGATTTATTTAAATTCTTTACTTGATTAAATTATTTACATAATTATAATTAAGAAAAAAAATTTCAAACTACATTCGTAAAAAGATAAATGAAAACATTTTGATAATATATTTTGTTATTATATTTTATTGGAAAATTCCATTGAAGTATATATATCATAGAAAATTGATTTTTTTTGAACATTTTATTTTATAGTAATAATAATTATATTTTCTCATTATATTCAAAATGTATAACTACAAGCATATTTTTTCATAAAAAACTAAAATCATTTATTAATTAAAAAATAGAATTTTTGTTATAATTTTCTAACAAACTATAAAACTTTTTATTATAATATTTTTGGCACAAAAAATAGGGAGAAATGGTTCTGATAGTATAATTTTTTATAATAATTAAAATATATAACTACAAAAATAATTGATTACAAAAAACTTTAATTTTATTATATGATGTGATAATTTTTATAACAATAACTATAAATTATAATTACAAAACTTATCAATATCACTTTTTGAAACAAAAAAAGTGAAGAAAAATATTTATCACAATATATGTCATCACTGTAACTAAAATTTATAACTACAAGTATAATTTGTCACAAAAATGTGAATATCATTATTTTTTGTGATAATGTTTTTTGTAATAATTATAAACACTTATAGTTACAAAAATTGTTATTATATGATGTTTTTGGCGCAAAATAATATGGAGAAAAAATCTTTATGACAATATATTTTGTTATTATATAAAAAAATTTACATTAAAGAATATGAAGAAATGATTCTGATAGTATAATTTTTCATAATGATTAAAATATATAAGTACAAAAAAAACTTATTACAAAAAAAACTTGAGTTTTATTATTTGATGTGATAATTTTTCTATAAAAATAACTATAAATTATAATTATAAAAATTGTCAATATAACTTTTGAAACAAAAAAAGTGGAGAAAAATAGTTATGACAATATATACTATCACTATAGTTAAAATTTATAACTACAAATATAATTTGTCACGAAAACGTGAATATCACTATTTTGTGACAATGTTTTTTTTGTAATAATTATTAAAACTTATAGTTACAAAATTTGTCACCATATGACTTTTTTGGTGCAAAATGGAGGGAAATCTTTGTGACAATATATTTTATCACTATAATTAAAATATATAACGACAAATATTATTTTTTACTAAAAACTTGAATCTCATTATTTGTAGTGACAACTTTTTTTATAATAATAATTATAGCTTATAGTTACAAAACATGTCACTATATGATTTTCTTTTTGTACAAAAAATAGGAGATAATCATTTGTGACTATACATTTTGTCACTATAAAAATATATACAATAAAATTTGTCACAACAAATCTAAATTTCATTATTTGTTGTGACAATTTTTTGTCATAGTTAGTAAAACTTTTAGTTACAAAAATTGTCACTATATGCCTTTAATTTGGCGCCAAAAAATTAGAGGGAAACATTTGTGACAAAAATTCGTAATAAAATTTATTTTGTCACCATATGTTACACATGTTCACTAATTTTGACAAATTATTATGACGATTTTAACTTCTTTCATAATTGTATATCTTTTTTAAATCTAATGTGACGATTATTTTTTTGTCACCAAAAAGCTACTAATAATGAAAATTTTGATTTTGACAAAATTAAATTTGTCACAATAGTAGAAATTTCTTGTAGTGATGCCAATATGATGTCAATATTACTAATCTAGTATGGTAAGGTGATTTTATTGATGCTCCTCCTCCTTACTAATGTAATATATGTGTTAGATATCATAAACTAAGGATAAGGGTAAGAAATTTGATAATACTAAAAAAAAGATCGAGATTAAAATCAATCCAAATACACCAGAGAGGACTTTAATATCTCGCCCTAGAAGAGTTGGAGCTGTAAGTGATTTTCCTCCATTTTGTGGATCGAATGGCCCATCGTTTAATGAGGTTCTGAATTAGAGGAATCTATCAGAAGGTTTAAAAGGATTACAAGAGAAGTTGAGACAGATGAGGATCCAGAGATTATTGAATTTATTGTTGATTCTCGAGTATCTACAAGTAAGTTTAAGTTTTGATATATATAAGTTAAGCATTAAGTTGCTTAAAGAAATGCCTGGTTTGAGTTAATTTTGAGTGATAGATTAAAGACTAAATTCTCAAGATTAGAGAGTATGAGTAAGTGGTAAGTTAATTGTTCGCTAAAAGTTTAGAGAAGGCTAAGTTCTTAGTGAATCAGATGATAATTATATTGTTATTTGAAAAAAAATTAAAATGAGTTTGAATGAGAGTAGTTGTTGATATGAAAAACTTGAAGGGTTTCAAGATTATATATAGTAACTGGAGTATGATTATAGAAATGAGAAAGTGTATGAAGAATTATTGCAAGTAGTAAAGTGACAATTTATCGTTAAGAGTGAAATGCATGAATAAGTTGTTTTAATAAATGATTGGTTATCTCCGCATCATGGTTGGGTAGATTGTCGCAAGAAGCAATTGTTTCTGAAAAATGTAAAGGGTTTTGAAATAAAAGTAATAGGAGAACAAGGCAAAATTATCGCCTAATGTGATATCTATAGTATTGACAACAAAATTGACATCAAAAGACTGTCCAACTTTTCATGTAAACGTAATTGACAACTGAATGTCTGAAGTTAGATTGGAAGATATTTCGATAGTTTGAGAGTTTTTAGATGTATTTCCTGATAAGTTACTCGAATAACCTTCCAATCAAGAAGTGGAGTTTATGATTGATATTTTTTGGTATAGTACATATCTCAATGGCCTCGTACCGAATGGTTCTAACCGAACTCAGAGAGATAAAGGCATAATTACATGAATTACTTGATTGGACTTTTATTAGACCAAGTGTGTTTCCGTGAGGTGCACCAGTATTATTAGTTAAAAAGAAAGATGGATCGATACAATTATGTATGAATTACCCTTAGTTGAATAAAATGACAGTGAAGAATGAATACTCTTTTCTAAGGATTGATGATCTATTTGATCAACTTAAAGGTAATTTAGTACTTTCGAAGATTGATCTTCTATTTGGATATTATCAGCTAATGATTAAAGAGGAAGATGTTCTGAAGACAACTTTCAGAATTGATTTGGTGAGTTCGTAATGATGCCATTTGAATTGACTAATGTCCCTATAACATTCATATATTTGATGAACTAGGTGTTTTAATCGTAATTAGATCAATATCCATATTACAATATTTTGGACGTGTTTATTGTTGATAATTTGGGTTTACTTTAAGACTAAAGAGGAACATGACACACATCTTTACATTGTACTTCATACATTGCGAAATAAAAAGTGCCAAGTTGTCAAAATGAGATTTCTGGTTGTCGTAATTTGTTTTTCTTGGCCATGTGATTACAGTAGAAAGAATCAGAGTAAATTCCAATAAAGTAAAAATCATAGTAGAATGGAAATTCTGAAGAATACTTTGAAGTTCGAAAAAATTGGGATTCATTGGCTCTTAATAGAGATCCGTGAAGAATTTTTTAATAATTGCTTCTATACTTACTAAGTTGTTTAGAAATGATGTGTTATTCGCTTGGACTGAAAAGTGCCAAGAAAGTTTCGATATGCTTAAGAAGATTCTGTCAAAAACGTTGGTTTGAGTGCAATCAGAATCAAGTAAAGATTATGTAATTTACAGTGATGTGTCTCATAATGGATTGAGATTCGTATTAATACAATAAGAAAAATCATAACATATGTTTCAATATAATAAACACGCACGAACGAAATTATTTGATTCATGATTTGGAGTTAGCAGCTGTAGTATTTGTTTTAAAAATTTGGTGTCACTACTTATGGTGAGAGACATTATATTTATACAAGTCATAAAAATGTGAAGTATCTGCTAACTCAGAAGGAAAGAAATCTAAGGTAAAAGAGTTGGAATGAGCTTTTAAAAGATTTTGATGTGATTATTGATTATCATTTTTGTAACCTCCCAAACCGATGCGGAGGATCCGATCCGATCCGGGAAGTCACATTAGGGCCACCGGAGCGACCCACTATAAAAATAGCGGAAAATTTAAAACTTTTATTGAAACGTGTAACTTATAAAATCAGTTGTCACTATTTAAAAATAAAACAAATTTCCAGACACATATATAAATCAAAATACAATTACATGCCCCCTAATCACATGTACCATTCTCTGCAACAATGCCGGAAGAACTCCCTTACTGAAGTCGATAGATGCACTGGTACAATTCTTTTAACCTGAAAAGGTGAGTAATAGAGTGAGCTTCGAAAAGCTCAGTAATACAGAACTACCAGATGATGCTGAAGAACGTGCAGATACAGATAAACATACATATCCTTATTATTTCTGAACATTTATAGATTTTTATACTGAGCAGAGATCCTACTGATATTTCAGATGGTAACGGACAATGAGCTTTCAGTTCAGAGAAATATTTCGGATGACTGAGTTCAGGAGATCAGAACAGGTTATCTAGTGTGTTCCCAAAAACCATGTAACTTTTCAGATCTTTTTAAAACATATATATATATATACCCCCATCCCAACACATCATAATGTGTAGGTTCCCCAGAACCATACACCCAACCCAACACATCATATAAGGCCCTGAGCACAAAGCCGAGGAACCTGCGAAACTTCTTCCTTCAACAATACCCTCCCAATTAAAACATTTTCCGTCCGTAAACGGATATATCAAAAATCAAAACATAAATCAGGTCAAGTATCATATCAGAAATCAGGTCAAGTAACAGATCAGAATCCAAGTCAAGTATCAGATCAGAATCCATGTCATATATCAGATCAGAATCCATATCAAGTATCAGATCATATTTCAAATCGAAAATCAGATAAAATATTCATATGAGTAGGGAACACACCAGAGTTTACAGGTATTATTTAGAGGTACTGTATCAGGCAGAGAAACACAGTTCTTCAGTATGTCGATAGAATGTTAGAATTTAGAATCACTATTGGAAGAGTTCATTAACTGACAGAATCATCAGTTATTCAGAATGCGAATTATCAGGATATTATCTTATTCGAACAGTTTTCAGAAGTTGTACGTAATCAGAAGGGTATTCAGAATCCTATACATCCATGTCAATTGATCGGATAATCGAACAACTTGAGAACAAAGATTCAGAACCTTAACAATCTATGTCTACTGGTCAATTCATTTTCCTTCTAAGGAATTTACTCTTTAATACCATAAATTCTTATCCGTAGACCATTTTCAGAATCATCGCTGAATAAATCTTCCAATGTCTTTATTTCATTTCCACGTTTCCACAATATCATGGAATGCTGACGTACTTGATTAATTTGTTCATAACCCATTGTAATTGTACACTACGTAAACTCATCAGAGTTTCCAGACTTATCCAAATCACTTATTAAATCCTCAGTCATTGAGGTTACCTAGTTCATTTAGCAGTCATGTCCATTCTAGTTACTTCAGGATTTTCCAGAGTAATTCAAACGTTCCTGAATTTCAGATACATGTTGTACTTCCATTCCATTCAATTTGGTCTTCGTGGTTGATTTATCGAACAAACGTCCAATTCTTAGTATTGAATACGATCTAGAGCTGAGCTGAGCTGAATACTTCCAAAATTTATCATCGAGCCAAACTTGAGAAGACGAATACATGTTCCAGTAATATCTATGCTATTCAGGTATTGACATAGCTTTAGGGTTGATCTACTCACTTAAACTATTTTCCATTACCTTTAAAGGTAGTCCAATACCTATGCTTACTTGGATTCCTTAATTAATCCAAGACATTTACTTAATATAGGCCATAAGGGTATTTTGCTCATTTTGGTTTTTAGTTTTATTCCAATCATAACAGAGCTCAAGGATATCCCATCATTCCTGAGCTTGGTGATATTCTTGGGTCATTTCCATTACAGGGGTAATTTGGTTATTTTACAGATCCACAGTATTTCAATCTTTTTCCTCCATCCGGTCTTATTATTTAATTCCAATTTATCATCTATTTCAGTCCGTTCGAACAATTCTAATAAAAGAGCACCCTCCGATAAATTGTTCTTCAGGTATTTACTCATAACTCGGATATTTCCGGGTCAAGTGCCTTCTCATATTTTATAAACGGAATATCAGGAATTTTCCTACACTAAGTCAGGATCTTAACAATTAAATTCGTACTTAATCGAGTTAAGTACGAATCCCCTAAGTATTTTCTCATTCAGAGTCAACTCAGACTATTCTACCTCTTAAGGGCATTTCCGTAATTTCTTAACCAGATAATTTCGATATTAGCTCTTAACGAAATTAATACAATTTAGAGATCCTATGATTAATTGCTTTCTTGAACACTCTCTGATCTTGAAACAGTTCTCTTAACAAACTTCTAGTATCATTCAAACTCTCATAGGATTAAAACCGGTTATCCATAATTTACAAATAAAACTAACATTTCTTATGCACATCAATATTTTTATCAGATCAATATGTCTGTAAAATCCTCTTATCTAACTTCCATATTAAAATCTTGTCTTTTCATAACATAAGGGTATTTTCGTAATTTTACTCTACCGGAGTATTCTCATAATTTCTCATCCAAGTACCTTTAACATTTAACCTTTGATGAAATAAATTATAAGTTGCAGATACAGGGCTGATTTCTTTATCACTAATCATAAACTTGTAATTTAATCTAACAATTCCTCAATCTCTTATATTAGTCATTCGATCCGTAATTAGTTACAGAATTTCTATCACATCATATCGAGTGTATAAATTATTCAACTCCACCAAAGTGACCAACATTATCTTGTTCATGCATTTATCAATATAAACATGTTCCATAAAGCATAAAGAGGTAGTAAAGTATTACCTCGATTTCCGTGCAATACTGATCGACCATAAAAATCCCATTCGAACACCTTTGATCTTCAATTCAACTTCCAATAATTTCTCAGATACATATCAACATAAATTATATCAGAAACGTAGCTTAATTGCGATAAACGGATCGAATCGGGTGATAAATCAGTGAAAAACAGCTTACCGGGTTTGAATTTGGCGAAATGGACTTCGGATTCGGATTCAGGACGTCGAAAGTATAAAATATGACTTTTCAGAAATTTGAAATTTTCGGTCAAAATCAAAGTCAACGGGTTTGACCGGCAATTTTGAGGCCTTCGGGTTTGAATTTCGAAAAAGGGACAGCGGAATTGGATTTGGAACGTCGAAAAATGTCAGGATAAGTATACTCGGTCAAAGTCGAAGGTCGTTTAATGCCCGGTCAAAGCCAGTTAAAGTTTTGGTCAACAGTGGTCAACGTCGATCAACGATCAACGAGTCAACGGGTCGGGTCGGGTTAACAGGTCGGGTAAACAGGTCGGGTCGGGTCGGGTTATGACCGGTCAAACCGGTCAACTATGCACCAAAACCGGTAAAACCAGTCATTTTTCCTTCCCCACGCGTAGTGGCGGCGCGTGAACAGTGCCCTGATATCGGAAAATTCCCGGAAAAATTTCTAAAAATTATTTTAAGCGATTTCGAGATACTTACAAAGCTCGGTTTAATTTTTTGAACGGCGGAGAGCTCGATTTCACTGAATCGGAAACTTTGACCGCTTCACCTCCACACGCGCTGCCGCCGCCGAAGAAAATGAAGGACACCGGTGGACTCGGAACGGCACAAGGAACACGATGGTGCGGGAGGTGTCATAAACGGATGACCCGATCGTCGTGAATTGATGAAAAACCAACTAAAACCGAGTTATTACCGACGATACTTCCGACTGAAATTCACGACGAACGGCGATGATTCACGACGAAAGGTTTGAGGGGTTTTGTTCCTCGATTGACAACGAACACGATGGTGGTTTCGGCTTGTCGATCAGAGGTCGGACGGCGAGTAGATCGAAGATCGAATGAGGGTTGAAGAGAGAGGGAAACTGGGAAATTAATCTGCAAAACATACGGGGAAATAGGGGTTATAAATCTCCCAAAATAAAATATGGGTAAAACATGAGTTTAGCCACTGAACTTCATTCACTTCTTAAAACGGTCTACCAACTTTGAAATTATTTAATTTAATCCACCGTTTCTTTCAAAATACCAATTAAATCCACCAATTTATATTTTCTTAAATTTAGCCTCTAAATTGGGGTGTTACAATTCTCCCCTCCTTAAAAGAATTTCGTCCTCGAAATTCGAAGTAGAACATTTTTCTAACGACAGATTTCGTTTTCCTCTCTCTTTGCCGATCCCCAATTTTTACTTGGCATTTGTTTCTTTGTTTGTTTTAGAAATCCCTTCCACACCAAACCCTTCCGTTTTTACAGAGATTTCATCCCCTTTATTTATTATTTTGTTATTGAATTTTTATTGATCCTTTTATATTTGAGTTCTATTTTCTTTTTCATAGTCATAAGCTGAGATCAAAATCCCATCTCGTTTTCTAAACCTATAAACGTTTGGGAGCCAGTGAACTTGAAGGTTTTTCAAACAGTTGCAGTAAAGGTTTGTTCTTTTCTCAGATCTATTTATGTTTGATGGTTTATTCTATTTTTGGGATTATTTCTTTAGCATCAGCGAATATTCTTGGTGTTGGATCGGAATTGATTCATTTGATAGCCTCAACCCAAGATTGAGAAATTTTTTTTCTCTCCCTTTGATTCCAGGTGTGTCCGTTGTTTTTCTCTTCTTTTTCTCGGTTCTAGCTTTTTCTAGGGATTTTAAGTTGCTTTGATTATTCAGATACGCTGTCTTTGGTTAGTTGAATTCCCGTATGTGGTAGATTTTTTATTTGTTTGATTAGCGGGAAAAATCTGGTTTGAGAAAGATAGGAGATTTGTAGTTTTGATTGTTGAATTTTGCTTACGTAGTAGAAAAAGTGAATTTGGAGTTAACTTGATTAGGATTTTTAAACTATTTAATATTTTTGCGTCCTTCTAGCTGTTGGCCTATAGTTAAGTAAGATAGTGTAAATTTATCTTAAAATCCTATTAAGTAACCAACTAGGCTTCTTAGTACCCTCAATTCTCTAGCGTTTTATTGGTGCATCTTCTTTCTTCTTTGGATTTCTTTTTCATAGTCCCTCATAGCTTCGATTATAGATGATTACTTGAGGTCATGTCATTTTTTAGATCCCATAGGGCGTATAGGGGGGGGCTCAACGGAGTGGTGTCAAGGAGACTAGACTTAGAGTTTGTTCATTAAATGTAGGTACATTAAATGCTAGGCTGCTGGAGCTGACCGACGTACTTAGTAATAGGAAAATAGATTTTGCATGTATTCAGGAGACTAGGTGGAAAGGGGCTCGCGCCAGAGAGTGTAATGGGTACAAGTAGTGGTATTCAGGAGTAGATAACGCTAGAAATGGGGTGGGTATCTTGGTATCCTCTAGTCTCAAGGAAAATGTAGTTGAAGTTTGTAGATACCGGGATAGGATCATGATGATTAAGGTTATTATAGAAGCGGAAGTGGTGAATGTCCTTTCAGTGTACGCTCCACACGTTGGCCTAGGGGAGGGAGAGAAACATTGCTTCTGGGATCAGTTAGATATTGTACTTAGGAGCATTCCGGAGGACCAAAGAGTTTTCATAGGGGGAGACTTCAATGGCCATATAGGTAGTGCAATCGACGGGTATGACGGTGTTCATGGGGGTTTCGGTTATGGTAGCATGAATGATGAGGGGCGTACGTTGCTTGATTTTGCTACTGCTCACGATTTGGTGATCACTAACTCCTTATTTAATAAGAGAGATGCGAACTTGATTACGTTTCATAGCGGGGGACATTGTACCCAAATCGACTACATCTTGGTTAGAAATCGGGAACGATGGGCTTGCATTGACTGTAAGGTGTTCCCTGAAGAGGCATGTGCATCACAACACAAATTATTGGTTTTGGTGTTCCGCGTACGACTACATCTTGGTTAGAAATTGAGAACGATGGGCTTGCATTGACTGTAAGGTGTTCCCTGAAGAGGCATGTGCATCACAACACAAATTATTGGTTTTGGTGTTCCGCGTACCCAACGGGCGGAGCACTCATAGGAGGGCTAAACTGGGTAAACCTAGGATCCTCTGGAAGAACTTTAGGAGTAAGCTTTTGTCTAATACAGGTTTTGAAACTACAAACTCAAATAACGCAGATATGTTATGGAAAAATATGGCAAATTCCATCAGAGAGGTGGGCAAAAACACCCTTGGGTTGTCGACGGGGAAGGCCAAGGAACATAAAGAATCGTGGTGGTGGAACGACGAAGTCCAAACTAAAGTGAAGACAAAACAAACTTGCTTCAAGGAGTTTCTTCAATGCAATGACGACGAAGAAAGGTCGAGAGCTAAACAAAGATACCAGGAGGCAAAGCGGGAAGCCAAGAAAACGGTAGCTAAAGCAAAGGATAAGGCATATGAGGAAATGTACAAGAGATTAGACACCAAGGAAGGACAAAATGGCATCTTCAGACTTGCAAAATCTAGGGAGATTAGGAAAAATGATCTAGGTAACATTAGGTTTATTAAGGACAACAATGGTGTTCTTTTAACGAAAGATCATGATATTAAGAGGGTTTGGGGTAGTTACTTCTTTGGCTTATTTAATGACGGTGCCTCTCCATGTAGAGATAGTATCGTTGATGGGTCAGCCGACCATCATACTACGGCCAATGACTGCCCTACAAGTAGGATTGGGTTTGAGGAAGTCAAAATGGCTCTTAGAAAGATGGGAAGGGAGAAAGCTGTCGGTCCTGATCAAATTCCTATCACTGTGTGGTTAGCCCTAGGAGATGAGGGAGTTAAGTGGTTGACCAACATCTTTAATATTATTTTAGAGACTGCCAAGATGCCAGAGGAGTGGAGAGAGTCTACGGTGATACCAATCTATAAAAATAAAGGAGATCCCCAACGTTGTGGTAACTACATAGGTATTAAACTACTCAGCCATACCATGAAGCTATGGGAAAGGGTGATAGAGGCTAGGTTGAGACAAGTTACTAGGGTTTCGGAAAACCAATTTGGCTTTATGCTAAACAGGTCTACCACGGAGGCGATTCATCTACTTCGACGGCTTATGGAGAAATATAGGGAAAAGTCTAGAGATCTTCACATGGCGTTCATTGACCTTGAGAAGGCTTATGATAGCGTTTCTCGCAATACGATCTGGAAGACTTTGGAAACGAGACGGATACCAACTGCTTATATCCGGGCGATTCATGATATATACTGTAGATCTACTACTTACGTCAGGACTACAGTTGGTGACACCGAGGCATTCCCGGTGGAAATCGGACTCCACCAGGGGTCGGCTCTTAGCCCTTACATCTTCGCCTTGATTATGGACGACATCTATTGTGCGACACCAGACGGTGTACCTTGGTGTATGCTTTTCGCTGACGACATTGTCCTAGTTGCTGAAACAAAATCTGAGTTGAATAGTAGACTGGCTACCTGGAAGACTGCTCTGGAAGAAAAAGGTTTAAGGATCAATATTGAAAAGACAGAGTATTTATGTTCAAACTTCAATGGGAACCAAAACGATGAAGATGTAGAAGTATGCATAGGAGGACACGTTCTTCCCTTAAAGGATTGTTTCAAGTACTTAGGGTCTATGATACATAAAGATGGGGGTGTAGATGATGACGTTACACACCGTATAAAGGCGGGATGGCTAAAGTGGAGGGCCGCTAGTGGAGTTTTGTGTGACAAGAAGGTGCCTCTAAAACTTAAGGGAAAATTTTATAGAATGGCAATAAGACCAGCGCTGTTGTATGGATCAGAATGTTGGGCACCCAAGAAGGATCACGTAAGGAGGATAGAGGTCGTAGAAATGAGAATGCTTCGATGGACATGTGGTAGGACTCTGTGGGATATGACGACAAACTCTGCTATTAGGATGTCCTTAGGGGTGGTGTCTGTTTCCGAAAAATTGAGGGAGGGAAGACTACGGTGGTTTGGGCACGTCCTTAGGCGACTACCGTCGGATGCGGTCAGGAGGGTAGAGTCGATTACAGTCGACGGTGCCAGAAGGAAATGACGACCAAGGCGGAAGTGGGATGACTGCTTGAGATCTGATTTGATGGATTTAGGCCTTACCAAAGACATGACCTATGATAGGAAATTATAGAGGCTTAAGACTAGGGTAGTAGAGTAGTGTGGGTCACATCTATAGGATGTATCATCTTTGTCTTCTTTTAAAGGCATTTGTAGTAATTTCCATGACTTTTACTTTTTATACTTTTCTGTTATTGGTATTTATGAAAGATTAGAACTGGGCTTGATATCGTTGTCTTCTGTGTATCATTCTCGTCATGTTTCCTCTGTATAAATTTAGTCGGGTCTTATGTTTCTGTCTATATGCAGAGATTCTTTCGCAGGGATTATTTTGCAGGGATTACTCCCCATTACAGAAACACATATGGTATTAATGACTGCATATGAATACTGTTTAGCTATGTATTTATGTAATTATTTATACATGCATTGCATTTTAGCTATATTTTTAATTTTCTGACTGCCGGAGGTCTTTCATGGAAGCTATTCTCAACCTGGCGTTGGGGGCAGCCTACTACCCTACCTCCCCCTTACCCCATACATATGGGAATTGGGTTTTGTTGTTGTTGTTGTTGTTGTCCTCGAAATTCATTCATGTCACATAATTATTGAAATGAAACTTCCATCAACTCTTCCATATCTTCGAGTATATTTTATAGAAATACGGATTCTCCACTAATCCTTGACCAGTTCAGTATACATTCTTATCAGAAATTTTCATTATTTCAATAAAAGAATCCGAAAAAAATGACCTTGAGTAATCAATTCAATCTTTGTCATAAGAATAGGCTCATAGAGCAGTAGCATATCCCAATTTCATTTCTGGAGTCGGGTCAAAATTTCTCAGATGAGTACCTCTCATATGCCTCGTGTGGTACTTTACATCGTTTAGACAGATGTTATTGGTTTTCCTTTTTGTAAAAATATAGCCTTAACGGATAAAAACTTTGGTCTACTTGTTACAGATAAGGACTCAGCCCTGGGGTTCCAGCTCAGAGAGGTACGATTACAGTCTAGGGGCATGTACTGATCAGACATATTTTGACATTCGACCGGCCGGTCTATCTAAAAAAATTTTGACTCAAACTATGGCTCTGATACCACTAAATGTAACCTCCCAGACCGATACGGAGGATCCGATCCGATCCGGAAAGTCACATTAGGGCCACCGGAGCGACCCACTGTAAAAATAGCGGAAAATTTAAAACTTTTATTGAAACGTTTAACTTATAAAATCAGTTGTCACTATTTAAAAATAAAACAAATTTCCAGACTCATATATAAATCAAAATACAATTACATGCCCCCTAATTACATGTACCATTCTCCGCAACAACGCCGGAAGAACTCCCTTACTAAAGTCGATAGATGCACTTGTACAATTCTTTTAACCTGAAAAGGTGAGTAATAGAGTGAGCTTCGAAAAGCTCAGTAATACAGAACTACCAGATGATGCTGAAGAACGTGCAGATACAGATAAACATGCATATCCTTATTATTTCCGAACATTTATAGATTTTTATACTGAGCAGAGATCCTACTGATATTTCAGATGGTAACGGACAGTTCAGAGAAATATTTCAGATGACTGAGTTCAGGAGATCAGAACAGGTTATCTAGTGTGTTCCCAAAAACCATGTAACTTTTCAGATCTTTTTAAAACATATATATATATATATATATATACCCATCCCAACACATCATAATGTGTAGGTTCCCCAGAACCATACACCCAACCCAACACATCATATAAGGCCCTGAGCACAAAGCCGAGGAATCTGCGAAACTTCTTCCTTCAACAATACCCCGCCAATTAAAACATTTTTCGTCCGTAAACGGATATATCAAAAATCAAAACATAAATCAGGTCAAGTATCATATCAGAAATCAAGTCAAGTAACAAATCAGAATCCAAGTCAAGTATCAGATCAGAATCCATGTAAGATATCATATAAGAATCCATGTCAAGTATCAGATCAGAATTCAAATCGAAAATCAGATAAAATATTCATGTGAGTAGGGAACACACTAGAGTTTACAGGTATTATTTAGAGGTACTGTATCAGGCAGAGAAACACAGTTCTTCAGTATGTCGATAGAATGTTGGAATTTAGAATCACTATTGGAAGAGTTCATTAACTGACAGAATCATCAGTTATTCAGAATGCAAATTATCAGGATATTATCTTATTCGGACAGTTTTCAGAAGCTGTACGTAATCAGAAGGGTATTCATAATCCTATACATACATGTCAATTGATCGGATAATCGAACAACTTGAGAACAAAGATTCAGAACCTTAAACATCTATGTCTACTGGTCAATTCATTTTCCTTCTAAGGTATTTACTCTTTAATACCACAAATTCTTGTCCGTAGACCATTTTCGGAATCATCGCTGAATAAATCTTCCAATGTCTTTATTTCATTTCCACGTTTCCACAATATCATGGAATGCTGACGTACTTGATTAATTTGTTCATAACCCATTGTAATTGTACACTACGTAAACTCATCAGAGTTTCCAGACTTATCCAAATCACTTATTAAATCCTCAGTCATTGAGGTTACCTAGTTCATTTAGCAGTCATGTCCATTCCAGTTACTTCAGGATTTTCCAGAGTAATTCAAACGTTCCTGAATTTCAGATACATGTTGTACTTCTATTCCATTCAATTTGGTCTTCGTGGTTGATTTATCGAACAAACGTTCAATTCTTAGTATTGAATACGATCTAGAGCTGAGCTGAGCTGAATACTTCCAAAATTTATCATCGAGCCAAACTTGAGAAGACGAATACATGTTCCAGTAATATCTATGCCATTCAGGTATTGATATAGCTTTAGGGTTGATCTACTCACTTAAACTATTTTTCATTACCTTTAAAGGTAGTCCAATACCTATGCTTACTTGGATTCCTTAATTAATCCAAGACATTTACTTAATATAGGCCATAAGGGTATTTTGGTCATTTTGGTTTTTAGTTTTATTCCAATCATAACAGAGCTCAAGGATATCCCATCATTCCTGAGCTTGGTGATATTCTTGGGTCATTTCCATTACAAGGGTAATTTGGTTATTTTACAGATCCACAGTATTTCAATCTTTTTCCTTCATCCGGTCTTATTATTTAATTCCAATTTATCATCTATTTCAGTCCGTTCGAACAATTCTAATAAAAAGCACCCTCCGATAAATTGTTCTTCAGGTATTTACTCATAACTCGGATATTTCCGGGTCAAGTGTCTTCTCATATTTTATAAACGGAATATCAGGAATTTTCCTGCACTAAGTCAGGATCTTAACAATTAAATCCGTACTTAATCGAGTTAAGTACGAATCCCCTAAGTATTTTCTCATTCAGAGTCAACTAAGACTATTCTACCTCTTAAGGGCATTTCTGTAATTTCTTAACCAGATAATTTCGATATTAGCTCTTAACGAAATTAATATAATTTAGAGATCCTATGATTAATTGCTTTCTTGAACACTCTCTGATCTTGAAACAGTTCTCTTAACAAACTTCTAGTATCCTTCACAAACTCTCATAGGATTAAAACCGGTTATCCATAATTTCCAAATAAAACTAACATTTCTTATGCACATCAATATTTTTATCAGATCAATATATCTGTAAAATCCTCTTATCTAACTTCCATATTCAAATCCTGTCTTTTCATAACATAAGGGTATTTTCGTAATTTTACCCTACCAGAGTATTCTCATAATTTCTCATCCAAGTACCTTTAACATTTAACCTTTGATGAAATAAATTATAAGTTGCAGATACAGGGCTGATTTCTTTATCACTAATCACAAACTTGTAATTTAATCTAACAATTCCTCAATCTCTTATATTAGTTATTCGATCCGTAATTAGTTACAGAATTTCTATCACATCATATCGAGTGTATAAATTATTCAACTCCACCAAAGTGACCAACATTATCTTGTTCATGCATTTATCAATATAAACATGTTCCATAAAGCATAAAGAGGTAGTAAAGTATTACCTCGATTTTCGTGCAATACTGATCGACCATAAAAATCCCATTCGAACGCCTTTGATCTTCAATTCAACTTCCAATAATTTCTCAGATACATATCAACATAAATTATATCAGAAACGGAGCTTAATTGCGATAAACGGATCGAATCGGGTGATAAACCAGTGAAAAACAGCTTACCGGGTTCGAATTTGGCGAAATGGACTTCGGATTCGGATTCAGGACGTCGAAAGTATAAAATATGACTTTTTGGAAATTTGGAATTTTCTGTCAAAATCAAAGTCAACAGGTTTGACTGGCAATTTCGAGGCCTTCGGGTTCGAATTTCGAAAAACAGACAGCGGAATTGGATTTGAAACGTCGAAAAATGTCAGGATAGGTATACTTGGTCAAAGTCGAAGGTCGTTTAATGCCCGGTCAAAGCCAATCAAAGTTTTGGTCAACAGTGGTCAACGCCGGTCAACGGTCAACGGGTCGGGTCGGGTCGGGTCGGGTTATGACCGGTCAAACCGGTCAACTATGCACCAAAATCGGTCATTTTTCCTTCCCCACGCGTAGTGGCGGCGCGTGGGGGCGCGTGAACAATGCCCTGATATCGAAAAATTCCCGGAAAAATTTCTAAAAATTATTTTAAGCGATTTCGAGATACTTACAAAGCACGGTTCAATTTTTTGAACGGCGGAGAGCTCGATTTCACTGAATCGGAAACTTTGACCGCTTCACCTCACACGTGCTGCCGCCGCCGGAGAAAAGGGAGGACACCGGTGGACTCGGAACGGCACAAGGAACACGATGGTGCGGGAGGTGTCGTAAACGGATGACCCGATCGTCGTGAATCGATGAAAAACCAACTAAAACCGAGTTATTACCGACGATACTTCCGACTGAAATTCACGACGAACGGCGATGATTCACGACGAAAGGTTTGAGGGGTTTTGTTCCTCGGTTGACAACGAACACGATGGTGGTTTCGGCTTGTCGATCAGAGGTCGGACGGCGAGTAGATCGGAGATCGAAGGAGGGTTGAAGGGAGAGGGAAACTGGGAAGTTAATCTGCAAAACATACGGGGAAGCGGGGGTTATAATTCTCCCAAAATAAAATATGGGTAAACCATGAGTTTAGCCACTGAACTTCATTCACTTCTTAAAACGGTCTTCCAACTTTGAAATTATTTAATTTAATCCACCGTTTCTTTCAAAATACCAATTAAATCCACCAATTTATATTTTCTTAAATTTAGCCCCTAAATTGCGGTGTTACAATTTTGGAAATTAAGGCAAATGTGATAGTTGATGCACTTATTCAAATGATCTTATTTGCTTTGAAAGTTTTAGATAATTGATTTTCAATGAAGAAGGATGGTACGCTTGTTACAGAGTTTAGGTTGAGACTGCATTGTCAGATTAGATTAAAGACTTTCAAAGAGAAGATAAAAAGTATTCAAAAAGGATCAAATATCAAGGAGGTGATAAAATATTTCTCAAAGTTTCATCTTAGGAAAGGGTTTAGGGTTTAAAATAATTATGTAGGCTGAAATGTTTTTGCATAATTTGCAAAATATCCTGTTGTTATTTGATGAATGAAAATCCTTAACTACTGGTATTTGATGAATAAAAATCCTTAACTATTGTGAGTTGTGAATTATTTTTTACGTTACCTTACCCTTGTTTGTAAGTTTTAGGGTTACGGATCTTTTTTTATTACGAGATGTGCCATTTGATGCCACTCAATTTGCATCTACGAGCAACTTAGAATTGGTTACAAGGTAGAGGTAAGCTCTTATGTACGTGACCTTTTCCATTTATGATTACTATGGCGCTTTAAATTGATAGATTTGCTGGTTACTCTAATTACTTGATTGTCTTTGCCCCTTGTTCTCTGTCTTGCAAACTATGGTATTCAAACACAAACTGTATATGATGTATTTTAGTGCGCCCTGCGTCTAAAATTACAAGTTCCTTTTTTGTTAATTAAGAAATTAGATGCAGCAAAGACAACTCCCAAGATACATTAGAAGATACATATTTGTTGAAAGCCTCTGTGTATGGTTTTGTGTCTAAGTTGGTCCACATCTATGATAGATTATATAAACAAAGCTTAAGGTTAAGGGCATTGGTACAATAAGCTATAAACTGCCAGTTGTTATATATGTTGTGTTGGATGTTTAGACAAAGCTTGCCATAAAATTTAAGCAAAAGTGATATCAGAAGGAATATGATATAGAAATTAAAACTTCCATTATAAGGTATTCAATAAATACTCCAAGTGAAAGCCCAGCGGAGGTTGTTTAAGTTTATTGGCTATATAAATTTGCTCACCTATAGATTCATAGGCAAAGAACACTGTTTTTATTTGAGTTGATTAAAAAGAAAGGACAGACCAATTACATGAACAAAACTTGTGAAATTGGTTTTCCATTGAAATAGTAGAGAGAAAAACATCTATATACATACATGTGCTGAATGGAAATTTAGCTATCTACGGATTTATAGTGAAAAGAAGTCCTGCTATTGTCATGCATGCAGGTTTTCTGTTGACATAAAAATGTTTTCTTTGGACATACACATCAGATGGGATAAACGTTATGTTGCATTCTTCATAAATTTAGTGGTTTTCTTTCCATTCTGCAGGCTCGAAGAGATCTAAATGATCCTGTGAATGCGATTATTGGTGCATTTGCTGGTATTATGAGAACTTTGTGATGTACCCAGTAGTCCAATACCATGATTTATATTATGCAACTCTTCTTTCCTAAAGTACCCATTTCAGACCTATCTCCAATACATTTTTGGATGCCGGCACAAGAGTGGTTATCCAAATATATGTTGAAACTTTAGAATAAAAACTGAGCATAAATTCATGTTTGACACAACCATATCTGACCTATCCTTCTGCGTTCCGAGTAACATAGACTCTGATGCTTGAATCAAATGCCTTGCATGATTAATTTGATCTTGTTGTAGGTGCATAAACTGGAGCAATAACAACTCCCCTGGATGTTATTAAAACTAGGTTAATGGTTCAGGTATTTTATTTTTCTTGAAGATATTTATATATCCTTCTGGTTTATAACTATCGACGGTAATTATATTTGAGTTTCCGGCTTGTGGGTTTCATAGGGATCAGCAAACCTGAATAAGGGGATCTTTGATTGTGTTCAAACTGTTATTAGGGAGGAAGGGTCTTCTTCTCTTCTTAAGGTAGGAGTTTCTCCCGAGGAATCTACATCCACGTGTATTGGAAACTATTAGCATTTCAGAGATAAGTTCGTGCATACATGCATAATTTAAATACATACATGTATGTATGCAGGGCATTCAGCCGAGGGTGTTGTGATCGGTATCGGTGGTTCAATCTTTTTTGGTGTCCTCGAGAGCACAAAACGGCTGCTTGCGGAGAGGTGCCCCAAACCTGATCAGGAATCTACTGTTCAGTTACGTTGGATATTAACAATGCCAATAAGGCGAAGGTTAAAAGAACCGGAATATCAAAACAATCAAGTGTTCAAGCTTATAGTTTTTTAATTCAATTAGCTGTATATGATAAGTCTGTTATTTTCTTGTATGTTTTATAGGTTTAAGATGGTCTTATCTACTAATATTAAGTAAAACTTAATGATTAAAATATATACAATTATAATAAATTAGAATTAGAATTTATAGTAATGAGTTATAATTATAAAATTTTAATGGAAAACAAAGGTGCTGGCAAATGAAACTATAATATTTCAAAAAAGAATTAACAAACTATACATCTCTTAGTGTTGCAGGAATGGCTACATGGACCCTTAAATATTCATCCGTTGCCAATGGCATCTCGAACCTGCTATAAATTGTTGCTAATTCGAAACACGAAAATTCCTTCTTCTTTTTTTTTTGAGAAAAGGAAAAAAAAAACAAATGAAACAAAAGCATTATACAACAATACGATTGCAAAGCAACCCCTCGTCTAAAACTAAAAAAATACACTCTTCCTATCTTTTTCTTCTCTTTGGTTTTTTTGCCTACTGGTTCTGAGATTGTCCAATCATCATTATAGTATGGAGGACATGTCATCGAGCTCCGGCAACCAATTGATGACTTTCATATCTTACCACTATAATCAATATCACATGTTCTTCGACGATGATAGTAAGCGGCAATACCACGAAACCGTCAGTCGGATTAATGAGTATGACCATCCAATCAATCATCATTCCTCGTAGCCATCAGAATAATCATCAGGCTTAGCCAAAATCATATTCTCAAGAGTATCGACAAT
The DNA here is from genome assembly GCF_006381635.1 of Hibiscus syriacus. Lineage (NCBI taxonomy): Eukaryota > Viridiplantae > Streptophyta > Magnoliopsida > Malvales > Malvaceae > Hibiscus > Hibiscus syriacus. The sequence continues at coordinate 1,684,673 of NW_024062775.1, read as the reverse complement.
TTGTTTCACATCAGTGGGAGGTAAGCCCCACCGTGTCCTTTCCTTAAAACAAGTGGTGCTGCAGTGTCAGGGACCCGATCCAAGGCCCTCATGCAGGCATCCACCACATCGGTAAACCCAGTCGCTGAAGTTGCCAGCTGCAACCGTAGCAGCAGATCCCTAGTCCTCTTCAACAAGCTTCTAAATGATCTCCCAAGGTACTTGGCCCATTCTGCAGGTAACCCTCCACCAGTGAGCCAAACTGAGAATTGGGACTGATCACCTCTGGCAGCTACCTCAGCCCTGTAGAATCTTGCCAGTTCAATAAGCATAGATGGTTGAAGAGGAAGCACGGCCACGAATTCAGCCACAAACATTTCTGTCAGTTCTGGATTGAGCATCTGATTCCAAAGGACTAGGGCCCATTCTGTCGGCTGATTAAGACCGTAGGCTTCTGCAACAATTAGAGCCTCCAGGAATCGAGATTGCTCAACTAGCGCTCGCCTAGCATTGGTTTCAGACAGGTGGAGCCACTTAGAATCTGGAATTCGTATTTGAAGGGAGACAAGGGAAGCTTGGGCACAAGCCCTTCGTGTTTTGTTGCCAGCATCAATTGAAGAGTGAACTTCAGCAGCTTCAATGTAATAGCGCATCGATTCCAGGAGATCTTCATTCTGATCTCTATCATAGCATTCAAACCATTGCAGGGAAGCTTGCTCCGCTCGTGACTCCAATAGAGATGCTGTTTCATGCTTCATGTCAAAGTGATTATATACCTGCAAATAAGAAAAGCATGGCAGAAGGAAACTGATGAGTGGAACCAGTGACAGAACACACAAAATGACCATCAACTTAATTCTGAGCCAGTAGAGTGGCCATTATTAGATTATATCAAATATGATAGCCTGAATGGACCTATTCAAGGATCAAACAACCTGCTCAGGTTGGTAAGTCAGAACACAAAAGATTATGATCTTATTAAATAAATAATGAGATCTTATTTAAATTCAATTCCTAAATATACGTTAAAATATAAATATATATTTTGGAGCAGAAAACGTGGGAGGCACAGCACCCTTTGTAATCAACAGAAACCTTAACCAATTAGTCCTAAATGAAGTATATTTATTGATTGCCTAAAATAAAACAGATAGCATTGAAGCCAAAAGTGCACATACTAACCATAGCAAATGCATCAAGGTCGTAAGGGTTAAAATGATTCAATGATGTCAGAACCGCCATTCGAAATCCTCTGTCAGCCTCAACAGTGGCAGCAGTTGTGTTTGCCGCAGCAGAATACTTCTGAAGAAGTAGACCTAATTGACCATTTTCTATGAGAATACCAAGAATGAAATTAAGGTCATAGAAGTTTCCGACTCCAGTTATCAAGCGAGCCAAACATGCAAAATCACCCTCAGAAACATAAGCTTCAACCCTGGTAGCAGCAAGGGCTACAAGAACATCAACCCCATCAAGGCATTCTGATGATTTGTAGAAATGGTGTGAAAGAATAAGAAGCTCAACCTGAGAACTTAAAATTTTCAGTGAAAAAAATGCTCATGCATAAAAAACAAACCCTCTAAAGCAGGAAATAGAACAGAAAATTTTGACTTGACAATCTTGGACTTTTGCCGAATTAACAATTAGAAAGCACAATAACTGCATAAGTGATACAATTAAAGATATGATAGAATGAGAATTACTAATCATATTACAGCCAGAAAAACAGTCATTACTTGGAAGACTCATGCCTAATATTAACTGTTAAGGACCGGTTTTTGAAATATGACCTCTTAGAAGAAAGATGGAAACCAAAAAACCAATACTCTTCTGGTTATAGTTCCACAAATTCCTAAGTTTCTACATGACACACATTTGCATATTCCTAACAAGATTAATACTTTTATCCCCATAAAATGATGTTCTACTACTGTTATAACAAGAAAATACCTCACAGGCAAGCGGTATTTCTTGTCCGGTAATCACTAATCGCATTAATGCATGGCCAACTTCAGGTTCAGAAGGACACAGCTCAGCCCACTTCAAGAAATCTGAAAATCTCCACAAAAGAGGAGCTGGCCCTTCCTCTTTCTGAGAATCCATATATCCCCCACGATGAGCAGCCAACAGACCCTAAAGGATATTGAACATGTTAGGTCAACGGGTTATATGGATATACAAACAAAATTATCCTGAAACTGTCAGACAGGTGCAGTGCAAAGATCTGGATTGAGACAGTAACATAGAGGCTTCTCACTCAACGAAACACCATATACCGAAGGCAATGAGCATTCTTATAAGCATCATCACTCAAGTGAATATAAAGTACATCTAGAAATCACCTTTAGAAAGGACTCTGCAAGAATTTGAGCGATACTAGCAGCAGGCATTACATGAGTTCGCACAAGGAGATTTGCTTCCTCAAAAGACTCTTGTGCTTTAAGAGAAAGTAGCTGTAGTAATTCAATAGCTTGTTTGTCAAATGCCTCTGAAAATGAAAGACCCAATACATTTGAAGCTTTGACTACAGCTATTATTCTCTTGCATAATCCACGTCCACTACCTTCAGTGAAAACAGTTGCTAAAGTCTCCAACACCTTTTATGTTCAAAATATAGGAAGCAGTCAGGAAAATCAGAACAACAACTAAATAGGATGTAACAGAAGAACCATGTTTAGCCCATAAACAAGGAAAACTTGGATTGAATTTAACTACTCAAAACATAGATAAATTATTACAGATATGAAATTAGAGATAAGAAAAACTACATATACAACAAGTACCTGCAGTGGGTATATGAGATGCTGGTTGATTGGTTTATATGACTGAATAACAGAAAAAAGTTCCTCATCAAGCATTTCTATTGGTATTTGGCTGGTAGGAGTGGACATTGCAGCAAGTTTCAAAGCAGCATCAACGAGTATGAATTCAGAAGGCATCTGTCCTGGTGACAGCTTCTGTTGGAGTTGCTTGGCAGCCGATATCTGTCCAAACTCCAGTAAGGACACAACAGCCCTTTCTAGCTCTCCAGGCCCAATCCTCTCCTCCCACTTAGAGAATGATATTTCAATTTTTAAGCTTTCATCTTGCAATTGGAGATCATTTCTAGGTTTGGGAGGATTGGAACCATCTTCAGGCTCAGAGCCTTTATCCACTAGGTCCACCATTGGCCTTCTTGATGATGCATAGCCTTTGGCCCTTCGTTTTGTCTTTGAACTCCTAATTGTCACAGTAGAAGAGCTTGAGTCTAATGCTTGGTTTCTTTGGAGTGGCTCCCTAGCATCATATTTCTCCACAGTTACATTCTTCATTGAATTAATATGATTGTCCATCTTAGTTATTATGCTAGCAGTTCGATCAATAATGTTGGAAATGTTCCTTGTCAGAGGATTCTGGCTAGAACCTGTTAAACTGATCTCCCCTTCACTTTTCCCTTGAGCTTCAGATTCTACGGCTAAAAGCCATACTCTAGTCTCAATTTCTCGCAGAAGATGTAAAGGATAAACTCTGATAAATGTCGTAAAGAAGTTATAGACGAAACCTTAATATTTAGATGAAAAGAAGCAATTCAAATTGGGCAAATCGCTTACGGGTTGGACTTGGTTATCATCCCACTTAACCATTGAAGAGAAAGCAACAACATTTCATGAAGCTCTCTAGCTGGAAGATCTTTCTCCACTGCTTCTGCATGCTTAAGGAAAAACAATCCTGCCTGCAAGCCATATAGCAGCAAAATCACATCAAGAATAAATGAGCATGCAGCCAAGAAACAAGAATTCGGGAGGTATCTTTCACATGTATGAACGAAGAATACCTGTAAAGCAGGATAGGAATATCTGATGAATAAAGTCTGACAGTGACCCCATAAAGCAACTCTCTCTTCAGGGACATCCCAAAGGAATTCTTTCCATTCAGCTACCATGGATTCAGACTAAAAGGCAAAGAGAGTTGATATTTAGAAGTTCAAGAGTGTCAGAAAGAAACTTCCTAAAATTAGGAGGATTGTTTGATATTAATTAGAAGATTCTGTAAATATCCTAGTATCCGAAATCCCTAACTTCAAGGGATTAGTTCTTTCCCTAGAATTAGTTAATTGCCTAGTTTAGAAGTTTCCTAAGATAAGTCTTCTTGTATATATTAGTGTAATGTTTCTATGAAGAAATATACAAAAATTCAGTCCATTTCAACATGGTATCAGAACTTTTTTAGCTCATTTCTGGGGCCTTTTTTATTCTTTTTAATAGCCTCATAGTGTTCTTAATTCCCTTCCTCGAGTGTGTAGTGTTAACTCAAGAGGAATATGGCGAAAGTCAGTGAAACCAGCAACCCTGAGGCTACTCCAGAAATTCTATGATAAGGTTGCCGGTTGGAAGGTTGCTTCTCTATCCCTTGCGGAAAGATTTGGCGCGACTGAAATCAGTTTTAACAGGCAGCATTGTCTATCTATTTCCTGTCAATATTTAGGATGCCATCTTTTTGTATAGAAAATTGAACTCCATAATGGCGAGGATTATTTGGGGGTGGATTAGAGAGGAACCGCGTTCATTGGGTTAAATGGTCAACCCTTTGTCTATCAAAAGGGAGTGGTGGCTTGGGAATAGCTAACCTTAATTTATTAAACTAAGCACTGCTTGGGAAATGGACTTGAAAATTTGGTGTTGAGAAGTCATGGTGGAAGAAGATTTGCAGCAGATACAACTTAAACAATAAATCCTTGGCTTTTAATAATCTTCAATTCTCGCAAGCTTCTTGGGTGTGGAAAGGAGTTGTCAATCATTGCATTAAGAATGATAAGTTTGGGGAATTTTTTGCTGATGTTACTTCTGCAGAAAAGGAAAGCTATTTTACTCGCCCTTATCTTCGGGGGGAGATTTAATTCAGAGAAGATAAGGACAGGGATTATTTCCTACTTCAGCCTCTCATTGACTTTCCTGCACCAGCCCAATAGCCTATTTATGTCTACCAGCCTGTCCAACAGCCTGTTTTTGACTAGCCTACCACCTTACATATGATCCTAACACCCCTCAGCAACAAACTCAGGACACTACTCATACTTTGTTGGTCTATTCGAGGAAGAAGGCACCGGTGCAGGTTCAATCATCTCCTTCCTCTCCTATACAAACTGAGGTAACTACCGAATCTATCTCTGATCCAAATGCCACTAAAAAATCTGATTCTGTTTTTTATCACACAATTAGAAAAGGAAATAACTTGCACCACAAAAAACCCTTTTTACCTATTGGTGTCCTACAAGAACTTATCTCACAACCACAATGCCTTCCTTATTAAGCCTAAATACCATTGCCATTCCTAAAAATGTGTCTGAGGCATTAGAAAATGAGAATTGAAAGAATGCCATGCAAGCTGAGATGGAAGCACTTGAGAAGAACAAAACATGGGACTTGGTGGAACTGCCAGAAGGGAAGAAAACAGTGGGGTGTAGATGGGTGTTTACAGTAAAGCACAAATCAGACGACTCTTTAGAGAGGTACAAAGCAAGGTTAGTGGCTAAAGGGTACTCTCAAACTTATGGGATAGACTACCTTGAGACATTTGCTCCTGTTGCAAAGATAACACTGTGAGAACTTTATTGTCATTAGCTGCCAATGAAGGATGGAAATTACAGCAGTATGACATTAAGAATGCGTTTTTGCATTGGGATCTTGAGGAGGAAGTCTACATGGACATCCCACCTGGATTTGGTCCAAGTGCTGGGCAAGTAGTGTACAAATTAAAGAAGGCTCTGTACAGGCTAAAGCAGTCCCCGAGAGCCTGGTTTGGAAGATTTACCAAAGTGATGCCAAGGCTGCGCTACAAACAAAGTCAAGGTAATCATACTTTATTTGTGAAACATTCTTCTTCAAGGGGAGCTACTGCTTTATTGGTTTATGTAGATATCATAGTTACAGGGGATGATTTGAAAGAAATTGACGATTTAAAGAAAATTTTGGTAAAAGAATTTGAAGTCGAAGAACTTGGAAGACTAAAATACTTCCTTGGTATTGAAGTGGCACATTCAAAGCAAGGGATCTTCATGTCCCAACAGAAATACACCCTAGACTTGTTGACAGAAACTGGCAAACTAGAATGGAGACCAGCAGAAATGCCAATAGAAGTTAATCACAAACTTGGGGATACACTAGAAGATGCAGCAATTGATAGAAGCTATCAGAGACTTATGGGAAGACTGATTTACTTATCACACACCAGACCTGAGATTGCTTATGTGGATGGAGTTGTGAGCCAATTTATGCACAATCCTAAAGAATCACACCTAAGAGCAGTGACTCAAATCCTATAGTATTTGAAGGGCACACCAGGCAGAGGAATTATATTTTAAAAGGGAGAAATTTTGACTTTGGAAGCCTATACTGATGCAGACTATGCTGGGTCCATGGTTGATAGAAGATCAACTTCAGGATACTGCACCTTTCTTAGAGGAAATTTAGTGACATGTAAAAGCAAAAAGCAGAATGTGGTGACTAGATCCAGTGCAGAAGCTGAGTTTAGAGCAATGGCACTTGAGATTTGTGAATTGTTGTGGCTTAAGATTATTTTGGAGGATTTAAAGATCAAATGAGAAGGACCAATGAAGTTGTACTGTGATAATAAATCATCAATCAATATTGCTCATAATCCAATTCAACATGACATGACAAAACATGTTGAAGTGGATAGACATTTCATAAAGGAAAAACTTGACAGCGGATACTCCCTATGTGTCCAATGGAGATCAAGTTGCAGATATACATACCAAAGGACTACCTGAGAAGTATTTTCAGAAGTTAGCAAGCAAGCTGAAGATGGAGGACATCCATTCCCAGCTGAGGAGTGTCAGAAAATAGATTCCTAAATCAGAAATATTATGTAATTAGATAGGATTTTGTGAATATCTTTTTAGTATTTATAATCCCAAACTTTAAGCGATTGTATCTTTCTCTAAAATTAGTTAGTTTCCTAGAATTTCCTAAGTTAAGATTACAGATTGTGTATAAATATGTAACTAATCCTACAGAAAATATATAAGTTTTACTGAGAATTACTCTACTTTGAACATAAACATAATTGATTCTAATTCCATATAAAACATGCAAGTGGGAAACATAGAAAATCCCTAAAATTTCTCCACATGCAAGTGTGTGAATGTGACACTGCTTAACCCATATTAGTTGTTTTCTGACAAGTTATAGTATGAAACCTAATTCAAATGTCTAATCCACGAGTTAAAAGACAGAAAATTAAATTGCAATTCAAGAAAGGTATAGTTCAAAGTGCACCTGAGTTTCGGTGACTTGGTGAAAAGTAGATTTCCAAGGTCCACCACTAGCCTCCAACTGCCTCGCCCAGTTGCGTGCTTGCTCCCACTGCCTGTTCTCTTCCAGTGCTGTTAGGAGGGAAGCATCATCAAGAGTTTCATTCCCAAGGTGCAGATCATCATTTTTACGCAAAGAAGGCTCTGCTAGATTAATTTTCCAATAAAGTTGTCGATAGTGAGCAGTCGCAGAGCCTCCGTCTCCAAAGTCAGCAGCAGCAAGAAGTTGCAGTAAGCACCTTTTTTCATAAGGAGATGGACAAGTTGAAATTGTAGCATCAGCAGCTTTTATAGCAGCGGAACTAATCCATGAGATTCCAATCTGCCCTTCTCTTCCATTATTTGTCTGTAAATGACTTGGTTCTTCCTTGATTCTAGCAGAAAAGGAAGCAAGATGTGCTGAAGCTTCAGACAGACGCATTTGTGAAAACGCCTGAAGAAAAAGATAAAACAAGGGGGATAGTGCAGGGAGAATAGATTAGATTTTATACAACATGACCGATTCAATCCTCAAACTTGTTTCAAACTCAAACCCATAATAAAATTATTAATATTACAAAACTATAAGTACAACTGTGCAAAAGTTGAAGCACATAAATGCACCAAGTTGCACAAAGGAAAAGAAACATATAAGTTCTGAGCACAGAAAATCAGAGCATTCTATTTGAAAAATATCTTTACTAATTTGTTCCCAAAATCATCAAATAATCAGTTATGATCACTGCTTAACAGACAACTCAATTCAATTGAGACTTCATCCCTAAACTATTGTTCCCTAAACATGAACATGGAGCCCGTTTTCTCCCGGCCCTTCTGTCTTATAGAACATCCTCCAAAAAATCCAAATATGCCAAACATTGCCATTGCTTCAATCTATGTGATTTTTTGTCTGCCTCTACTTTCTTCATTTTTTTTACATGGATACACCATCCACGTCTTTCACTTTACATCCACAGTTATTATAATCTAAACAAATATTAGGTTCAAGTCTAAGAATAAATTATATTCAAGGAGTGTCTTATGGTGCTCAAACAAACATGTTAATTTACAATAATATATTCAATTAAGAAGAGGAAATGTTAGCCTGAATAATTATCGTATATGTGGGGGCATCTTTCATCACTTCAATTTTTTTTTTTTGAAGCCCTTCAAATTTCACTTTTCAATTACTTTATGCTATGCACAAAGTGCATGTTTGGCATCAAAACAACAAATTGAAGCGGCAGACACAGAAAATGCAGCCCCATGTTTGATGATTCAGGATAAAATGATGCATGTACCACCAAATGGTGATAACTGGCTCACAAGGCTTCTACTACATAGATGACAATCCTCTCCTGCTTAAAGAAGTATCAAATATAAATAATAAAGCAAGAATTCAGTCCTAACAAACCTGAAGAGCCCGGATAAATGGCAAGAAAGAACAAGAGGGGAGGAACAATTCAAATGCTCTTAGTAAAGGCAGAAACAAGCGCTGTTCACAAAGAACAGCAACCATCTTGGCCAGGGAAGCTGGACCTTCATTAAAATCACTTGAAACGATAATCTGTTCACCGAGTTCAACCTTTTTCTCTTCTCCAGCAGTACTGCCCACGGCAGAAAATATTCTAGTTGAACTATCAGATGCCCCAGGAAAGGGAGTCCTACATAAAGATTCCAAAAGCCTCCTTCGTTTTGTATTCCGCCTATTGTAATGAAATGAAAGTGATCTGCTGCCACATGACAAGGAATTGGTAGCTTCTACAGCTGCTGCAACATTATCTGCTATCTGGCTAGCTATGTCATTCACCTTGATGAATTTAGTTTCCCTGTATGACCATATTCAATCAGATTTAAGACTCATCTATAAAAAAAAGGATATATTCACAAAGAAATACAAAATCCGAGAAAGGTTACTGAACTAGTAGATTGATATTGGAGAGTGAAGTGACATAGCAAAGTGAAAAACCATAGAAGTTTAATTCATATTTAGTTGTAATAACCTGGCTGCAGTTATTTCCAGCCAAACTGTTAAGCATGACAGTGGAGACACATCTGGAAAGCATGATGCAATCATGGCCAAAATAGACCAGGAGAAGTCTTTTGCTTTTAGCAATAATGCCTCGCCAGGGGTTTTCTGCTTCTCGCAATCTGCTAAAACTCTAAAGAGTTCTATGGGTATATATACATTTTCCTCTGGGAAGGGACTTTCACTCTTCTTATCCAGGTCTGATTGTGAGCTAGCCATTTTCTTTGATTGCATGCTTTTCAAAACTGTTAGTATGTGAATCTTAAGACGGGGATCGCTGAAATCCTTCGATGCCTGACAAATTTTCAAAACTATTTTTAAAAACATAATAGAACAGAATCAAGCATTAAACTTACAAAGATAACATATATTTAAAAGAAAAAGTTCAGAAACAGCGAGCTTACAACTTGGAACACTGTGTCAAATGAGTATCCTCCAATCTGAGCTTCGCACAAAAATCCAACCTTTAAGAAGACAGGGAAACCATAAGTTTGGAATCACATAAAAAATTGAGAAAATAACCTCAGTGACCGAAAATGCCTTATAATATACGATTTTGACCAACTTTTTTTCGATTTGCCAAAATGACCAACAAAATCGCAATGCGATCTCTAAACCGCAACACGATCTCTAAATCGCAACGCGATCTCCAGTATCGCAAATCAGTTTCCAGATTCGCAACGCAATTTTGACTATCGCATTGCGATTTTAGAAAATCGCAATGCGAATATGTAAATCACAACGCGATTCTGACTATCGCAACGCGATAAACAAAATCGCAACGATCGCAACGCGATTCTGACTATCGCAACGCGATAATACAAAATCGCAACGCGATTCTGACTATCGCAACGCGATTCTAACTATCGCAACGCGATTCTGACTATCGCAATGCGATAATACAAAATCGCAATGCGATTTTCCAAATTTACGTTAGTCCAAATTTGTTGCGATAGTCGAAGTTCGCGTTACGATTTTCCAAATTCGTTGCGATAGTCCAAGTTCGCAACGACTGGTGGTATTGCATTTGTTTCTTAAGAATTTTCTCTAAAAAGATAGTATCCGAGCGGACGTGTCGAAGACACGTATTACCACGACCACGGGACGGGACGGGACGGCGGCGGCGGTGCGCGAGAGTCCCCCTTGTTCTCTTCCACTCAACAAGGAAGTGGGAAATCCAAGCCTTAAATACTCATTCCCAATAGTGTCTCCAATACTATGTGGGATTGAGCATTGCAAACACTTGGGAATCTTTTACACTATCGCAACACATTCTTTATTGTTTCAAACTAAGATCTTACAAATGGCTTGGGAATCTTTTATACTATCGCAACACATTCTTTATTGTTTCAAACTCCACGTGAATTTGGAATAGTTAAAATGTAAACTTATTTTGGATTTTTCACTATCACAACACTTTTTCACTATCGCAACAACACGTTTTTCAAACTCTCGCAACACATTTTAACTATCGCAACACATTTTTCAAAATCGCGTTGCGAATCTTACAATCGCGTTGCGAATCTGGATATTCGCGTTGCGAATTTGGAAACTGAGTTGAAAAATTAGAGTTCGCGTTGCGATTTTGTTGGTCATTTTGGCAAATCCAAAAAAAGTTGGTTAAAATAGTATATTATAAGGCATTTTCGGTCATTGCGGTCATTTTCTCTAAAAAATTTCATTCTGAAATGGATAAGTATTGAAGCATACCCAGTCATTATCTCTTGCTAATACAGCAAGATATTTTGTACTCAATGGCAGCTGATGTATCTGACAGAAGAGAGTTACCAAGCTCCAATACTGACTAGCAGCTTTTTGTTGAGATCTCAATTCAGTGCCATCACCGTTACCGGTTAACAGCCAAAATCCACATGTTTTTCCCTCCACTAATTGTGTAAGACTAGCCTTCTCTAAATGCTGTAGGACAAGCATAAGAGCTCGAGAATGCTGTTTACTAGAAACTGAAATAAGAGATCCCCTTTGCTTAGAGTTATCCCCATGCATACATTCATCAGCCAATGCTTGAGCTAGAGACTCCATAATACTATCATCATGTGTTGCAGCATGAAATGCTGAACCCTTAGAAGAAAGTTGCCTAGAATTCTCTTTATGTTGAATGGATTTGTAAAAGAAAGATATCCGTCTCAATGAAGCTACATCTACTTGGACCATGCTGGCTGATAAGCCACAAAGCTCTAAAAGAAACGAACATGATGCCACCAACACATTGTCTTCAAAATGGGTAATAGCAAAGGGCATGACCTGAAAATTCAAGAGCAATGAGCATTACGTAAAATCATATAAAACAATGCCTTGGTAATTCTGTAGTAGCATAAGAAATTAAAATAAGCTCGCACCCTTTAATGGATTTTCATTCTAGTCAATTCCATTCATTTCAATCATAAATATACTTTAATCTAAAGAACATGAAAGAAAGCCCTTACAGATGAAAGAAAACACTCTTCCTTCTCAGATATAGGTGCAAGAAGAGTCTGGACATCAGATTGAACATTTGTTTGTCCAGAAGCATTGGATCTCCCTTCCATTTTCAACTTTTCAACTCTTGAAATAAGAAGATAATTAAAAGCCGCAAGCGCACGTCCACGATGCAAATGATGTTCAAGCCCAAGTCCAGTTTCCTAAAGCGAGAAGAAAAGAAAAATAGAACTACTGGGTTAAAACTGGTTACAGTTAAATGAAATAAATAATTCCAAAAACAAATCAATTGAAGCTGTAGAAAGTAGCCGAGATTAGGAGTCTTTATTATCTTAGAAGTCTATTGTTATTTATAAATTTATTTGTATTTTATGATTAGTCATTATCTTCTTAGGAGACAAGATAAGTATTTAGGGATAAGAGTTTAGGAAGAAGAGAAACCTAGACTCTAACTTGCAACTCACAACCTATTTTAACAGGTTGTGTTTTCTATTTTGAAAAATAATTCGATCAAGAGAATCTTTTCTCTTTTCACTTTTCTCAAAATCTCACGGAAGCAAATGCTTTAGTAACAGCAGCATTAACCTAAATAAACATCAGAGCCAAATAAACAAAGCAGAAAGAAAAATGCTAGACGATATAATAATGCAGTTAGTTTACAGAAGTTAACTACTCTTTTATACAAACAAGCAGAAAGAAGAAAACACAATTACCAAAAGTTGAAAATGATTTAACTATTTGGCCTCATTAAAGAGTTAGAATACCAGAAAAACTGAAGGGAAAAAGAAAAAACGACCACGATGAAATCAGATTTATTTAATAAAATAAATGCTGAATGACTATACATCCAAAATGTACGAGGATGACCATGTACCTCAAGCTTTATTTAGTTAATCAGAAGACAACCAAAAGGAAGGACAACAAGCATAGAAACTCAAAACAACGGGACCCTTTCAAACATAGGAAAATGAGTCCAATATTCCTCTTAATTATCAGGCTAGTGTATCAAGCAAGAACTTCAATTTGTTTCTAAAACACGCTTGAAATTTTAACTCAGATTTCGAAGTACACCATCCTTTCACAATACACATGAAACTCTGACCCAGATATCTAGTCAAGTGTTAGAAAAAACTAGACCAGATGCCAGTTGAACCAGGAATCACTGGTCTACCGGGACCAGTATTATATCATTAAACTGGGAGTTTGTCAAACCAACAAAAACCAGTTGAACCGTGTAAAACCCTGAAGTTGCAAATACTGGTGACTGGTAAAAAAATTTCTTCATGAAATATTTATTGTATTGATGACAATTGAACCTTTAACCCCTTGATTTTATATCAAAGTAATACCCTTTATTCAGATAAACATTTTTATTAAATATTTAATATTTATTCAAAGAAATCGATATGTTCAACCAGAAATAGACTGTCTCACCAGTTTGGTCTCTAGTCCGATTTTTTAAACATTGCAGATAGCAATACATCATCCTTAATGTAATGCAGGCAATAGGGAAAATATATCAAGTAAATAAATTATCCCACACTTTTACCAGCCATTTTGATATTATCTTGGGTGAATAAAGATAAACCTTGAGTGAAGAGTGATAAAGTTCCTCCTCAACATGCTTTTGTATAGTTTCTTCCCAGGAGATAGCATTAATCTCAGCTTGTTCATCAGCATTTATGTAAAAATCAATGTCTCTATCCAACAAAGATTCTCCAGTAGGCAAACCTGAAAATGATTGCCATCCAAGGGGACCCTGCAATATTGTGCAAAGTAAATGACATGGAGAAAGTAAATGCCTAAAGGGAATGGATGAAATTTGACATAAGAGGGAACTCAAATCTGTCAAAGCTAACATAAAATAACATTAATACAAGCATGATAAAGCCAGAGGAACACAGCTTACCTAGTAACCCAGTACCCACCATCCTATATTTGATTAAAAGGAAAAATTAAAGAGAAAATAAAAGAGACCTGCACATAAAGCTGGATCAATCGCCGTACAGCTTTAGGGAACCAGAAAGGCAGCATCTGTAGTAGTGATGTATCACGTCCAGTAGAGAAGAAAATGTTGTCACGCCAATTTAGGTATTCTGCTAAAGCTACACTCCCAAACCAAAAGCAAAAAAAAATTATGCCTAAAATACTACATATTTTTTAATGGGTATGAAAAAAGAAGCAAAGGAAAGGTTAAATAGTAACCATTTTTTGCACCGGTACGCAAGAAACCAAAAGATGTATCTTGTCCAAAACATCCAGAAACAAGTGTGCGCCATAATGTAGGATAGTGCTGCAAAGTAGGTCTCAGATTTTCTAATGTGCATTGTGCTGTGGAGCTGTTATGCCTATTAACACTTCCACTAATTAAGCAATTTGGGATTGGAGCAGAAGCATACATTAGAGTTGCTAATGCTGCCATCTCTCCACCCCCCTCTGCGATATCATCAATAGTATGAATTATTTCATCTACTTCGTGACCATGGAGGCTTCCATCATGAATCAAATTACGAGACATTATTGAGCGAGCATTTTCAAAAGATGCATCATATTCATGACCCTTAAACCTTGACAAAAGCAACCATCTTGCCCAATGACAATCTCCCTGAACAGATGCATCAGACAGGAGAGGACATGTAAGAACATATAAAATTAGTTTCACACAGAGAACAGAACAATCTAGTAGAGACATTAGTAAACAAGCCGACTATGTAAGAAAGCTTTATGATAATCCACATATAAACATGATATTTCACATTGATGAAGTTCATAAAATACTATAAAATGAGAGGTAATCATCTTGAGCAAAGACAAGTCCAGTTATCAAACCCAACAAAATACTTAAGGATGGTTATTAAATTTCTATCAATCAAAAGGGATTAAAACTACCCAAAAAAAACATTAACAAGCACTGGACATTTTATGATACTTACAGCAGCTTCCTGTAATGAAAAAAGTGACTCGTCATCAACAACCAACTTGTGATGATCAAGGTAAAGGTCCAGAAGATTTGACAAGTTATTTTGTGCACAGTAACGAATAAATAATTTATCCAAAGCTTGCACAGTATCTGCACGAAATATTTCATTCCTGCTTGAGAAATCTGGATCCCATGATCTCCCAGTGGAATTGTCTTCAAATGAAATCTTAAATCTCTTCATGATGAAGCCTGATCGTGCAAGAAGAGATGCTACCTCTGCAGTGCCCTCCCAGTATTCTTTCAAAAATATCAATTTCTTTACAAGCTCCTGCTCTATCAAAATCCTTAACCACGTAGAACACATAAAAATGGAAGACAACCTAAAAATCTTAACATCTGGAACATCCATACATACAGCATCTAGTTCTTCAACAGAGTACATATAATTCCCAAAGTCAGGAAATCCGCTGCACTCAATTGTTGAGGCAGGCTGGAAATCATCCAAAGCTATTTGGAGGCTTCCATTTGATAAAACAGATGTAGGAATAAGGTCCAAGAGTTTGAAGACTTCCTCCCAGTCATTATGGTAAATGTGATATTCCAATTGTGACTCCCATGACACATGAACACCCATTACAAAAGGCTGATCCAATACAATCTGAAAAGCAGAAGTTTAAACAAAGACATCTTGACGTCTTCCACCAATAAGTGTGTTAAAGCAAACATGAATTTGCATGCAATACAAAAACCAACCTTCAAATATATTGTATGTTTCAGCTTCAAAGATTTATCCCACAAAAATAATTGCAAATATGATGCACTTCTTTTAAAGTAATTAAAGCCCAAACTGTAGATGCCAATTTCACACAGAAAAATATCATTTTCAATTTAAGTTCAAGGTGCTTGCCCTTTTATCGTATCATAGCATATCAGACACATTGAAAGCCTTTTCCATTCTAAGTGAATTGGCTGGAACAAGGGGAAGAACCTTGGATTTTAACAAATATAGTTAGCCATTTAAAAAGGATTTTAACTCCAGCAGACCGAGCCTTAACTCAGTTGGCAAGTTGCTGTTGCGACATCCACAAGGATGTGGGTTCAAACGTGCTTATATAAAAAAAAAGGATTTTTAACACCCATCTTTTTTATCATATCCAGTCAATGGGATGAAAAGAAATAAAGACAAGAATTATAAACAATAGAGACCATTGAACATGTCTTACTATGAAAATTTCATTTCCTTCCATTACATTTCAATGCAATTCATAATATTTTCAAAATAAACATGCTGCAAGCCAAGAAAAAGTTGCTTACACGATCAAAGGTTCTCTGATCCCAAGCTGTGGACCACACAGCAGCAGCAACCCAGTATCCAGCACGAACATCATCTTGTTCAAGCACATTATCAGATGAATTTTCATTAACATTTGCCCATGCACCTAAAACGACTCCGTCAATCTCACCGCATTCAATTTTTAAATTGTTGAAGAAGTCCAAAAGGCACAAATGAATTCCCTCTGGTGAGTTTAAGGTTGACGACACGTGCATGCATTCCTTCATATGGCCATGAAACGTTTTCCAAAAACTACAGCTAGGATAAATCCGCTGCCAAGAGAGACAGAAAAAAAGTTCAACTCCACAGAAATGGAAAGGGTATAAATTCAATTGCATTTACACATGGTTTAACAGAAATATAAGGCAAGTAACAGTAAATGTTCACATACCTCGATAAGTGATATTCTCTCCAATACTTTCCACTCAACTGATCCCAGGTAACCGTATCTCTTCATCTCCTCAGCAATTTGTACACGGAGTGTTTTCCTCACTGTGCCAAATAACAACTGCTTGAGGCAGATTTCAACGTCCTCTCCAAGCCTTTGTAATGTTGCTATAGCAAGCTCAGTTTCACCCTGTCGTTCATGTACAGTCAATATACTGAAGATATATGGAAAAATCCACTTTCAAGTACTTAACCTTGAATACTTAACCTTCAAAAATAGGTCATAAGCAATATCTCTTCCAATGTCACTAACTTCATTGAAGGTATCATGAGGCTCTTCATCAGAGGTGAATTCGCTAGAACGATGAAGATGCAGTTGAAGAACAGCTAAAGGGAGGCGTCCAGAGAGTAAAGCATCTTTTACCACAGTTTTCAAATCCAGTTTATCTATTTCCCAACGTGCAATCATCTCTTTTGGATTTTCAGTAGGAAGAATTTTCCCTGAGCCCATTCCTCGTGGAATAAGGGCAGTTGCTTCACTTGGATCCTCTAAGTCCACATAAGCTTCAGTGCTTATAGCATTCTTGGGCACCAAAGCAAGCTTCTCATTATTGTTGGGTGGGAATGCCAATGCAGGAATCTGATGCTCATGTTCATTCAATGTTTCCAGCCAATCCACTGAAGGTGTTGAAAACTGAAATTCACCCCGAAGGAAACTTGGATCTACCATACTTAATTGCTCCTTCCGATCCACCTGTTTCATATGGAAAGTACATTACTTAAAATTATGGGGTTAGACTACAACCAGCAAAGAGTATCCAAATCATACCAGTCCTTGGCCTGGCTTTTTAAGTTTTGCTCTAAGTTGATATTGCAGATTACGAATAATCTCCAAAAAATGAGCCATCTCCCGAAGTCTTGTGGAAGTTCCTACTTCATTTTGTGTCTTATCAGGTAATATTGAAGGAAGAGCAAGGACGCGGGGCCTATCTAAGCCCTGAAACATGAATGCATCCCTTTTAAGCTGGTTTAAACCATATTCACGGATCATTTTGGTAGCAAACCAGGTGGCTAATTTAAGTAGCCTGCAACAATAGAAAATGAAATGTAAAATATACATCTAGAAGATATACATAGCGATCTGACTCGTCCATAAAAAATGCATTATCCAAATTTACACATAACCAACCATATCAAACCCACATTGAAAATTATATAGGTCTTGACCAAAACATGGCATAAATCTATAACTCATGCAAAACCAAGGAAAGACACTAGCTGATATGTGAAGTCAAACACAATGTCCTAATCAGGAAACTGTTCTAATTTGATATTTTAGGTAACAGAAACAATAATACCAATAAAAAATATGATCAGCAAGGGACCAAATGTGACATGATCAGAATCCATATATCAACGATGCACCCTTCAACCAGTTTCTCTCCCTAAGAAGGATGGGCAGGATTGTGGTAATATATTAAAAGGTCAAATTCACTTTTGATAGGTGAACCAAGTGAGGCCAAAATTTGCAAATTAATTAACAACTATGTCGTAGATATACTTCTAGCAATAGTCAGATCTTGTATCATATGCCATCTAATATAATAGTCTTGTGCTATGCATCCAACGCTTCATGTCAATATCCTAGATTTTTTTTTAAATCGCTTGCGGGTGATTATCTAATACTTCTTAGCAACGTTGCTTGGATTTGGTTCAGAGCATCACACAAAAATTCTCTCGAGTTCTTTTTTTTTTTTATAGGAATAGGATACCTCATTAAAAACCTCCCTCTTAGTAGTTCTCAACCCTAAGGCAAGAACCAACTAGCGGAAGGAGGAAAAGAGTACATCAGTTTATTGAAGATAAAGCAATTACATAATACTTAAAAACACTCCTACAAAATACATAAGACATAAAAACGCTCCTGTAACACCTTCCCTCTAAGGCAAACGCACAACCCAAAACAGTGAGTACAATCACCCAATCCCTTCCTTTGCTAGCTTGTCAGCCTCACAATTACAACACCTAAAAATCCACCTGACAATAACCTGTTTTGCAGAAACAGTAGACACAATTTCTTTAACAAAATTTGACAGAAAAACAGGAACTGAAACTTGATCTTTGATCCAATCCACTGTTAGCTTTGAATCATTTTTGATAATGAGTCTACCCTTCGAAACCCATTCTGAAGACACAAAGATGTCAATGCCTTTTTTTATAGCCTTCAGTTCTGCCAGAATTGGAGTAGCAGGACCAACATTCTCTGAAAATGAAACAAGTGTAACCTGATTCTAATCCCTAAGAATACCCCCTATTCCAGCCAACATCCCAACATTAGTAACAGCCCCATCCACATTCATTTTAAAAAAGTCCATAGGAGGGGGACTCCAGCATAAGACAATACTGTGCAAATCCTTAGAAGCAGTATAATTGTCAGCCAAAGAGGGATCACCAATTAAAGAATCAACCTGAATTGAGATAAGGGGATACTTTGATATAAACCATTTGCCTAATCTGAAACAAACAGTGAAAAACAATGAGATTCTGTCCAACTTTCCTTTTTCAAAGATTATCTCGTTCCTTATCTTCCAAATTGAGCCAAATACTACCCCTGGAATAAACTTCCATATAGCAGAATTTGGCATCAAATCCGCCCACGAACTGAGCAGTTTGGGAGGGTCAGGCGGTAGAGCTAACCGAATTCCCCAAAAGCCTATAAGTTTAGTCCACAGTTCCCATGAAATATGACAAAACAGAAAAAGATGTTGAACTGATTCATTACAATGATTACATAAAGGGCAAAGAATGTTCTCCCCTATATGAACCCCCTTCTCAACAATTCCACTCTCACAGCAACCTTTTGATGAGATAATTGCCATAGGAAAGTCTCTACTCTAGGAGGAACTAAACCCAACCATACACATTTATTCCACTGAAACGTATAAACTTGCGAAGAAGAAATAGCTTTCCTACATGCTTTAACCGAAAACAGCCCCTTATCCGAACCATCCCACACCAAACAATCCTCCAATGGCTCAAGAAGTTTAATGTCTTTCAGCTTATCAAGTAGCTCTACCAACTGCTCCACCTCCCAATCACAAAGATTCCTCCTAGTCAAAATATTCTATTCCCATCCAGTTGATTCAAACCTCCCAAAATCAGCTAAATGACCCAATTTATTTGAAGAAAAGGAAAAAATTCTTGAGAACAGCAGTTTCAAGGGAAACTCCTCAAGCCACGTATCACTCCAAAAAGATATAGATTTGTCATTCCCTATATGTAATTTCGCGTGGGCCCTAAGACAACCTCCGATAGAATCATCTTTAATGAAGTTATTAACAATTCCCCTCCAAATCCAAGAGTCCTTATGGGATAAGACCTTGGAAATATCCATGGAATTACTATTGACATCGTGTTTGCTACATATGAAACTCTTCCACATGGAGTTTTTCTCATTAGCAAACTTCCATACCCACTTTCCCAACAAAACCCGATTAGTAGTTTTCAAGTCAGCAACTCCCAGACCTCCACAACTCAATGGTTTGTAGATCTTCTGCCAACTAACCCAATGCATTTTCTTCTTCTCAACCACTCCTCCCCATAAAAATGCCGCCATCAAGGAATTTAACTTCTAAAATATGGTAGATGGCATCTTGAATAAAGATAGATAGAAGACAGGTAATGATGACAACACTGACTTAATAAGCACCAATCTGCCTGCCATTGACAAAGTGGCAGCTTTCCATCCCGCCAATTTCTTATTGAAATTGTCAATAACCGGCTCCCATAATTTCTCAGAATTGGTTTTTGCCCCTAACGGCAGGCCTAAATATATGGATGGAAAAGAACCAATAGAACATCCAATAGCCGAAGCCCAACCCTCCAGTATATTATCTTCCACATTAATGCCAAAAAGTTTTCTTTTAGCTAAATTAAGATGAAGTCCTGTCATTAAGCTGAAAATCCTCAAAACTCTTATAACATTCTTAATCTGAGTAATGGATGCTCCACAAAAAATAATCAAGTCATCTGCAAACTGAAGATGAGACAACGAGGAGTTGTTTTGGTTTTTGCTAATCGAAAACCCTTGAAATAGGCCAGATTCCACAGATTTCGTTAACATCTTATGTAGTAATTCACCCACCACATTAAACAGAAGAGGAGAAAGACTACATCCTTGTCTCAATCCTTTAGCAATTGGAAACTCTTCTGTAGGCGAACCATTAACTAATAGGTCATTCCACAGAGTCATATGCTCTACGAAAGTCAACTTTTAGAACAACCCCTTGCAACCCCTGTTTTCTCCAATAATCAATTCCTTCGTTCGCAATGAAAGAGCAATCCAATAACTGTCTCCCCGGAATAAAAGCAAATTGGGATTGACTGATGATATCCCCAACACAACAACTCAACCTCTTAGATAACACTTTTGATAGAATCTTGTATAGGCTACCTACAAGGCTGATTGGTCTGAAATCCTTCACACTTTCCGGATTAATCTTCTTCGGTATAAGCGTAATAAACGCATGATTAACCCCATGTTCCCATTTTCTACCAAAGTAAAAATCCTGGAAAAACTTCATTACATGCTCCTTTAAACTAGGCCAATATTTCTTGAAAAAACCCATGGTGAAACCATCCGGCCTGGTGCTTTAGAACTATCTGATGAAGCTATCGCTTGCTATATTTCTTGTTCTGAAAATTGCTCCTCTAGATTTGAGGATTGAACCCCTGATAACTTAGCAAAATTCATAGATAAGTCCTCGACTTCCAATGTTGTCTTAGAACTATAGGATTCCTTAAAATAATCCGTAATATGCATCTTAATTAATTGTGGATCTGAGACTTCTGAACCGTTAATCTTCAAGCTAGAAATCTCGTTTCTTCTACTTCTGTTTAGTGCATAAAGATGAAAAAATCGTGTATTTTTGTCCCCATCTTTCATCCATCTCACCCTTGATTTCTGAAACCATATGCTTTCTTCAATCCTATAAAGCTTCCAAAAATTCGATCTGAACTGCAGCAGTTGCTCCCAGTCCTGTTGAGAAAGATCATCAACTTGAGCCTTGAATTCAAGATCATTAATCTTCAATTCCAGATCTGCAATAGACCCAGAAATCCCATTTAACTTTCTGCCCGACCAACTTCTGATCGATTTTTTTGTTCCTTGCAGAAAACTGAATATACCCCTTCTCTTTCTACTCCCCCTCAAATTATCCAAGGACGAATTAACCAATTCCTCAAAACCTTCTTCCTCTAAAAGATAATTGAAAAATCTGAATGGTTTGGGCCCCCAGTCTACAGTTTTTTCCTCCAACGAAACGGGATTGTGGTCAGATAGAGACCTGGGTAATAGGCTTTGCACAACATTAGGAAAACTAATCAGAAAATTCCCAAAAATTAAAATCCTATCCAATCTGACCCAAGTAGAGGCTTCTCTATTATTACACCAGGTAAACCTTCCCCAGACCATAGGTAGATCGATTAAGTTTGTTTGACTCAGGAAATTTCTAAGTATATCTATAGAGAACCAGCTCTGAGACTTTTCCAACTTCTCTGCCGGATCAAGGTACACATTAAAATCACCCCCAATGCAAACTGGTACGGTTTGAGCAGCTACAAAATTCAGCAGCTCCCTAAAGAAATCCTCCTTTTCAGAGTTAATACAAGGACCATAAACATTAATAATCACACATTCATCATTTGAATTCTTAAATTTTCCAAATATGGCTATAAATCTGCCACTTAAATGTCTGTTTGCAACTTCAAAATCCTTCTCATTCCACAACACCATTAATCCACCTGCAGACCCCACTGCTGGAACGAAAATCCAACCATTAAGAAGATTACCACCTATCTTTCTCCTAAGAGCCTGAGAACAATTTTCTAGCTTTGTTTCTTGAATCAGTAGAATGCCTGGTTTATACTGCTTGACCATATTAGCTATGGCTCTTGATTTTTCCTTTTTACGAATACCCTTAATATTCCATGAAATAATCTTAATATGTACCATGAAGACAAGTATGAAACCAAAACCTTAAAGCAAAGCTTCCAAAAGATCCTTATTCCCCCGGATCCACCCCTTCCCTACATTCAGCCAATCCCTCTTCCAGATTAATTGTTTTTTCCAGGAAGGCCTTCTTCCCCTCTTTAAATGAGATACCCAGCATTTTACTAACTTCCCATGTAGCTAGAGCCTCTTCCAAAAATAGTGAGAATTTTGAAGAATACACAGTAGGGAGACTAGCCACATCCAGTGCTTCCCTAATCAAAAGCCTTCTCGTTCTTCTATTGCCATTCCTTGCCACTGATCCAAATTGATTACCTGTTACAACTCCTTCAGCACCCCGAGAATGCTGTGACTGGTCTATTTCCGAATTGTGACTAGAACCACCTTCATCTTGATTCCCATTTGGTCTTCTCTCCGGGGTATTAGGAATAGGTAGATTACTCGTAATAGGATTGATTCTAGTTCTGTTGTGGTCATTCAACTCCGTAAGTTGCAATGTCCCATTTTCTCTGCTCGGATTAAACCACACCTTTCTTTCTCTAGATCTTCTATACACTCTAGAAATGGAACCTCTATTCCACCTTCCTATATACAAACTTCTAGACAAGTGATTGAAAAGACTCCAACTCCTTAAACCAATTGCAAGAGACTCCTTATTACATCCTTTCCCCTGGATTCTGCCCATATGAAGCGGCAAAGCTTCC
Source organism: Hibiscus syriacus (assembly GCF_006381635.1). Classification (NCBI taxonomy): domain Eukaryota; kingdom Viridiplantae; phylum Streptophyta; class Magnoliopsida; order Malvales; family Malvaceae; genus Hibiscus; species Hibiscus syriacus. The sequence goes on along the minus strand of NW_024062775.1, from coordinate 1,661,584 downwards.
CGACCCTCGTCTGTTTCTTCTTCACTACTAGCTTCTTTGTTCAGGACTGCCACATCGTCTTTAATTTCCTCATTTAACTTTTTGGAAGTTCCTCTACACATAGGCTGAATTCTGTCAATGACCCACCAGGATTCGAAACATACCCCAATTTGATTATATTAACAGCAGGCCCAGAAGGTGAAAATTTAGAGTTGTTTGTGTTGGGCTCACTCAAGTCCACGGACTGGGCTTCATCATTTTCATTTAGAAAATCATTTCTTAACCCAAGACCCCAAAAATCCCCTTTAAATTTCAAAATTTCATCTGGTGAGTCTGACATCTTAGCACCACTAGTTTGACCTTCTACTTCCGACAACAATAAATGCTCTCCCCCTTTGCCGCCTGACATAGTTGTACAGTTATCCCCTACCAACCATCTGTCTACTGTGTCCCTAGAATCTGCAGCTATCAAATCTGGATTATCAACTCTGTCTGAATGCCTGTCTTCTTCCTCCTCTGATAATGCTTCGATACTGGGCACACCATCTCCGGCCACCGTAGAATTATTTGCTGCAAAGCTTTCCTATTTGATACTAGCCGACCCCACATTAATTTTCACCTTAAAAGATCTCCCATATGAACCTAAAGTAACAGTTTACTGTACGTCAAACGGGCTGGCCACCTTCAGCAAAGCCCTTGCCACCGTCAAATCCTCCCTATTGACCGTCGACTCATGAATATACACCAGCTTCCCCCACCTTGAAATTAACTTTTCCAAAAAAGAAACATTCAAGCATAATAAGTGGATTCCAACCAATTCAACTGAGCAAAATGCCATCGGAACACCTTCTTCGTTCATAAGTGGATCCAGCCAATCAAACCAAAAAGCCATTTCCTCCCCTCTACTCGACCTTGCTTTCCCTAATTCTTCCACCGAACCAAAAGTTAAGATACAAGAATTCCATGTATAACCCCATTTAGCTCCCTTGACCATGATTCCATCACTAGCCAACCCCTTCACCACTAACTCCAAATCAAAATGGGTTTTGATAATTCCAGTCAATGATCTTTTAACCCAATCATACTCATCTAATGGGATATGCATCTCCCACAAATTCCTCAGCCCTGCTTTCTTTCCTGGATGACCCTCCTTAATCTCTTTACTCGCCTGGACTTCCCTTCGCTCATCATAAGAGACTAGTGCATCCTTATACGATCTCTCATCCCTCAATCTACTGAACGACTCTGATCCGACTCCTCTTCTCGAAGTCACTCCCTTATTCAACTTATCTTCTTCCCTTCTGACATTACTATTATCAGCTTGCCTGAACCTCTTCTTCTGGTACTTAGCTACTCCAACTGAGACTTTCTTTCCATCTATCCAAATATCATTCACATTTGCTACTGCTTTCTTCAACCCATCCTCCTTCGCAAACTGAACAAAAGCAAACGTATGGTTTCTATAGTTCTGCTTCCTGGAGCTACTCGGAATGTAAACTCGTATAACTCTACCTTGTTGTTGAAAGATTTCCTTCACTGTTCTCCAAGTTACCCTATTACTCAGATAGTTGACAAACACCGTCCAATCCTCACCGGAGGACTGACCGCCTATGTAGGGATGGCAAACGGGTACAGTTTCATGGATTTCGCACCGCATCCGCTCCAATTGGAGCGGGGATGGGTATAATTTTAGCGGGTAGTGGGCGGGTGTGGATTTATAAAGTGGTACCCGTCGTGGGTGGTGGGCGGGTAATGGGTTTGAGACATTACCCGCCCCGCATATGCCCGCCCCACATCCGCCCGCCCAACTAAATATCTATTAAATTTTGGACCATTATAAATTTAGGTGTAATTTTAGAGACTAATTTATAAATTTTAATAGTGTATAATATATAACATATAATTTAACCAAATAATAAGGATATTTAGTCTTTAATCTGGTCTTTAATTAGGAAAATATTCGGCTCTTTGATTAAACCCATAATCCCACTAACCACGTCACTTTCCATGCTCTTTAGCCCATGCTGCCAATCCAAACACAAATTAGCCGTACTATATGCATTAACATCAAAAGCAGCAGTTTCTATGTTCTTTAGTCCCTCAAAACCCATATTAGGCGCACTATGAGTATTAACATCGAAAGCAACTCAACAATCCAGCTCTACGACTACATACTCCCTACAATCTATCTCCATAACATTCGTAGAGCCACTCCTCTGACAAATTGAAGCATGCGTTGCTACCCCATCACGAACTGTCTGGGAACCAACTCCAACATCCCATTAGTTTGCTGTCAGGCGGGTCTAGATGGGTATGTCGCTAGTGGGTAGTGGGTGTGGGGATGGATTTGAAAATGTACCCGCGTGGACGGGTATGGATTTGAAAATTTGTACCCATCATGGGTGGTGGGCGGGTGGTGGATTGAAAAATATTATGTAGATATGGAGATGGGGAGGGGGTATCCGCACCCGACCCGCCCGTTTGCCATCCCTACGCCTATGACACCCTCTCTCTCTCTCGCTTTCTCTCTGACGCTCTCTCTCATTTCTTTCATTTCCCACCATCACACACAGTACACATTCATTGTATCGGGGTCCTTTAATAAGACCTAATATGATGATTTCCAGTTTTTGGGCAGTTTTAGGCTTAAGCATACATATATATATATATACATGACAGAGAAAAAAAACTCCCTTCAAAAGTTCTCTCTTGGTTCTTTCTCTCAACCATCACAGCTTATACATATTAAATAAGTTATACTTTTTATCACTCAACAGTAGGGGAATATTCTCCATTAAACCTTGACAGCCACAAGAAGCCTTTTGAATTGGGCATTCAAGAATGAGTTCTTCAAAGAATCTCTTTGGGGGGGGGGAATGGCTGCTGAAAAAAGGTTGTTTGATAAGTGAAATATGTCATTACGAATTAATCCCGATAAGGTAGATGGATCTACTTATCTTGCGTGACCAAGATCATGCCTTTTATTCATCTAAGGATATGTAACTAGGGATAAACAAAGCCAGATTCTAAATGTAACACCCCAAACCGATGCGGTTAGCCCGATCCGATTCGGGAAGTCACATTAGGGTCACCGGAGCGACCCACCGTAAAAATAGCGGAAATTTAAAACTTTTTATCAGAACATGTAAACTTATAAAATCATTTATCACTATTTAAAAATAAAACAGATTTCCAAACTCGTATATAAATCAAAATACAATTACATGCCCCCTAATCACAAGTACCATACTCTGCAACCACGCCGGAAGAACTCCCTTACTGAAGTCGATAGATGCACTGGTATAATTGTTTTAACCTGAAAATGTGAGTAATAGAGTGAGCTTTGGAAAGCTCAGTAATACAGAACTACCAGATGATGCTACATGACATGTAGATAAATGGAAAGCCATATAATTTCCTTATTGAATCATATGTATACCAGCTTGCAGAATAATTTGGGGTTCCCTTAGAAGTTCATAGAGTAGAAGCCATGAATCTCAGTTCATAAGAAACCTTTCAAAGTATGATATTTTCAGGAGATCGAATAGGATGTCTAGTGTGTTCCAACAGTATAATAAAATCATAATAGGTACAAATCTTAGTCCAGTAAATCTCACAATTTTGTAAAAGAGTTTAACTTTTGAAAATCATAGTTTAAACCCTTTTCTGGTACACCATCAGTAGTTGCCAAAATTATTTTCCATATAGCTTACTTTATGCACATAGCAAAAAGAAAGCCGACTTAAGGATAGGCTCTGAAGCTTGTATCCTTAAGCCCAAGTCAATAAGTCCATATAGCTTACCCTAAGCACACAGCAAAGGAAAGCCGACCTAATGAAACATCTTGGGGCCCTCAAGAGTCACATTAGGCCCAGTTAGCTTGATCAGAGCTATTCCATCGTAATTCAATTCCAAAATTCAATTGCACCGTGACACAAATTCCATAAATCCAAAAACATGGTAATCATATACCAGTTCAAAACAAAAATTAGATAGCAGCCATATTCCATAAATTGTCACATTAAATTGGTGCATCAATAAAACAATAACCAATGAATTCGGTGTACCACATATTAAAACCAATAAAACAGTTCAGTAATAAGTAGGGAACACACTAGAGAATCCCAGTATTTCCAGTAGTTATCATTTTGGATAACATGAAACTTATGAAATTTGATCGAATTCCTGGAACAAGGTTCTATTGAGGAGAATCGATTACTAACCGATCTAGCCAGACATTTAATGTTGATACATTAGAATCCCACTATATTTTCGTGTGCTTTAGGAAAACGTTCAGGAACCTTTATACATAATAATTCTAAATTCAGATTTACTGCGAGTGATTCCATTACCCAAACAATCAGGGGTATTCATGAATATACTTTAAATTCATAGGATTTCAGCCCAATTGAACCAAATGGGATATTCAGAATCTTTTCCATCTGCGTTACTTGTTTTTTTTTTTCAAACATGACCGAAGTGATTTTAGATGAAATATAGAATCGAAGATTCAAGTCATTTACAATCTACGACTATCGATCATATTATCAAACAACTCGAGTTACACAACTCTCAAACTGATGCATGTCAACAAGTCAATTCATTATCCTTCCAGTGTATTCACTCTTTAATACCATAGTGCAGATCCATAGATCATCCCCATAATCATCACTGAATAAATCTTCCAACGGTCTTTATTTCATTTCCACGTTTCAACAATATCAGGAAATACTGACGTACTTGATCCATGGCTCATAACCCATAATGACAATTCATCATGTAAGTTCAACAGTGTTTCCAAACTCATCAAATCACCTATTTAATCCTTAGTCACTGATGTTACTTAGTTCGTTTGGTAAGCAAGTCTATCCCGATTACTTTAAAGTTTTCCAGAATAATTCAGACGTTTCTGAATTTCAAATACACGTTGTACTTCATTTCATTTCAACTTATTAATATAATAAAGTCATTCTGGTATTCGTGGTTGATTTGACTAACGACTACCCACTTATTAGTACTGTATGCGCTCTAGAGTTGAGCTGCGCCAAGTACTTCCAGAATTATCATCGATCCAAATTTGAGAAGATGAACAAACATTCAAGTGATACTTATATCATTCAGGTAATGATATAGTACTAACGTTGGTTAATCACTTAAGTTGCGTTCCACAACTTTTACTGGTAGCACAACATCCATGTTTATTTGGATTTCTTAATTAATCCAAGACATTTACTTATTCTAGGTCATAAGGGCATTTTGGTCATTTTGGTGCTTAACATTTTTTTTCTATTCATTTCACAGCTTGAGTATATCCATTCATTCCTGAGCTTGGTGACATTCTTGAGTCATTTCCATTCCAGGGGTAATTTGGTCATTTTATAATTCTAGAATATTTCAATCATTTCCTTCCATCCGGTCTTATTATTTAATTCAATCTTATCATTTACTTCAGTCCTTTCGAACAATTCTGTCAGCAGAATACCTCCGATAAATTACTCTTCAAGTATTTACTCCTTATTCGAATATTTTCGAGTCAAGTGTCTTCTCAGATTTTACAAACGGAATATTATAAATTTTTCTGTACAAAGACAGGATCTTAACAATTAAATTCGTACTTAATCGAGTTAAGTACAAATCCTCAAAGTACTTTCTCATTCAGGGTCAAATCAGACTATTTTATCTCTCAAGGGCATTTTCGTAATTTCTTAACCGGATAATTTCAATATGTCTTTTCAGAGTTATTAACCAACTTCCAGGGCAATTCTTATCATTTTCCAACATAAGGGTAATTTCGTAATTTTACCATATCGGAGTATTCTCATAATTTTTCATCCAAGTATCTTTAACATTTAACCCTTGATGATATAAAATATAAGTTACAAATCCAGAGCTGATTTCTTTATCACCCATCACAAACTTGTAATTTAATTCTAACAATTATCAATCTCTTATCTTAGTCATTCGATCCGTATTCCGTTACAGAATTTCTACCACATTCATATCGAGTGAATAAATTATTCAACTCCACAAAAGTGACCAACATTATCTTATTCATGCATTTACCAATATCAACATGTTCCATAAAGCATAAAGAGGTAGTAAAGTATTACCTCGATTTCCGTGCAATACTGATCGACCATAAAAATTCCATTCGAACGCCTTTGATCTTCAATTCAACTTCCAATAATTCCTCAGATACATATCAACATAAATTATATCAGAAACGGAGCTTAATTGCGATAAACGGATCGAATCGGGTGATAAATTAGTCAAAAATAGCTTACCGGGTTCGAATTTGGCAAAACCGACTTCGGATTCGGATTCAAGACGTCGAAAGCATAAAGTATGACTTTTCGAAAATTTGGAATTTTCGGTCAAAATCAAAGTCAACGGGTTTGACCGGCAATATCGAGGCCTTCGGGTCCGAATTTTGGAAAACGGATTACGAAATCGGATTTGGAACGTCGAAAACTATCAAGATAGGTATACTCGGTCGAAGTCAAAGGTCGTTTAATGCCCGGTCAAAGCTGGTCAACGTTTTGGTTAACTGTAGTCAACGTCAGTCAACGGTGGTCAACAGTAAACGGCTCGATCTAGGCGGCTCGGCTTGGCTCAGCTCAAACGGCTCGGCTCAGCTCAAACGGCTCGGCTTAAACGGCTCGGCTCAGCTCAAGCGGCTCGGCTCAAACGGCTCCTCAGGCTTCCAGACGAAGCCCATTCTCAGGTGGTGGCGCGTGCGGCGCGTGAACAGTAACCCCGTGTCGGAAAATTCCCGAAAAAATTCCTAAAAATTATTTTAAGCGATTTTGAGGCACTTACAAAGATCGGTTCACAATTTTGAACGGCGGAGAGCTCGATTCCAAAACGTCGGAAACTTTGATCGCTTCACCTCCTCACGCGCCGCCGTCGACGGAGACCAAGGATGACACCGACAGACTCGGAACGATGTAAGGAACGCGATGGTGCGGGAGGTGTCGTAAACGGATTACCCGATCATCGTGAATCGATGAAAAACCAACTAAAATCGAGTTATTACCGACGATACTTTCGACTGAAATTAATGACGAACGACAATGATTCACGACGAAAGGTTTGAGGGGTTTTGTTCCTCGGTTGACAACGAACACGATGGTGGTTTCGGTTCGTCGATCGGAGGTCGGACGGCGAGTAGATCGGAGTTGAAAAAGAGGTTGAGGGGAAGAGGAAAACTGGAATTTTCCAGAAAAATATGCGTCTGATGGGGGTTTATAATATCTCAAAAAGAAAAATGGGTAAACCATAAGTTTAGCCACTGAATTTTCTGCCCTTTATAACATGGTCTTCCAACTTTGAAATTTTGCAATTTAATCCTCATTTTCTTCCAAAATACCAATTAAATTTACCATATTATAATTTCTTAAAATTTAGCCCCTAAATTGGGGTGTTACAATTCTCCCCTCCTTAAAAGAATTTCGCCCTCGAAATTCATTAATGTCACATAATTGTAGAAATGAAACTTTTATCAACTCTTTCATATCTTCGAGTAGCTTTTTATAGAAATACGGATTCTCCACTAATCCTTAACCAGTTGAGTATACATTCTTATCAGAAATCTTCCTCATTTCAATAAAAGAATCTGAACGAAAATTTTCTCGAGTAATCAATCTCTTCAGAATTCTCCCTCAGTCCAAGTAAGTAATCAAAACAACTTTATCCTTGTGAAATCAATTCAGCCTTGGTTACGTGAATAGGCTCATAGAGCAGCAACATATCTCAATTTTATTTCTGGAGTCGAGTCAGAATTTCTCAGATGAATAACTCTCACATGGCTAAGGTACTTTACTGCGTTAAGACAGATGTTACTGGTATTCCTTTTTGTACAAGTATAGCCTTAACGGATAGAAACTTCGGTTTATTCGTTACAGATAAGGACTCAGCCCTGGAGTTCCGGCTCAGAGAGGTATGATTGCAGTCTAGGGGCATGTACTGATCAGACATATTTTGACATTCGACCGGCCGATCTAACTTGAAAATTTTAACTCAAACCATAGCTCTGATACCACTAAATGTAACACCCCAAACCGATGCGGTTAGCCCGATCCGATTCGGGAAGTCACATTAGGGTCACCGGAGCGACCCACCGTAAAAATAGCGGAAATTTAAAACTTTTTATCAGAACATGTAAACTTATAAAATCATTTATCACTATTTAAAAATAAAACAGATTTCCAAACTCGTATATAAATCAAAATACAATTACATGCCCCCTAATCACAAGTACCATACTCTGCAACCACGCCGGAAGAACTCCCTTACTGAAGTCGATAGATGCACTGGTATAATTGTTTTAACCTGAAAATGTGAGTAATAGAGTGAGCTTTGGAAAGCTCAGTAATACAGAACTACCAGATGATGCTACATGACATGTAGATAAATGGAAAGCCATATAATTTCCTTATTGAATCATATGTATACCAGCTTGCAGAATAATTTGGGGTTCCCTTAGAAGTTCATAGAGTAGAAGCCATGAATCTCAGTTCATAAGAAACCTTTCAAAGTATGATATTTTCAGGAGATCGAATAGGATGTCTAGTGTGTTCCAACAGTATAATAAAATCATAATAGGTACAAATCTTAGTCCAGTAAATCTCACAATTTTGTAAAAGAGTTTAACTTTTGAAAATCATAGTTTAAACCCTTTTCTGGTACACCATCAGTAGTTCCCAAAATTATTTTCCATATAGCTTACTTTATGCACATAGCAAAAAGAAAGCCGACTTAAGGATAGGCTCTGAAGCTTGTATCCTTAAGCCCAAGTCAATAAGTCCATATAGCTTACCCTAAGCACACAGCAAAGGAAAGCCGACCTAATGAAACATCTTGGGGCCCTCAAGAGTCACATTAGGCCCAGTTAGCTTGATCAGAGCTATTCCATCGTAATTCAATTCCAAAATTCAATTGCACCGTGACACAAATTCCATAAATCCAAAAACATGGTAATCATATACCAGTTCAAAACAAAAATTAGATAGCAGCCATATTCCATAAATTGTCACATTAAATTGGTGCATCAATAAAACAATAACCAATGAATTCGGTGTACCACATATTAAAACCAATAAAACAGTTCAGTAATAAGTAGGGAACACACTAGAGAATCCCAGTATTTCCAGTAGTTATCATTTTGGATAACATGAAACTTATGAAATTTGATCGAATTCCTGGAACAAGGTTCTATTGAGGAGAATCGATTACTAACCGATCTAGCCAGACATTTAATGTTGATACATTAGAATCCCACTATATTTTCGTGTGCTTTAGGAAAACGTTCAGGAACCTTTATACATAATAATTCTAAATTCAGATTTACTGCGAGTGATTCCATTACCCAAACAATCAGGGGTATTCATGAATATACTTTAAATTCATAGGATTTCAGCCCAATTGAACCAAATGGGATATTCAGAATCTTTTCCATCTGCGTTACTTGTTTTTTTTTTCAAACATGACCGAAGTGATTTTAGATGAAATATAGAATCGAAGATTCAAGTCATTTACAATCTACGACTATCGATCATATTATCAAACAACTCGAGTTACACAACTCTCAAACTGATGCATGTCAACAAGTCAATTCATTATCCTTCCAGTGTATTCACTCTTTAATACCATAGTGCAGATCCATAGATCATCCCCATAATCATCACTGAATAAATCTTCCAACGGTCTTTATTTCATTTCCACGTTTCAACAATATCAGGAAATACTGACGTACTTGATCCATGGCTCATAACCCATAATGACAATTCATCATGTAAGTTCAACAGTGTTTCCAAACTCATCAAATCACCTATTTAATCCTTAGTCACTGATGTTACTTAGTTCGTTTGGTAAGCAAGTCTATCCCGATTACTTTAAAGTTTTCCAGAATAATTCAGACGTTTCTGAATTTCAAATACACGTTGTACTTCATTTCATTTCAACTTATTAATATAATAAAGTCATTCTGGTATTCGTGGTTGATTTGACTAACGACTACCCACTTATTAGTACTGTATGCGCTCTAGAGTTGAGCTGCGCCAAGTACTTCCAGAATTATCATCGATCCAAATTTGAGAAGATGAACAAACATTCAAGTGATACTTATATCATTCAGGTAATGATATAGTACTAACGTTGGTTAATCACTTAAGTTGCGTTCCACAACTTTTACTGGTAGCACAACATCCATGTTTATTTGGATTTCTTAATTAATCCAAGACATTTACTTATTCTAGGTCATAAGGGCATTTTGGTCATTTTGGTGCTTAACATTTTTTTTCTATTCATTTCACAGCTTGAGTATATCCATTCATTCCTGAGCTTGGTGACATTCTTGAGTCATTTCCATTCCAGGGGTAATTTGGTCATTTTATAATTCTAGAATATTTCAATCATTTCCTTCCATCCGGTCTTATTATTTAATTCAATCTTATCATTTACTTCAGTCCTTTCGAACAATTCTGTCAGCAGAATACCTCCGATAAATTACTCTTCAAGTATTTACTCCTTATTCGAATATTTTCGAGTCAAGTGTCTTCTCAGATTTTACAAACGGAATATTATAAATTTTTCTGTACAAAGACAGGATCTTAACAATTAAATTCGTACTTAATCGAGTTAAGTACAAATCCTCAAAGTACTTTCTCATTCAGGGTCAAATCAGACTATTTTATCTCTCAAGGGCATTTTCGTAATTTCTTAACCGGATAATTTCAATATGTCTTTTCAGAGTTATTAACCAACTTCCAGGGCAATTCTTATCATTTTCCAACATAAGGGTAATTTCGTAATTTTACCATATCGGAGTATTCTCATAATTTTTCATCCAAGTATCTTTAACATTTAACCCTTGATGATATAAAATATAAGTTACAAATCCAGAGCTGATTTCTTTATCACCCATCACAAACTTGTAATTTAATTCTAACAATTATCAATCTCTTATCTTAGTCATTCGATCCGTATTCCGTTACAGAATTTCTACCACATTCATATCGAGTGAATAAATTATTCAACTCCACAAAAGTGACCAACATTATCTTATTCATGCATTTACCAATATCAACATGTTCCATAAAGCATAAAGAGGTAGTAAAGTATTACCTCGATTTCCGTGCAATACTGATCGACCATAAAAATTCCATTCGAACGCCTTTGATCTTCAATTCAACTTCCAATAATTCCTCAGATACATATCAACATAAATTATATCAGAAACGGAGCTTAATTGCGATAAACGGATCGAATCGGGTGATAAATTAGTCAAAAATAGCTTACCGGGTTCGAATTTGGCAAAACCGACTTCGGATTCGGATTCAAGACGTCGAAAGCATAAAGTATGACTTTTCGAAAATTTGGAATTTTCGGTCAAAATCAAAGTCAACGGGTTTGACCGGCAATATCGAGGCCTTCGGGTCCGAATTTTGGAAAACGGATTACGAAATCGGATTTGGAACGTCGAAAACTATCAAGATAGGTATACTCGGTCGAAGTCAAAGGTCGTTTAATGCCCGGTCAAAGCTGGTCAACGTTTTGGTTAACTGTAGTCAACGTCAGTCAACGGTGGTCAACAGTAAACGGCTCGATCTAGGCGGCTCGGCTCAGCTCAAACGGCTCGGCTTAAACGGCTCGGCTCAGCTCAAGCGGCTCGGCTCAAACGGCTCCTCAGGCTTCCAGACGAAGCCCATTCTCAGGTGGTGGCGCGTGCGGCGCGTGAACAGTAACCCCGTGTCGGAAAATTCCCGAAAAAAATTCCTAAAAATTATTTTAAGCGATTTTGAGGCACTTACAAAGATCGGTTCACAATTTTGAACGGCGGAGAGCTCGATTCCAAAACGTCGGAAACTTTGATCGCTTCACCTCCTCACGCGCCGCCGTCGACGGAGACCAAGGATGACACCGACAGACTCGGAACGATGTAAGGAACGCGATGGTGCGGGAGGTGTCGTAAACGGATTACCCGATCATCGTGAATCGATGAAAAACCAACTAAAATCGAGTTATTACCGACGATACTTTCGACTGAAATTAATGACGAACGACAATGATTCACGACGAAAGGTTTGAGGGGTTTTGTTCCTCGGTTGACAACGAACACGATGGTGGTTTCGGTTCGTCGATCGGAGGTCGGACGGCGAGTAGATCGGAGTTGAAAAAGAGGTTGAGGGGAAGAGGAAAACTGGAATTTTCCAGAAAAATATGCGTCTGATGGGGGTTTATAATATCTCAAAAAGAAAAATGGGTAAACCATAAGTTTAGCCACTGAATTTTCTGCCCTTTATAACATGGTCTTCCAACTTTGAAATTTTGCAATTTAATCCTCATTTTCTTCCAAAATACCAATTAAATTTACCATATTATAATTTCTTAAAATTTAGCCCCTAAATTGGGGTGTTACAAGATTCAAATTAAATCCATGCAGATTTAAATTGCCCAAGGTTATCTACTACTAAATAATATATCTAAGATTCGGAATGCAACATGTCAAACATATCCTCAAGTGGTAAAATGCTGTGCCGATTTATGAATTGAGAAATAAGGTGCATGAGATGAAACAAGATGAGATGAGATGACTATAGCTGAGTAATTTGATGAATTAATTGTTCTAGAAAAGAACTTGACCATTATAAAGATCTCCATAAAGCATGAAGCATATTCAAAAAGGTGCGGAAGATTCCAAAAATTATTAGACACATGCATGATTTTCTTGTTGGTAATTTGGAATATAATTAAATATGGGTTCAAGTACTTGGTAAGAACCTTTTGCATTCTTTAGGTCAAACGTCAAAAGGTACACAGTTTCCGTTACAAGGCAAGGTTAGTTACCAACTCCTTGAGCAGCAGAAAGTTTGTAACCATGATCCATTAGACAAGAATCATTTACACCCTAATTATTTTAGGAAGCCAAGACATACTAAGGAGACGTGTTTAGAGCTAAACGAATTAACAAGGAAATTGTACAAAGCAGGGTTAAGAATAAATTGCAGGTTTACCAACATAAAATTGAAGAGTTATGAATGAAGCTCAAGAAGGAAAAAGATAATAATAATGGTCAGCTAAGATGTTAACATGTTAGGAAGCTAGAGATAGGTCTCTTTCGAATTAAATGCAAGTGATTAGGATATTATAGACATTATAATATAAAAGAAAGTTTAGCTTTTTCCTTTCATTACATTTCCCAGAGATTTGGGAGAACTAAAATATAGGCCTTTTGAACAACATGGGGGTTGTTGACAACCACTTCTGATGCTTGTTTTATATCCTAAGTTACCAAAATAAGGGGAAGGGTTACTAATTCCACCTCTTTCCCTTTCCTGTTCTCCCGTCAATCCAAACACAGTGCCAAGTATCACCAACACACTATCGCAGTACATCTTTGGAGATGAGGATCACAGCATGTATAAAATACAGAAAACAAAGGCAGAACATTGTAATTATAACATATATTTCTATGGTGCATTGTTATCAATAATATAACAAGCAGTTAAAGAGATTTCATCTTTTATCTCGGACAGGGTGCACTCAATTAGATTGATTCCAAGGGTGTGTAATGGGGAGGCTGATAGTTTAGAAAGATGGGAATTGGTTGATGTTTAGTCGTTTCCAGTGCGTTGTATCGTTTGAGTTTTAGGTTTTCGGTTGTCTGTTGAGTAGCTTAGTCTGTTTCGTTTTTTCAGTATGGTGTTTATGTTAAATCTTATGTAATTTCGGAGGAGTAATAAAGTTTCTAAGGCACTCTTTTCCTCCTTTAATCAAGAAGGAGGTTTTTAAGGAGGCCTGTCATTCTTATCAAAAAAAAATAACAAGCAGTTATGTTTTCCATTTGCATTGCAATAAGAAAACAAATACAACAGTTAAGACCATCCTAGCCGGTGAACGATAGTTAGAAAATCTTAACCTTGATGCAGCAGAAACCTCATTATCATTGCCATTTTTCCCAAACATACGATAAACTGCAGCAAAAAGCAATCTTAAAACACCTTCTTCTGCCAGGTTGACACCTACAAGCATCTCCAGAGATCTGTCAATCCAGTAGGAGAAATTAATTAATTAGTTAATTCCTTGTTAAAAACAAGTCTAACCCATGGAACAATTTCACAATCCAATTCTCTATATACGAAATACTGAAGAATCAATGTATTCTTTTGGGCATGCAGCACAACAGAGAGGACAGCAGAATACATATATTGCATGGGTTAAGAAAAATTGATAAGGAGAAAAGAAGCGAGGTTCAAAATAGAATCTTACTGCTTTACTTCATCATATTTCAAGTAGTCCAATGCAATTTGCAGCCGACGCATCCGTGAAAACTTCAGATCCCATCCTAACATAGCAGCAATTCAAATGAAATTTGGAAATAAAGTTCAGCATTTTTTATTGATGCAACAATCTATGAGTCATCACAAGAAGAAATAAATTAAAGAAAAACGGATTATAGAAGGATGAAATCCCAAAACCGATTTGGAATTAAGAAAAAAAGGTCTCAATGAAAGCGCAAGTAAGACCTCTCTACTATGGAAATACATCCCAACAATATGAATACCCCAGAGTGAAAACAAATGATGCAAGAAAAAAACTTACCCGAAGAGAATCACTACAAATTTTGCATATGAGAACGAGATCATTCATTTTTACATCTCTGGATTATTCCAAAGTATTTCTCTGGAGCAAGAACAGTGCAACAAGACAAGGAAAGATACTTTTTAAACAAACATTTTTCCCCTTTAGAAACAACAATAAGTAAACAATTTACAACAACAGTATGCTGGCAATAAAATAAACCAATTATGTCATAGATGCCATAACCGCTATTTATCTGTGCCAACTACAAGAAAGAAAATTAAGATGATAGAAGATTATATTTGAAAAAAATTCAGAAAGACTTAATAGTTGTTCAAGCGAACAACTGGATCAATGGATGCAACTAAGTTGTGCCATTGAAGCCATACCCACACCACAAACACTACTACGGCCACTGAGTTTTAGAGTGATAGATGTTGCCCAATTGCCGTACATGCATACAGTGACAACCAGAATCTGCAGGCATTAAATTCAACTGAAATTCATATAAAATTGGATAATGCCACTTTGAGGATGAAGGTGAACTTCACATGGCTGGGGGTGTCCTAGCTAAGGCTGGTATTGGTTGAATTATGTTCTGTTAAGGGTTGTTTCTTTCTGGTTTTGTATCTCTTGAGGGAGATTAGTTTGTATTACTTTGTTATATTTGAGTTTAATGAATCCTAGGGCACTCTTTTTCTCCTTGTGCGGATTAAGGAACTATTTTTAAGTTCCGTTAATCACGAAGGGGGTTTTATTGAGGCCTTCTATTCCCATCAAAAAAAATTATCTCTTTTGCCAACTTGATCTCTATCCCTTACAAGTATCACTCAGAAACCAAAACTGAGAGATTCTGCTAACTAGTTTCAGATTGGATTGATTCAATCCTTATGAGGCTCACAGAATTTTCTCTAGAAATTTCAGTTTTTATAAGCATTAATGACAATCAATTCTACACTGATCTGTATAAAATATTTACCTGGCTCTCCCATATATGTCCTTTCCAGAGAAGTAGAGAAAGTCCTACTTACATTAGAAAATCCTACTTACATTAGATTTGATGGTACTTCAAATAAATTTAAAATTAATAGTTTTATGATTTTTTTAGTTAGAAAAAAATATTATATAAAATATGAAAAGAAAAAGGATAGTTTTGTCCCAAATATATATTTCAACTTTCGAACTCTAATAAAAAAAACTTCCCAACTACATGAGAAAGTTACTTTCTCGTCTTCATTAAGAAGAATTATATTCCCATAATTGAGGGAAAGTAACTCCCAAAGGAAAATTATGTTCCCAATAAAATTGATGATTTTAGCTTAAACATGGGAATTACTCTCCCGCCAATTAAATTCCTTGAAATCTAATTACTTTCCATCATGTCAAACACCCTCGTAGGAGAAATTAGCAGACAAAGAGTTTGCAAGTTCACAATTTCCAGGTGAGTACTTCTTACACAACATAAATCATTGAATCTCCTAAAACAAAATAAAAGTTGCCTGCTAGACGCACACCACCTAAACATATCCAACTAAGCATCTAAGATGGAAGAAATTACCAGTTAAATGCTAAGCAAAGAAAATCCTAAATTCTCAAAAATTAAAAGGCCAAAAAACATTTCTAACAATGCTCAGAAGTCGAGAATCTATTCAAATGCTCTCAAGTCTAAACATATAATATTGCATAGACTATTAATATGGTAACTGGGTTTAATGTTTACCCTCAATTAACTACAATAAAGATGCCTGAACAGTGCTAAAAGGGTATGCTACTAACAGCAGTTACCTACTGCACATAAAAGGACCATCAAATAAATCATTGGAAACAGCTATGATGCTAGTCGACAGTATAATTGAGTTATAT
The DNA here is from genome assembly GCF_006381635.1 of Hibiscus syriacus. Taxonomy (NCBI): domain Eukaryota; kingdom Viridiplantae; phylum Streptophyta; class Magnoliopsida; order Malvales; family Malvaceae; genus Hibiscus; species Hibiscus syriacus. The sequence continues at coordinate 1,645,162 of NW_024062775.1, read as the reverse complement.
AAAACCTTTTTACAATTAAAAACAACTTAAATTAAAATTTCAACAGAGTTGCACTTATAGGCTCCAGCCATGATGCTAGTCAACAACAAGATTGAGTGAATAATACTTTGTTTACTATATACAACAAGAAAACCCATCACCATTAAAGGAATTCAACATCTATAGGAAGTTGCAATACTAATTCAATAAAAAAAGTTCCCAGTTCCAAGCCCATACAACCTCATAACTAAAAATTTGAAGCCAATGCTATAAAAACAATACTCACCTCCTAACACAGGCCATATATTCCAGCCTCTTCAGTAGTCACAAAATTTTCCATCGCTATCTAATTTTTTCCCCTTTTCTAGAACTAAAAAATTCATAATTTCTATTTTTCTAGAACTAGTCTCCAGGACCAATGCACAGAGTTAACTTAGTTACCAGCACCTTGGGATATCAGCGGCTAAACCCAAGCCACCATAACTAAATATCCATTATGAATTTGACCAGAATAGAACAGATATTGATTATCAGGAAGACAGCAATTCTTTATAGTTAATTAACAGTTCAGGAAAAGCCTCATAGACAGTAGAAAAGATACGCATGAGAATGATGTTTTGGATGCTGGACATGGTAGATGGTAAAGAAGACAATAAAAAACATGATATGGAAAACAATTTTTTTTCAAACAAACCGTATTAAGTTTTCTCACCATTTTCAAAGCATAAACGATCTGCCTCTTCAGGACCTTCATAGAGAAGAACTTTATCCAAAATTTCAACTTTCCAAGGCGACCATAACATTTTTGGCTCTTCCAGTCCCGGAATATTTTTTGGGTGACATCCAATGCCAGTAACAATACCTGGTTGCTGACATCCATGGGTTTCAATGGGAAGGAGGTTTGATGAAACTGAAACAGAAGGCAGAACTACCGAAAGACCACCATCAGTCACCAAATATAAACAACCCTGGAAAGTACAACCGACAGCTTCTCCGATAGAAACTTCTTCTCTTCCTTGGAGAGAAAATTTTTTGCTTCCCAAATTCAAGAACCTATCATCGTGGACTAATGAATCTGTGTGCAAATTAAAATGTACAATTTGAGAACTCTTGTGGTCCTTGATATTCTGCCTTCTAATGAGCCGGGTAATCCCAAAAGAAGAAAAACAAATACAGTCATCATCACTATATCTATCTGTAGGAAGAAAAATCTTCCGCATAAGGTGGAAATGTATTTTTGAATCATGAACTTTCTCATTCATTAATTTTGAAGTTGAAGAAAAACCATTCAAGACTGAATCAGGAAGGCATCCATTTCCATAACGTTTCCAGCCATGGATTTTCTGAAGAATATTGTTTCCGATATTATCACAAAAGGATACAATTTCATTCATTTTGGAAGACCTATTTAAATTGCAAGAATTTGGAGAACCAGTATATATCCTTTGATGGCTTACATCCGAACTCCCTACATCCCAACCAACTAACATCCCAAGTCCTAAATGTTGATAATGTGGAAGCAATTTTTCAAATGCATAACACTTGTCCGGTAGACAGTCCCCAGCATATATCACATACAATATATTGAATTCATCAACCACAGCCACAAGAGGTGTATATGACGCAACAAGTAGCCTCTTAAATGTTCTTCTACAAAATAAATCACCATGTTGATAATTTGACTTGTTTTGCATATCAGCATCATCTAGAGTTGACCTTTCTGGTTCACACAAATTCGCAGAACACTTTAACTCGCAAGCCCGTAAAATGTCAAGATGTGCAACATGCTCACCAGACACTGCGTTATAAAAGAACACTAAGCCAGAAGCATTGAGGCAAATAAGAAAATCACCAGAAAAGTGGAAGTCTTTCCAATCATCCAGTGGAAATGTATTTTCATTTTGTGGAAGCTTCACCAAAGAAACCCACTGAATTCCCCAAATATCCAACCTGGCAATGACAATTATATTCTTAATCCTTTTTTCACTTCCATCACTAGCATTGGCAGATGCAGAGTTCATGAGTGTTAAAAAGAATCCAATTAGATGATGAGAATTGCAAGAGAACACTCTGGAGCATTTGTATGAAGTGCTGGAACCAACGTCAGAAGTATCCAACTCAACATTTTCATGGGAACCATTTTCTAGATTTCTAATAGTCTCTCGGCAGCCCTCCCCACTTGATGAAGAGTTCTTTTTACTAAGGAATCTCAGAACTGGGAAATCACTGGTAAAAATGCCAAAAGAAACAACTTTCGCAAAGCAAGGAACTGATGATTTCTGAGGAAACCTGGTCCAAATGCAACCCTCATATTCAACAGTTTCAGCTTTAGTGAAACATGATCGCAGCCACCTCTTTGAAGTGTCAGTTCCTGGCAATACATCATCTCCAACTTTCTTACTTATCTTGTCTGGAACTCCTACATTTCCATTTGTAATGCTTTTTTCAATGGTATTCTGAGACGCTTCAAAAGACAAATCAATTGTCTTCTCTTCATTGATATGTTGAAACGATGAGGCTGAAGGACCCCACTCAACCCATGTCCCTTCCCTGAACTCGCCCTCTAAAATTGCTCCAGTCACACAGCTCTTATCAGGCTGAGAGAAGGCATGTACCATCACACCTTGATTGCCAGACACAAAAAGAAGTTCTCTAAATGAACCATCTTTGTGCTGATTATAGGTATCCCCACACACACCCCAAGCCAATGAGTTTACATCATAAATAAAGGGATAACCGTTACACCTTGAAAATCCAGGTTCAAGGGAAATATCGTTATCAGAATCTATTGCTGATCCAGAAGTGCAAGGAATATCATCCTTTAAATTAGAACTACAAGCTAACAAATCTAAATTTTGGGGTCTCTCGTCATGATGACTTTCAGAAATATCAGCATCTACAGAGCCCCCTGCAAACCAAAAAGGGAAAACTCAACAACTGTAAAAGTAAATCAAATACCCATGCAATTGAAACCAAGTGCACGGCAACAGCAAGTGATTGATTAAAGGAAGCCCCAAATCAAGACCTTCCAACCCCAAAAAAATGCAATGCAATTTTGACAGCCTAGAAACAGAGAATAAGAAATATTAACCTGTAGTCAAAGGAAGTACCAAAGCTTGGCATTGGTATGAAAGCAATAACAGTAACTCCCTTGTCGGAGATATAAAGGCTTCACGATATTCCGACAGATTGAGTGGCAACTCTGAGGGACCCCATTTATGTAACTGCAGTATAGCAGGACCCTCACCACTGGCAGTATGGTCCATTCTGTTCATAAGAATAATCAAAGATGCAGACCATAAATACTATAATCATACAAAAATCAAGTCTAATTCCTAAAATGCATTTTAACAGTAAACAGTGCCCTGCATGACCAACCTAATGTGCATTCCAATCTACATCTCTATGCCAATCTAATCAGAAGAAAGACACATCCATAAAATAATCATTGCAAAACAATACATGGACTTGTGCAATTCATCTTAATGCATAGTTGCAAAAGGTATTCCAGTAATCGAACTGATAAGATAAATCAATCACATTTTCCTCCAGTTCAATCATGGGCAGAGCCACTATAGTAGTACGGGTGTCACACTCTGAACCAAATATTTTGAAAAAGAATAAATCATTTATATTTTTTATATAAAAATATTAAAAATAAAATTGACTCCATTGTAAAAGAATATTGACAGCACTTTAAAAATAATTGGCACCCCTTAAAGTAAACTGACACCCGCGGTTTGCCCCCACCCACCTAGCACCTGAGTTCAATGGCTTAGAATTTTTATTAAATTTCATTCACTTGCAGTCATAACAATTATAAATAAATAAACCAAACAAACAAAAAGGCTAGAAAATTTTACTGAGTGAACCTAAGTTAACAACGTATACTGTAGCATTTAAAAAACAATCCGTTTCTTCCTTCTACACCGATTCAATTTTTTCAGCTACCAACCCGAAGTTAGCCAATACCACCCTCCACGTATTAATTTAGAAAAATAAAATCTTCTAATCGAATTCAATAAGAAAATGAATCGTGGATCAATTACACGATTAAAATAGATTAAACAATAAAATATCAGAAAATTACAAAGAGAAATCTAAAAAAATAGATACGTAAAAAGACGATAAGATTAGATTCTAGAATGAACCTGGAGAAGTTAAAACTGTTAACTTCAATTGATTAACGACATCTCCAAAAATCGCAAGAGCCTCTGAGTTTTCCTCAGCAAACGAGATTGCTGTTTTTTTTTCTTTACGTGCTTATTCTCTTCTCCTTTCTTTTCTCCTTGTTTTAGGACGATTTGAGAGAAATTTTTTTATTTATTATTTAATTCGATCGAAGACGACAGGTATGTCGAGGTATGAAGGTTCGGGGGAAGAAAGAAGCCAAGGAAATTGACTGAGGGCTTTTCGGTGATTTTCTTCTTCTTTTTTCTATTACCTAAGCCTGGATTGAAAGTGTTAAAAATAAGGGAAAAGTACATAAATGTCTCTAGTTATAGATTTATTTTTGTTAACTCGTTCTACTATTAAAAGTTATAAAATTATAATTTTACTATTTATATATATATCAAATTTATTTTTTTAAATATTGATAGTCATTTGAATTAAACGTTAATTTATCGATTTGAATATAATAAAATTATATTTTAATGATGTCTAAAAGAATTGTAGTTCCTTTCAAATATTAACTTGATGATATAATGTTTTAGATACTAACTTGATGATATAACATAAACAGAGACTCGATCCACAAAATCTGACTCAAATAATTCTACGATTATATTTTATCATATTTTAATCAACACGTTAACATTCAACTTAAATAATTGTCATTTTTAAAAAAAAAAATAACAATTTTAGAGCTTATGAATAAGAGAAAATAACCTCAGTGACCAAAAATACCTTATAATATACGATTTTAACCATTTTTTTTTGGATTTGCCAAAATGACCAACTAAATCGCAATGCGATCGATAATTCGCAACGCGATCTCCGATATCGCAAATCAGTTTCCAGATTCGCAACGCGATTCTGACTATCGCATTGCGATTTCCCAAATTCGCGTTGCGATTTTCCTAATTCGCAATGCGAATACGTAAATCGCAATGCGAATCTGACTATCGCAATGCGAATACGTAAATCGCAATGCGAATCTGACTATCGCAATGCGATTTACATAGCGCCATTCGTATTAACGCGTATTTTTTTTCAAATTCCAAACACGAATATATTAATATATCAGAACACTGAACCGTCCACAGTATATCCCGTAATCGCAACTCATAACCTAAAACCCTAAATCACAACTCAGTCTCATCTCCATCTCTCACTCTCTAAGGCGACATCCGTCTCCATCTCCGACGAAATCAGTCCCCACGACGATAACAGTCTCCATCTCCGGCGAAATCATTCACGGTCAGAAATGGAAAATCAACCAAATCAACCACCGAGTGTTAGTTTTTTTAATTATTTTTATTTTGAAATTTTTACATTATTATTAGGTTTTTCATATTGAAATTGATGATAAGTTTACTGGTGTTTTCAATAATAGATTAACCATTTCACTTAGATTGCTTATTATATTCATTCGATTACTGTCAATACTGCTAAACTGTTTAGTCTTTAACCTTGTGAAGTTAGTATTTGTCTTTGTTTTGTCTTTTGGTTGAAGTAATGCAATCCATTCAAGTTTCTTTCAATTTTAGTATTTGAAACCGAGAATGACTATCGCAACGAGTGAATCGCAACGCGAAAATGACTATCGCAATGCGAATTTGACTATCGCAACGATAGAATCGCAAGGCGATTTTCATTTCGCGTTGCGATAGTCATTTTCGTGCTGCGATTTTCATTTTCGTGTTGTGATTTAAAGTTTCAGAAACTATTCTTCTTCTGCAAATTGAAACTTGAATGAATTGCATTACTTCAACCAAAAAACAAATACTAAATTCACAGTGTTGCAAATTTAAGTTTGAAGAATAAACTACTACTCTTTATGTTTATTGTTCATATCTTCACAGTGTAGTTTTTGGTATATCTAAATTGGTATGTTTATTGTTTTTGCAGAACTTTTATTCGGCTCAATTGACCTTACGAAATAAAGTAAGCATGGCCAAAACAATTGCGTCGAAGCTTTCACCTGCACAAAGAAAAATATTTGAGGATACTTGCTTCGGGCCATGACTGAAAGTACAACATCCGGTGGAGATCCTATGTTGACCCATCTGTTTCTTCAAACCAAGACTATCGATCTACCAGAGACTATACAACGTCGTGATGAAGAGATATGGTTTGATTTTCCACCGGCGTATACGTGTTTTGGGCGGGAGGAGTTTTACTTAATCACCGGTCTACGCTTCGGACACGATGATGTAGATCGGTACACTAGACATATTACCCGCCTATCATAGTTTTCCCGGGTTTTTCCTGAGCAGTCAACGGAGAAGTCGAATTTACACGTGGAAGACTTGACGAGATTATTGAATAAGAAATATGATTTTACTCGGATGGATGACGTTGATGTTGTCCGAGTATGTCTTCTAATACTTTTGCAAGCCGGCTTTTTAGGCAGAGAGGCCCGACAACCTATTCCTAATGATCTAATTAAATTTGTAGATGACCTAAATGCATGGAACCTGTTTCTGTGGGGTTCATATCTATGGAGAGCTACATGGAATAAGTTGTCGTCTGCCTTTAATGATCGGAAAAGTTTGCGTGGCGATGGTTCCAAATACACTTTGTCAGGCTTTATTTGGGCCTTTAAGGTAATAATTTTTATATAATGTTTCCAAAATTATAATTAATTCTTTAACAATTACTAATGTTTGTTATTATATTGTTTGTAGATTTGGATATTTGAGGCCTTTCCCGCCATGCAGACATATGCATTAAAACTTCTAATGATATTCCTAGGGCTATTTCCTGGAAGAGGAAACGGTCCTTGAAGCAATGGGAAGAGTTACTACCGTATACTACAATAAATAATATAAGTTAACACAAATACTACCATATGTTTATAAACAAGTTATTACTAGTACACGTTTAACTTTGTTTGAGCTTTTATATTGTTAGGAGGTCAACACTCTATTACAGAGGCTGACACCCACGGAAGCTGAGCTTGCCACTGATTGGTGGCAAGCTAGTAAGCTTTTTTTTGATGGCACGGATGATGAGCAGCCACCACTTCGAGAGCCATCACCTCACCCAGAGCCATCACCTGATCGACCCGAATATACACCTCCACAACGAGAGTCATCACCTATTCTGTCACATCATCGAGCCTCTTCTCCACCATCACCTCATGATAGGCGACCGGCAAAGATGCCACAACGTTTATCTCCCTGTTCTCCACCTCCACGGGATGAGTTAGGGGAGTTACGTAATGAGGTCAATGCCTTGCGTGAGGAGGTCGGTACTTTACGCGATGACAATGGTGCATGGCGTGTTGAGGTGTCTACTTTACGTGGTGAGGTAGCAGTTCTACGTGAGATTGTAGCATCATTGCAGAACGAGGTTTATACTCTACGCAACGAGGTAAGTTTAATATTTTTCATATTTAACTTGATGATAAATTTACTCGTAATTTCACTTAGATTGCTTAGTAAATTCATTCGGTTGCTGTCAATACTGTTTAACTGTTTATTCTTTAACCCTGTGAAGTTAATATTTGTTTTTGGTTGTCTTTTGGTTGAAGTAATGCAATCCATTCAAGTTTCAATTTGCAGAAGAAGAATAGTTTACTATCGCAATGAGAAAATGGCTATCGCAACGCGAAAATGACTATCGCAACGAGAGAATCGCAATGCGAAAATGACTATCTCAATGCGAAAATGACTATCGCAATGCGAAAATGACTATCGCAATGCGAAAATGACTATCGCAATGCAAATTTGACTATCGCAACGAGAGAATCGCGTTGCGATAGTCAAATTCGCATTGCGATAGTCATTTTTCCGTTGCGATTTTGTTGTTGCGATTTTCATTTCGCATTGCGATTCTCTCGTTGCGATAGTCATTTTCACGTTGCGCTTTTAAGTTTCAGATTCTATTCTTCTTCTGCAAATTGAAACTTGAATGAATTGCATTACTTCAACCAAAAGACAAATACTAACTTCACAGTGTTGAAAATTTAAGTTTCAAGAATAAACTACTACTCTTTATGTTGTCATTGAACCTGCACTAAACCTATATGTTGTCCTTTTAAATGTTTATATAAATGCTTACTTCTGGAATGTTATCTGATGCATTTAGTGAACAATGATATAATAATGACTTGGGTAAATACCGTGCAAGTTTGAAATATATTTGTCTTTGTTCTCACTGTTTAATATCATGTATGTTTATTTACTGATTTATGTATTAATTTATTTTTAGCGGCCCGCTAAGGTGGATGCTCTACATTGGGTTTTTCTTGCAAGATGGAGTTCACGCATCAGACGGCGTGCTCGTGCCATTACGTCTCCGTTCACCCCAATAGTGCGAAGAATCCGTAAGAAAAAGCCCGACTCACCTGTCATCGTTCAAGAGGCCTCCCCTATCGTTCAAGAGGCCCCTATCATCCCTCAAGAGTCCACTCCCACCGTTCAAGAGGCCACTGTCATCGTTGAAAAGGTCCCTCCCAACAATCTAGAGCCCGATTCACACGGCATAATATATCGAATTATTGAGAAGCCCCCTCACGTGCCGGACATGATGGATGACTGTTGGCTTTCGTATAAGTTACCGGCCAGTACCATTCCGGCAGATGAAGTGGAGAGGAAACAACTACCGAAAACAATTCTGGATAATACCCTTTGGGCTAAGACCGCAGTTGATTTTTATCTACATGAGCGGAGCCAAGGGTGTTACGCTGACATATACAAACTCAACGATTATATGCATTTGTTGATTGAACGGTCTTGGTGGGGTGTATTATTAGGGGTTGAAGACAACGGCTATTTCGATGGGGGGTAAGTCTTATATTTCTTATATTTCAGTTTGATTAATTTTTTTTAAAATTTATGTAATTCACTAATATATGTCTTTTTTTGTAAAACAACATATTGATGCATGGGTGACACGTCTTCTAATTGTAAGGAAATTAAAGAAAAATATTTAAAAAAATGTGATATACAATTATGCCGACTTCTTTTCACGTAGTTCACTTGAAGAATCAACGACGGGAATCATATGTGTTGGCTAATGGACAAGCTAAACTTTATCTTGCATGGTGGGAGGTCGATAAGGTTAGTATATTTGTTTAAATATTTTAAAGGTGTTCATAAATAGGTGCGCAATTTGAATTATTACATTTCGATGCAGGTGTTTATCCCTGTTTTGGACCGTACTCATTGGCTTCTCGTCGAGCTTCAGCTCCCATCCCTAAAGACAATAGTATATGACAGCATGATAAATTATATATCATTGTCTGATTTGAGAGATATGATTAAGGGATGGAGCTCTCATTTGGCTAAATTATTGGATGCAAATGATTATTGGACTAAATCTGGAAACAAAAAGCCAAAGAAGTTCAATGTTACAGTTATCAGAGACGAGACCGCGCCACAACAAACGAAGGAAGCCAGAGGGGATTGTGGTCCTCTCGTATGCATGTGCTTGGAGCGTTTGACGACAGGAAGTACACATTTTCTACCTCCCACCGATAGAGATAGAGGTGCAGTAGGCTTGTGGTTTCGGCATTTTATGGCTAGAGCGATTTATGCGAGACGCTGCCTACCTGCATCCGCATTATGAAAGTGTCCATAAACAATTTGTAAGTCAAATGCAAGTGTTATTAAACATATTTACTCTTTTTGGTTTGAAAATGTTTGGTTAAGTAGCTAGAATTCAATAATTTGCTGTTTGTAGGTTTTAGATGTGTATAAAGTGTTGTTGATTCAATGTTTGGTTTCTGCATGTTAATCCTGAAGTGAGCTGCGTGAAATGGATGTATGGGTGCAAAAGTTTATTTCATTATTATTTTTTGATTGTTTAATTGATTTGTAAAAGATGATTTGTAAATGTTGATTTGTTTAATTGATGTGTACATAATATTTGTGCTTGTTTAATTGATTGAAATGTAATAGTTGATTTGTTGATTTCAATCTGCATTATGTTGAATGTAAAACAGACTATCGCAACGCGGAAATGACTATCACAACGAGAGAATCGCAATGCGAAATGAAAATCGCAACTGATGTTGATTTCTATTTGTTTTGATATGAGTTACCGACCCAGGATTTTCAGCTTTAAATTATGACAATAAGCCGGCAGTTGGGCAAACGATGCTTCTGGCGACCCCCTCAACAATTCCAAGGCATAACATTTGGCTCTCCAAGCTTGAGAATATGAGATACTAATCTTGAACCGAGCATTCATGTCAGTCATAATTTCATGTCCACGATATACCCTACCATTCAAAAACATTAACTCAACCAGAAAACCACCCAACACCTTTTTGTTTGCCTATCTATGGTGAGGAAAAACTTGGGTTCTTGAACATGTATATTTATCAATAAAAGTCCTAACTTGAAACATTTCGCAATTTTTTATCCTCTTTGCAATCATACGCCACATACAGTTTTTGTCAATCATACACCTTGTTTCGAAACGATCTTTGCTTGATTTGTTAACTTTTAGTTGATAGTCATCTTCCACACATTTCGTATACAAAGCTATCTTCAAGTCTTCCTTTGTATCAAAACAATCATCTTTCTTGATACGAATAATTTTTGTGTAACAATCAACTGCTATCTTTACCAACTCTTCTTCTGGTATCTGAAGTAATTCTGGCATATTCCAGTTATACTCCCGTGGTATTTTCTTCGGGGACTTTTCTTTGGGGATTTCTTATTCTTCTTCTTTTTCTTCTTCAGTGTTATATGAATTACAGAATGGATGTTCAACATGTTCATTTACAATCATAACTTCCTCCTCATTATCATCAACAACATCTTCCTCGGCAACGGCTGTTTCATCATCAAAATTCGGGTATTGACCAATATCAAAATCATTACACGCATGGTCTGTTTCTTCTTCTGAAAAATCATCAAAATCCGAGTATTGACCAAGATCAAAGTCCGGGTATTGGTCAAGATCAAATTTCGAATACTGACTAGTACTCACAATTTTTTCTGTTGGCTCATCATCGTCTAACTGGTCAATACGAAAATTGGAATTTGGTGCTGAAAGTTGATTGGGATTTGGGATAGGGAAAGGTTGTGGGTTTTAAGATTGTGTTTGGTATTGGAAATGTGGTGAAACAATATTTGCTTGGTGATGAAATTGTGGTAGAACCATTAAAATTTGAGCACCATAAACTGGGGTTGAAAAACTTAGTTGATTACTACCCGCTACTGACCCAACTTCACTACTTCTAGGTTTAACAACATACAATGTAACATCACCACTTGAAACACTAATGCAAGCAATGAATCGTTCAACATCTTCATTGTCGGTTAACAAATAAACTTTACCATTTCTCTGATAAGATAGCCTAAATCCACTTAGGGGCTCTAAATTCAATTTATTTGCAACACGTAACATTAGAGTTTCATAAGTTAACTTTTTTAATGACAGTTTTAGTTGAAGATTCATGGGTAAAGGCATATATTGTAAAACACCATGAACATTCTCCCATGACCCTCTAAAACACAAATCTATCCAAACATGATCAATATTAGATGATTTCATTATTGTAAATTAATTTACTAAACAAACGAGCTGCGAAACTAAAACCTATTGCCGGATGGGGAATGATGTCGTTGGATATAGGAACGGATGTCGCCGGAGAGAGTGATAGATGGAGATGGAATGAGTTACGATTTAGGGATTTAGGTTATGAGTTGCTGCTGCTGCGTAGTTATATACCCAAAACATTTGTGTTGTGAAATTAAAACCTGTTGCGAATTTAGAAATCGAGTTACGAATTTGAAATTCAGTATTGCGATAGTCAGAATCTCGTTGCGATTTACAGATTCGCATTGCGATTTACGTATTCGCATTGCGATTTACGTAATCGCATTGCGATTTTCCAAATTCGCGTTGCGATTTACGTATTCGCATTGCGAATTAGGAAAATCGCAACGCGAATTTGGGAAATCGCAATGCGATAGTCAGAATCGCGTTGCGAATCTGGAAACTGATTTGCGATACCGGAGATCGCGTTGCGAATTATCGATCGCATTGCGATTTAGTTGGTCATTTTGGCAAATCCAAAAAAAAGTTGGTTAAAATCGTATATTATAAGGCATTTTTGGTCACTGAGGTTATTTTCTCTATGAATAATTAACTATTTAATAACTTTTAATTGTCAAAAAATTCAATAAAATAACATCTTATAGTCGAATATTATTGATGTATTTTACTTTAAGGGCCTGTTTGTTTCACTGAAAATGTTTTTCGTAAAATAAATTATATTTTCTAAAAAAACATTTTCTGGAAAACGTTTACGATGTTTGGAAGATATTTAAACTCTTTTTCGACTAGTTGATGAATTTTTTAAAAATTATTTATTACAAATATTAAATACAAAAAATAATATTATGTATCATAAAACTTAATATTATTATTTTTAAAATATTAAAATAATTTATTTATTATTACAATATTTTTTTATAATTTTATTAATAAAAATTAATATTGGTATATTTTATTGAAATAAAAATATTATAAATTATATTAATTATTTATTTTATATTATATTTTAAAAATATTAATTAGTATATTTTAAATAGCCTTATTAAAATATTATTAGATTATTATATTAATATTAAATATATAAATAATATTATTCATTATTAATAATTTAATAATATTATTTCTATGAAATTAATAAATAATAATAATTTATTATATTATTAAAATAAAAAAATAATATCTTATATTATTATAATATAATTGATTATTTTATTATAATATTAAAAATATAATATTATATTATTAGAAATATTAATAAATATATTTTTAATATTTTAATAATTAATATTTTGATTAAAATGATATTAAAATATTTTATTAATATTAAACTCATAAAATAAAATTATTTTGAGTATTTATTCAGTGAAAAGTCCGGAAAATGACTTACGAAAAATCAGACCGTAAGTCATTTTTCAAAAAAAAAACACAAAGGAAATTCTGTTGAACATGAAAATGTTTTACGTTAACCAACCAGTTTTATTCCAATCAAACACTGGAAAATGAAAAAAAAAATCCAGAAAATGTTTTACGTGAAACAAACGGACCCTAATATTGAGAATTTAACTTGATAAAAAAGAAAATATATCTCAAGGACAATTTTGTAAAATATGCATTTTCTTATCTTGTATTCCTTCAATCAAATACCATAATCTTACATTCTTATCAAACAAATCAAACTAGATAATACAACATTTCTAGTAATGTGTAAGTATTGTAATATTATGATAATCTCATTTTCAATGGCAATCTTACATTCCGTGAACAAAACGATCCCTTAGGGTGCGTTTGGTTCACGAAATGTAAGATTACCAGTGGGAATAAAAGATTACCAGAGAATAGGATTATTGGGAATGTTGTATTTTGTGTTTGGTTGGTTTAGCAGAAATGTAAGATTACCGTGTTTGGTTAAAGGAATAAAAGATTATTGGAATGTATATTTGACCAAATTGTCCTTATTATATATTTGTATAATATTACAAATTGTAAAATATTTATATATTTTCTTTAAAAAATTAAATTCATAATATTTATATAATTTTTTTTACAAAATTAAAAACATAAAAAAAGTTTAATGAAATGGTAAATTTTTTTAACCCCTAAACTTCATATAAAATTTTAATTATAGATTTTTTTTGTAAATCTAAAATAATTTAAGATAAATTTGTAATTTAACATTCGTAAAATTTTTATTATTCAATGACAGAAGAAGGATATTTTTGAAAAAAATAAAAATTTAAGGGCATTTTAGTCCAAAACGCCGGTAATGTTACATTACCTAAGGGAAGGGAGGTAATGACATTCCCGGTAATATACCCCAAAAAATCTACTATTGGTAATAAAACATTACCGGGAATGAGATTCTCGACCAACCAAACATGAGAATGTGGGATTCTCATCCCTTGAGAATCCCACAATCCTTGAACCAAACACCTTTCATAGAAAATATAATTTTCCATTATTTCTAATTTATATATATTTTTAATAAAATTTATACACAAATAACTTGATATATATTTTTTCTTGTTTTTATTTTTTTTAAATACAGAAACATAATTACACCAATACAATAATATGTTTATTTTTAGATATCAATATATTTGGATATGTAAATGCTTACGTAGCTGCAAGCAAGTGTTGTATGTTAAACTTTTTATTTTATTTATACTATATGTATGAGTTGTACAACAAAATATCATATCGAATTATTGATAAATTTAATAGAAAACAAAAACCTGAATGTTGGCAAAAGTTTACAAAACCAAGTCTTCAAAGGATAGGAGAGCGCAATAGTCAGATAGGAGACCCAGACTAGTGAACGGAAGAACCGAATGGGCGGCTTTGTTGATAATATGAGCAGAAGTGTCTCTAGAGGTGCCTTAAGGGAGTTTTTCAATCAACACGGCAAGGTTCTTAGAGTTTTTATTCATCAACTAACAATAAGCCAAGGTACAAGTTTTCTACGTTTTCTTTGTTAATTTTGCGAGCCAATCGGATTTGTTGAAAGCCATCAATATGGTTAATAAGATGAGGGTGGATGGAAGATTTGTAGAAGTATCTAGAGCTAACTTTTACACTATTTCAACTAGAATTCCTTTTTAATGATTTTTTTAATTTCATGCTGTAAAAAACATTATGATCTATTTATGAACATGTTTTTTAACATGTATATAAACATATATATATATATATATAGGCAATTTATAAAGACTAAAGTGCATATATAATACATTCATAAACTGCAAAAATAAAAAGAAAGCATAATATATTAATTTTAGAAAGCAAGACAAGGGAGAATGAACTTAATCTAGCTCAATTTTATTTCAAGTTTATCACCAATATTGTTTGCTTCCCATTTCATTTCCATAGTGTTTCTGAATTTCATATACACAACCAAAAGCAGATTTACAGGATAAAAATTTATAAAGCAGACAGGTTGAGAATGTTTATGCAGTAGAATAAAGGCTTTATCTTTGCTCTTTATCACTTCATATAGACTCTATCCACAGGAACCTACTACTTCACAATGCCGTCAATGCTAATATCGTTTGCACTTATAACTTTACGGGAAGAAGACAAGCCCAGATCAAATGGTCCCAAAGACTCCGTCTGCATCCACATTCCATTAAAGATTATAATAAATAAATAAAAATAATAAAATAAATTACAAATGGCATCATTCTATGTTACTCGTACACGGCTGTGAGTGTTGTATTACAAGTATGTGTTCAACACAAATGTTTTCAATTTTCATCCAAATACCTGTCTCCAGATGTATATTGAACACAGAGAATATGAATACCTAGAGAGAGAGAGTCTAGACAAAGAAACGAATAAAATACCCATTTAATATCTGAGAGCCCCAGACTGCTTTCACCGTTGTATACTCGCGAATCTCTGTCTGATTGTTGACAAGCCTGGACTTGTAATTGAATATTGGCCTGAGAAAATAAATTCTTGAAATGTATTGTGCATGTCATAACTCAATAACCAAACTTAAAAGTTTACATCCTAATTAAACAAATATAAGTGCTTCAAAGGGAACAAATATCTTAAAGACCAATTAATATAATTGATGGTAGCTTTAAACATAAAAAAGGCATGATGGTGTAATCTTTTCCATCAAAACTGTTTTACTGGTTGAAATCTCATGCCACGTAAAAATAACAAAAATGCGGAATTGCTCAATGTGATTGATTACTGCCAACAGCAATAGAAAACTTCAATTACTAGACCAAGTAACTTTTAGCAACAAAATAGAATAAAGAAGCTCGACGGCTATTCTACATGAAAATATGTAATACAGTTCTGGAATTGTGATAACGGAAGATGGAAATTATAATAAAAAATTAGCAAACCTCTGTTGGATGGTTTTTTTTGAATGACTTAGAACTGGTGTCCTGACTGCAGGCATGAGAATAAGCACTTCCACCAGAAGCTATAGCATTTTCACCCATTGAAGAAAATTTTTGAAACGGAAATGCATGGCACGTATCATCAGCATCTAAAATTGAGGAATGTGAGTCCTGAACTGGAAGTCTTGGATTTTTACAGGGGTTCATTTGACCACCAAGGAAAGCATCAAAGGAATCAGAGATTAATTGAGATGACCCTGAAGTGATCCCATTGGATTTTGGATCACAACTACCCAACCTCCCCTGCAATGATGCTTCTGACAGCAGGCCTCCTATGCTAATGTTATTTAGACTGTCTTCCCACATAGCCAATGATTGCCCAATGCTGCTATCCATTGTCACTTCATTTTCCTAACAGATGGAGAAAGAAAAAGCAGTTTCAGAAAGGAAAATAACTTGACATGAAACTTATTGCAATCTAGCACTCTTTTGGGCATAAAGGGTTTTAGTTTTGTGCCAAGAATCAGATAACAAAAATAATGTGATCCCAAAGCCTTATTTCATAAGCTAGTAAAATTTTCACCATCAGAATAAAGGGGTAAATATAATAGACAATATTCAAAGAACCATCTAATAATCTGCCATGCCTGTTTTTTTAGTAACTCGTGACCATATTAAATGCTTGATTGAGGTTACACGTTTGATTCAGGTTACTGCCAATGCAGTTTCACAAATAATTAACATAGAAAAGGCATTAATCTTTAGGCGAGGAATAAGCAGAAAACCGGTCATAGACACTGTACCGTAGAACAAACTCCTCCGTTAGACATCTTTTCAGCAACAGCTACATTTGTTTCTCCACTCATAAAGATTGGTTTTCCAGATTCTTCACTGGATACTTTAGCTTTTTCATCATTTCCATATATATTCTCCATGTAAGTGTTGCAACTTTTCTGTGCACCTTCAAGTTTTGAAGAGGCTTTGAAGGGAGTTGATATAGAAGGTTGTCCCAAGGTTTTTGTTTGAAAATCAGACACCCACCCATACCTTCAAAGCAGAAACCAGTTACAGTATATCAATATACTTTTAGGAGCCGCAACAAATAAGGAGTAAAATGAGAAACCAAAGAATAAAGATTAAGGTAATCAGGTATTGGACCTTAAACGAAACACAGATGGGCTTCCAATTGTTGCATAGACATCCCTTGCACTGATAAAAATGTCATTTCTTGTCCATCGGTAACTGGTTGGATTTTCTGCTACATATGGGAAAAGCATGGGCTCCCCAACAGCAATGTTTGAACTGCCCCATTTGCTATCAGTGTGCTTAAGCACAGAGGATATCTTCTTTCTAGCACTTAAAGTCAATTCCAAGTATGGATGAAACCCATCCTAGAGGAAAGAATAGTTAACCCTCAGTCTAGATAGATCTCATGTAAACAGTTAAAAGTGTTTTTCGGTTTAGGGTTTTACCTTTTCTAATCCTAGACGAGTGTTTTCATCTATTGGAAAGAGCTGCAGCTTAATCTTAGTGGAAGGATGAAGTCTTTCTTCTGTACTCAGGTCAAGTGCAGGTGGCGTTGTAAATTCCTCCACAGAATTGGTTTTTGTAGTTTTAGACCTCGAAGATACCGCTTCAACCAAACCAGAAGGTGACGGTTGCTCATCCTTTTCTTTTTTTCCTAAATTAAAAGATTAAAAACCCATAGTTAAAAGCACAATTCAGGCACACCAATTTATGAACGCATCAACATTTATACTTAAAAAGATAAATTTCTTAGCAAGGCAAGACAAGTAATAAAAAACAAGTCCAATGTCCTGCCTGTTGCTTCCTGAAGCTGCTGCTCCACAACTGTCTTTCTAGATTTATCAACTCCCTTACAACCTTCACGCGGATTAGTTTCTGAATGTGGTTCCAAGGCTTTTATCCTTCTCTTTCTATTAGTTCCCATGTGATAAAAGCCTTCCTATCAATCAAACCAATTGCAAACAACATTAAACTGAAAGCACTTTACCAAAAATAGCTGCCAACATCACACTTAAAAATGAAAAAAGAAAGCATCAAAATTCATCTGAAACTCCATTTCTTATGGGGAATGCTCCAGTAGCCTTCAATTAAAAATCAGTGCATAACATAACATTTTAATCTCTAAAAAGCAAAAGTTAAAAAAGGTGAATTCCAACCTTAAACCCAGAGTATTTAGTTTTAGATCTTTCAGTTTCATTGAAGCATTTAGAGTTTAGCATTTTAGAACTAGCAACAGAGGAAAGGGAGGCATATATATATATAGTCATGAATTGCAAGTTGAAGTAACTACAAAGCGGATTCAATTAAATTGCGAACGAGTCAAACCCTAATTCTCAAATTAAGGATACAATAGATGATATTAAAGCATTACGAACTTTAGCGATTAACTGCAAAGAAACAAGGTCCTAATTAAAGCATCAAAACTGAAAGTAAAAATCGCCAGAAAATTCTAAGTTACATAAGGATTGATCTTTAGTAACAGATGTTGAAATTTAAGGATACAGAATCACAAAAGAAGAAGAGAACATCTAGGGAACCAAAGTTGCAAATAAATTTTACTAAAATTCTTAATTCAATTAAAAAGAAAAAAAGAGAGCTTCTTGATCTACCTTAAGAGAATCAAAGCAGAGTAGAACAGAAAGAGAGAGAGAAATCTGAAAGTGATGAATAGTATTGGCGGGAATTTGAGGATCTTCGAAAGGAAAAAAACCCTCTAAAAACAGACTTCAAAATTGGAAGGCGAATGGCTTTACGTTTTTAGAAGGCTACAAAAGCCATATCAGCTACGGACGGGCCCTGAAGTTGAGGCCCATTCTTGGCCCAAAGGATATTGTAATAAATATAGGTCCCTTTATATAACCATTTGACGAAATAATAGCCATTATCCCTCCGCTATACATTACAATTGTCACTTGAGATTCTTTAATAACATCATTTGCCGAAACAAGTTTACAACACGTGCACAAATCAAACTATCTTAACAATCTTTTGAGATTTTAAGAGCAACATAGGTTGAGTATAAATATTTATTGTCAAATAGTTAAGGGTCTTTGAACATGTATTATTCTATGTTCATTTTAGTAGCGGATCCAGAAATATTTTTCAGGGTGGACACATATGTACTAATAGTAGAATTTTTTTGTATGAGATAAACATCAATAAAATTTTAGGGTGGACATCATCAGTAAAAATAAACAACAAACATAAAAGAAATTCGAATTTCAGAGTAGACACATGTACATCCTAAAATATACATACGTTTGTCATTGATCTATTCTAGAAAGTACAATGTCTTCAAGGAAGAATAAAGAATCATTCGGTATTGACATGTCCCGAAACAAGAGATAATATCAAAATTTTATTCTTAAATTTTAAAATTTTAGAAAACTTTCGATATTCTTTACTTTCTGTCAAAGAAATATTAAAATTTTATAGAAGAAATTCGGAATTCTTGTTCATAAAACTTTCAATTTTGATATTTTAAACCTAAAAATCAATACTAAATATAAAAATTTCAAAATTAAAGCCCAGAATCACTTCAAAATAACCTTAAATAAGGCTTCATCAATCTATCAAACAGATCTCGCAAGTATCTTAACTTATTGAAACATGCTCCAAATACTTTATAAACATTGTATTTACACCCAAGGTCATTGTTTTCACATAAAACATTTAAACACCATATCAAATAAAATATTACATTTATAAAAATCATGAAGTGTTCCTTTAAAAAAATTGAAGTACTTCAATGTTTAAAAAGAAAGTAATAAAGTATTTGGAAGTTTAAAGTCTACTCTCTTACAAGTTGAGCATAAAAAATCTCAACTTACACTTTAAATCACAATGCCCTTCTCTTTATCTCTTGAAGATCGTTGCTTCTTTTCTTTGGGTACCAAATCAAGTAAGGAAATTAAGTTTATAAACCATCTTGGAAGGCGTAGTACTGAAAAACAAATAGAAAAGATAATGAAGGAATGAAAAGCTTCTTCTTTTTTTCCAAACCCCCACTTTCTTTCCTTCACCATTTCTTAAAGAGCTTGGTTTGGTGACAAAAGCCGTATCTTGAATTAAAATCAATAGTGGAAAGAATTTTGAGAGATGACTCTTTGAATGCCAAAGTTCTCAAGGGGTAAAGGAGAAGTGGAGAAAGAAATGAAAAACAGGAGATGGCATGAGATTTTAAATGTGGTCAACACAATTTTCTCCAAAACTCTAACAAAATGATCAACTACACATTTAGTACTTAAACTATAAGTTTTAGTATGCTTTAGTGCTTAAATCTTTAATTTTTATTCAAAATCATATCTAACATTTAGTTTTCATTTCATTTTAATACTCCAACGTTAAAAACTTAATGCATTTAGCACCTAAATCAGTTTTGATCTGTTTTAGTACCAAAACTTAACGTTAAATTTTGAATGAGATATTAATATGAAATAAAAACTAAACTTTATATATGATTCTAAAAAAATTGGAAGTTTAGGTACTAAAATAGATCAAACTGATAATTTAGGTACTAAACGCATATTACCCAAAACAAAATGAATGTTTTTACCAAAACATAAATCTTGAACCAATGATTTTATTTGATCCTTCAATTCAGTTTCTCATAATTCAGATTAATCTACGAACATTCATTTTATATTTGAATTGTTGAAGATATATCAAATAATTAATAAAGGATAAATTTTTATTTTTATTTAAAATCCACTTACAAAAGAGTTAATTGCATCACATGTACTTCAATTATGACCATCATTCTAAATTAGTCCCTAAACTTTTAAGCATTCTAATTCTATCCCTAAATTATGACTATCATTCTAAATTGGTCCATAAACTTTTTGAACATTTCAATTTCATCCCACATTATACATATGTACTAATCACATTGCTTGTTAATAAAATCATTAGGCCAAGTAATATTGATATATGTTTGAAAAAAAAAATTAAGTTGAACTATGGTTGAACTAATTACATATTTGGAAGAATATTCTGGAGCTGCCATATGAGAGAAGCAAAAAAATGTCGCCATTAACAAGACCATATGTTATGATAGAAGACAAGTTGAATGTTCTGGAGTAACCAATCTTTTAAGTCCTGAGTAAAAAACGATGGAAGCGAGGCTGAATGGAGGATATGAGTTCGTAGTTGCTTGGTCTCGGCACAATCTCTCAGAACATGCAATATGGATTCAGGCTCATCACAAAAGGTATAGGATGTATCAAAAGAGGGTCGACATTGGAATCGCTCCGTGTTAGTCATAAGTCTGCCATGAAGAAGAGTCAATAGAAAAACCAAATGCGTTGAGGCGCTTGGGTGCTCCAAATATCCTTCCATAGGCTGCTGTGAGTTGACCAAAAGGGTGCAACAATGGCATTGTAAGTTGAGGCAGTTGTGAAGTGATGCTTTGAGCCCCACTTCCAGATACAAGTATCTTTTTCATTATTTTGAGAAGGAATAAGGCCAAGGACATGGGAGACAACATCTTGATCAAGCAATTGAGTAAGGATGATCGTGTTCCATTCTCCATATTCAGTTACAAGGTCAACGAGAGAGTAATTCAGGATTACCTTAATTGAAGGTCGAACGTGATTACGCAAAGGTACTAAGCTCAGAATCCATATGTAATCCCAAATTTGAATAAGGGAACCATTCCCTATTGACCATGCAACATTTTCGGTAAAGGTGGCCTAGATTTTTTAGAGACCGCGCCAGAGAGAGGAGAAAGTATTTCTTTCAAGAGATGAGGAAAAGAGGTCATGGATTTTGTATTTTTCACGGAGGAGTCGGATCCAAAAAGTTCTAGTTTGCTGGTTAGAGCATAACAGATTTTCATGATGATAACATGATTTTGCTCTCTTATGCGTCGAATTCTCAGTTCGCCACAATCAAAAGGTTGGCACAAAGTCTCCCAATTAATAAGAGAGAAAACATGTTGATGGTTTTAACCTCCCCAAATAAATTGGAGGATCAGTTGTTCAATGCGATCGCAGACACCTTTCGGCAACATAGACGTTTGCATAAAATAAATAGGGATAGAGGCAAATACCGATTTTACCAAGGTGATATGGCCAACAAAGAATAAAGACCGAATTTTCCATCCATGTAATAGTGTACCTATTTTTTCAACGATGAAGTAATAATCAGAGTTATGGACCCTGTCATGCTGGACCGGTACGCCTAAGTATTTGCCCAAGTTGTCGACTTGCTTAAAGCCAAGTCATTCACTAATAATATATTTCATCATTTAGGTCGTGTTGGGGGAGAAGAAGACCGTTGTTTTGGCTCTATTCATTTTATAGCCTGAATAATGTCCAAAACATGAAAGGCATGTGTTAATGACATCGACATTGTTGAGGTTAATACGAGCATAAAGTATCAAATCATCGGTGAAGAAAAGATGTGATTTTAGGGTTCCATATTTAATAAATTGAAATGACTCCAATTCTTTTTTATTGACGGAGTCAACAATGCAATGCCCTAGTCTGTCCATAGCAAGGACAAAGAGGTAGGGACAGTGGATCGACTTATCGAATGCCATGTTTAGGTATGAAAGACTCTGTAAGCTTGTCGTTCCATTGTACTTGAAACGAGAAAGTATAAATACAGTGCATGATAATACACGATAATTTCAGGGAAAACCCAACATCATGAAGAGAGTCACATATGAAGTCCCAACGAAGTATGTTGAAAGCTTTCTCCAAGTCGACTTTGATAGCCATCCAACTCTTTTTTCTTTTTAATTGATGAATCGAGTGTATTGCTTCCTGATCAATATGATATTCTTGGTGATGGAGCACCAAAAAATAAAGCTTGTTTGATTCGACGAGATAATTGTAGACATAATGGGCTTCAAGCGGTACACAATAATTTTTGTGAGTAGTTTATAGATTACGGTACAGAGGCTGATCGGGCGAAAGTGTAGGAAATATTCCAGATTATTCACATTCGGTATAAGCACGATAACAGTCTTGTTCAGCTCAGATTCAATGCTTCCACTTTGGAAAATGGCTTGGATGCGAGCTCTAATAGAGTTACCAACTATACTCCAATGTTTTTGAAAGAATTTTGCATGGAGTCTGCCATGGCCCGGGGCTTTGAGAGGGCCATTTCATTCAACGCTGATTTGATTTTCTCCATGGAAGGGATTTGATCCAATGAGGACCACAGAAAAATATTAATCTGGGGGAAGAATCTGTGGAAAGGGTAAGCATCAGTAGCCTGATAATCAAGAGAGAAAAGGTATCGAAAATGAAAGATGGGTTCAGCTTTGAGAGATTGTTGATCGCCGATCCAATCACCATCAACTTTAAGAGATAAAATACAATTTTGTTACTTACGGATCTTGGCTCTGCAGTGGAAGAAACTAGTGTTTCACCAAAGACAATCCAATCTACTCGCAAACGTTGACACCAGAGGAGCTCCTCTTTATCAAGCAAGGACTCCAGTCACTGAGAAGAGGTGATTCCAAAGTAAGTAGAGAAGGGGAGTAACAAGAATTCAATGCTTTCTGAACTCCCCGAAGACGAGCCATAACCATTCTTTTCTTTGAGCCAATAAAACCATAGATGAATTTGTTCCAACCATCTGCAGCCTTAGTGAAGTTTACAGTGGTCTCAGGAAGGCTTCAGGTATTTAACCAGTTATCTTGGACCATGCGAGAAAATTCTTCATGCAAGTGCCAGCTAAAGAAATATCAAAATTGCTTCGACCTAGGGTGGTGCTGAGAGCGACCAATTTGGAGGAGGATGGGTTGATGATCTGATCGCATTTGAAAAAGATGTTGAATAGTAGAGTTAAAAAACACTCATCCCAATAATTATTACACACATCTAGATCAAGGCGAGTGTGAGTTTGGCCACGGGACCAAGTATAAGCAGGACCACAAAAACCAACATCTCGAAGCTCAGCATTAAGTATAAAGTTTTGAAACTCAGTGCACGGACCCGTGGTACCAATAACACCCATTCGATCAGTTGAAATTGAGTAGCATTAAAGTCGCCAAGGAGGACCAATGGTTAGCGAATTGTAGGTGCAAGATGCCAAAGATGCTACAAAAGAAGCTTCCGTTTAGAAGCATTTGGGCTTGCATAAGTCACTGTAGCAAAGAAGGCTTGGCCAACTTTTTTGTGAGTAATGTGATAATGAATAAACTGAAAATGATTATAAATGGTTTTAACCAAAATCGAATCATACCAACAGAGCCATATACTACAAAAAAACCCGCTGCTTCAACACAATGAGAATTTGGAATTCCCAGGGAAGTGATGACAACATCAATTTTTTAACTGTTGATTCGGGGTTTAATAAAGACAATAATATACTACTTATAGTCACATATATATTGTCTAATAGTTGTTAGAAAATGAGGATGTCCACAGTATTGGAGGTTTCAGCAAAAGAGTCTTAGATTCATTATTAATAATGAGGTAAGCAGAAGGGGGATACTCAATTAGACATTGAGACATGTTGTCCCTCATAGTGAATAGCTTAACTGCCCATATCCATAGGTTCTATATGAAAAAATAGAGTTGCATCTTATAATGTCCCCGAATAAAGGGGTTGTTTGAGATTACCCGGGTCATGAGGTTCACAAGAACGAGCATCACTTAGGTAGACGTCTGTTTGGGCAAAAGAATTACTCGAAATAGGGATATTTGGGTCCATATTTTCAATAATGACAATAGAGGAATGCTTGGCTTTGTCAAGGGTTACATGCTTATCAAGGGCCAAAGAACTAGCATTTACTTTGGAATGCACTAGGGGTTGGCAATGAGAAGGTAAGTTTGAAGCCAAGAGGGAGACTGGTTTTTTCATGGAAACTGTACCTTTTGGTTTGAGTGTATTGGAATGATCATGTGACTTTTCTTTTCATTTGCTATTGGCAGCAACAAAGTTATCTTGTTGAGGGGGAGTTATTAGAGGGTCAGGTTTCACTTTCATGGGCAATTGGATGGTCGGTGTACGAGTAGTACCATTATCTGACTTCTTTTGTGTGCTACGTTACCGCTTCTCCACTAGAATTCATGGCCTATAAGGGCATCAATGTTTGTTATCTCAGAAGGTGGTGTAGTTGTGGTACTTGTATTTTCAACTGGCATCGGTTTAGAAGATGGGCCACAATCTATGGTATAACCATATGTACCACAATTAAAGCAATCGACTGGCAACGATTCATATTCTATTGTTTGAGTTCTTCCATTGATAAACAGTTTTGAAATCAATGGTTTGTTCAAGTCAACTCTTATGTCATACGAGAGAAGCGTCCTTTCCGGTCACTGTCCGTTTGATAGTCGATCTTAATGACCAGACCAATGCATTCTCCAATTTCAATGATAAACCTACGCTTGTAAAAGGTGACGAGCAGACCCGATAGTCGAATTCAGGTGATAACTTTGCTTGGGTGGGGTTGGGAAGTCGAGAATCCTCAATCCAAGGTTCGATGGTCAAGTAATGATTGTAGACAATACAAGGCCCTTCTGCTAGAATTTTGAGAAAATTGACATGGTTGCGAAAAGTGATGAGGAAATAATCATTTTCAATGTCCATAATACGTAGCGCTTGGGATGGCTTCCAAAGATCGTAGATTCAATTACATAGAGCATTGTACCCAATTCGACAGCCAAGAAGTTTCACGATGACAATTTGGCTTAGACTTTTGACAACTAGATTGTAGACTCTGTCATAGAATTCAATGGATATTAGACCATTGATCATTATTCGTTTAACAGCCCCTTCATGTATCTCGATATCCTCATCCACGGTGTCAATATCTTCTTCCTCAGGTGGTTGGTTGGTGTTTGCCATCAGTCTATCACAGTAGGAGACAACCCTAGTCGGGCCATTAGAGATGGGATGGCAGTCATCAGTAGCGACATGAGAGTCGTCTGGTGGCTTATCACGGTGGTGGCGAGTATTTTTATTACCCTATCATTGAGATAGGCAGCAAGGTTAGTAGTAGGGTTTGCAGGAGCGTTTTGCGCTAGTGTTTCCATAAAATTCTATTTTTATTTGAATATTAATTTGTTATGGATATTGATTAAAATTGATTATATCGATCACTCTCGATTGTATCTACCAGCCCTTTATAAGATCCATTGAATTTGGATAAGATTTTGATAGTAATGAATCTGAAAAATTCAGTGTTTGGTCGGAAATTACCACTATAGGGGACCATTTTGTTGGAAATTTCATCATTTTATATTAAAAGATAGTATCAAATAATTAGTTCTACCCGCCAAGGTTGGTTGATTCATTGAACAACAAACTTTTGAGAAGAAAAAGAAAATCTACATTCATTGTTAACACGACCTGGTCGCATTGAAAATGGAGTAGAACAAATTCAATTTTGCAAAAAACAAAGGCATCCCATTTTTTTTTCTACGATAAATTCCAAACCAAGGTCGGCTAACTAAGCCACTTCCCTTTTATGTTTTATTTTTTCACTTTCCAACATACTTTCTTGAGTGGTACTATGTCACTTAGCAATCATCGGATCATGCAACGATTCTCCGCGATCGTTGTCTGAGAGAGGACATTGTTGTTGGGAAATAAACAAGTAATTTCCCTATAACCAGATTTGTGAGACTGCGAAATAAAAGCAGAAAAATAATACCCGAAATTGATAACGAAGTTCAACCAATTATGCCTACGTCTCCGGACTGCTGTAGATCTTTTACTAAAGAGAGAAAATTTACAGGTGTTTACAAAACACTCACAACTCACAAGAAAGTTCTCTAGTATTGGGAGAAATAAATGATTTAGGATGATTTTGAAGCTAAATGGGTAAGGGTATTTATAGTTGAAGCTTAAGGACTAATCCTTAAAAATAACCTAAAATGTAGGGACTAAAGTGCAATAATCCCAAGCCAAAAAAATCAACAAAAAACACCACTGAAATCTGTGCATTAAATAACCGAAAAAAGCCAGCCTCACTTTCTGACTTTTAACAATCTCCCACTTGAAGACTTCACACCTCGATTAATGCAACAACATTTCTGGTCTTGTTACTCTAGCATGTCAAATGAAGTTGAACACAACTTCAGTTTGTCCGTAGTCACCGTCTTTGTCAACATGTTTGCCGGATTTTGAGCTCCACTAATCTTTTCAAGTTTCAAAATCCCATATTCTAAAAGAGACCGGATAAAATGATATCGCAATTGTATGTGCTTCATCCTGGAATGAAAAGATGAATTTTTTGCTAGATGGATAGCATTTTGACTGTCGCAATACAAGACATTGTTTTCTTGTTTCTTGCCTAACTCTTCCAAGAAACTTTGGAGCCAAACCATCTCTTTGTTGGCTTTCGTAACAGCGACATATTCTACTTTAGTTATGGAGAGAGCAACTATCTTTTATAGTTGAGAAACCCAACTGACTGTGCTACCTCCTAAAGTATAGACATACCATGTAGTGCTTCTTCTGATGTCAACATTTCTGGCTAAGTCAACATCTACATAGCCTGTTAGTATCGTATCTCCACCTTTGAAATAAAGTGATTTGTTTGTGGTACCCCACAAATATCTAAGGATCCATTTGAATGTTTCTCAGTGTACCTTACCCGGATTATTCACGTACCTGCTAATAACTCCCACTGCTTGAGCAATATCTGGTCTGGTACAAACCATGGCACACATTAGACTTCCAATTGCTGAGGCATACGACACCTTCACCATGTATGCACGTTCTTCCTCCGTCTTTGATGATTGTTCTTTGGAGAGTCTAAAATGAACACCTAAAAGTGTACTTATTGGTTTAGCATCCTGCATGTTGAACCTGGCGAGTACTTTGTTGATGTACTCAGCCTGTGATAACATCAAAGTTCCTGACTTTACAAACTGCTTCGACAAGTTTTGCTTCAAGTTTATAATCTCTTGCATGTCTGAGCCTGCAACGAGCATGTCATCAACGTACAACAATAAAATAATGAAGTTGTTGTCGAACTTCTTGATGTAGCAACAATGATTTGCTTAGTATCTGGTAAAACCATTGCTCCCCATAAAACTATCGAACTTCTTGTACCACTGTCTAGGAGCTTGTTTTAAACCATACAAGCTCTTCTTCAACCTGCATACCGAGTTTTTCTTTATTGCCTCTATGAAGCCTTCTGACTGCCTCATATAGATTTCTTCCTCCAAATCACCATGAAGGAAAGATGTCTTCACATCTAACTGCTCAAGATGTAGATTCTCTGCATCTACAATTTTCAACACCAGTCTGATTGTAGACCGTTTCACGACTGGAGAGAAAACTTCATTGTAGTCAAAACCTTCTTTTTGCTGAAAACTTTCAACAACTAATCTTTCTTTTTAGCGCTTGCTCCCATCATGCTCTTCTTTGATCCTGTAAATCCACTTGTTGTGGAGCGCTTTCTTGCCTGGTGGTAATTCAGTTAATTCCCAAGTATGTTTTGACATAAGCGAGTCCATCTCATCTTTCTTGGAAGACTCCCACTTAACCAAATCCTCCACTTGCATTGCTTCATCATAGCACTCTCGTTCACCATTGTCAGTCAGCAACAAGTAGTACAAAGAAAGCGAATAATGTTGGGTTGGTTTAGGAATTCTGAAGGAGCGTCTCAGTTCTGGTGTGCCTAGTTCTTCTTGAACTGCTTTAGGACTGATCTGAACATCATTTCCATAAATCTCCTCAAACTCAACAAATTTATTTGTTTTAGCTTCGATATTGGAGCTACTTGATTCTTTGGTTGACCTGTCTTTGTACATCACATTCTCATTGAAAATGACATCTCTGCTTCTAATGATCTTTCGATTTTCATAGTCCCAAAACCGGTAACCGAATTCATCACCACCATAACCAACAAAGATACATTTGTTGGACTTGGCATCAACTTTACTTCTTTCAGCAAAATTTATGTGTACATAAAAAATACAACCAAACACTCTTAAGTGTGAAAGGTTTATTTCTTTCTTGCTCCAAACTTCCTCTGGTATTTCACCATCCAAGGGAACTGAGGGCCCACGGTTGATCAAGTAAGTTGCAGTGTTAATAGTTTCAGCCCATAGCAATTTGGGCAAACCGGAATGTATCATCATGCCTCTGGCACGTTCATTCAGAGTTTTGTTCATGCGCTCTGCTATGCTATTCTGCTACGGTGTCATGGGAACTGTTGTCTCTATCTTGATCCCATTGTTTGCGTAGAAATCTTTGAATCTACTGTTTCTGTACTCTCCCCCATTGTCAGATCTCAACCGCTTGACTTTCAAACCAGTCTCATTTTTCACCATGGCCTTCCATTTTCTGAAGGTATTAAAGGCTTCTAATTTCTTCTTCAGAAAATATATCCACACATTCCTTGTAGAATCATCGATGAAGGTGACATAATATAGTGAGCATGCTAGAGATGGAACTGGAGATGGTCCCCATACATCAGTATGAACTAACTCTAACTTTTCTTCCTTGGGTGTCTTGTCAATCTTTGCAAAACTGACTTTCTTTTGATTGCCAAAGATGCAATCTTCACATAGTCCGACATATATATTCCTTAGATCCGACAGCTTCCCTTTTGATAAAAGTGTCTTTATCCATTTCTCGCTCATATGGCCAAACCTTTGGTGCCATAGGTTTGATTTTCCATCAGCATCTGTTACTGCAATGATATTCTCTAAATTTGAGGTTATATAGAGAGTGAAAGTCTTTTTACCACGAGCAATGACGAGTGCTCCTTTGGTAATATTCTATTCACAGCCTGAAAAGGTTATACTATATCGTTCTCCATCAAGCTATCATACATAAATCAAATTTCTTTTGAGGCCAGAAATATTTCTCACTCCTTTCAGCTTCCAGGTGGTTTGGTTTGGAAACTTTAATCGCATGTCTCCTTTTCTGACGATCTTCAAGGTATCATCATCAACTAGATGAACCTTCCCAAAATCATCACTGACATAGTTCTCCATGATTTCTTGGCATGGGGTGGAGTGGAAAGATACCCCTGAATCCAAGATACATGATTCAATCGGACTGTTGACGCTTAGAATCATGACATCTCCTATTTCATCTGTCACGTTGGCATATTTCTGTGCGCTGGTATATTTCTTCGGTGCTCGACAATCTCTTTTAAAGTGACCGCAATTATAACAGCTAAAATCTTTCTTTCCTGTTCTTGATTTTCTCCTTCTGGATTTCGATCTGCCACAATTTGAATTTATTTCTGAAGTTCTCCCTTTAGACTCCGTGTGCAAGTCTGAGGAGCTTGATGCTTCACCCGATTCTCTCCGTCGAATTTCTTCACTCATTACCAGATCCCGAACATCGTCGAATTTCAATTTACTATTTCCCGACGAGCTGCTGATTGCTGTAACAGTAGCATTCCAATTGTCTAGTAGAGATGATAAGAGAATTAAAGCTCGAACTTCATCATCGAATTCAATTTCCACGGAACTCAACTGGGTTGTGATTGTGTTGAGTTCATTTAGGTGTTGAGTCACTGATGCCCCTTCTGCCATCCGTAAATTAAATAATCGGTTCATTAAGTGAACTTTGTTTGAGGCCGATGGCTTCTCATACATACTGGAGAGAGCCGCCATAAGACCCGCAGTGGTCTTTTCTTTTGCTATGTTGAAAGCAATATTGTGGGATAACGCCAGTCGGATAACTCTGAGGGTTTGTCTGTTGAGAAGAGCCTAGTCTTCATTCTTCATGCCCTCTTGTTGCTTTCCTGAGAGAGGTTGATATAGATTTTTCTAGTACATAAAATCTTCAATATGCATCTTCCAAAAGCCAAAGTCCGCACCATCGAACTTCTCAAATTTCACATTCCCTTTGTTTGCAGCCATCGCTCTGACTCGAATTTGGCTTAATTTGGACCGTTTCTGATAATTTCTGCGAACCACCGTGTATTAGAACACCTCCGTCGACAAACTCGTATCGCCAACCAAATTTTACTATTCATAAAATTCACTATTCAAATAAATAGTAACCTCGCAGAAAAACCCGACAAAATTCACCACCAAAAGCTCTGATGCCAGTTGTTTGGAAATAAACGAATAATTTCCCTATAACCAGATTTGTGAGACTACGAAATAAAAGCGGAAAAATAATACCCGAAATTAATAACGGAGTTCAGCCAATTATGCCTACGTCTCTGGACTGCTGCAGATCTTTTACTAAAGAGAGAAAATTTACAGGTGTTTACAAAACACTCACAACTCACAAGAAAGCTCTCTAGTATTAGGAGAAAGAAATGATTTGCGATGATTTTGAAGCTAAATGGGTAAGGGTATTTATAGTTAAAGCTTAAGGGCTAATATTTGCAAATACCCTAAAGTGCAGGGACTAAAGTATAATAATCCCAAGCCAAAAAATAAACAAAAAACACCACCGAAATCGGTGTATTAAATCACCGAAAAAAGCAAGCCTCACTTTCTGACTTTTAATAATTGTTGCAGCAGTAGTTATGGGATGTGTTCAAGGCAAGTATACTTCAACGTACTCTCCGTCTCGGCTACTCGAAGAGGTCAAGCAAGAACATGGTTACTTTAAGAGAGGGAGCGAAGTGCAGAAGTTTTCGTCGGGAGCGAATGATGAATGAGATGATAAGAATCTAGGCCTGGCCCCTGGGATGGCTGAAAATGGACCGAAGGTGGTTGATAAGGAAGGAGAGACGTTGAGGAGTAATGATGGTAATGGAAATGTTCTACAACGATATGCATCGAGGAAAATCGGTGGTTGCGACAACGATCAGGTTGTTTATGGATGGCCTAAATGGCTTGTTGATAATGTTTCTTTTGAGGTTTTGTCTGGTTTGATTCCAAAGAGTGTTGATTCCTATGATAAGTTGCCAAGGTAAGTATGTCTTCCATGACTTTTATGATTAGAGATATTTGGTTTTCAATTAAATGTGGTATCAAAGCTCTCGTATTCGAATCTACGTAAAAATGAATGTTAAATCAACAATTATTCAATCCTAGGTAGGACAAGGAACATACAACAATGTGTACAAAGCTTGAGACAAGGACACCAGAAAGATCGTTGCGTTGAAAAAGGTTCGTTTCAA
Organism: Hibiscus syriacus; assembly: GCF_006381635.1. Classification (NCBI taxonomy): domain Eukaryota; kingdom Viridiplantae; phylum Streptophyta; class Magnoliopsida; order Malvales; family Malvaceae; genus Hibiscus; species Hibiscus syriacus. The sequence goes on along the minus strand of NW_024062775.1, from coordinate 1,613,107 downwards.
CACTGCAGAGCCTAATAGTGTTAAATTAATGGCACGAGAGATTATGATACTTCAAAAGCTGAACCATCCAAATATTATCAGGTTTGAAGGATTAGCCACTTCAAGGATGCAGTACAGTCTTTATCTGGTCTTTGATTTCATGCAGTCAGATTTTTCCAAAGTTGTCTCCCGGCTATGTTACATGTCATGTGTCACGTCATCTATGATGATGACGTACCACGTGCTATGTTAACAATTAATTATATGTAAAAATATCACGTCTGTAACATGAGTTGATCAACTAACTATTTTCATTCAATATATACTATTTGAGCAAGAATTAAAATGTTGCAATTAAAATGATAAAAAATAATAGGGGCTAAAGTGACATCATAAAAAAAATAATAGGGGCTAAAGTGATTGTTCCAATAAACATCGGAAGCTAATTTGACATGGGGGGGGGGGAATTGTCATTCATCTATAAGTGCTTTTGCAGCAATGCATTATCTGAACTGCTGACAAGTTAAGCTTGTGATCAGGTTTTGGGGGGGGGGGGATTTTCATTCATCTATAAGTGCTTTTGCGGCAATGCATTATCTCAACTGCTGACAAGTTAAGCTTGTGATCAGGTTGAGCAGGTTCATCGAATTTTCAAGCTTTGTGGTTCACCATCAAAGGACTACTGGAAGAAGATGAAGCTGCCAGCAAGCTTTCGCCCACCGCAGCATTACAAGTCTGGATATCAAGAAGCATTTGGAGACTTCCCCAGTTCTTCATTTGACCTCCTCGTAATGCTTCTTAATCTGGACCCATCTTATCGTGGCACTGCAGCCGCTGCTCTTCAAACTGAAGTAAGCCAAAAATCAGCATCACTCTCTACACAAAAAAACCCTAGTCATGACCAGATGCTTCGTTTCATCTTTTGTGTTTGCAATTCTTTTCTTCAATTCCATTGGCATGTAGCCTTTCAGATCTACCAGTGATATACAAAGAAGAGGATGAGTCACATAAAACCAAAGATAGAAAGAAGTATGTTAGCTTTTTAAGTATTGAGAATTAGCTTTCCGAACATATTAACAAGTTCTTTAATGGTGATATTGAAGGCACCGAACATCAAAAACAAAGCAAACTACTGGGAAGAAACATGAAAGTCATGAGACAAAGGACTTAACAACGACAGGTCAAAAGAAAGATGATACTGATACTTCCAGGGAGATAAATGTTAGTTGCTCTTTTATGTTTGATAAAAATACGAAATAGTTAATTGATTAACGGTTAATTTTTTTAGCTTACTAGGAGAAGCAGAAAGGAAATGGAAGTGCGAGCAGCTCTTATCGAGTGAAGCCTATCAAACATAAAGAAGACGTATTTCCGGTATCGGTTTCTCCACTTCTACGTTCGAATCCAAAAGCAGCTGCACGAACCGAGGCTCATCCAAATGCTACTCAAAACATTCAGAATTTCACTCTGTTACAGGCTTCTATAACCGATATCATGAAGAACAACCTGGACAATCCTCAGTACCGCAGGTCTATGTCTACATTGGATTTCCGAGCACTTGATCCTGTGAAGATATCTAAACTCTTTGGTGTTGAATAAAAAGAGAGGGTGATGGGGCAGTGATCTCTCCGTTGAGGTGAAATTATATTATGTAATATTACTGTGTGAGTTACTAATTTATTCCTTCTGTCATTTGGTTATAAATAAATAAAACATTGTTGGTTTGGTCTTATTGTTTAGTCATATAATGAAAGAAAAGTTGTTGTGACAAGTCAGTTATTTATAACATTTGATGTAAGAAACATTTGGTGTCAGTTTTATTCTTTTTCAGTTGTCTGGTTTCTGATATTATAATCCTCATATAGGGTTCCAGTTCATGGTTTAAACAAGCTTAAAGTAAATATGCAGACAAATTTAATTCATGGAATTCGGATCTATGTATATGAAAGATTACAAATAGAATTATTATCTGTTGCAGACAATATTTATGTCTAATACATGTTTGGAGCTTCGATATTTTATGAGATATAATTCTTCAGATATATGAAAACCACGGCATCGGCTCATGCCAGACCGCAACATAAATGGAACCATCACCTGTTGTAAAGACAATGATCCTTTCAAGTCATTTTATGTTGATTTTTATCAATCAATTCCTGCCTGCTGCTTTGGCATGCTGTCAGCCCCTCATCTCCGATAGCTCGGCTAATATTTCTTTTTATTAATCTGGATAAGTACAAGGTAATATCTGTTTCAAAATAACTTTCAACAATTTGATATTGAACGCTCACACTCTTGACATTACTAGTGTTCGAACCCAGGACCTCAAGGAATGTCAACAATTCCTTTACTACTGAGGTCACTTGATTCGTGCATAGACCTAATAATATTATGATGTATATAATTGGTCATTAAATTATGTGAATATGATCTTTTTAGTCACAAAATTTTCGAAAGTTACAAAATAATTATTAAATTATTATAAAATAATTATTAAGTTTTATAAAACCAGTAAAATGTGGTCATTAGAACTTATTGAATTATACAAAATGATCCTTAAATTTATTGAAATTCATTAATATTTTATAATGTGTAGTGACCATTTTATAATAATTTAATAATTTAATGCTAATTTTGTAATTTCTAAAAATTTAGTGATAGAAAAGATCACCCCGCACGATTTAGTGATAATTTATGTATTTTACCCTAATATTGAAAATAACAAACATAAATTTACAGTTATTTAGACAAGAAGTCCTCAAACTATAACACTCATTCTAGATTTGTCTCTAAACTTCAAAACATGTTATATTATCATCAAACTATGACCCTTATTGTAAATTAGTGCCAAAACTTCAAAACATTTTATGGCAATATTCAAACTATCAATATCATTTCATTTTGATAATTCAATTAACATGTTAACTTTATGGATTGTTTGAAGGTCTTGGAAATTGAACCTATTACCTAATTGTTTTCAATTTTTTTAAGGTCCTGTGAATTTTTTAGAAGGCCGCAGGTTCAATTCCCATGACCTCCGAAAATATATTAATTTTTAACCAATAAAGTTATTGATATATTAATGGAATGGCCAAAATAGAATGATATTGGTAATTTGAAGATCAACATAGACTATTTTAAAATTTATGGATTAGTTTAAAAATAGATCATAATTTTTGAACTAATATAAAACATGTTGAAGTTTAAGGACCAATACAAAATGAGGACAATCATTTGTGGACATCATGAGTAATTATTTTATAAATTTATATAATACAAACTATTATCATATCAAAGTTGATATAAATATAACATATTATAAAGATGATTAAAACATAATAAAATATATAGATACAAACAGAAGTTATCGGATGCTACACTAGGGCAGACATGGTCACAATCCTTCCATCTACTATGTGTGAACATTCTTCAACGAGCTTGTTGCCCTTTAATGTTAGATTATAGGGAGAGTTGTAAAACACTTGACAGCCCCCTATGACCCTTTTGTAGACAATATCAAGTTTACCTTGGTGACGGCAAAATGAGACTTGGTCGGATAGGTGACTCGAAATTATTCCTTCAAAAGACATTTTCCCTTGAGTTTTCACATTGGTCGATCATAAACTTGGGGAGGTTTGTGAATTTGACAAAACGGTCATCGATTCACTGCAAATGAACATTCAGTTGCATAAGCGCCAGTTTGACCGAGAACAGTTGGCCTGGGATAATCTACAAAATGCCCTTCAGAATTGCCCAACAAACATATGGTCTAAAGACGGATGGCAAAACAGACAAAAACCAATAATTAGACACAAGAATTGTGTTCAAAGTTTCAGACATCCAAGGAACTAATGAAGCAGCACAAGCTCTCAAGCCCGGCAAAGGCGAAAGCTCTTAGGCAGCCACTGCAAATGTTTTTGAGAAACAAGCCTTTGCTTTTATCATCATCAACAAAACCATCAAAACGCATAAATATAATGGTGTTAAGTACTGTTAGCAGATACCCAAGTATACAGGGCGGCATCATAGCATGTAAGAAAGTGAACCAAAATTGAATCAAGGAAGTAACTAAGCAAAAGACTAAATAAAATAGCAGCCCTTTCAAGCACAAGACACGAACACAAATATTATAAGGTCTCAGGCATCCAAGGAAGGATTGAAGCAGCACAAGCTCTCAAGCCAGCTAAGGCGAAAGCTCTTAGGCGACCACTGCCAATGTTTTTGAGAAACAAGCCTTTGGATTTATCATCAACAAAACCATCAAAACACATAAATTTAATGATGTTAACAAATACCCAAGTATACAGAGTTGTATCATAGCATGTAAGAAAGTGTACCAAAATTGAATTAATGAAGTAACTAAGCAAAAGACTAAATGAAATAGCAGCCCTTTCAAGCACAAGACACAAACACAAATATTATAAGGTCTCAGACATCCAAGGAAGGATTGAAGCAGCACAAGCTCTCAAGCCCGGCAAAGGCGAAAGCTCTTAGGCGGCCACTGCGAATGTTTTGAGAAACAAGCCTTTCAAGTTATCATCATCGACCATATTTACATTCTCAATAAAATTTGCTCATCTCAAGTGAATATTTCACTTCAATTCTTACAATTTGCACTAAAAGAGCTTCAAATTTAAATTATTGCAACACTTTGATCAATAGTGATTGTTGAAAAATCAACCTCACCCACGTCAAGTAATGGAACATGCATCATCTTCACGCAAGTCAATTCAACAATAACCAAAGTATCGAACTAATAAAAAAATAATTTAACTTTTTTAAAACTTAAAAGAAAGAACACACAGAAAGAAGATCAATACAATGCTTAAAGAATCAGCTAACATTTTTAGATAACAAGACATGATCGTATGACATTTCAGCAACAAAAAACTCAAAAGTAGAAAAAAAAGCAACAACCAGTTATAATCTGGAACGAACTGTTCAAAAAATTAAACTTTGATAAAGCTATTAGGAGAAATTACACAAATTAAAGCGGATGGAATGAACAAAAATAAAAACGGAGATGGAAGAAGGGTCTCAGACATCCAAGGAAGGAATGAAACAGCAGAAGCTCTCCAGCCCGGCGAAAGGCGAAAGCTCTCAGGCGGCCACCGCGAATGTTCTTTGAGAAACAAGCCTTTGGATTTGTCATCATCGATCATTCTTCTTTTCAACAATTTTATCAAACAAAAACATCATTTTAAAAACAACGAAAATTAAACGAAAGTGGGGAATTGAAGGTTTAGAGACTGATGGGGTGGGAATGAAGAAGAGAAGAGTTTATGAAGAGCGAATTTAGGGTTTTAGCCATTTTAAGAAACTAGGTTTTTTTCTTACCGTTTTACGCATAAGAACGGCTGCAGTTCGTTCCGCCATTGATGAAAAACATGGGCCAGGAGCACCCAATATTTTTGGGCTTTAAACTCATTTTTAATTTATATTTTAGGGTAAACTACACAGGTGACCACTCAACTATGATCAAAAATCATTTTAACCAACAATGCTTCAATTTGATCAAACAAACAATCCAACTATTTAAATGCTTCAATCAAGTCACCCACCATTAACAGTTAACGGAACAAGTGATGTGAAGTTAAAAACATTTTGGTATAATTACACAATTGGTCCATGTTACTTATATATTCTTTTAATTTGGTTATCATTTTAATAAATTAAAATAATAACATGTGTTATCATTCAATTAGAGAAATAAATTTATTTTTATTTTTATTTTAATATATTTACTTTCTTCCAATAAGAGGGTGACACATTGAAACAAAACAAACCAACGCATTAAGGGGCAAGTGGGATTTAAACAAAGGTCATGGTGGGTGAAGTAGAAAGCACCAAACCACTGGGCCAAGACATCCATTTAGATATCTTTATACAACAAATAATATATACTTGTGTCTAAGTAATTTTTTCTTTAGACAACAAATAATATAATTAATATATAAAATATATTTAAATTTTCTTTAATTATATAGTTTAATATTATATATATATATATATATTAATATAATATGAATATAATATTTTATATTATCAAAAAATATGAATATAATATTTTATATATCTTAATTCTTAAATTTTAAAAATATTTTTATTTTTATCTTAATTTTTAAAAATATATTAACTTAAAATATTTTACTATTATTTTAATATATTTTAATATTCATATTTTTTGTTAATATAAAAAATACTCTTAATTTTTATTTATTAATTATATTATTTGTTGTCTAAAGAAAAATTTACTAAGATACAATATATATATATTTTTATATATAAAGAAAACCAAATGGATGCTTTGACACAATGGTTTAGTGCTTTCTACCTCACAAGGGGTCATTGGCTTGAATCCCACTTGTCCCCTAATGCATTGGTTTATTTTTTTTCAACTAGAGGGTGATATATGTGTCATTATTTTAATATTAAAATAAGGATCAAATTGAAAGAATATATAAGTAACATGAATCAATTGTGTAATTATACCAAAATATTTTTAATTGTCACGTCTCATATTATGTTAACTATTAACGAGAGGTGACTTAATTGAAGCATTTAAATAGTTAGATGGCCTATTTGATCAAATTAAAACATCAATGGCAAAATGATTCTTGACCATAGTTGAATGGTCACCCATGTAACTTACTCTATATTTTATTATTATTTTCTTTTAATTATAAAACAATAAAAAATTAACAATACTAAAGTTATATTAGAAAAATAAAAATATGAGAAATAATAAATAAATAATCATCTATTTATTATCTGAGGATAATTTTAATAAACTTCATTTTAATTTTTAATTATTATATTATTATTTAAATGAGTAAATTACACACTTCTTACTAGAAATGTTATTTTTCTTAGAGGTCGTTTGGTTCACGACATACAATATTATCAGGGGAATGAAATCCTCATTCTCCGTTTGGTTGGCCGGTAATTTTATTTCGGATAATCTTTTTATTACCAACAGTGGATTTTTTGAGGTATATTACCGGGAATGTGATTACCCATTCCCTTAGGTATTATTAGATTACCAGCGTTTTGGACTAAAATATCCTTAATTTTTTTCTTCAAAATTATACTTCTTCTGTCATTGAATAATAAAAATTCTACGAAGGTTAAATTATAAATTTATCCTTAAATTATTTTATATTTACAAAAAAAATCCATAATTATAATTTTATATAAAGTTCAAGTGTTAAAATAAAATTTTAATCTTTCATTAAACCTATTTATTCAATTTTTTTTAAAAAATATATAAATTTTATGAATTTAAATTTTTTTAAAAATATATAAATTAATTATAGTAATATTATAATAAAATTCAACTTGTTAAAAAATAAATATATAATAAAGACAATTAAGTAAAATATATATTTTAATAATTTTTTATTTCTTTAAATAAACACGATATTTTTATATTCGTACTAAATTAATCAAACATAAAATATAACATTTCCGGCCGGTAATTTTTATTCTCGTAATATTACGTTCGTGAACCCAACGCAATCTTAAGGTTTTGGGAAGAGCTACGTGAAATCATTGCCCAAATGGGTAAAATTCTGATTAAATGAATTGGATTTTTTTTTTTTGAGGAATGAATTGGAGAAATTTGTTTGTTGTGAAGGAGGACTAGTCTTTGGAGTTATTTTCCCTTTGCTCAAAGAAGGTGAAGTGAAGATTAGACCGTCTAAGAAGGTTTTTGAAGCTGGTATTCGTGTCTGGGAGAATGTCGTTATTGCCCAATTTATTGGTACACCTCCGAGTTTCAATTCTTTGCATTGTCTTGTTAAATTGTTTTGGGTGAAGTGTGGCGAGGTTGATATTAACTATGATGAGGATAATCTTTTTCTATTTCAATTTTCCAGTAATGAGGATAAGGAGTGGGTATTGTCTGATGGCTCTTTTCATATTCAAAATAAACCGTTTATCTTGCGAAATTGGGAACCTAATCTTAGATCCTTAGATTTCAGTTTGGATTAGTTGGCGATATGGGTCTGAGTTACATTGGTAGTGCATTGGGCACTTCTCTTTACATGGATTATATTACTGTTGCTAGACATAAGGTGTCTCATGTGAAAGTTTATGTTGAGATTGCTGCTAATTTTAAGTTGCCCAAATATATTAATGTGGTTCTGAGTGATGGATCATTGATTTCAGTTCGGGTGGATGTCCTTTGGATGCCCCCTAGATGTGCTAAGTGTTGTGTGTTTGGGCATTTGGACAAAGCTTGCCCAAAGTAGCAACTCCCCGTCTCCCCCAACAGGTTTGGGTCTAGAAAAATGTTAATGAGATGGAGGTTTGTGTTGATCCCACTATCGTTGCTTTTAGTTCTAGAACAGTGAGTGACGTTGGTACCATCACTGATGTTGTTGCTGGAAGGGATGGACCTGTGATTGGTTCTAGTGATGAGCTTGAGCCTGTTGTTGTAGTGGAGGCAGTCATTAGTGAGGAGACTGTTGGTGAAGCTATCTCGAAATAGATTCTTGCTGATGTTTCTAATGAGAAAGCTTTTGTTGTTTCTAGTATTGTTGAGACTGTAATTGTTAGGGATTCTTTGGATCAGAATATGCTTAAGGTGTATGTTAGAGATGATGGCAGGCCTACTCGTGATGCTGCAAAAGGTGTGAACCTGTTGTTGAAAGAGTTGAAAGTTATCACTAATAACAATGGTGAAAAATAATGTCAAAGGGGATAAGAAGAATGGTAAAAGGGGTGACCTGGGAATTACTCCTTAAATGAAGGTGTTGTTTTGGAATGCTAGGGGTTTAAATCACCCTAATAAGCTAAAATTTGTAGTGGATATGATTTCTTTATTAGGTATAGATATTGTTTGTTTGGTTGAAAATCGAGTGAAGAATAATAAAGTTCAGGCAATTTGGGATAGTTTCTTTATTGGGTGAAGAGGTTTTCATAATTATGAGTTTGTTGAGAATGGAAGAATTTGGTTGCTCTGTAAGTCTGATATTGGCATCTTGGATATTGCTAGGGTTGAAAAGAGTATTTCTTGTTTAATGAGCCTGGGTAAGGTGGAGTTTTTTTTATCACTGTTATCAATGGTTGTAATTTGGGTGGTGATAGGTTGTCCTTTTGGCAGCATCTTAGATTTCTGAAGGAGCTTGAGTGGGATAAGCCTTGGATTGCTGGGGTTGATTTCAATGTCATCTCTAGTCAAATTGAGAGCTTTGAACTTGTTGGAAGCTCTCTTTGAAAGGATATAGAGGAGTTTAGTTTGTGTATAGAGACTATTGGTTTGTTTGATCATACTTTTGATCTTCTTTTTTACTTGGTAAAACCATCAGGAGGGATCTTTCATGTCTAGAAAGCTTGACTGTGTCATGGTCTCTACTTATTGGTTAGAGGTTTTTTCTCGTAGTCGTATGAGTTTCTTTTCCCCTGGTTTGTCAGACTACTGCCCTGGTCTTGCTTTGCTAGATGTTGCTCAAAAATTTGTTCGTAAGCCTTTTAGGTTATTTAATTTTTGGGTTAAGTATCTGAAATTCCTTAGTACTTTTTACAGAGTTGGCAATAACCTCTTTTTGGTGTCTCAAATCCAATGAGTACTTTGTTTTTAAAGCTGAAACACTTGAAATATGTTTGGAAAGAGTCTAATTTTGTGCATTATGGTGATTTACCTAGGAATGTGAATGAGTAAAAGCTTGAGTTGGGGTCTTTACAATTGAGGCTCCTTTTTAATGGCCATGATAGTGCCCTCTTGATGCATGTTAAGGTTGTGTTTGCTGAACTTTAGGGGTTGGTAGATGCTAATGAGTTTTTTTTCTAACAAAAGGCTCGAATTTCTTGGGTCCAAAGTGGGGATCAAAATACTAATTTCTTCCTCACGATGGTTAAAATCAAGCAGAATAGGCATGTTATTTGTGTTATTACGAATGATCAGGGGTAGGTTCTTGATGATCTAGAACTTATTGCTTCTGAGGCTATTCGAATTTTTGAAATGCCGCTTGGAACGAGGGACAGTAAGGATTTTGTGCCTCACGTTGAGTTTCTGTCTGATTTATTGGGTGTTTCTTTTACTGTTGAAGCTTGTGAGGTCTTTCAGTGTGAGGTTTCTTGTGATGAGGTTAAAAGTGATTTATTTGATCAATGCTCAAATAAGGCGCATGGGCCTAATGGATTCTCGACTTGTTTCTTCAGGGATGCTTGGAGTGTCATAGATGAATACGTTTTGCAAGTTGTTCTGTTTTTCTTCAGGAATGCCTCTCTTCTGCCTGAGTTCAATGCTACGACTCTTGTCATGGTTCCCGAAATTTCGAATCCTATCAATTTGAAGGACTTTTGACCTATTTCATGCTGCAACGTTATATGCAAATGTATTACTCGGGTTATTATAAATAGACTTAAGCCTTATCTGTCCGAGGTTATTTCTTGTAGCTAGAGTGTTCATGTTCCTGTTAGGTCTATTATGGACAACACACTGATGGCCCAGGAATTAGTCAGTGGGATTTTGAAACTAGATTTACGCAAGGCTTTTGATTTTATTGATTGGGATTTTGTGTCAAAGTTTTTGGAAACTCTTCATATGCATGCAGTTATGATTTAACGGATTAGGGTGTGTATTACTATTACCACCCATATGTACTCTATTTCTTTAAATGAGGGTTTGATTGGTTTTCTCGTGGGGATAAATGGGTGAGACAAGGGGACTCATTGTCCAGTTATCTCTTTGTTTTGACCATGAATGTGTTTTCTAAGATGTTGAATAGGGCTGTGAACTATGGTGTTTTTTCTTATCATCTAAGTGTCATAGACTCCATCTTACAATTTTATGTTTTGCTGATGACTTATGGTTTTTATGAGGGCTCTATTGATTCCATTTTGGGGGTTTTGAGGGTTTTGCAAGTTAAACTGAGATTTTCTCCTCTGGCAGGGTGTCCAGTCAGTTGGTTCGATTAACCGACCAAACCTAACTTTCAAAATTTTATTAACCAAATTTTTTTGTTTTAATCGTTAATCGAACCTAATTTTTTTAAATAATTGACGAACCGAATAAATTTTGGTTAATCGATTAGATAAGCGAACTAACCAAAATTTTAAATATTATATATTATATATTTAATATTTTTGGCTATTAGATTAATTTAGTTAATTCGGTCGACTAGTGTACCACCCCAACCCGTACCCGACCCTGATACGAATCTGAGATGTCACATTAACTTTTAAAACCTTTATTCTTATAAAATATCAGAACATTTGAACTCTTTTAAAGAAAATACGATCATATAATGTTGAATTTTGTTTGTTATAAAATTTTGAGGTAAAATCATATTTATGAACAGCAAAAAATTGTATGAACAGTAATGTATGAACATTAATAAACAGTATTGTGAACAATAATGAGCAATATTATGAACAGTGCCCAAATGTTAAAATTTTTTAGATTGTCAGAGGGGGATCGATTCCCCTGCTACAATACTTCCGTAAAATACGTATAAATTCATAAAAATCTAAGGCTTCACTCGTATAAAATTTTTATTTACATATATACATTTAAAACATTAGAAAATTCAATCATATGATTTTACAAAATCGGTTAAAACATATCGAATTCAAATTTTTGTTTACATGCCAACCCCTATAAGTATTACAAAATACATACTATTAACTTTTTTTCTAATTTGATCTTTGGAAAGGAGAAACTGACATGTCTTGCATAACTTTTATTAATCTTCCTATTCTCGAAACCTACGTGTGAAACAGTCACACGCTAAGTCATAGACTTAGTGAGGCATAAAAAACATGTAATAAAACTATAGAACATTTCATATAATAAAATGCATTCATATACCATCATCATCATACTCTCTATTTATCATATGACTTTGTACTTATCATTTCTGTATATCGTATAACACACATAACATCATACAATTCATGTAACATATTTCATATCACCATAAGCATATACATCATATGTATTGTATTTGTTATTGTCTCTTTATTAGCCCAGGTACATTACTGAGAACTTAAGGCATTTGAGTACATTGAGGTTGTGCACAAATGCTGTCACCACAGCTCATATAAATTGCACCGAAGTGCCACGAAGAATTTGTCCCGAAGGACCGCGTAGAATTGCACCGAAGTGCCACGTAGAAATGCACCGTAGTGCCATATAAAATTTGTCCCTAAGGATCACATATAAATTCCTTAAGAATCATATACATATACCAAGGATCAAGTAGGTGTCTCAAAAGACATCATACATGTTTCAAAGAATACATATATGTCTCGAAGGACCACGTAGAATTATCCCGAAAGACCGTGTAGACCCTCGACTCTTGGCATGCCAACTATACCTCTAGATCTCATGACACATAACATGAGCATTATTTTTCATATTTAACACTTATTCATATCGACACATAGTTCACTTACACGTAGAACATTTTCATATGATTCATGTTCACATGTCACATAGCTTATACCTTGTTCTTATGTCTTCTCATAGACATATATTTTTTCGCACGTAGTCACATAGATCCATATCATATAACATATATTACATGTGCATGTAATCATATAAATCGTATCATATAACTTATATTATTTCTCATGTGTTCATGTAAACATGCATGTCCTATTTTGTTCACATATGTTTATATATACATCATATAATCCTTTCCTATAGTTCATATTTTATTTTCACATATGGCATATCACATAAATCACATAGCACATATAAGCACATATCAGTTCATATAATCAAGTATACATACATTTCATGTCATTCACATCCTTGTAATCAATACTCCATACACTATAACTATTGGAAATAGACTTATCAAAAGTCCAATTCCTTATAATCCTATAAACTAAAATGCACTCATAAGAATCATATCAATCATATAACATTTTAGGAGTCACTTCTTACCATAGTAACTCCGTCACTGGCTCATCACAAGCCAATATTTTTCGATAGCATAAGTACAATTAAATTGCACTCACCTTAGCCTTGCTTTGATTCAATCCTAATCCTTTGATTATTCCAGAACTTGTTTAGGTTCAATATCTACATAAATATAACATTTCAAAACAACTATCAGAAGCCTAAACCTTAAACTTGATGTTAATAACTTAAGTCGGTTCAATGAACCAAAATTCCATTTTTCATTTAGGGGGGAATCGATACCCCCCCCAGGGGGAATCTATTCCCCCTGCACATACTGGAATTTTCGTTCAAGAGGGGGTATCGATACCCCTTCATAGGGTACCAATTCCCTATGCCCAGAAATTGTATTTTAAGCCCGAAAATCATCAATTCTTCTATTTTAAACCGCTATCATGTCATTAAACCCAACCACCATTACTTAAACCAACTTATATCCATGAAAACCATCTTTAACCTCAAAATCATGTCCCTCATATGTAATTCAAGAATCATACTCAAATTTCATTATGTTCTAAATACAATTCTAACACTTCATATTCCTTAATTAGCATGATGACAAGTCAAATTTAACTTCAAATTCAACTTATCAACTCTTTTCCATAAATTCAATTAAAAACTCATTTTCTTTAATCTCTTATAACTTTTTCATCTTTTGATTATAAGACAACTTAAGCTCTCCTTAAGCTTAGTTATCATCTAATGATCAAAACCCAACTTAAAATTCAGCTAATAATAAAAAATTAAGAGATCTTACCTTTGCTCTCTTGCTCACGATGGAGAAGAAGAAATGAAGAAGAAGAAGATAACTTCCCCCTTTCCCCACGTGATTCATTCATATATAGGAAAAAAATATATTTCCTATCAAATGACCATTTTGCCCTCTCATTCTTTTAATAATTACTAATAACCCTTCAGGAATTATTTTTAAATAAGTCATTGAACTATTGAACTTTTCCACTTTAATCATCAAATTCTAAAATTTTACAATTTAGTCACTAACCCGTAGTTTGGGATATTACAAATCTCCCATCCTTTTAAGAAAATTCGTCCTCGAATTTTCCTTGCCCACATTAATAAGAACATATCTTCTAATATTCTCATGTTGCTTCATTTCCTTAATCTTTCATGTTTATCGCTAACAGACTTATCTTTTTCCCTTACTCAATTCTTCATATACATTCGACTTTTATAAATCCATATAATGCCATTCATTATATAGACAATACTCTAATCCTTACTACTCAATATTATGAATCAATTGATTTCCTTCATTATTCTTTAATCGCTTTACACCATAAACCAAATATTTACTCATTCCTTAATTCTTGTATGTACTACAATACGCAAAAAAGTATTTTCATATAATATCACGTACTTGTCTAAAGAATAATCACCCTTTTATAACAAAATGTGCTAACTTACTTCAATCCTTCAATTGCCTTTTTCTTTTATACATCTATATCATATCCCTTATCATATAAATAGTAACATCAATTCTTATTACTCAAAATCCCAAATCATTCACTTTCCTCATAAGTCTCTAATTACCAACTTTTATTCTATCATTATTCATCTACATCTTAACTTCCTTAATACGTATGAATCATTCTTTATCTCTCTGTACATGTCCACTTGACCAAGAAACATAATCTTAAATCCTCATTACAGATGATTAATACATACACTTTGCCAAAATCCAACAATTTTTCATATAGTCTTACGAATATTTTTTTCTATGCTAACTCATACTTTATACCTCATCATAATTCTTGTCATACTTGAGCTTTTAAACTCCATCATTTAATTTCCTTAGTTCTTCATTCCTTCACAAATCCAAATCTCCTTACAACCTATGTCATATCTTTTTCTCAGACTCTCATACTCTTTTCATATCGCTTATACTTATCCCTGATTATTGATCTTCATCGTATCTTCGTATCTTTTATAATTCCCTTTATTTATACAAAACGTTTTCCTTTACCATCTCATGTACTGATAATTTCTTCCAATCTTATAATTCTATCACCTTTACTCTTACAATTGTTCAATTTAGGGCACATACCCTAATCAATTAATCATATACCCCTTTTCCAATCAGAATTATCTCAACAATAGTTTACTTAACTTATCAAATCCACATTCATTCCTATGCATCATGAAATTTTATTTGTTCACACTCAATATTTCAACATCTTCTATCTTATAAAATAATCATTGATGTACCTATTTCTTTAAACTCCTTCCAAAACAATATTCACATTAATGAATCTTCCATTATTACCATTATAACATTTATTTACCATATTTTAGCTCAACCGCATAGCAACTAAATTATTTCATCTAATTTTTCCACTTTAAGATAATAGAGATTATCTAACATTGTTCTGTTGCACATTCTATTTTCTGAACACAATCCTTAACTTTTGAATCTAGGATACAACCCTTATCAATCCAAATCATATACATTCTTTTCCACAAAATTTTCCTCAACCATATCTTACTCATTTTTTTTAAAACTCGAACTCTTACTCACACACAGTACTGTTCCTCTATTTCAAAATCAAACGTTGTAATTTGCTTTGTCTTATAAACCGATTACCAATATACTCATTCTTAAACTTTTCTTATCAATCCTCAGCTTTACTCAACCATATGAATCCTCACTTCATTTTTATCACATTATTATGGTCAAAATATACAATTGTATCCAATACATTTTTCATCACAAAATCTTGTTAGCCAATGCTAACTCTTTCCTTCTAAAGTATAAACTCTTATCATATCCATACTCTTGCTAATATACAATACTATCTACACGTCTACTATTCCTTTTCTCATACCACCTCTTCAATAAATCTTTCGTGCTATCACATACTTCACTTTATTACTTTAATTCTTTCATTACCCCTTTTTCCCTTATACTTTTTCATTCCTTTCATATCATGTCCTTTATACTCACATGCTCTTGTATATCACATATATTTATCCTAACTATCACTCTTTATCATATTTTCATAAATTTGATAGTCAGCTTTACTTACACAGAACCTTATTATTTATCATTCTTATACTTGTGTTTTCTCCACTTGTTTCAACAATTACCCGATCTCAATACTCATATCATCCCTTTAAAATAATTTTCCTACTTAAATTTTCATAACTTCTAACAGATCTTTTAACCCAATTCACAAAGGTTGTCTCTAACCCTGACTTATTATCAATTAACTCCTTGTTTAATCTTTCAAGATCAAACCCTATTGCTTGAGTCTGTCAGGCTCTCATCTGATTTGATTCTCTTGCGAAGAATACAACTAATTCATATCTGATTTAAAGTTGAAAACCAAAATCTCTATCTTTCTTTGATGGTGCTTAACTCTATAAAGCATTAATTATCTTAATCATCTAAGATTTTTATTCTCCAATCCTTTCATTCTGAGCTCTCTCTACAGCTTTAACGCAATTAACCATTTCTTGAAATGAGAACAAATTCAAAACCAGTAACACTTGTTTTTAATTTAAGGCACAATCCCTAAACAACCAATTACCTGTATCTTTCTTATCCTTCTTAATCAGAATCAACTCAACAATAAATCTGCTTAACTTATTAAACTTATACTCATACACATGTATGTATAATTCCCTTGCTTCAAGCTCATATATTCGAGCTTCATTTGTCTTATGAACTAATCATTCATGTACTTATTCTTGAATTCTTCTACAAATGATAACCACATCACTTGATCTTTTAACATTCTTATGGTGACATTTGTTCACCATACTTCTAGCTTACCGACATAGTAACGAAACTACTCAATTTAACTTCTCCACTTTGGAGAAATGAAAACATTCTAACATTATCTTTCTATCATTTAATCAAATTTCCATAACAATGGAACATTTCTCAAATTCACCCTTAAACTCGGGTGTTCTCAACTCTTTTCGATACATTTATTCTATGAATTATAGAAGTATAAAATTAAAAACACATCATAATATCATTTAACATCATGACACATTCTCTAATTTTGTACATGCACACCCTGAGGTTTTTCGCTCTTTTCCCTGCCTGGCCAGGGCAGGTGAATGCTATTACCTTCAGTCTATTATCTTATATTTCACTTTGGAAACTTTTATAATCATACATCTAATATAACATAGCATTTTAACTCTATTATCAAGACAGTACACTCCTTACACTATCAGATCAGAAAATTTCACTTTAAGTTGGCATGTATACTTTTAAAAACACTTTTGACTTCGTTTTTAGCCTAGAATCGGCTAAACCGTAGCTCTGATACCATTAAATGTAACACCCCAACCCGTACCCGACCCGGATACGAGTCTGAGATGTCACATTAACTTTTAAAACCTTTATTCTTGTAAAATATAATAACATTTGAACTCTTTTAAAGAAAATACGATCATATATTGTTGAATTGTGTTTGTTATAAATTTTTGAGGCAAAAATATATTTATGAACAGTAACATATGGTATGAACAGTAACGTTTGAACATTAATGAACAGTACTGTGAACAGTAATGAACAGTACTATGAACAGTGCCCAAATGTTAAAATTTTCCATATTGTCAGAGGGGGATCATTCCCCTGCTACAGGGAACCGATACCCTGCTACAGTACTGCTACAGTACTTCCGTAAAATACGTATAAATTCATAAAAATCTAAGGTTTCATCCATATAAATTTTTCATTTACATATATACATTTAAAACATTAGAAAAATCAATCATATGATTTTACAAAACCGATTAAAACATATCGAATTCAAATCTTTGTTTACATGTCAACCCCTATAAGTATTACAAAATACATACTATTAACTTCTTTTCTGATATGATCTTTGGAAATGAGAAATTGACCTGTCTTGCATAACTTTTATCAATATTCCTCTTCTCGAAACCTACGTGTGAAACAATCACACGCTAAGTCATAGACTTAGTGAGGCATATAAAACATGTAATAAAACTATAGAACATTTCATATAATAAAATGCATACATATACCATCATCATCATACTCTCTATTTATCATATGACTTTGTACTTATCATTTCTGTATATCGTATAACACACAAAACATCATACAATTCATGTAACATATTTCATATCACCATAAGCATATACATCATAGGTATTGTATTTGTTATTTTCTCTTTATTAGCCCATGTACATTACTGAGAACTTAAGGTATTTGAGTACATTGAGGTTGTGCACAAATGCTGTCACCACAGCTCATATAAATTGCACCGAAGTGCCACGTAGAATTTATCCCGAAGAACCGCGTAGAATTGCACCGAAGTGCCACGTAGAAATGCACCGTAGTGCCATATAAGATTTGTCCCTAAGGACCACATATAAATTCCTTAAGAATGATATACATATACCAATGATCAAGTAGGTGTCTCAAAAGACCTCATACATGTTCCAAAGAATACATATATGTCCCGAAGGACCACGTAGAATTGTCCCGAAAGACCGATAGACCCTCGACTCTTGGCATGCCAACTATACCTCTAGATCTCATGACACATAACATGGGCATTATTTTTCATATTTAACACTTATTCATATCGACACATAGTTCACTTACACGTAGAACATTTTCATATGATTCATGTTCACATGTCACATAGATTATACCTTGTTCTTATGTCTTCTCATAGACATATATTCTTTCTCACGTAGTCACATAGATCCATATCATATAACATATATTACATGTGCATGTAATCATATAAATCGTATCATATAACTTATATTATTTCTCATGTGTTCATGTAAACATGCATGTCCTATTTTGTTCACATATGTTTATATATACATCATATAATCCTTTCCTATAGTTCATATTTTATTTTCACATATGACATATCACATAAATCACATAGCACATATAGGCACATATCAGTTCATATAATCAAGTATACATACATTTCATGTCATTCAGATCCTTATAATCAATACTCCATACACTATAACTATTGGAAATAGACTTATCAAAAGTCCAATTCCTTATAATCCTATAAACTAAAATGCACTCATAAGAATCATAACAATCATATAACATTTTAGGAGTCATTTCTTACCATAGTAACTCCGTCACTGGCTCATCGTAAGCCATTTTTCATTTAGGGGGAATCGATACCCTCCCAGGGGGAATCTGTTCCCCTTGCACATACTGGAATTTTCGTTCAAGAGGGGGTATCGATACCCCTTCATAGGGTACCGATTCCCTATGCCCAGAAATTGTATTTTAAGCCCGAAAATCATCAATTCTTCACTCAATTCTTCTATTTTAAACCCCTATCATGTCATTAAACCCAACCACCATTACTTAAACCAACTTATATCCATGGAAACCATCTTTAACCACAAAATCCTATCCCTCATATGTAATTCAAGAATCATACTCAAATTTCAATATGTTCTAAATACAATTCTAACACTTCATATTCCTTAATTAGCATGATGAAAATTCAAATTTAACTTCAAATTCAACTTATCAACTATTTTCCATAAATCCAATTAAAAACCCATTTTCTTTAATGTCTTATAACTTCTTCATCTTTTGATTATAAGACAACTTAAGCCTTAAGCTTAGTTGTCATCTAATGATCAAAACTCAACTTAAAATTCAGCTAATAATCAAAAATTAAGAAATCTTATCTTTGCTCTCTTGCTCACAATAGAGAAGAAGAAATGAAGAAGAAGAAGATAACTTCCCCCTTTCCCCACGTGATTCATTAATATATAGGAAAAAATATCTTTCCTATCAAATGACCATTTTGCCCTCTCATTCTTTTAATAATTACTAATAACCCTTCAGGAATTATTTTTAAATAAGTCATTAAACTATTCAACTTTTCCACTTTAATCATCAAATTCTAAAATTTTACAATTTAGTCACTAACCCGTAGTTTGGGATGTTACAATTAGTTTGGTTAAAACTGAAATTTAAACACTTATAAAGCTATCAATATATAAATAATATATTAAAAATTTAAAATTTTTGGCTAATTCAGTTAAATAACTGATTACGAGCTGAATTAATCGATAACCGAAATTAAAAAAATCATTAATCTTTAAACAAACGAACTTAAAATTAACTGGAAAAAAACTTCAATTCGATCGGTTTAATCGATTAATCAAAATTTTGAACATCCCTATCCTCTGGTGGAGGAATCGATTTTGAACTCTATTGTGGATTGTACGGGGATAAAGAGGTGAAGGTTGCTCGTTCACTATTTGGGGATTCCCCTCATCAGTAGGAGGTTCACTGTGAATGATTGTAAGTCGCTATTGAACAAGATCACGAAACGACTCTAAAGGTAGTATGCCAGACAGTTATCTTATGTGGGTAGGTGACAGTTAATCCAATCTATTATTTTTAGCATCCAACAGTTTTTGAGCAGGCAGATTGTGTTGCCGAGTGCTGTTACCAAAAGGATAAATCACTTTTTTTTATTGTCATTCAGGGCACATCCTACGACATGCGATAGTATAGTAGCTTGAATGTGTTCTTCATAAGCTCTCTACTAAAAGTAGGCTTTTGTCATTTGGAATGACCATAGATGATTGTTGTGTTCTTTGTAAGCGGGAGTTAGAAACAAGAGATCACTTCTTCTTTTTTTATTGTGATTTCTCTAAGGTTTGTGTGCATGCTTCATTTACATGTTTATTCGGGGGTGGCTTCTTGAGCTTGAGTGGATGTGTGGCAAGCCTTGAATGAAATTGACGCCAGACAGAATAGTGATTATCCTGCAAGCGCTCCATCAGATGATTCACAAGAGAAAATTCGCCCAAAAAAATCCAGAGAAAAAAAGTTTCTAGGGTTTAATGAAATATTATCAAATCAAACAACGCCAAAATCAGTCCACAAGCCGGACTGTTATAGCCAAAAATCGTCTTTATTCGAATTTTGCCAAAAATAGCAAAATCCCGAAAATCACTCTAAATTGAAATTCGAAATAAAATAAGCAATCTCCAAAAAAATCCGGCCTAAATCGGATTTAAATTGACTTCCTAATTGACAATCGAAATATTACCATAAATAGTAAAAAATATCTAATTCTAGTGATTCGGAGGGGAAAACGGCAGAATTTGAGGTTGAAAAAAGGCCACATGGAGCATAGTTCAATGTGGAGATCGTGCGCGTCGAAAAGAGCTTTCCGGATTGGGATCTTATGCGCGATTCTGACACCTGTAGCCAAAGTTATGCCAAAAGACTTAAACATACTCAAAACGACCCCAATGAGAAACATGTCACAATCAATTTTCGCCTTTGCGCTGATCTGCCAATTCATGGTGTCTCAGCACCATCAAGGTGCAATCTGACAGCTCAGCATCATCTGTCTCGAATCCCCTGTATCAGAAATCCCTTCTAGACTATGGTGCTTAAGTTAGCCTAGAATGGTTGTATCTACTTTTTGCGGCGTGAAAAGAATCATCGCCTTTTTCAGCAGGTCGAAACTACGGTTCAAGAAGTGACTCATCAAGTTCGGGATTATGTCAAGCTTAGGCCTACTGGGAAGATGAAGGCTAGCCAATTGCAGGTTCATGAAGTCTTATGTGTGAGCTGATGGTTCTTTCTATAAATTTATGTTCATTTTTTGTACAGTTGCTTTGCAGGGATTCTTTCATTGTACGTAACTTTTGATTGTTTGGTTTGAATATATTGCATAAATTCATCGAGAGTAAATTACACGCATGATCACTAATATAATATTATGTAATTTAATTAAATGTACTGCTTAATTTTTAGGGTCAAACTAAATAGGATTTTTTTAACATCATAAATTAATCGAATCTCATCCTATTTCCTTAGACATTATTACTTGAACCCTAATCTTTAAGAGAAAATATATTGTCATAAAATCATTCAAACAACGATAATCACCTAATAAATTAACATACTAAATAAATTTTGCAATTTAAATTAAGTACTTGTCTGCAACACTTATTTTTCTTAATTCATAAAATAATATCAAAATTAATTAATTAAAAGTCAACACATAATCTACACATGACATGATTAGAATTAAAATATCTTATGTCATGACACCAAAATCAATTAGTTAATATTTTAGTAAAAAATATTAAAATTAATTGAGTTGATATTTTGATTTATTTTAATTTGATTTGAGTATTATATTTTCTATTTATATTTGATTTAATGTAAGTTTAGAAATATTTTTTAATCTAAAATTTGATTTTTAGAATAAAAAATTATATTTAATCTGATTCGACTCGACACTTACATATATATATATATATAATGAAGATTAAATTATAAAAAAATATAAAAATAAATATCTTTATAATTATTTTTAAATACATAAGAGATAATTATATTATTTTTAAATTAATATTTTATTTTAAACTTAAACTTAAATTTTATTTAATCTAATTTATTTTAAATTTTATTTTTCAAAAATAATTAATCATATAAAATTAAATTAAAATGTATTACATTCAAGTATAATACCAACCTTATAGATATTACAGTTAAATATATGTATGAATCAAATGATTTCGATGATAAAAAATAATTATTATTTTTTAAATTTTGGATTTGATCACAATAATAATAAGAATGTGAGCATTTAATATTAAATGATTGAGTTTAATCCTATTAATAAAGAAATACAACCAAATATATGTTGGGAACCCAAAGGCAACACCTACCCCAAATGCCTATTCCCCAAGCGACAATGCTTAAGGGGACGTTTGTATTGGGGAATGTAAGATTCTCATGAGAATGAAATTCACATTTTCCCGTTTGGTTAGTCTGGGAATCTTATTCCCGGTAATGTAAGATTACAAATAGTAGATTTTTTGGGGTATATTACCGGGAATGTCATTACCTCCCTTTCCTTAGGTATTATTGGATTATCGGCGTTTTGGACTAAAATGCATTTAATTTTTTTTTCTTTCAAAAATATCCTTCTTCTGTCATTGAATAATAAAAATTCTACGAAGTTTAAATTACAAATTTATCCTTAAACTATTTTAGATTTACAAAAAAAAATCTATAATTAAAATTTTATATGAAGTTCAGGGATTAAAATAAAATTTTACCCTTTCATTAAACCTTTTTATATTTTTAATTTTGTAAAAAAAAAATTATATAAATTTTATGAATTTAATTTTTTTAAAAAAATATATAAATATTTTCCAACTTATTAAAAAAATAAATATATAATAAGGATAATTTGGTCAAATATACATTCTAATAATATTTTATTCTTTTAACCAAACACGATAATCTTACATTCCTGTTAATCCAACCAAACACGATAATCTTACATTCTTGCTAAGCCAACCAAACACAAAATACAACATTCCCAGTAATATTATTCTTGATAATCTTATATTTTCATTGATAATCTTACATTCTCTTAACCAAACACATGAAATGGTTTCTCTCTCTCTATCTATATATATATATTTATTATCTAAATGAAAATATAAAGCATGTAAATGTAACTGAATCTTCAAGTCTCTGATCTGACCTGCCGACTTTCCTCAAACTAGACATGGCGGAAGAGAAAGAATCAACGTCGATTCCGCTGAGCCAAGCGGAAAATGGTGGCGTCGATCCCGAAGATCCGGCAAAGTCTCCTCCTAGCTCCTCCAATTCGTCCACTCGCAAGGTCCTTTTCCTCCCCTTTTATTTATTTATCTCTTTTAGCTTTGACTTCCACCCAAGTTATGGATCAATTAATCACGCTGAGTTTCCGATCTGTGTTGTAGGGCTTTTCTTAAATTTATATTTGTCCAAATGTAATTGAATTTTGTACTTCGATGTAGTTTGTGACTAACCAAAACTTGAGCGCAGATAAGGGGAATCCCTGCTAAATTTGGGATGTAGGGACTGAAAATGGTCAAATACTGCTCAAGATTTGTCATAATATTTTCTTCATTATATTTAATAACTGCAAGCTGGTTTAATTCTTCATACAAAAAGGGAAAGAAATTGATTGAATTCTAAATTATATCCAGATATTCTAATGGTTTCGATTGTCCCCGGGTTTGGCTTAAATATGTTCTGAAAAATAGGGAAATCTTGATGACCTTTTGATTTTTTTAACGTCAAAACAAATTAACCAGTATATTAGGATTTCGGAGTATGAAAATATTTAGGATAAACGTTTCTGCTTCGGGAACTAGGGTTTAAAATTTGAATTATACCTTTAAAAAAACTAAAATGTGGAGAAATTGGATGACCTTTACAAAGAGTGCTTTCAATATAAAGTTTTTACTCTTTACACTATTTTTTGTTAAACCAATTTGGCATTTCTAACGTTCAAATACCTTATGGAAGTTTAGAGAGCTCAAATTTTCAAGAAATTTAAATATATTCAACTCATTAGTATGAACTTATCAGGGTTTAACTACTTTTAATGGTTTTAAAGTAATTGTGTTTGCAGAAAATTAAGAAAAAAGAATAATCATCTGCTAGTTTTTTTCAAAGTATGTTTTAGAAAATGTAGAAGCTGTTAGAGCATTTTCCTAGAATAAATAATGAAACAAATAACGGCATTTTTATTTTCTAGTCTGAACATTTTTGTTTTGACTCTTCAGGCTTGTTGTTTTGTTCTCCAAAGTTGGGTCTCAAAGAAGTTCTTGACTGGATGGTATTAAGCTTTTATCTTTCCCAAAAAACATTTTCTGTAGTCCACTATTTCTTTCCATATTTCAAGCCCAACAAGTAACAACGTGTTGGCATGCAAAATTGCAGTGTGGTCCTTTTTCCTGTGGCTGTGACATTCTTCATTACTTGGTGGTTTATTCAGTTTGTTGATGGTTTCTTCAGTCCACTATATGAACGACTTGGCATTGGCATTTTTGGTAAGTTTAATTGCATTATTCGTGGCTTTGATGTTTGATGAGTCAAGTATGGTTAAATTATACGTTCTTGCCTCCAATGGAAATTATCACTAGTCCAACGATGCTTCAGAATCATCAAACTCCAAAGTTTCTTCATAATCTAAAATTGTATTCTTATTGCAAAATGATGAATTGGATGATAATCATACTATAGAGAAGTTCAAGGAAGGATAGAACTCAAGTTGCTATTGAGGATTTCAACTCCACAGTGATGAACATTTCTGAAGAAGTTGTAGCCTGAGGGTTTTAAAATGTCATATTTTCCCCCTTTTTCTGAACGTAATCAGAAGCATGTATGACCTGCATAATTTTTTAGCTTGTGAGTTTTGTGATCAATTTGGAATAATTATTACATGGTACATGCCACAACCTACTGGGTCATTCAAGAGAACTTTTCTTCCTCTTCATTCTTGCATTTTATTCAGATTTCTTTAGTGATCTTTTTGCTCTGAGCAATGATTGTCTGAGCTGTGATTACTTTCTGCAGGACTGGGATTTATCACATCTCTGCTATTTGTCTTCTTTGTCGGAGTTTTTGTTTCATCATGGATGGGAGCTGCTGTATTTTCAGTTGGAGAATGGGTTATAAAGCGAATGCCCTTTGTTAGGCATTTGTACTCTGCCTCAAAACAAATTAGTGCTGCGATATCCCCAGGTTAAACCTAATTAACGATTCTGATAAACTGTTTTTTCATGTAAATCTAGTTCAATTAGTGATCTGCATTCACAAAAGTTAATTCACTTGGAAAGCCAGGATATACTGCTTGATTGGCGTGAAATCACAATAACTACTTGATTTTGGCAATAATACAAAGATGATACATTTTCCTTGTAGATCAGAATACTACAGCATTTAAGGAGGTCGCTATCATTCGTCATCCACGTGTTGGTGAATATGCATTTGGCTTTATCACATCAACGGTCACCCTTCAGGTACTATTTTAGTATTTTGTCTATTCTTTTGCTAACATATACTGTTGTTCCTTGAATGCCATATCAGTTCCTCATGTAAAATTGGGTTACTCAATGTCCATTTAAAACTTAAATTTGCCTTTTATACCGGTATAATTGATTTTACTAACAACAAAATATAATACAAACAACACACACATATATATGTATATAAGATTATGGGTTTTGTATGGTGAACAAGACTTGTTATGCTCTGAGACAAACTGGCATGTCTCTTACGTACTAATCCACTGGTGTTTCATATGTTCTCTTGGGTTACACAATGCTAAATAAAGATGAGATTTCAACATGTGGATGTTGTGGAATTATCTACTGCGTTTTTGTCTTGTTGTGCTTATCGTAGAACTGATCTTATGATCATTTCTGAAGGAGATGGTGTTGCATATCTAACGAAAATGAAAGAAATATGTCTCCATTAAAATAGTTGCAAATCTTTTTATAATGAATTTAGAACTTGAAAGTGTTCTGATGGCAAACGTTTTTCACTTTCATTCGGTTTTCTTATAATGTAATGGATTGCCAATATCCTATTTAGTCATAGTGGAGCCGTGTTCATCAAAATGCAGTCACAGTTTGACATTTATTGCACTTGGAACTCTAAACCTTTACTGTCAGTCAATTCCTACAGTTGTAAATGCAAAGGGCACTATATTTTACAATGTGTCCAATACACATTGCGATATATAACCTTTATATTGTTATCGCCTTTCATGAAACGTAGATGAGACATCATATCATTATTCTATCCCCCACCACCTACTCTGAAAACCTATGTAATAGGGAAGTGCAGAGCCAACACCATGGGCCAAGAGACTACGAACCTCAAATTTTCATGGAGCTAGGGCTGTAAACGAGTCGAGTCGAGCTCGAGTAGTGTTGAGCTTTACTCGACTCAAAAACTCATGAGCTTAAAATTTTCAAGCTCTACTTGAAAACTCTTGAGCTTAAAATTTTCAATTTCCACTCGAAATAAAAAAAATTGAAGCTTGACTTGAGTTCAAAATCAAACTCGAACCTAAACCTTAAGTACATGAAAAACTTATGTTGTATTTTAAAAAAAAACAACAGCATATAAACGTTAATATTAATAATAATTTAATTTAAAAAATCTAAAAATTTAATATATTATTTTTCCGAGTTGCTCGCGAGCTTTTCAAGTCGAGTATCAAGTAGCTCGCTTTGACTTGTTAAGAATTCGAGTCGAGTATATTCAATTTGAGAGTTGACTGAGCTTCGACCAAGTCGATCTCGAGTAGCTCGCGATGTGTCTTGTCTTATTTACAGCCCTAGGTAGAACTTAAGCAGACTGTGTGTTAGGATGGGATGGTTTGTGTGTATGGATTGGTGGGGGTCTGGGGGTTTTCAATCACTTAAGATTAGAAGATTCGAGTCTTACTATGATTACATGTTAACCAGAACTATAATCTGATTATTTACTAGGCTTAGCGAAGATTGTACATCCTGTTCTATATTGTTGCTTGATAACGCCTGTTTCTTGGATGGTTGTCGTAACCCTACTGGGATGATTGTAATGTGCCACTTATTCTTTGAGATCCCAAATGAATGATTGCCGCTCTTGGTAGCAGTTTATAGGCGTGTAGTAGCAAAATGCTCCTTTCTACAAGGTTTTTTGGTTTTCACCTCTACACGTTCTCTTAGTAGCTCTGCTTGTTGATTGTGCATGTAGAGAGAAACTGAAGATGAAGAGCTATGCAGTGTATTTGTCCCAACAAACCATCTATACATTGGTGATATCTTCCTGGTGAACTCCAAAGACATCATAAGGCCCAATCTTTCGATCCGAGAAGGCATAGGTATTTTCTCTGTTTTCCGAAAATGTTCTTACCTTGTTATGCTTTCTCATTCTCTATATTTATTTAAGAATGCCTGCATTTAAAAATTAAGTAAAACTTTGTTTTGCTGTTTTTGGGTATGTTGATTTATGATATTTTACATGTCTGGAAGAGCTTAACTATAGAAAAGACTTTGTTTAGCTGAACCATATTGTTGAGGTTATTAAATTCATGGCAAAATAGCCCTGACAGGGAAAAGAAAAAGAAAAGTTAGGACTTCCAACTTCAAGTTTTAGTGTACCTTTCACTTTATCCGAATAGGAGAATTTGTTGGTAATGATCTCTCTAGAACCAAGAAACTTAAAAATACAAGTTACAATGAACATAAATTGTATACGTTTCTTGTTTATATCTGTATTTATTTGATTTAGCAGCAGCCAAATTCAAAATCTGTCAAACTGTACGAGTCCTTTGCAGGAGAGTCAAATGTCCTTGCAATGGATTTGTGCTCTGTAAATTTGTTGAAGTTTCTTTTGTTGGTTTACAGTGGATTCCAATACTTGTCCTGTGTGCATGTATACTTTCTAACCTTGTTGATTTCGTGTGCAAGAATGAATTGTGGACGATGAATCTGTTAATCAGTGTTGCTCCTCAGTTTGTGTTTTCATTGTTCTTACCTTTTGGTGATTATGCAGAGATAATTGTTTCTGGAGGTATGACGATGCCACAAGTGATATCTCCGCAGGAAAGGTTTGCACGGCAGAAGGAAAGAATCCCTTTGAACAGAATGATGTAACAAAAAATACATAGAGAGAAGAGGATGCCAGATAAGCTCCATAATTTACTTTTATTCCCTTAAGTTGGAGTGTGTGTGTGTGTGATAATATTCTTTGGTTATAAAACCCTAGGAGAAAGATGCTTTTTTATTCCTACACTTTCTGACAATTACATAAAAAATGTAGTAGTTTTCAATCTGACCACTGTTTGTTAGTGTATCTACGTCAATGTTCTATA
This sequence comes from Hibiscus syriacus, assembly GCF_006381635.1. Taxonomy (NCBI): domain Eukaryota; kingdom Viridiplantae; phylum Streptophyta; class Magnoliopsida; order Malvales; family Malvaceae; genus Hibiscus; species Hibiscus syriacus. The sequence goes on along the minus strand of NW_024062775.1, from coordinate 1,584,526 downwards.
TAATCATCTTTATCAAAAGACGTCACTCATTGCACAGAATGTATATTTTAAATATCTTTATATTACTCTGATATGAGTTTGTTGAATTTTTTATAAGTTTTTTCTAATATATTCTAAATATAAATGTTGAATATTATAGGAAAAATAATCTGTGCAACATAATAAGCATTTAAAATTACGCGTATACGCACACACACACATGTATATATACAGTTATATAGGTTTCTCGTCATTAATTTGTGCCAATTGAATATTAATAAATGCATTATAGGATGCTGGTTCTTTTGGGTTTTACTGTGTTTTCTAAGTATAACACTATCTTTTCTTAGGTTTGAGGTAAGTTACCGAAATTGATTTATTTAATGTGTGAACAAATCTATTAAGAAATTTTGCTCTACCAATTAAATGGGAATAATTCTACTCAAATTTGCTTGTTGCTCTTCCTGAAGGAGTCCATATCTAATGTAATCCTGATTGAAAATATTGAAGACATAAAAATAAAATATTAAATTATGAGAGTAATTTGCACTTTGAGACGCTTCTTGAAGTTTAAGTCGAAGATGATAACAAAAATAATAAAATTAAGGGTAGATTATAATAGTATAACATTAATATTAGATAATATGATCATAGAGAGAAAAAACATACCTAAGCATTTTCATCAGAGTGCATGAGACTTGAGATAAACATTAAAAAAAGTAAAGACGAAAGTATAATTTTATACATAATTTTTTAATTATTCGAGGGAAGCACTGGATAGTATCTATTTAAAAAATTGTCTATTGATAATGCACATATACATCCCGATACATGCACCACACGCCTCATATTAAAAGATGGACTACTCTTTCAATTAATACACATGTTCAAGCCTTGGAAAATAAGACTAGAACAACAGCAGGCTTACGATGACTTTTTCAATGAGATCCATGTGTTATTTGGTCGACATGTCTTTTTGAGGTATGACCAACTGTCTCTTAGCTTTTCAACATTACTTTAACCTCGTGTCAATTCGATGTCGGAAACTCAAGATACGTCAATTTTAGTAAAGAAAATGCATGCAAAATTTCTTATACGAGATTATGTCAATATTACAAATTATCAATATTTTATTGATTATTCGTAATATAATTTGATATAGGATGATCTACTATCTTTTAGGGTTATATTTATTATTTTTATTAGGAATTAGAATCAAAACATGTTTAGTTTATTATTATTTATTCATTAGTTATTTAGGACTTTTGGAACTCCTCTCCTATATGAAGGAGGCTTCATTCACCATTGCAGGCAAAATTTCTTTGATTAATTATACAACATGAGAACGTTTTTGCAAGTATTGATTGCGCCTTCGAAGCATTCTTGATCATTAAGTTCTTCAAGTTTTTTGTGAGGGAGATCTTCACACTTTGATTTGCCTTCTCATTACGATTAGGAGGGCCGGTTAGATCTAATTATCAAGTTTGACTAGTCAATTGTGGTTAAGATGATTCGTAGGACAACTATCTATCAATCATTATCCTCATCAAATCACCATTCTTGCTCATCACCACCAAACCCTAATGTTTGCATCAACTTTATACATACCAGAGGAAAATTTCAATTCAAGTTGTTTCATATCTTTATTTATTTTCTTGTAATTATCTTTACATATTCATTATCGTTATTGCATTATCTTTCTAATCATTATCTTTTTTGTTTGATTTTCAACAACTTCTCCATTCAAGAAACCGTAGTTTGCGATAAGAACTCTAATTCCATCTAATCTTGTTCTTTGATTGAGTATAAATTTCTTCAATTTCGAACAACGTTCATCACTCTGTTGTCATCTCTTGTCACATCTTAGAGGCAAATTATTTGAACTCAAATTCTCTAAAAAGAACAATATTTTCTTCTATCATTGACCACCCAATAAATTCTACATATCATAATATTTTTTTTGGTAAAAGTGGTATGATATTCAACGAAACAATCATACATGGAAAGGTTACCAGTGCTTCATTAAAAAATCTCTAATTCTAGTCGGATGAAAAGAGTGCAACCTGTAACACCAAAGAACAATTCAAACAAGAGTCAGAGGGCAGTCAACCAAGCTAGGTCGATTAACATAATTAACAAGGAGGCACCATATCCTCATGGAGCAGGTTAAGAACCTCAATAGGAGGCCTGCTTAAAAAACTAAGAGAAGGATTTGTATCCGAGGCTAAATTCGCAAGCCTATCAGCAACACAATTACCAGTTCTACGAACATGCTGGAATTGAAGGTTCCAATTCCGGTCACGCAGCTTCAAGATATGCATCACAAGAGTAATTCCCACATTGTCGACTCTTTCGACATTGATGATTCGTAAAGCTTCCACATTATTCGTCTCAACCACGTTTTGCTAACCTTTATTCCAAGTACATATCAACCCCTAATAGATACCCAACAACTCCGCTTCTAATGTCGAACAAGCACCGATAAACTTAGAGAAACCAAATTGCCAACTACCATTATAGCATCGTAACACCCCCCACACTTTGCATGATTATCAATAAATCTACAAGACCCGTCAGTATTTGTAATACCCGATTTTCGTCCAGCCCAGTCAGTATGGAAAATAAGATAAAACAGCTGGAGGATCAGATGAGGGTCGTGAAAGGAGGATAATCACTGTAGCTGACAACAAAATAGCTCAGATATAACAGCTTAATTCTAATTAACTATTTAATATTTATAGTGAAGAACTCATAGTGCTTCAATTGTTTAACAAGGCCAGACCAAGTGGCAATTGCCACCGGACACAACCGTAGCACAGGGTGGATGTCTTTGATAGACGAGTTACTGATCAAACAAGTACTATCAATGCTAAAATGGCGATGAGCACGCTCCTCATTAGTCATCGTTTTTTCACAACAAATTAACCGCATGAAGATTTTAATGAGTTGAAGACCCTTACATCGATGAATAATACTCCAATTTTTTTCCTCTTCCATTGTCACAATGTTAGCAGGAATGGAGTAAGTGGATTTAACTGAAAAACGATGCGAGGTAGTCGCTCCTCAACCAATAGAGTCGTGGAGACCAGATGGAGGAGGGCATTTAATAGATTAATAAGTAATAATTGATTTTATGATTTAAATCTTTAATCTATATCAATAAATTGATGTCTCTTGTTACTAGATTAAGTAATAGATTTTATATAAAATCACAATTTGTACATTAATGCTGATACGTAAAATTTAGATTCATCTCTAAATCTATTAAAAAATTATCTCTAGAAACACATTTTGATTGAAAAGAGGATGGAGGTAGGCTGGGCTGGGCTGGGCTGGGCGGCGAGAGAGGTTTAGGTCGATGTGCAAGAGAGAGAGGTCCAATAGGCGGAAAGACCGAGACTACAGTGAAGGAAAGCCCTACTCTCTCTCTCTACTCTGGAACCGAAGTATAGAACTGAATTTCGTTAAATATCTTTTCTTCCAAGTCCTCATATTTCATACAGACAGACAAAATCCCCATTAAAAAAAATTAAAAACGGTTTCAATCTACCCCACCTTTGACCTTATCGCCTGAGCTTCAAAATTTTGAAATTCATTATTCCCATTCAAGCCTCAGATACAGAGACCAAAATGAAAAAGAAAGGGTGCTTTGTTTCAGCCTCAGTTTCGATCTCTTAGTTTCTTTGCAGATAGTTATGGTAAATCCAACAAAAACTCTTTTTGTTTGGTTTTAGGGTTTTTGATTGATTTTTGGTTTAGCTTTGATAGTAGGAAAGAAGGCAATTGTGACTGAGAGATGGATCGGTATCAGAGGGTGGAGAAGCCGAAAGCAGAGATTCCCATAAACGAAAATGAAATTAGGATAACAACACAAGGCAGAATGAGGAATTATATTACCTATGCCACCACTCTCCTCCGAGTAACTTCCTTTGTCTTCTTTTTCTCTTTTAATTTTTTATTTTATCATTTCATTACATGTTTTTGCTTTATTTCAGGTATTTGATATGACATTTTCTTAATACAATTGTTTGGATAAGTAGCTATGTTACTTGGACACGAGTATGCTTAAGTTTTTTTTGAAGTTTTCCATTTATCCGGAAATCCATGTCCCGTAAGCATGTCAAAACATACATGCATCAGACACATCCACTTTAAGAAGTAGATTAGATATATGGAGGTTTAATTTTATGCTTCATTGTGTCAATATTGTGATAATTGGGGTTTAGTAACTGCATCATAGTTCAAGTATATTTTTATGGTGGTTTTTAGGTTTATGGAAACAACTTTGTGGCAAGTAAAAATCCACTCTTCGTCAACTTCGATAAGCTTCTTAGTATTTCATTTATAGTTTACATATAAAGTTGTAATTGGTCCACCGTTCCATTGAACGTGTTGTAACAGATCTTTCTTGCGGCTAGCAATCAGTTACAGAAATTATATCACCCACTGAAGAATTAATGAGATTATTGCAGTTTGAGTATTTTATATTTTCCTGGAGGGGGAAAAGGCTTAATATTCCTTCATATAAAACTAAATTGTTTTTTTATTTAACTTTTTCCCCTCTAAATTTTATGTAGGAGAAAGGTTCCAGTGAGATTGTTCTTAAAGCAATGGGCAGGGCAATTAATAAGACTGTTATGATTGCAGAGCTAATCAAGGTAGCTTGAAGATGTCTCTTTCTCCCTGTCTCTGTTCTCAATTACGTGTTTATTAGTGTGTGTATATATACATACATGTCATTTTCTTCATTTATATCAAGGTTTCTGTTTTCAGAGGAGAATTGCTGATCTTCATCAGAATACTTCAATTGGATCAACTGATATAATCGACATGTGGGAACCACTAGAAGAAGGCCTTCTTCCGTATGAAACATCAACTCTTTTATGCTTATTAAGTTCTTTGCATTTTCCACGTGTTTAGACCATGGATATTATGTTGATTGGTTTTCTGTTCTACTACAGTCTGGAGACTACTCGTCACGTGTCAATGATCACTATTACATTATCAAAGAAGGAGCTGGATGTGTCCTCTGTAGGGTAAGTAATTGAGATCCAGTTTTTCATTTACATAATAACATTTAAACACTTAGTGACTGCTTACACTTATTTTAATTGTTTCAAAGGTGGTAGTCTAATTTCCTTCTTTGGATTTAGGCATTAAATGATGCATTTATGTGTTGTCCTTCGTTTTTGTTTCATCTGAAGAATTATCTCTTTCTTTTTTTTACAACTGTATGGTTCCATCTTTTTCTCATATAACATGGATTTTTTAATACCATTTATCCAGTCTTTCAGTGAGAAACATTGAATACATTTGAGCTTTCCCATTCTTTGATTTTGAACTGTGCTTCTCAGGTCATATCTAATTACTCTTAAAACGCAGGTATCAACCTCCTCTTTCCGCTGATCAAGTGAAAACATTGAATGAATTTGAAGATGAGGGAGGTGAGCAATCTTGTTTCGTAAACAAGTACTTATTGAAGGGAGAATGAAATTGTAACACCTAATATTTTGATCTCATCAAGCTCCGGAGCCTCCACCAGGGACGCAAGGAAGGGGACGAGGTGGTCGAGGAAGACCTAGGGATAGAGGTATTCTTACTATAACATATACAGTTTTCAGTTTGAGTATACCAACTTCCCATTACCCTTTTTACTTGAATTTAGAATAATTATCTCAAAGCAGTGTAGTTTTCCTGGTGCATCCAATGACTCCTTTTTTGTGCATGGTGAAGATTGCATATATGTTTTTTTTTTCTTTCTATCCATTATATATATTGTCTTATTATAGTATTATTGTTGCATTAATCTCATTGGTATATATTTGCATCCATTGCTTCCTATTTTTTTCACTTTTCTTTCATGTTGTGACTGTTTATATAATTTGGTGAATATTCTCATTGGATGTGTTCTGCCTCTTTGATGGGTTCAGGAAATTATGGTGCAGTAGGGGGTTACAATGGTGATGGTTGGGATGGTGGGCGTGGCATGAGTGGCCGAGGTCGAGGGCGTGGAAGAGGTAATTCTTACCGTGGTCGAGGACGAGGCTTTGGTGCTGGAGAGTACTATGACTATGGTGAGTCTGATGCACCCCCTGCCCAAGGTCGAGGTAAGTTTTTGATTTGGAACAGAGTTTGAAGTATGTTGTATTCGTTTGCTGCTAACTTGTTGTTGAATAACAGAAATGAAAATTCAGTTTCACATCTTGGAAGTGGCACACATGATTTTAAAGTTAAAATTCATCTTTTGCAGTATAATAACAATGTTAACTACCTACCTTCTAGGAAACATGCCTTACCAGCATTCAAAATTCATTGCCAACTTGCAGTCTTTTAATTTATGTCGATTTTTAAAAAATAAATTAGTTGGAAATTTCGAGGACTTTACTGTTTCCATTGGAGTGAAATATCTCCCGGCTTTACCCTAAACCATGTTTCCAAAATTTTCATTTGAAGAAGAATGTGCAATTGACAAAAGAATTGGGTTATGATAAATGTACTAATTTTATTAAGATATGAAATGCCATCCTTTTTCCAACTGTTTTATTGGATGACTTCATATTAGATTCTATTGGTAATGGTTTGTTATACCTTGTGATATCATCAGTACCATATGATTTGCTTTTCATCATATGTTTGTAGGACGTGGTCGTGGCCGGGGAAGAAGGGGCCGTGGACGTGGACGTGGTAGGTACTCCAGGCCGGACTTGCCAGTCCAAGAAAAAGCGGCTTAAGAGGATGGGAAGATTGTAGTTGGTGTGTGGTAGTTTGAATTGTGGATGGATGCCTGCTCTTGTCGTGAAGTTGATGATGTTTAAGGTAATGTTATGTTTGGTTTGGAAGCAAGTTAAAAAAGTGCAGCAGCCTGCCATTGGTGGCTTGCAGTTTTGCCATATTTCTAATTGTGGTTTAGGGAATGTTTTTGCTGTGAATTCTGACAAAAGTATTTACGGTTTTACACACAACCTAGAAAAAGTTGTACAGTCTCTACATTTTAGGAATAATAGAGCAGTACATTCTTTTATTGTTGATTGCATTTTGCATGCTGGAGGCCCACTGTACAACTGTAAACTAAGTGAAAAATTGGGTAATCAAATCCTCTTTCCTTTTGAAATCTGACCAACTTTGTTGAATATAGAAAAGAATGAAAACCAAGACTTGACATTCATGTAGTTAATGAGCTAACAGGTATGCATTTTTATGCTCAATAAGAAAAGCACTTTGGAAAGGAACATTATAACAACAAATAAAGCTGTTGCAGTTACCACTAAACGGCAAATGCATTTCCTATAGCCAGCCTGAGAGCAAAACCATGTCCCTTTCCTGCTCTACACTGCAGGAACAGCACTAAAAGACTTCTAAATTACCATCCTCCCTTGTCCCCAAGAACTTGATGAGATGCATCTAGAGTTCCGCTGCTTTTGACTTGCTCCGACCCGAAGATGGTCCTTCATTGACAGGTTTTGGTTGAACTTGATCTCATGATGCTTTGGTTACCCCATCCTCAGCGGTGGTTGAATTTCTTTCTCAGCTTTCTTAAACTTCATTGCTGCCCGTAGACTGGCTCCGGCTACACCGTTTGTTCCCATCAGATGAATTGGATGATCTTCACTAGGGCTGTAAATGAGCCGAGTCGAATTCGAGTATTGTTGAGCTCGACTCGACTCGAAAACTCTAAAATGGAGTTTGACTCGACTCAAAAACTCAAGAGCTTTAAATTTTTAAGTTATACTCGAAACCATGAATTGAAGCTCAAAAAAGCTTGAAATGAAATTTTTTTCTCAAATTTAACTCAATTGAAGCCTCAAACTTGAACATGAACCTTAAATACATAAAAATCTTATACTACATTTAAAAAAATCAACACATAAATGTTAATATTATTAATAATTTATTTTTTAAAAAATAAAATTTTAATATTATACTTTTAGTTGCCCGTGAGCTTTTCGAGTCGAGTATCAATTAGTTCGTTTCGGCTCATTAAGAACTCGAGTCAAATATTTATCAAACTTTGATCGAATCAATCTCGAATAGCTCACGATCTATCTTATCTCATTTATTGCCCTAGCCTCACTCCCACCAGCCACCAGATTGATTCCAATAGGAGGATTGGCCGATCCCTGATCAGGAGAAACAATAGCACACTAGTTGGCTTGATTCCAATAGGAGGATTGGCCGATCCTTGATCAGGAGAAACAATAGCACACTAGTACGGAAGGAAACGGCATCGTTTGGTAAAAGTGTGAAAAAGGAAAAATTGGCCCATGCAGGTTTCGGACTTGCGACCTTCGCGTTATTAGCATGACGCTCTAACCAACTGAGCTAATAGGCCAATGGTTAGAACTTGGCGAGTTTATTTATATAACTATATAAATAACATATTGAAATTTCGAAATAAATCAGGTGCTTGAACCTCTGAGGTATTTCAGCTATTTGCTTCTTCTCCCACAGCCTGTATCCTTTCACATGTTGGGATTATTTATACATGTGGAAGGGAGGAGGAATCTTTGGAGCTAATGACTCTATTATACTAGTAATCAAGACTAATAAATATTAAAGAATTAATTTTACGTAAAAATAAAGATAAATTTAATAACATGTGCTTCTATTTAATCAAAATGATACGACTCCTTATGTCTTCGACAAAAAACTGTTAGATATTTTATTTGTCTTGGAACCCTGCGCATTTAGCCACTGTCGTGGAAATTGAGAAACAACTAGCCGGCCACGAAAACGTACGTGGGCCACCCCATCACCACCCCGTTCGGCAGCGTCAACGGAGACATGCAAAGAAATTGCCGACCTCCACCATATAGCAAGAAACGAAAAAGAAAAAAGAAAAACCAAAGGACACAAAATGATGACAAGGGGTTACCGTCATAAATTCAAATAGCGTTCCGCTATTTAAACAATAGCAGTTATTAACGATAAAGGTATCGTTGGAATGCTGTCACTACATTAACATGAGGTTGGAGCACATGAGAAATCTACATATACACAGAAATGCAACACGTTGAATTCTTCATTGGAGAACCCCCAATGGAATGATGGATGAATGAATACATGGACAAGAAAAAGAATAGCAGGTGAATGCGCAGTTGAAAGGAAAAGCAGCCATTGATGCCAAACTCAATCATCTAAAGCCATCAGTTATCTTTTAATTTCTAAACAAAAACACATAGCGACAACATAAATTCTTGCCATATCTAACCTTCAAGGGTTTAGTCTCCTTGTAAATACTCTCAAGTAACCGATACCTCCTCTTCTTAATCGGTCTGGAAATCTCTTCTTCTTCCCCAAAAATCTCTTCCATCATTGCACAAGTTATCTCTCTTGACTTTTTTCAAAACATCTCTTGCCTTTGATCTTTGTTTTAACGTTGTTGTTGTTGTTGATGTCTTCATCGCTGTTTTTGTTACCTTCATCGCAGAGTTGAATAATCTGTTGAGCCGCTGCTTCCATGTCCGAATCCGACATCAGTAACAACCTTTGCAACCAGTGCTCGTTTGATTTGATTAATTTTGACAAGCTTTTTTCATTGGGGCAGACGTAAAGCGTGTTTTGTAGGGTTCGTGTTCTGTAGTTTTTGGTCAATGTTGCAGACTTGCAATGTATACTCTTACAAAATGGATTTTTTTTTTTGAATTTACAATCTAAATAGGTCTATGGCATATTAACTAGACCTAGATGTGTACATTGGGCTTGAGTAAGATTTTTTCTTCGACTTATAATTTTTGGATTAGTTAAAACATATTATTTTTTAATTTTCACTAATTTAAAAGATAATTATATTATTCTAATAAATTTTTACTAATCCAAAATTTGTAAATCTCGAATAATTTAAATTTTCTAAATTTCGATTGATCCAGTAAAAATAATTTATATAAGTGTTGATAATATATATTACATGTATATATTATGTATAATATATCTTTTTAAAAACATTGTCAAATTTTTTGATAATTTATAAGTTGTCCTTTTATAACCTATGATATATATTCAAAAAAAAATTAATGATAGTTTTAGGTGGTGTTTGTTTTTGCAGAGGTAAAAGGTCTGTAGTCTGCGGATCACATCTGCAGGCATCTGCAGCATAAGAGGTGGACCAAAAGTCTGCAGTCTGCAAGAAGAAGACTGTTTGTTTTTTAACGTCTGCAGACTGCTAAAATAAACTGAAATATAAATAAATTGATTTTTTAAACTATACTCAAATAACCATTTTTGCTATTAATTTTTTAAAAATTATAAAATGTCATTAAATTTAATGAATTATTACAAAATAGTCACTATAATGTTGTAATAAATTATAAAAGTTCGATAATATAATAATTATTTTATAGTATTTAGATAAATTTATTAATAATTTTATAATATTTTAATAAATTTAATAAGTATTTTATAATTTTTTAAACTTTATTGACGAAAATGATCATTTGTATATAACTCAACGATATCTAATATATTTTATTTGAAAAAATATATTAAATAAATATTATACGAATTTTATTATTATAAATTATTACATCTACGGACTATTAGATTTTGGTTTTAATATTATATATCCTTTTAAAAAAAATTATTAAATCAATCGATAATGAAATCAATTTGATTTTAATTCAATCTGTTTGTTTCGGTTTAAGTAATTGTTAAAAAATTATATTTTAATTCTCAATTATTATCGATTCACAAATATATCAATACTTGATTTTATAATATCATTTAAATCATCTTAATTTATTCGAGTGGTACAATCCGATTCTAGTAACATCAAAAAATATATATAATATATACTCCATATAATATACATCAATTAGTATTTTTCTATTTAGAAAAAATATATTATTTGTTATTTATTTATTTATTCTGTATAAAGGGACTTTCGTACTTTACCATAATTAAATGATAAGAATCAGAATTTTCAATAGTGTGAATATTTTTTAATTAAACCATTTATTTTGTCTTTTAATGCTAATAATTGTATGTCCCCGTGATTTTCTAAGTTTTTATATAAAAAAAAGTTTACTAAGTTTAATTGTATAATATTTTTTACTAAGTTTAATATATTTTTTCAAATAAAATATATTAGATATCGTTGAGTTATATACAAATGATCATTTTCGTCAATAAAGTTTAAAAAATTATAAAATACTTATTAAATTTATTAAAATATTATAAAATTATTAATAAATTTATCTAAATACTATAAAATAATTATTATATTATCGAACTTTTATAATTTATTACAACATTATAGTGACTATTTTGTAATAATTCATTCAATTTAATGACATTTTATAATTTTTAAAAAATTAATAGTAAAAATGGTTTTTTGAAGAGGTTAGAAGAGTTTTGAAGACATAAGTCCACGTTTGCGCCAAGAAGAGAACGCGCAGACGTTAGAAGAGCTTATGTCTTCTAAAAAACAAACGGTCTGCGAAGCCCAATGTCTGCGTGGCGCAGACATAAGAGCTTTGAAGACCTTAAACATTGAAAACAAACACCACCTTAGTATTTTTAATATGAATATTTAATATTTTATTTTTAATGTTTTATATTTATTTTTTTGAATATTTAAATATTTTTATATTTATAATTTAAATTAATTAAAAAAAATTAAATAATTCCTTGAATTTAAAAAACAAATTTAGCCCTCAAACAAAATAAAATAAAATAAAAACAAATTTAACACATCTGTCATGTCATCTGCTATAGTTGACTATCACGTTAGTACTGTAGATCGTCACGTTAGCACTGTAGACCGTCACGTTAGCACTACAATAGTGAACAACGCAAAATGTTGGTCAAACGGCTATAATAAATTTATTTTCTGAGTTGAATGACTCACATTAAGAGAAAAATAGTAAGAACGTTACATTGGGTTCTTGTTAAAGTATAGGGGTTGGGTTGCCTTTTTGCTTAAAAATAAAGGGTAAACTATGCATTTAGTATCTAAATTATTAGTTTTGGTCTTTTAGTACATAAAACTTTTAATTGTTCAAAAACACCCTAAAGCTTAGTTTTTGTTTTATTTTAGTACCCCGTTCAAAATTTAACATTAAATTTTTGAAAAAAAAAACTGAGAGTTTACATACTAAAACAATAAAAAATGATAGTTTAGGTACTAAACACGTTAAGTTTTTTAACGGTGGGTACTAGAATGAAAAAAAACTAAACGTTAAGTGTGATTTTTAAAAATTAAAAAATATAGGTATTAAAATAGACCAAAACTGATAGTTTAGGTACTAAAATAAAACTAAAAAATATTTTTTCTAAATAAAATATAAAAAGAACTTAGAATTAGGGATGGCAAACGGGCGGGTCGGGTGCGGATACCCCCTCCCCATCTCCATATCTACATAATATTTTTCAATCCACCAACCGCCCACCACCCATGATGGGTACAAATTTTCAAATCCATACCCGTCCACGCGGGTACATTTTCAAATCCATCCCCACACCCACTACCCACTAGCGACATACCCATCTAGACCCGCCTGACAGCAAACTAATGGGATGTTGGAGTTGGTTCCCAGACAGTTCGTGATGGGGTAGCAACGCATGCTTCAATTTGTCAGAGGAGTGGCTCTACGAATGTTATGGAGATAGATTATAGGGAGTATGTAGTCGTAGAGCTGGATTGTTGAGTTGCTTTCGATGTTAATACTCATAGTGCGCCTAATATGGGTTTTGAGGGACTAAAGAACATAGAAACTGCTGCTTTTGATGTTAATGCATATAGTACGGCTAATTTGTGTTTGGATTGGCAGCATGGGCTAAAGAGCATGGAAAGTGACGTGGTTAGTGGGATTATGGGTTTAATCAAAGAGCCGAATATTTTCCTAATTAAAGACCAGATTAAAGACTAAATATCCTTATTATTTGGTTAAATTATATGTTATATATTATACAATATTAAAATTTATAAATTAGTCTCTAAAATTACACCTAAATTTATAATGGTCCAAAATTTAATAGATATTTAGTTGGGCGGGCGGATGTGGGGCGGGCATATGCGGGGCGGGTAATGTCTCAAACCCATTACCCGCCCACCACCCACGACGGGTACCACTTTATAAATCCACACCCGCCCACTACCCGCTAAAATTATACCCATCCCCGCTCCAATTGGAGCGGATGCGGTGCGAAATCCATGAAACTGTACATGTTTGCCATCCCTACTTAGAATCATTTTGAAAATGCTTTTGCTAATTGAAAAAATGATTTTCCAACCCTAAGCAATTTCAAATACTCAAAATATGATTTAAAATTATAGTTGAAAAAGTAATTTTTAACGATATTTTTTATAAAAAAAATCATTTTTGGGGTAAAATCATAATTTTCGTTCTCAATTATTTAATTTTAATTTACAACACTATATCTATCTAAAGTGAACATTTAATTTTTCCAAAATCACATTTTAACCTAAATCCCAAAAATAAATTAAACTATACATTTCAGAAACAATTTTAAAAATGATCCTATAACTTGGATTTATGAGCATTACATTGGACAAGACCAAACATTACAACAGATGAGACAAGCATTTAAAAAGAAAGAATTTTGGACACGGATCCTTTTAACTCCCAACAAAAGAATAACAGTAGTAAAAAAGAACAAAGAACAAAGAACAAAGTGGTCAGCCCTATCTACCACACCCCAACCATAGTTTATTATTTGCCATACACAACACCAAAATCTCAGCTTTGCTCTCCACCACCACGCAAGACAACACTAGTCCCTTTTCACAACAGCCTTTGCCCTTTGCAAGTGACATGATTCAAGTGCCAAAGCTCTTTTCTTCTTTATTTTTGTCTTCACTTTCCTAGTCGTCGCAATTCAGCCCGCAAATTTCTAAAATCGGACCGTCTTTGGAGACGAACGGGTTTATTCGGACCCACATAAGGGTCAAGATCGAGGCCAGCAGGATCGACCACACCAATATAATGGTTGGCATCCGGTCCTGTTTCCCGAGTAAACCTTTGAGGAAGGGATAGAGGTGGATAATAACCCAAAGGGCGAAAAATAGTCGCCCGAACAACGGTCCCCATGAATCATACCCGTTATTGATGGCATCCGAGATTCCGACCACGACACCGATTATGTTCATGATCAACAAGGTGGTGGGCGGGATGAGCAAGGATGTCCACTTGAAGAGGTAGAGCTCGGAGAACTCACCATCATCAGCTGCTTTCGAGGTCACAGTGAAGCTTGTGCTGACACCAGCTAGAACCTTTAGTAAACCCTGAAAGAGGGCAAAAAGATGTGACGAAGCACCTCCGATCACCCAGAACTGCTCGTTTCTCCACCAGTCATCGATACCAACACCACCCCACTGCATCTCGAGAATGCCAGTTGCAGCTATCGATATAAAGAGTGCCATGAATATAAGACTGGCATAGTTGCTGATCTGCAAGTGTTGGAATTCAATGTTTAGACTAGGCCCTAGTTGATAAGCAGAAGTTAAAAATCGACAACACATACAGGTGGAGACGGTAAAGAAACAAAACTTCATCGATGAATTAGCAGTTATCAGTGCTTTAATATCAACTCAAAAAGAGTCAAACACGCAGAATTTAATCAGGTATGGAGCATAAAACAAGATAAAACTGGTTCTTACCTCTGGAACAATAAACTTCCCAGTAAGAAGACAAATAGCTGGAAGGGTACAGTACACAAGCAATGGAATAGAGGTCCATGGATATACAACCGAGTTTATGTAGGAAAATCGCTCCAACCATTTCAACCCGCCTCCATATCCATACCATATGGGACAATGTCTGCTCAAGAAAATTTCAACAGATCCAAGAGCCCATCGCAGAACTTGGTGTAGACGATCTGAGAGATTAATAGGAGCTGAACCCTTAAAAGCAGGTCGTTTAGGTATGCAGTACACGGATCGCCAACCATGACAGTGCATCTTGAACCCAGTCAAGATATCCTCAGTCACAGAGCCATATATCCAGCCAACCTGAGTTGCAAGTTCAAAATTTTGATGATTATGAGATATTAATATATTACAAACTTGCCTACATTATATACTCTAATTTTCCAATTTTTACTTACTTCCTTTCCCCATTCTGTTTTATCTTCGTAACCGCAACTTATGACTTGGATCGCTTCACTAAGTAATGACGCCGGGCTTGCATTTCGAGGAACTCCGCCATTCTCCAGAAGAGTGGAAGCCACGAAAACAGGGGACTGACCAAATTTCTTCTCCAGTTGCATTTGCGACGTCTCAGATGACTTCTGAGAGTTTGACTCTGACAGTGGCACAGATTTCTGGTTTAGAATGTTATATTAAGCACACTACAGAAACACAGTTAGATTAATGGAATTCTCAGTTGCCCCCTCGTAAGTAAATCCTTACCTGAAACTCCTTCAATGTTTTCAAGAGCGTGTATCTGTTTTGAAGCTTCCCTTTGCTTCGTTTTCTTTGTCGTCTTCTTTTGCTTCGATTTCTTGTTCTTTCTGGAACAACAGCAGAGACAGCAGAACCATTTTGGCAAACAATTGCAGGTCTTACCGGGCGGCTTCTTGGTAACTGGTGCGTCATAACCATAAAGTGCTTGCCTTCGGAAAACACACCCCGTTCCGACATATATCGGTCCTTGTATGCCATCTAATCCTTTCATGTTGATCTGGTTTGGGTTTACGGGATTAGGTTTTGAAAGATGAAAGAAAGGACCGGTAAATAGCAGGGAATAAATGAAATAAGCTTACATCAAAGAACACAACATTCCGATTCGAGTATCTATCATGTCGATCAATTCCATCGAATCTTTGAGGAAACTGTACATAACAAATTTTCTTTCCTGATGTTGGATCCATCATGAAACACATGGCTTCTCTAAGAGCTTTGCTATTGTTAATATAGTGATCACAGTCGACGTTCAGAAGATAAGGAGCATTTGAGAGAACAGCCGAGACTCGTATCTTCAGTAAAAAATTAAAAGTTCATAAGTTTGAAACCATGTGTTTAGTGTTAACTGCTAAAAGAGCATGAAACATAAAGAACTTGTGCCTTACCAAAGCATTCATAGCCCCAGCCTTTTTATGATGTTCAAACCCTGGCCTCTTCTCACGAGAGACATAAACTAGGCGAGGCAACTCATTTCCGTCCTCATCGCGAACACCACCATGACCAAGGAAAACCTGCACATAAAAGGAATCAAAGATGATTCATGAGCTACTCTGACATATCACAAATAAAATAAATAAACCCAATTTTCAAAGCAAGCATCAATGGTGCTGTGTTCCCTACAGCAAGTCAGACACAACACCATCTCACCTGAATCATTCCGGGATGGTCACGAACACAGTTTCCAGGCCAAGGAGTTCCATCCTGCATCGTCCAACCATCCTCCGGAACCTTCTGTGCTGTGGCAACCAATCCATTTATCCTAACTTTAAATTCTTCATACTCTCTCTGCATGATCAAATAATTTATTAAAATATATTAAGCATTACATGCTATCAAGAGCAAAAGCCATAGTTACTAAATGCAACCTCAGATTAGTTAGAACTTAGAAACCACAGATCATTTTTAGAACTCAAAATACAAAAGAAATGAAACAGAACACATGTTAAAATGCACGACAAGAAGTCACATACCTTCATTTCTCGCCTTTCCCTGACAAAAGTTGGATGTACTTTGTCTTTTAGGTAATCTATCTTCTGAGAAAAATACCACTCTGGAGCACGAGGCTCAATATTGAATTTTTTACAGAAAGGAACCCATTTCCTAGCAAATTCGGATGTCTCAGAGAGAGCCTCAAATGTGAGCATGGCAGCACCATCATCTGATACATAACATGCAACTTTATCAACCGGATAATCAACAGCGAGGATGGACAAAACAGTGTTCGCCGTGATCAGTGGAGGTTCTTTCATTGGATCCACTGTACTGACAAAAACATCTATACTAGCTAATTCTGATGGCTTCCCTTCTTTCTCATACCTGTGCATAAAGGTGATATTAGCAAATAAAGTAACATCATATTGAAAATAACATGAAGGAAAATTGAACATGGATGCAAAATCTAAATTCATGTCAAATAATCGTAACATGTCAAACATAAAAAGCAATGGGCAACACCACAAACCTCAAGGATAGTCGATCAAGGTATGTTTCGCGCTGTATAGGGTACCATTTTGGGAATTGGTCCAGAATCCATGAAACGGCAAACCATATTTCACAAATTACAGAAGTCAACCACAAACCATAAGCATCCCTGACTGGATGTAGAAGTCTATAGTGAAAAAAGAGGCCAAGAATTGCAAGACGAAGGATGATAATCATTCTGTATGGATTTATCTTGCTTGAAGGAATCGGCAGCTTCCTTGAAAGTGGTTGCCTGCCTTCATCCATCCTGAAAAGGC
This sequence comes from Hibiscus syriacus, assembly GCF_006381635.1. Taxonomy (NCBI): domain Eukaryota; kingdom Viridiplantae; phylum Streptophyta; class Magnoliopsida; order Malvales; family Malvaceae; genus Hibiscus; species Hibiscus syriacus. The sequence goes on along the minus strand of NW_024062775.1, from coordinate 1,567,171 downwards.
AAACCGTTTTTCAAATGATGAAGCAACTACATCATGATACAAAGGATACCCTGCTGCAGAATTCCAGGGGGAAAAAAAGTCCGTCCTAAAACTGTTTTGTAGAAACTAGTTCAGTAGCAAATTAAAACCATATACTTTGAACAGTCACTCACATTGGCAAGTCGGCATCTAGCTCGTCTCCATCAAAGTTTCCACCATCACCCTCTCCTTCATGCTTAACCACCTGAAGTTTGTCATTCTGCTTTTTCTTCCACTCCTCCATCCGATCCTTCCATGAGACACTTCCATAACCATATACCGCTATATCTTTCTCAGGAACCATCGGTCTAGGTTGCACTGCAGCAATGGAAATTATAAGGTTCAAGACTAGAGAGGATTTATTTAGAATCGATGACAAACAGAAGGATAATGACTTACAGGGTACGGATGGTTCAGCATAACTCATTGGATGAACTCTATTTCCATGACCCATAGACGAGGGTACAATAAGAGCATGCTGATCGGCAGAAATCTCCAATCCCTAAAACAATAAAACCATTCTCATAAATGCAACTTTTTCCTGTGCAATAAAGAGTAAAAAGACGGCATCCATAATATGGAAATTCATATAAATTGAGAGATTAGACGAGAGACTAACCTCCTCGCCATAGGTCAAGAGAGGAATTTGAGAGCTAGGAGGAGAAGAATATAGTTCATCATGGATTCCGGAAGCATTAAGGTGGGAACCACGGTCCATGTTTAGGCGTGCAGTACGCATAGCCTCAGTAACTTGTTGAGGATCCAAAGTGTCATAGTCAAACTCATTGTCCAGATCATCTATGTCATCTTCTTCTTCGTCACCTTCAACTCTAGGACTGCCTGCAGTTTACATCATTGGTTAGGGACAATGGTTAACTCAGTTTTGGTTGCCAACGTATACCAATACTTGCAGTAAAAATCTCACCTTTGATTCGTTTGTATCTGGTTTTGCACTGAGGGCAAGCCTGGTTTCCCTCTCTTCTCTCATATTCATAGCAGGTTCGGCAAACAGGGAAAGCACATTCATTGCAGGCGACAAAGGGCTCCCCATCTACTGTAATCTCAATCTCATCTCCACAAATCTGGCACGTTTGACCACTCAACTCCTTCACGGACTTTATCTGGTAAAAACCACAATCATAAAGAGAATGCCATCAATACTTATAAACAACTACATGCCACAACAAATTAAGATTGCTGATGAATGTTCTACATCCACAGCCTTGAAGGACAATGGTTCTCATCGAATTTCAGAAATGCTCGAAAGTACTAGAAACTAACTAGTTAGTCACATCAAAACTTGACCAGTTATCAATCAAAGGCAACAATTTGCTTATCTTTTTGTAGAGATAATTTACAACTTCATTTCCATTTACTTACGATACTTAGAAACGAGGCAGAATTTAACTAATTAATATTTCCAAGAAGTGCAGAGCTCAGCATTTTCAATAAATTCACAGCATCCATTGGTCAATTTCCAGAGGATTTGGATATTTCTGAAGAATCCACAGTTTGGCACGGACAACATTTACACCAGAAACAGAATCTTATTCTTTTCTTCCAACTGGTGCCAAAATTTCCAGAATCTATACTAAAGGAACACCAAAATCTTAAATGCAAAAGATAAATCTTAGGCTCTCCTAATAAAACCAGAAACCATATAATTAACAACACCAAAAAGAAACAAGTCCTTCACCTGAAGGCTGAATCAACAAACATAACGATTTTTTTCTGGAAAATGCTTATTAATCAAGTGACACTAGAACAAGTCAACATTTGCATCCTTCAGGGGAAAAAAGAAAAGTAAATGACAATAATAGAGATTTAACTCTCAAAATAGGAAGACAGAGGCACTTGTGTAGATTTAGCCTTAAAAAACCCTAACTTGATACATTTCTAGTGAAATCCAGATAAAACAAAGTGAGAGAGAGAGAGAGTAAATTTACACATTTTTAGGAATAAACACAAAAAAGAAAGAGGATCGAACTTATTTCATAAAGCAGTAAAACAAGCAAATTGGATTCGTTAAATTAACAAATAAGGCCAAAAAAGCTGATAAAGTTTTTTTTTTCGAGTGAGATTTGGAATGTCTTACTCTTGCATTTTCATCAGCATTGATCAAGACAAACTCATTTCTGTTGTGAGAACCAGCAATGAGTCGACCTCCGGTGTCCATAACTCGGTACACCAACAAAAGAAACAAGAACAACCCAACTCAGAAAAACTCGGTCTCCACTTCTTCAATGAATGAAGTCAAATACAATACGAGTACCAACAACTTCCTTTGAAAAAAAATTGGACCCTTGGCCTCCCATCAGACAAAAACCCAAACTGCAGTTCCACTGGGAAAAGGGAAGCCTTTGAGTGATGATATATAAACAAATATGATTTTAAAATAAAAAGGCAAAGGCAAAAAGAAGAGAGGAGAGAAGGAGTCTGGGTTTTTGTTTGGATTGAGAAACAAGCTCCGTGTAATCTGGTTGGCAGCTTTCGTCTCAATCTAAAATGGCAATTTCAGAGAGAGAAAGTGTTGAAATATGGAAACGTAACAAAAAAGGAGATGACAAGCAGTATACAATACAACTCATCATCTAATTAGAGAGACATGAAAATTTTACTCGGAGAAATAAAAGGTAACAAAGGTGACGGGTCCAGAAAACGATGGTGGTGGCGCCGGCTGAGGGTACTGAGATAATATTAAAATATTTATTATTATGAAATAATTAGATGATGAGTTAATATAGTATGAAGTGTACAAATTTATTGAGATAATACAGTGGGAAAGTAAATTCGTTAATATTATGTGTTAGAGAAATTATTGATTTTTAAATATGAGAAGTTCTTAATTTATTTTTTTTATCTTTTGATATTTGATCAAAGACACTCACATTAGCTCTCGTGCCTTATGCTCCAATAATCATCACCAAAATTTTCGAAAAAATGTGTCAATTCACCATCTTCGACTAACTTCTTCGTCAGTTTGAGGACACCAATAACGACATCACCATTTTCATGCCTAAAGTCTTGCATAGAAATTGGAAAGACACCAAGTTTTCCGTTTTCATGAAAATATCAAATGATTTATACGTCTTTTTTTAATCTACTATAGATAACATCCTACTTTAAAAAAATAAAGTCATGCGATATTTGTTTGAAGAAAATTCCTCATCTCATTATTTAGAGATTTTATGGTTTAGGTTCGTGATTATAATATAATATATGTTTATATTTTTATTTATCTATTAATAATGTATACACTTTATAAATAGAGATGGAGCCATGTGCCATGTGTATGGCTTGGGTAGCCATTGCCCTTCTAATTTTTTACTACTAAAAATATATATAGGGAAAAACATGTATTTTGCCCTTCCAATTTGGTTTATTTTGATTTTACCCTCCAATTTTTGGTTTATTTTGATGTTGTACATCTCATTTACTATTATTAGATATACCTTATCCCCTTAAGTTAAAAATCTGGCTCCGTCCTTACTTATAAATACAATTACTCATATTTGAATCTTCAAAATAAAATAATACCGTCTTCTACTAAAAGATGGTTCTAAAAATTATAAACAAAAAAAAAACGAACTAAGTTTTGTAAATTTTTATATATACCTATATAAACTTTTTAATAAGTAATATTATTTCTGTATTAAGCTGGATCTTATATGATATTTTAATATATTTTTCTGTATCTTATCGTCAAATCGTTATTCAAAGTTACAAAATTTAATTAGTTGAAGGGTATCCTATCATATTTATTACATTATTTTCATCTATGATTCTATATTATACTAAAAAAAATCTAAAAGTATAAATCAAATTATCTCATAATGTACCAAACAAATAAGTAGAAATAATTTTATTTTACAAATAATTTTGGAACATCAATGGTCCCATGCCCCTGCTAGACAGAAAACTTCATGTTTTTCAAAAATCAAAATTATTGTAAGTGTTGCGACATAACATCTCCGTTCTATGTAGATTATACTCGAAATTTGCATTGTAATAAGAGATGGATCGAACGGATATTAGAGCGCGGTCGCGCCTCTTAAAATTTTTAAATTTTATTTTATTTATTATCTAATTTCATACTTAAAATTTTATAATTTTATATCGTTAAAACTTTGAATATATATTTTTTACCTTTATGTAAACTCTTGTATTCGTCCCCTGATGGTAATATATAATAATTTTTTGATTAAATAGACAGTGGTTGTGTGTAGGAATGCCAAAGCAAAACCCAAAAGAAAGCTTAGCAAAACTAACCAACAAGAATACATTACAATGTAATGCTGTGGACCTGGACAATAAATAACATGTCCTGTCAATCTTTATTTTTTGTGGAAAAACTGAATCTTGAATTACTCAATATTAAATTCAAAGGTATTATTATAAAAAATATATTTTTATAAGATTCTTATTAAATTCTATATTTAATATAATATAATAAAATTAATAATTCACGAATTTGTAATAACATTAGGGGGTGTTTGGATCAAGGAATGTGAGATTCTCATGGGAATAGAATCCACATTTCCATATTTGGTTGGTCAGGAATCTCATTCCCGATAATGTTTTATTACCAATAGTAAATTTTTTTTGGGTATATTACCGGGAATATCATTACCTCCCTTTCCTTAGGTATTGTTGGATTACCGGCGTTTTGGACTAAAATGTCCTTAATTGTTTTTTTCAAAAATATCTTTCTTCTATCATTGAATAATAAAAATTATACGAAGGTTAAATTACAAATTTATCCTTAAACTATTTTAGATTTACAAAAAAAAGTCTACAATTAAAATTTTATATGAAATTAAGGGGTTAAAATAAAATTTTACCCTTTCGTTAAACTTTTTTATATTTTTAATTTTGTAAAAAAATATATATAAATTTTATGAATTTAAATTTTTTAAAGAAAATATATAAATATTTTTCAACTTATTAAAAAACAAATATATAATAAGAATAATTTGGTCAAATATACATTTCAATAATCTTTTATTCTTTTAACAAAACACAATAATCTTACATTTCTGCTAAACCAACAAACATAAAATACAACATTCTCAGTAATCTTATTCCCTAGTAATCTTACATTTCTACTGATAATCTTACGTTCCGTAAACCAAACACAGATTTATGATTTGATCCGAATCAAGAAACCCCAAGTTTGATTATCATGAATCTGTAATAATTAAGGATGGGTTTTGAAAGCAACGTGAATTTAAAGAAATAATAGACAAAGGAGGCGAACTCAATTGAACCACACGATTATTACGTCATCTCCCCCCAAATAACCACATGCCACGTCAAACAAAACTAAGGTTATTCATCACTTTTTAATGCAAAAATGATAACTATACCCCGAAAGTTTTAAAAATAATTATGATGTTTACTTACAAGCACTGACCTTGTCCAACTTTTATAAAACCCAAGTAGTGTTTGCCTTTAAACATGCCACGTGGTCCACTCAATCAAGGTTGATCTATATTTGTCTTATTAATTATGATACTTTTTTTCACTTAGCTCGTTTGAATTTATAAGGAGTAAATGTTTATTTTAGTTTTGCAACCAAGAAAGAAAGAGAGAGGGTACAGCTGGTGGTAGTGATTGGTTGGGTGGAAAGCGATTCGTAAAGCACGGAAAATCTAACAGGATAGGGTAATGGAATCAGGCACTTCATAATGCTCTTTAACTTGCTTGCACGGTAAAGCTCTTTTCCATTTTTATTTTGGGTAAACTGCGTAAATGATCACATACCTAAGGGCGGGTCACGAAATTATCACTATTTTTAAATTTATATCAATATGACCACAAAACTATTTAAATAGTTTTAATATAGCCACATGATGTTAACATTTAACGAAAGTATTTAAGTGACAATTAATAAAATTAATATAATTAGGGTACGAGTCCTTGTAAAGTTATGTATTTACTGCGCTGACACCCTGCTTTGTTTTCTTCCATTTTGGCCAGTACTTGTATATGATTTGTTTCCTTAGATTTTCATTTAATGCAATTTGATCCCGATTCTGTTTTTAATTTGTCTAATGCCTCAATTTGAGCATTAACTTTAAAATCTTTTATTCTAGTCATGTATTAAATTTATAGATTAGATCCCCTAGATTTTAGAATTAATCAATTTGATCACCAAGATTAACTTTAATTCTTAATTTTTAATTAGGCCCTAATTTTAATTTAATTTAATTAATTAATTTCTCTAATCAAATTCTGACGTATTTCACCTTTTGTATAATGCAATTTAATTAATTTAATAAATTTTCAATCCAATCAAAAGGTGACACATGTCACCTTTTGAATTGAAGTGAAAATAAATGAAAATGAGTTTTGATAAATTTTTAATTCTCACACTTATTATTGAGATAATACATATGTTTATTCAAGTTTAGGCAGAAAAAATTAAAATATATTATATGTATGTGTGTGTATATATATATATATTATAGTTAATGATAGGAAAAATAAAAACAAATAGTTGAGAACCTACATCTAAGTCAATTGAAAATATAACAACACTTAAATCACTAAAATAAATCTAATAGTTTATCTGTAATTGATTTAAAATTTTAATATTTTTAAATTAAATTTATTGTTTTCATATTTATTTTTTAATGATTATATATATATGAAATCATTAAAATATAATTAATTTTCAAATTATAATCATAAGAAAAATTATTTAAGATTCAAATTATAAATTTATATTTAGATTTTAAATTGTGTTCGTGAGTTCAGGTATAGGGATGGGGCATGGGACCCAAACCTAACGAGCATGGACCCAACATGATCCGATCGAGTTGGATTTTTTTTTAAAAATCCAGGTTCAGATCGGGTTTTCTAATGGTTATGTTCGGGTTGCGTTGAGTTCGAGTTTAGGGTGAAAAATACCCGATCTGACCTAACCCAAAAAAATTATAATTTTATCTTATATATTTAGGGAAAATTGCAATAATACCCCTCTATATATTATTTTATTTCAATTAAATCCTTATTTTTATTGAATAAAAATAATATTTATAAATAAATATATTATTTTGATCGGGTCGGGTCGAATTTGAATTTTATCTCAGAATACTGGGTAGGTTGGAGGATTTATAATTTTCAGGTCAGGTCAGGTCAGGTTGAGTGGATCGAAAATCCGACTCGACCCATGCCTATCCTTATTCGGGTATGTTAAACAAATTGTTAATTTAATTTTAAATATAATTTCATATATATAATCATTAATAAATAAATATGAAATAAATTTAATTTAAAAATATTAAAAATTTAAATTAATTATAAATAATATATTAGATTTTTTTTGGCAATTTAAGTGTTATCATATTCTCAATTGGCCTAGCTTTAAGTCCTCCCTTGTCTATTTTTATTTCTATCATCAACTATAATATATAATATATAAAAAAAATTTTAATCGATTCCTAAATATATAAAAAATATTAACTATAGTTTATAAATTTAATACATGACTAGAATAAAAGATTTTAAAGTTAATGCTCAAATTAAGGCATTAAACAAATTAAAAACAGAATCAGGATCAAATTGGATTAAATGAAAATTCAAGGAAAAAATCATATACAAGTAGTGATCAAAATGAAAGAATGCGTAACTTTACAATGACTTGCACCCTAATTATACCAATTTTGTTAACTGTCACGTAAACACTTTCGTTCAATGTTAACGGCAGGTGATTGATTATATTGAAACCATTTAAATAATTCAGTGGTTATATTGACGCAAATTTGAAAATAGTAGTTATTTCGTGATCTGGCCCTTAGTTATGTGGTCATTTATGTAGTTTACCCTTTTTATTTTATTTTTTTACTTTTGAGTTTGAGAATCACTTTTCCTTTTTAGTGGGATTTTCATAAAATGCTTCAAAAATAAATTCATATTTTATAAACTAAAAGTTTCAATTCCCTGCCTTAACCCTAATGAGCTAACATTAATGTCTTTTATAATTGCTCCATTTTAAGATTTTTTTCCTAATCTTTTTATTATTTAAAAAATTCTATTGTTGTTCCGAGCAAAGATAAATGTATATAGAGCGTAAAAGAGATTTTTGCATCTCTTAAATTAAATAAATTTAAACTTTTGTCTCCTCCAAAGTTTAAGATTAAAAACATAATTAATTTCAATTATTTTGAACTTAATATTTGATCCTAACGTGGTCATTACAAACGCTTGTCTCTTATACTATTATATTTTTTATTTTCTTTATTTATTTAATTTTGTATATTATTTCAAGTATTGTTTTAATACAAAACATTTCGAATGAATAAACATAAAAACACTTTAAGTTAATCATAATATATTAACATTTTAGTAATAAAAATAAAATTTCAAATCATAAAGTTTAATAAAACAAAGAAAATATTATATCCAATTTTCAAATCCAAATGAATATACCTGGGGCGAGACAACACCCCCATTGATGGGGCCAAGAGAACATTAAAAACGCCCACGACACCCTGTAAACATCTCAACAAGCATGAATGCCCGCAAAAATGACATACTGAGCCTTCACAAGCTATAAATATCTCAACTTCATATAATTAAACCAAATTTAAATGGTTTTTATTATAATTTATAACGCTGTTATGGTTATTTAAAAATTATACAAAAATTATTATTATTATTTTAATAAATTCGGTAAGTGTTATATAAAATATTATTTTCGCTAATTAATTTTCGGTATAACTCAATATTAATATTTTCGATAAAAAAATAATATTTTTAATAACACTTTACTTAAAATGTTAACATTTTAAGTAGGGCTTAATATTAATATGTTTGATAGAAAAAATAATAATTTAGATATTATTTTATTAGAAATATTAAAAAAAGAATATTTTTAGTAATATATTTTTTTAATAGTATATTAGGACTGAGACTCCCAAAAAGCAATCTCCGTTAGTTTATGAATATCATCAACATGGCTTTTGACATTGTTCCCCACGTGGAAAATGAAGTGACTATTTTTCATGGAATTATTATTTATAGTTTCAAAACTGTCGGCAACTCATTTTGAATGAGATATTTGATGGACCGACGAATTCCAGTGTACGTAAACACTCGACCGTTGCGGCATCTCCAATTTGCTCACACATACGGAGAATAAGATGTAATACATCTCAAGTCGGTTTGTTTTCTTGTAATGATTTCTGAAAAATGTATATCTACGGATAATTTCGATAAGATTAGACGTTATCGATTTTATTATTATTTTTAATATTATTAATAAAAATTATTTAAAATATTATTATTTTTATATAAAATAGTAATATTTTTTAACATATTTGATAAAGTATTAAATAATAATAAAATCGATAAAAATAATTATGTTTTAGGTAGCATTTTACAGATATGTTAACAAAATCTGTAAAGCATCTAATAATAATAAAACTGGTAAAAATAATAATGTTTTAGATAATTTTTTATCATAAATGTTAAAAAAATAATAACAAAATCAGTAGAGCATTTCCTTAACTGTATATTAAGACTGCTGCTTATGAGATTTCTCCTATATCTCATTGTTTGATTGTCATAAAACAAATGATTAATATAAGTCATTAATATACTTAATAATATCATTATTTCAAAGTCTAAACATTTAAAATATCATTATTTTATATATTTAATATTAATATATTATTTTAATATCATTTTAATAAAAATATTAATTATTAAATTATATTTATTGATATTATACATATATATAATATAATATTTTTTTATTTTAATATATATAATAAATTATTAATAAAACTAATATTATTTATTAATTTCATAAAAATAATACTATTAGATTGTTAAATATTTAAAATATATTCCTTAAAATATAATATAATATTCTTATTTTAATAGTTTAATAATAATATTATTTTAATAAGTAATTAATATACTTAATAATATATTTATTTTTATTTTAATAAATATTTAATATAATTATAATATTTTTATTTTAATAAAATATAATAATATTTTTATTTTTATTTAAAATTGTAGATATGATATATTAATAATAATATTGACATAAATAATAGTAGATAAATTATTTTAATATTTGAAAAATATTATTATTATTTTGTTAATAAATAATATTATTTATTGCATTTGATGTTTATAATAAATAATTTTAAAAAAATTACCAACCAATGGAAAATAAATTACACAACATCATCCAAATACAGTAAAAATAATTTCTATAACATGTTTTTCAAGAAATATAATTATTTTTTGGAATATGTTTTCCGTGAAACAAACAGACCCTTAGTTACAGTCTTTCAAATAAGAACGACTAAAAATTCAAAATTGATGAATTTTGATATGTTCAAGATATATTATTTTCTTAAAAAAATTAAATTTAGAATGAATTAAGATAAATTTTGTGAAAGATTCTTAGTGTTGATGTGAGGTCTAAGAAGATAATTGTTCATGATATGCCACCCTTGAGGGTGTTCCTTTAGTATCTCTTTCGCAAGTTTCTCAGTCAGCCAATATGTCATATGGAGAAGAATCCGAAGATTTATGATTGATGAAACTCCAGAATGAGAAACATTGTGTATGCAAGTCTTTTTGTCCTTGGTGTTTTGGGCTCTAATAGAGTGCCGATCTCAATCCATTCGCAGCAAGTGAATGCTCTACTGATGTTGAGAGGGGTGTTCTACTGATGGAATGGCCAACCCTGAAGGATCTGTTGCAATCCAAATATTTGCTCATTTTAATTAGACTTGTTTGGGTTCGAAACAGGCTCAGACCAAGAAAGGTAGTCACAGTGTGTCACATTTTGGAATAACAATAAACAATATTCTCGTAACTAGAAAAACTGAAGAAAGCCTTATAATCCCTGAAAACTTGATGAGTGTTTCATTTTCTGGAAATTACATGTATGAGTGTACAATGCGTTAATACAGTACATGCATTTTGAATTTTCATCGATATTCCTAAGCGTTTATCAAATAAACAAGTTGGTGCGCAGAGAAACAAGCTTATTTGGTTAATATTTTACCAATAACATAACTTGAACTTGAACCACCCACCCTGCAAACAATTGGGTGATGATCAAGATTCTGATGAGCTTATTGCAGTTTCGTGGCTCCTATATTAATATATTGCAAAATAGTTGCCTTGAAACCCGGCGATTTCGATGAATAATGCAGTCTAGTAGCCGAAAGCTGACCTCCTTTTCCATCATTGAGTTTTGCAACCACGTGCATTCTGTTTTCTCATGCACACTGCTGCATCAAGAGGGAACTTATGGAATCATAATAACGCTGAAAAATAAGCTGCTGCTTAGTGGAGTTTTTAAGTAAACTATATCATTTCTCACCATGTATAATTCCGACTGAGCCTTTACTATTCTTAGTTATGTGTACTGTGTGTGTGTTTTTTTAAAAGAATATGTACTATTAATTGTGAATGAATCATACAAAGGGGAAGAGCATTGACATGAACCTCGTTAAAAAACTTCCTTAAACTTAAGTGGAGGAAAAAGAGTGTTCATGTCAATGTTATAAGGGGAATATGCAACCAAAACGGATATCTACCAAGACTTGCAACACTATAAACAAATACCCTATCAATTATTCTACGACAGAAAAGATAATACAACAGCCAAACTCCTGCCGAGCACTAACACACCAAACACTCCAATCACAGAGCACAAAAACCAACTCCTCAGGAGACCAAACAAACTTGACAAGGAGAGCCAAACTAGGCCTGCAAAACATAGGTCACATTTTACAGTTTTCATCTAGCAATCTCAACAACCTCACCTGGACAAAGCGATCCTGACTACAGAATTTAATGTCAAATTGATCGAACAAAACAACAACATAATGTAGGACAAACCCTGATGTCATTTCAAACAGAAACACGAAGTCAACTTCAAACAATTGACCAACCAGAGACATAAGAGCATGAGTAAGATACCCAAGAATCCCAAAGCATGTAGAACCAAGCAACCAGCTAAGATTATTAGAGTGCATCCAAAGGGCTAAACTTAAGCAGGTCAACATTTTGACTAAAACCAGCTTTAGCGAGCTTATCTACATCATTATTTTGTTCCCTATCAATAAGAATTATATTCCAGCTAAATTTACTACCTTCAATTATGCAAGAATCTACAAGATCTTTATACAGAACAAGAGTGCTATTTGGCTTCCGGATCCAGCAAACCACGTTATTAGAGTCAGATTCCACCTCAAGATGAGGCAACTTTGTCAAGTTAAGATCAAAATATATTTTGAGAGCTTCCTTAATAGCTAACAACTTCGCAGTAGCTGGGACATAAGGGCCAATAGATTTTGAAAACTTGACAACTGTAGAACCCAGGTGATCCCTTAATACACCATCAATACCGGCTTGATCGAAGGAGCCATAGACTGCACCATCCGTATTGAATTTCAAACGACCAAGGGGAGGGGCTAACCATTCTGAATAGTTATCCAACGCTTTTATCTTTGAAGGCATTGATCACACAGAAGTATTAGAGATAAAATCAGTTATTGGAATATTGGAATTAGGTTACTTTGTTCGATACCATCAGTTGATCCTAAATAGGATAATGTCAAAGGTCGCATCTTTATGAAAGGATTTCCCCTAAAGATAACTTCATTACGACTGAGTCACATAGTCTAGACTATTGCACATAAAGCCATGATAAAAGGGTTCCATATTAGAGGAGGGGCAACAACCAATCCATGAATCAAAGGAACCTTTCACGCTCTTGGGGAAAACACATTTAATATTCAAAAAATCTAGTCACCGGCACCACAATTTTCATACAAAAACACAAGAGTAGAAAAAAAAGTGGTGAACGGTTTCCTCATTGTTAGAACAGAAGATACATACATGAGCTCTTTCAATCCCAATACCATTTTTTGCGAGTTCTCTTAGAGAGAACACGTTCGTGGATAAGCTTCCACATAAAGCATTCAATATTAAAAGGGACAAGACCACACCAAATTGAAAACCAACACTTCTCATTCTCTCTACACCACGCACAGCTAAGAAAAGCTATTTCGCATAATACATGCCAGAGGAAGAGTTAGCCCATCTAATACAATTAGAGGGTAGTGTGCCAAACCTGCAATTTTCAAGGACAATAGAGAATAGATTCAAAACATTGCACTCCCAGTCGAATAGGGGACTTCGCAGGACAATTTTCCAGACCCACTTACTATTAAAATTCTACTATCTTGTTAGTTTTCTTCACCATCAGGGTAAAGACATGGGGGAAAAGGGCTTTGAGACATGAACCATCCACCCAATTAGATGTCCAAAAAATCCAGCATTTTTCCATCGACCACACGAAAAATTATATTAGAAACAAAAGGATCTCTTCGATATGAGTGGGGTCCAAGGGTTTACGAATGTCCCTCTATACCTAACCGTTATTTTAGCTAGAGACATTAATTGGGAAAATGCTAACACAATCATGATCGCATTTGGCATTAATAACCATCTTCCACAATTTTTCCTTTCATTTTCGTATCGTCATAGCCATTTATACAACATGACATCATTTTTAACTTTAAAGTCTATCAAATCCAACCCTCTAATTTATTTAAGGGAGGTATAACGTCTCCTATTGGATCCAATGGATTTTCCTACAATCCACTATATCCCAAATGAAATTATACATCAATTTATTGAATTCTCTGGAAACCGAGGCATATGATAACTCTCAAAAAGAGTTATCATATATGTTTCTTTTTACCTATGTAAGCTTGAACTTAAGCATTATTAAAAGCATAATTAGGAACATTTTTACATATGTTTATACATTTTGAATCATGAGAGTTGGTGGAGAAACTTCAGCTAAAATTGATTATTAATGCTAAATTATGGTACACTTATGTTGTGGCATTACTACTTGTTGTAGGAGATACTTCTAAACGATGTTGATCTGATTGCAAAGGACAGTTGACAGCAACTACTGATGTCGCAGACGGTTATTAGAATTTTTTGAAAAGGGACAATTGACTAGGCAACTGTCAAATGTCTGCATTTCATTCAATATGTGGAGCAATTTTATTAGGTGAAGATTCCTTTGGCCTATTAATAGGGGAGGCATTCACAACATTGAATCATCGAATCTATTATTTTTCCAATATTTTCTTCACCTATGAATCATTTGATTAAGCCATGACTGCCTAAGTCCACTGCCAGGGAATGCAGCAGCAACAGCTGGGAAGCATTGTCACGTAACAACGGTGATTAAGAAGATCCTTTCTTATTCTTGTTACTCCATTGAGATAAGGGAAGTAGCAAGTTAATTTTGGATATTTAATTAAAACATTAGTAGGGGTGTTCAAATAACCGAATTAATTCGGTTAACCGACCGAACCGAATTAGTTCGGTTAATTTGGTTCGGTTACCGAATTAGTTCGGTCGGTTAACGGTTAAGAAAATTTTTAGAATTCGGTTAACGGTTAATTCGGTTCGAATTCGGTTAATATACCGAATTAACCGAAATTAAATTTTAAATATTAAATATATTATATATAACATATATTATATATAACATATGGGTTCAACCCAAATCATTAAAAACCCAATTAATAATTTAAGATCAAATAACTTTTAAACTTAAATCAATATTAATTAATTAAAAAATTATATAAATTTTTTATTTTATAATTATATATTATTTAAATTAATTGTAAACTGTTTTTTAATTAAAAAATATTAAATATATTATATATAACATATGGGCTAAGCCCAAACCATTTAAAACCCAATTAATAATTTAAGATCCAATAACTTTTAAACTTAAATCAATATTAATTAATTAAAAATTTTATCTAAAATTTTTATTTTATAATTATTTATTATTTAAATTAATTATAAACTTTTTTTGAATTAAAAAATATTTAATTTTATATAAATTAGAAAATTTAAAAAAAAAATCAGTTAATTCGAAATTAACCGAAATTTATTCGGTTCGGTTAATATGTTCGAAAAAAAATTCGGTTCGATTAACGGTTAAAGAAAAAAAAAGTTTGGTTAATTCGGTTCGGTCGGCCACCGTTTTAACCGAATGAACACCCCTAAACATTAGGATGTTATTTGGTTATGAACATCATATGTTTGTATAATTGCTTTTGTTATGATCTATTCTTTTATTTTATGTTCATGTGCTATTGAACTTCATTGGATATATTTAGAAGTAAAATTATCCTATTAATTGTTCTATATAATATATTTAGAAATAAGTATTTTTGGATAGTGCAATATTTTCTGTCCAACATTGGTATATGTGAGAAACATCTTTGTCTATTAAGATATATGCTGCCAATGATATGCCAGATTAGTCGTTTAATTGAGTTAATGAAAGTTGATCTCTATTGGTTAGACATTATTAATCATTACTTAACATATGAATACAAAGTCTGATGCATGATCATAGTAGAAACTGCCATTTATCATCTAAATCATCTCCGGCCTCAATCTAATGTTTTTTAGATATTGTAGCATGACCTGACACTTTATCTACATTTTCTACAATTTTGTATGTTGATCATCTTAAAACATTTTATTTACTAACAACTCTCTAGTGATTAAATCTTGCTCTATGTGGGTACGATGCTAAAAAAATTTAAAGTTCCCTTTATTACTTGGTTTACGACACGTGCAGTTGCATTGAATGTTGTAACAATTTTGAGCATTAAGTTTTTGGCACTGTTCTCAGGGAGCAATGGTTTTGCATTAGAGTTGCATTTTTAGTATTTACTTGTTTATTTTCTTTTGTTGGTACTGTCATAACCGTTTTTAGGCGGAACAATTGTTTATTGTTTAAATAAGCTGGGTTCGGTTCTAAAGTAAAAGGTCCTCGAATTGTCCTTTGTCGGTGCCCAAATGTTTATATTCATCGTTACCCCGAGCAGACAACTGAGAATGAGAGAAGAACTATTCGGAGGTTGGCTGCAGGATATGTGCTTGATGGTGAGATCTTGTACAAGAAAAGCCATGATCAGATCTTGTTACGATGTGTAGATACCAAAGAAGCTAGAATGATTATTGAAGAAGTACATGAGGGAGTATGTGGTACCCATACTAATAGAACCACTCTGAAGTTTACTCTAGAGGGGCAACTATCGACACTTGTTTTTTTGTCATTATTTATATTATTATTATAATTATAATTATATTAATATATTATTATTAATAATATTAAAAATAATAATTTATAATTATATTTTATTTTACAGATTTACAATAATAGGCTTGGTGAGCCCAAAACCAAACCCAAATTACAAGTTATACCCGAAGCCCAATTGCAGTAGCCCAATCAGATTAGGGTTTCTTCATGTTTCATCAGCCGCCAACAGCTCTTGGTCATTGGATCTGGGAGAGATCTAACGACCCAGATTGATTCCTGTTAGGGTTTCCAAAATAACCACCACCACTTTGACCACTCATGTCACCGTCGCTTGGACCACTCAACAGCCACCACCGCTTGGACCACTCAACAACTACCGCCGCTTGGACCACTCAATAACCACCACTGCTGCCAACCACTCCCATGCCACTGAAACTAATCATAGTTGGCCATACCATGCGTGAATCATCACCAAACACAAAAAAATAATAATAAATAAAATAGATTACTATTTTTAGACTTGTAAAAAACGGGTACAAAATCCCGTTGAAACAATGTAATGAAAGGGGTTCGACCCATTTAGAGTTTTCCAGAAACAGAATACAAAGCAATAAATTAGAAAGATTTCAATAGCATTCGAAATGTATCATCTTTATTTTATTTTTTTGTATTTTTCATACATATGTTTGAATGAAAAATAATAACTTGTATAAATAAAACAAAAAGACCGAAACTTTGCATGTAAAAAATAAAGAAAACTGGAAGTTTAAAGGAAGGAATTTACCTGAGTCATCGAATCTTCATCGGACAATAGTTGGAGTGCATAAGAACCGAAGGGTCGGAGCTCGATTTGGGGCTTGTTTTGTGGTTTTTAGGGTATTTTAGCCTAAGATAAACACCAAAGGAGTAAGATCTATTAAAAAGGGGCGATTTGGTTGATTTTGAGAATTCCAGCCACCGTGTGCGGTGGCCGGAGCAGTGGCCTGATGGTGGCCGGCGTTGGCTCATGGTGGTCGACGGTGGGCCGGCCGACTTAAGTGGGGAGAGATTTCTCCACTATCTCTCTCCTTTTATTAGAATGGTGTTAAAATGAAAAAAAAACCAAATAAATGGTATATATAGATGAAATTAAGGGTAAAACTACAACATAAATCCCAATAGGTTTACGCGTGTTTTACAAAACAGTCACCTGTAGGGATTGAATTCGAAATTTAGCCATTTTCGCATTGCCTTAATGTATTTGGGTAAAATAATAGTTTTTGTCCCCGAAACTTTAACACATTTTGCATTTTAGTCCCTAAAGGGACTGTTTCTAAAATATACCTTTTTTATGCCCATATTTATTTTTAGAGAAATTCTCTGTATAGCCCCTTGTGTTTTATGTATGTGTCTATATGCACAGTTTTACATTAGTATTTATATTTGGTATGTATTATATATGTTGTTTATATATGGTCCAAAATATGTATTAAGGTTGAAAGGTATGAAATTTTGTTACCTATTATGTATTATATTTAATGTGTGTAAGTTATATATGTTAAATTCTTTAAATATATAGATTCTTATGTACAATCTCATAAATATATTAGTAAAATAAATACGACAATTTTTATTAAATATATTTAATTTTAATTTTCCTTTTCCTTTTCAAATTTTATATATATTCATTAGATTTGGCAAGTATCTTTATTTTGTAAATACTTTCCCAAAATATGCATGTTATATTATTAATTCATGAATAACCATTATTAATATTAAATATTTTATTTTGAAAATAAACTAAATTACTCACGTTTCATCCCTTTTTAAATTTAATCTGTTTATTAATATATTACCTTATATTTTGATTGTATTTATATATATTTTACACATAAACATGCCATACTTGTGTTTATATTATTATTTTTCAACGCATACAAATAAACATTCTAGTTATGGTGTACTATATTATGTGTTATGTTTTGTATATAAAATATGTATGGTTTGTATTTTAAATGATATATATGTTTTATCTTTTAATATTTATAACGTAGGTGAATGTGTCATTAGATTAAGTTTAGTTGCATGACATCATTTTTTGGGTAAAATATATGATATCCTCATAAGCATCACTTGACTCGAATCAAAATAATTTGATTAAGGGTAATATTCGATCGTTTTAAATATTTTCGTAAAGTAACTGTCTTAACGTATAAGAAAGTTACTTTCGATAATTTTAAAACGAAAGTCTATCCCATTAAGTGACACCAATTAAATTGAATCCATTTTAAAATTCAAGGATTGAGAAAAAGATAGTATTCTTTTAATTAAATTCATCGAGAAAAGACTGTTAGATCGAATCTATGGTCTCGTCTCGAAATATTTAATCAATTGAATATCCTTATTCTCATTAAATATTGGTAAAATAAATAATTAATCAATTGTTTGATATGTTTATTTATTTATTTATCTTTGGCATGTGTTTTCAAAGGGTTTTTAAAAAAATAATGTTCGATATGAAATAATTAAATATTATTGTTTTCAATCTTAACATTATTCTAGGTATTATTATTTAAATTTAGAATGGAATTCCAATATTTCTTTATTTCGATTGGAGTAAGAATCGATTGCTTCAAGGTATAATAGATCGATTCTTCTCAATAGGAAATAATTAAATATTTTTATCTTTCATCAAAAATTTCAAAGAACATTATGCTAGGGGATCTTAAATTAAGTTAAACTCAAACTTGTACATTTTATTGCAAAGACAATTAATTAATCGATTAGGTACCGATTTAGGGCGTTATGGGGGTGCTAATCATTCCCTACACGTAACCGACTCCCGAACTCAAAATTTGGTAACGCAGACCGCAAGTTTGTCGTTTTAATTAAAAATAATATTTTATTTAAATGACAAATATATTTTTGGGTGCCCAATCACACCCTAATCAAAGATTGATGATGACTTCGTGAACCACGTTTTTATCACAAATTTATCACACTAAAACCGTGTCGAAACGGTCTTTTACCCGAAGGGGAAAGCGGTGGTCCTGCTTCGAAAATGATTTTGGTGTGATAAATTTGTGATAAAAACGTGGTTCACGGAGTCGCCATCAATCTTTGATTAGGGTGTGATTGGGCACCCAAAAAATATATTTGTCATTTAAATAAAATATTAATTTTAATTAAAACGACAAGCTTGTGGTATGCGTTACCAAATTTTGAGTTCGGGAGTCGGTTACGTGTGGGGAAGGATTAACACCCCCACAACGCCCTAAATCGGTACCTAGTCGATTAATTAATTGTCTTTGCAATAAAATCTACAAGTTTGAGTTTAACTTAATTTAAGATTCCCTAGAATAATGGTCTTTGAAATTTTGGATGAAAGATAAAAATATTTAATTATTTCCTATCGAGAAGAATCGATCTATCATACCTTGAAGCAATTGATTCTTACTCCAATCGAAATAAAAAAATATTGGAATTCCATTCAAAATAATAATACCTAAAATAATGTTAAGATTGAAAACAATAATATTTAATTATTTCAGATCGAACATTATTATTTTAAAAACCCTTTGAAAACACATGCCAAAGTTAAATAAATAAATAAATAAACATATAAAACAATTGATTAATTATTTATTTTACCAATATTTAATGAGAATAAGGATATTCAACTAATTAAATATCGAGAGACGAGACCATAGATTCGATCTAAAATCTTTATTCGATGAACTTAATTAAAAGAATATGATCTTTTTCTCAATCCCTTAATTTTAAAAATGAATTCAATTTAATTTGTGTCACTTAGCAGGATAGACTTTCGTTTTAAAATTATCGAAAATAACTTTATTATACGTTAAGACAGTTACTTTACGACAATATTAAAATGATCGAATATTACCCTTAATCAAATTATTTATTCGAGTCAAGTGATGCTGATGAGGGTATCATACAAGATTAATTAGGGATGTCATGTACCTAAATTCATATGTACAAGTAAATGAGACTATATATGTAATTTATAAACATGTTAAAAAACTAATAGCAATTAAATATGACTAAGAAAAATTAAAATACATGTATCTAATTATTTAATGAAACATATAATAAATCTATTATGAACAAATACATATTATTTTACTATGGAAAGAAATGAAATGGGTAACATTATGAGGTCAACATGCATTCAAAAGTTATTTACTTAAATACACATTAATAGCCACACACCACAATATAAATATATTTACCATATATGTTACAATAAAACAAATGCACATAATTAGAAAAGAAACATATTTAATAATAAATTATTATACTATTTACGGGATTGATGCAAATACATTGAATTGTTTTTATAAATTTACAAGTGAGTCAAACCAATAAAAAAAAGGAAATTAAAATGAAATTGGAGATAAAATTAAAGGGTATATTTAAAAGTAGATCTCATATTATATGAAACATATACACCTACTATATATAAAATGCATGTATAAATGTTTTAAAACTTTTACCTATTATTTAATAAATAAATATATACGCCTACTTTATATAAAATACATTTAAAATTAGGATAGTTTACATAAATTTAATTAATTTATCTAAATATAAAGTATTTTAAGTTAAAGCTAGCTAAATTAAAGGGATTCATATTTTATGAAGGTTAAAAGTTAAAGTTACTACAATTAAGATTTAAACAAAGGCTAAATTAAGGGTCAAACCAATTAAGAACAACATCTAAACATTAAAAAGGAAATTAAAACTAAAAAAACTATTTAAAAACTAAAATAAATGTAATAAATTATTATACCAAAATTAAAATAGAATAAGGGGATCAAATTAAAATAAATAAAAATCGCAGGTCTGAAATAAAATAAATATAATTTAATATAATGTTCGAAATATAAATATATAGGGGGATGTAAATAAAATAAACCCAAAAAATAATAATCAGGCTTAAAAGGGAAAAATTAAAAAACAGTCCCTTCAGGGACTAATATGCAAAACGCACTTAAACTTAAGAGGGTTGAATTGTGATTTTACCAAAATAAATTAAGCTACATGTGAAAATGGTTAAATTTCAATTTAGATCCTTACTGGTGACCATTTTGTAAAACACGCGTAAAATTTGAGGAATTTATGTTGTAGTTTTACCCTTAATTTCATATATATATACCATTAATTTTATTTTTTTGCTCATTTGAGTGGTTTTGAGGGAAAGAGAGAGAGAGAGAGGATATATATCCTCTCCCCTTGGGCTCGACCGGCCAACTGCCGGCCACTATGAGCCACCGTCGGATTTCGTCCGGCCACCGCTCTGGCCATCGCACATGGTAGCCGGAATTCTCAAAATCAACCAAATCGCCCTTTTTTATAGATCTAACCCCTAGGTGTTTATCGTAGGCTAAAATACCCTAAAAACCACAAAATAAGCCCCAAACCGAGCTCCGACTCTTCGGTTCTTATGCACTCTGGCTACCGTCTGATGAAGATTCGATGACTCAGGTAAATTCCTTCCTTTAAACTTCTGGTTTCTTTATTTTTACATGTAAAGTTTTGATCTTTTTGTTTTATTTATACAAGTTTTTATTTTTCATTCATACATATGTACGAAAAATAAAAAAAATAAAATAAAGAGGATACCTTTCGAATGCTATTGAAAACTTTTTGATTTATTGCTTTGTATTATATTTCTGGAAAACTCCGAATGAGTCGAACTCCCTTCATTACATTATATCAACGGGATTTTATACCCTTTTTTTACAAGTCTAAAAATAGTAATCTATTTTTTTTGTGTTTGGTGATGATTCACGCATGGTATGGCCAACTCTGATTAGTTGCAGTGGTATAAGAGTGGTTGGAAGTAGTGGTGGTTGTTGAGTGGTCCAAGCAGCGGTGGTTGTTGAGTAGTCCAAGCGGTGGTGACTGTTGAATGGTCCAAATGGTGGTGGCTGTTGAGTGGTCCAAGCGGCGGTGGCATGAGTGGTCCAAGTGGTGGTGGCTTGTTCTGGAAACCCTAGCAGGAATCAATCTGGGACGTTGGATCTCTCCCAGATCTAACGGCCAAGAGCTATTGGAGGCTGATGGAACATGAAAAACCCTAATTTGATTGGGTTGCTATAGTTGGGCTTCGGGTATAACTTGTAATTTGGTTTGGGTTTTGGGCTCACCAAGCCTATTATTGTAAATCTGTAAAATAAAATATAATTATAAATTATTATTTTTAATATTATTAATTATAATATATGAATATAATTATAATTATAATAATAATATAAATAATGACGGAAAAACGAGTGTCGACAGTTGCCCTTTTTATCCATTCCTGTGTTAATAAGAATAGAGCAAAGATGAATAGACAAAACGTTTTTCATCCAGTCAACCTCAAGGTTTGAAATATGATTAAGGAATATGTTCCGCTGTTACTCAGGGAATATCATATCTGGGGATGAAAGGGATTTGTTCCGCTTCTTCTGAATGAAATATCAGATCTGGAAGAAGAGATGACTCATTCCATTGTTCTTCAGGGAAAATTGAATTGAGGCAGACTTATTCCACTTACTCTGAAGGGAATATCAAATCTTGAAAAAAGAGACCTGTTCTACTTACTCTGAAGGGAATATCAGATCTTAGAGAAGTTTGATCCACTGAATGGAGGCAGACTTATTCCACTTACTCTGAAGGGAATATCAAATCTTGGGAAAGAGAGATATGTTTCACTTACTCTGAAAGGAATATCAGATTTTGAAGGAGTTCGATTCCTTGAAACAGGGCAGACTTGTTCCACTTACTTTGAAGGGAATATCAAATCTTGGGAAATAGATACTTGTTTCGCTTACTCTGAAGGGAATATCAGATCTTAAAGGAATTTGATCCACTGAATGGGGGCAGACTTATTCCACTTACTCTGAAGGGAATATCAAATCTTAGAAAAGAAAGATCTGTTCCGCTTACTCTGAAGGGAATATCAGATCTAAAAAGTTTGATCCATTGAATCGGGGCAGACTTGTTCCACTTACTTTGAAAGGAATAACAAATATTGGAGGAGTTTGATCCATTGAATCGAGGCAGACTTGTTCCACTTACTCTGAAGGGAATATCAAATCTTGGAAAAGAGAGATTTGTTGAATCGAGGCAGACTTGTTCCACTTACTCTGAAGGGAATATCAAATCTTGGAAAAGATAGATTTGTTTCACTTGTCTTTGAAGATTGACAAATCTGAAAATTAAACATTAAGTTGGTTAGACTGTGTTTGAAAATTTGAAAACATCATACATGTAAGTCTCGGGGTAGTAATCTTTGGAAAAGATTTCTCTTGTGGGAGCTCTTCTTGTCAGCATCAAATATTAAAATTTGAAACACTTGTTTTTATGTTGAATCCTTACGTCTCTAATACTTCTTTTTAGAGGACCTGTAAGAACTTGACACATTTATCATTATCATGCGTTTCCATGTCATGCTCCTATTTATGCCTATAATGTATGCAATGATTACTTTAAAAGTATTTTATTGTCTTCTGCGAATTTTCTCTTGTTGATGACCTTGTACTTCAATCGAATTTGGGGCACTAAAAAGCCGACCACCATTCATCCTGATTAACCATTCAGATTAGATACTCTTTGGTTGAACATATCTCTAATTCCTTTTAACTTTTGAGACCTAGTTTTTCTCATGGCTAGCTATTTGACTAGTGACAATCTCTTGAATTATTCCATGTTGCTCAACTTTTATGTGCATCCTAAGGCCTTAACTTTTCACTGCACTGCATTGCATAAGCCTCATGCTAACACTAAATTCAGCTTCATAATACATGCATTTTTGAAAAATATTTGTGTACAATAATGCACAACGATCTCATATTTTACGAATTAATTTACAAGTTTTTATAGTTAATTAAGATGCTTGCAACATGATTTTAACACAAAGAAATCATTTATTTATAAACAAAGAGTTTTTTTGCAAGTACATGGAAAACTTTAAATTGGAATATTCAAAAGAGACCAAAGCAAATGTCTTCTGCTATCAATAGTGCAAATAATTTTGAACTGGCACACCGCAGAACAGCTCGAGTGTATCTTCTGTCAAAAGAAATTTAAGGATGATGATAATGCGCAAGGGTGTGAAATCCCCTTTTACTACTAGATTCCCTTAATGTTGGATATCATTAATTTTCGGTCATCTAAGTCTTTTTAATTTCCAGTTCTAACCCTAACCATCATTAATTCAGAATCTTTACCATGCACGAATTCTGAATTTACACAATTCTCAAGCCGCCCTTCGTGGGTTTTCAACTTGAGGTCTCATTTGGTTTCAAGACGCTCTTTACGAGTTTTCATCTTGAACTCTCTTTTTTGTTTTTCATATATTTTTTCTTTTCCTTTTTTTCTTCAAGCAAAGTATTTCTTGACTGCATCAGCATTCACAGGGTTAGGTAATTCTTGTCCATTCATCTTAGTGAGAATCAAAGCTCCACCAGAAGATGCTTTCTTTACCACATAAGGTCCTTCCTAATTGGGCATCCATTTACCTCGAAAATCTTTCTGAATTGGCAAAATCTTTCTTAGTACCAGATCTCCCTCCTGAAATTCTCATGGGCGAACCTTTTTGTTATGTGCCATTATCATACGTTTCTGGTACATTTGCCCATGACAGATAGCTTTTAATCTTTTTTCCTCAATAAGATTCAACTGGTTATATCTAGCTTGCATCCATTCTGCTTCATCTAGCTTAACCTCTGATAGCACCCGAAGTGACAAAATCTCAACTTCGATGGGTAATACAACCTCTATCCCATAGGCTAAGGATAACAGAGTTTCCCCAGTTGACGTCCTTACTGAAGTTCGATAAGAAAATAGAGCAAATGGTAACTTCTCATGCCAATCTCTATAAGTTTCAGTCATTTTCTGTATGAGCCTCTTAATGTTCTTATTAGCTGCTTCTACCGCTCCATTCATCTTTGGGCGATAAGTGGTGGAATTATGATGTTTTGCATGGAACTGTTTATATATTGACCCCATCATTTTGTTGTTTAAATTCAAGGTGTTGTCAGTAATAATTCTTTCTGGCAACCCATATCGACAAATAATTTATCTTTTCAAGAACTTGCAAACTATCGATTGAGTAACATTTGCATAAGAAACAACTTCTACCCACTTAATGAAGTAGTCTATTACAACCAATATGAAGCGATGTCCATTAGAAGCTTTGGGTGTAATTTACCCGATAACATCGATGCCCCACATAGAGAATGGCCACGGAGCAGTCATCACGTGTAATGGATGTGGAGGAGTATGGAGCTTATCCCTGTAAATCTGGAATTTATGACATTTTCTGGCATAATTGATATAATCGGTTTCAAGGGTCAACCAATAATACCCAAATCTCATTATTTTTTTAGCTATTGTATGTCCATTAGCATGGGTACCACATACTCCCTCATGTACTTCTTCAATAATCATTATAGCTTCTTTGATATCTACACATCGTAACAAGACCTGATCATGACTTTTCTTGTACAAGATCTCGCCATTAAGCATATATCCTGCAACCAACCTCCGAATAGTTCTTCTCTCATTCTTAGTTTCCTGCTCGGGGTAACTTTGATATTTAATGTATTTCAGGATGTCGTGATACCATAGATTCTCATCCTCTTCCTTTTCTATACTATAACAATGGGCTGGATATTCACAGGCTTGCATTGTAATAGACACCATGCTCGAATAGTCATTGACTTTGTAAGCTGCTGCTAAAGTGGCCAGAGCATCCGCCATCTGATTTTCCTCTCTGGGGAGATAATGGAATGTCACTTCTTCAAATTCTGGGATAAGCTCTAAGATCAACTTACGGTATTCCACCAACTTGGTATCTTTTGTTTCCCATTCACCTCTGAGTTGATAAATTACCAAGGCTGAATCCCCATATACTTTGAGTGCTTTTACTTTACGCTCAATGGCAGCTCTAAGACCCATAATATATGATTCGTACTCAGACATATTATTTATGCAATCAAAATTCAATCTGCTAGTGAAAGGATAGTGTTCTCCACCAGGTGAGACCAAAATTGCTCCAATCTCGTGCCCCAAGGTATTCGATGCACCATCGAAAGTCATCTTCCAATACTCATCAGTAGAAGAAACTGTCTCTTCAATTGTGATAGCCATCAAATTTTTCATCCAAAAAATTGAAGTCTAGGGGTTCAAATTCTTCAGAAGCCCTACTAGCGATGAAATCGACCACAACACTACCTTTAACTGCTTTTTGACTTACATACTGAATATCAAATTTAGATAATAAAATTTGCCAACGATTCAATCTTCCAGACAAAGCTGGTACCCCCATTAAATATTTCAAAGGGTCAAGTCTAGATATCAACCAGGTAGTGTGATACAACATGTACTGCCTAAGTCTTCGGGTAGTCCAAACTAAAGCACAACATAACTTTTCTATTGGTGAGTATCTTGTCTCGCAATTAGTGAACTTTTTGCTGAGGTAGTAGATTTCTCATTCTCTTTTCTCGGTTTGATCATGCTGCCCTAATACACACCCCATCGAATTCTAAAAAACTGACAAGTATAGGATTAACGGTTTGCCTGGTATTGGAGGCATTAGGACTAAAGCTTTGGACAAGTATCCTTTTATTGCCTCGAAGGCTCCTTGGTAATCATCATTTCATACCCCTGGGTTATTTTTACGGAGAAGGCAAAAAATGAGATTGCACTTCTCAGTTAATTGTGAAATAAATCGGGCGATGTAATTTAATCTTCCTAGGAACCCCCGAACTTCTTTTTGTGTTTGTGGGGGTGGTAAATCTTGAATAGCCTTGACTTTTTCTGGATCTACCTCTATACTTTTGTTGCTCACTATAAACCCCAGGAGTTTCCCAGACATTACCCCGAAGGTGTACTTACTTGGATTGAGTTTTAACTGGGATTTCCTTAATCTTTGGAAGAGTTTCCTCAGATTCTCAAGGTGTTCTTCCCCTGTTTTAGCCTTGAAAATCATATCATTGACGTAGACCTCTATTTCCTTATACATCATATCGTGGAACAATGTTACTATAGCTCTGGCCCCTGCATTCTTTAGCCCAAATGGCATCACCTTGTAACAAAATGTGCCCCACATGGTGACAAACGTAGTCTTTTCCATATCATCTAGATGCATATTTATTTGATTGTAACTCGAAAACCCATCCATGAATGAAAATAGGGAATGCCTAGCAATATTGTCTACCGGGGTGTCTATGTGTGGTAGAGGGAAATTATCTTTCGGGCTGGCTCGATTAAGGTCTCTATAGTCGACACACATACAAACTTTCCTGTCTTTCTTGGGTATTAGAATATTATTTTCTACCCATTCCGGATATTTGGCTACTTTCAAGAACCCAGCATTAAATTGCTTCTTTACTTCTTCCTTGATTTTTAGCAGTATTTCGGGACGCATCCTTCTGAGCTTTTGTTGTACCAGTTTACATTCTAACTTTATTGGCAATTTATGCACTACTAACTCAGTGTCTAAACCTGGCATGTCCTCATATGACCACACGAACACATCTCTGTATTCTCGAAGCAAATCAATCAACTTTTTTCATCCTTCAGTAGATAAGATGGTGCCAATTTTTATCTATTTTTTATCCTCTTTTGATCCCAGATTCAAGATTTCAACAGGCTCTTTATGGGGAAAATCTGTTTATCTTCTCTCTCTACCATTTTCAGTAATTCATAAGGTAAGTCACTTCCCTCGTCATTATCATCAATCTCAACTTCCCCTTGACAGATAGGCAACTCAAAATCCGTCTCCGGGTCAGAGTCATCAACATTAATACTATTGATACCAGAAGTCCTGAGAGGAAAACAATTAAAAGGATATATATATATATATATATATAAATACAAATACAAGAGAACACTTATCCCGTATCAAAATAGAATGAAATAATAATAACTAACAAATGAATAAAAAATATACATGAGAGAATGTTTATCATTTTATGAATTGTCTGAAATGCATCTTTTATTAAACGTAAAAAACATATAGATCAACCCTTTACACGAGATCACCTATTACCTCAGGGTTTAGACAATAGGGAAAGTTTTTTTATGCATTACTCTGAAACAATTTTGTAAACTACATGTAATTCTTCTGCAGTCCAATTGTTTAGCACAAAGCCTGGTGGTGTAGGATAGATCCCCTAACTCTTCCTTCCTCAGTCTCTTTTGCTGATATCATATATATGTCCAAATTCTTCAAGGTATTTTCAATAATTGGCTGTTTAGATAATTGGGTTCCCTGAAACATATGGCCTCCAGATATGAAAGTGTCTTATAACAATGGGAAAATCATGGGTTCCCACTTAATATCCTCTCCAGTTAGTCTGCTTTCCTTTTCTCCTGACTTTTTTGAACATTTTTCAACTTTTCTTTTGAGGTTGGGAGATATCCTAGACCAAAACGATCTTTCTTGATGCCGAAAAAAACTGGACTAACATTTCCCTGTAAGTGGCTCCCCAACCCTCTTCCGATTTTGGCTCCTCTACCCATAGTCATTTTCAATTCCATTTTGGTAGAATTGGATAGCCTAGGCTTTGGAATTTTCTTCCTCTCAACAACAAAAGTGGCGTTAACAAATTCCAAAGACCTGAAAGAGCACTCAACCGCTTTTTCATCCACCTCAATGTATGGAGCAGTAGTAGATACGGAAGTAATGATGTCTTCTTCAGCATTAATGCATACTAGTCTTCTATCCATTAAAAATTTGAGTTTCTGATGTAGAGTGGAGGGTATGAGTCCTGCCTGGTGGATCCAAGGCCTTCCTAACAAGTAATTGTAAGTCGGCATTATATCCATGACGAGGAATTCAACCTCGTAAATTGACGGGCCTATGGTCAAAGGGACATCAATTTTTCCCAGTACTTCCCTCTTCGTCCCGTTGTAAGCTCGCACAATGTTTTGGCAATTCTTCAAATGCGTACTGTCAACTAGTAGCTTTTTTAGAGTCACTAGTGGCATAACATTCAAGGATGAGCCATTATCTGTTAATACTTGTGATAACACATGACCTTTGCATTCAATGGTGATGTTTAGAGCTTTGAGGTTACCCATCATCCCATACGGGATCTCATCATCAGGGAAAGAAATGAAATTATCTACCTGAATATTCGCAACCAGTCGATATATATTTTCTACTGGCACATTTTTTGGTACAAAAGTCTGATTCAAGACTTTCAACAGGGCACTTCGATATGCTTCAAAGCTTAATAATAAAGCCAAGATTGAGATACGAGCTGGCAATTTATGTAATTACTCGACAATGTTGTATTCGCTATGTTTTAAGAATTTTAAAAACTCTATAGCCTCATTCTCAGTTACAGGTTCATTAATTGTCGGGTCATCATCTTTTAGTAATATCTCAACCCTTTTTCCTTTATCAACGACTGTTCTTTTCTCAGGTTCAATGGTTTGGTTGGGAGAATAACATTTCCCACTTATGGTGAAATAGCTTACCTCATCCACCTCTTCCTTAGCAACCTCTGAACTCTCAACATTCTCTAGTTGGCATCCATACCTCCAAGGGACCTGCTTATTATCCTTATAAGGAAAGGATAATGGAGGCGTGATCACCACTTTAGGGATTATATGTTTCATAATTCTGGCTTTCGTTGTAATGACCAAAGGGTAGTTAGTTTTGTAAACTCCCTTAGATGTGCCTTTAGAAGCGCAAATCTCTATTTCTTTCTCTTTTGTATCTTCTTGGTAAAATTCCATGTCTTTTCTATCCATCAGCCCTTGAACCAAGGCCTTGAACTCATCACAATCTTGAATGATATGATCCTCACAACAGTGACAGGGGCAATCATGCTCATTCTCGTTAGCATTAGAGATCAACCAACCTACTTGGACCATTTATCCCCAAATACAATGCATGGGTGACTTCACTTTACTGACTTTGGTTATGACTCTATTCCCTCTTTCCTTAATAATAGCATTAACCTCTGTCCCTACATGGTTCAGAAGTGGGTTCTGAGTCACATTGGGCTGCTCACTGTCACCAAAGTTAATGACATTTCTTTGTTTTAATCTTTGCACCAACTTCTTAAAGGCCAGTCAATTTTCAATTGAATGCCCCGATGCCCCTTCATGATACTCGCATTGAGCGTTGACATCATACCATTTTGGGTAAGGAGGCTGAATTGGAGAAGTGTGGTATGAGGACACCACATGTTTGTCATACAGGATCTAGAAAAGCTCTTTATAAGTTATAGGGATGGGGTCAAATTAAACCCTTTCCCTTTACTGTCTTGGCTCATTCGCCCCTTGTATAATAGGATTTTGTGTAGACGATCTGGTGGTCTGAGGTCGAGATACTGTAATATTATTGGAATCATATTTCTTTACATTGTTTACCTCAATATCTTTTCTTCTTGCTGGAGGCTTTCGGATAGATTCTCCCCATCTAGTTTCCCGCTTTTGATTGTCATTTCTATCATTTCTCCTGCTGTAACAATATCAACAAAATTCTTGGATGAATTCCCAATAAGATGTCTAAAGAATGGATCCCTCATAGTATTTACAAAAAGTATATTTGTTTCTTCCTCCTCCAAAGACGGATGAACTTGTACAACTACATCTCTCCACCTTTGGGCATACTGCTTGAATGTCTCGTTGGATCTTTTTTCCATATTCTATAACATGATTCGGTTTGGTTTTACATCTTTTACATGTTTATATTGCTCTATAAAAGACTTAGCCAAATCCTTCCAAGATTTAATATGAGCTTGACTTAGTTGATTGTACTAACGGACTGCTGAGCATGTCAGGCTCTCTTGAAAACAATGAATTAACAGCTGATCGTCCCTTACATAGCCTGTCATTTTTCTGTAAAACATGGTAATGTGTGAAGAAAGACACTGGTGCCATCAAATTTTTCAAAATCTGGAACTTTGAACTTTGGTGGTAGTACTAAATCGGGAACCAAACTTTGCTCTTTGGTGTCAATTCCATATAGGCTAGCGTCTTCTTTCATAGCTAAGAATTCATGCTTCATTTATTCCCATTCTTTCTTAAGCTCTTTATTGTGTTCTTTATTGTCCTCTTCATCAAGATCAGGAACGTCTTCAACTGTTTGCGGGTTTACAGAAGACCTATGTAGGTTCACTTGTATCTTTTCTGGTTGAACAGTCTTTGTTTGTTGTGCTCAGACATGCTGTGGTATAAAGCCAGGGGGATACAATGGTTCTACAGAAGAACCAATAATTGGAGTTTTTCCAATGTCAACCCGTGGTTCAGAACCTGGGGGATATACATACTCCTCAGCAGCAATACCGATAATTGGAGTCTCTTCTCGGATTATACTATTTCCTTGTAGTAAACTAACCAATTTTTTCATCATGTTGTTTTGGGTCTTTATCATCTGCTCACGCATATCCTCTTGCGTTTTCTTAAAATTCTCTTGCATTTTAGTTTGAACCTTCTCTATTTGATCCATTCTGTCATCCATTGCCCTTTTCCGCTGTGATACAAATGCTTGTAAGTGTCCAGTATTCTGCCACATAATACTTTTATTATCATTGGTGTTTTATTAATGAATATGAAAAATATGACTAAAATGTAACAAAAAAAAATGCAATGTGGATGCAATGTGAATGTAATGCAAGGTGTCGATTCTGGAATGATTCATTATAACAACTTTTTATATAGGAAACGAAACTCAATTAAAAGAATTAAACAGATCACAGATACAACATAATTATCTCTCCTAATTGTTGGATATGTCCTAGTAATTCCACGATCTTCTGGTTTTCTTCTGTCTCTAGATCCAATTCTTCGATCATATTATCAGCTTCCTGTGATAGGTCAACCAACTATTGAGCCACTCCTTGAGCTTGTTGTAGGTATCTTGCAATGAGATCCTCCCTTTTCTTAACTCTCCCCTGAGCCTGCTCCCAATTATAGCGCCATTGCATAACTCCTTCATAAGGGACCAATGTAAGTTCATTTGCTATTCTTTGCAAATCTTGAACTAAGGCCTCGAGTTCATTCGCACGATTCTTCAATATTTCCACTTCAGCACGGTTTGAACTACTTTCTCGATTTCGATATCATCGCAAAACAATCTCTAAGCTCAATACTTTATTCTTTAATTTCTCATTCTGGGTCTGATTCTCTTGCAGTTGTTGTTCAAGGACATTATTTTCTCTCGAGAGTAGCTTTGCCTGATGTCTACTCTATTTAAGTTCTTCACTGCTTTTCCCATCTTCTCTTTTTAGTCCTGCCACTTCTTGTTTCCATTCACCAGAAGACTTACTTGAGCTAGAAGTTGTCTGATTCTTAACCATTTGTTGGTAGGATAACTGGAAATCATTGAAATCCAATCGGAGTTGTTTCTCTACGTTTTTGATCCGGTCAGCTCGACTCTCTTGGATGTCAATTTCTACGCTCCTGTGGTATGATTCATCCTCTAACCTTTGTAATGGCTTTCTCCATTTTTTCCTCTCAGCCTCAAAATCAAGCTTGGCTTGTTCTAGCGGGGACGAAACCACTTTGAGGTGTTATTCCATAGGCTGAGTATTCTCTGGGTTGCTCATAGGAACATTATCATTGACTCTGTTGCTTCTCCACTCCTCGTACCCTCGAGATAGCCTTATGTCAAAAGTAAAGATATTTACCCGATGGGTGCGTCTCCAAGCATCGGCGACCCTTTTAACTTTATTCTTGTATTGTTCTCCCCTAAATATAAACTCAGACTTGGATAACTCCCCTGTTGCCGGAATAAAATGCCTGGACCCAAACTGTCGGGAAACCAGTAACGGGGCATACCCAACAAATCCCCAAATACCTGGTAATAAAACCTAATCTCTGTCTCCACATCGATACAATATATCTGATGTGACGTTCCATGAGGCACACCATAGAATATCAATGTCTCGGATTTCTTTAAAGATGACCATCCACTTCTTCTCAGTGAAACCTCCAGGCCACTCCCGAGAATTGAAATCCTTCAACGGTGAAAAACCTTCTAAGAAGACTCGACCAGGTTCCCTCTCGATGTGTTTGAAATGACTAAGGATCCAGGTTAGCAACAATGATGCACAACCTATGTAACGTCATTCTCCTTCTTGTCGGTAAGAGCTCAGGGAACGAAACGTTTCTACCAGGATAGCTGGAACAGGATCCAAATATCTATCCAGTCTTTCGAACAAGTCTACCAATGATACATCAACATGCCCGAGAACTCTCAGGAAAATAACCAATCCATAGATACCTAGAGCAAACAGATCGATCCTCTTTCTTCTGTCAGGATGACGGTCAATCAGTTCTCTTAGAAGGGTCCAATTGAAGCATTCACTATCTTCTTTCTTTTTTATGTCTCTCATAACCCATTCTTCGCTCATACCAGTCATCAGAAGCAGTTTCTTCTTAAAAGAAGGAGTATTCAGTGGTTTGGTGTATACTTTTTCCACCTGGAACCTCTGACAATGAATCGAGGCATGGTACTCCTCTATAGTAGGTGTCAGGTCCACTCGGCCAAATGTAAAACAGCTATAGGCGGGGTTCCAGAACTAAGCCAGAGCTCTACACAGATTCTGGTCAATCGGGATATCAAGGAGATGTGAAATGTCTCTATAGAGTTGATAAAACAACTATTTATCAGATACTTCCCATCTTCCCCAAATCTCTTTCAGCTCATTTAGATCATTCTGACGAACGTTGATGTGAGTATACCCATTCAGCTCTGACACATACCCCGACAATAAACTGTCTCCATTTGTCAACTGGGACTGCTCAGACCATCTCAAGACGTTTACATTGTCCTCTACCTCTTTTTGAATCATCCGTTCCATATTACTAGTCTTCTATATGGACATCGGTCATAGATCAACACCAATGAGATGAATAGTGCAATGCAAGATGAAGACAAAGTAAACAAAAAGAAAGAAAATCGATCAGTAATCATAAATGAATTAATTAAAACATAATTTAATTTATCGATAAAACCTACCCCACATGATGTCTATCCCATCATGCTTTAATAGATCCTACCCAAACAAGATTTCTACCCACATACTTCATTTATAGAATATCTTAACCTCATGTTGTCTAGTTCACACACTTATCCAAGAAATTAAACCTAACCGCATGATCTCTAGTTCACATACATTTATTCGAAAAATTAAAATTACACTAGAGAATGTTCCAATAAGATTTTCCTTGTGTACTCTCCTCACAGGATCATATAGTTTGGGTAAGGTCATATCTGGATTCTAGGCTTACTACATAATGGGTCTGGTTCTAAAGTAAGGGGTCCTCGAATTATCTTTTGTCAGTGCCCCCTTGGGCTACCGAACCCTCAATCTTGGCCCATCATAGGTTTTTGGATCGAGTTCAATTTGAGGGGACACACTTCCTTATGTCATTGCGGAGGTGAAAACCTCACGAGGATCATAAGGTGTGAGCCCAAAGAGCGTTTCACTATCACGAGGATCAATGCCTCGAGCATTTCATGCATTTTTGCATCTACATTTCATTTTTAAATATTTTTATAAACATGAAATTTCTTCATGGAGGATTCGATGCAGTGTTCTTAATCACGTGACACCACATGGAAGAAAGATTTTAACAATTAAAAAAACTGAAATTAGTGCAGTAGGAGCCTGATCAGCTGATTGTAGGGCTAAGCTTGCCAGGATGATCTGAGAAAAGTGTCCCCATATCCTAAGGACTACGATGTTAAAGTTGTGTACAGTTACCCCATAGGAAGCTCCGGACATTCCTCTGAGAACTGCAAGACACTAAAGAGCAAGATCCAAAACCTGATGGATTCAGGGGCATGGACAATCAATAAAAGGGGCATTACATCTACCATTTGCACTGAGAGCATTGTTTTGTTTGAACACATTTTTTATCTTTCATGTTTGCTTAATCTTTTAAACGGTTGAATTTATGCTACCTTCTAAGGTAGAATAATTGAGCAAATTTTAATATTTAGTCATTCGAATATTAAATGAATTAAGGATTCTTTTAATTATTCAAGAATTATAGATATTTGACATATAACAAGATCAGACCTTTCTTATCCTAATAAAAAAATCCCTCGATTCTTTACCCAGATAATCCATGGAGAGTCATACTGATACCTTTGAGTCAATAAAGTCACATCATCATCCTTTTAGACGTAAACCCAATATTTTTTTTACCAAGAAAACCTAAGGCATTAGGTACAAGATGTTCACTAGAACATAAACCTTCCTACCAGAAGACACAACTTGGGGCATCGCGCATCAATTTTCTGAAGACGAGCTTGTACAATTGAGGCATTCTGGGAACAAGAAGCAGAAAGAAGAATTTATTCGAAATAATTCTATCATACATTAATTACATTTTTTTCATGTGAATAAAATTAATCCTGAAAATCATCCCCTGGGGATACCTCTTCTATGAAGATTTTTGTGTATGAGATGATGAACTGCTTTGTTTCATTTATCCATATATATATATATATATCCCTTGTTGTCCCCTTTTAAGCCTATAGTATTTTTTTCTCTGATTCAACCTTAACCATGTATCACCCTCCACACTGGGGGGCAAGGTGGAAGAAATCTACTTACGTGAGTGAAGACATCAATCCAGAGGAGATACCAAAAGGTGAATCAAATGCCAAGTGTGAAGATCCAATCAGAATAAAGAGCAAAAATGAAAAAATAAAAAGAATAAAAAAACAAAGAAAAAAAGAAAAAGAAAAAGGGACAAGAAGCACATGCAAAGATTCCCTAAAGTCAAATGGTGCATCAAGCTTCAAACTATGAGATTGATCGAGCACAATTATTCCAGAATCACTTCACTCGAAGATCATAGAGCATCAAGAGAGAGATACATACGAGCAGATTCAAATTGAGCAAGATATGATTGAAAGCATCATAATAAATTAATCATTGGTTCAATACCCTGGGACACTTGTTTGGGCCTATTTATCCTTTTTTCATAACCATGAACCATGACCTACGTTACGTTCCTTAAAAGTCCCTTCTAATCATACATTGATTTCTGAACAGAAGAGAATATCTTCAGATTTCATCCCGCCCATCAGAATTAATCTTTATTTGTAAAAAGTTTTCTAAAATCTTTAATGTATGATAGAGAAAAATAACAAAAGGGGTTTGATAACTCCGTAAAAAGGTCATATTTGGGATCTTTTCACTTAAGTTATTGACTCTTTAAAAGCCCATTTAGGATCATATAGATGTATTTAGGATCATATGGTTGCATGTGGTGAAATTTTGTTTGCCGCGACATTTTATTTTGTAATCAGTGCTGCATTATGGGGAAGGTGTTTTTCTGGTGATGTGCAGGATTTGGGAGAAAGGAAAAGCAAAAGGGGAATGCCATGACAAAAGAAGACTGCTGAGCAAAATGCAAATGCTGAACCAGTTGGCATTTCGAGAGCGATTAAAACGAAAGAAATATATTTTTAGTAAGAGCCAACTGTCACGGCATAAAAAAGTGCTTTATGCAATCAGCATTAAAGGAGGGGTCAATTACTATCTTTGTACCAACTTTCACATAAAAGGAATGAACTTTAGTAAGAGCCAGCTGTCACGGCATAAAAAAGTGCTTTCTGCAATCAGCATTAAAGGAGGGGCCAATTACCATCTTTAACACAAAAACCCTAGGTTCATTCTCCCCTATAAATAGAAGATGAAGCCTGACTTTTTGAGGAGGGAGAGATTTTTAGACAGCCGCCAAGAGCCTAAAAATTCGAAGAAAAAGTTCTTCGTCAATCCCATTTGTCGTGGCATTCCTCCGTTGACAGGCTAGAGGGAGTGACGTTCTAGGCATCTGAGAGGAGCTAGTTCGCTAGGGGCAGTTTGTGGTGGTCGAGAAGAGCATCCAACAATGCAAGTTGAAGGCTTTTCCTCCTTCCCTTAGTTATTTGCTTTCATATTTTGTTATTTGGGTTGTAAGGAACAAATGATACTTGCTTTGTGCTTGTTTATTTCGAACCCCACCATGAACTAAACCTATTTTGTGGGAGTTTATTTTGGATATTTAAGTTTTGCTTTAATGAATGATTGTTTTTCTATGTTATTAATTGTTTTGTTTATGGATCTTCATGCCTTAAGGTTGTAGGAGCTATGAGAGTAGCCATTCCTTAGGAGATTACTAAGTGTTCGAGAGAATATCTAAGTAGCACATCCCTAGTATTCAAGAGAAACTAGGGAGGAACCACATAAGCAAGGGGTTCTAGATAGTAACTAGGCCTAATCCACCTTAGAGATAAGGCTAGGATTTCATTCGACTAAAAAGAGTTGTGCAAGAGCGATAGGTTAGATGTTAATGCTGCCGCAAAAAGGTATTGCCCAGACATATCCTGTTATCTGGACTAATAGGATCCCTGCAGTAGCTAATGCCAATCGGTTTTGCCAAGGCATCTTCAATCTGTCGAGTCCCTTAACTAGAGATAGCAGAGGGCACCCTTAGTAAACTCTTTTGGGCAGTTAAGACATAGAAGTAAGACCATTCTGAGAAGTAAACTTAGATTTTCCTAAGTGACTCCTATCACTCATTCCCATAGTAGCTTGTCGTGTGAGGAGTCTAAAGTTCTTATAATCAAATCCAGTATTTACAGTTTATTTTGTCTTTACATTTTCAGTTGTTTATACTCAGCACAATTCAATTTGCCATAACATATCCATCTGTTACCACCTTATCACCATTCTATTTTCGCAACATCCATCTTATTTTTCCACAGCATTATTATTTGTTTATACCATTATTAACTTTACTTAGGTGACAAAGTAAAGTGCCGTGACAAGTTTATTTGATTTCCCCCAATCCCTGTGGAGAACGATACTCACTCATCACTTTATTACTTGTTCGATTGTGTATACTTGCACACATATCCGCACCATTTATAGTACTCATACCGAGCGGACAAGTTTTTGGCTCCGTTGCCGGGGATTGGCAACTGAAAGTTAATTAGTTTTGTCATAGCATTTTTATTTTACTTGTTTATATTTTATTTTTTTTAGATAGCTTTACTTTTTATTTTCTTTATCTATTTCAGGTTTTTCGTGGTGTATGACCAGAAGACATTCAAATGAGCCATTAGAACCGGTTGAACTTGAAATCGAGAGGCTTTTTAGAAGAAGAAGACATGATCAACGTGCAAACATGTACCAGATTGGAAATCAAGGCATTGGTCAGGAGGATGATCAGAATGCCGAGGCAAATCTAAATGTTGGGAATGCAGCCAGACCTCGTGCCATTCGGGATCACTTAAACCCGATCCTGGATGATTTAAATCCTGGAATAGTGGTACCAAAAATTCAGGCAGCCCACTTCGAGATCAAACCTGTCATGTTCAATATGCTGAATTCCATAGGGCAATTCGGGGGCATGCCAAATGAAGATGCCATGCAACATATTCGAAACTTCTTGGAGGTGTGCGATTCCTTTCACCAACAAGGAGTTCACGAAGATGTCTTGAAATTAAAGCTATTTCCGTATTCTCTACGTGACCGAGCAAGGGCTTGGTTGAGTGGCGTTCCAGCGGGTTCAATGAAGTCTTGGACTGATCTGTGCAAAAAAATTTTGCTGCGTTATAATCCTCCGAACATGAACACCCAACTGAGGAACGATATTGCTTCTTTTCATCAAGCTGATGAAGAATCAATGTATGAGTGATGGGACCGATATAAAAGCTTGCTGCGCAAGTGTTCGAATCATGGTTTTCAAGATTGGACGCAAGTGGTGATGTTCTACAATGGAGTTAATGCACCCACGAGGATGATGCTAGATGCCTCGGCAAATGGGATGTTACTTGACAAATCACCAGCAGAGGCATTTGACATTCTGGATAGGATTACCACCAATGATTATCAGTTTCCATCCACAAGGCTTGGACGAAAAACACATGGAGCTTTCGAGCTAGATTCTAAGGATACGGTGTCCGCCCAACTTGCTGCTATCACCAACATGTTGAAGAATTTACAGAGGCCAAGTGAGGTGAGAGAAGCGAAGGCAGCCCATTCAACATGTTTATTATGCCACGACAATCACAATGAGAGTGACTGCCCGACCAATCAAGAATCCATCAACTTTGTAGGCAACTTTAACCGAGGCAATAACCCCTATTCCAACACATACAACCCTGGATGGCGTCAACATCCAAACTTTTCATGGGGAAATCAAGGAACCAGTACTGCTCATCAACTAGCTCGGATACAGAATTTCAATGACTCCCAGGGTTATCAATCGAATATGCCATGGAATAATTCTAACAAGGGAGGGCCATCTTCATCAAACACCAATTCTTTAGAGGCCACAATGCAAGAGTTTATTGCGACAACGAAGACAATGCTGCAAGACCATGCGACCTCCATCAAAAATCAAGGATCCCTGCTTCAGAGCCACAGTTCATCATTAAGGACGTTGGAGAGTCAGGTTGGTCAAATTGCAGTGGCATTACAAGAACGCAGACCAGGACATCTACCAAGTGACACTGAAGTCACAAAACCTCATGGCAAAGAACACTGTAGTGTGCTAACTCTCCGGAGTGGTACACAAATCAATGTTGAAGATAAGTTTGGGGGAAGACCGAAGGCCGATTCACCCCCTGTGACAGTGCAAGTTGAGCAAGAATTACTGGAAGAAGAACCAGTGGAAGAGGATGAGGGTTCATCGAGTAAAGCAAATGAGGGGGCAAACAAAAATGCCAAGGCAAATTAAATTCCCACCCCATAGTACAGGAAGTCAGACCCCCGCCTCCTTTCCCACAAAGACTGAAGAAGCATAACGAATATGTTCAATTCAAAAAGTTCGTTGACATTCTGAGTCAACTTCAAATAAATGTTCCTTTTCTGGAGGATATGGAACAAATGCCCACCTATGCTAAATTTCTCAAGGAAATTATTACCAAGAAGAGAAAGGTTGAGTAGTACGATACAATTGCCACGGCAAAAAATTTTGCTCTTCCTTAAGCAAGCTGCCACCAAAGAGACATGATCCGGGCATTTTCATCATTCCATGTTTGATAGGAGATAAATTTGTTGGGAAGGCACTATGTGACCTTGGCTCAAGTGTGAACTTGATGCCTAAGTCAATTTTCGTAAAGCTTGGGATAGGAAATGCGAGACCCATATCCGTCATCTTGCAATTAGTTGATCGTTCACATGTGCGTCCTGAAGGGTGAATTGAAGATGTCATCGTGCGGG
Source organism: Hibiscus syriacus (assembly GCF_006381635.1). NCBI lineage: Eukaryota > Viridiplantae > Streptophyta > Magnoliopsida > Malvales > Malvaceae > Hibiscus > Hibiscus syriacus. The sequence goes on along the minus strand of NW_024062775.1, from coordinate 1,526,833 downwards.
TTGACAAGTTCGTTTTTCCTGTTGATTTTCTGATTCTGGACTGTGAGGTCGATGCCACAGCACCCATTATTTTAGGGAGACCCTTCTTAGCAACCGGTCGTATTCTCATCGACTGTGAGCGGGGAGAGCTGACTATGCGAGTGGCCGATCAACATGTCACTGTGAACGTATTTCGATCTCTCAAGTACATGGATGATTCTGAAGAATGCCAGAGCATTTTTGAAGTGGATACAATAATTACAAAAGAAGTATATCAATTTTTCCATGATAATTTTATTCAGCTAGGACCTGATGAGGGGTTATTTGAAGTCTTAAAGGTTGGAGAGCCTAATGATTTTTCTTCCAAGGAGCAGCAGGCTAGCTTCCTCAAAGCTAGCACAGGTACGCGATTTGAACCTTTGAATTTTAAAGAGTTTGTTCTCCCCAAGCCCTCATTACAGCATGCACCTACCCTAGAACTTAAGAATTTGCCACGGCATCTTAAATATGCTTATTTGGGTAGTAACGAAACTTTACATGTGATTATTTCCTCTGCCCTTACTCCTAACCAAGAATCTAGTTTGCTAAGTGTTTTGTCACAGCATAAGCTAGCGTTAGGATGGACGATGGCAAAAGAGGTATAGAGATAAGACCATTCGGAGAAGTAGACTTAGATTTTCCTTGGTGACTCTCATCGCTCATTCCCACAGTAGCTTGTCATGTGAGAAAGACAAAGTCCTATTAATTAAATCATATAATTACATTTTATTTTGCCTTGACATTTCCATTTGTTTGCAATCAACACAACTTGTATTGCCATGACATATCCATTTGCCATCACATTACCATCATTCTATTTCTGCATCAGTCATTCCATTTTGCCACAACATTATCATTTGTATATACCATCACTAACTTTACTTAGGTGACAAAGTAAAGTGTCGTGACAAACTTATTTGATTTTCCCCAATCCCTGTGGAGAACGATACTCACTCATCACTGTATTACTTGTTTGATTGTGTATACTTGCACATATTTCCATACCATTTATAGTACTCACAAAGAGCGGACAAGTTTTTGACGCCGTTGCCGGGGAATTGACAACTGTAAGTTAAATTGATTTCTCATAGCATTTTTATTTTACTTGTTAATATTTTCTTTTTAGTTAGCTTTACTTTTTATTTTCCGTATTTTTTTTTCAGGTTTCTCTAAGTATATGACCAGAAGCAACCCTGAAGAGCCATTAGAACCAATTGATCCTGAAATCGAGAGGTTTTTTTGGCAAAGAAGATGAGCTCAACGTGTAAACATATACCAAATCAGAAATCAAGGTATTGGTCATGGGGATGATCAGAATGTTGAGGCAAATCCAAATGATGGGAATACAGCCAGACCTCGTGCTATTCATGATCACTTAAACCCGATCTTAGATGATTTAAATCCTAGAATAGTGGCCCAAGAAATTAGGCAGCCCACTTCGAGCTCAAACCTGTTATGTTCAATATGTTGAATTCCATAGGGCAGTTTGGGGGCATGCCAAATGAAGATGCCAGGCAGCATCGTAACTTCTTGGAAGTGTGTGATTCCTTTCGCCAACAAGGGGTGCACGGAGATGTCTTGAAGTTAAAGTTATTTCCTTATTCTCTGCGTGACCGAGCAAGGGTGTGGTTAAGTGGCGTTCCAGCGGGTTCTATGGAGTATTGGACAGATCTGTGCAAAAATATTTTGCTGCTGTATAATCCTCCGAACATGAACACCCAACTGAGGAACGGCATTGCTTCCTTTCGTCAAGCTAATGACAAGTCGATGTTTGAGTGCTGGGATTGATACAAGGCATTGCTTCGCAAGTGCTCAAACCATGGTTTTCAAGATTGGACGCAAGTGGTGATGTTCTACAATGGAGTAAACGCACCCACAAGGATGATGTTAGATGCCTCGGCAAATGGGACGTTACTTGACAAATCACCAACATAAGCATTTGACATTCTGGATAGGATTGCCACCAATGATTATCAGTTTCCATCCACAAGGCTTGGCCTTGGGTGCAAATCACATGGAGCTTTTGAGCTCGATTCTAAAGATTCGGTGTCCGCCCAACTTGCTGCTATCACCAATATGTTGAAGAATTTGCAAAGGCCAAGTGAGGTGAGGGAAGTGAAGGCAACCCATTCAACATGTTTATTATGCCACGGCAATCACAATGAGAGTGATTGACTGATTAATCAAGAATCCATCAACTTTATAGGCAACTTCAACCGAGGCAACAACAACCCCTATTCCAACACATATAATCCTGGATGGCTTCAACATCCAAACTTTTTATTGGGAAATCAAGGAACCAGCAATGCATATCAACCAGCTCGACAAAAAAATTTCAATGACTCCCAGAATTATCAATCGAATATGCCATGGCATAATTCTAACAAGGGAGGGACATCTTCATCAAATACCAGTTCTTTGGAGGCCAAGATGCAAAAGTTTATTGCAATAATAAAGATAATGTTGCAAGGCCATGCAACCTCCATAAAAAATCAAGGAGCCCTGCTTCAAAGCTATAGTTCATCATTAAGGGCGTTGGAGAGTCAGGTTGGTCAAATTGTTGCGACAGTACAAGAACGCAGACCAAAACATTTGCCGAGTGACATTGAAGTCAGCAAACCTCATGGCAAGGAAAACTACAGTGTGCTAACTCTCCGAAGTGGTACACAAATTAATGTTGAAGACAAGTTTGGGGGAAGACCAAAGGATGATTCACCCCCTGTAACCATGCAAACTGATCAAGAAGTGCAAGAAGAAGAACCAGTGGAAGAGGGTGAAGCTGAGGGTTCGTCAAGTAAAGAAACTGAGGGGGTAAATAAAAATGCTAATGCAACTTCTGTTCGCACCCCATCAGTACAGGAAGCCAGACCCCCACCTCTTTTTCCGCAGAGACTGAAGAAGCATAATGAAGATATCCAATTCAGAAAGTTCGTTGACATTCTGAGTCAACTTCAAATCAATGTTCCTTTTCTGGAGGCTATAGAACAAATGCCTACATATGTTAAATTTCTTAAGGAATTGTTACCAATAATAAAATGGTTGAGCAGTACGAAACAATTACCACGACAAGAGAATTTTGCTCTTCCTTAAGCAAGATGCCACCGAAGAGACATGATCTGGGCAGTTTCATCATCCCATGTTTGATAGGAGACAAATTTTTTGGGAAGGCACTATGTGACCTTGGCTCGAGTGTAAACTTGATGCCTAAGTCAATTTTCGTAAAGCTTGAAATAGGAAATGCGAGACCCACATCTGTCATTTTGTAATTAGTCGATCGTTCACATGTGTGTCCTGAAGAGCGAATTGAAGATGTCATCGTGCGGGTTGACAAATTCGTTTTTCCTGTTGAATTTTTTATTCTGGACTGTGAGGTCGACGCCACAGCACCTATCATATTGGGGAGACCCTTCCTTACTAACGATCGTATTTTCATCGACTGGGAGAGGGGAGAGTTAACCATGCGAGTGGCCGATCAACATGTCACTGTGAATGCCTTCCGATATCTCAAGTATATGGACGATTCTGAAGAATGCCATAGCATTTTTGAAGTAGAAGCAACAATTGCAGAAGAAGCAGATCAATTTTGCCAAGACAATTTCATTCAATTGGGACCTGATGAGGGGCTATTGGAAGACTTAAAGGCCGGAGAGCCTAATGATTTTTCATCCAAGGAACAGCAGGCTAACTTCCTTAAAGCTAGCCCAGGTACACGCTTTGACCCTTTAAATTTTGAAGAATTTGTTTCCCCCAAACCCTCATTACAGCATGCTCCTACCCTAGAACTTAAGAATTTGCCACAACATCTTAAATATGCTTATCTGGGTAGTAATGAAACTTTACCTGTGATTATTTCCTCTGTCCTCACTCCTAACCAAGAGTCAAGTTTTTTAAGTGTTTTGTCACATCATAAGAAAGCGTTAGGTTGGACGATGGCAGATCTCAAGGGAATAAGTCCAATAATCAGTATACACAAAATCCTGCTAGAAGAATGCCACGGCAAATCCATAGAGCCGCAGCGAAGATTGAACCCAATCATGAAGCAAGTTGTGATGAAAGAGATTCTTAAATGTCTTGACGCTGGAGTAATATACCCTATTTCTGATAATTCTTGGGTGAGTCCCGTTCAATGCGTGCCAAAGAAGGGAGGCATGACCGTGGTGACGAGTGAGGACAACGAGTTGATACCTACACGCACAGTAACCGGGTGACGAATTTGTATGGACTACTGCAAGCTCAACAAGGCCACCAAGAAGGATCATTTCCCTTTATCGTTCATCGATCAAATGCTGGATCAATTTACGGGCAAGGCATTTTACTACTTTTTGGATGGATACTCGGGGTATAATCAGATTGCCATCGCACCAGATGACCACGAGAATACAATATTCAAGTGCCCTTATGGAACTTATGCTTTTCGAAGAATGCCTTTTGGACTCTGTAATGCTCGTCTACTTTTCAGCGCTGCATGCAAGCCATATTTTCGGACATGGTTGAGGATTTTCTGGAAATTTTTATGGATGATTTTTCTGTTTCCGGCGATGACTTTTAAAAATACCTCGGCAATTTGGAAAAGGTACTGAAGCACTGCGATGAGGATGATCTCGCGCTGAACTGGGAAAAATGCCACTTCATGGTAACCAAAGGCATTGTTCTAGGCCATAAAATTTCTGCAAATGGCATTGAGGTAGACAAAGCAAAGATCGAGGTGATCGACAAGCTACCCCCACCAAATTCTGTCAAGAGCATTTGGAGTTTCCTTGGACATGCTGGATTTTATAGAAGATTCATCAAGGACTTCTCCACAATATCCAAGCCCTTGTGTACTGTTGAAAACATTTTGATGTTTAGATATAACAAATTAAATTAAAAGAATTTTAATTTTGAAAATGATTTTTCTAAGCATATTCGATATATTAAATCGAATATCAAAATATTACTCAAAGTATTTCAAAGTTCATTTTAAATCCTTACTCAAGTGTAAAATTAAGTTTTAATCTTAAAATAATTTCAAAACGATTTTACAAAATATTTCAAACCATTTCAAAGCCAAAAATTCCAGATTGCTCAGAGGGAACCGATTCCCCCCCAAGGGGTACTGATTCCCCCCTGAATGGTTTGGCTCCGAGAATTCCAGTATGCTCGGAGGGAACCGATTCCCCCCACTGTTCAACGGTCGAAATATTTGAATTTTACACTTAGGGAATCGATTCCCCATGAGGGGTACCGATTCCCCCCACGCTCCAAGCAGAAATATTAATTGTTTTCACACTTAAACGACTCCAAAAACTTCATTAATGATCCCCAACGTTCAGAAGTGATTCAAGGTGTATTTAAGCAAGCTTAGAAGCCATTGATCAATAATAAGAAATATCAAGCAACTAGAATCAAGAGAGAATCAAAGAGAAAGCATCAAACCTCAAGTTTGAGCATTTCAAGCCTATTTTTCATTCAATATTTATTTTTCTTTCAAGAACAATTATTGTGCTCAATTGTATTTATTCTTGAGTGTTCTTTCTTTGTTCTAGAATTGTGCAAACATATTTGCCTTGTGAGGTTTTTCTTGTAAGTTTGCAAATTTGTAATCTTCTCTTTGAGAAAAGAGTGTTCTCAAGAATTGGGGTATATTCTTGAGGGAGTTGTAAGGTTATCTCTTTGGCCTAAAAAAAGAAAAAAAAATGGGAAATGAGGAGCATGGAATGTCGTAGAAGAAGGATACATCAAGCCTCTCACTCATCCAAGATTGTGGAGTGAAGGAGAGACAAAAATGTTCCAGCTCAACTCCAAAGCCATCCATATCATATTTTGTACTCTTGGACCAGATGAATACGAAAGAGTTTCATCTTTTACAACCACCAAAGAAACATGGGACAAACTTCAAGTCACTCATGAAGGTACCGATGAGGTAAAGAAATATAAAATTAGTATTCTAACGCATAACTATGAAAATTTCAGGATGAAACCAAATGAAGATATCAAAGCTATGATGAATAGATTCTCAACAATTGTCAATGGTCTCAAATCATATGGAGAGATCATTTCAAATGAAAAGATTGTGAGAAAGTTAGTCTACTCTCTTCCAAAATCGTGGCAATCAAAGAAGACGGTAATCATCGAGTCTAAGGACCTTATGTCCTTAACTCTTGAAGAGCTAATCGGTTCACTTCTCACTCATGAAATGATGCTTGAAGATGTGGTGGACCTTGATAAGATTGAAGAGACACCAAATAAGAAGGAGAAGAATAAAAACATTAGAGTTGCTCTCAAATCCACAAAAGATGAGAGTGATTTGGATGAAGATGACGATGACGAGGAAATGGCATTGTTTGCCAAACGGTTCAGAAAAATGATGAGACCTTACCGAAGGAGAAAATTCAAACGAAATGAAGGCCTAAAAAATTAACCAAAAGAGAAGGACTCGATCATTTGCTATGAATGCAAAAAGCTGGGGCATGTCAAATATGATTGCCCACAATTAAAGAGAAATGGTCAATCAAAGAATAAGCACAAGGCTCATGTGGCTACATGGAGCGATGAAGAATGTTCCGATGAAGAGGAACAAGAAGTAGCAAACTTGTGCTTGATGGCATTCGGGGAAGATTCTAAGGTAACCTCTAACTCATCTGATTTTGATGATTTATCCTATGATGAGCTATTAGAGGAATATAATGGGTTGGCTTCGGATTATGAGAATTTGTTTTTAAAATATAAAAATTATGTTTCAAAATTGAAAAATGAAAATAAACTCATATCCAAAACCAACAACGATATTGAAAGTAAAATCAAAGATTTGCAAATCAAACTAGAAGAGTTTGCAAAGAAAAATTTGGATTTGAAAAATTTACTTTCAAAGGTCAATGATGATCATCAAAAGAAAATTGATGATCTTAAAGCTTCTTTTGATAAAGTTGGAACAAAACGTTTTGAAAATGGAGAAAATTCAAAATCCAACTTTGTTAGAAAAAGTTTTAAAAACTACAATCATAGAGGTCCCCAGAGAACCTCTAATGGAAAAATTATTAGAAGTATACGGGTTCCTAAAGAGCTCATTAGTACTAAAGATAAGGATATCCTACACAAATGGATACCTAAGGGGACTAGAATTTTGGAAACTAATGAATATGGACCCAAAAGAATTTGGGTACCAAAAATTAGAAATTAATCTATGTTTGTAGAAAAAGGAGCATTACGACAAGGCACGGAAAACAAATCCAAATTCATGGTACCTTGATAGTGGATGCTCAAGACACATGACCAGAGACAAAAGCCGTTCATTGAGCTTAACGCCAAAAATGGAGGAGAAGTGACTTTTGGTGATGATTCAAAAGGTCACATTGAAGGTATTGGTACTATTGGTAATACCACTTCCATACAAATTAAGAATGTTTTATATGTTAATGGATTAAATCATAATCTATTGAGTATTAGTCAATTTTGTGATAAGGGATTCAATGTCATGTTTGATATTAATGGTTGTAAAGTCATTGATATTGCATCTAATCGGGTTATGCTTGTTGGTCATAGAATAGGAAACATTTACATGGTGCATTTAGATTCTATCAATATGACTAATTTCTGCCTAGTTGCTAAGGATGAACATGATAGTTGGTTATGGCATAGGAGACTAGGACATGCTAGCATGAGTGTTTTGCAACGGTTAGTTCAAGGAGAATTGGTTTGAGGGATGCCTAAATTAAAATTTGATAATGATAAAATCTGTGATGCTTGTGCTAAAGGAAAACAAAAGCGAGTTTCTTTTAAATCCATTAATGACGTATCAACTAGTAGAGTATTACAATTGATCCATATAAATCATTTTGGGCCAACTAGAACTACTAGCTTGGGTGGAAAACAATATGCATCTGTCTTGGTAGATGACTATTCTAGATATACTTGGGTTCTATTTTTAAGTACTAAAGATGAAGCATTAGAACATTTCATCACATTTTCAAAAATAATCCTAAATGAAAAAGATTACTCTATAACTAGTGTTAGGAGTGATAATGGCATTGAATTTGAAAATATTGGATTTATTGAGTTTTGTAATTCTAATGGTATTAGCCATAATTTTTAAGCACCTAGAAACCCTCAACAAAATGGAGTTGTTGAGAGGAAAAATCAAACTTTAGAAGAAATGGCTAGAACTATGCTTTGTGAAAAATAATTTGTCAAAATATTTTTGGGCGGAAGCCGCAAATACCGCTTGTTATGTTATAAATCGAGTAATGATTAGACCAATTTTAAAGAAAACTACATATGAAATTTTCAAAAATAAAAAGCCTAACATTAGCTATTTTCATCCTTTTGGATGTAAATGTTTTGTTTTGAACAACGATAAAGAAAACCTTGGCAAATTTGATGCTAAAAGTGATGAAGGAATTTTTCTGGGTTATTCCTTAAATTCTAAAGCTTATCGAGTATTTAATAAAAGAACTTTAGTTGTAAAAGAGTCTATTCATGTTGTTTTCAATGATAATCCCCTTTCGAGGAAGGATTCTTGTGTGAATGATGATGTAGGTATTGTAAATACAAATGATGTTAGACACGACGTTGGAGAATCATCATCAAAGAAAGAAACGAAAGATGAGGAAACTCATGATCCTCTTGAGAATCCAACCATTGAAGAAAGGGAAATATCTTATCCAAGAGAGTACAACTATGTGAAGGATGGCGAGATTATAGGTGATCCATCCAAAGGGGTAACAACTCGATCTTCTTTTAGAAATATTTGTAATTTTGTTGCATTTATTTCATGCATAGAGCCTAAGAATATTAAAGAAGCATTAAATGATGAACATTGGATTATGGCTATGCAAGAAGAATTAAATCAATTTGAGAGAAGTAAAGTATGTACATTAGTTGAAAGGCCTAGTAATAAATCTACTGTAGGTACTAGATGGGTATTTAGGAATAAGCTTGATGAGAGTGGTAATATAGTGAGAAACAAGGCTAGACTTGTTGTTCAAGGGTATACTCAAGAAGAGGGCATAGACTATGATGAAACATACGCTCTCGTAGCTAGGATGGAAGCAATTAGAATGTTATTAGCAGTTGCATGTTTTCATGAATTTAAACTATATCAAATGGATGTTAAAAGTGAATTTTTAAATGGTTTTATAAAAGAAGAAGTGTATGTGGAACAACCTCTAGGTTTTGAAGATTCAAATTTCCGAATCATGTTCTTAAATTGACAAAAGCACTTTATGGTTTAAAACAAGCTCCTAGAGCTTGGTATGAAAGATTGTCAAATTTTTTAATTAAAAAAGGTTTTTCAAAAGGGAAGGTTGACACTACATTGTTTTTAAAGCATAAAGGTAAAGATTTATTAGTAGTTCAAATTTATGTTGATGATATAATATTTGGTTCTACTAATGATGTTCTTTGCCAAGATATTTCTAAGCTAATGCAAAGCGAATTCGAAATGAGCATGATGGGGGAGCTCCCATTTTTCTTGGGACTCCAAATCAAGAAAAGAAAAGATGGCATCTTCATCAATCAAGCTAAATACGTCAAAGATATGCTCAAGAAGTTTGGACTGGAAAATGAGAAACCTCATGACACTCCAATGAGCTCTTCTACAAAGCTTGACATGGATGAAGGAGGTAAATGTGTGGATGTTAAATTATATAGGTCAATGATTGGTTCTTTGCTTTATCTAACTGCAAGTAGACCATACATTATGTTTAGTGTTTGCTTATGTGCTAGATTTCAATCATGTCCTAAGGAATCACATTTACTAGCTGTTAAGAGAATCTTTAGATACCTTAAGGACACTCCTAGTTTAGGACTTTGGCATCCTAGAGACTCTAGCTTTAGATTGCATGCCTTTTCTGATGTGGATTATGGAGGATGCAAATTAGATAGGAAAAGTACCTCCGGTACTTGCCAATTCCTTGGAAATATACTGATTTCTTGGTTTTCAAAGAAACAAAATTATGTTGCATTATCTACCACTGAAGCCGAATACATTTCAGCTGGTAGTTGTTGTGCACAAGTTTTATGGATGAAACAACAACTTTTTGATTATGGAATTGAAGTAGGTACCATTCCTATCAAGTGTGACAATACTAGTGCTATTTGTCTCACTAAAAAAATCCAATCCAACACTCTAGAACTAAGCACATTGAAATAAGACATCACTTCATTAGAGACCATGTCACTAAGGAAGATGTAGTTATAGAATTTATTGATACTTTGCATCAATTAGCGGATATCTTTACAAAACCTTTAGACAAGGAACGATTTTGGACACTTAGGAGAGAATTAGGTTTAACTGACCTATCTTCACTAAGTGTTTAAAATAACTTTCGCACTTTTAAGACTAAATGAAAAATGCTTATAATAGTAATTTTTGACTGCATTCATTGCTATTAGTTAGGGGAAGTTTATTATTCTTGATGAAAAATTAACTTTATGTTCAAATGTAGTTTAAGGATTAATTTGATTGATTGAACATAATTAATTTTTGATATATGAGTTGCCAATACCACTAGAAAAGATTAATTTAGCATTTTGAGTGTTTAAAATACAAATTTTTTAATTATAAGGCAGAGGGAATCGATATACCCCTTGAAGGGGAACCGATTCCCCCTTTGAAGGGGAGCCGATTCCCCCTAGGGGAATCCCCCCTGGGGTTCTGGTTTTATCGGGTTGAACCCTTGTATTTTGCTAAAACCTTCTCTTTTTCTTCCTATCACCGTCGTTTCCCCCTCTCTACTCTCTCCCTATATCCATTTTGCCTCAAATCAACATTTTTAAACGGAATTCTCTTCAAATATCATCTCCTAAACCTGCTAGCATCATTAAAATCGTGCAAACAACATCAAAATCCACTCAATCTCATTTTTCAAGGTAAATTTTTCTAAACTCTCTATTTTATTGATTTTGAACATAGGACTAGTTTTAATTAGTTATAGATAGAAATAGTGATCGGGCATTGATTGTTTAGTGATTAGAAACTAGATTTTACAACTAATTTCATCAAAAACACAAGAATTTTTTGAAAGTTTTTGAAATTTTCGAAATATTTTTTTTAAATTATTGTGTTTTGATTGAATTACATTGTTGTTATAAAACTATACATATATTGATTTTCAAAACCTTATTTTTCAATAAGTTTTTCGAAAACTTTGCCCATTAGGATTGGTTTTAGAGAACCTTAAAATATTGAGAACTCAATTGAGTTTTGGGATTGATTGAATTGCATACATGTGTTTTCTAAATTGAAGGTTATCCATTCTATTCCGATTTCCTAAAAAATGTCCAATCCTAAACGTGCTAGGTCATCATCATCTAGTCGCTCAAACCGTCAATCAAACCCACCTCGAAATCCTCCTCCTATTCTTGAAATTCCTATTCCTAATCCCGTTGATCCTAATATGACTATCAAAAACTCGTTCTTCAATCATCCTGGTCCTAGAAATCATCGTTTTTGGTATTATCAATATTTTGACTCTTACAAAATTAGAGAAGAACGTATCCATTCTCGTCAAGCTATGATAGATATCGATTTTAGATATCTTCCTCTTTTACAAGAGTGGAAATTTGATAAACTTTGTGACCTTGAACCTATAATTTACCCTCAACTTGTTCGCGTATTTTATTCTAATGTCGTTTGTATTAAAAACCGAGCTCAAACCAAAACCATAGCAGTTCGTTCCTACCTCCTAGGATAATTCATCCATCTTGACTCGACTTACATAGCTAATGAATTAGGATTAGATAATGATGGTATATCAAATGAAAAATAACTTTTAGGTTCTCGTTATAAAAGAAGGGATAGTGCGAGTGTCTTAGATCTTCATGATCGTTTTCTTCATCTAATGATTTCTTGATGGTTTCGACCATTCGGAGGTCGTTACTCTACTCTTCGTGCTTTAGATCTTTGGTGGTTACATTGTTTCCAAAACATTATTAAAATAAATCTTCCTGAGATTATTTTTGTTGAAATCGTTGAAACCGTAAACTTAGTGCCAAATAAGAAACTTTGTTCCTCTCTAGTTTATGGTTGCATTCTAAGTAATCTATTTTCTAAAGCCGGGCTTAGAGTAGGTCTAGATGTCGTCTTTCCTCTCAAGAAACAAATTAATCTTCTTTCCTTAATGAGAGCGGGATGGATAAAGAATAAGGACACCTGTGAATGGGTTCGATCTTCTGAAGATACTCCTGGAACTAGTTCTTCACGAGCTCCTCCAGCAGATAACGACGATCCCGAACTTGAACAATTAATGTAAGATATTGACGAAGCCGACGATGAGCCGGAACAACACGAGGAATAAGCTCAGCAAGAATATCATGTGCCTCCATATTTTCAATCATTCATGGAGACATTTGATTTCCGTTATGCATCATTGGATTCTCGCTTCACTTCCATAGAATCTCACTTCTCGACTATGGAAGCTCAATAATTGGAAATTCTCTGGGAGATACGTACAAACAATGAAGCAACCAACGCTCGTATTAATGAACTCACTCATGAAATAGCAGCTATGTGAGCTCATTTCCCACCTCCCTATCCTCCTACGGATGCTTGAACTTTAATCTTTACTTTGCTTGTTTGGATTGAACTTAGATATTTGCATTATTGTTAAAACATTTTGAGTGCTTTTGGATTGTTTATTTTTTGGTTGTTCGAACTTATGTTTAATACATTTGATTTGGATTTCGTGTTTATTTTGCATCTTTAGACATATATGACCAATTATCCATTACATGTTTATGAATATTGATTATGAAACTAATGGCTAACCTCTCTTTTGATTGTGTTCTTAGCAGTTTAAGCTATATATATAATCAATTGGCTAAATGATTTCAAAACCTTGTTTAAAATCTTTTACGAGTCTTTTTGATTTAACAAAAAGGGGGAGAAATGTTAAAAGTATTTCTGAAGAGGAGTAGTGTTAAAGTAAGGGGGAGTAGTATTTTTTCAAAATCAAAATTCATTTTGAAATTAGAAAATCTTAAAATGTTTTGTTATATCAAAAAGGGGGAGATTGTTGAAAACATTTTGATGTTTCGATATAACAAATTAAATTAAAAGAATTTTAATTTTGAAAATGATTTTTCTAAGCATACTCGATATATTAAATCGAATATCAAAATGTTACTCAAAGTATTTCAAAGTTCATTTTAAATCCTTACTCAAGTGTAAAATTAAATTTTAATCTTAAAATAATTTCAAAACGATTTTACAAAATATTTCGAGCCATTTCAAAGCCAAAAATTCCAGATTGCTCAGAGGGAACCGATTCTCCCCCAAGGGGTACCGATTCCCCCTGAATGGTTTGGCTCCGAGAATTCCAGTATACTCGGAGGGAACCAATTCCCCATGAGGGGTACTGATTCCCCCCACGCTCCAAGCAGAAATATTAATTGTTTTCACACTTAAACGGCTCCAAAAACTTCATTAATGACCCCCAACATTCAGAAGTGATTCAAGGTGTATTTAAGCAAGCTTAGAAGCCATTGATTAATAATAAGAAATATCAAGCAACTAGAATCAAGAGAGAATCAAAGAGAAAGCATCAAACCTCAAGTTTGAGCATTTCAAGCCTATTTTTCATTCATTATTCATTTTGCTTTCAAGAACACTTATTGTGCTCAATTGTATTTATTCTTGAGTGTTCTTTCTTTGTTCTAGAATTGTGCAAACATATTTGCCTTGTGAGGTTTTTCTTGTAAGTTTGAAAATTTGTAATCTTCTCTTTGAAAAAAGAGTGTTCTCAAGAATTGGGGTATATTCTTGAGGGAGTTGTAAGGTTATCTCTTTGGCCTCAAAAGAAAGAACAAATTAGTGAATTTGTTGGAAAAATTCTTAGTGTGGATAGCTAAGGTAGTGGACGTAGACTTTGGTTGATAAAGTCGAACCACTCTAAATCGTTGTGCAATTACTTTCAATTTTCTACAAAAGCTTCCACAAAATTTTAATTGCCAATTCACCCCCCTTTTGGTCGATTCTGTCAATCGATTAACTCAACATGTACCCTGCTGCAACAGAACCAACCGTTCGTGTTTGATCAGAAATATCATGGCGCATTCAAAGAGCATAAGCAAAGGCTTGTCTCTGCACCAATCGTAGTTCCCTCAGATTGGACGGCACCATTCGAATTAATGTGCGACGCAAGTGATTTTGTCGTGGGAGTTGTGCTTGGGCAACGTAGAGGTAATTTTTTTTCATGTTATATATTACGCTAGCCGTACCTTAAATGACACACAAATGAATTACACGACCACTGAGAAAGAATTACTTGTCGTGGTATTTGCATTTGACAAGTTTAGGCCATACTTGATAGGCACAAAGGTTATAGTTCACTACGATCATTCAGCTATAAAATACTTAGTGAACAAGAAAGATGCCAAGCCTAGACTACTTAGGTGGATATTACTCTTGCAAGAATTCAACTTAGAGGTAATTGATAGGAAATGTACAGAAAATCCAGTTGCAGACCATTTATCTAGGATAGAAAACATTTCAGAATGCCATGACATTGTTGATATTAAAGAAAAATTCCCTGATGAGAAAATTTTATATGCCACGGTAATTCCGTGGTACGCTGACCTTGTTAATTTTCTTGTTAGTGGTGTTTTTCCTTATGAACTAAACAGCCAGGGCAAGAAGAAGTTTCTGCATGATGCCAAGTTCTATTTTTGGGACGAGTCGTACTTGTTCAAGCAATATGCCGATCAAATGATTAGACGGTGTGTCCCCGAAAAGGAACAACGCGATATCTTATACCATTGCCATACCGCGACTTGTGGAGGGCATTTTGGAGGTACGAGGACTGCTGCAAAGGTCATCCAATTAGGCTTCTATTGGCCATCACTATTTAAAGATGCCCACGAATTTTGCAAAGCGTGCGACAGATGCCAGCGCACTGGAAACATTTCCAGACGACACGAAATGCCGCTGTAAAATATTTTAGAGATACAACTCTTTGTTGTTTGGGGCATTGATTTTATGGGACCATTTCCATCTTATTTTGGAAACTTATACATTTTAATCGTGGAGGACTACGTATCCAAGTGGGTTGAAGCGATTACGACACCAAGGAATGACTCGAAGACATTGCTCAAGTTCCTTCACAATAATATTTTCACTTTGATTTAGAGCACCAAGAGCCATTATCACTGATGAGGGCACCCACTTTAACAACAAGCTAATTGTCAAGGCATTACATAAATACAGAGTGCGACACAAAATTGCCATGGCATATCACCCACAAACAAATGAGCAAGCTGAAGTGTCCAACCGTGAAGTCATGCAGATTCTCGAGAAGGTGGTGAACCTTCAAAGGAAAGACTGGTCCCCAAAACTCAATAAAGCGCTATGGGCATACCATATGGCATTTAAAATACCTTTGGGAATGTCGCCCTCCAAGATGGTATTTGGAAAAGCCTGCCACGTGCCAGTGGAACTAAAACATAAGGCATATTGGGCAATCAATAAGCTGAACTTTGATGCACAACTAGCTGGGGGAAAATGATTGCTCGATCTGAACGAAATAGAGGAGTTTCGAGCACAAGCATATGAGAATGCCAAGATCTAAAAAGAAAAAAACCAAGAAGTGGCATGACATAATACTTTTGCCATGGTATTTTCATGTGTGCCAGAAAGTGTTGTTGTTTAAATATAGGCTCAAACTCTTCCCGGGCAAACTAAAGTCATGTTGGTCGGGACCATTCGAAGTCCACCATGTTTACCCGTATGGGGCTGTTGATATCAAGAACATGGATGATGGGTCCATATTTAAAGTCAATGGCCAGCGCCTGAAGGCATACCAAGGAGTCCCACCATTGCGTGACAAGACTGTACTTCTCTTGCATGAAGTTGATACTGGCCCAGCATCTTAAGGATGCTGTGACATTTTAAAATTACTCATGTGCATAAATATCTGTTTGTTTTATTACTGTTTTTATTCAGTTTCCTTTTAATTACTATTTTGTTTTTCTTTGCAAGGTTAGGGTCCACACAACCTTCAATCGTACCAGCATCAGATTCTAAACATTCCAGCCCCACAAAACTGCGCAAGCGCACCCGTCGCGTGACCGTCGCACCACCATAAGCATAAAGTCAAGGTACCTTGCATTGCATTGCATTTCATAGCATGTAGTTTAGTTTTACCTTAGTTGTTAGTAAGCATTGAGGACAATGCTTCTATCAAGTTTGGGGGAGGTAGGGTTCTCGAATCATTGCATGATAGTACTAGTAAAATAAGTATGCCATGACATTAGTAAGTGCTTGAATAGTTTTCTGGAGTAAATTAAGGATGCATGATGATAAAGAATTCTTTATGGCTAGGATAAAATGTACATGACTGGTTGAGGATGATAGAACCAACTCTAGGACTTGCTTCTTTGAAACCCTTGAATACACGATTGTATGTTTTCCATGCTTGAGAAACTTATAAATTTTTTATAAGAGAATTCTTAAATGTTGTGGCATAAAACTTTAAATGATGAAAACCTCAAAAAAAGGAATAAAGTTGTGAATAAATGCCTCGGCATATCTGTAAAGATACACTCCGCTATGCCACAATATTTCCTGGAAACTGCAGTTAAATAAATGGCAGCTATGGCATATGAGTGAATGAAAGAAGTCACGAGATGACACTACCTGACTAGCTCAGGGGTGGAAGGTATGCTCCCTTTCACTTAGAGTGTGGGATGGTATGAGTGATGGTCTGACTCCTCTTGTAACAGAGTTAATGAAAGAAAAGAAAACAATGTGGAGTAAAAATTTGTAAATGTTGTGGCAAATTAAGAAAGCTTGCTTAGAAAAATTTTAGGTTTGTTAAGCATGGTCTGGATACAAACACGCACACACCCACACAAAGAATCTTGCCCTAGGGGATAGTACTTGATTTCTTGAACTAGTCTTGCATGTTGAAGCCAAATGTTGAGGGCTGAAATTTTATCCCATATAACTATTCTGCTTTTGAACTTGCTATGATATTTTTATTTTGCTTAATACTATCCATTGCTTGAGGATAAACAATAGCTTAAGTTTGGGAGTTTGATAACTCCGGAAAAAGGTCACATTTTAGGACATTTTCACTTAAGTTATTGAAAGTCTAAGAGCTCATTTAGGACCATATAGATGCATTTAGGAGCATATAGTGGCATGTTGTGGAATTCGGTTTACCGCGGCATTTTATTTTGTCATCAGTGCTACTTTATGGGGAAGGTGTTTGTCTAATGATGTGTAGAAATTGAGAGTAAGGAAAAAAGAAAGGGAAATGCCATGACATAAGGATACCGTTGAGTATAATGAAAATGCCGAGTTGGATTGGCATTTTGATAGCGAGCAAAGTGCGAGAAGATATTTTTGAAGCCAGTTATCTCCCATTTTCACCAAGAGTAAGAAATCCACCTGGATTAGCACTGCAAATACCATGCCGCCCATGCTGCAGCATGCTGCCCTGCTGCAGATGTCAGGTGCTTAGCCAACCACCCAGTATGGGACATTTCCAGTTGCCCATACACGCCAATTTGAGCTTAGAAATTATTTCTCAGTTAATCCTACTTGCCGTGGCATTTCTCCGTGACAAGCTTGAGGGAGTAGCGTTCTAAGCGTCCAAGAGGAGCTAGATCGCTGGGGGTTGTTCGTGGTGGCCGAGGGAAGCTCCAGCAGTGCACGTTGAAGGCTTTTCCTCATTCCCTTAGTTCTTTACTTTTATATTTTGTTATTTGAGTTGTAAGGAACTGATGAAACTTGCTTTGTGCTTGTTTATTTCGAACCCCACCATGAACTAATCCTATTTGGTGGGAGTTCTTTTGGATATTTAAGTTTTATTTCAATGAATGGTTGATTTTCTATGCTATAATCTGTTTTGTTTGTGAAACTTAGTGCCTTAAGGTTGTAGGAGCTACGAGAGTAGTCATTCCTTAGGAGATTCTTTGGGTTCGAGAGAATACCGAGATAACGCATCCTTAGTGTTCGAGAGAAACTAGGGAGGAAATACATAAACAAGGGGTTCTAGGTAGTAACTAGGCCTAATCCACCTTAGAGAGATAAGGCTATAATTTCATTTGACTAAAAAGAGTGTGCATGAACGATAGGTTAGATGTTAATGTTGCCGCAAAAAGGTATTGCCGAGACATATCTTGTTATCTGGACCAATAGGATCACTACAAGGGTTTACACCAATCGGTTTTTCCAGGGCATCTTATATCTGTTGAGTCTCTTACTAGAGATAACATAGGGTACTATAGGAGACTTTGTCGGGCAGAAGAGGCATAGAGATAAGACCATTCAGAGAAGTAGACTTAGATTTTCCATGGTGACTCTCATCGCTCATTCCCATAGTAGCGTGTCGTGTGAGAAAGACAAAGTCCTATTAATCAAATCATATATTTACATTTTATTTTGCCTTGACATTTCCATTTGTTTTCTCTCAACACAACTTGTATTGCCAGGACATATCCATTTTCCATCACATTACCATCGTTCTATTTCCACATCAGTCATTCCATTTTGCCACATCATTATCATTTGTATATACCATCACTAACTTTACTTAGGTGACAAATCATATACTTACTCATCAATGTATTACTTGTTCGATTGTGTATACTTGCACATATTTCTGCACCATTTATAGTACTCACAAAGAGCAGACAATGTTGAACTACAACCTTTTGATATGGAAATAGAATGAACATTTCACCCATATTGAAGAAAATCTAATCAGAATCGAGCAAATATGAATGTTGGAAATGGTAACGATGTATTACCATCATAGCAGTGTGAAGGTGACAATGAATTACTGGCTGGAGATAGAGTTAAACAACCATGATATTATAGCAATGATGATCGCAACCGACCGATTAAGGAGCACATTGTATCAACACTGGATGACTTGAATCCTAGCATCGTTCGACCAACCATTCATGCTACCCATTTTGAGTTGAATCTGTTGATGTTTCAGATGCTGCAGTCGATGGGATAATATAATGGTTAATTTTCTAAAGATTCGATAGCACACCTTAAAGTAATCATGGAAGTATGTGATTTGTTTGTGCATCAAGGAGTACCTAAGGAAGCTTTGAAACTGAAACTATTTCTTTATTCTCTATGAGACAATGCTAGAGCATGGTTTAACTAATTGCCACCAGATTCTATAACATCATGGAATGAATTAGCACAAAAATCTATATTTATATTTAATTTGCTCAATATGAATGTCAAGTTAAGGAATGATTTAACATCCTTTAAGCAATTAGAATATGAAAACTTGTACGAAGCATGAGAATATTTCAAGGATTTGCTAAGCAAAAGCCTAATGCATGGAATTCTGCATTGGACGCAAATGAAAATGTTTTATAATGGTTTAAATATTTTAACACACATGGTGGTTGATGCTTCTGCCAATGGAGCACTGTTGAATAAAACATATAATGAAGCGTATGATATTTTGGAAAATATATCTAACAACGATTATCAATACCTCAACACAAGGAACATGTTTGTCAGACACAATACTACATCAGTAGATTCTGATGCTTTAAATTCAATGGCTTCACAAATAACAACATTGACAGATATGGTGAAGAAGTTACAGAAACGAGGGGGTTTGTATGAGGTAAAAATTATAACTCTTCTTTCATGTGTTTATTATGGAGATAATAACAATTATGAGGAATACCCACAAAACCCCAAATATGTCTAATTTATGAGAAATTGCAATAGAAATGAAAACACCAATGCATATGGCAATACATACAATTCCAACTTCTGTAACCATCCCAAGTTATCTTGGAAAAGCCAAAAATGTTGCAAACCCCAATATGACATTTCAATCAAATATACAGTATAATTACAATCATTAGTAGACAGTGCCTCAGCATCAATTGTAACACCAAGTAGCTCAGTTATAGTAACGCAAAACTATCAAGGGCAACATTTAAACCAAGCTTCATCTTCAACATCTCTTGAGACATGGTTAAAGGAATTCATGACAAGAACTGATTTGACGAATCAAAGGAATGAAACTTTAATTCAAAATCAATCAACATCTCTAAGGGCTTTGGAAAAATCAAGTGGGGTAGTTGGCCAAAGCTATAAGTAATCGACAACAAGAAACATGGTCTTGTGATGCCGATAATCTTAAGCCACAAGGAAAAGTTCATTGTAATGAGCACACTACTAGAAGCAATATTCATATTGATAAACCCGTTGAGGAGCCTAAATGCAAAGATGATGAAAGGCATGTACAATAAGATCAGGGAAAAGAAATAGAAGTGGAACTTGAGCAAACAACTGTTGATTCTACAACAAGAGAAACATGATAGTATAGTAATTTTAGGCCATTACCAAGAACCACAACAACACTGCCACATGTAGCAAATTCAATGTCAGACAATTGATTCCAAGGCCTCCATCTCTCTATTCCCCCAAAGACTTAAGAAGATCAAGAAGGACCAACAATTCAAGGTATTTATATATGTGATTAGGCATTTGACAATTAATATTCCATTGATTGAATCATTGGAACAAAACCTATTAAGTTCATGCGAGAATTATTTCAAAGTAGTGAAGGCTGGGAGAATTTGAAACTGTTGCACTCATCGAAGGCGTAGTGATATAGCAACAAGTTGGTTACTACCTAAACTCAAATATCCAAGGAGTTTCACTATTCCTTGTATTGTTGGTGATTAATATATAGGAAAAACATTATGTGATTTAGGTGTTAGCATTAATCTAATGACACTGTCAATCTTTAGGAAATTTGTAAGTGGAGAAGTGCGACCCATTACTGTGACTTTACAACTTACTCACATATCCACCGAACATCCTAGTGGCATTATTGAAAATATGCTAGTTTAAGTGGACAAGTTCATTTTTCCCACCAATTTTATTATATTGGATTGTGAAGCTGACAAGGATATCCCAATCATACTTGGTCGACCCTACATTTCCATTAGTCGAACCTTAATAGATATTGAGAAAGGAGAATGAAATTGTTCAGCAATATGTGTGGGAGTTCTACAACAATCTTACTAGTGAGAAAAACCTTTAGTCTTTATCCGATAAAAAATGGTTCATTGGTGGGCCAAATCTATAAATATGTTGTCGGGCATAGAGGAAACCGAGTGTGAACATACGAAGTTCATCGAAAATCTCACAAGCCATGAATTGAAGCAGATTAGTGTCGATCCATGTCTGCCTATGTCTGCCTGGACGTGGATGGATTAAGTCTACCACCAAAGTTTACACCATGAGGCAAGACCTTACTTTAGAAGCAACGATATGGTTAATTTTTTTTGTGCACACTCTTAATGCCCACAATGCATTTTTCATCTATAACTAAGGATATAATTTTTCATTTTATACTATGCAAACAAGCACAAGTGGTTACCTTGTCCTCTGATCAGGTTTTAGAAAATATGAGTACTATTACACTAGCATCTATTAAGAGGATGATGTAGCATGATGGGTTTGAACCAGAGTAGCAAGATGATGATGATGATGCCACACACACTGCTGACCAGGCCACTACACCACAAATTAGCGCTATTTTACAAGAGTTTGAGAGTATTTTTGGCATTTGTCGTAACAAAGCAGAAAGGTATCTTGTCAATGTTGAGGCATGCATTTGACACAAATTCAGTATTGGGAATATGCACAAGAACAAGATAAATCATTTTAGAAAATGGTAGCAAATAAATTCAAAAAAATGGTAGTTACTTTCCCATCTTTCCCAACTAAAATATTAGAAGGTCTAACTTACCAACGATGTTAGTCAATAAGGATAGTTCCACTAGCATGATGAAGATGACACAAATACTGAGGAAGATGATACTACCAAGGATGCTGAAACAAAGCATAATGAGGACATAAAGAAAGAAATTGATGAGGATAAGGATGACGAGGATACGGAGACTGCCTCGGACGCATCTACTAATTTATTGCTGCCAACTCTGAAAATATTAACATAATGTAAGTCAACGAGGAGCAAACCAGCCTCCCTGAAGAGGAACAAAGTTTGGAATCAAATGAGAGTCCGGAGAAACAAGACGCACAACATTTGTTGGAATTGAATGATGATAAAGCCACATGTTCTACTACGACCGCTAATAAGAAAAGCCAAGATGTTGATCATATTATCAACAATGTTATTGAAACAACATGAGTCAAAGCTAAATTTCCTAAGGATTTTGCTGTTGGGAAGGTTGACAACACTATGTGACAATAGGAGCAAAAAAAGTTGTAATCACTTACTCCATCACTAAAATAGAATGATGTTGCAACAACATAAATGACTTCGGTCTCTATTGCTACTGTGGCAAAATCCATGTCAACGTCAACCATCAAATAGTGCAAAAGTTTGATGAAGGCCAAAGTGAAAGGTAAGAAGAGATCCAACCAAGTGTAATCAGCCCACGAAAGAGCCCAAGGAACCTCTCCTAAGGAAGTATCGTTCATCCCCTCTCATGTTATTTTCTTTACTTTAAATATTTGTGTTTGCATCCGTTGAGGACAACACAACCCTTAGGTTTGGGTGTGTGTCCAATTAAGTTGTTTATATGTAATAATGTTAAAATATCTAAGTAATTGCATGTTATCTTGCATTGTTTTGCATTTTATTAGCATTCTGTTAACAACATTTAGGAACTGCATATGTACTGCTACATGTTTATTATTATAAAGCCAATGAAGTTTTTAGTAGAATTTTGATAATGCCCTACGATGAAAATTTTGAACTATGAGATATCATGAGAATGCTTTAGAGACTTGTTAGAATTAGAATCCTTAGAAACCACTGAACATTATAGGTATATGTTCTCCATACTTAGAAAATTTAGAAATTTTTGAACTTTAAATCTCATATCTTTATTAGATGTTGTAGTAATTGCTTCTAAAAAATCAAATAAGTTGGAAATGCTGGTAATAGCTCCAACATTTTAGGAAATAAGTTGGAATGCTCTAACATAGTTTTAGGAAGTTGAATAAGTTGGAATGATCTAACATTAGTTTAAAAGGATTGTTGCAACATTGAAATCATTAACTGAGTAGGAACATTTTTTCTAAATCAACTAAGTATTTATTAGATACACTTAGCCTGCACATTACTACACTATTTGGATTATGGTTTTAATAAGTGAACATTGTGTTCTCTAATTTAAGATTATCTGAATGCTGTCAACATTGCAGCAACAACATTCTGAGGGTTGAAAAGAAAATGAAATTTTGATTTGGTTTAATGATACCATTATATATCATTATTTTTAATTTTAATTTGCTTGAGGATAAGCAAATACTTAGGTTTAGGGGCGTGATAACTCTAAAAAAGAGTTATCATATATGTTTGTTTTTACCTAGGATGAATTTAAGAATTATTAAAAGCATAATTAGGAACATTTGTACATATGTTTATACATTTTTCATCATGAGAGTTAGTGGGGAAACTTTGGCTAAAATTAATTATTAATGTTGAATTCTGACACACATATGTTGTGGCATTACTACTTGCTATAGAAGATGTTGATCTGATTGTAGAAGATAGTTGGCAACAACTGCTGATATCACAAGTGGTTACTAGAATTTCTGGAAAGGGACAGCTGGTTGAGCAGCTGTCAAATGGATGCATTTCATTTAATATGTGGAACAATTTTATTGGTCAAAGATTGATTCCTTTGGCCTATAAGTAGATAAGGCCTTTACGCCATTGAATCATTGAGTCTTTCATTTTCCAATATTTTCTTCACCTTTGAATCACCAGATCAAGCCATGGATGCCTAAGTCTACCGCTAGTGAGTGCTGCAGTAGTTGGGAAGCATTTTCGTGTAGCAGCGGTGATTGAGAATATCCTTTCTTATTCTTGTTATTCCATTGAGATAAAGGAAGTAGCAAGTTAACTTTGAATGTTTAATTAAAATGTTAGGATGTTATTTGGTTATGAACATCATATGTTTGTGTAATTACTTTTGTTATGATATATGCTTTTATTTTATGTTCTTGTGATGTTGAACTTTGTTAGATATTTTTAGAAGTAAAATTATTTTATTAATATATATTATATTTAGAAATAAGTATTTTCAGTTAGTCCAATATTTTTTTTCCAACATTGGTATATGTGAGAAACGTCTTAGTGTATTGAGATATATGCTGCCAATGCTATGCAAGATTAGTTGTTTAATTAATTAAGTTAATGAAAGTTTATCTTTATTGGTTAGACATTATTAATTATTGCTTAACATATGAATATAAAATTTGATGCATGATCATAGTAGAAGCTGTCATTTATCATCTAAATCATTTCTAACCTCAATCTAATGCTTTTTGGATGTTGTAGCATGACCTGACACTTTATTATACTTTATCTACCTTTTCTACAATTCTGTTTGTTGATAATCTTAAAACATTTTATTTCCTAACAACTCTCTAGTGATTAAATCTTGCTCTGTGTGGGTACGACATTAAAATTTTTTAAAGTTTCAACTTTATTATTTGGTTTACGATACGTGCACTTGCATTGAATGCTATAACAATTTCGTAGCGTCAGTAGACATACAAAAAAAAGGGATAAATAGTACATCAGAAGGTTGGCTAGTATAGACTTTGCCATGGTGATTCTTCCTCCAAAGGATAAAAGTTTTTATTTCCACGCTTTTTAAACTTGTCTAGTATCTATTTTCACAAGGATGAAGACTTCTTTGTGCAGCCTAGAGGAAGGCCCAAATATGAGGTCGGGAATTTTCCACTTGAACAATTAAAGATAAGGTGAGTTATATGATAAAAAAACTAGTGTTATTATTATTTTTATTAAGTTAAGGTGATTACAAAATAATATATATTCTAAATACTTTCAATGAATGCTCAATCATCCTTGTTACAATCATAGTGCTCGAACCTGAGACCTGTAAAAACAACATATTTCCTTTAACCACTAAGGTAATTTGATTCATGCACTAATGTTATTATTTTTAAAAGAATATTAATGATAAATTTAATATTTTGATTTAATTTTAAAGTAAGCCAAGCTTTCTATATTAGATATATAGATTGTTGATTTTTTTATGAAATGAACATCGAAATGAGTGGATTAAAAATTTGTGAAAAGCATACCTAGTTCTTTACTTGGTTTTAGTGGTTAAACATGGTTACCTCTTATAAGAGATCACATGAATAAATTCCCATAATTTGCATAAAAGGGTTCTTATGTTTTTAGCCTTTTCACACCAATAAGATAATGTCACATGTTATCATCTTATTAGTGAAAATTAATGCATTAAAAAAATCACATCATCTGCCACGTTAGATTACCATTAGTTATCTGACGAAGGTTAAAGAACAACTGATCATTCTGTTATTTTATATAATATTAATGTATGTTTCATTATTTTTGAAACATTAGTGGAGAAAATAAAAACTTACTAATACTTTTATCACCATTTATATAGTTTATCCTATAAATAAAACAACCAGAGTATATGTCAAAAATCAGCATACCATGCCATTTTCCAAAATAACATCCTAGGAAGTGTATAAAGACAATTTGTACCATCCCAAAGTTTGGAGTGATTATCATATACAGGGTCGGCCTTGGGTCGGGGCAGGAGGGACGCCCACTCAGAGCCCATAAATTTTTCTTTTTGAATACATATGAGAAAAACATCATAATAGATTCAGCCGACTAGAAGGGCCCATAAATTTGTTAAAATTTTTCTTTAATGAAATCCAATGAACGTTAAATTGTTATTATTAGAATTTGTTATCACCGTTCAATTATTTTTTCAACTTTTTATTAATGATTATTTTTAAAATTTAAAAAGAAAATCAAATTAAACGTCTTCAACAATTAAACCTCTGCAACTTTTATCTTTTCAAATTTTTGTTTACGTTTATTTTTTTTTCTCTATAAAACACAATGAGGAGAAAAAATTAAATGTAATCAACTTGCATCTTTCTCTTCCATATTTCAAAATTCATTTGAAAACTATTAGTTACTACTCTTATTTTTCAATTCAATTCCAAGTTCAAATATAACTCTGAAGGTAAAATTCTATTGGAATTTATTTCTTTTGGGGTTTTTATTAGTTTTTATGTATTTATTATATTTATTATCATTAAGTTTCTAGGTTTGTTTTTAAAATATAATTTATTATACTACGATCGAGGATTTGATTTTCAAAATTCTAATGTAAATTATTTATTTAATTTCAGAGTTCATTCATTACGGTGTTGCGGAGTTTATATATAAATACTTCAATCGAGGATCTCCCCATTTTACAGGTATTATTGTTCTTTTTTTACATTAGTTGCATTGAATATAATGTCACCTAAAAAAATATTTGTCTGGTGGTGAAAAAAGAAAAAAAGAAAACAAAGAGATGAGTTAATAGAATCATAAAAAGTGAACTCTTGACAAATTCTTTAAAAACAAAGAGAGTCTTCTAATGAAAATTTAAATGGTGTTATTGTTAATTTAAATAATATTGATAGTTCATACCAATGTGGGTGCTATTGATGTAAATGATCATGATGATATCTTAAATCATATAGGTGATAACATTTCTAATTTAAATGACCATAATCATGCACAAAATGAGTCTAATGTTGAAGATGTTAGGATTGATCATATTTAGTCTTTCTTTTGAACATTTATGGTCCTAGAAATTGGGGTAATCTTGAAAATAAATCTAGAGATATTTTAGTTGAAAAAGATCCTATAAGAGAATTGAATTTGAAATTTCCCTTTGCCAATAATTCTAGGCATTTTTCATATGCTTATTTTTGTAGAAAGTTTAGTAATGGAGAGACTAGTGATAGAAAATGGTTGGTTTATTCTAAACATGTAGATAAAGTTTATTGTTTTTGTTGTAAATTGTTTACAAAACAAAACAACAAGAGTCGTTTAGCAAATGATGGATTAAATGATTGGAAACATCTTGTTGAGAGACTCGAACAACATGAGAATGGTATTGAGCGTATGACTAACATGAATGTTTGGAGTGAATTAAGAGTGAGATTAAAAACTAATCAAACACTTGATAAAGATTTACAACAAGAAATTTTGAAAGAGAAATAACGTTAGAGGCAAATTTTAATAAGAATAATAAGTGTTGTAAAATATATTTACTAAAAAAAATTAGCTTTTTTAGGATCTAGTGAGAAAATTTATTTGTTGAGAGACTCGAACAACATGAGAATGGTATTGAGCGATGACTAACATGAATGTTTGGAGTGAATTAAGAGTGAGATTAAAAACTAATCAACACTTGATAAAGATTTACAACAAGAAATTTTGAAAGAGAAATAACGTTAGAGGCAAATTTTAATAAGAATAATAAGTGTTGTAAAATATATTTACTAAAAAAAATTAGCTTTTTTAGGATCTAGTGAGAAAATTTATGATGAGAGTAATGAAATTTTTTTGGTCATAAAAATAAAAATATTTTCTATACTAATCTCTCTCTTGGCTCATGGTATTAGAACTTCTATACTAAAGATCATTCGAAAGGTAAAGTATTTTCTGTTATTCTTGATTGTACCCCTGATGTAAGCCATCAAGAACAAATGACTCTAATCGTGCAATGCGTAAACATGTCAAACAAAAAAAAATAAAAATAAATGAGTACTTTATAAAGTTATTGAAAGTGGATAATACATCTGGATTGAGACTTTTTAATGAATTAGTAAATACATTACTATCTCTTGAGCTGAATGTTGATGATGTAAGGAGCCAAGGATATGGTAATGGCCCTAATATGAAAGGAAACATCAAAGAGTTCAAAAGAGATTGTTTGAAATAAATCCTAAAGCTTTATATATGTCATGCGCTTGTCATAATCTTAATCTTTTTATTTCTGATATGGCATATTCTTGTGTTAAAGTTATTTCATTTTTTGGGATTGTACAATTTATATATTCATTGTTCGCAAGTTCTACCGAAAGGTGAAATTTTTTATGTGATAATATTTCAGAAACCGTGAAATCTTATACTCGATAGGAAAGTCGAATTAAAAGTGTCAAAGCTATTAAATGTCAAGCTCCTAAAATAAAATTAGCTTTGTTACAATTATATGAATCTTGTGGTAATGATGCTAAAGCAAAAAGTGAAGTACAAAGTTTAGCTAGTGCGCTTGAATGTTTTGAATTCTTATTAGAATGGTTATCCGATATGATAATATATTTGCTATCAATATGGTAAGTAAGAAATTACAATCTAAATCAATGTGCATTGATACTGCCATAAAGGAGTTTGAAGGTGTAATTGTATATTTTGAAAACTATAGAAACAATAAGTTCGAAGCTAGAATAAATATTGCCAAAAGTCTTGCATTTAATATGAACATAGAGCCAATTTATTCGAATAAGCATCATATATTTAGAAAAAGACAATTTGATGAGAATAATCATGATGAAGAAATGCAATCAGTAGAGGTGTCTTTTAGAGTTAATTATTTTTTGCTTGTTGTTGATATGGCGACTGCTTCTTTAAAAGATAAAATTAAGCACTTAAAGATTTTTGAAAATTGTTTTGGATTTTTAATTGATTCTATAAGGTTGAAGTCGTTAGATGATAATAAATTAAGAGAATGTTGTAATAATTTTAAGATTATTTTTTCTTATAATAATTTATGGGATGTTGATGCAGATGATTTTTTTTATTCTGAAAGGAAAGTGTTGCAATTGACTTTGTCAAATGTGTTCATGTCAGCGCTTGAAATTCTTGAGTTTGTTAAAGTTGCAGATTGTTATCCTAATGTTTCAATTGTTTACCGAATCCTATTAACAATACCGATGACGATAGCATATGCGGAAAGAAGTTTTTAAAAACTGAAATTATTGAAAAATAACTTGAGTTAACAATGTCACAAGAAAGATTGAATGGGCTGCCTATGTTATGTATTGAAAAAAATATGTTGAAAATCATTGATGTTGACACTATCATAAATGATTTTGCATCAATAAATGCTCGAAGACAATATTTTCTATAAGTTTTGTATGCTTAAATATATTTTTGACGTTTTTGAGATTGCAATGAAGTACTATTTGTTTACTTTAATAAAAAAATCAATATAGATTTATATTATATATATTTTTTAAAATTCTTCTAAATTAGGGGTCATTTATTTTATTTCATCCCGAGCCAAAAAAAAAGTCAAAGACCGATTTTGATAAGATCTAACATTAAACTGATGAACTCCCTAACGTATATATGTTTAATTGAAGACATCAATACCTTTCATTGTCTTCAACTTGTCTTCCAGCCATTTATACTTGTCTTGAAATTCTATTGTATCCGAAGGTTCACCTTTCAAATTTTCAGGCTCAGCAGGGTTATCTAAGTCTAGGACAATGAGTTTAGTAAAGTGTTATGGATTGAGAGAAAAGAAAGAGATTCGAGAGAAGAAAGTTGAGAGAATATTTAGAAAAGAATACTTCATTCATTGCATAAGGAAAAATGTGATTACACAGCAGGTATTATTTAGTTACAAGTTGGAATTGAGACTCAAAAAATGGACAATTGTCTTAACAGAATAATAACAAACTGATTTATATCCTTCTATATCATCTGTAGGTATTGGGCTGTCCAGATTGGGCCTCTCACTCTTCTCTACTGCTCCCTTGGTCTTCTCCAACACATCAGCTAAGTCCAAGGTATTACTCCCTCGTGCTTCAATTCCTTCCCTACTTTCAATCCCTAAATTATTTTCCTCAATCCCTAACCCTCGTTCTAATCCCATATTCCATTCCGCCGTTCTTCCTCTTCGCCTTCGATTCTAACATCACGTTCTTCCTCCTCTTCTCCTGCTATAACAATACCCCCGTCTTGAGATGATCCTTGTCCCCAAGGATCAAACATAGGAAACTATCCTCGCAGAACGGAATAGTCTTCCCAAGTATCATTTTCTTCATCCAAGTTCTCCCATCGAATCAATAGCTGAGTTATGGGTTTACCATTTCTATTCACGATACGTCTTCCCACCACTTTCAATGGCTTGATTCGCAACTGACCGTCATCTTCTATTGCAGGAGGATCTGTGACAGCTTTGGAGGAATCCCCGATGAACTTCTTCAAGAGACTCACATGGAATACTGGGTGAAGTCTCGATGACTCTGGTAAGTGCAATTTATAAGCGATTGCACCTATCTTTTCAATTATTTTATATGGCCCATAGTATTTTGCTGCTAACTTGAAATTTTTGCACAGGGCAAGGGAAGTCTGCCGATAGGGTTGTAATCGCAGGTAAACCAAATCTCCAACATTAAAATTCCTTTCTGATCTATTCTTATCTGCTTGTTGCTTCATCCTGTTACTGGCTAACTCTAACTGTTGTTTAACTAGTTGTCTTAGATGTTCCCTGCTATTCATAATTTCATTAAATGTTTGTACAGTAGAGTCTGTAGGCCAAACCATAATAGGTGGTTTGTATCCATATAATTCTTGAAATGGAGTCATCTTTAAAGCAGTATGATGAGTGGTGTTATACCACCACTCTGCCTGAGGTAGCCATTTAGCCCATTTTCTAGGTTGATATAAACAAATGCCTCTTAAATATTGCTCCAAACACTGATTAACCCTTTCTGTCTGGCCGTCTGTTTCTAGATGGTAAGCAGTGCTGAAAGCTGCTTTAGTACCAAATTGTTTCATTAATTCCCTCCAAAAAAAACTAGTAAATGTCTTATCTCTGTCAGAAATGGCCATTTTAGGCTGGCCATGTAGTTTATAAATATTATCTAGGTAGAGTTTAGCTACCTCTGCTGCAGTGTAAGGATGAGATAAAGATAGAAAATGACTGTACTTTGTGAATTTATCCACAATCACTAAAGTATAGTTTTTCTTTAGTGAAGTAGGTAAACCCTCAATGAAATCCATAATGATGATTTCCCAAGCTTGAGTAGGAACAAGTAAGGGTTGTAGCAAACCAGGCTTAGCAATATATTCTACTTTAGTCTGCTGGCAAATGTCACAACATCGTACATAAGTAGCAACCATAGATTTAAGATTTGGCCAATAAAAATTTGACCTAATCCTATAATATGTAGTCTGTGCACCTGAATGTCCTCCTTGAGGAGAATCATGCATATTCTGTATAATATGTAATCTAAGACTTCCAGTAGCTCCCACATAAACTCTCCCTTCATATCTAAGGACATCCTTAATATACTTCCACTTATTATCAGCAGCAGGATTAATAGACAAAATTGATATCCAATTTTGAGCTAAAGAATCCTCCTTATAACTGTCCTCAATCTCCTGAACCCAACTAGGAATCAAAATTGTCACCCCCATAGTCAAACATTGGCCTTGATCCTCCCATCTTCTAGATAAAGCATCAGCAATTATATTTGACTTCCCTCTCCTATATTGAATAGTATAATCTAATCCCAACAACTTTGTCAACCCTTTCTTTTGAATGGTAGTGGTCAACTTCTGCTCTAACAAAAATTTTAAGGGCTCATGATCAGTTTTAATAACAAATGGGCTACTTTCCAAATAATGTCTCCATTTAGCAACAGCTAATAGAATAACAAGATATTATCTTTCATAAATAAATAATATTGAATCTCTAGGGCTTAGAGCTTTACTCAAATATGCAATAGGCCTTCCCTCTTGGGACAAAACAGCCCCCACACCTCCAGAACTAGCATCTGTTTCCAAATAAAATGTCTTAGAAAAATCTGGCATGGCTAGGACTGGAGCAGTACACATAGCCTTTTTAAGATCTTCAAAAGCAGCATAAGCAACATAATTCCATTGAAATCCATTCTTCTTTAGCATCTCTGTCAATGGCCTGCTAATAATGCCATAATCTTTGATAAATCAAGATTGCATTACTTCAATCTTGCTTGATCAGTAGACCCCTGCAGCAGAAATAATATGACCAAGATATTCCACCTTAGTCTGTCCAAAAAGCATTTGGACATTTTGCAATAATTGATTAACTTGCAAAACTTCCAACACCATTTATAAATGTTGAACATGCTCCTGCATACTGCTGTTGTACACTAATATATCATCAAAGAAAACTAAAACAAATTTCCTTAGGAAAGAATGAAATAACTCATTCATAAGAGCCTGAAATGTAGCAGGTGCATAGTAAGGACAAAGGCATTACCTTAACTCATAATGCCCTTGATGTGTTCTGAAAGCTGTTTTATAAATATCCTCTAGCTATGATTCTAACTGCCAATATCCATACCTCAAATCAATCTTAGAAAAATATACTGCCCCATGCAACTCATCCAATAAATCCTCCACAATAGGAATAGGAAATTTGTCCTTGATTATCATAGTATTTAATTGCCTATAATCCACACAAAACTAATAGGAAAGCATACTAGCAATCTGTTTTTCTACCTCCACCTTCTGATTATGAGGAAACCTGTAAGGCCTTAAATTAATAGTTGTAGAATTAGATTTCAGTAAAATAGCATGATCATAAGATCTCTAAGGAGGTAGGCCTGTAGGTTCAGAAAAAACTATGCTATACTGCTCCAATACATGTTGCAGTTCAATAGGAATAGAAGTAGAATTTCCTGCCATAGTTAATAACACCACATGACCCAAAATATCTGAATCCCATACAGACATTTTAAGTAAGGTTGCTCCTGATATTTGTTGTAGTTCAGATGAGGGTTGCTGTCCCTGAATACAAATTTGCTCTCCTTGATGGTCAAAGCTTAGAGTCATATTATTGAAGTCCATTAATATTGGACTGAATAACTTCATCCAATCAACTCCCAAGACCATGTCACTTCCTCCCAATTTGAGCAACCTAAAATCATATAAAAAAGTAGGTCCTTGCATTTGCCATTCAACTTTGTTGCAACGGGCAGAACTAAATAACTGTTGACCATTAGCCACAGTGATAGCCAATGGATAAGGAGTTTTAATTTGTATACCAATATCAGCCAATTTAGGAGTCAAGAAACTATGTGTGCTACCACTATCAATTAGGATATTCAATGGTCTACCTTGAATAGTACCTTGTATTCTCAATGTATTATGGCCAATGCAGCCCGTAATAGCATTCATAGAAATCTCCAAATTTTCATCCTCTTGTTACTGAAAGTGTTCTGTAGCAGTATGATCATTTTCCAATGTAGAAGTTTCCATCTCCTCAGTAATCATATTCAATTACCTGGTTTTACACTGATGACCTGGCAAATACTTTTCACCACATCTAAAACAGAGATTATTTATTCTTCTGTAATCCATAAGACTTTGCTTTTGATTTGGTACTGAAGTAGGTTTGGTAGGGACTGGCACTGTATTTATTTTAGATGTATATAAGGGATTTGGGTAGGGTGGGGTTTTAAAAGAAGACCTCACTCTTCTGTTCTCAAACTCCACAGACAGTTCATACAACTTGGCCTGTTTAGATGCTTCAGATAAATTTTTAGGATCTAAAGCCTTGACCCTATGCTTGATATCCTCTCTAAGTCCACTAATAAAAAGTGACACAAAAAATTCCTCTATCAAAGTAGGATTTTTCAACAGCATATAAGGTTGCAACTCCTCAAACTTCTCTTGATACTCTTCCACAGACCCCTTCTGAGTCAATTTCGTGAACTCCTCAACAATATCAGAAAAAGTTCTATCACTGAATCTATGACAGAGATCAGCTTCAACTCATGCCATGTTACATGTGTTTCTACATAATGTAACCATCAACCAAACTTCTACCTTGCCTGATAAATACATGTAGCTAGTTCCACTCTCTGCTCAACAGGAACCCCACAAATAGAAAAGTATTTCAGGCATTTTGAACCCACCCTCTCGGATTAACCCCTTCAAAGAAAGAAAGTTCTATTTTAGGTCTATTCCACATAATCCCATAACTAAATGAACCCCCTGGCCCCTTTTTTTCAGCTTCTAGTCCCAATATAATAGGTCTAGAGTCACTATTTTCACCCATTTGATTCTCAGACCTGAACCCGTTTTATAAGTAACCTAGATTTGTCATTCACTACAGTCACCATACAAGATCTTCTCCTGTTTTAGAAGTATCAAGAGTTGTACCTTTCCCCCACCGATGCTCTTGGTCCCTAGTTCTGCCTGTCAGTGTCTTTAATATATCTTCCACATAGCTATGATTTGTGGTCATCCTGGCCTCCAGTGCAGTAATCCTGTTCTCCTGAGTCTCCCACCATTTAGGTGGATTAGTCTCATTCTGACCTTGTTTCACCAAAGCAGCAAGGTCTTCAATCTGTTTCTAAATCCCAGCTAACTATGTTTCTGCCATGGATTGGTTCTTCTTTGTCATACCCTAAAAATTCTTTTGCCAGAATCTTAGCTCTGATTACCAATTGTTATGGATTATGAGAAAAGAAAGAGATTCGCGAGAAAAAGTTGGAGAAGATTAGAAAAGAATACTTCATTCATTGCATAAGGAAAAATGTGATTACACAGCAGGTATTATTTAGTTATAAGCTGGAATTGAGACTAAAAAATGGACAGCTGTCATAACATAATAATAACAAATTGATTCCTATCCTTCTATATCATCTGCAGGTATTGGGCCTCTCACTCTTCTCTACTGCTCCCTTGGTCTTCTCCAACACATCAGCTAAGTCCAAGGTATTACTCCATCGTGCTTCAATTCCTTCCTTACTTTCAATCCCCAAATTATTTTCCTTAATCCCTAACCCTCGTTCTTCTAATCCCAAATCTTCTTCATTCCTCCGTTCTTCCTCTTCGCCTTCGATTCTAACATTATGTTCTTCCTCCTCTTCTCCTGCAATAACATAAAGCCTACCCTCAGATTTCAGCTATAGTTTGTTCAGATGAATATTGCAGCATGTTGGTATTATTATCCTCTAGTAGCCGTTGTGGGTATTACCAGTGAGTATGCCTCTTTTAAGGGTAGAATAAAGCCTAGAAGATTACAAAATCCTCATTACAGGCATTCATATTAAGACTCTCAAAAAGTCCCTTTTCCCATTGTTGTCATTATCTAGGACATTTGCTCCATCATCTGTTTTAGCAGAGATTTCAACATTTGCTCTCTCATGTCCTTCACCTCGTTGGCAAATTGTTCGTGCATATCCTTTTGATCAGATTTTTTAAGCTTTGCAACCTCTGTCATGGCTTTGTTTTTTTTTCATGCATGTTACAAAGATAACCAACTTGTTGATCTCCTTCTGATTTTGAGGTCACCATTATTAGAACCTCTCATATATTAGTTGTAACCCCCCAGACCGATGCGGAGGATCCGATCCGATCCGGGAAGTCACATTAAGGCCACCGGAGTGACCTACTGTAAAAATAGCGAAAAATTTAAAACTTTTTATTGAAACATGTAACTTATAAAATCAGTTATCACTATTTAAAAATAAAACAGATTTCCAGACTCCTATATAAATCAAAATACAATTACATGCCCCCTAATCACATGTATCATTCTCTGTAACAACGCCAAAAAAACTCCCTTACTAAAGTCGATAGATGCAATGGTACAATTCTTTTAACCTGAAAAGGTGAGTAATATAGTGAGTTTCGAAAAACTCAGTAATGCAGAACTACCAGATGATGTTGAAGAACGTGCAGATACAGATAAATGTACATATCCTTATTATTTCCAAACATTTATAGATTTTTATGCTGAGCAAAGATCCTACTGATATTTCAGATGGTAACGGACAATGAGCTTTCAGTTCAGACAAATATTTCGGATGACTGAGTTCAGGAGATCAGAATAGGTTATCTAGTGTGTTCCCAAAAACCATGTAACTTTTCAGATCTTTTTAAAACATATATATATATATATCCCCACCCCAACACATCATAATGTGTAGGTTCCCCAGAACCATACACCCAACCCAACACATTATATAAGGCCCTGAGCACAAAGCCGATGAACCTGTGAAACTTCTTCCTTCAATAATACCCCCCAATTAAAACATTTTCTGTCCGTAAATGGATATATCAAAAATCAAAACATAAATCAGTCAAGTATCATATCAGAAATCAGGTCAAGTAACAGATCAGAATCCAAGTCAAGTATCAGATCAGAATCCATGTCAGATATCAGATCAGAATCCATGTCAAGTATCAGATCAGAATTCAAATCGAAAATCAGATAAAATAATATTCATGTGAGTAGGGAACACACCAGAGTTTACAGGTATTATTTAGAGGTACTGTATCAGGAAGAGAAACACAGTTCTTCAGTATGTCGATAGAATGTTGGAATTTAGAATCACTATTGGAAGAGTTCATTAACTGACAGAATCATCAGTTATTCAGAATGTGAATTATCAGGATATTATCTTATTCGGACAATTTTCAGAAGCTGTACGTAATTAGAAGGGTATTCAGAATACTATACATCCATGTCAATTGATCGGATAATCGAACAACTTAAGAACAAAGATTCAGAACCTTAACAATCTATGTCGACTGGTCACTTTATTTTCCTTCTAAGGTATTTACTCTTTAATACCACAAATTCTTATCCGTAGACCATTTTCGGAATCATCGCTGAATAAATCTTCCAATGTCTTTATTTCATTTCCACAATATCATGGAATGCTGACGTACTTGATTAATTTGTTCATAACCCATTGTAATTGTACACTACGTAAACTCATCAGAGTTTCCAGACTTATCCAAATCACTTATTAAATCCTCAGTCATTGAGGTTACCTAGTTCATTTAGCAGTCATGTCCATTCCAGTTACTTCAGGATTTTCCAGAGTAATTCAAAGTTCCTGAATTTCAGATACATGTTGTACTTCCATTCCATTCAATTTGGTCTTCGTGGTTGATTTGTCGAATAAACGTCTAATTCTTAGTATTGAATACAATCTAGAGCTGAGCTTAGCTGAATACTTCCAAAATTTATCATCAAGCCAAACTTGAGAAGACGAATACATGTTCCAATAATATCTATGACATTCAGGTATTGACATAGCTTTAGGGTTGATCTACTCACTTAAACTATTTTCTATTACCTTTAAAGGTAGTCCAATACCTATGCTTACTTAGATTCCTTAATTCATTTACTTAATATAGGCCATAAGGGTATTTTGGTCATTTTGGTTTTCAATTTTATTCCAATCATAACAGAGCTCAAGGATATCCTATTATTCCTGAGCTTGGTGATATTCTTGGGTCATTTCCATTACAGGGGTAATTTGGTTATTTTACAGATCCACGGTATTTCAATCTTTTTCCTTCATTCCGGTCTTATTATTTAATTCCAATTTATCATCTATTCCAGTCCGTTCGAATAATTTTAATAACAGAGCACCCTCCGATAAATTGTTCTTCAGGTATTTACTCATAACTCGGATATTTTCGGGTCAAGTGCCTTCTCGGATTTTACAAACGCAATATTATGAATTTTTCTTTACAAAGACAGAATATTAATAATTAACTTTGTACTTAATCGAGTTAAGTACAAATCCTCAAAGTGCTTTCTCCTTCAGGGTCAACTTTGACTATTTTACCGCTAAAGGGCATTTTTGTAATTTCTTAACCAGATAATTTCGATATTAGCTCTTAACGAAAATAATATAATATAGAGATCATATGATTAATTTCTTCCTCGAACATTCTTTGATCTTGAAATGATTCCTTAAAAGACTTCTAGTATCTAGTATAAACCTTCTTGGGGTTAAAAATCGGTTATCCATAATTTTCAAGAAAAACTAACATTTCTTATGCACATCAATAGTTTTAGCAGATCAATAATTCTTTTCAGATTTATTAATCCACTTCCAGGGACAATTCTTGTCATTTTCCAACATAAGGGTAATTTCGTAATTTTACCTAATCAAATATTCTAATAATTTATCATCTAAGTACCTTTAATGAGATAAATTATAATGTACATATCCATGGTTGATTCTTTTATCACTTAATTCAAGAACTTGTAATTTAATTCCAAATGTCCTCCAATTTCTTATAATAGTAATCTGAGCCATATTCAGTTACCTATTTTCTACCGTATTCGTATCTAGTGTAGATCATCATTAATTATACATACGAGACCAAACATTTCCATTCATGCATTTACCAATACCAATATGTTCTATAAAGCATAAAGAGATAGTAAAGTATTACCTCGATTTCCGTGCAATACTGATCGACCATAAAAATCCCATTCGAACGCCTTTGATCTTCAATTCAACTTCCAATAATCTCTCAGATACATATCAACATAAATTATATCAGAAACGGAGCTTAATTGCGATAAACGGATCGAATCGGGTGATAAATCAGTGAAAAACAGCTTACCGGGTTCGAATTTGGCGAAACGGACTTCGGATTCAGAACGTCGAAAGTATAAAATACGACTTTTCATAAATTTGGAATTTTTGGTCAACATCAAAGTCAACGGGTTTGACCGGCAATTTCGAGGCCTTCGGGTTTGAATTTCAAAAAACGGACAGCGAAATTGGATTTGGAACGTCGAAAAATGTCAGGATAGGTATACTCGGTCAAAGTCAAAGGTCGTTTAATGCCCGGTCAAAGCCAGACAAAGTTTTGGTCAACAGTGGTCAACGGTCAACGAGTCAACGGGTCAACGAGTCGGGTCGGGTTATGACCGGTCAAACCGGTCAACTATGCACCAATACCGGTCAAACCGGTCATTTTTCCTTCCCCACGCGCAGTGGCGGCACGTGGGGTCGCGACAGTGCCCTGATATCGGAAAATTCCTGGAAAAATTCCTAAAAATTATTTTAAGCGATTTCGAGATACTTACAAAGCTCGGTTCAATTTTTTGAACGGCGGAGAGCTCGATTTCAACGAATCAGAAACTTTGACCGCTTAACCTCCATACGCGCCGCCGCCGCCGGAGAAAAGGGAGGACACCGGTGGACTCGGAATGGCACAAGGAACACGATGGTGTGGGAGGTGTCGTAAACGGATGACCCGATCGTCGTGAATCAATGAAAAACCAACTAAAACCGAGTTATTATCGACGATACTTCCGATTGAAATTCACGACGAACGGCGATGATTCACGACAAAAGGTTTGAGGGGTTTTGTTCCTCGGTTGACAACGAACACGATGGTGGTTTTGTCTTGTCGATCAGAGGTCAGACGACGAGTAGATCGGACTTGAAAGTTGGTTGATCGGAGAGGGAAAATCTGGAAAATTTTCCAGAAAACATACGGGAATGAGGGATTTATAATTCAACTCATAATAAAAATGGGTAAACCATGAGTTTAGTCACTGAACTTCCTACACTTCTTAAAACGGTCTGCCAACTTTGAAATGTTACAATTTAATCCCCAATTCCTTCCAAAAATACCAATTAAATTCACCACTTTATAATTTCTTAAATTTTGCCCCTAAATTGGGGTGTTACAATTCTCCCCTCCTTAAAAGATTTTTTCCATATCTTCGAGTAGATTTTATAGAAAATACGGATTCTCCACTAATCCTTAACCAGTTCAGTATACATTCTTATCAGAACTTTTCATTATTTCAATAAAGAATCCGAAAAAATGACCTTGAGTAATCAATTCAATATTTGTCATAAGAATAGGCTCATAGAGCAGTAGCATATCCCAATTTCATTTCTGGAGTCGGGTCAAAATTTCTCAGATGAGTACCTCTCATATGCCTCGTGTGGTACTTTACAGCGTTTAGATAGATATTACTGGTTTTCCTTTTTGTAAAAATATAGTCTTAACGGATAAAAACTTTGGTCTACTCGTTACAGATAAGGACTCAGCCCTGGGGTTCCAGCTCATAGAGGTACGATTGCAGTCTAGGGGCATGTACTGATCAGACATATTTTGACATTCGACCGGCCGGTCTATCTTGAAAATTTTTGACTCAAACCATGGCTCTGATACCACTAAATGTAACCCCCCAGACCGATGCGAAGGATCCGATCCGGTAAGTCACATTAAGGCCACCGGAGTGACCCACTGTAAAAATAGCGGAAAATTTAAAACTTTTATTGAAACATGTAACTTATAAAATAAGTTGTCACTATTTAAAAATAAAACAGATTTCCAGACTCGTATATAAATCAAAATACAATTACATGCCCCCTAATCACATGTACCATTCTCTGTAACAACGTCGGAAAAACTCCCTTACTGAAGTCGATAGATGCACTGGTACAATTCTTTTAACCTGAAAAGGTGAGTAATAGAGTGAGTTTCGAAAAGCTCAGTAATACAGAACTACCAGATGATGCTGAAGAACGTGCAGATACAGATAAACATACATATCCTTATTATTTCCAAACATTTATAGATTTTTATGCTGAGCAGAGATCCTACTGATATTTCAGATGGTAACGGACAATGAGCTTTCAGTTCAGACAAATATTTCGGATGACTGAGTTCATGAGATCAGAATATGTTATCTAGTGTGTTTCCAAAAACCATATAACTTTTCAGATCTTTTTAAAACATATATATATATACCCCCATCCCAACACATCATAATATGTAGGTTCCCCAGAACCATACACCCAACCCAACACATCATATAAGGCCCTGAGCACAAAGCCGAGGAACCTGCGAAACTTCTTCCTTCAACAATACCCCCCAATTAAAACATTTTCTGTCCGTAAATGGATATATCAAAAATCAAAACATAAATCATGTCAAGTATCATATAAGAAATCAGGTCAAGTAACAGATCAGAATCCAAGTCAAGTATTATATCAGAATCCATGTCAGATATCAGATCAGAATCCATGTCAAGTATCAGATCATAATTCAAATCGAAAATCAGATAAAATATTCATGTGAGTAGGGAACACACCAGAGTTTACAGGTATTATTTATAGGTACTGTATCAGGAAGAGAAACACAATTCTTCAGTATGTCGATAGAATGTTGGAATTTAGAATCACTATTGGAAGAGTTCATTAACTGACAGAATCATCAGTTATTCAGAATGTGAATTATCAGGATATTATCTTATTCAGACAATTTTCAGAAGTTGTACGTAATTAGAAGGGTATTCAGAATCCTATACATCCATGTCAATTGATCGGATAATCGAACAACTTAAGAACAAAGATTCAGAACCTTAACAATCTATGTCGACTGGTCAATTCATTTTCCTTCTAAGGTATTTACTCTTTAATACCACAAATTCTTATCCGTAGACCATTTTCGGAATCATCGCTGAATAAATCTTCCAATGTCTTTATTTTATTTCCACGTTTCCACAATATCATGGAATGCTGGCGTACTTGATTAATTTGTTCATAACCCATTGTAATTGTACACTACGTAAACTCATCAGAGTTTCCAGACTTATCCAAATCACTTATTAAATCCTCAGTCATTGAGGTTACCTAGTTCAT
Organism: Hibiscus syriacus; assembly: GCF_006381635.1. Classification (NCBI taxonomy): domain Eukaryota; kingdom Viridiplantae; phylum Streptophyta; class Magnoliopsida; order Malvales; family Malvaceae; genus Hibiscus; species Hibiscus syriacus. The sequence continues at coordinate 1,485,576 of NW_024062775.1, read as the reverse complement.
TTACCAGTCATGTCCATTCCAGTTACTTCAGGATTTTCCATAGTAATTCATACGTTCCTGAATTTCAGATACATGTTGTACTTCCATTCCATTCAATTTGGTCTTCGTGGTTGATTTGTCGAACAAACGTCCAATTCTTAGTATTGAATACGATCTAGAGTTGAGCTTAGCTGAATACTTCAAAAATTTATCATCGAGCCAAACTTGAGAAGACGAATACATGTTCCAGTAATATCTATGCCATTCAGGTATTGACATAGCTTTAGGGTTGATCTACTCACTTAAACTATTTTTCGTTACCTTTAAAGGTAGTCTAATACATATGCTTACTTGGATTCCTTAATTAATCCTAGACATTTACTTAATATAGGCCATAAGGGTATTTTGGTCATTTTGGTTTTCAGTTTTATTCTAATCATAACAGAGCTCAAGGATATCCCATCATTCCTGAGCTTGGTGATATTCTTGGGTCATTTCCATTACAGGGGTAATTTGGTTATTTTACAGATCCACGGTATTTCAATCTTTTTCCTCCATCCGGTCTTATTATTTAATTCCAATTTATCATCTATTCCAGTCCGTTTGAACAATTTTGATAAAAGAGCACCCTCCGATAAATTGTTCTTCAGGTATTTACTCATAACTCGGATATTTTTGGGACAAGTGCCTTCTCGGATTTTACAAACGCAATATTATGAATTTTTCTTTACAAACACAGAATATTAATAATTAACTTTGTACTTAATCGAGTTAAGTACAAATCCTCAAAGTGCTTTCTCCTTCAGGGTCAACTCTGACTATTTTACCTCTCAAGGGCATTTTTGTAATTTCTTAACCATATAATTTCGATATTAGCTCTTAACGAAAATAATATAATATAGAGATCCTATGATTAATTTCTTCCTCGAACATTCTTTGATCTTAAAATGATTCCTTAAAAGACTTCTAGTATCTAGTATAAACCTTCTTGGGGTTAAAAATCGGTTATTCATAATTTTCAAGTAAAACTAACATTTCTTATGCACATCAATAGTTTTAGCAGATCAAAAATTCTTTTCAGATTTATTAATCCACTTCCAGGGATAATTCTTGTCATTTTCCAACATAAGGGTAATTTTGTAATTTTACCTAATTGAAATATTCTCATAATTTATCATCTAAGTACCTTTAATGAGATAAATTATAATCTACATATCCATGGTTGATTCTTTTATCACTTAATTCAAGAACTTGTAATTTAATTCCAGCTGTCCTCTAATTTCTTATAATAGTAATCTGAGCCATATTCAGTTACCTATTTTCTACCGTATTCGTATCTAGTGTAGATCTTCATTAATTATACATACGAGACCAAACATTTCCATTCATGCATTTACCAATACCAATATGTTCTATAAAGCATAAAGAGGTAGTAAAGTATTACCTCGATTTCTGTGCAATACTGATCGACCATAAAAATCCCATTCGAACGCCTTTGATCTTCAATTCAACTTCCAATAATTTCTCAGATACATATCAACAATAATTATATCAGAAACGGAGCTTAATTGCGATAAACAGATCGAATCGGGTGATAAATCAATAAAAAATATCTTACCGGGTTCGAATTTGGCGAAACGAACTTCAGATTTAGGACGTCGAAAGTATAAAATATGACTTTTCAGAAATTTGGAATTTTCGGTCAAAATCAAAGTCAACGGGTTTGACCGTTAATTTCGAGGCCTTCGGGTTTGAATTTCGAAAAACAGACAGCAGAATTGGATTTGGAACGTCGAAAAATGTCAAGATAGGTATACTCGGTCAAAGTCAAAGGTCGTTTAATGCCCGGTCAAAGCCAGTCAAAGTTTTGGTCAACATTGGTCAACACCGGTCAACAGTCAACGAGTCAACGGGTCAACGGGTCGGGTTGGGTAAACGGGTCGGGTCGGGTTATGACAGGTCAACTATGCACCAAAACCGGTCAAACTGGTCATTTTTCCTTCCCCACGCGCAGTGGGGGCGCGTGAACAGTGCCCTGATATCGGAAAATTCCCAGAAAAATTCCTAAAAATTATTTTAAACGATTTCGAGATACTTACAAAGCTCGGTTCAATTTTTTGAATGGCGGAGAGCTCGATTTCAACGAATCAGAAACTTTGACCGCTTCACCTCCACACGCGCCGCCGCAACCGGAGAAAAGGGAGGACACCGGTGGACTCGGAATGGCACAAGGAACACGATGGTGCGGGAGGTGTCGTAAACGGATGACCCGATCGTCGTGAATCGATGAAAAACCAACTAAAACTGAGTTATTACCGACGATACTTTCGACTGAAATTCATGACGAACGGCGATGATTCACGACGAAAGATTTGAGGGGTTTTGTTCCTCGGTTGACAACGAACATGATGGTGGTTTCGGATTGTCGATCGGAGGTCGGACGGCGAGTAGATCGAAGTTGAAAGTTGGTTGATCGGAGAGAGAAAATCTGGAAAATTTTCCAGAAAACATACGGGAATGGGGGATTTATAATTCAACTCATAGTAAACCATGAGTTTAGTCACTGAACTTCTTGCACTTTTTAAAACGGTCTGCCAACTTTGAAATATTATAATTTAATCCCCAATTCCTTCCAAAAATACCAATTAAATTCACCACTTTATAATTTCTTAAATTTAGCCCCTAAATTGGGGTGTTACATTAGTGATTTGGACCCTTATGCAGATGAGTGTTTATTGTGAGAGTGTAATACTAATACATGAATACATAAGAAATTCATTCGAGATCAAATGATGTCAGAAAACAATTTTTATTACAAAAACCATCATTTGTTTATTTGTCATTTCTCATTATATACCATGAATTTCAACTTATTGCATGGAAAATTAATCAAAACTCATCCTTTTATGAGTTATAAGCGTCTTGCTTTTACTTACTAAAAGCTAAGCGACCTTCTAGCATCGTGTGATGGGGAGATTAGAGATAACAAGAATAATTAGATATTGAGATTTTCGAAGAGTATAGAATCATGCACCGTTCTTGAGTCGAAATTATGGGGAGCTTACGAAGGCTTGTATTATGCATGAAACTTGGGCATAAGGAAAATGATTGTGGAGATGGACAACTCGAAGGTTGCAAGATGACCCGAAGGAGGAAATGTCATACACGATCATGACACATATAGTTCTACTTGCAAGGTAAAATTGTGAAGGAAACAACCGCGGATGGTACGACGAAAATGACGTGAAAGTTGCATTTTGGAACTCATGTGTTTGCTCGACCCCAAAAACATTAATATCGTTGTTCAACAGCGAATATTCTAGACTGAAAATGAATAATAAAATATCGATATAAGTGTACTTCTCCTATAAAAAATATTTAATCGTTCATTAAAAGAAATGAAGCTTAGAAGGTAAGAAGATAGGAAACGCATTGTAATGTTATTTTCATTATATTCCATATTAGAATACAAGAGTATTTTACCTACGTGAACAGCACATTATGAGTCCATGACTAAGTCAGCATCACTAACTCAAGTTATTTATATGCGTAATTTAGGCTTATTTTAACTTGCCAAAATTGATTTAATTCACATGAGATAGGTTTTTTCAAATAAAATACTCAAAACAAATGAAAAATTATTTCAAATAAAAACAAAATAAGAAATCAAACAACAGACAAGAAACACTGTCCGTTGGTGGAAAAAACATCATGCGATGAGATTTACCTAATTCAAAACATATCTAGAACCAAGACATATAATGTAATTTATTAGTATGAGATTTACTTTTATGCGAGGATCTCTCGTGTGTGTCTCAAACATTATTCTTTGAAGCCTTTCTTAAGAGCAATTTATGGTTCTATATATTTTTTACGTAAAAATAAATAGATATTTTAATCCATTAATTTTTTTATTTTAATTAATTTAAGATGATTATAAGATAATAAATGTTTGAAAAATTCATAATAATTTGATAATGAAAACCCATCATCCTTGCAGCCTCTTGTATTCAAACATATGATTTTTAGAAATAACAATCATCTCTATTTTCAGACCAAATAATTTAAGACATTTTTTAAAAGTACGAGATGATGTGAAAGATATAATTTAAGACATTTTTTAATCCAACAGATTCTATGTATATTTGAAAATAATAACAATATTTATTTAATTATATCATCATTTATTTTAAAAATAAATTCAGACCAAATGAGGACATTAACATAAAAATAAGAAGTTAAAATGACTTTTTTTATATCATTTATAGCTAGCTCGAACCCACCAATCCATGTATAAGTAGTACTATTTATTTATTTCTTTATTTTTTACTAAGAGAAGAGAAAAAATATTTAAAATTAAATTTGAAATATAATATCAAATAAGGGTAAAACGATGTCTTTTGTCAATACACCATTACTTTAGTCAATAATAATAGTAGCGTTTACATATAATATGGAAATAGTTGAATGTCAAAATGATTGAATGTTTAATGGGAGAAAGGAGATTGAATTGTGGTCAATTAGGGTTAGAGGAAATGCTTAAAATATTTAGATTATAATATTACAGTGTTAATATTGAAAGGTGACTCCGTCAGTGGGAGGATGACTGGGACAAATCACAAAGACGCAACAGTTTTACATATCTAATCTCTCATACCAATTTGACACCGTGGGGAAACAAATCTCATATAAGGTACCCTAAATTATTGTATTTTCAATCATGGTCCAGTTTCCTTTTCCTCAACTACAATCAAGTTTATGATGCAACAATCCAGATTAACCATGGCGTCCCTTCGTTCCGTATGCGCATGCTACCCCTATTCATGCCAAGGATAATTTCTTTTAGTTGATATATTTTAGATCGTAAGTTCAATACTCATTAAAAAAAAGAGTTATCTTTCCCTCCGCAGCTATAAATTGTTCAAAATATTAAATAATATGTGATAAATTTATATTCGAATTTTAATATTTAAGTGTCTCTTCTTTCTATCATGGGAAGAAAATTTAGGGTTCATTGCTTTTTTGTTACAATTAATGTTTGTAAACGAAATAGGACGTGATTAAAATTGATTATTTGCAAAATAAAGTGTCTGATCGATATTGGTAGTAGTACTTGAAACAAAGTGAGCAATTATATATAACAGTTGTCCCATTCTAATATTTTAAGATTTTGTCGGAAGATGATGGAGATGTTCGATTTATTATTTTGCAAATGTTAAAATGTTTTATATCTAAAACAATCTTATAATTAAAATTAAATTGAAAATATTTATATATGTTAAATAATAATTTATCCTAAATTAGCTATATCGATATGAATTTAGAAAATATTTATTTTAAACTCAATATTGTTTGGAAAAAATGTAATAAAATCAAGTGCACAAGTTGGTTTTTGATAATGCGTAAATGAATAGATGAGGGGTGTAAACGAGCCGAGTTAAACTCGAATATTACTGAGCTCGACTCGAACTCGAAAATTATAAATATAAACTCAACTCTACTCGAAAACTCGCGAGCCTAAAATTTTCAAACTCGACTCGAACTCGAAAGATAATATTAAAACTCGACTCGAACTCAAAAAGACTCGAACTCAAAAAAATTCAAGAGCTCAACTGAAACTCAAACTCAATTGAAGCTCAATTTTGAGTTCGATTCAAGCTCGATTTTGAGCTCGATTCTAAGCTCGACGGGTTTATTTTCCTTTGTTGAAAACCATCCACTTTTATACACTTACTTTACATCTTATTCCTCAACAACCAACGATGCTCAAGTTCAACGTTAAGTCTGACAATCTCAACAATTTGCCTTATCTGATCTAACATTGGTCTATAAAAACAGAAAAAGATCCTATTAGCTTCTGCAATAGCCTTCGATGGCTTCCATCATTATACCAATATTCATCTTCTTTTTCTTCTCTTCAACTTTTTCTCTCAACTTTTCTTCAACAAATTCTCTGAACCCAAATCTCACTTCCATACGAAGCTTCTGCAAATCAACTCCATATCCAGGTTCTTGTTTCGATTCACTGAAGCTTTCCATTTCAGTAAACATCAGTCCCAACATGCTTTTCTATCTTAGAAGATAAATATCAAACTGAGCAGTGTAAAAAATTACAACAGAAAGAAGTGAAACTAGAAAGGAAATGAACTCAACTTGCTTTCCGTTCCCTGCAGGAAGTCCATAATCAGCAAGCAGGTACAAGAGGAAAATTTCGTTCCAGACATCAGGTAAGCCAGGAAGACACCAATGGCTACAATCAGGTACCAATGGGCTCATCAATGCCTGGAGATGATTATCTTAAGAGACTGAGAAGTGGGGATTTGGACTTGAGTGCCAGGAGAGAGGCTATTGAGTGGATTTGTAAGGTTTGTTTATTTCTGCTTGTTTGATCCATTTCATTGGGTTTTTGTTTTTCGACAGCATCATAGCCTTTGCTCAGTAAAATTCTTAACATTCTGCATTTCTTTTATGGCATCCTGAAATTGGAATTAGCCCTCTTTTTATGTGTTATGAATGGTTGTTTACTCTTTCATTATTGATCAACAGGCTTGTTTTTTCTGCTTGTTTGATCCATTTCATTGGGTTTTTTGTTTTTCGACAGCATCATAGCCTTTGCTCAGTAAAATTCTTAACATTCTGCATTTCTTTTATGGCATCCTGAAATTGGAATTAGCCCTCTTTTTATGTGTTATGAATGGTTGTTTACTCTTTCATTATTGATCAACAGGCTTCTATTTATTTCTGCTTTGGACCATTGAGTCTTTGCCTATCCATTAACTACTTTGATAGGTTCCTATCAATGTACAACTTACCTGTAAGTATCCTCAAATTAGCCTCAAAATTTGGTTCTTGAAGTTCTTGAATCATAATATAGTCACTGATTTAAAATTTTCACAGAGAGATAAAAGATGGACAATCCAACTGTTGGCTGTTGCATGTTTATCTATTGCAGCGAAAATGGAGGAGACAGTGGTGCCCTCATCTGTAAAATTGCAGGTGATTACACATGTAGATTGATTCAATACTTCTTCAATGCATTTTAATTGCTTGGTATTTTCCCGATTCGAGTTCCATGATTGTGTTTGTTTGCAGGTAGGGGAACCGAAGTTTGTGTTTGAAGCTAAACAATACAAAGAATGGAGCTTTTGGTTTTAAGCACATTGAAGAGGAGAATGCAAGCTTTAACACCTTGTTCCTTCATCGATTACTTCTTGAACAAACTCTGTAACAATCAATATCCGTTGTCGAGTTCGATCTCTAGATCATTACAACTAATATTAAACATAATCAAAGGTTTATTCTCACAGTATCTATTTGTTTTACGTTTCCATCGAGAATCATTGGTGCTTGATGGTGGAATGAATGAATGAATGAATGCAGGTATTGATTTGTTGGAGTTCAGACCTTCTGAAATTGCCGCTGCAGTGGCCATTTCCGTTTCAAGAGAAATGCAAGGATTCACCATTGATAAAGCTATTTCATCATTCATCTTTGTACAAAAGGTAAAAAAAGATACAAACTCTAGCAATGACAAATTTGGTTGATCTTGGACGATTTTCTTTTGCAGGAAAGAGTTGAAGTGTACCGAGGTGATGAAAGGTTCGACATTAATCAACGGCAGTGCAACTTCATCTGTACCCCAAAGCCCTTGGGGTACTGGATGGCTCAACATGTTTGAGCTATAAAAGTTATGAAAAAACATGGTTCATATACAAGTAGTTGTCATCCCAGACCAGACATTAAAAGGAGAAGCTACACAACAAGTTTAGGAAATTTTCTTGCATGTATGTAAAAGCATCTGGAAATGTTTTTTCAGCTAGTCATGGTAAGTTCATTGGATACTAAATGGTAAATAAATAACACATTTCAAGTATATTTTTTAAAATATCAATAATTTTGTAACAAAATGAAATGTTGTTCTCCATAAAGGTTTTGAGTTTAAATAAATATATCTATAGGATGTGTGAGCATTGTTAATTGATTAAAAATTAAACATATTACTTTATAACTCCCAATTCTACTTCCATTCTAAAACACTTTAATTGTTTATAATTATATATATTATAATCCTATCATGTATTTACCTCGACTATTCATATGATTCAAATTCGTCATTTTCCATTAAAAAATTGGTGATTGTATGATATTGATGTTAACCTGTTGACTATGGTATGATAAAATATGATCTCATCGTTTAGTTGTATTGTACATCAAATCTCCGTTTACATTATGTCGTCGAGTCAGTTCTTGAAATATTATGTTGGTCAGTGCTGCTTGAAAGCAATGACGATGTCGATAGTCATCATTAAGATATGATAAAATCATGTCTCAATCACCAAGTTGTGTATATTTATTTTGCATGTTGATATGTTTATGTATAAGTATGCGAATGATTTATTTATGAGTCACATAACATCATTTTGCATAATTTGTATGTTACCTTCATGTGCATAACTTAACCTCTATATATAATCGGATTTAGGGTTTATGATTTAGGATTTAAGGTTTAGGGTTTAGGATTTATAGTTTAGGTTTTAGGTCTTAGGGTTAATTACAAATTCATTAATTAATCGATTTGGTACCGATTTATGAGGTAAGTACAATATAGTATATTGATATTAAATGCATTACAATATGGTTTAGTTGTATTATAGAATTTTTAATATATTTTTAAAATTTTATAATTATCAATAATGTATTTTTAATATATTTTTAATAATGTAATTTTAAAAATCTAAAATTATAATATAATATTTTTTTCGAGCTGCTCACGAGCTTTTCGAGTCGAATATCGAGTAGCTCATTTCAGCTCGTTAAGAACTCGAGTCGAGCTCGAGCTCGAGTCCATTCGATCCGAGTATTTATCGAGCCTTGATCGAGTCGATCTCGAGTAGCTCGCGATCTGCCTCGTCTCATTTACAGCCCTACTTAGGGGTTGTTTGATAAAAAAATGATTAAGCGTTGAATGATTCAATTACCTGAATGATTCAAAGGCTCTGTATGAATTAGCTCTGAATGTGACATGTTGTTTGATAATGGTTCTGAATGTACAATCTGAATTATGAATATTTTCATTTTTACCTTCATAATGATTTATTATATTATAAGATATGATTGTTTAATAAGACAACATGTGAAAAAATAGGTATTATGGTAAAATATCGGGTGCTTAATGATTCATAATGTACTTTAATACTGAATCATTCAGTAGTATTTTGTTGAATCATTCAGCATAGTCTTCATTCAGATGTGGATGTAAGAATCAAACAAATTAAATATCGAACGATTCAATATTCAGCGCTGAATGATCATTCAACAATAAACAAACAGCCTCTTGATGTGGTTGGTGGCAATTCCACTTAGCGGCTCCTGATGGAATCGCTTCAGCATTTGAAAATCAATCATACGTAAACACTTCTCGTCATCTCAAGTTATGACAAGTTTATGATTTTTATGGCCAAATCCTCATTATAAATATCATCTACTCATTACATTTTTTAACATAAAAACACAAATAGTTTCATTTATTGGGATTTTACACTATTTAATGAAAACTTTTAGTATTTAAAAAGATGATATAAGTTTGAAATTAGTCCCTAATATTTATTAAAATAATTATTTTGGTATATATTTTTTAGAAATTTTAACATTAATGTCTCATTTAGGGGAGAAATTTTATCGTGCGGCAACCTTAATATACAGTTAAGGAAAGGCGTTACCGGTTTTCTTATTATTATTTTTAATATTTCCGACAAAAAATTACCTAAAACATTATTATTTTTACCTAAAACATTAATGTTTTTAACATTTCCGGTAAAGTATCTAATAATAACAAAACTGATAGAAAAAAAAATAATGTTTTAGGTAGCGCTAAAGGTGTGCAAATTCGGGTACTCGAAACTTCCGGGTCGGTGATTTCTCGGCCCGTGTCCCGACCCAGATGTTAAGGGTACCCGGAAATCGGGTACTCGGTTTTTTATTTTTCATTTTCAAATTATTAATTTAAAAATATACACAAATTTAAGTGTTCGAAACTTCGAATTACATACACTAATATCCGAACATAAAATTTAAAAGTTTGAAATACAAAATCTAATAATTCATAATATAAATAATTCATTATATTATATATATATATATAATAAAAATAAAAAAACTAACCGGGTACCCGGAAACACTAGATTTTGTGACCTGTGCCCGACCCGATCGGGTATTTTTTTTAAGAAAATTACCTGGTTTTTTAAGGTTCGGGTAGGCGGGTCGGGTAGTTTTGTACACCCCTAGGTAGAGCTACCGGATATGTTAACAAAACCGGTAAAATGCCAATAATAACAAAATCAGTATAAATAATAATGTTTTAGGTAATTTTTTATCGAAATTATTAAAAAAAAACAGTAGCGTCTTTCCTTAGCCGTATATTAAGGTTGTCGTACGTGAGATTTCTCTCATTTGGGGTAAAAACATCTCTAATATTTGATCGAATCGTCACTTTGACATTTATTCTTTATTTCTATGTATTTTGACCCTTAATGTTTTATTTTAGGATATAAATGCCTCTATTTTTTTAGTGTTAACCATTTTTAACTAATAGTTTTCATTTATAAACGATGGTACCTTCTCATTTCTTAATTATTATGTTTATTTGACTGTGTTTAAATTCAGAGTTATGTAAATATGTTCATTAGTAAATATGCAATTAAGATTTTAAATTAAAAAGAATGAGTATACTTCCTAATATATATTTTTCTCTAAAAATAAAATATATTTACAAATAAATTAAATAAATATATATCATAAATTTTATGAAACTTTGAAACTTTCATGTTATTTTCTCTTTTAAAAAATTGTAATAGATTAACATATAATTGAATCGTTATAACAATTAAATGTTACATTTTAATTAATAAAATTTAGTAACTATTATAAAGTTAATCAACCGTTTAATATAAATGATATGATCAACCGATAAGAACATAATTTGTATCTATACTATTTATCTTATTTTTAAAGTGTTATAAATTTATTTAAATCTTTAGAAACGGATTAATTATTTTATATAAATGTTAATACAATTATAAATTTATGTTTTACTATTTTTTTATAAATTTAAAAAGAATATAAAGTTGCTTAATCTTTGAGGTTCTTTAACTCGTACTATATTTTACTAATTTTAAGTCATATAATATGATAAAATTTTTAGTATCTTACTTTTATTTTTTACATATTTTATTAAAATCTAATCAGTTCACTCTTAATTTCCGCAAAGTAAAGCAATATTCATATTCTAGTAACACTAAAATTGGCCCAATCTCTAACCTAATTTTCTCTCTAAAAATTTGTCACTTTTTTTTATTTAGCCAATGACGACATTAATCTTAATATTTGTTGTCGATCGTGGTGATTATAAGTTCTCTTGTTTTTTCATATTATTTTTTTTTTGTTTTTTTAAGTCTTTTTGAATTTTGAATAATAATATATGTCTTTGTGACACTTTTCTCTATTCTTTTGACACGTGATTTCCGTACTCTTGTGACACGATCCTTATGACTTTTAGACGTTTTTCGTATATCTTTGTTATTGTTTTGGTATTTACACGAAAACCATCACGACATTAATCTTTTTTATTTGTCAATGGTCAGAATAGTTAGATCCCCTATTTGGTAAAAGATCGTTTGCCGATATAATCAGAATTGTGTAATGAAGTAGCCTGTTAGATAATTCGGTTCGCTCACCACTCTTTTATTACTTCGTAAAACGTATCATTCGACAAAGATAAATAATTTTTATGAAGTTTACTGAGTTCTTTTAATGTTAATTGTCATTCTCAACGAAAGGTTATGTTTTTTTATATCTTTAAATTTAATATTTTTATATGAGTTTTTAGTGATTATTGTCTTTTTTTTATATATTTAAGTGTATTATAATTCTTATTTTTTTTAATTTTTGTTAATAAAATCCAATTGCATTGTTAAAAAAAGTTAACCCAAATTCTATGTAATTGCAGCCATCAATCATGATTAGTGACTAATAACATTTTGTTGTCCCCTTTCCCCAAAAAAGCAGTCCTTATCAGCTTCACCACCACCACACAGCTCATTTCAAAGAAGCAACTGTTGTTTCGACAACGAAATTAGAAATATCACTTAAAAATCATTTTAAGATACTAGTTTTAAATTATTTCTATGAATTTAATATATTAATTTCATGTTTATATCGCGGCTACCTTCCATTGCCCATCCCCTCAGTCTCCAACTTATATATAAGCCCTCCTATTATTGCATGCACTTGACACTCCATAACTCTCTTCAAGAATAAATTAAGAAAGAAAAATGGAGAAAAAGAAGCCGTATCTCGCTGTAATTTATGCAGTCATGTTCTTGGTCTCCAAGGCTGCATTCAATGGCGGTATGAACAATTTCGTCTTCGTTTTCTACAGACAAGCTGCTGCTACCCTTTTACTATCCCCTCTCGCCTTCTTCTTTGAATGATAAAACAAAATTTTCAAAGTAACTATTTTCTTCAATTCTCTCTGATAATATAATGATTATTTTCTTTCCAAACTCAAGGAAAACCGCGCCACCTCTATCATGTCCGACTTTCTGCAAGATTTTTATGCTATCTTTAATCGGGCAAGTCTACTTGAAATCACAGTCCAAGTTATCATTATTCATTATATAGATGTGATAGCATGGGATTAGGGCTTTCACTTTAATTATGTGTTTTTCTGGAAATATTTTAGGATAACATTGAGCTTGGATATCAATGGCGTCGCCCTGGTTTATACATCTGCGACTCTAGCTGCTGCAACAACGAATTGCCTTCCCGTCATCACTTTTTTCATTTCTGTCTTACTACGGTAAAATATTATAAGTCGGTCTCCTAACATAAAATTTTGTGTCCATTTGGAGGATTTGGTTGTGTGACAGAACCTGAACTATATACCGCGCTGAATTTACTAAAACATTGAAATATTTATGACAGAATGGAGGCATTGAGACTGAAAACAACTTCTGGGGTTGCAAAGCTTGTATAAATACTAATTTGCTTGGCTGGTGCATTGACCGTTGCCTTTTACAAGGGCCCCCATTTCAAACTCTTTTGCATTCATCACCAGTTCAAGGACCAGCATAGCCGAATGCTTCCGAGCCGAACATCCTCTGTTGGGGAGACATGGATAAAAGGTTGTCTCCTCATGTTTCTTTCCAACATCTTTTGGGGCTTATGGCTGGTTTTACAGGTAACCGACCATTTATACCTTAATCAATACATGCAACATATGATAAAAGGCCTATTTGTTTGTGAAACAGGGTCTGGTTTTGAAGAGCTACCCTTCGAAGCTTCTCTTCACAGCACTTCGATGCCTTTTAAGCACGTTTCAATCATTTGCTATTGCTATTGGCGTGGAACGAGACCCTTACCAATGGAGACTGGGCTGGAATCTCAGACTTGTTGCTGTAGCCTATTGTGTAAACATCTAGCACTACTACCATTGTTATCATCCTACGTAGAAATGCACTTTAGACCATTGGTAAGATTGTGCAGGGGATAGTGGTGACAGGCGTGACATATTACTTACAAGCATGGGTTATTGAGGAGAAGGGGCCAGTGTTCTTGGCCATGTCCACGCCATTGAACCTCATCTTCACCATCTTCTGTTCTGCCATTCTCTTATGTCAGATTATAACTGCAGGAAGGTCAGATTCTCTTATCGTCCTTGTTATTGATATTATAAGTCTAAACCATCTAATCAATTGTTAATTCATCTTTGCAGTCTGTTCGGGGGGCTTTTATTGATCGCGGGGCTATATAGTGTGTTGTGGGGGAAAACCAGAGAGCAAAGAATGACGGATGACGAAAATCGTTTACCAGCACATCAGGTAGACAAAGGTTGCACCAAGGAGTTGGTTGTTTAGGGCTAGGTTGATATTATTATTATTTTTGTTTTGTTGAAAAAAATTGTACAAATTCGTATAAACCAGTAGAGCGTATTTCGCAGGCGTGTACCTCATGTTTCATTTGCATGTGGGTGGAGTCATAAGACAATCTTCGTAACTTTCGTTACAAATATCTTTTATTTCAAGCACTCATTCGTATATCTACATCTTTCCATTGTATGGCATGAATATGATGCATACAAAGAAAAATAATAATGAAAATCACATATTTTCAACATGCCAGGCTTTAAAAATTCCTACCCATTCATGCATCACTATCTGTCATGATCATTGGTCAAAAGAAGAAGAAATATAAAACAATCGTGCTTAGTTTACATCATTGATATAAAAAATGAGCAAAGACGAATAAGAGTTGGAGGTGTTTTCTACGTGTACTTGTATTAGTAACCATTAACGGGTAAAGTTTAACACAGCTCTAATAAGATGGACTCTTATTGTCTACTACGTGAGGTTTTGTTCTAGAAGAGGATATCTGAATTTCTTTTAGAGAAAATAACATGACCAAAAATGCCTTATAATATACGATTTTAACCAACTTTTTTTGGATTCGCCAAAATGACCAACTAAATCGCAATGCGATTGATAATTCGCAACGCGATCTCCGGTATCGCAAATCAGTTTCCAGATTCGCAACGCGATTCTGACTATCGCATTGTGATTTCCCAAATTCGCGTTGCGATTTTCCTAATTCGCAATGCGAATACGTAAATTGCAACGCGATTACGTAAATCGCAATGCGAATACGTAAATCGCAATGCGAATACGTAAATCGCAATGCGAATCTGACTATCGCAATGCGATTTACATAGCACCATTCGTATTAACGCGTATTTTCTTTTCAAATTCCAAATACGAATTTCTTAATATATCGGAAACTGAACCGTCCACAGTATATCCCGTAATCGTAACTCATAACCTAAAACCTAAAATCACAACTCAGTCACATCTCCATCTCTCACTATCTACGGCGAAATCTGTCCCCATCTCCGAAGATTTCCGTCCCCATCGCCGGCGAAATCCCTCACAACCATTCACGGTCAGAAATCCCTCACAATCATTCAGAAAAAATCAACTCCGAGGTTAGTTTTTTTAATTATTTTTATTTTGAAATTTTTGCATTATTTTAGGTTTTTCATATTGAAATTGATGATAAGTTTACTGGTAATTTCAATAATAGATTAACCATTTCACTTAGATTTCTTATTAAATTCATTCGATTGCTGCCAATACTGCTAAACTGTTTAGTTTTTAACCCTGAAGTATTTGTCTTTGTTTTGTCTTTTGGTTGAAGTAATGCAGAAGAAGAATAGTTTCTAAACTTAAAATCGCAACATGAAATGAAATCGCAACACGAAAATGACTATCGCAACGAGAGAAATGAAAATCGCAACGAGAGAATCGCAACGCGAAATGAAAATCGCAACGAGATAATCGCAACGCGAAACCAAAATCGCATTGCGATTTTCATTTCGCGTTGCGATTCTCTCGTTGCGATAGTCATTTCCGCGTTGCGATTTTCATTCTCTCGTTGCGATTTTCATTTCAACCAAAAGACAAAACAGTGTTGCAAATTTTAGTTTCAAGAATAAACTACTACTTATGTTTATTGTTTTTGGTATATCTTCACAGTGTAGTTTTTGGTATATCTAACTTAGTATGTTTATTGTTTTTGTAGAAATTTTTTTCGGCTTCATTGACATTAAGGAATAAAGTTAGCCTAGCCACTACAATTGCTTCGAAGCTTTCACCTGCACAAAAAATTGTTTGAGGAAACTTGCTTCGGGCCATGGCTGAGAGTACATCATCCGGGTGGAGATGCTAATTTGACCCATTTGTGGCTTCAGACCATGACTAGCGATCTACCCGACAGTATACAACGTGGTGAGGAAGAGATATGGTTTTATTTTCCATCGGCGTATTCTTGTTTTGGGCGGAAGGAGTTCTGCTTAATCACTGGTCTACGATTCGGACACGATGATATAGGCTGATACACTCGTCATATCACCCGCCCATCATGGTTATCCAGGGTTTTTCCTGATGAGTCAATAGAGAAGCCGAACTTACACGTCGGCGACCTGAAGAAATTGTTTAATAAGAAAGATGGTTTTACTCGGATGAATGACGTCGATGTTGTCCGAGTATGCCTTCGACTACTTTTGTATGCCGGCTTTTTAGGCAGAGAGGCCAGACAACCTATTCCTCATGAGCTAATATTATTGGTAGAGGACCTAAATGCATGGAATCTGTTTCCGCGGGGTTCATATATATGGAAATCTACCTGGACTAAGTTGTCGTATGCCTTTGATGACCGCAAATGTTTGCGTGGCGATGGGTCGAAATACACTTTGTCAGGCTTTGTTTGGGCCTTTAAGGTAAGAATTTCTATATAATGTTTTCAAAATTTTAATTAATTATTTAACAATTACTAATGTTTGTTATTATATTGTTTGTAGATTTGGATATTCGAGGCTTTCCCCAGCATGCGGATATATGCATTAAAAACTTCAAATGATATTCCTAGGGCTATTTCCTGGAAGAGGAAACGTCTGTTGGATTGGGAAGACTTAATACCATATGCGACAATAAATAATGTAAGTTAACACAAATATTATCATATATAAACAAGTTATTAATAGTAGACGTTTAACTTTGTTTGAGTTTTTATATTTTTAGGAGGCCAACACTCCATTAATGAGACTGACACCCACGGAGGCTGAGCTTGCCACTGATTGGTGGCAAGCTAGTCAACGTTTTCTTGATGGCACGAATGAGCAGCCTCCACTTCCACTTCGAGAGCCATCACCTCACCCAGAGCCATCACCTGATCGACCCGACTATACACCTCTACAACGAGAGCCATCACCTATCCCGTCACATCATCGAGCCTCTTCTCCACCATCACCTCATGATAGGCGACCGGCAAAGATGCCACGACTTCTATCTCCTTATTCTCCACCTCCACGGGATGAGTCAAGGGAGTTACGTGATGAGGTCAATGCCTTGCGCGAGGAGATCGGTACTCTACGCGATAACAATGGTGCATGGCGTGTGGAGGTGTCTACTTTACGTGGTGAGGTTGCCGGTCTACATGAGATGGTAGTATCGTTGTAGAATGAGGTTCATACTCTACGCAACGAGGTAAGTTTAAGATTTTCCATATTTAACTTGATGATAAATTTACTCGTAATTTCACTTAGATTAACCAGTTCACTTAGATTGCTTAGTAAATTTATTCGGTTGCTGCCAATACTGCTAAACTGTTTATTAACACTGTGAAGTTAGTATTTGTCTTTTGTTTTGTCTTTTGGTTGAAGTAAATTTATTCGGTTGCTGCCAATTCTGCTAAATTGTGTATTCTTTAACACTGTGAAGTTAGTATTTGTCTTTGTTTTGTCTTTTGGTTGAAAGTAAATTTGTTCGGTTGCTGCCAATTCTGCTAAACTGTGTATTCTTTAACATTGTGAAGTTAGTATTTATCTTTTGTTTTGTCTTTTGGTTGAAAGTAAATTTGTTCGTTTGCTGCAAATTCTGCTAAACTGTGTATTCTTTAAAACTCTGAAGTTAGTATTTGTCTTTGTTTTGTCTTTTGGTTGAAGTAATGCAATCCATTCAAGTTTCAATTTGCAGAAGAATAAGAAATAGTTTATTCTTGAAACTATATTTTAGCAACACTGTTTTGTCTTTTGGTTGAAATGAAAATCGCAATGAGAGAATGAAAATCGCAACGCGAAACGAAAATCGCAACGATAGAATCGCAACGACAAAATCGCAACGTGAAACCAAAAATCGCAACGCGAAACTGATAACTCCTTGAAAAGGTCATATTTTGGGACCTTTTCACTTAAGTTATTGAATGTCTAAGAGCCCATTTAGGACCATTTAGATGCATTTAGGAGCATATAGTTGCATGTGGTGGATTTCAGTTTGCCGTGGCATTTTATTTTTACAGTGGTGCTGCTTTATGGGAAAGGTACTTGTCTGATGATATGCAGGTGTTGAAAGCAAGGAAAAGAGGATTTAAAATGCCATGACATAAGGATATTGCTGAGCTAAATAAAAATGCCAAGTTCAAATGGCATTTCAGGAGCGTACAAAGAGAGAGAGAAGATATTTTCTAGCCAGCTGTCCTGGATTTTACGCATGCTCTGCCCGAAATACCCACCGCAGCATTTTGGCGCTTCAACCACCGGTTCTGTTGATGACGTTGCCTAGTCTGACCCTGCAGATCCTGTCAGTCCTAGGGCGCCTGTAGCGGGATTATGTCGGTCTCTAGCCAACTACCTAGGCTGTATCATTGCCTAGTCTGCCCGACTCCCAAGAAAATCAACCATGGTTTTGGGGTTTCCTAGGATGGTTAACACCAAAGCTTAGGATTTCTTTTCCCCTATAAATAGAGGAGGAAGCCATATTGAATAAGACTTTAGTTCCAGCCACATTTGATCTTAAAAAGTTAGAGAGAGAAAGTCTCATCTTTCTCCGTCAATCCCACTTGCCGTGGCATTTATCCTTGACTAGTAGAAGGGAGTGGCGTTCTGAGCATCCGAGAGGAGCTAGTCCGCTAGAAGTAGTCCTTGGTGGCCGAGGAAGGCATTTGGCAGTGCACGTCGAAGGCTTTCTCTCCTCCCCTTAGTCCTTGCTTTTATATTTTATTGTTGGGTTGTAAGGAACAAATGAATCTTGCTTTGTGCTTGTTGATTTCGAGCCCCACCATGAACTAATCCTATTTGGTGGGAGTTCGCATGGTTATTTAAGTTGTTATTTTAATAAATGGTTGTTGTTTCATGCTCTATTATGTTTTGTTTATGATGCTTAAAGTCTTGAGGTTGTAGGAGCTACGAGAGTAGCCTTTCCTTAGGAGGGTTCATGAGGTTCGAGAGAATGCCTTGGCAATTTATCTTTAGTCTTCGAGAGAAGCTAGGGAGGAACTACATAAACAACGGGTTCTAGATAGTAACTAGGCCTAATCCACCATAGAGATAAGAATAGGATTTCATTCGACTAAAAGGAGTTGTGTATAAACAATAGGTTAGATGTTAATGCTGTCGCAAAAAGGTATTGTCGAGACATATTCTATTAGCTGAGTCAATAGGATCACTGCTTGGGCTTACGCCAATCGGTTTTGCCAGGGCATCTTTAGTCTGTCGAGTCCCTTACTAGAGATAGCATAGGGCACATCAGTAGACTGTCGGGCAGGGTAAGCATAGAAGAAGCACCATTCAGAGAAATAAACTTAAGTTTTCCTTGTGTCTCCCATCTCTCATTTCCATTGCTGCTTGTCTTGTGAGAAAGCTAAAGTCCTACATATATTAAATCTAGTATTTGCATTTTTATTTTGCCTTGACATTTCCATTTGTTTTCACGTATCACAATTTAATTTTCCACGACATATCCATCTGCTACCACACTATCACCACTCCATTTCCACTACGTCCATTCCATTTTGCCACTGTATTCTCATCTGTATATACCATAACTAACTTTACTTAGGTGACAAAGTAAAGTGCCTTGACAAACCTATTTGATTTCCCCATTCTCTATGGAGACGATACTCTACTTATCACTTTATTACTTGTTCGATTGTGTATACTTGCACACATATCCGCATTATATTTTAGTACTCACAAACAGCGGACAAGTTTTTGGCGCCGTTGCCGGGGAATTGGCAACTGGAAGTTAATTAGTTTTGTCATAGCATTTTTATTTTACTTGTTCAATTTTTTTTTGTATAGTTTTACTTGTTATTTTCCTTGTCTTTTTCAGGTTTTTATTTTACGTACTCAAAGTGCTCCAGCAAAGATGTATCAAATTGGAAATCAAGGAATAGGTCAAGAGGAATATCAACATGCCGAGGCAATTCCGAATGCTGGGAATGTAGCTAGGCCTCGTAGTATTCGAGATCATTTAAATATTATCATGGACGAACTAAATCCTGGAATTTTGGCACCCATGATTCAGACAGCCCACTTTGAGCTCAAACCGGTTATGTTCGACATGTTGGACTTTATTGGACAGTTTGGTGGTGCTCCTCATGAGGATGCAAGGCAACATGTTCGGGCATCCAACTCAGCATGTCTATTATGCCACGGCAATCACAATAAGAGTGACTGCCCGACCAATCTAGAGTCCATCAACTTTGTAGAGAACTACAATCGAGGTAACAACAACCCCTATTCTAACAATCTTGGATGGTGTCAACATCCAAACATTTTGTGGGGAAATCAAGGAACCAGCAACTCTAGTCAGCCCGCTAGGCAGCAGAACTTCAGTGACTCCCAGTTTTCAAACGAATATGCCATGGTATAATTCTAACGAGGGAGTACCATATTCATCTAACACAAGCTCTTTGGAGGCCATGATGCAAGATTTTATCGCAACAATGAAGACCATGCGACCTCTATAAAAAGTTAAGAAGCTCTACTTCAGAGCCACAGTTCGTCGTTGAGGGCTTTGGAGGGTCAGGTTGGCCAAATTGCCACGGTATTACATTTTTGCCCACATGGCAGTCTACCTAGTGATACTAAAGTCACTAAGGATCAAGACATGGAGCATTGTGGTACATTCAGCTCAAGGAGTGGCATCAAAATCTATAAAGATGCTAAGTTTGGGGGGAAGACACTCGGAGAGCCCGATCATGAGATTATGCACGAAGATCCGAAGGTGCAAGAAGATTCATATTCATTGGAAAATAAGGATGAGGGTTCGAAGAATACAACCAATGAAGAGAATAAAAATTTTGCCACGACAAAAGAAAAAACCCCATCTGTAGGAGTTGATGACCAAAAGAAAGCTGCAGAATTTTGCCGCAACAAATTTTTATGCAGTGATAATCACTTCAATCTTGATGAAGAAGACGAAGAGGAGCTCGAGGATATTCCAAAGGAGATGAGTAAGTCTAGCTCACCCATAACTAGACCGGGTATGAAATTTGAACCTTTGAATCCTATTGAATTTATTCATCCTAAACCTCAACTAGCTGCTCATTTTTCTAGGCTAGAAATTGTGAAAGAACTAAGGAATGAAATGGAGATTAAAAAAAATTTCACTAATGAGAAATTATTATTTGTCGCGGTAATTTCGTGGTATGCTGACATTGTCAAATTTCTCGTTAGTGTTGTTTTGCTTCCTTACTTGACTGGCCTAGGAAAGAACAAGGTCATACACGATGGTGGCTACTGGCATAGGGATGACCTCGACCTCTCCAAAGAATTTGCTGCCCAAGTGATTTCAAGTTGCCACAGCAAAAAGGAGCGAAAAGAGATCCCATTCCACTACCATTCAACTTCATGCATAGAGCACTTTGAAGGAGAGAGGACTACTGCAAAGGTCCTAAAATTTAGATGTGAAAGACCCGAAATGCCAATGCGATTTATTTTTAAGGCAGAACTGTTATATGTGTGGGGCATTTTGGTCTACACTGGTGCTTCGATCAAGCGTGACAAATCTGCACTTTTATTGGACGATGTCGATATCGGCCAAGCATCTTGAAGATGCCGTGACATTTCAGATTTACTCTTGTGCATAAATAATATTTTATTATGCTATCGTTTTAGTTTATTTTCTTTTAAGTGCTTATTTTTCTTTGCAAGGTCCATCCCATGCAGCCCACCGAGTCAATGGAGGAGAAACAATATGAGATGCCACGACAAGTTCCTTTGCGAAGGAGCCGACGTCGCCTTAGGAAGGCATCTCAGCGTACGGAGACCCCGCTCCCAGCCGCCCCAGAAGGTCCTAGCACTCCTCCAGTCGCACCCGCGTCTGACTCCGAACATTCCATCCCCGCTAAGCTCCGCAAGCGCACTCGCCGTGCGACTGCTGCACCACCACCATGAAGCAAAGGTACCTTGCATTGCATTACATTAATAGCATGTAGTTTTCATTTTTATTAGATTTAGTAAGCATTGGGGACAATGCTTACCTCAAGTTTGGGGGAAGTAGGGTTCTCGCATCATTGTATGATAGTATTAGTAAAATGAATATGCCATGACATTAGTAAATATATAATTACTTTTCTGGAATTAATTGAGGATGCCCGATGATGAAGAATTCTTGATGGCTAGGATAGAATGTATATGACTGGTTGAGGATGATAGAACCAACTCTAGGACTTACTTCTTTGAAACCCTTGAACACGAGTGTATGTTTTCTATGCTTGAGAAACTTAGAAATTTTTTATAAGAGAATTCTTAAATGTCGTGGCATAAAACTGTGAATGATGAAAACCCCGCATAAAAAAAAAGAAAAAGAAAAAAAAAGAAATATAAATTATAAATAAATGCCTTGTCATATCTGTAGAGGAACACTCCGCTATGTCTTGGCATATGAGTGAATGAAAGTAGTCACAGGATGACTCTACCTGACCAGCTCAGGGGTGAAAGGTATGCTCCCTTTCATCTAGAGTGTGGGATGGTAGAGTGATGGGTTGACTCTCCTCGTAGCGGAAGTAATCAAAGAAAACAAAGGGGAGTAGTAATTTGAAAATGTCATGGTAAATTGAGAAAGCTTAGAAAATTTTTAGGTTTGTTAAGCATGGACTGGATACAAACACGCACACACCCACATAAAGAATCTTGCCCTAGGGGACGGTACTTGATTTCTCAAACTAGTCTAGCATGTTGAAGCCATATGAGCTGAGGGCTGAAATTTTATCCCATATAACTATTATGCTTCTGAACTTGTCATGGTATTTTTGTTTTGCTTATCACTATCCATTGCTTGAGGACAAGCAAAAGCTTAAGTTTGGGGGTGTGATAACTCCTTGAAAAGGTCATATTTTGGGACCTTTTCACTTAAGTTATTGAATGTCTAAGAGCCCATTTAGGACCATTTAGATGTATTTAGGAGCATATAGTTGCATGTGGTGGATTTCAGTTTGTCGTGGAATTTTATTTTTACAGCGGTGCTGCTTTATGGGAAAGGTACTTGTCTGATGATATGCAGGTGTTGAAAGCAAGGAAAAGAGGATTTAAAATGCCGTGACATAAGGATATTGCTGAGCTAAATAAAAATGCCAAGTTCAAATGGCATTTCAGGAGCGTACAAGGAGAGAGAAGATATTTTCTAGCCAGCTGTCCAAGATTTTACGCATGCTCTGCCCGAGATACCCACCGTAGCATTTTGGCGCTTCAACCACCGGTTCTGTTGATGACGTTGCCTAGTATGACCCTGTAGATCCTGTCGGTCCTAGGGCGCCTGTAGCGGGATTATGCCGGTCTCTAGCCAGCTACCTAGGCTGTATCATTGCCTAGTCTGCCCGACTCCCAAGCAAATCAACCATGGTTTTGGGGTTTCCTATGATGGTTAACACCAAAGCTTAGGATTTCTTTTCCCCTATAAATAGAGGAGGAAGCCATATTGAAGAAGACTTTAGTTCCAGCCACATTTGATCTTAAAAAGTTAGAGAGAGAAAGTCTCATCTTTCTTCGTCTATCCCACTTGCCGTGGCATTTATCCTTGACTAGCAGAAGGGAGTGGCATTCTGAGCATCCGAGATGAGCTAGTCCGCTGGGAGCAGTCCTTGGTGGCCGAGGAAGGCATTTGGCAGTGCACGTCGAAGGCTTTCTCTCCTCCCCTTAGTCATTGCTTTTATATTTTGTTGTTGGGTTGTAAGGAACGAATGAATCTTGCTTTGTTCTTGTTGATTTCGAGTCGCACCATGAACTAATCCTATTTGGTGGGAGTTCGCATGGTTATTTAAGTTGTTATTTTAATGAATGGTTGTTGTTTCATGCTCTATTTTGTTTTGTTTATGATGCTTAAAGTCTTGAGGTTGTAGGAGCTACGAGAGTAGCCTTTCCTTAGGAGGGTTCATGAGGTTTGAGAGAATTCCTTGGCAAGTTATCTTTAGTCTTCGAGAGAAGCTAGGGAGGAACTACATAAACAACGGGTTCTAGATAGTAAATAGGCCTAATCCACCTTAGAGATAAGAATAGGATTTCATTCGACTAAAAGGAGTTGTGTATAAACGATAGGTTAGATGTTAATGCTGCCGCAAAAAGGTATTGCTGAGACATATTCTATTAGTTGAGTCAATAGGATCACTGCTTGGGCTTACGCCAATCGGTTTTGCCATGGCATCTTTAGTCTGTCGAGTCCCTTACTAGAGATAGCATAGGGCACATCAGTAGACTCTGTCGGGCAGGGTAAGCATAGAAGAAGCACCATTCAGAGAAATAAACTTAAGTTTTCCTTGTGTCTCCCATCACTCATTTCCATTACTGCTTGTCTTGTGAGAAAGCTAAAGTCCTACATATATTAAATCTAGTATTTGCATTTTTATTTTGCCTTGACATTTCCATTTGTTTTCACGTATCACAATTTAATTTGCCACGACATATCCATCTGCTACCACACTATCACCACTCCATTTCCACTACGTCCATTCCATTTTGCCACTGCATTCTCATCTGTATATACCATAACTAACTTTACTTAGGTGACAAAGTAAAGTGCCTTGACAAACCTATTTGATTTCCCCAATTCCCTGTGGAGACGATACTCTACTTATCACTTTATTACTTGTTCGATTGTGTATATTTGGACACATATCCGCATCATATTTTTAGTACTCACAAACAGCGGACAGAAACCAAAAATCGCAACGCGAAACTATAATCGCTTTGTGATTTTAATTTCGCATTGCGATTCTCTCGTTGCAATTTTTTATTTCTCGTTGCGATTTTCATTTCATGTTGCGATAGTCATTTTTCACGTTGCGATTTTATGTTCCAGAAACTATCCTTCTTCTACAAATTGAAACTTGAATGAATTGCATTACTTCAACCAATAGACAAAGACAAATACTAAGTTGACAGTGTTGCAAGTTTGAAACATAATTGTCTTTGTTATCTGATGCATTTTGTGAACTATGATAGAATAATGACTTGGGTAAATTCAATGCAAGTTTGAAACATATTTGTCTTTGTTTTCACTGTTTAAATATCATGTCTGTTTATTTACTGATTTTTGTATTTAATTATTTAGCGGCCCGATAAGGTGGATGCTTTACGTCGGGTTTTTCTTGCACGACAGAGTTCACGCATCAGACGGCGTGCACGTGCTATTAAGTCTTCGTACACCCCAATAGTGCGAAGACACCGCAAGAAGAAGCTCGAATCGCCTGTCATCCCTCAAGAGTCCACTCCTATCATTGAAGAGGCCCCTATCATTCCTCGAGAGTCCCCTCCCACCGTTCAAGAGGCCACTGTCATCGTTGAAGAGGTCCCTCCCACCATTCAAGAGCCCGATTCACATGGCGTCATATGTAAGATTCTTGAGAAACCCTCTGACGTGCCGGACATGATGGATGAGAGTTGGCTCTCGTATGAGTTACCGGCCAGTACCATACCGGTATATGAAGTGGAGAGGAGACAACTACCGGACACAATTCTGGATAACACCCTTTGGGCTAAGACCGCAGTTGATTTTTATCTACATGAGCGGAGCCAGGGGTGTTTCACTGACATATGCAAGCTCAACGATGATATCTATTTGTTGTTTGATCGATCTTGGTGGGGCGTATTATTAGGGGTCGAAGACAATGGCTATTTCGATGGAGGGGTAAGTCTTATATTTTTCTTATATTTCAATTTGATTATTTTTTTTAAATTTATGTAAGTTACTAATATATGTCTTTTTTTGTAAAACAGCATATCGATGCGTGGGTGTCACGTCTTCTAATAATTAGGAAACTTAAGGAAAATAAAAGAAATACACGATATACAATTATGCCGACGTCTTTTAACGTCGTTCACTTGAAGAATCAACGAGATAAATCATTTGCGTTGAGCAATGGACAAGCTAAACTTTATCTTGCATGGTGGGAGGTCGATAAGGTTAGTATTTATTTTAGATTGAGTTTAAAGGTATTCATAAATAAGTGCGCAAATGAATGAATTATTACTTATGATTGCAGGTGTTTATCCCTGTTTTGGAACGTAAACATTGGCTTCTCGTCGAGCTTCAGCTCCCATCCCTTAAGGCAATAGTATATGACAGCATGATAAATTACATATCATTGGCTGATTTAAGAGATATTATTAAGGGATGGAGCTATCATTTGGCTAAATTCTTGGATGCGATAAATTATTGGACTTGTTCTGGAAACAAGAAGCCAAAGAAGCTCAATATTACAGTTAGCAGAGACTAGACCGCGCCACAATAAACGAAAGGACCCAGAGGGGATTGTGGTCCTCTCGTATGCTTGGCGTTGGAGCGTTTGATCACAGGAAGTATAAAGTATCTACCTCCCACCGATAGAGATAGAGCTGCAGTAGGCTTGTAGTTTCGATATTATATGGCTAGATCGATATATACGAGACGCTGCCTACCTGCATTCGCGTTATAAAAATGTCCATAAACAATTGGTAAGTTTATAGGCTTTTGGTTTGAAAATGTTTGGTTAAGTACCTAGAATTCAATAATTTGTTGTTTGTAGGTTTTAGATGTGTAGAAAGTGTTGTTTGAGCAAATGTTTGGTTTCTGCAGGTTAATCTCAGAAGTGAGCTGCGTGAAAATGATGTATGGCTACAAAAGTTGATTCAATAGTAGATGAGGAAATAAGAATTATTGCTTATTTTTTTATTGTTTAATTGATTTGTAAAAGATGATTTGTAAAAGTTGATTTGTTTAATTGATGTGAACATAATTCTTATTTGTGCTTGTTTAATTTATTGAAATGTAATGGTTGATTTTGTTGATTTCAATCTGCATTATGTTGAAGGCAAAAATGACTATCGCAATGCGAAATGAAAATCGCAACGCGAAATGAAAATTGCAACGACAAAATCACAACGCGAAACTAAAATCGCAACGCGAAACTAAATTCGCGTTGCGATTTTCATTTCGCTTTGCGATTCCCTCGTTGCGATTTTTATTTCGCATTGCGACTCTCTCGTTGCGATTTTCATTTCGCATTGCAATTCTCTCGTTGCGATTTTCATTTCGCATTGCGATAGTCATTTCCGCGTTGCGATAGACATTAAGATGATTGCGAACGTCATTTACGTGTTGCGATAGTCAAATGAATGCCTAATAAGTGATAACAACTGAACAGATCATAGAAATTTTCAAACTCAAGTTACTAATACATGCCTAACTGAAAATGTTAAAAGTTCACACATAAAATCACATAATACAACGTTTGCATTTAAAATTCACCTAAGTTAACAGTCCCAAAAGGTGAAGCCGGTTGTGTTTGGGATTTTAAAGATGATTACGATTTTGATTGCCTTTTGCTTGACACCATATGAGCTTTGGATTTTGATGAGGATCCATATTTTGGTAGAGGAAAAGATGATTGTGATGGCACTTGTGATCCACATGTCAACCTTGTATGACCATTTTCCTTGCACCGACTACATATCGATATCTTCTTCTCTTCACCCTTAGACGGTATACGATCGTGACTTTTTGGTCGGCCAGGTAGCCTTCTGTCCATGCCTGGTGGCAAAACTGTTTGTAAGTCATCTGGTATGTCCCACTCAGAAGGATGTGGAATAGGGTAGACAATCTCGCCATAAGTCTGTTGATATACTTCTGTAGTGTAGCAATCCATAGCGTATGCGCTTGAATCATCTTGGTTTAGATGAAGAGAAACTTTTATAACATGGCCACACGGATAACCAGATGTTTGCCATTTCATACAACTACACGTCTTTGCATTTAGATCGACAAGCTCATTTAAGTTATTATCCAGTACTTCAAACAAAGTGTTTGAACATGGTTCAACTCTCCATGACGTTGACTTCACAACACATTTCGTTATTTTTTTTTCTGTCCATGGTGTAACACGATGTTCCAATGTTCCTGTAAATTTAAATAAATAATACTTAGTAAAATATATGATAAGTTACGAATTTAAAGAAATAATACTTGCATGGTTTTTTTTCTTGTAGTACCACTGTTGAATAGAGGCTTGAAAAAACTCCATTAACATAGTAATGGGTAATTTTCGGGAATGACGACTTAGAGCGTTGATTGATTCTGCACTATTAGACGTCATGAAACCATATCTTGCTCCAAGTTGATGTACTTTTGACCATCTTTCAAACCCGACATCTTCTAGTGTTTGAGC
Organism: Hibiscus syriacus; assembly: GCF_006381635.1. Lineage (NCBI taxonomy): Eukaryota > Viridiplantae > Streptophyta > Magnoliopsida > Malvales > Malvaceae > Hibiscus > Hibiscus syriacus. Next base: position 1,457,571 of record NW_024062775.1, on the reverse strand, counting down.
ACACTGAGGCAAAACACGTCTTAAACAGTTTATATGCTTATTAAAATCCACTTCCCGTTAAGCTTTTACAGCCTTCCAGTATGTCCATTTGTGATTTTTTATACCAACAGACCTTGATTTTAGATTTCTATACAAATGAACACCACAAAGTCCATGAAAAGCATCTGGGAAACACCTTCTAACAGCGTTGTCAATTGAGTTTGCCCTATCGGATATGATTGTCAGATTGCTAATAGGACCTATGCAATCCCTAAGATGCCCCATAAACCATGTCCATGAATCAGAGGTTTCAGATTTTCCAACCCCGTAAGCTATTGGCAGTATCCCATTGTTAGCATCCATGGCTACTGCTAATAAGTTTACTCCATGGTATCGACCTTTTAAATATGCTCCGTCAACTATAATAACTGGGCGCATGCAATTAATAAACGAACGAATCTACAAAATCATATACACAAGAAATATAATCATTTAAATGTGAAATGCATGTAACTAACAAAAATGAGTCAACAAAATTATATTGATTTACTAATCGCAGCACCAATGGCGATAAGCAGCAACTCAAAGCGTCCATCTCTATCTGTTTTGATATGAGTTACCGACCCATGATTTTTCAGCTTTAAATTGAGACAATAAGCCGGCAGTTGGGCAAACGATGCTTCTGGCGACCCCCCTCAACAATTCCAAGGCATAAAATTTGGCTCTCCAAGCTTGAGAATATGAGATACTAATCTTGAACCGAGCATTCATGTCAGTCATAATTTCATGTCCCCGATATACCCTACCATTCAAAAACATTAACTCAGCCAGAAAACCACCCAACACCTTTTTGTTTGCCTGTCTATGGTGAGGAAAAACTTGGGTTCTTGAACATGTATGTTTATCAATAAAAGTCCTAACTTGAAACATTTCGCAATCTTTTATCCTCTTTGCAATCATACGCCACATACAGTTTTTGTCAATCATACACCTTGTTTCGAAACGATCTTTGCTTGATTTGTTAACTTTTAGTTGATAGCCATCTTCCACACATTTCGTATACAAAGCTATCTTCAAGTCTTCCTTTGTATCAAAACAATCATCTTTCTTGATACGAATAATTTTTGTGTGACAATCAACTGTTATCTTTACCAACTCTTCTTCCGGTATCTGAAGTAATTCTGGCATATTCCAGTTATACTCCCGTGGCATTTTCTTCGGGGACTTTTCTTTGGGGATTTCTTCTTCTTCTTTTTCTTCTTCAGTGTTATATGAATTACAGAATTGATATTCAACATGTTCATTTACAGTCGTAACTTTCTCCTCATTATCATCAATAACATCTTCCTTGGCAACGGTTGTTTCATCATCAAAATTCGGGTATTGACCAATATCAAAATCATTACACGCAGGGTCTATTTCTTCTTCTGAAAAATCATCAAAATCCGAGTATTGACCAAGATCAAAGTCCTGGTATTGACCAAGATCAAATTTCGAATACTGACTAGTACTCACAATTTTTTTTGTTGGCTCATCATCGTTTAACTGGTCAATACGAAAACCAGAATTTAGTGCTGAAAGTTGATTGGGATTTGGATTAGGGAAAGGTTGTGGGTTTTGAGATTGTGTTTGGTATTGGAAATGTGGTGAAACAATATTTGCTTGGTGATGAAATTGTGGTGGAACCATTAAATTTTGAGCACCATAAACTGGAGTTGAAAAACTTAGTTGATTACTACCCGCTACTGACCCAACTTCACTACTTCTAGGTTCAACAACATACAATGTAACATCATCACTTGAAACACTAATGTAAGCAATGAATCGTTCAACATCTTCATTGTCGGTTAACAAATAAACTTTACCATTTCTCTGATAAGATAGCCTAAATCTACTTAGGGGCTCTAAATTCAATTTATTTGCAACACGTAACATTAGAGTTTCATAAGTTAACTTTTTTAATGACAGTTTTAGTTGAAGATTCATGGGTAAAGGCATATATTGTAAAACACCATGAACATTCTCTCATGACCCTCCAAAACACAAATCTATCCAAACATGATCAACATTAGATGATTTCATTATTGTAAATTAATTTACTAAACAAACGAGCTGCGAAACTAAAACATGTTGCCAGATGGGGAAGGATGTTGTTTGATATAGGAACGGATGTCGCCGGAGAGAGTGATAGATGGAGATGGAATGAGTTGCGATTTAGGGATTTAGGTTATGAGTTGCTGCTGCTGCGTATTTATATACCCAAAACATTTGTGTTGCGAAATTAAAACCTGTTGCGAATTCAGAAATCGAGTTGCGAATTTAAAATTCAGTATTGCGATAGTCAGAATCTCGTTGCGATTTTCCTAATTCACATTGCGATTTACGTAATCGCATTGCGATTTTCCTAATTCGCATTGCGATTTACGTATTCACATTGCAATTTACGTATTCGCATTGCGAATTAGGAAAATCGCAACGCGAATTTGGGAAATCGCAATGCGATAGTCAGAATCGCGTTGCGAATCTGGAAACTGATTTGCGATACCGAAGATCGCGTTACGAATTATCGATCGCATTGCGAATTATCGATCGCATTGCGATTTAGTTTGTCATTTTGACAAATCCAAAAAAAGTTGGTTAAAATCGTATATTATAAGGCATTTTTGGTCACTGAGGTTATTTTCTCTTTCTTTTATTATCGCTTATTAAAACTAATAAAGTTCTCAATCCTCACCCGTTAAATGTTTATACAGTATGACTTTGATTTGGGATGATACATCTCGAATACATAAACGTTGCAACTTCATCTTCACCTGCTGCTGATGTTTCCTTCTTTTCTGTCTCAGCCACATCCGCTGTTGCCGTAGCTACCGCCTCTAGTGGTTCTGTTTCCGTCGGCCTCGGCGGCGGGTTATCATCGGTCTCACCGGCTCCCTTCTTTTCAGTCTGCAAATGATGCTTTCGTTTATGGTCCTTATTGTGTACTGATTATTGATGCAAAATCAATTATATTGCAGAGTCGGGTATGAAAGCATTCAAATGAAAGTGATTAATCCCTTTATTTCTGAAACATGTTAATATCACCAAAATGCATTAAAACGTAAACAATATTGTCACGGATTCAGAAAGTGATACCTCGTTCAGAAAGTGATACCGTCGTCACCCTTTAAAACCTTCGGCTTGGTGGCGCAACCTCCCATATTTCTCAGAAACCAGAGAGAGCCGAATCTAAACAACTTGCGGTAAAGAAGAATACAAAGACAGAGAATTGTATATAAAGCGACAATGAGAACCAATTGACAAAATTTCCAAAAATGTTTGTAATAATATTGGTAAGAAGAACAGGTGGCTCAAGCTGTAAAGGCTTTTGATCACTCTGACGTTGATTTAAGAGAATTATTATATTTTCGGATTTATTTGTGGACAAATTAAGAAGGTGAGGCTGCAGTTATTAAATGGCTCCTTTTATTGAGCCTGTAATTTGAAAGGAGAAAGTAGCATTAATAGGGATGGATATGGGCCAGGTTGGGTCGGGTTTTTGATCCACCTGACCTGATCCACCCAACTCGGCTAAAACAAGATTTCACCCGACCCGATCCCGATCTGATATATAATTTAAAAATCCGACCCAAAATAATAATAAAAAAATATTATTTTTATTCAATAAAAATAGTGACTTAATTGAAAAAAATAATATATAGAGGAATATTATTGTAATTATTTCAAAATATTTAAGGTAAAATTATATATATTTTTCAGATCGGATCGTGTATTTTTCACCCTAAAACTCAAACCCGACCCTAATCAATTTTTTTAAAAAAAAAATTGACCCGCTCGAGTCGGATTGAGTCGGAACTAGTCGAGTTCGGATCACATGCCCATGGAGTCGGGTGGGACATGTCAATGCACGTTACTTGAAGTCCACTGTATATCTTGTTATAAATTAGGAATTATTATGCAAAATAAAGAAGAAAATCTTTTGATTTCAACTATCAAATGCACATGGATCTCAAGTAATAAATAAAATGAGAGCCAGAGACAACTCACGTTGAATAATGCAAATAAAATAAAAATAAATAATTTTTTTAGTGAGAAATGAGGGTTGTCTCAAACAGTCAACTTTTTTGTTTTGTTTTGCTTACAAATGCAAATATCAATGTATCATCCTCGCTGAAATGATTTATTTTTTCTGTGTTTTTTCTTTATTGTTTAATAATTTTTGTTTTATAAAAGAATAGTATTATTTGAATTTCAAATTTTTTGTGTACCAAGTTTAAAAATTTGTACTAATCCTAAGGGTGCGTTTGGTTCACGGAATGTAAGATTACCAGTGGGAATAAAAGATTACCAGGGAATAGGATTACTGAGAATATTGTATTTTGTGTTTAGTTGATTTAGCAAGAATGTAAGATTATCGTGTTTAGTTAAAGGAATAAAAGATTATTAGAATTTATATTTGACCAAATTGTCCTTATTATATATTTGTATAATATTACAAATTGTAAAATATTTATATATTTTCATTAAAAAAATTAAATTCATAATATTTATATAATTTTTTTAACAAAATTAAAAATATAAAAAAGGTTTAATGAAAGGGTAAAAAAAATTAACCCCTGAACTTCATATAAAATTTTAATTATAGACTTTTTTGTAAATCTAAAATAATTTAAGGATAAATTTATAATTTAACCTTCGTAGAATTTTTATTATTCAATGACATAAGAAGGATATTTTCGAAAAAAAAATAAAAATTTAAGGGCATTTTAGTTCAAAACGCCGATAATGTTACAATACCTAAGGGAAGGGAGGTAATGACATTCCCGGTAATATACCCCAAAAATCTACTATTGGTAATAAAATATTACCGGGAATGAGATTCTCGGCCAACCAAACATGTTCCTTGAACCAAACACCCCCTAAAAGACAACATCTATCTCCGAAATTATATTAATCCAAACAAAATTACTTTTAAAATAATAATTTAGATAACACAATAATTTTATTCTATTAATTTTATTTATTTATTATTTACCGATCAATGCTAACATTTTTATTTTACTGATGTACTATTGTAATAAATGGCATGCTCAACAACATAAAACTCATTGTTCCCCTTTATCACGATTTCGATGTTTCTGTTAATTTGTTAGTAACTATGATTTTTATTTTAAGTCGAGATTCGATCTTAGACTGCTCGAAGAATTATTTTGACATCTTGACCCTTTCACTAATGACATGAAGAGTCATACCATTATCGGTTATTGGTCGTCTTTCTAAGCGAAATTTGTAAGTTTGAGTCTTAATTTATTTTCTTGATCCTTTTTACTTGTCTTTGATATTCTTTACATATAAATACTTGTACTTATATGTGCTTCTAATGATTTTTAGATTTCTTTTCTGAAACAAAAGAACACTTGTATTTCATTTCATAAGCTTTATATCATAGCTCCGTCCCTATTAAATGGGGTGAAAGCGATGCTTCCATGAAAATTTATTATCCGTTTCATACTTAACAAGTAGCCTTTAAAGTTAATCATAAAAATTTGTTAAGCGCGTAAATATAGAAAAATGTATCATCTGGAATTTAACAATCCTATGAAATTTATGACCTAATATTGCTTTAAGTTGAGGCTTACATGTTTGAGTATATGCTTATGGGAGTGGATTATTTAACTAAAAAGCCCGAAACGGATCTAGAGGCTTTATAAATTACATTGGGGTTTGAAAGTGGGTTCGTAGGTTTTACAATCCCTAACCCAGATTTCTAAACCCATATTGTAGATCTGGCACCGGGGGCAGTTGGGTTAACGTGGTTCTCGAGTCGTTGTTCTGGGCTAGCCCAGTAGTAGACCATAGCCCTTTGCTCAACCGGGCCATACCATAGTAGACCAATCGAGGATCATGCTTGTTGTCGGACAGATCTGGGTTTGACTACGGTTGTAGCATCTTGAAAATCGAGTTGGTAGTTTTGAATAACGAATTTAAATACGAAAAATTTAATATGTTTTTAAAATTTATTTTCAAAAAGCTTTGAAAATATTTTGGAAGATAAATCTCTCAAATTCTTAAATCTACGTGATTACACCTTGACCACCACCAATCACTCAATACTTTATTCGAATGAGTTTAAAATATAATCACTAAATGAATTATTGTTTCAGTTATTATTGATTGTCATAATCAACGAAAGATTTTTTTCGAAGGAAACGTTACATTAACTATTTAAAACATTTAAAACAACAAAGTTCGAAATACACGAAAGAACATATGAATAACCTCCTAGATTCGACCTGGGATTTACGATCGAACCTAGACGATAACATGTCGTATTCAGAAGTTCTTTTCATATTTAAAATACAATCCAAATCTATCTCAGTAAATAAGGACCATGTAACGGTAAAATACTGAAAATAACCATCATAAAAGTCCCTACAGTAAATATACAAAGATAACAACGTTGGGATACAAAATATATATAATACAGATACGTAGGTAGTAATAAACACGTGTCACCCAAAATATAACAGAAAAGGCGTGAAGAAATATACAGTAATACAAATCTGGAAAAAGATATGTCCTCCTATAAAGTCTGTTAGCCTACTGTCGGATAGTATCTGAAAAGGTAAAATTAAAGAATGAGCTAAAAAAACCTAGTGTGCTCCTGACAGTGTATAAAAGCATACATATAAAATACTTCGGTTAAAGTTACGTATAAAATAGGTTTTAAAAACATGAACACTACCCCCATCATAACACCAAAATGTGTAGGTTCCCCTTAACCATACACCCACCTGTACACCCAGTAAGGACCTTATACTGATAGTATAAGGGCTTACGGTAAGGTCTTATAACTCATAGACTAAGCCTCAAATACTTCCTCCAATCATAACCCCAATAATAGTAAAAGTGCATGTATTTGAGTAAGAATGGTAATTTTAATTATTTAAATATTAAAACATGTCATTTATCATAATCAGATATAGAAATACAGCAACCAGAGATCATGCTAGAAGCATTCGATAATTCAAATATCATGTGATCAAAATATAAATCTCAAAATTATTAAATAGTTCAGATAGATAGTTAAAAAAGTATTGTGACACCAATAGGAACACACCTGAACCGATCTGAGTAGTTTGGGACAGTCACCTACTCTCGGGTCTGTCTATCTCGGTCAGTGACAGTGGTAGATCGAGTACCTCTTGAAGAACTCAGATCAGACGATTATGTGGGGCGGGTAATGCCAAACCTAAACGACCCTCATTTAGGGGCTCGATTTGTGGCTTTCAGATCAAGATTTGGCAAAATAGATCACAAAATCGGACTCAGGACATTGAAAAACATCAAGAGATGTTTTCGAAAAAAGTCAACGACGATCAATGGTTAAAGTCAACACCGGTCAACGATCAAAGTTGTAATACCCCAAAATTTTGGTAGTGACCAAAATATAAAATTTGAAAGTTTAGTAGCCAAAGTATAACATTAAGAAAATTTTCGGGACCCAAGTGGTTAATTTCCCAAAAAGAATTTTTATTCCATAGATAGTTTACTCTTGAGATTGTGGTTTTATTGAAATCAGATTCTTGATCCAGAATTGGTGTTAAAAAATTAGAAATTGTTAAAGTCTGGTAAAAATTCGATAAATCGGATCGAATAGAAATTTCAGAAAAATTTGAAGGTTATTAAATTAAGTTTAGAAATATTATTTTCAAATTTTAAAATAATAGAAAATAATATGGACCATTGGATTTGAGAATTAATTTCCATGTTCAATTTGGATTGTTGAATTAAAGTGGCAAGATTACAATTTTTGAAAAGTTGCATGAATAAAATGGTAAAGGCTGAAATATTTTGTTCATCTTTGACTTTTAAAAGATGATAAGAGTTATGTGGCTTGGTATAAATGTAAATATAAGGTTTCATTAACGGTAAAAGTGTCATTTCTCAATTAAATGAATTTTAAATTTATTTAAGCTTGAATAAAAGATAAATTAACTTGAAATTAAGCTAAAAGTTCATGTAAGATTTGATCATCTTCTCCAAGCCAAGCCGTGGACTCCAACCTTAAGTGAGAGAAACTTTCTTTTTTTTTTATTTTTGAGTAATTTTCTTTGGTTTTTGGATTAAGAAGTGAAATAAAAAAGTGTTCTATTCGAAAAATGCCATCATTTGATACCATTATTGCATGTTAATCTTGCTTGTGTTCAAAGATCCCAAATTCTAGAGTTTATATTCATATTAGGTTTCATGGAATTGATGATAGGTTTTGAGGTCGTAGAATCGTTTCCAAGCTTGTATGATGATCAAAACTTCCAAGAAATGCTTCCATGTTGTTTTAGCCTAAACCCTAATTTAGGAAAGTTTGTGTTTTTTGATGAAATTTGATTAGGAGTTTTATTGTAGAGGTATTAAAATGTTGAATTTAGGTTGAATTCATGCTCCAATCGAATTGAAATTGAATAAAAATCATGAAATCCCTAGTCTTGGATTTTCAAAGTATTCATTCTTAGGGTTTTAAATTAGGAAAAAATGTGGAAAATTACCATCGCTTAGAAATGATATATTGAAGGTTCTACAAGCTTTAGAAAATTATTTGGGCCAATTTTTAATTTTGGGAAAGTTGGGGACCTATTTGGAAATTATGGAAAAGTTGTGGTTTAATGTGTAACAGTTGATATACTATGCTGAAAATTAATGTTTGAGTGTTTAAATTGATGTTAAAAGGTGAAATTGGATTATTTTGGAAAGTTGGTAAAAGTTGAGGTTCAAATCATAAATATGAAAAAGTTGGGAGCTTAAGTGAAAATATTATGTGAAATTTGGATAAAATGGAATTTGAATGGTCAATTAGAAGTGTTAAGGTCAACATCTATGTTGTGACATGGAATTAGTATCGAATGAGCATCAAAAGATTTTTAGGAATTTATTTTCTAATGTGTGCTATGTTAGTAAGATTCTAACATATGGTTTGAATTTGTATGTGTTTTGTAATGATTATCGTTTAGATTGTGTACTTGAAATCAAGATTAAACATTATTAAAGCTAAGGGGAAGCTTAAGGATGAAATGTGAATCTCTAAGTGTTGAGTTAATCGATTGACGGAATTGGCCAAGAGGGGGTGAATTGGCAATAAAAATTTTGGTGGAAGCTTTTGCAGAAAATTGAAAGAAATTGCACAGCGATTTAGAGTGGTTCGACTTTCTCAACCAAAGTCTACGTCCACTACCTTAGCTATCCACACTAAGGATTTTCCACAAATTCACTAATTTGTCTTTCTTTTGAAGACAAAGAGTAACCTTACAAACCCTCAAGAATTATACCCCAAATTCTTGAGAACACTCTCTCCCAAAGAGAACAATACAAATTTGCAAACTTACAAGGAAATCCTCACAAGGTAGATTGTTTGCACAATTCTAGAACAAAGAAAAGAACACTCAAGAATGAATACAATTGAGCACAATAAGTGTTCTTGAAAGCAAAATGAATATTGAATGAAAAATAGGCTTGAAATGCTCAAACTTGAGGTTTGATGCTTTCTCTTTGATTCTCTCTTGATTCTAGTTGCTTGATGTTTCTTGTTGTTGATCAATGGCTTCTAAGCTTGATTAAATATACCTTGAATCACTTCTGAATGTTGGGGATCATTAATGAAGATAATATAGCCGTTTTAGTGTGAAATCAATTAATAAAATAGTTTGGAGCGTGGGGGGGAATCGGTACCCCTTAAGGGGAATCGGTTCCCTAAGTGTAAAATTCAAATATTTCGACCGTTACACAAGGGGGGGAATCGGTACCCCCTGGGGTAATCGGTTCCCTCCGAGCATACTGGAATTCTCGGAGCCAAAACCATTCAGGGGAATCGGTTCCCTCTGAGCAATCTGGAATTTTTGGCTTTGAGATGGTTCGAAATATTTTGTAAAATCGTTTTGAAATTATTTTAAGATTAAAACTTAATTTTACACTTGAGTAAGGATTAAAAATGACATTTGAAAGATTTGGAGTAATATTTTGATATTCGAATAATTATATCGAATATACTTAGAAAACCTTTTTGGAAAATCTTAAAATTCATTTAACTTAATTTGTTATATCGAAATATCAAAATGTTTTCAACAATCTCCCCCTTTTTGATATAACAAAACATTTTAGTAATTTTAAGATTTTGAAATCAAAAATGACGTTTTTGAAAAATTACTCCCCCTTACTTTAACACTTCTCCCCCTTTAAAACACTTAACGCTTCTCCCCCTTTTTGTTAAATCAAAAAGACTTGTAAAATATTTTAAACAAGATTTTTAAATCATATTCATAATTATTGTGATATGGCAAAATTGGTCATATTGCTAAAGTGATATAAATGATGCAATAATGAATAAATTTAACCACACAATATATAAGTTCAAACATCCAAACAAATCCAAAGTCTAACAATCCACAAAATCAAACAATCCAAAAAATTTAAAATGTTGAAACAATAATCTTTTAGTTCAAATTTCTAAAGCTAAACACATAATTAAACATCCGGATCGGGAGGATGAAAACGAGCTCGCATAACGGCCATATCATGTGAGAGTGCATCAATACGTTCATTCATCGAAGCGTTGTTTGTGCGCATCTCTCGGAGGATTTCTAATTGTTGAGCTCCCATTGTGGATAAATGGGACTCTATAGAAGTAAAGCGCGAATCTATGGTAGCATATCGAAAATCGAATGTCTCCATAAAAGATTGAAAATATGGAGGCATTTGATGCGTTTGTTGTGCTTGCTCCTCAGGCTGCTCCTCAGGTTGTTCAGGCTCATCTTTGGCTTCATCGATGTCTCGCATTAATTGTTGAAGCTCGGGCTCGTCGTCAGCTTCTGGTTGAGCTCATGAAGAACTAGCTCCCGGAGTATTTTCAGACGATCGAACTCAATCACTGGTTTCCTTATCTTTTATCCATCCCGCTCTCGTTAAAGAAAGAAGATTAATTTGTTTCTTTAGAGGAAAGGAGGCATCTAGACCGACTCTAAGCCCGGCTTTAGAAAATAGATTACTCAAAATGCAACCGTAAACTAAATATGAACAGAGTTTCTTGTTAGGAACAAGATTTACGGTTTCAACAATTTCAGCAAAAATGATATGAGGTAGGTTTATTTTAATATTGTTTTCGAAACAATGTAACCACCAAAGATCCAAGGCTCTAAGAGTAGAATAACGACCTCCGGATGGTCGAAACCACTAAGAAATCATTAGATGAATAAAACGTTCATGTAGGTCTAAGACACTTGCACTATCCCTTCTTTTATAATGAGATCCTAAGATTTGTTTTTCATTTGAAATACCATCATTATCTAAACCGAATGCATTGGCTATTTAAGTCGGGTCAATATATAAGAATTGTCCTAAAAGGTAGGAACGAACTCCTATGGTTTCGGTTTCAGTTCAGTTTTTAACACAAACTGTATTAGAATAGAAGATACGAACAAGTTGATGGTAGACAATGGGTTCAAGCTCAAAGAGTTTATCAAATTTCCACTCTTGTAAAAGAGGAAGATATTTAAAATTAATATCAATCCCAAAACTCAATTGAGTCCTCAATATTTCAAGGTTATCTAATTCAATCCTAATGGGCAAAGTTTTTGAAAACTATTGAAAAATAAGTTTTTGAAAAACAATATATGTATAGTTTTCATAACAACAACATAATTCAATCAAAACACAATAATTTGAAAAATAATTTTTTTATTATTTCGAAAATTTCAAATATTTTGGAAAATTCTTGTGGTTTTGATGAAATTAGTTGTAATATCTAGTTTCTAATCACTAAACAATCAATGCTCGATCACTATTTCTATCTAGAACTAATTAAAACTAGTCATATGTTCAAAATCAATGAAATAGAGAGTTTAGAAAATTTTACCTTGAAAGATGAGATTGAGTGGATTTTGATGTTGTTTGCACGATTTTAATGATACTAGCAGGTTTAGAAGATGATGTTTGAAGTGAATTCCGATTAAAATCGTTGATTTGAGGCAAAATAGAGATAGGAAGATAGTAGAAGAGGAGAAACGGCGTGAATGAGAGAAGAAAAGGGTTTGAGGTTTTAAGGGTTCTGCCCGTGTTAAAATCCAGAACCCCATGGAGGTATCGATTCCCCTGTGGGGGAATCGGTTCCCCTTCAAAGGGGGAATCAGTTCCCTCATGGGGGTATCGATTCTCTCTGAACCAAAATGCTAAAATCTGATTTTAAACACACAAAATGCTAAATTAATTTTCTCTAGTGGTATTGGCAACTCATATATTGAAAATTAATCATGTTCAAGCAATCAAATTATTCTTTAAACGATATTTGAACATGAAATTAATTTTTCTTCAAGAATCATAAACTCCCCCTAACTAATAGCAATGAATGCAATAAAAAATTAGCATTTTTCATTTAGTCTTAAAAGTGATAAAATTATTTTAAACACTAAGTGAAGATAGGTTGATCAAACCTAATTCTCTCCTAAGTGTCCAAAATCTTTCCTTGTCTAAAGGTTTTGTAAAGATATCCGCTAATTGGTGCAAAGTATCAACAAATTCTAGAACTACATCTTTCTTAGTGACATGGTCTCTAATGAAGTGATGTCTTATTTCAATGTGCTTAGTTCTAGAGTGTTGGATGAGATTTTTAGTGAGACAAATAGCACTAGTATTGTCACACTTGATAGGAATGGTACCAACTTCAATTCCATAATCAAAAAGTTGTTGTTTCATCCATAAAACTTGCGCACAACAACTACCAGCTGAAATGTATTCGGCTTCAGTGGTAGATAATGCAACACAATTTTGTTTCTTTGAAAACCAAGAAATCAGCATATTTCCAAGGAATTGGTAAGTACCGGAGGTGCTTTTCCTATCTAATTTGCATCCTCCATAATCCGCATCAGAAAAAGCATGCAAGCTAAAGCTAGAGTCTCTAGGATACCAAAGTCCTAAACTAGGAGTGTCCTTAAGGTATCTAAAGATTCTCTTAACATCTAGTAAATGTGATTCCTTAGGGCATGCTTGAAATCTAGCACATAAGCAAACACTAAACATAATGTCCGGTCTACTTGCAGTTAGATAAAGTAGAGATCTAATCATTGACCTATATAATTTAACATCTACACATTTACCTCCTTCATCTAAGTCAAGCTTTGTTAAAGAGCTCATTGGAGTGTCATGAGGTTTGCCATTTTCCAGTCCAAACTTCTTAAGCATGTCTTTGACGTATTTAGCTTGATTGATGAAGATGCCATCTTTTCTTTGCTTGATTTGGAGTCCCAAGAAAAATGAGAGCTCCCCCATCATGCTCATTTCGAATTCACTTTGCATTAGCTTAGAAAATTCTTGGCAAAGAACATCATTAGTAGAACCAAATATTATATCATCAACATAAATTTGAACTACTAATAAATCTTTACCTTTGTGCTTTAAAAACAATGTAGTGTCAACCTTCCCTTTTGAAAAACCTTTTTCAATTAAAAAATTTGACAATCTTTCATACCAAGCTCTAGGAGCTTGTTTTAAACCATAAAGCGCTTTTGTCAATTTAAGAACATGATCCAGAAATTTTGAATCTTCAAAACCTGGAGGTTGTTCCACATACACTTATTCCTTTATAAAACCATTTAAAAATGCACTTTTAACATCCATTTGATATAATTTAAATTCATGAAAACATGCAAATGCTAATAACATTCTAATTGCTTTCATCCTAGCTACGGGAGAGTATGTTTCATCATAGTCTATGCCCTCTTCTTGAGTATACCCTTGAGCAATAAGTCTAGCCTTGTTTCTCATTATATTACCACTCTCATCAAGCTTATTCCTAAATACCCATCTAGTACCTACAGTAGATTTATTACTAGGTCTTTCAACTAATGTCCATACTTTACTTCTCTCAAATTGATTTAATTCTTCTTGCATAGCCATAATCCAATGTTCATCTTTTAATGCTTATTTAATATTCTTAGGCTCTACGCATGAAATAAATGCAACATAATTACAAATATTTCTAAGAGAATATCGAGTTGTTACCCCTTGAATGGATCACCTATAATCTCACCATCCTTGACATAGTTGTACTCTCTTGGATAAGATACTTCCCTTTCTTCAATGATTGGATTCTCAAGAGGATCACGAGTTACCTCATCTTTTGTTTCTTCCTTTGATGATGATTCTTCAACGTCATGTCTAACTTTATTTGTATTTATAATACCTACATCATCATTCACACAAGAATCCTTCCTCGGAAGTTGATTATCATCAAAAACAACATGTATAGACTCTTCTACAACTAAAGTTCTTTTATTAAATACTCGATAAGCTTTAGAATTTAAGGAATAACCCAGAAAAATTCCTTCATCACTTTTAGCATCAAATTTGCCAAGGTTTTCTTTACCGTTGTTTAAAACAAAACATTTACATCCAAAAGGATGAAAATAGCTAATGTTAGGCTTTTTATTTTTGAAAATTTCATATGGAGTTTTCTTTAAAATATGCCTAATCATTACTCGATTTACAACATAACAAGAGGTATTTGTGGCTTCCGCCCAAAAATATTTTGGCAAATTATTTTCACAAATCATGGTTCTAACCATTTCTTCTAAAGTTCGATTTTTCCTCTCAACAACTCCATTTTGTTGAGGGGTTCTAGGTGCTGAAAAATTGTGACTAATACCATTAGAATTACAAAACTCAGTAAATCCAAGATTTTCAAACTCAGTGCCATGATCACTCCTAACACTAGTTATAGAGTAACCTTTATCGTTTTGGATTACTTTTGAAAACGTGATGAATTTTTTTAATGCTTCATCTTTAGTACTTAAGAATAGAACCCAAGTATATCTAGAATAGTCATCTACCAAGACACATGCATATTGTTTTCCACCCAAGCTAGTAGTCCTAGTTGGCCCAAAAAGATCTATATGGATCAATTGTAATACTCTACTAGTTGATACGTCATTAATGGATTTAAAAGAAACTCGCTTTTGTTTTCCTTTAGCACAAGCATCACAAATTTTATCATTATCAAATTTAAGCTTAGGCAACCCTCGAACTAAATCACCTTGAGTTAGCCGTTGCAAAACACTCATACTAGCATGTTCTAGTCTCCTATGCCATAACCAACTATCATGTTCATCCTTAGCAACTAGGCACAAATTAGTCATATCAATAGAATCTAAATGCACCATGTATATGTTTCCTATTCTATGACCAATAAGCATAATCCGATTAGATGCAATGTCAATGACTTTACAACCATTAATATCAAACATGACATTGAATCCCTTATCACAAAATTGACTAATACTCAATAGATTATGCTTTAATCCATTCACATATAAAACATTCTTAATTTGCATAGAAGATGTATTACCAATAGTACCAATACCTTCAATGTGACCTTTTGAATCATCATCAAAAGTCACTTCTCCTCCATTTTTGGCGTTAAGCTCAATGAACCGGTTTTTGTATTCGGTCATGTGTCTTGAGCATCCACTATCAAGGTACCATGAATTTGGATTTGTTTCCCGTGCCTTGTAGCAATGCTCCTTTTCCTACAAACATAGATTAATTTCTAATTTTTGATACCCAAATTCTTTTGGGTCCATATTCATTAGTTTCCAAAATCCTAGTCCCCTTAGGTATCAATTTGTGTAGATAATCCTTATCTTTAGTAGTAATGAGCTCTTTAGGAACCCATATACTTCTAACGATTTTTCCATTAGAGGTTCTTTGGGGACCTCTATAATTGTAGTTTTTCAAACTTTTTCTAACAAAGTTGGATTTTGAATTTTCTCCATTTTCAAAACGTTTTGTTCCAACTTTATCAAAAGAAGTTTTAAGATTATCAATTTTCTTTTGATGATCATCATTGACCTTTGAAAGTAAATTTTGCAAATCCAAATTTTTCTTTTCAAACTCTTCTAGTTTGATTTGCAAATCTTTGATTTTACTTTCAAGATTGTTGTTGGTTTTGGATATGAGTTTATTTTCATTTTTCAATTTTGAAACATCATTTTTATATTTTAAAAACAATTTCTCATAATCCGTAGCCAACCCATTATATTCCTCTAATAACTCATCATAGGATAAATCATCAAAATCAGATGAGTTAGAGGTTACCTTAGAATCTTCCCCGAATACCATCAAGCACAAGTTTTCTACTTCTTGTTCCTATTCATCGGAACCTTATTCATCGCTCCATGTAGCCATATGAGCCTTGTGCTTATTTTTTGATTGACCCTTTCTCTTCTGTTGTGCGCAATCATATTTGACATGCCCCGGCTTTTTGCATTCATAGCAAATGATCGGGTCCTTCTCTTTTGGTTCATTTTTTAGGCTTTCATTTCGTTTGAATTTTCTTCCTCGGTAAGGTTTCATTATTTTTCTGAATCGTTTGGCAAACAATGCCATTTCCTCGTCATCGTCATCTTCATCCGAATCACTCTCATTTTTTGTAGATTTGAGAGCAACTCCAATGCTTTTCTTCTTCTCCTTATCCTTTGGTGTCTCTTCAATCTTATCAAGGTCCACCTCATCTTCAAGCATCATTTCATGAGTGAGGAGTGAACCGATTAGCTCTTCAAGAGTTAAGGATGTTAGATCCTTAGATTCGATGATTGCCGTCTTCTTTGATTGCCACGATTTTGGGAGGGAGTATACTAACTTCCTCACAAGCTTTTCATTTGAAATGATCTCTCCATATGATTTGATACCATTGATAATCATTGAGAATCTATCCATCATAGCTTTGATATCTTCATTTTTTTCATCCTGAAATTTTCATAGCTATGCGTTAGAATACTAATTTTAGATTTCTTTACCTCATCGGTACCTTCATGAGTGACTTGAAGTTTGTCCCATATTTCTTTGGCAGTTGTACAAGATGAAACACTTCCGTATTCATCTGGTCCAAGAGCACAAAATATGATATGGATGGCTTTGGAGTTGAGCTGGAACATTTTTGTCTCTCCTTCACTCCATAATCTTGGATAAGTGAGAGGCTTGAAGTATCCTTCTTCTACGACATTCCATGCTCTCATGTCACTTGCTTGAATGAAGTACATCATCCTATTTTTCCAATAGGCATAATTAGCCCCATTGAAGAAAGGAGGCTTGTTGACGGGCATCGAATCGAGACCGGAGTCGAAGTTTGAAGTAGAGGCCATTGATGACTTTGATTATTGATGTAACTCTTCCCGAATTGACTCAAGAGGTGATTAAACCTTCAAATGAGTTAGGCTCTGATGCCAATTGTTGAGTTAATCGATTGACGGAATTGGCCAAGAGGGGGGTGAATTGGCAATAAAAATTTTGGTGGAAGCTTTTGCAGAAAATTGAAAGAAATTACACAGCGATTTAGAGTGGTTCGACTTTCTCAGCCAAAGTCTGCGTCCACTACCTTAGCTATCCACACTAAGGATTTTCCACAAATTCACTAATTTGTCTTTCTTTTGAGGACAAAGAGTAACCTTACAAACCCTCAAGAATTATACCCCAAATTCTTGAGAACACTCTCTCCCAAAGAGAACAATACAAATTTGCAAACTTACAAGGAAATCCTCACAAGGTAGATTGTTTGCACAATTCTAGAACAAAGAAAAGAACACTTAAGAATGAAAACAATTGAGCACAATAAGTGTTCTTGAAAGGAAAATGAATATTGAATGAAAAATAGGCTTGAAATGCTCAAACTTGAGGTTTGATGCTTTCTCTTTGATTCTCTCTTGATTCTAGTTACTTGATGTTTCTTGTTGTTGATCAATGGCTTCTAAGCTTGATTAAATACACCTTGAATCACTTCTGAACATTGGGGATCATTAATGAAGATAATATAGTTGTTTTAGTATGAAATCAATTAATAAAACAGTTTGGAGCGTAGGGGGAATCAGTACCCCTTAAGGGGAATCGGTTCCCGTACCCCCTGGGGGGGGAATCGGTTCCCTCTGAGCATACTGGAATTCTCGGAGCCAAACCATTCAGGGGGAATCGGTACCCCCTTTGGGGGGAATCGGTTCCCTCTGAGCAATCTGGAATTTTTGGCTTTGAGATGGTTCGAAATATTTTGTAAAATCATTTTGAAATTATTTTAAGATTAAAACTTAATTTTACACTTGAGTAAGGATTAAAAATGACATTTGAAAGATTTGGAGTAATATTTTGATATTCGAATAATTATATCGAATATACTTAGAAAACCTTTTTGGAAAATCTTAAAATTCATTTAACTTAATTTGTTATATCGAAATATCAAAATGTTTTCAACACTAAGGAAGGTTTGCAAGCTAAGGACACCAAGTGAGTACAAATTTATTTTGTACTTATGTTATCGAACAAACATTGACTTGCGATGAGCCAGTGATGAAGTTACTATGGTAAGGAGTGACTCCTAAAATGTTATTTAATTTGTGAAGCATGTATATATGTGCATTTGGTGATCTAATAGAATTAGTGACAAGCTGAAAATGCAAATTGGTGAAGTCTGCTTAGAAATTTAGTTCTAGATAATAAGTTTAGAAAATCACCATAAATTCTAAGAAAATGATTAGAGGATGATTTTTATACCGTTGGATTCTTATGTCAATATAGTTTTGTTTAGAACAAATGGAAACTGATTTCAAGGTATATAAAAAAATATGAATTTTTAGCAAATGATAGGTCAGAAAACGGGACAGCAGATTCTGCTCAAAACAGATTATGTCGGTCAACTTTGAAAATTCACCATAAATTTTACAAATTTAACTAGAAGTAGTTCCTTATATGGATAGATTCATATTTTGGTCTAGTTTCTATTAGTATAAACGAAATAATTTTTAAAGGTGTATATTAATACAATATAATATTTCTTTAAAGGTAGTGCAAACTGTTATAATATGAAATTATGACAAATTTTTGGATTTAACTAAATTAGAAGCAAAAGATCAAGTTAAAGCTTAGTGAGACTTATATTTTGACTTGTATATAATGCCAAAGTGAGTGCAATGCATGCATAACATTATACATGTATGTTTTATAGATCATCGACTATGACTTGCGATGAGTCTACTTTATTTATGTTGCCATGATATTTATGTCATTCATATATATATTTGACATATTCTAAATATGTCATAGATTGAATATTAAATGCATTGATAACTGATCGTTACATATGATATTTATCATGAATATATATGATATTTATCATGAATATATATGATATTTATCATGTATAATATTTCAGGTATGAACTGCTCAATGTTAAATTATGATAATATACTTTGTCATGGATGAATCAAATAAAATAGATTGTATGCCCAAGTAAGTCATTGAAGGACAGAGTGTAATTGGCATGCCATAGAGTCTAGCAATTGCATAATCAGATTAGCACTATAGTGTGTAAGGACACTTAGTACAACACTATGGTGTGTAAGGACACTTAGTGCATATGGTACTATAGTGTGTAAGGACACTTAGTACAACACTGTAGTGTGTAAGGACACTCAGTGCAACACTATGGTGTGTAAGGACACTTAGTTATTTTATTTTTATTTACTTATCTATGTTTAGTTTTATTTATTTGTGATGATTGATATCTCATCTATTTTTTTACCATATATTTGTTTTCTCGTTTTCAAGAATTATCAAAGGCAATGTTGTTTTACGTTGTATTAATGAAATTACGTCAAACATAACTGAATTCTAATTTCTGTTAATTCACGTAGTGAGAGGACATCCTTCTCAAATAAAGTCGAGTGAATTAAATCATTTTATCGAGTCAAACATTTTTAATAATAAATTTACACATTTATAAAACTCATCAAAATAAAAGGATCATAACTTAAATTTCGAGTTCAAATATGAAAACTTCCGCTACTTAGACAACGTATAATTGAGAGGTACCAATTTTGGACGCTATGGAGGTGCTCACCCTTCCCCATACGTAATCGACTTCCGAATCCTTAAAAATGAATATTTGGTAAACGCAAACCAATTCTTGTCTTTTTAAATGATTTTTTTTAAAAATTAATTTTAAAATACATTTTTAGGTATTCGACCTACCTAACTCAAGTCGATGACGACTCCAAATTTTAAATTAAAAAATATATAATTTTTAAAAATAAAGTCATAATTATTTTTAAATTAATTTAATTATAAAAATAGTTATGACATATATAGTTTACTATATCAACATATCGTTTTTTATTTAATGGTGGAATGACTAAAACAATTAATGTTAAAGTTAATAATTAAATTAAAATGTTGTATGCTTGAGTGAAAAAAATAGGAGCGAGAAGAAACCAAAGAGATGAAAAAGATAATTTATCCTTAAAACATACACGATTTCCTACCGTCTCTGTCGAAGAGAAGTGGACGAGGAAGAGACCATCTAGGCCTTTTTTCTGTTTCACCACAAAAAGGAATCTCGTTTTTGTCATTTAAAAATAGTTAAAAATCAGTTTTTTTAAACCTCAAAAAGTAAAAATACGGAGCTTTGATCGATGCTGCCACTTCTTAGGGCAGGTGGTTTGACATTGTTTTATCCGATTATGCAAATTTTGAGGTGCCGAAACACCTTTCTATTCAAGAATTCGTTGATTCCACCTTTCTTACCTGCAAAACAAACGACTGCTGCTACTACAACCCATGTCGGTTCGTTTCATTCCACGCCTTTTACCTGTGAAAATGGAAGAACAAATGGAATTTTGTGAGTCTTTCTTCTTCTTCTTCTTCTTCTTCAATTGGTTTATTTATTTTTTTATGTTTTAAATGCCATGGGTGAGCTTGAATTTGGGTATTTATTTTCATTGAATAGCAAGTTCATGTATTTGTGTTAGCAATATTGATGGGATCTCTTCAATGAAAAATGTAATCTTTTTAACAAAGTGCTCTGTGAATGACCGTGCTAACATCAAAATTAGACATGTTTTTTTATATAAGATTAGGCCTCATTAAAAAACCCCTTTTTCAACCTCCATGTTATAAAAGTAACATGAAGGACAAGGAAAGGAGGAAAAGTGTGCCTATAATTTATTAGATGAAACAATAGAACAACAAAGGCAGACCCTAAACATCTGCAAACACCACCAGAAATTACATAAAACTTAAACACTACTGCTAAACATAGGAAATAAAATTTTCTACTCCTTAATACAAGCAGACAGAAACCATTACATCACCCTATCTCATCCTTAGCTAATTTGTCAGCTTCCCAATTTGCAGCCCTCAAAATATGTTTGATAATGATATCCTTCCCTGCCATAAGAGAGACTATCTCCTTCACCAATACTTGAAACATAGGAGTGCATAAACCCGGATTCTTGATCCACTTTAGGGCATTGCTTGAATCAGATTCAAGAATAAACCTCCGATTAGGAACAAAACTTAAATCTTCCAGAAGACATAACCCCCTCTTAATCGCCAATAATTCTGCCAAGATAGGAGGACTACCCCCAACTCTTTCTGAAAACCATTGAAGCAACACACCTTTACTGTCCCGAATCAAACCACCAATACCTCCCTTATCCCAACCCTTTACCATCACTCCATCAACATTTAGCTTTAAGAACCCATCCGGAGGAGGAACCCAGCAAATTGGTTTAGAGTTGTCATTTCCTTGTCTACCCACCAAATCCGCAAGTTTTAAATCTCCCACAAGAGAGTCTAAAGGTATATTCACATCCTTGAACTTTGCAACAAACCAGGAAGCTATTCTAAAACGGACAATAAAGAACAGTATCACCACATCCAGCTTAACTTTCTGAAAAATAACCTCGTTTCTGCATTTCCACACTGACCACATCAACGCCCTTGGAATAAATTTCCATATCAAAGAATTCGAAAGTAAATCATCCCACAAATTGAAAAAGTCCATGATATTCTTTGGAATCACAAAGGATAAATTTCAAATATTCAATAATCTGTCCCACAGACCCCATACTACCTCGCAATGCAAAAATAGATGCGTAACTGATTCCATTTCCCTACCACACAAAGAGCATAAAGGATCATCAATCCCTACCACACCTCGCTTCAGTAATTCCTCCTTCACCGCCACTCTCTGGTGAGCAACTTGCCAGACAAATGTCTCCACCCGTGGAGGAGCAATCCCTGCCCAAATATGTCTCTCCCAGGTCTCCATCTTCTGCTGAATACCATCTTGATCAAGGAAAATGTTGATACAAGATTTAGCTGAAAAACAGCCCTCATCATTCCCTGACCAAATCCAACAGTCTTCCTCACATGGCGATATTGAGATATTGTTCAACATAGAAATCAATTACAACAGCTGTTCAACCTCCCAATCCGCCAAATTTCGCCTCATTTGAATGTCCCACACCCAACCAGCACCATTATTCACCCTGAACTCCATCACCTTACCCGATTTGTTGCTCGAAAGAACATAGAGTCTAGGAAACTGTATTTTCAAAGATACTTCACCCAACCATACATCGTTCCAGAACTGCACATAATTCCCCTTCCCTGTCTTCAAACGCATATTCCTTCTAATACAATCCCCAAAACCATCATCGAAAAAGAAATTTTTAACCACACCTCTCCAAATCCATGATGCACGGCCTAGCCACGAATTCCCCATCATTATGCATTTCGGATCCATGTCATAAACACCACATACCACCCTCTTCCACCAAGACTCTTTCTCTGATGCAAACTTCCAAACCCACTTCCCCAATAATGCTCTGTTCAAGAGTAATAAATTCGGGACCTCTAGACCCCCCAATCTTTTTGGTTTACTAACTGAACTCCAATTTAACCAGTGGATATTTTTTTTATCCGCTGCACCCCCCCCCCACAAAAATGAAGCCATGATAGAATTTAGTTTCTTTAGCATAGAAACTGGAATTTTGAAAATGGAAAGAAAATATGCAGGGAGCGAGCACAACACTGACTTAACCAACACCACCCTTCCTGCAAGCGACAGGGAATTAGACATCCAACCGCTCAACTTAGCATGAAATCTCTCCACTATTGGCTCCCACATGGCAGCCGAATTTCTCTTATAGCCCAAGGGTAAACCTAGATACTCTGATGGGAAACTTCCTACCGAACAACCAATATAATTCGCCCAAGTAGCTAACGCCCCATCCTCAACATTGATACCATAAATTCTTCTCTTAACTTGATTAATCTTCAACCCCACCAGTAACTCATATTAATAACACTCTTCTAACATTCCTCAAATCACGAATAGAGCCTTTACTGAAAATTATAAGGTCATCCGCAAATTGCAAATGCGAAAGCTTAAATGCCCTATCATGAACACCTACATCGAAACCTAAAAACAGTCCTATGTCAACTGCTTTAGTAAGCAACAGATGTAGTAGCTCACCGGCCATATTGAACAGCAAAGGCGATCACGAACAACCCTGTCTCAATCCCCTCACTGTGTGAAATTTCTCTGTAGTTGACCCGTTTACTAGAATCGAAATAGATGCTGAAGACATACATTGATACATCCATGACCTCCACTTGTCACCAAACCTCATTTTGCTCATAATTTTCATCAAAATGTCCCAATCAACCGAATCATAGGCTCTCTTGAAATCCACTTTGAAGACTACTCCCTTCAACCCTTTTTTCCTCCAAAAGTCAATGCATTCATTTGCAATAAACGAGCAATTCAATATGTTCCTTCCCGGAATGAAAGCAAATTGAGACGGACTCATTATATCGTTAATGCACAAACTCAATCTTCTAGCTAAAACCTTTGATAAAATTTTATATAGCCCTCCGACTAGGCTAATTGGCCTAAAATCTTCCAACCCCTCCGGATTGACCTTCTTAGGAATGAGAGAAATAAAGGAATGATTTACCTCCGAGTCCCACTCCTTCCCCACATAGAAATCTTTAAAAAACAACATCACATCGTCCTTCATAATGGTCCAGAATTTCTTGAAGAAGCCTAAATTTAGACCGTCCGGTCCTGGAGCTTTATTACTATCCGAATGAACGATAACATCCCATACTTCCTCTTCCGAAAATGGCTTCTCCAATGCTAGACACCGCCCTTCCCATAATCTCAGAAAATCCAGGTTTAAATCCTCAACCTTCAAAGTATTCCTTTGATTAAACAACCCCTTGAAGAACTTCACCACAGAAGCTTTGATAACACGGGGATCTACCGTGACTACATTGTCAACTTTAAGAGATTTGATACAATTTATCCTCCCTCTTACTGCCGCACTATGATGGAAAAAACTAGTGTTCTTATCTCCATCCAATCTCCACTTTATTCTAGACTTTTGCATCCAAATCGATTCTTTTTTTTTTTGTAGCTCCCATAATTCTTTCTTTGCTTCGACAATAGTTTGCATAGACACCATGGGAAGTCCTTTTTGCAAGTCCATTTCCATATCATGAATTCCTCTCTCCAACGTTCTGTTTTTTCCTAGCAGCTGAAGATAATCCCTCCTCGACCACCTCTTTGCCATATCCTTCACCCGATTAAGAACTTTGGATATGGACATCAGGTTCGCCCCTTTGCAGAATTTAAACAACTCTGTTTTCATCATCTCATTAAACCCCTCTTCCTTCAACACATAATTAAACAACCGAAACGGTTTCGGCCCCCAATTACATTCCTTATTCTCCAACAAAATGATATTGTGATCAGAGACAGACCTTGGAAGCAAGGTTTGGCTTAATTTTGGAAAAGATGAAAAATATGAATGATCAACCAAAAACCGATCCAACCTCTAAAAAGTTGGAACTTCCTTATTGTTACACCACGTAAAACGACCTCCAAATAACGGCAAATCAATCAAATTCGCCTGACTAACAAAATCTCTGAAACTGTTCATAGATACCGGATTCACTGCTCCTCCATCTTTCTCTTCCTGAGTCAATACTGCATTGAAATCTCCTCCTAAGCACACTGGGCAATCAAGCTGTTCCAGAAAGGATGATAACTCCCTAAAAAACTGCTCCTTGTCTGCATCAACACTCGGACCGTAGACATTAATAAAACAACAAATTCCTGGATCTCCTTCCATTAACCCTTTTAATGCCACAAATCTGTTGTGGATGACCTCTTCCTTCACCACAAAATCCTTTTGATTCCACAAAGTAATTAAACCACCAGCAGAACCCACAGCAGGAACTACTACTGCACCGGTGATTTCTAGTATTTAGTGAAATATTACTTAAAATCATGAATCAATTGATATGTTCAGTCAATGTAGCAAATTTCAACCTTATTCCCCAAATCGTTTATTCCTAGTTCTGATCGAAGTAAGTTGTTTTCTGTGAGAACGATTATTTCTATTTCTTTCTCCCCTCTGGACTGGGAACAGAATAGAATTGAGCTTTAGATTTTAGTAATGTGGTAAGGAATTTTGGATAAATCTGTACTTTTTTCCAAAAAAGTTTGACAATTAACATCGTCTTTTACAGGATAAAAGAAGCACTCAACAACCAACTAAGGTATGCAGCTTTGCTGGCTTTCTCAATTGCATACGAATCTCTTAATTGTCTTGAATGTTGATCCTGTTATACAAGATAGGTGTGTCTTAAGATCGATATTATTCTAGGCCCGGGATTTTGGCTCAGTCTGTTGGTGCATGATTTTCGTGTTCTAAGAGCATTGTTTGAATCCCCCTTTCCCTAAATGAAATAATAAAAGGAAGATTGTACTTGTACAATATTTTCGGACTTTTGGTAGACTAAATGCAAGTCTGATTGTGAAAACTGAGCTATACTCGATCGGATTTATAGGTTTATTCTTTCGGTAGACTGGGAACTTTTCTATAATCATTTAGTTGAAATAGAAACCTAATGCATCTCAAGAAATTATTCACCATTGTTAATTTTAATGTTTACAGTTGGTCATCGACTTATCTGCTAATAGGTTAAGACTTAAGATACTGGTTATTTGTTAATTTCATTCTTCCTAAGTAGCTTTGTATGAACATTTTGCCTTCTTCTGCCAGTTTACTTTCTTACTTTATTTGTTGTTTTCAAAAATAGAACTTCTCTGGGATTTCAAATATGAATGCAGAGTTACGAAAGGTATGCAGTACGTCAAAAGTGTGCTGAAACATAGAGAGCTTTGAGAAACCTTCTCGCTAGTGACCGTGCCTCGAATATTTCATTTCAGGTAAACTTTTCTTGGACTCTTGTTTGATTTAGAACACTAACCTTATTGAAAGTTTTCACTTACATTGTCCTCATGCACTGTTTACATTGCCGAAGTTCGAATAAGTAAAGCAAGCTGGAACATTGCTTGTTTTTCAACATAAGTTCATGCCTTGGAATTAATATTCGATTTTTCATTATCTGCATTGTTGTTGAAAGAATAAAAGTTGCAGCCATTTGGAAGAGGCTAATGACAAGTTCGATCTCACTTTGTTAAGACTAAAGGTCATTTATTTCCCAAATAAACTAGTGGTCTCAAGTGTACGGCACCGATACCTTTATCCTGCTTCTCAATTACATTATACCGGAAATTGAGCTTGTGCTTTTCATTAGTACCTGAAATGACATTATTGACTTATGCATGCCTTTGGCTTCTACATAGGATGAAGATCCATTATGGAAATTTGATGGGACACGTGGCCAGGATTCAGATGGCTCTGTTAAGAAGAATCGGTCGGGGTTTTCTGGACGACGTGCTGGGAAATCTAATGGGAGGAAAAGTAAACGTGAGCTTCAACTTTTTCTCTCTTTAAATGATTTTTTAAAAATAACAATTGCCTATTTTCTGCACTATTTTCATAGCTGAACGGGATATCTTTTGATGACCTGGATTATCTGCAACGTTCTCGTAAAATAACTTTAGAGTTTCATGTTTATATAATCTCCATGTTGTGTATAGTGCCTAGATATCAACCAATTGTTTGAGTGCTTGCCCTCTATGTGATTAACAAGTTAGATGTCTTTATTTTACATGCACAGGACGGTTTAGAACAAAGAGTTTCTCGGAGGACTTTGATAATCCCGAGACTATATTCGAATATTCATTTGAGAACAAGTACTTGGTCTTTCAGGGACTATTTTACTTTCTGAAACTCAGAACCTTGATTCGAGTGGAGAGAGAAATCGGACTGGACTAATCGAAGAACAGGAGAGTAAGACACTCCTAGTGAAAGTGAGCCCGATGATGAGGAATATGCAGTAGTGGGATCATTTTCTGATAGAGTTATCCTTGGACTACCTCCGACTGGCCGTTTAAAGCTCGAAGATGTTAAAAGGCGTTAGTAGTCTTCACGTTCAGTTTTTCCTTTCCTCCACCCTTTTTTAAAGTCATGTTTTGTAAAATTATTAAAACCATCTTGCAGCTTCAGCTGATCAGATTTAAAGTGGCATCCAGATAAAAATCAAGGTCCTTCACAGGTTAGTTATATCCTTTTCAAGAACAATCAGCTTATGCACTTGACTTAGTCGTGCCGATCAGTTGCGGCAAGTTGCATGATATCAACATATTACGCAGGCAATAGCTGAAGAGAAATTTAAAGCATGTGTTGCTGCATACAAACCATTATGTCATGCTTTAGCCTGAGGTGATTACTGATTAGTGTTCCTTCAAATTAAGCTCCAAGTAGAGAACAACTAAACAATAATGGATACTTTTTTTTAATCTTTTTTCATAAGCAGTTCTCATGCACCCAAGTTGTCTCTTCCAAAGTTATAGTTTTTGGCCTCATAATTAACAATGGGCCATACACATTGTACTTTTAAGAAGGGAACAGAGATCCTTATAACTAAAATAAAATATATGCATTTTGCTTATGCAGGCACACGAGTGTAATGATTACTACTTTATCAAAAATTTCAAACCTTGTTGAATGCTGAGGCAATTCTACACCGAGTCATGCATTACAATCACAAGAAAACCAATCAAACCAAACCATTTCCCACTTTTTTCCTCACCTTTCAAGAGCTTAAAAAAAGTTTGTTTGAAAAACACACATTGTTTATTCTACTCGCTTTGTCCCACATAGTTTATTCAAAACAAATGATGATGAACCTATACATTTATGGCCATGCTGTATCAAAATAAACTTCTCAAAACTCAAATATGCCCTCCACACAACTATTTTACAGACGCTAAACTATGGACCCTGACTCACTTTAACAAAATTTAAGCATTCGGAAAAGGAAATTCCACTATTTGTCCAACTATCAACCAATATTTGCCATTGGAGAAGGATCATTACCTAGGATTTGATAAGCATCTCCTTCTCCTCCTACTCCATCGGTGTTTCTGGTTTCATCCCAAGTTTGATCGGCATTCTCGCTTTCACCATCCTCCGTTGTTGCTGATTCTTGATGTGGTCGTTCTTCTTGGGCAGCCATCATGTGCATCAAAAGTTCCTCGGGCTTTAAATCATAACCGGAATTAACTGAGCCATCAATACTTTTAGTTTTTTCTTTGTATAGAGCATCTAGCCGGTCAAAGTAAGGACATGTCTTGGAATCCTCGGGGCGTTTCTTATTGCTTTCTTTCACTCTTTTGAAGTACTTGTTCATATTCTCCCATTTCTCTTTACATCTCTTTGCACTTCGGTTGTAGCCAAGTTTTTTCATTGCTGTTGATATCTCTTCCCACAGAGGGCCTTTGGGACCATTGTCTTGATATTGCAAATCAAGAGTAGTCCTCAATCTTATCAAAGCCTCAACTTCATCTTTGGGCCAACGAGAATTACTTAGGTGCATATAACTCTTGCTACCATTGCTATTTTCTTGCCTATCAACGGCTTTCTCGACAGGGAATGTGGTCTCAGGCAATTGCTCAGGGGTAGATTGATCCGAAAACTTCTGTAGGAATGCTAACACGGCAGCATCTTTAGCAGCTGCAATTGATCTCTCTTGCACCAAAACCTCGCGCTCCCTCTTAATCCGGGCCAATTCTTGTTCCTTCCATGCTTCCTCTCTAGCCATCCTATCCTGTTCAAGCTTCTCTATTGCCTCTATAAACTTCTTCTGCAAATTCTCTTGCTTCTCCATCATCTCCCTCATCAACCCCTCGAAATAGTAGGTCAGTTTCCTCTTTTTCTTTTTAGTCCCTTCTGATTCATCCGGCTCCTTACCGGAAGAAGAAGTCATAGAGGTAGAGGTTTCATTGAAATTCAAAGCAGGGTTCTGGACTGAAAACGGAATAGCATCATGGATAACATTCAAAGGCTCTACTGGGGTGTTGAAATTCCCACTGACAGGTGGAAGCAAAGAAGGTTGATGATCCAAAGCTTCTAATTGCTCAAAAAACCTATAATTCTTCCCGTTTGATTTCCCGGACCGGCCTCCTTTGGTTCTCCGGTGATATTTGTAGATATTCTCAAATTTCTCTTTACATTTCTTGGCACTTCTAATATATCCCAGCTCAGCCATTTTCCTGATAAAAAAAATCCCATTGTTGCACCTCAGAGTTAATTACTTTTAACTTCAAAAATTAATGCAATAAACTGAATTAAGTAATTAAAAATTTTAGAGATAGTTAAGATTATTGAACCTAAGAGTGAAATTAAAACAAAATAGCATAAAAAATAATTTTTTAATTTAACCCATAACTTTTATTTACAGCTCTCTGAGTTCTTTCAAACCAGTGTAATTAAACTAGATGGAATTCAATACCGCAACAAAAGGGGTAAAACCTTACATTTCCCAGTAAATTTTCTCAGAGAAAAAAAAAATAAAGAAAGCAAACCTGGAAATTTCTTCCCAGAGAGGAGACTTTACACCGGAGTCTCTAAAAGCGACCTCCATTTCAGACCTTATCTTCAACAGAGCTAAAGTCTCTTGCCTCGGCCAACGGTTGCCTGAAGAAAAATTCCGTTCACTCTCTTCATTCTCTAAGCTGACGTTGTAGGCGACTGTATTGTTTTCTGGGAAACTTGAATTTTCCATCATCATTAAACAGAGCACTTCAGTAAATTAGTTTACAGCCCCCCAAAGCAAAAAATATATATATGAAATTTTAATTGGGTTTTGCTTGAAGGTGTTGAAAAAGTAAATATTTTTAGATTTAAGGGATGGGTTTTTCTTTTTCTTTTGCCTTAAGAATTCTACCATTTTTTGGGGTCAAGTAGGTAAGAAGGGTAGAGGTGAATTAGGGTTTCTTTTAAAAGATAAAGATAAGATGGAGAGTTGTGTGTGGGGCTGAAACCAAGCTGATATTTTTCATTCACATTGTTCATATTGTTTATAATTATGTTAAAATGGCAATAATTTATAAATTTTGAATTTAATAATATCTTTATGTATTCTTAAAATATTTATATTTTTTATTGTATTTTAAATATATTTCATATATATCTTAACATTGTCATTTGTCAATTTAATTTTATCTACCACCTTGTCTTTGACTTTTGAATGGTTGGATTCAAATGATTTTGAAATTTTTGGTAAACATAAGTGTTCTTTGAGCACGAAAAGATACTTGACTCTTGGCAAGCCATTTGTAAAATTGAAATTTTGCATTAGGTTGAAGATTTAAATATTTAAAGGTAATTTTTTATTTAAAAGAAATGTTATTTTTACATGGTTTTAAGTTTCAGCAGTCGTGTATGTGAGTGTGTGACAGTTATCAATAATTAAAAATATTTTAACCTGATATTATCTTATAAACACTCTATACTAAGTGATCTCAACGATAAAAGAGAATGTCATTTTCCGTAGAAGTTATGAGTTCAAACAAATGAGTAAGTGTAATTTTGTTGTTTATTAATAAAAATATTCTGAATAAATATTATTACTCTTAATAACCTAAATTATTAAAATAATAATTTTATGGATGAAGTGTAGAATTGGTTCACGAAATCGTTTGGTATATGGAGATGTTTTCACATTAATTTTATAATGCAAAGTCTAAGTTGTAAAGCATGGTTAAAAATTTATAAATGTGGTCTTAAACTAACCAACGCATTTGCATGGGACCGATTTGATGGCGACCCACGCGATTAAAATATCTACACTTCCAACTTATTTCTACCGATTTTGTTTTATATTGGGTTAATAATGAAGATCATGTTAAACAATGCTTTATTTTTCTTGATAGCATATTATTTTATTGAGTCTCTTGACTATTAAAAGTTATAAAATGGTCACTCGATTATTCATTATGTTCCAAACTCGTCCTTTTCCGTTAAAAAGATTATCAGTCGTCTGAGTTGAACGTTAATATGTTGACTGAGATACGATAGTCATTTGAGAGTATGTGATCAAATTTTATCATATCTCAGTCAGTAAGTTAACGTACAGCTCAGGAAAAATGATGAGTTTGGACTATAATGAATAATCAAATGGCTATTTTGTAACTTTTAATAGTTAGGGACTCAATAGAGAAACTCCTTGTGCCGGAGGGACTATTTTGTAATATTTAATAGTTAAGGGATTCAATGAAGTATTATTCTATACTCGGGGACCTTTTGTGTATTTTACCCCATTTTTTATTATACCATAAAACTTCATCAAAAGATGTAGGTTTTAATTAAGCCACCTCATCTGTTTTAATTAGTAATTAAACCAAGTTTGTAGTAAAATACAAGTAATGCAACACATTATGGGTTCACAGCTGGAGGGACAGATAAACCTTACCTTAGATCAACCCTCTAACTCTAATTAATTACATTTCGCTCAGATTTCGTGCTAGTAATTGCAATTACAATGGGACACGATTTGAAGGCTCAAAATATGATTTATTCCAACACTTTAAAAATAATTTATATCAATATTTTTTAGAGTTAATTTCATCTTACGTCTCTAATTTATGACCCTCATTTCAAATTAATCCCTAAACTTTTAAACATTTCAATCTCATCCTTAAACTACGATTGTCGTTCTAAATTAGTCCTCAAACTTTTGAACATTTCATTTTTCATTTCCAAACCGCGATCTTCATTCTAAATTTGTCCCTAAACTTTTTGAATATTTCAATTTAGGTTAAACTATGGTTGAAACGGATTACATGTTTGGATGAATTTGAGGATGAGATTGGAAGATCTAAAAGTTTATGGACCAATTTAGAATGAGATTAATAGTGAATGAACTTTTCAAGCACTAGGACAATATCGATATAAGATGTAACATTGTGAATTAACTTTCTATGTTAAGTATAACTGAAGTAACATATGGATTAAATATACGATTGTTTCATATTAAGAGGAGGTTATAAGAGAGCAATGAAGTGTTATTTACTTATAAGAGGTTATAAGTATTTTAAATATGTGTTTTATAACTTAATTTATGCACTGTAATTCTTTTTCTTCTTTGAAATAGTTTTATGTTATGCTCGAATTTATTGTAAACTTATCATAATTTTTTGAGTAAATTGCATCAAATACCATCGAACTTTAGGTATTGTATCATTTATATAACTGAACTTTCAATTTTACCAAATATAGCACTGAACTTTGATTTTCATTTCAATTATACCATTGAACCGTTAAATCATTAACTGCACGATGATCTGAAGATTGTCGAATTTTTACACTTCACCAAAACAATGTCGTTTTGATCCAACTATTAACAAGTTAACGGCCCAATGGTGTAATTGAAACAAAAAATCAAAGTTCAGTGCTGTAATTAGTAAATTGAAAGTTCAATAGTATAAACGAATGCAACGCCTAAAGTTCAATGGTACCTAGTGTAGTTTACCCTAAATTTTATATATATATTAGTTTAAGACTGATTTTCTTCTCTCCTTTAAGAATTTCTT
This sequence comes from Hibiscus syriacus, assembly GCF_006381635.1. Lineage (NCBI taxonomy): Eukaryota > Viridiplantae > Streptophyta > Magnoliopsida > Malvales > Malvaceae > Hibiscus > Hibiscus syriacus. The sequence goes on along the minus strand of NW_024062775.1, from coordinate 1,424,930 downwards.
ACATGAAATTTTAAATTTTTTTCATAAACTATAGCTGAAACTGCTTCGGTTGTTTATTATACTTTATCTAGTTATTTTGATGGGTATCAAGTACATTAAAACTAAATTTACATAAAACAGATAAAAATTAACAGTAAAATTTAGGTCATCGCATGTGTTTCCTTTGCAATAATTTTCTGAGTTATTTAGAATTGGGATCAAATTGATAAAATTTATAGAGATTGAAGCATGATTGCATAATAGAATTTTATAAATATGTGATTAGATTTGTTGGATTATTCAGAATTAAGATAAAATTTGCTAATGTCAAGATTGAATTATTTTAAAACAAGGTCAAATTGGTAAAATGTGTAAATATAAAAACTAAATTTGTTGAATTATTTAGAATAGAAACAAAATTGATAGATTTTACAAGTATTGAAGATTAAATGAATAAATGTGAAGATCAAATTGTAAAATTTATAAATGGGAGGACTAAATTTGTTGAATAATTTAAAATTAATATCAATAAGTGTTGAGGATTAAATACAGAATTATATAAATTAAAAATAAATTTTGTTACCAGCTCAACGACCGGGAACTAAAATGTGTCATTAGTGACTAAATTTACAAGATTTTTGGTTTGTTGACCAAAGCAGAACACACTTGGTGGTTTGATGACTTGAATTAAAATTATTACATTTGGCCATAATGTTTTAAACACTAAGAGAAGACATACTTCTAATGGTTTGGTTTCCCATAACAATGACACCTTCGCCATTTTGTGGCAACCACACATTTACAGCAGACGAATTCAGATAAAATGCGTGCACCATAAGATTTCAAAAGAAGGTATAAAATATAATTCCCATCAAAACTTTATGACCACAAACCCACACTAATTCAAATCTTACAACAGCTATTAACATTTAATGTTCTCAGGAGCATCACAATCACCCTATTAAGCAACATGTTTGAAGGATGCATGGAAAGGAAGGACTAGAGAAGCAATTGTCTTCCCTCCAAGATATCTTTAAGGCCTGCCATCTCGAATAGTTGTGACACCGACGGACATCACAAGTCGAACCAGATGGAAGGCTTATATAATACATTAATAGCAGAGAACACCCTCAAAATATCTCCGCTTTCAATGCTTCCCCACATGAACCAGACTTGAATTCACTTGGCACAGGACACGAAAAAGCCAACTAAATTGAAAATGTAACTGACCTTGAAAGCACTTACAAAGCCTTTCAGAAACACTTCCTGTGGACAATGGATGGACCAGATTCATCGTACTCGCCCTTGGAAATCCACATCTGATGCAACGGGTAAAGCAAGATATGTCAGTCTCGGGCAACCAAAGTAAACGGAAAGAAAAATAGAAGCCATTTATTTGCTAAATTATATTTGACCTGCTGAAAGGTGCTGAGTGATGCCAAGATAGATCCTCCAATCCAGACACTGTACTTTCTCTCTGGTGGTGCAACAACCTTGATCTTCACGCTGCTTGGAGCAAGGGTGGTGATCTCCTTGCTCATACGGTCCGCAATGCCAGGGAACATAGTTGAACCACCACTGAGAACAATGTTGCCATAGAGATCCTTCCTGATATCCACGTCACATTTCATGATAGAGTTGTATGTAGTTTCATGGATCCCGGCTGCTTCCATTCCAATGAGAGATGGTTGGAACAGGACCTCGGGACAACGGAATCTCTCAGCGCCAATAGTAATGACTTGTCCATCAGGTAATTCGTAGTTCTTCTCAACAGAAGAGCTGCTTTTGGCAGTCTCCAGTTCCTGCTCGTAGTCCAGAGCAACATATGCAAGCTTCTCTTTCACATCACGGACAATTTCCCGTTCAGCAGTGGTGGTGAACATGTAACCTCTCTCAGTAAGAATCTTCATCAAAGCATCGGTAAGATCACGGCCAGCAAGATCTAGACGGAGAATGGCATGTGGAAGGGCATATCCTTCATAAATTGGCACGGTGTGAGAGACACCATCACCGGAATCCAGCACAATACCTGTTCCAATAGGTAGATAATTCACTATTCAGTGGTGGATTGATTCAAAACAATCAATAGAACTATGAAACATTTAGAGGGATTTAATGAACCTGTTGTACGGCCACTGGCATACAGAGAGAGAACGGCCTGGATGGCAACGTACATGGCAGGTACATTGAAGGTCTCAAACATGATCTGGGTCATCTTTTCTCTGTTGGCCTTAGGGTTCAGAGGTGCCTCAGTGAGAAGAACAGGGTGCTCCTCTGGCGCAACACGAAGCTCATTGTAGAATGTATGATGCCATATCTTTTCCATATCATCCCAGTTGCTGACAATACCATGCTCGATGGGATATTTCAAAGGATACCTCTTTTAGATTGTGCCTCATCTCCTACATAGGCATCCTTCTGACCCATCCCAACCATGACACCAGTGTGACGTGGTCGACCAACAATGCTAGGAAAAACTGCCCTGGGAGCATCATCACCAGCAAAACCAGCCTGAATGATAAACAAAATTAGCTCAACCAAGACAAAGTAAAGCTCTTCATCAAAGAAATAAACAATAATTGAGAGAATAACTCAGGTATAAAAGTCAACTAACCTTCACCATTCCAGTTCCATTGTCACAGACAAGGGGTTGAATATCCTCGGTATCGGCCATCCTTTAAAATTCTACAAACAAGAATGAGATGGTAACTATCGAGTTCAAGAAAATAACTACCAACCAGGAATCTCTGTCATTTCAACTAATAAAGAAAAAGGGAAATCTATCTCATTTACAGATCTATTTCTAGCTCTCTTTTGTTTTTTCTTTTTTTTCTAAATCCATTTACAATCTACCAATTTAGAAACATAACCCAACCCAGAATCATACTTTACAATTAATTAATTAAAAACACAACCAAAAATCTAATCCACCGTGATGTAACACGTTTCTGTCGATATTAGTTTGAGTTTACTCGGCCCCCTCCCCTTACAAAATGAGCCGCAACCCAGAGCAACCTATCCCATAGGACGGAATATCTAGCATTAGATAAAAAGAAAAAATCTGACCAAACCAAACAAAGGATTATCTCGGTTATGACACTGGTTGGCCGGGTCGGTCAATTTCGAATATTGATACTGTTTCAGATTTTTTATAGATAATAATTTAATTGATTGAAACTCACCGATTTGCACCCCTTTTAAGAAAGAAAAAAGTTTTGTTAGCCAACCAATTTCAAAATTCTAAACGAAGACAACATTCATGAACGGTTAAGCAAGCTATGGACAAGAAACATAATCACCCATCCAAAGAAATAAAAATTAGATCCTCCAAATAACTTCAATAAAACACGGGAAATCAATTAAAACTACAACATGAATATTAACCAGAACGAGTCGGAAACCAACATGAATTTTCTCATGAAGATCTACAAAGAAATTGCAAATGTAGTGAAGCAAACCAAGCTAAGTAAAGATCCAGATAAAACAGAGAAGCAGATCAAGCTATATCAAAATCTCTGGAAACTAAAATCACTTTAGATCTCAGTGCCATCATCGGCAAAACATCAAAATCTACAGATCGGTTGATTTTTAAAGTAAAATAAAAGCAAACTAAAAGATTTACCTGAATGAGAACGGAAGCAAGGAGAAGTACTATATGGAGAGAGGGGGAGACAAAGACGGAGAAAACAACGTCGCTTGTTCTTTCTCTCTCTCTCTCAGGTGGGAGATGCTGCGGGAGACGGAATTGAAGACCGAATGGAGAGAGACGGGTATTTATATATCAAAAAATTAATAGACAAGAAGCACTGTTTCAAGGGGTTGAATTTTATTTTAGAGAAAATAATCTCACTGACAAAAAATCTCACTGATAAAAAATGTCTTATAATATACGATTTTAATCAATTTTTTTTTGGATTTTCCAAAATGACCAACTAAATCGCAATGCAATCGATAATTCGTAACGCGATCTCCGGTATCGCAAATCAATTTCCAGATTCGCAACGCGATTCTGACTATCGCATTGTGATTTTCCAAATTCGCGTTGCGATTTTCCTACTATCGCAATACGAATATATAAATCGCAATGCGATTATGACTATCGCAATGCGATTCTGACTATCGTAACGAGATTCTGACTATCGCAACGCGATTCTGACTGTCGCAACACTGAATTTCAAATTCGCAACAGGTTTTAGTTTCGCAACACAAATGTTTTGGGTATATAACTACGCAGCAGAAGCAACTCATAACCTAAATCCCTAAATCCCTAAATCGCAACTCATTCCATCTCCATCTAGCACTCTCTCCGGCGACATCCGTTCCTATATCCAACGACATCCTTCCCCATCCGGCAACAGATTTTAGTTTCGCAGCTCGTTTGTTTAGTAAATTAATTTATAATAATGAAATCATCTAATGTTGATCATGTTTGGATAGATTTGTGTTTTGGAGGGTCATGAGAGAATGTTCATGGTGTTTTACAATATATGCCTTTACCCATGAATCTTCAACTAAAACTGTCATTAAAAAAGTTAACTTATGAAACTCTAATGTTACGTGTTGCAAATAAATTGAATTTAGAGCCCTTAAGTGGATTTTAGGCTATCTTATCAGAGAAAATGTAAAGTTTATTTGTTAACCGACAATGAAGATGTTGAACGATTCATTGCTTACATTAGTGTTTCGCAAGATGATGTTACATTGTATGTTGTTGAACCTAGAAGTAGTGAAGTTGAGTCAGTAGCGGGTAGTAATCAACTAAGTTTTTCAACCCCAGTTTATGGTGCTCAAAATTTAATGGTTCCACCACAATTTCATCACTAAGCAAATTTTGTTTCACCACATTTCCAATACCAAACACAATCTCAAAACCCACAACCTTTCCCTAATCCAAATCCCAATCAACTTTCAGCACCAAATTCTGATTTTCGTATTAACCAGTTAGACGATGATGAGCCAATAGAAAAAATTGTGAGTACTAGTCGGTATTTGAAATTTGATCTTGGTCAATACCCGAACTTTGATCTTGGTCAATACTCGGATTTTGATGATGTTTCAGAAGAAGAAACAGACCTTGCGTGTAATGATTTTGATATTGGTCAATACCCGAATTTTGATGATGAAACAGCCGCTGCCGAGGAAGATGTTGTTGATGATAATGAGGAGGAAGTTACGACTGTGAATGAACATGTTGAACATCCATTCTGTAATTCATATAACCCTGAAGAAGAAAAAGAAGAAGAAGAAATCCCCGAAGAGAAGTCCCCGAAGAAAATGCCACGGGAGTATAACTGGAATATGCCAGAATTACTTCAGATACAGGAAGAAGAGTTGGTAAAAATAGCAGTTGATTGTTACACAAAAATTATTCGTATCAAGAAAGATGATTGTTTTGATACAAAGGAAGACTTGAAGATAGCTTTGTATACGAAATGTGTGGAAGATGGCTATCAACTAAAAGTTAACAAATCAAGCAAAGATCGTTTCGAAACAAGGTGTATGATTGATAAAAACTGTACGTGGCATATGATTGCAAAGAGGATAAAAGATTGCGAAATGTTTCAAGTTATGACTTTTATTGATAAACATACATGTTCAAGAACCCAAGTTTTTCCTCACCATAGACAGGCAAACAAAAAGGTGTTGGGTGGTTTTCTGGTTGAGTTAATGTTTTTGAATGACAGGGTATATCGGGGACATGAAATTATGACTGACATGAATGCTCGGTTCAAGATTAGTATCTCATATTCTCAAGCTTGGAGAGCCAAATGTTATGCCTTGGAATTGTTGAGGGGGTCGCCAGAAGCATCGTTTGCCCAACTGTCGGCTTATTGTCACAATTTAAAGCTGAAAAATCCTGGGTCGGTAACTCATATCAAAACAGATAGAGATGGACGCTTTGAGTTGCTGTTTATTGCCATTGGTGCTGCGGTTAGTAAATCAATATAATTTTGTTGACTCATTTTTGTTAGTTACATGCATTTCACATTTAAATGATTATATTTCTTGTGTATATGATTTTATAGATTCGTTCGTTTATTACTTGCATGCGCCCAGTTATTATAGTTGACTGAGCACATTTAAAAGGCTGATACCTTGGTGTAAACTTATTAGCAGTAGCCATGGATGCTAACAATGGGATACTGCCAATAGCTTACGGGGTTGGCAAATCTGAAACCTCTGATTCATGGACATGGTTTATGGGGAATCTTAGGGATTGCATAGGTCCTATTAGCAATCTGACAATCATATCCGATAGGGCAAAATCAATTGACAACGATGTTAGAAGGTGTTTCCCAGATGCTTTTCATGGACTTTGTGGTGTTCATTTATATTGAAATCTAAAATCAAGGTCTGCAGGTATAAAAAATCACAAATGGACATACTAGAAGGCTGTAAAAGCTTATCGGGAAGTGGATTTTAATAAGCATATAAATTGTTTAAGACGTGTTTTGTCTCAGTGTGCTCAAACACTAGAAGATGTCGGGTTTGAAAGATGGTCAAGAGTACATCAACTTGGAGCAAGATATGGTTTCATGACGTCTAATAGTGCAGAATCAATCAACGCTCTAAGTCGTCATTCCCGAAAATTACCCATTACTATGTTAATGGAGTTTTTTCGAGCCTCTATTCAACAGTGGTACTACAAGAAAAGAAACCATGCATGTATTATTTCTTTAAATTCGTAACTTATCATATATTTTACTAAGTATTATTTATTTAAATTTACAGGAACATTGGAACATCGTGTTACACCATGGACTGAAAAAAAAGATAACGAAACGTGTTGTGAAGTCAACATCATGGAGAGTTGAACCATGTTCAAACACTTTGTTTGAAATACTGGATAATAACTTAAATGATCTTGTCGATCTAAATGCAAAGACGTGTAGTTGTATGAAATGGAAAACATCTGGTTATCCGTGTGGGCATGTTATAAAAGTTTCTCTTCATCTAAACCAAGATGATTCAAGCGCATACGCTATGGATTTCTACACTACAGAAGTATATCGATAGACTTATGCCGAGATTTTCTACCCTATTCCATATTCTTCTGAGTGGGACATACCAGATGACTTACAAACAGTTTTGCCACCAGCCATGGACAGCAGGCTACCTGGCCGACCAAAAAGTCACGATCGTATACCGTCTAAGGGTGAAGAGAAGAAGAGATCGACATGTAGTCGGTGCAAGGAAAGTGGTCATACAAGGTTGACATGTGGATCACCAGTGCCATCACAATCATATTTTCCTCTACCAAAATATGGATCCTCATCAAAATCCAAAGCTCATATGATTTCAAGAAAAAGGCAATCAAAATCCCAATCAAAATCACAACCGGCTTCACCTTTTGGGACTATTAACTTAAGTGATTTTTAAATGCAAACGTTGTATTATGTGTAAACTTTTAACATTTACAGTTAGGCATGTATTAGTAACTTGAGTTTGAACATTGCTATGATATGTTCAATTGTTATCACTTATTACAGATTCATTTGAATATCGCAATGCGAATTTGACTATTATGTGTATTTTATGTGTAAACTTTTAACATTTTCAGTTAGGCATGTATTAGTAACTTGAGTTTGAACATTGCTATGATATATTCAGTTGTTATCACTTATTACACATTCATTTGAATATCGCAACGCGAATGCAACGCAAAAATTGCAACGCGAATTTGTCTATCGCAAAACGAATTTGACTATCGCAACGACTATTTGACTATCGCAACGAGAAAATCGCAATGCGAATTTGACTATCGCAACGTGGATTTGAGTATCGCAACTCAAATTTGATTATCGCAACGGGTATTTTACTATCGCAACGAGAAAATCGCAAAGCGTATTAGACTATCGCAACGCGAATTGACTTTCGCGTTGCGATTTTGTCTTTCGCATTGCGATTTTGAGTTTAGCATTGCGAAAGTGTACCTCCAACAGGTCTTTTGCCTTCAATATGATGCAGATTGAAATCAACAAATCAACTTTTACATTTCAATCAATTAAACAAGCACAAATAAGAATTATTTACACATCAATATTAAACAAATCAACTTTTACAAATCAATTTTTATAAATCAATTAAACAAGTGGCGTTTTGTATACAAAAGGCCAACGATTGTTGTACAGTGGAGGCAATGCCCGTAATAGGAGTAAAACAAACAATGCTATAGTAAAATCTTGTACAGACAATAAAAGAAACTAAAATAAGAAATAGAAATATTAATGTCAAGATTTGAATTATTCAAAGTTCAAAGAAATTTAAAAGAAATGATTCTCCAAGTGTGAAAGAAGTAATGTGAAGGCTTTGTTGTTGGCAATAATGCTTAAAACACTGCTCGTTAACATTGAACGTGCTTCCATCCACCAAGCTTTTTAATAGAATGACTCCATGGGGGAAAACTTTAAGAACTTCAAATGGTCTCGATCAACGAGATCATAGCTTCCCCGAAAATAGCTTTAATCGATAGTTGAATATCAAAACTTACTGTTGAGCAATGAATTATTGTTGCAAGATATGTTTTTCATGCCACTCCCTGCTTATAGCTTTGTAGATTTGGGAACTCTTGTAAGCATAATTTCAGATATCTTCTAATTCATTAAGATCCAACATCTTTTCCTCCCCCGTAGTAACTAGATCAAAGTTCAAATTTTCCAAAGCCGACATAGCTTTATGCTCTAGCTATACAGGTAAGTGGCAAGCTTAGCCATAAACAAGGCGATAAGGAGACATGTTGAGTGGGATTTATATATTTTCCTATAAGCCCATAATGCATCCTCAAGGTGTTGAGAGAAGTCTTTTTGAGAATGATTAACAACCTTTTCAAGAATTTGCTTGATCTCATAGTTTTACACTTCAACTTGGTCGTTGCTTTGTGGATGGTATAATGTAGCAATCCGATCATTGAAACCATAACGATTCAAAGCTCTAGCATTTCTTAAGATAGTCATTAACATCCTTGAACAACGAAGGCCAATAATAACCACATTGCAAGACATTTGCTGCCATACACATAGCACTAAAATGTCCACCATAAGGGGCATCGTGATAATGGTAAATAATACTTAACAACACTTGCATTTGACTTAAAAATTGTTTATGGACACTTTCATAACGCGGATGTAAGTAGGCAGCATCTCGCATATATCGCTATAGCCATAAAATGCCGAAACCACAAGCCTACTGCACCTCTATCTCTATCGGTGGGAGGTAGAAACTGTATACTTCCTATCGTCAAACGTTCCAAGCACATGCATACGAGAGGACCACAATCCCCTCTGGCTTCCGGCGTTTGTTGTGGCGCGGTTTTGTCTCTGATAACTGTAACATTAAACTTCTTTGGTTTCTTGTTTCCAGAATAAGTCCAATAATTAATCGCATCCAAGAATTTAGCCAAATGAGAGCTCCATCCCTTAATAATATCTCTCAAATCAGACAATGATATGTAATTTATCATGCTGTCATATACTATTATCTTCAGGGATGGGAGCTAAAGCTCGACGAGAAGCCAATGAGTACGTTCCAAAACAGGGATAAACACCTGCAATCATAAGTAATAATTCAAATTGCGCACTTATTTATGAACACCTTTAAAATATTTAAAAAAAAATAAATACTAACCTTCTCGACCTCCCACCATGCAGGATAAAGTTTAGCTTGTCCATTAGCCAACACATATGATTCCTGTCGTTGATTCTTCAAGTGAACTACGTGAAAAGACGTCGGCATAATTGTATATCGCGTATTTTTTTATTTTTATTTTTATTTTTCTTCAATTTCCTTACTATTAGAAGACGTCACACCCATGCATCAATATGCTGTTTTACAAAAAAAGACATATATTAGTGAATTACATAAATTTAAAAAAATTAATCAAAATGAAATATAAGAAGAAATATAAGACTTACCCCCCATCGAAATAGCCATTGTCTTCAACCCCTAATAACACACCCCACCAAGACCATTCAATCAACAAATGCATATCATCGTTGAGTTTGTATATGTCAGCGTAACACCCTTGGCTCCGCTCATGTAGATAAAAATCAACTGCGGTCTTAGCCCAAAGGGTATTATCCAGAATTATTTCCGGTAGTTGTTTCCTCTCCACTTCATCTGCCGGAATGGTATTGGCCGGTAACTTATACGAAAGCCAACAGTCATCCATCATGTCCGACACGTGAGGGGGTTTCTCAATAATTCGATATATTACGTCGTGTGAATCGGGCTCTAGAATGTTGGGAGGGATCTCTTCAACGATGACAGTGGCCTCTTGAACTGTGGGAGGGGACTCTTGAGGGATGATAGGGGCCTCTTGAACGATAGGGGAGGCCTCTTGAACGATGACAGATGAGTCGGGCTTTTTCTTACGGATTCTTCGCACTATTGGGGTGAACGGAGACGTAATGGCACGTGCACGCCGTCTGATGCGTGAACTCCGTCTTGCAAGAAAAACCCAACGTAGAGCATCCACCTTAGCGGGCCTCTAAAAATAAATTAATACATAAATCAGTGAATAAACAGACATGATATTAAACAGTGAAAACAAAGACAAATATATTTCAAACTTGCACGGTATTCACCCAAGTCATTATCTATCATTGTTCACAAAATGCATTAGATAACATTCCAGAAGTAATCACTTATATAAACATTTAAAAGGACAACATATAGGTTTAGTTCAGGTTCAATGACAACATAAAGAGTAGTAGTTTATTCTTGAAACTTAAATTTTCAACACTGTGAAGTTAGTATTTGTCTTTGTCTTTTGGTTGAAGTAATGCAATTCATTCAAGTTTCAATTTGCAGAAGAAGAATATAATCTGAAACTTAAAATCGCAACACGAATGACTATCGCAACGCGAAAATGACTATCGCAACGCGAATTTGACTATCGCAACGAAAGAATCGCAATGCAATTTTCATTTCGCATTGCAATTCTTTCGTTGCGAAAGTAAACTATTCTTCTTTTGCAAATTGAAACTTGAATGGATTGCATTACTTCAACCAAAAGACAACCAAAAACAAATACTAACTTCACAGGGTTAAAGAATAAACAGTTTAGCAGTATTGGCAGCAACCGAATGAATTTACTAAGCAATCTAAGTGAAATTACGAGTAAATTTATCATCAAGTTAAATATGAAAAATATTAAACTTACCTTGTTACGTAGAGTATGAACCTCATTCTGCAACGATGCTACCATCTCACGTAGAGCGGCTACCTCACCACGTAAAGTAGACACCTCAACACGCCATGCACCATTGTCATCACGTAAAGTACCGACCTCCTCACGCAAGGCATTGACCTCATCACATAACTCCCCTAACTCATCCCGTGGAGGTGGATAAAAGGGAGATAAACGTCATGGCATCTTTGTCGGTCGCCTATCATGAGGTGATGGTGGAGAAGAGGCTCGATAATGTGACAGAATAGGTGATGGCTCTCATTGTGGAGGTGTATAGTCGGGTCGATCAGGTGATGGCTCTGGGTGAGGTGATGGCTCTCGAAGTGGAGGCTGTTCATCATCCGTGCCATCAAAAAAACGCTTACTAACTTGCCACCAATCAGTGGCAAGCTCAACTTCCGTGGGTGTCAGCCTCTGTAATGGAGTGTTGGCCTCCTAATAATATAAAAGCTCAAACAAAGTTAAACGTGTACTAGTAATAACTTGTTTATAAACATATGGTAGTATTTGTGTTAACTTACATTATTTATTGTCGTATACGGTAGTAAATCTTCCCATTGCTGCAAGGTTCGTTTCCTCTTCCAGGAAATAGCCCTAGGAATATCATTAGAAGTTTTTAATGCATATGTCTGCATGGCGGGAAAGGCCTCAAATATCCAAATCTACAAACAATATAATAACAAACATTAGTAATTGTTAAATAATTAATTATAATTTTGGAAATATTATATAAAAATTCTTACCTTAAAGACCCAAATAAAGCCTGACAAAGTGTATTTGGAACCATCGCCACGTAAACTTTTTCGATCATCAAAGGCATACGACAACTTATTCCATGTAGCTTTCCATAGATACGAACCCCACGGAAACAGGTTCCATGCATTTAGGTCCTCTACCAATTTAATTAAATCATTAGGAATAGGTTGTCTGGCCTTTCTGCCTAAAAAGTCGGTATGCAAAAGTATTAGAAGGCATACTCGGACAACATCGACGTCATCCATCCGAGTAAAACCATCTTTCTTATTCAATAATCTCGTCAAGTCTTCCACGTGTAAATTCGACTTCTCTATTGACAGCTCAGGAAAAACCCGGGATAACCATGATAGGCAGGTAATATGTCTAGTGTACCGACCTACATCATCGTGTCCAAAGCGTAGACCGGTGATTAAGCAAAACTCCTCCTGCCTAAAACACATATACGCCAGTGGAAAATCAAACCATATATCTTCATCACGACATTATATAGTCTCTGGTAGATTACTAGTCATGGTTTGAAGAAACAGATGGGTCAACATAGCATCTCCACCCGGATGTTGTACTTTCAGCCATGGCCCGAAGCAAGTATCCTCAAATATTTTTCTTTGTGCAGGTGAAAGCTTCGACGCAATTGTTTTGGCCAGGCTTAATTTATTTCTTTAGGTCAATTGAGCCGAATAAAAGTTCTACAAAAACAATAAACATACCAAGTTAGATATACCAAAAACTACACTGTAAAGATATACCAAGAACAATAAACATAAAGAGTAGTAGTTTATTCTTCAAACTTAAATTTGCAACACTGTGAATTTAGTATTTGTCTTTGTTTTTTTCTTGAAGTAATGCAATTCATTCAAGTTTCAATTTGCAGAAGAAGAATAGTTTCTGAAACTTAAAATCTCAACACGAAAATGAAAATCGCAACACGAAAATGACTATCGCAACGCGAATTTGACTATCGCAACGCGAAATGAAAATCGCAACGCGAAACTAAAATCGCATTGCGATTCTGTCGTTGTGATTTTCATTTCGCGTTGCGATTCTCGGTTTCAAATACTAAAATTGAAACTTGAATGGATTGCATTACTTCAACCAAAAGACAAAACAAAGACAAATACTAAATTCACAGGGTTTAAAGACTAAACAGTTTAGCAGTATTGGAAGCAATCGAATGAATTTAATAAGCAATCTAAATGAAATGGTTAATCTATTATTGAAATTACCAGTAAACTTATCATCAATTTCAATATGAAAAAACTAATAATAATGCAAAAATTTCAAAATAAAAATAATTAAAAAAACTAACCCTCGGTGGTTTATTTGGTTGATTTTCCATTTCTGACCGTGTATGATTGTGAGGGTGGCTCTGAGAGATAGAGATAGATGGATTTCGCCGGAGATGGAGACAGATGTCGCCTTAGAGAGTGAGAAATGGAGATGGGACTGAGTTTTGATTTAGGGTTTTAGGTTATGAGTTACGATTACGGGATATACTATGGACGGTTCAGTGTTTCGATATATTAATATTAGTGTTTGGAATTTGAAAAAAATATATGCGTTGCGATAATAATGGCGCTTTGAAAATCGCATTGCGATAGTCAGCATCGCGTTGCAACAGTCAGCATCGCGTTGCGACAGTCAGAATCGCGTTGCGATAGTCAGAATCTCGTTGCGATAGTCAGAATCGCATTACGATTTACATATTCGCATTGCGATAGTCGGAAAATCGCAACGCGATATTGGAAAATCGCAATGCAATAGTCAGAATCGCGTTGCGAATCTGGAAACTGATTTGCGATACCGGAGATCGCGTTGCGAATTATCGATCGCATTGCGATTTAGTTGGTCATTTTGGCAAATCCAAAAAAAGTTGGTTAAAATCGTATATTATAAGGCGTTTTTTGTCACTGAGGTTATTTTCTCTTTATTTTATTAATTTTATTTTATAAATATTACATGAAATAGTATAAACTTGGTTTTTTTCCAAATTCCAATCAAATATTGAAGAAATTACGAAATTCTTCCCTATACTTTTATGTATTCTAATTTTCTCCCCAAATTATGAATTTTATTTTAATTTTGTGCATATACTTTTAAATGTTTCAGTTTTAGCCCTACACTTTTACACTCATTCTAAATTGATCCCAAACTTTTGAATATTTTCGCAAATTATCAATCTACACTAATCATGTCCAGTGTTAATAGTTTTGTTATAAAAATTATTAAGTGTCATATAAACACTGATGTATATTATGTAATAATATGATATGATATAAATGATAATTAATATTGGATTTAAATAAGCAATGTTTTAACTTTTAAACGTATGAATTATAAATAAATTGAGAGAACAAAAATAAAAACTAAAGAACAATTCAATTTCATTCTAATTAATGATTTGAAAGACTTAACACAATATTGATTACACATCATACTATTACACAACAGTGGCAGATCCAGAAATTTAAGAATGGGGGTCTAAAATTTTAATTTTTCTTTCTTAAAAATAATGGGTATGCAAAAATTGTAATTTTTTTCTTTTTTCCTTAACACATTAAGCTAAATTTAACCACTTTTCCAAAATAATGAGGATGCATTTGGACCCTATGGGGACTTAGTGCATCTACCACTATTACACAATGCACATCAATGTTTACATGCCAATTAAAACTTTTTAATGGTTATATTAACATGAAATGTGATTAGCATATATCGATAGCTCAGAGATAAAATTAAAATATTCAAAAGGTTAAAGACCAATTTAGAATGAGAATTATAATTTATGAATAAAATTATAATATTAAAAAATTTAAGGACTTATTTAGAATAAGAGCAACAATTTGAGGATAAATTAAAATATATTAACATTTAAAAATTAATTTAAAATTAAGATCATAATATGATGATGTATAATGTAATTAACTCTAATAAAAATACATTTCGACCACCTTGAGAAAAGATAGGGGACCTGTGTGATATCCCAAAAATCGGGGCTAGTGACTAAAATTGAACTTTTACAACTTTGAAGTATGATTTTGAAAGATTAAAAAGTTTAGGGACTAAATTGGTAATATTTTGTGGATGATTGTTTAGTAAATATTAAGTGAAGGAATGGGTAAAATGGTCTTTTCTAAGGAAGGATTTTATTTTTCCCTTTATATAGGAGATCAACACGTGGAGATTGAGGAAAATGAAAGAAAGCTATGGAGTCTTGGTTGGTTTTCTTCTTCTCCTCTTCCTGTGGCTCAATTGATAAGGTAAGTTGGTTGGTTTTAAAGTTGGTTTTGATTCTTGGAGTGATAGAAAAGCTTAAGGAATGCTTGAGTTAACTTTAAAACAAAGAATGAAAGAGTTATGAGAGATTAAAGATTTGAAGTTTTTGAATGAAAACTAGGAATAGGGTTGATAAGTAGAATTGGAAGTTAAATTTGACTTGTCAATAGTTGAATTAGGGGTTATGAAGTGATAGAATTGAATTTAGAATAAATAGAAAATTTTGTATGATTCTTGAATTAACTGTAGAGGATGAGAGTTTGAGGATAAAGATGTGTTAAATGTTTAGGAAGTGGTTTGGGTATGTATCATTGAGTTAAGGGTATTAAAGGAGCTAAGATATAGAGGATTTAAGTTGATTTGGAGTGATTTTCGGGTTTAAAAAGAAATTTCTGGGCAAGGGTATCAGTAACCATTCAACAGGTACTGATACCTCAAGAGTAAAATTCAGGAAGACATTCAAAGGTACCGATACCCTAAGGAAGGTATCGATACCATCTTGAACAAAAAAATTACAGAATGCTATATGGGCATCGATACTTAGGCATGGTACCAATACCTCAGTTATGGGATGTATCGATACCCTATAGAGGGTATCGATACCTACTTTAAATAAAAAATGAAATTCACCTTTTCTTTAGTTTGAGAAATGAAAGATTAGAGTATGCCATTTGGAATACTAATATGTATCAATGTATGATTATGTAGACATTAAGAGTAAAAAAGTTTCGGAACAACCAACAAGTCAAGATTCGATAAAAAAAAAAGAAAATCATTGAAGTGGAATTGGAATTTAGTGAGGCCAAGGTGAGTGCATATTCGTTAGTTTATAATACTTAATGGAAATAAGACTTGTGACAAATCTATTTCCTATAGTAGAATGTTTGAGTTCATAGATATAATCATGTGTTTGTTATGATTTATATATGTGCATTAGGATATGTGATGACATGTTGTTGTATGTTACATGATTTACGAAAACACATGTTAGTGGGATAAGCCAGGTGAAATAATATAAATGATTTATGTGATTATATAAGAATATGAAATAAGAGATAAAATAAGGACCTAAGGAATGATATGAACATGTGACATAAGCTATAAGAATCATATATATATATATATATATAGGTGAACATAAGATAACTCAAGGGTAAGCTATATGATACAGTATAAGGGATTACTCGAGAAAGGTTAGGAGCTCAATGAGATATGACCTATGTGATCTAGGTGAACATAAGAGAACAAAATATAAACTATGTGATATATAGGGAACATATGTGTTGAAAACATTTTGATGTTTTGATATAACAAATTAAATTAAAAGAATTTTAATTTTGAAAATGATTTTTCTAAGCATATTTGATATATTAAATCGAATATCAAAATATTACTCAAAGTATTTCAAAGTTCATTTTAAATCCTTACTCAAGTGTAAAATTAAGTTTTAATCTTAAAATAATTTCAAAATGATTTTACAAAATATTTCGAACCATTTCAAAGCCAAAAATTCCAGATTGCTCAGAGGGAACCGATTCCCCCCTGAATGGTATGGCTCTGAGAATTCCAGTATGCTCGGAGGGAACCGATTCCCCCTACTGTTCAACGGTCGAAATATTTGAATTTTACACTTAGGGAACCGATTCCCCATGAGGGGTACCGATTCCCCCAATCCCCAAGCAGAAATATTAATTGTTTTCACATTTAAACGGCTCCAATAAATTCATTAATGATCCCCAACGTTCAGAAGTGATTCAAGGTGTATTTAAGCAAGCTTAGAAGCCATTGATCAACAACAAGAAACATCAAGCAACTAGAATCAAGAGAGAATCAAAGAGAAAGCATCAAACCTCAAGTTTGAGCATTTCAAGCATATTTTTCATTCAATATTCATTTTGCTTTCAAGAACACTTATTGTGCTCAATCGTATTTATTCTTGAGTGTTCTTTCTTTGTTATAGAATTGTGCAAACATATTTGCCTTGTGAGGTTTTTCTTGTAAGTTTGCAAATTTGTAATCTTCTCTTTGAGAAAATAGTGTTCTCAAGAATTGGGGTATATTCTTGAGGGAGTTGTAAGATTATCTCTTTGGCCTCAAAAGAAAGAACAAATTAGTGAGTTTGTTGAAAAATCCTTAGTGTGGATAGCTAAGGTAGTGGACGTAGACTTTGGTTGATAAAGTCGAACCACTCTAAATCGTTGTGCAATTACTTTTAATTTTTTGCAAAAGCTTCCACAAATTTTTTAATTACCAATTCACCTCCTCTTGGCTGATTTCGTCAATCGATTAACTCAACAATTGACATCAGAGCCTAACTCATTTGAAGGTTTAATCGCCTCTTGAGTCGATTCGGGAAGAGTTATATCGATAATCAAAGTCATCAATGGCCTCCGCTTCAAACTTCGACTCCGGTCTCGATTCGATACCCGTCAACAAGCCTCCTTTCTTCAATGGGGCTAACTATGCCTATTGGAAAAATAGGATGATGTACTTCATTCAAGCAAGTGACATGGGAGCATGGAATGTCGTAGAAGAATGATACATCAAGCCTCTCACTCATCCAAGATTGTAGAGTGAAGGAGAGACAAAAATGTTCTAGCTCAACTCCAAAGCCATCCATATCATATTTTGTGCTCTTGGACCAGATGAATACGGAAGAGTTTCATCTTGTACAACCACCAAAGAAATATGGGACAAACTTCAAGTCACTCATGAAGGTACCGATGAGGTAAAGAAATCTAAAATTAGTATTCTAATGCATAGCTATGAAAATTTCAGGATGAAACCAAATGAAGATATCAAAGCTATGACGGATAGATTCTCAACGATTGTCAATGGTCTCAAATCATATGAAGAGATCATTTCAAATGAAAAGCTTGTGAGGAAGTTAGTTTACTCCCTTCCAAAATCATGGAAATCAAAGAAGAGGACAATCATCGAGTATAAGGACCTAACGTCCTTAACTCTTGAAGAGCTAATCGGTTAACTCCTCACTCATGAAATGATGCTTGAAGATGAGGTGGACCTCGATAAGATTTAAGAGACACCAAAGGAGAAGGAGAAAAAGAAAAACATTAGAGTTACTCTCAAATCCACAAAAGATGAGAGTGATTTGGATGAAGATGACGATGACGAGGAAATGGCATTGTTTGCCAAACGGTTCAGAAAAATGATGAGACCTTACCGAGGAAGAAAATTCAAACGAAATGAAGGCCTCAAAAATGAACCAAAAGAGAATGACCCAATCATTTTCTATGAATGCAAAAAGCCAGGGCATGTCAAATATGATTGCCCACAATTGAAGAGAAAGGGTCAATCAAAGAATAAGCACAAGGCTCATGTGGCTACATGGAGCGATGAAGAAGGTTCCGATGAAGAGGAACAAGAAGTAGCAAACTTGTGCTTAATGGCATTCGGGGAAGATTCTAAGGTAACCTCTAACTCATCTGATTTTGATGATTTATCCTATGATGAGTTATTAGAGAAACATAATGGGTTGGCTTCGGATTATGAGAAATTGTTTTTAAAATATAAAAATGATATTTCAAAATTGAAAAATGAAAATAAACTCATATCCAAAACCAACAACGATCTTGAAAGTAAAATCAAAGATTTGCAAATCAAACTAGAAGAGTTTGAAAAGAAAATTTTGGATTTGCAAAATTTACTTTCAAAGGTCAATGATGATCATCAAAAGAAAATTAATGATCTTAAAGCTTCTTTTGATAAAGTTGGAACAAAACGTTTTGAAAATGGAGAAAATTCAAAATCGACCTTTATTAGAAAAAGTTTTAAAAACTACAATCATAGAGGTCCCCAAAGAACCTCTAATAGAAAAATCGTTAGAAGTATATGGGTTCCTAAAGAGCTCATTACTACTAAAGATAAGGATATCCTACACAAATGGATACTTAAGGGGACTAGGATTTTGGAAACTAATGAATATGGACCTAAAAGAATTTGGGTACCAAAAATAAAAAATTAATCTATGTTTGTAGGAAAAGGAGCATTGCTACAAGGCACAGGAAACAAATCTAAATTCATGGTACCTTGATAGTGGATGCTCGAGACACATGACCGGGGACAAAAACTGGTTCATAGAGCTTAACGCCAAAAATGGAAGAGAAGTGACTTTTGGTGATGATTCAAAAGGTCACATTAAAGGTATATGTACAATAGGTAATACCTCTTCCATACAAATTAAAAATGTGTTATATGTGAATGGATTAAAGCATAATCTCTTGAGTATTAGTCAATTATGTGATAAGGGATTCAATGTCATATTTGAAACTAATGGTTGTAAAGTCATTGACATTGCATCTAATAGGATTATGCTTGTTGGTCATAGAATAGGAAATATATACATGGTGCATTTAGACTCTATAGAAATGACTAATTTATGCCTATTTGCAAAGGATGGGCATGATAGTTGGTTATTGTATAGGAGACTAGGACATACTAGCATGAGTGTTTTGCAACGGTTAGCTCAAGGAGAATTGGTTCGAGGGCTGCCTAAACTAAAATTTGATAATGATAAAATCTGTGATGCTTGTGCTAAAGGAAAACAAAAGCGAGTTTCTTTTAAATCCATTAATGATGTGTCAACTAGTAGAATATTACAATTGATCCATATAGATCTTTTTGGGCCAACTAGGACTACTAGCTTGGGTGGAAAACAATATGCATTTGTCTTGGTATATGACTATTCTAGATATACTTGGGTTCTATTCTTAAGTACTAAAGATGAAGCATTAGAAAATTTCATCACATTTTCAAAAGTAATCCAAAACGAAAAAGGTTACTCTATCACTAGTGTTAGAAGTGATCATGGCACTGAATTTGAAAATCTTGGATTTAATGAGTTTTGTAATTCTAATGGTATTAGCCATAATTTTTCAGCACCTAGAACCCCTCAACAAAATGGATTTGTTGAGAGGAAAAATCAAACTTTAGAAGAAATGGCTAGAACTATGTTTTGTGAAAATAATTTGCCAAAATATTTTTGGGCGGAAGCCACAAATACCGCTTGTTATGTTGTAAATCGAGTAATGATTAGGCCAATTTTAAAGAAAACTCCATATGAAATTTTCAAAAATAAAAAGTCTAACATTAGTTATTTTCATCCTTTTGGATGTAAATGTTTTGTTTTAAACAACGGTAAAGAAAACCTTGGCAAATTTGATGTTAAAAGTGATGAAGGAATTTTTCTGGGTTATTCCTTAAATTCTAAAGCTTATCGAGTATTTAATAAAAGAACTTTAGTTGTAGAAGAGTCTATACATGTTATTTTCGATGATAATCTCCTTCCGAGGAAGGATTCTTGTGTGAATGATAATGTAGGCATTATAAATGACATTAGACATGACGTTGGAGAACCATCATCAAAGGAAGAAACGAAAGATGAGGAAACTCATGATCCTCTCGAGAATCCAACCATTGATGAAAGAGAAGTATCTTATCAAAGAGAGTACAACTATGTCAAGGATGGTGAGATTATAGGTGATCCATCCAAAGGGGTAACAAATCGATATTCTCTTAGAAATATTTGTAATTATGTTGCATTTATTTCATGCATAGAGCCTAAGAATATTAAAGAAGCATTAAATGATGAACATTGGATTATGGCTATGCAAGAAGAATTAAATCAATTTGAGAGAAGTAAAGTATGGACATTAGTTGAAAGGCCTAGTAATAAATCTACTGTAGGTACTAGATGGGTATTTAGGAATAAGCTTGATGAGAGTGCTAATATAGTGAGAAACAAGGCTAGACTTGTTGCTCAAGGGTATACTCAAGAAGAGGGCATAGACTATGATGAAACATACGCTCCCGTAGCTAGGATGGAATCAATTAGAATGTTATTAGCATTTGCATGTTTTCATGAATTTAAACTATATCAAATGGATGTTAAAAGTGCATTTTTAAATGGTTTTATAAAAGAAGAAGTGTATGTGTAACAACCTCCAGGTTTTGAAGATTCAAAATTTCCGGATCATGTTCTTAAATTGACAAAAGCACTTTATGGTTTAAAACAAGCTCCTAGAGCTTGGTATGAAAGATTGTCAAAATTTTTAATTGAAAAGGGTTTTTCAAAAGGGAAGGTTGACACTACATTATTTTTAAAGCATAAAGGTAAATATTTATTAGTAGTTCAAATCTATGTTGATGATATAATATTTGGTTCTACTAATGATGTTCTTTGCCAAGAATTTTCTAAGCTAATGCAAAGCGAATTCGAAATGAGCATGATGGGGGAGCTCTCATTTTTTTTTGGACTCCAAATCAAACAAAGAAAAGATGGAATCTTCATCAATCAAGCTAAGTACGTCAAAGATATGCTCAAGAAGTTTGGACTGGAAAATGGCAAACCTCATGACACTCCAATGAGCTCTTCAATAAAGCTTGACTTAGATGAAGGAGGTAAATGTGTAGATGTTAAATTATATATGTCAATGATTGAATCTCTACTTTATCTAACTGCAAGTATACCGGATATTATGTTTAGTGTTTGCTTATGTGCTAGATTTCAATCATGCCCTAAGGAATCACATTTACTAGTTGTTAAGAGAATCTTTAGATACCTTAAGGACACTCCTAGTTTAGGACTTTGGTATCCTAGAGACTCTAGCTTTAGCTTGCATGCCTTTTCTGATGTGGATTATGGAGGATGAAAATTAGATAGGAAAAGCACATCCGATACTTGCCAATTCCTTGGAAATATATTGATTTCTTGGTTTTCAAAGAAACAAAATTGTGTTGCATTATCTACCACTAAAGTCGAATACATTTCAGCTGGTAGTTGTTGTGCACAAG
Source organism: Hibiscus syriacus (assembly GCF_006381635.1). Classification (NCBI taxonomy): domain Eukaryota; kingdom Viridiplantae; phylum Streptophyta; class Magnoliopsida; order Malvales; family Malvaceae; genus Hibiscus; species Hibiscus syriacus. The sequence continues at coordinate 1,402,921 of NW_024062775.1, read as the reverse complement.
TTTTATGGATGAAACAACAACTTTTTTGATTATGGAATTGAAGTAGGTACCATTCCTATCAAGTGTGACAATACTAATGCTATTTGTCTCACTAAAAATCCCATCCAACACTCTAGAACTAAGCACATTGAAATAAGATATCACTTCATTAGAGACCATGTCACTAAGGAAGATGTAGTTCTAGAATTTGTTGATACTTTGCATCAATTAGCGGATATCTTTACAAAACCTTTAGACAAGGAACGTTTTTGGACACTTAGGAGAGAATTAGGTTTAACTGACTTATCTTCACTTAGTGTTTAAAATAATTTTAGCACTTTTAAGACTAAATAAAAAATGTTTATAATAGTAATTTTTGATTACATTCATTGCTATTAGTTAGGGGGAGTTTATGATTCTTGATGAAAAATTAACTTTATGTTCAAATGTAGTTTAAGGATTAATTTGATTGATTGAACATAATTAATTTTTGATATATGAGTTGCCAATACCACTAGAGAAGATTAATTTAGCATTTTGAGTGTTTAAAATACATAATTTTGAATTATATGGCATAGGGAATCGATACCCCCTTGAAGGGGAATCGATACCCCCTGAGGGTTCTGGTTATATCACGCCCAAAACTCTTTCTTTACCTCAAACTCTTTTCTCTCCTTCTTCACGTTGTTCCCCTCTCTACTCTCTCCCTATCTCCATTTTTGCCTCAAATCAACGTTTCTTATCGGAATTCTTCAAATATCATCTTCTAAACCTGCTAGCATCATTAAAATCGTGTAAACAACATCAAAATCCACTCAATCTCATCTTTCAAGGTAAATTTTTCTAAACTCTCTATTTCATTGATTTTGAACATACAACTAGTTTCAATTAGTTCTAAATAGAAATAGTGATCGGGCATTGCTTATTAGTGTTTAGAAACTAAATTTTTACAACTAATTTCATCAAAAACACAAGATTTTTTCCAAAATTTTTGAAATTTTCGAAATAAAAAAAATTATTATTATGTTTTGATTGAATTATGTTGTTGTTATGAAAACTATACATATATTGATTTTCAAAATCTCATTTTTCAATAAGTTTTTCAAAAACTTTGCCCATTAGGATTAGTTTAAGAGAACCTTGAAATATTGAGAACTCAATTGAGTTTTGGGATTGATTGAATTGCATACATGTGTTTTCCAAATTGCAGGTTATTCATTCTATTCCGATTTCCTAAACCATGTCCAATCCTAAACGTGCTAGGTCATCATCTAGTCGTTCAAACCATCAATCCAACCCACCTCCAAATCCTCCACCTATTCCTGAAATTCCTATTCCTAATCCTGTTGACCCTAATATGACTATCCAAAACTCGTGTTTCAATCATCCTGGTCCTAGAAATCATCGTTTTTGGTATTATCAATATTTTGACTCTTACAAAATTAGAGAAGAACGTATCCCTTCTCGTCAAGCTATGATAGATATCAATTTTAGATATCTTCCTCTTTTACAAGAGTGGAAATTTGATAAACTTTGTGACCTTGAACCTATAGTTTACCATCAACTTGTTCGCATATTCTATTCTAATGACGTGTGTGTTAAAAACCGAGATCAAACCAAAACCATAGCAGTTCATTCCTATCTCCTAGGACAATTCATCCATCTTGACTCGACTTACATAGCTAATGAATTAGGATTAGATAATGATGGTATATCAAATGAAAAACAGTTTTTAGGTTCTCGTTATAAAAGAAGAGATAGTGCGAGTGTCTTAGATCTTCATGATCGTTTTTTCATCTAATAATTTCTTGGTGGTTTCGACCATCCGGAGGTCGTTACTCTACTCTTCGTGCTTTAGATCTTTGGTGGTTACATTACTTCCAAAACAATCTTAAAATAAATCTTCCTGAGATTATTTTTGTTGAAATTGTTGAAACCGTAAATCAAGTCCCAAATAAGAAACTCTGTTCATCTCTAGTTTACGGTTGCATTCTGAGTAATCTATTTTCTAAAGCCGGACTTAGGGTAGGTCTAGATGTTGTCTTTCCTCTCAAGAAACAAATTAATCTTCTTTCCTTAACAAGAGTGGGATGGATAAAGAATAAGGACATCGGTGAATGGGTTCGATCTTCTAAAAATACTCCGGGAGCTAGCTCTTTTCAAGCTCCACCAGAAGCTGACGACGATCCCGAACTTGAACAATTAATGCAAGATATTAACGAAGCCGACGATGAGCCGGAACAACAAGAGGAACAAGCTTAGCAAGAAGATCATGTGCCTCCATATTTTCAATCATTTATGGAGACATTTGATTTCCGTTATGCATCCTTGGATTCTCACTTCACTTCCCTAGAATCTCACTTCTCGACTATGGAAGCTCAACAATTGGAAATTCTCCGGGAGATGCGTGCAAACAATGAAGCAACCAACGCTCGTAATAATGAACTCACTCATGAAATGGCAGCGATGCGAGCTCATTTTCCTCTTCCCGATCCTCCTATGGATGCTTGAACTTTGAACTTTGAACTTTGCTTTGCTTGTTTGGATTAAACTTGGATAATTGCATTATTGTTAAAACATTTTGAATGCTTTTGGATTGTTTATTTTTGGTTGTTCGAACTTATGTTTAATACATTTGATTTGGATTTCGTGTTTATTTGGCATCTTTAGACATATATGACCAATTATCCATTACATGTTTATGAATATTGATTATGAAACTAATGGCTAACCTCTCTTTTGATTGTGTTCTTAGCAGTTTAAGCTATATATATATAATCAATTGGCTAAATGATTTCAAAACCTTGTTTAAAATATTTTACAAGTATTTTTTATTTAACAAAAAGAGGGAGATAAAAGCGTTTTTGTAGAGGAGTAGTGTTAAAGTAAGGGGGAGTAGTATTTTTCAAAATCAAAATTCATTTTGAAATTAGAAAATCTTAAAATGTTTTGTTATATCAAAAAGGGGGAGATTGTTGAAAACATTTTGATGTTTCGATATAACAAATTAAATTAAAAGAATTTTTAATTTTGAAAATGATTTTTCTAAGCATATTCGATATATTAAATCGAATATCAAAATATTACTCAAAGTATTTCAAAGCTCATTTTAAATCCTTACTCAAGTGTAAAATTAAGTTTTAATCTTAAAATAATTTCAAAACGATTTTACAAAATATTTCGAACCATTTCAAAGCCAAAAATTCCAGATTGCTCAGAGGGAACCGATTCCCCCCAAAGGTATCGATTCCCCATACTGTTCAACAGTCGAAATATTTGAATTTTACACTTAGGGAACCGATTCCCCCCCACGCTCCAAGCAGAAATATTAATTGTTTTCACACTTAAACGGCTCTAATAAATTCATTAATGATCCCCCAACATTCAGAAGTGATTCAAGGTGTATTTAATCAAGCTTAGAAGCCATTGATCAACAACAAGAAACATCAAGCAACTAGAATCAAGAGAGAATCAAAGAGAAAGCATCAAACCTCAAGTTTGAGCATTTCAAGCCTATTTTTCATTCAATATTCATTTTGCTTTCAAGGACACTTATTGTGCTCAATCGTATTTATTCTTGAGTGTTCTTTCTTTGTTCTAGAATTGTGCAAACATATTTGCCTTGTGAGTTTTTTTTGTAAGTTTGCAAATTTGCAATCTTCTCTTTGAGAAAAGAGTGTTCTCAAGAATTGAGGTATATTCTTGATGGAGTTGTAAGGTTATCTCTTTGGCCTCAAAAGAAAGAACAAATTAGTGAATTTGTTGGAAAATCCTTAATGTGGATAGCTAAAGTAGTTGACATAGACTTTGGTTGATAAAGTCGAGCCACTCTAAATCGCTGTGCAATTACTTTCAATTTTTTGCAAAATCTTCCACAAATTTTTTAATTGCCAATTCACCCCCCTCTTGGCTGATTCCGTCAATCGATTAACTCAACAATATGTGATCAAGATAAGATATACATGTTTATATGAACACATGAGAAGTATTATAAGCTATGTGACATATGAATTTGAGATCATATGAAAAGTGACATGAACTACGTGAAAATAAACTACATGATTACATGTATAAGTGAATGTGCCTATGTAACATGAATAAGTGAATATGTGACAAGTATAAAGATAATGCCCATGTTATGTGTCATGAGAGCTAGAGGTATAGTTGGCATGCCAAGAGTCAAGGGTTACTTATGTCCTTCGGGACATATGGATAGGATTACCTATGTCCTTCAGGACATATGGACAGGTTACCTATGTCCTTCGAGACATATGGATAGGTCCTTCGGGACATATTTTACATGCCACTCAGTGGACCTTTATACGAGTTGTGGTGACAGCATATGTGTTTACAACCTCAAAGTACTCACATACCTTAAGTTCTCACATGTGTACATGAGTTACTAAAATAATAATAATAAAAACAAATATACGATATATATAAAGTATCTACTTTGTTATGTGAAACATAATTTAGGATATGTGTAATATTGTGTGTATTACTTGGTTAAATGAATGATATGATTGTTAAGAAGGTTAAGTATAAGAATAAGTAACTAAAAGATATAAATGAATGTAATATTGTTATGAAATGAGGTTATTGATATTAAGGATAAGATTTGTATATGTGTGCATGTGATTATATGAAATGTTATATTATTTGGTATGATAACATTGTATGATATGTTCATGCATTGTTAGGAATTAGAGTTTCCATTATAAGTTTTTATGCCTCACTAAGTCATCGACTTAGCGTGTGAGTGTTTCACACGTAGGTTTTGAGAAGCAAGAAGAGAAGCTAAGGGGATCAAGATAGGTTAGTCCGCCTTTACAAAGTTCATATCAGAAAAGAATTTTGAATCATGTGTACGTTGTTATATTTAGTTGGCATGTACTAAGAGAATTGTATTGGATATGCTCTGATAGGTTTTGTAAAACCAAATGTTTTAATTAATGAAAATTATTCGTTTTCCTGAATTATGGATTTAATTTTTTACCAATTAGTAAATAAAACTTTTTGAAAAGACAATATGACACTTCAGACAAGGATCCGGGTCGGATGCGGGTTGGGGGTGTTACAACCTGGCTGACAACCTTTTTATTTTCACACATCCCTTGTCTCATGTTTTTCACTTTTATTTTACCTTTGGATTATACCTCGAGATAAAATAAGTAATGTTATTGATATTATTAAGGTAAACTATACTATCATTGAATTATATTATTTTATTTTTTAAAATTTTATTAAAAATATTAATTTTTAATTTATTTTTATTATGATTATCGTGGTTAAAAAATTGATATGACATATTAAAATTTTATTCTTAAGAACATTAAAATTTCAAATTAATAACCATTATAACGATTAATTTTCCGATGAACATAATGATTATTGGTTAATTTTACAGTGAAAATATTTTGTTTAACTAAAATATTTTATTTTCAGGTTGATCTTATTTTGTTTAACTAAAATATTTTATTTTCAGGTTGATCTATTGATTGACGATAGTAGATCGAAAGATTTTAACTTTTAGTTTTGATTAAAATTTGAGGAAATTAAAAAAAATCAGATGAATTGAATCAAAATAAATAAAAAGAAGAAAAAGAGAAGTAATTCAATAATTATTTTTATAAAAAAATCAGTTAATAATCACAAAATTGATTAAATGAAAAGCGAAGGTTGTCATTTTTTTAGCATTTTAACATGTGACGTCATTTGTCGTCAATAGTTTAACATCTGGTGATCAAAATGGTTTTCTTAACGACACTAACTCGAATGAAATGTTATTTATTTTGATAATCAAAATGAAATTATTCTGGAAATTTAGTTACTATTAATATAGTTTATCCTTATCATTAATATTCAGAAAAACATATTTAGTAATTTATAAGTAAAATGGGCCAATAATCTAAGAAGATTATTTCATTGGTCTAATAGACTAACTTCAACATTATTTTGGAATCTACGACATTTGTAATAGTGATCATGAAACTCGTTACACTAAAATAGCGAGTTTGCATGGAAATTATTTTTAAATGGATTCAGGTTTGTGGGTCTCATAGGTCGAATTGTTTAATTTATTTCTTGAAACTTGTCATGTGTACATGAAAAGTTTCATTTTAAAATATTATTTTTATAAATTAAATAAAATTTTTATTTAATCTGAAATATATGAAAAAGAAAAGGAAGACGAAAGATAAATATGAAGACTTACAAACTCGATGTAGCAAAAAAATTATATAAAGGAGTGAAAAAAATAAAAATAATTGTAGGAAAATTGAAAAGAAGAAGAAGATGAAAGATAAATACGAAGATTTATTAATCCGACGTAGTAAATAAATTGTAGAGAGAGCTGAAAAAATTGTTGATTTATGAATAGTTTTCAATTATGTATGGATATGTCTTTACTAATTAAGTAATTATTGTATTGAGTGAAGTTATTTATCAATATTCTTTACAATTCATTTTCTATGTCGGATTGATAACTTTTCATATTTGTCTTTCGTCTTCTACTTTTTCTCAAATTTTATACTATTATTTTTATTTTTTTCATCCCTCTCCATAAGTCGTTTGCTACATAAGATTGATAAGTCTTCATACTTCTTATTCTTAATTTTTATTGTCTTCTTATTCTCTTTCTCAACTTTCCTCCTCTACTTATTTTCCTCAACTATCAACATTAATGTCTTCTTTACCCACTCCTCATCGAAAGATTATCTTGAATCAGAATAATTGTTGTTGAAGTCGTAAAATCCATAAACATTGTATCACCAAATCATGCCCAAATTGCTCTAAATTGATTCATGGTTTGATTCTAATAACTTTTCTCATTTTTCATACAAACACAATAAACTCACTCATATTTATAAAAAAAAAAACCAATATGACCATTTGAACTCGTCACACTCACATGAAGTGTAACACCCTAATTTAGTTCGACCCGAAGACTGAAGAATTAAAGTGTCACATGAGACCACCAAAGTGGCTAACCTAAAATTTTTCTTTTAAAATGACTATAAATCATTATATAAAAATCATCCATAGTATTATAAAATAAAAATGTAACAAATATGAGTTTACATATACAGGAGAGCTCCCCAGACATCCAATATACAAATACTGAGTATAATACAAAAATAGAGTTATGGATGGATACAAGGTTTTACAAATAGTGCATGCCCTCTAATATAAATCAAGATGTACTCTAAAGTCTCGTCTGATTTGAAATATCTGGTGAAGATAACGTTCCACGGATAGTCTCCTAAGAACCTGTGCACGGAAACACATTCCGAACGCTGAGCTTACGAGCTCAGTGCCACACTAATAATTGTATTGTACTATATGTGTTCACTAAGTGAGCTTGTTAGTGGCATAGGTATGAAGACATAAGAATGTTGACATGAAATGTTGAGGTAGTCATCATGGTGTGGCTGAGGGTTTTGCATCTAAGTGCACACAACCCCTCTAGCCTTTCTAAAATACCTATGGGAATCTTGGGTGAGATCTAAAAATGCATAAAAAATGTAGACCCGACCAACTTACTCTGTCGAGTATTGGGGCATATGTGCCCAACTGGCAACTGAAACGCCTTGGCACTGCCTGAGATATATATATGGATCGTACGATCGTTATTTGCTAAGTAACTCGGGTGTCCTAACTGTTTCCTGAGCATCAAACAAGGCTAGTTTTATGTGATCCTAAATATTATTGTTTCTAACTGTTCTGCATTTATTATTGTTCTTACTTGTAGTTTTATTTCGTGTTGTTATAGTATTATTGGGACCCTTAAAACTATCCTTTTGAACCTTTGGGTTTCTTACCTAAAACTATACGTGGGTACTAATACTGAGTCCTTCAGTATCAGTATAACCTATGAGTATTGATACTAAACTCTGAGTATCAATACCAACTGGCTATTGGGAACTGAGAGAAAATGAATATTATCGATACTTTAGTTTGAGTACTGATACTTCTGGTTTGTAGTATCGATACTATCTTGAGTATCAATATCACATTTGGCTTTGATATTTTGGAAAATAACTCAATATCGATACTCCTACTGAGAGTATCGATACTCAACCCTCAGTATCTATTCTCCCATGAGTACTGATACCAAAATTGCCTACTAGAATCTACTAAGTGTTCTCGGTATCAATACCAACCTGTGAGTATTGAAACCCGACCCACAGTATCGATACTCTATGGATGAGTATCGATACTTTCTTCCTAAAACCTTCTTATTTTAAACTAGTTCCTTAACAAAATCAGTATTGTTCTTCTAATATGGATATTAAATTATTAGTGGCCGTTGTAGGTGAATTGTGTATATATATTTTTTGTATAGACTGGAATGTATTTCTAATATTTATACTTTAAAATAAGAAAAATATTCATATATATATATATATATATATATATATATTAGGAACAACTAAAATGACGTCATTTGAAAGCTTAGCTTAAAAAACATAGGAGAGAACCTAGAGAGATTCAGCCAGGAACATGATCAGTTATCGAGAAGCAAGAAAAAGATCAAAGCGACGATGCCCGGTGCAGAGCCGAATGATAAGGAGGGTATGGAAATGGGGGAGATGTCTAGGTCTCCTGGGTCAGATGTTGATAGAATATCTTACAGAAACATGCTGATGGGGAAAAATGTTATCAATGGTTTCCAGGACGGAGACGAGTTCGGTCCCTTAGATAAGAATGACGGCCTGATACCTATTACCACTAAAGACTCTTAGACAGTAATCTGCACTTTGCATAAGTTTAGAGAGGGCCTTCATATTCGATGGTCCAACTGTCTCATATTGAAACTTCTGGGTAGGTCGATTGGTTTTCGAGCCTTGGATGAGCGTCTGCAGAAAATGTGGATGCCTAAAGCGGATCAGGAGACGTCGAAGATGGTTATCATGAAGTTTTCATCCTCGGATGATCTCCTTTTTGCACTGAAAGAGTATCCTTGGGTCATATATGGTTATTATTTAATGGATCGTAAATGGTTCCCGAAGTTTCACCCTTCCACTATGACGATTGAAAGCACCGCTATTTGGGTCCTACTGATTGTGATGAAGTTATGGTAGAAGTCCATAATGCTGCTAATCCCTCCATGGATAATAGGAACTTGGAACCTCCTGAAGCACCCTCCTTAAATTTTGTTCAGGATAATCGTGGTAACCCTGATATTTTTAATAGGGAGATGAGTCATTCAACCGTTGTCGGGACTAATGTTCGCGGTCTAGCTCCAGCAAGCGAGCAGTTTCAACTTGAGAAACACCAAACTGTTTGTTAATGAATTTAATTGTGTGGAATTATAGAGGAGCAGTGAATAAGGAGTTCTGTAATGCCAAGGATATTGTTCGTAATAACAAGCCTAGTATTTTTGCGCTGGTCGAGCCTAGGATTTCTAGGCAACGTGCGAAGAATATCGCTAAGAAACTTTCATTTTCTAATTTTTTATTACTGACCCTTAAGGGTATGCATGCGGTATTTGGATTGCATAGGACGATCAAGTTCTTTCCATTGATGCTATTTTTTTTCCTCGACACAGATTATTCATTATGTTGTGAAGTGTTTGGATATGGCGTCGTTCCTTCTCTCCGTTATTTATGTGAGCCCATCATGGGAACTCAAAAGAGACTGTGAGAGAGTCTTGAGGACTTTTCAGGTAATGTTAACCTCCCCTGGGTTATTACTGGAGATTTTAACAAAATTCTAGACTCTTCGGAAATGTTTGGAGGGAGGCTCCATTACTTATATCGTTGCAGGCGCTTTAATGAGTTGATTCAGCGTTGTAACCTTCTTGATTTAGGCTACCAAGGTCCCTCGTACACCTGGTGAAACATAAGACAAGGGACCGCACACATTCAGGCTCGACTGAATAGGGTAATGGCCAACGCGAGTTGGCAAACTACGTTTCCGGAAGCCCTGGTCTCACATCTCCCTAGACTTCATCCGGACCATTGTCCCCTACTCATTCAATGCATCCCGGTGCAAACTATAGATAGATCGAAATGCCCTTTTTGCTTTCAAGCTATTTGGTTAAAGGATGAGAGGTTTCATAATATTATTCAGTCGAAGTGGCCGTCTTTGAATAATGGGTTTGTTGATAATACTAAGGCTTTGGCTGTGTCACTGTCTCAATGGAACTGCTGCCACTTTGGGAACATTTTCGACCAAAAGAAAAACTTGAGAGTTAGAATCCTTGGACTTCGACGCTTACCTGGGCTTCAGTGTTCACATCAGCTCGAGTTATTGGAGGGCAAGTTAATTAGTGACTACAATAATATTCTTTGTCACGAGGAAATCTTCTGGGCCCAAAAATCTCGTGTGCAGTGGTTGCAGTGTGGTGATCGTAATACCCATTTCTTTCACATCTCTACTGTCTCTCGCCGGCACAGAAACAAGATCGCAATGCTGAAGGATTGTAACGGGAAATGGGTAATGGACCTAGACTCATTAAAAGGTATGGTTTCAAATTATTTTCGAGAGTTATTTCATTCTGACAATTTTAGTAGGGCAACCCTTCCAAATTTGATTTGTCCAAAATTAAGTGTGGAGGCTTCTCAGTTGATGATGAGTGAGGTTCAGGAGATTGAAACCCAACGCGCTTTGTTTATGATGAAGCCTCGGAAAGCCCCCGGGAATGATGGTTTTCAAGTTGGAGTTTACCAAGAGTTATGGGAGACGTTTCGCTCTACCCTATATTCCTTAGATAGGTCGGCGTTAAAGACTGGTTCCTTTCCAGATGATCTTAATGAGACTTTCGTTTGTCTGATCCCCAAAGTCTGAAATCCAGAGTTGTTCAATCAGTTCTGACCTGTAAGCCTATGTAATGTTGCTTATAAATTAATAACCAAAGTGTTGGTTAATAGGCTCTGATATTTGCCCCGTTTCAGAAAAGTTTCATCCCAGGTCACCAAGCTGCTGATAATTGTTGGAAAATAAACGAGTACGATTAATTTTTTTATAATCAGATTAGTGAGAATGTGAAAAAAAAAATAATATCCGAAATTGATAACGGAGTTCAGCCAATTGTGCCTACGTCTCCGAACTGCTGCAGATCTTTTACTAAGAGAGAGCAACATCTCTACATTGTTCTCTTGTTTCTTGTTTAACTCTTCCAAAAAAACTTTGGAGTCAAACCATCTCCTTGCTGGCTTCCGTAACAACAACATATTCTGCTTCAGTTGTGGAGAGAGCAACTATCTTCTGTAGTTGAGAAACCCAACTCACTGCAGTACCTCATAGAGTATAGACATACCATGTAGTGCTTCTTCTGATGTCAACATTTCCGGCTAAGTCAGCATCTATATAGCCTGTAAGTATCATATCTCCACCTTTGAAACAAAGTGCTTTGTTTGTGGTACCCCGTAGATATCTGAGGATCCATTTGACTGCTTCACAGTGTACATTGCCTAGATTATTCATGTACCTGCTAACAGCTCCCACTTCTTGAGCAATATCTGGTCTGGTACAAACCATAGCATACATCAGACTTCCAATTGCTGAGGCATACGACACCTTCACTATATGTACACGTTCTTCCTCCGTCTTTGGTGACTGTTCTTTGGAGAGTTTAAAATGAACACCTAAAGGTGTACTTACTGGTTTAGCATCTTGCATGTTGAACCTGGAGAGTACTTTGTTGATGTACTCAGCCTGTGATAATATCAAAGTCCCCGACTTTGTGTCTCTCTTGATCCTCATCCCAAGAATCTGCTTTGCAGTGCCCAGATCCTTCATATCAAATTGCTTCGACAATTTTTTCTTTAAGTTTATAATCTCTTGCATATCTGAGCCTGCAACGAGCATGTCATCAACATACAACAATAAAATAATGAAGCTGTTGTCGAACCTCTTGATGTAGCAACAATGATCTGCTTGGCATCTAGTAAAACCACTGCTACTCATGAAGTTATCGAACTTCTTGTACCACTGTCTAGGAGCTTGTTTTAAACCATACAAGCTCTTCTTCAACCTGCATACCAGGTTTTTCTTGTCTGCCTCAATGAAGCCTTCTGGCTGCCTCATATAGATTTCTTCCTCCAAATCACCATGAAGGAAAGCTGTCTTTACATCTAACTGCTCAAGATATAAATTATTTGCAGCTACAATTTTCAACAACAGTCTGATTGTAGACAGTTTCACGACTGGAGAGAAAATTTCATTGTAGTCAATACCTTCTTTTTGCTGAAAGCCTTTGACAACCAATCTTGCTTTGTAGCGTTTCCTCCCATCGTGCTCTTTTTTGATCCTGTAAATCCACTTGTTATGGAGCGCTTTCTTGCCTGGTGATAATTCAGCTAATTCCCACGTCTGATTTGACATAAGCGATTCCATCTCATCTTTCATGGAAGACTCCCACTTGACTGAATCCTCCACTTGCATTGCTTCATCATAACACTCTGGTTCACCATTGTCGGTCAACAACAAGTAGTGCAAAGAAGGAGAATACCGTTGGGTTGGTTTAGGAATTCTGGAGGAGCGTCTCAGTTCTGGTGTGACTGGTTCTTCTTGAACTGTTTCAAGAGCAATCTGAACATCATTTCTAGAAATATCCTCAAACTCAACAAATTCCTTTGTTTCAGCTTCGGTGTTGGAGCTACTTGATTCCATGGTTGGCCTATCTTTGTACATCACATTCTCATTGAAAATGACATCTCTGCTTATGATAATCTTCCGATTTTCGTAGTCCCAAAACGGGTAACCGAACTCATCACCACCATAACCAACAAAGACACATTTGTTGGACTTGGCATCAAGTTTACTTCTTTCAGCAGAGTTTATGTGTACATAAGAAATACAACCAAACACTCTTAAGTGTGAAAGGTTTATTTCTTTCTTGCTCTAAACTTCCTCTGGTATTCTGCCATCCAAAGAAACTGAGGGCCCACGGTTGATCAGGTAAGCTGCAGTGTTGATAGCTTCAGCCCATAGAAATTTGGGCAATTCGGCATGTATCCTTATGCTTCTGGCACGTTCATTTAGAGTTCTGTTCATGCGCTCTGCTACGCCATTCTGTTGCAGTGTCATGGGAACTGTTGTCTCCATCTTGATCCCATTATTTGCGCAGAAATCTCTGAATCTTCTATTTTTGTACTCTCCTCCATTATCAGACCTCAACCGCTTAACTTTCAAACCAGTCTCATTTTCCACCATGACTTTTCATTTTCCGAAGGTATCTAAGACTTTTGATTTCTTCTTCAGAAAATAAACCCACACCTTCCTTGTAGAATCATCGATGAAGGTGACATAATATAGTGAGCCTGCAAGAGATGGAACTGGATATGATCCCCATACATCAGTATGAACCAACTCTAACTTTTCAGCCTTGGGTGTCTTACCAATCTTTGCAAAACTGACTTTCTTTTGTTTTCCAAATATGCAATCTTCGCATAGTCTGACATCTACATTCTTTAGATTCGACAGCTTCCCTTTTGACAAAAGTGTCTTCATCCATTTCTTGCTCATATGGCCAAGCCTTTGGTGCCATAGGTTTGATTTTCCATCAGCATCTGCTGTAGCAATGATATTCTCTAAATTTGAGGTTACATAGAGAGTATCAGTCTTCTTACCACGAGCAATGACGAGTGCTCCTTTGGTAATCTTCCATTCACAGCCTGAAAAGGTTGTACTATATCCTTCTCCATCAAGCTGTCCTACAAAAATCAAATTTCTTTTGAGGCCAGGAATATGTCTCACTCTTTTCAGCTTCCAGGTGTTCTGGTTTGGCAACTTTAGTCGGATGTCTCCTTTTCTGACGATCTTCAAGGTTTCATCATCAGCTAGATGAACCTTCCCAAAATCACCACTGACATAGTTCTCCATGATTTCTCGGCATGGGGTAGAGTGGAAAGATACCCCTGAATCCAAGATCCATGATTCAATCAGACTGTTGACGCTTAGAATCATGGCATCACATGTCTCCTTTGTCACGTTGGGAGATTCCTGTGCGCCGATATTTTTTTCGGTGCTCGGCAATCTCTTTTAAAGTGACCCTTCTTGCCGCAGTTATAACAAGTAAAATCTTTCTTCCCCATTCTTGATTTTTTCCTTCTGGATTTGAATCTGCCACGATTTGAATTTCTTTCTGAAGTTCTCCCTCCAGACTCTGTGTGCAAGGCTGAGGAGGTTGATGCTTCATCCGATTCTCTCCGTCGAATTTCTTCACTCAGTACCAGATCCCGAACATCGTCGAATTTTAATTTTTTGTTTCCCGATGAGCTGCTGACTGCTGTAACAGTAGCATTCCAACTGTCTGGTAGAGATGATAAAAGAATTAAAGCTCGAACTTCATCATCGAATTCAATTTCCACTAAACTCAACTGGGTTGTGATTGTGTTGAGTTCATTTAGGTGTTGAGCCACTGATACCCCTTCCGTCATCCGCAAATTGAATAATCGCCTCATCAAATGAACTTTGTTTAAGGCCGATGGCTTCTCATACATACTGGAAAGAGCCGCCATAAGACCCGCCGTGGTCTTTTCCTTTGCTATGTTGAAAGCAACATTGCGGAACAACGTCAGTCGGATAACTCCGAGGGCTTGTCTGTCGAGAAGAGCACAGTCTTCATTCTTCATGCCCTCTGGTTGTTTTCCTGATAGAGGTTAATATAGATTTTTCTGGTACAGAAAATCTTCAATCTGCATCTTCCAAAAGTCAAAGTCCGCACCATTGAACTTCTCAATTTTCACCTTCCCTTCGTCTACAGCCATCGCTCCCACTCGAATCTGGCTTCGTTTGGATCATTTCTGACAATTCTTGCGAACCACCGTGTATTAGAAAACCTCCGTCGACAAGCTCGTTTCGTCGACAAATTTTTTTCACTATTTACGTGAATAGTAATGAATAGTAATCTCGTAAAAAATTAACAAAATTCACAACCAAAAGTTCTGATTACCAGTTGTTGGGAAATAAACGAGTACGAATAATTTCCCTATAACCAGATTAGTGAGAATGCGAAATAAAAGCGGAAAAATAATAACTGAAATTGATAACGGAGTTCAGCCAATTGTGCCTACGTCTCCGGACTGATGTAGATCTTTTACTAAGAGATAAAATTTACAGGTGTTTACAAAACACTCACTACTCACAATAAAACTCTCTAGTATTGGGAGAAAAAAATGATTTGGGATGATTTTGAAGCTAAATAAATTAAGGTATTTATAGTTGAAACTTAAAGGTTAATCTTGTAAATACCATAAAGTCCAATGACTAAAAATAATTTTTCCATACCTAAAATTCAACAAAATTCAACCCCCTAAACTTATTTTCAAGCAGCCCATGTGCTGTTAAATTTTCAACAATAATATCCTCCTCGCTCAAGAAATGATCCATAGAGTGAGGAAATGCAAGGGAAATAATGGTTTAACTGCTATAAAATTGATCTCGAGAAGGTGTACGACAAGATCCGTAGCGATTTCCTCGAGGAAACTCTTGTTCACTTTGCATTTCCCCGTCCTTGGGTAGACGTGTTATTGAATTTTGTTTGAAGTGCATGGTTTTCAATTCTTTGTAATGGTGAGAAAACTGATTTCTTTAGTCCATCTAGAGGACTCCGATAGGGTGAACCTATCTCTCCTTATTTATTTTTACTTTGTATAGAGAGATAGGGTCATTTGATTCAACACGAGGTGGATGTAGGGCATTAGAAACTTGTGAAATTAGGCATGGAAGGTCCGAGGATCTCGCATCTTTTCTTTGCTTTCTTGTTTGGGAAGGCTTCTAATAAACAAGCTCGTGTTATCAAGAGTGTCCTGGAATGTTTTTTCATGCGTCGGGAGCCAAGGTTAATTATGAAAAGTCCAAATTCTTTAACTCCCCAAAAGCTCGATCACAGATTGGGAGGAGTCTTGGACGAGTCCTAAATATGGCATCAACCAAGGATCTGGGTAAATACCTTGGGGTACCGTTGATTCATGGTCGTGTCACAAAAAACACTTATCGCGAGATCGTTGATATCGTTTCTTTGAAGTTAAGTAGGTGGAAGTCTAAACTTTTGAGTATTGCTGGTAGAGCTACCCTAATTAACTCAGTCACGTCTGCTATCCCAAGTTACACAATGTTAACATCCAAGATGTCGGGGTTTATGGTTGAGTGTGTGGACAGGTTGAACATACGTTTTTATGGGGTGGTAATGACGAGAAAAGAGCTACGCATCTGGTCGCGTGGGAGATCTGCTGTAAAGCAAAGCGAAATGAGGGTTTGTGTATATGTAAAATGAGCTTACACAATTCTGTTTTTATGTGGTTCTTCTTAGTGGAGATGGTGGCATTTTGGAGTGTGATCTAGCTTGGATTTGGAAGCTCCAAATCCCTCCAAGATGGAATTTCTTCTTGTTGCTGGCCTGGAGAGATCAACTAATCACGAACGCGCGACGAGCTTCTTGGGTCACAGACTTTCCTTCCAATTGCTCAACGTGTGGCTGTTATAAGGAGGATTTGCTGCACATTTTCAGAGAGTGCAGTGTGGCTCGGCGTGTTTGGGACTAATTTTTGGAGAGTCACCCTCAGGAAAATTTCTTTTCACTTGACATGAAGACTTGGTTTCGTGAGCAACTCGACACCTCCAAGCATCCTCTACTAGGGTTATCTGATAATTAATAGTTTAACAACCCAATATTTTAATTGAACCCAAAACCAAAATTTAGTGTTAAAATTGAATCAAATTTAAGTTCAGTGATAATATTGATAAAACCCCTAAAATCCAGTGACATTTGAGAGAACTTACCATTATACAAGCATGATGTCAGTAAACTTTGCTCAGCTTAGCTACTAAGATTTAAGAAATCGCCTGGTTGGAACATTATCAAAGCCTACGATAGTGGACCGAAATAATTTTATAAAATAATTCTCAATAATTAATTCATTTTAAAGAAACTTTAATTATAAATATAATACATACAGCTGGGAAAAGGGGAAATAAGTGGTTCAAATCATGATTCGTGGATTTCGTGTGATTTGAACTTATTTCGTTTTGAATATGTCAATTGGCATGGGGGTAATGAGAGAAAATAAAGAGATAGTTTGGCAGATTAATTCTTTTTTTTTGTATAATCACCTGTTTTCGATCTATTGATCGATTAATTTAGATCAAGTATTCTAGAGGTGAGGCATATCCCTCAACTCTTAGATTTTTGTTTGATTTATCGTCGTTTAGGTCAGCGCGGAAATAATTTTTCACAGAACCAATCAAATTAGATCAACAGATAAATGGATTAACCTAACCTGTTAATTGATCTGTACCTAACTCATTCACCATTGATTGTTAACTGTTAATTTCTTTCGTTAACTTGTGACTTTATACTTTTTGATATAATTATGTTTTTACTGTATATTTTACTAAATTCTAATCCGAAAGCCTCAGTTTGCATCTTATGTTGCTATAAATTGTATTCATGTTAAGGTGCAAAGTGGATGTGTGTGGGGTGGGGGGAGCTTTAATAAAAAAGAACCTTATCTTTGCTCTTCTTGTACATTGTTTCTCAACAGGTTAAGGTGCATCTCAACTCACTTGAAAATGAACCTTATCTTGTTTCGTTTTTTCTTTCATAATTCAGTAACTTTATTTGATGAATTTGAAAATTTACAGTGGTCTTGAAGACGGTGGAAGTAGTAATGATATTGATTGTCCAAAAATGGCATTGAATTTCAGTCACCAGACAGGAGACACAGAAATTTGATTGTTGAAATATCCTTTGTCTAAGAACAATTACACTAAAGCATTGCCCAGTTAATGTTTATCCCACGATTTTCTACTTGTTTGCTATACACTTTCCTGTGCGGGGAGAGACTGTTCCGATGGCTCTGCCCTGCAGCAGTTGGCAACAGTCTTTTGGTCCGTTTCAGTCAGGCAGTGCCTGCAGGTCGGACACGAAGAATGCGAACCGAGCCACTTATCGATGCATCGAATATGAAATCCGTGGTTGCACCGGGGCAAAATCCGCAGACGTTCCCCTGCAGCAAACTCGGACAAACATATCGCACATGCCGAGTCCAAGCCTGGCAGTTTCAACTCGGATGTGAATTTCACAGTCGGGAAGGCTTTCAATGCACTTTTCTGGACCCCTGATTTTGCCAACTTGGCGTTTGCAGCAACCGAAGTCGAGCATCGAATAGCACACTTGACGATACAAAACAACCCCAAAGAAGTAATGACACTACATACGAGGACCGAGAGAACAAAAATCACATTGGCATCGAAGTTTTTGTTGATGATGACATGATCGTTGTCTAGAGCTGGCGAAATCATCGGTGATTCGATTGAGTAAAGAGACGAATGTTGCAGAAATTTCCTCGGGTGAAAGTTTTCAAACAAGTCCTGTGAGAAATGAGAAGATGTTGAAGAAGTAGACATGTTTTCAGGTGGCTGCAATTGTTGTTATATGAACTTGGTACCACTGAAGGATTATATAAGCATGAAAAAGTTAAATTAAAGGGTAAATTACATGTATAGTACCCCCAACTATCACTTTTATTCTGTTTCAGTGACCAACTATTTTTTTGAATCATTCCTAACATTTGATTTTGGTTTCATTTTGATCACTCACCAGTCACCATTAACAATGATGTTGACTTGACACCATAAGATAATGTCATAACATAATCGGAAAAAAAATACTACATCAATAATTATATTAATTTTTGAACGGTGAATGATTTAAATGAAATCAAAATATAACCTTGGGTATAATTTAAAAAAACATAATTGAGTGACTAAAATGGAACAAAAGTGATAGTTAAAATACTAAATATACAATTTACCCTAAATTAAAAGGTGGGGCCCGAGACTATATTTTAAGGTTAATGCAGCCGTGTATATCTGCCACTATACTTTTTTGTTTTTCATGATCTTGGGCATGGTTTTTAGAATCGGAATGGTTAGTGAACCGGTCATGTTATCGGTTTATTGGTTCAATTAGTTGAATTGATTTGACCGATCGGAAGAACTGGATGATGTCATAATTATTTTAAAAATTAAATAAAAATACCAAAAATATTTAATAAAAACTAATTTTTTATATCACAAGTTATATTCAAAGCAAGTCATAACATATATAAGTTAAAAACCATAAAATCAAGTGAAACAAAATGATTCAAATTAACTACAACATAATATTTAAGGTAAAACATATTAAATAATAAATATAATTATATAACTATAATTAAAAAATAAATTTGGGGTTAAAAAAATCGTAACAAAATGATATTGTTTAGTTTAAATTTTTTTAAAAAACAATATCACATGGCTAAAAAACATAGAAGAGCATCCCAAAAGTCTAAAGAGTAAAAATATGAGAACAAAACAATTTCACATTGCTAAGAAACATAGAAGCGCATCACAACTAACTTCTATAAATAATAAAGGTAATTTGGCATTCAAAATCATGGAGACTTTTGGTGAGCATTGAGTGAACTATTCTTTCACTTCAATCATACTCGAATTTTAGGCTTCAATCGAGCTTCTAAATTTTTTTTAGTTCAAGCCTTTTTGAGTTCAAGTTTCAATATTATATTTCGAGTTTGAGTTGAATTTGATAATTTTTAGCTTGTGAGTTTGAGTCGAGTTGAGCTTACTTTTAAAGTTTTTAAGTTCGAGTCGAGCTCAGCAATACTCGAGTTCGACTTGACTCGTTTAACAAACGACGTTGTTTGGTTTAATTTAAAAAAAAAACAAAAATCCCAGTTTTCAGCCGGTTTGGTTCGAATAGTTCAGCGGTTCTGACCGATTCACTAATAACGGTTTAACCGGTTTAGATTGAACCGGACTAAACAACGATTTCTGGTTGAACCGGCCGGTCCGGTTTTCAAATCAGAGATCTTGGGAAAGAAACAAGTTTTGATCCCATCAAATGAAAGCTCAGTCACGAACCAGTGGTGCTGGAAAGGACATGAACGGATGAAACATGTTGGGCTGTCGGACTACGAGCTTATAATGGATCTCTTCTTTTAGAGATTACAGATTGACCCAAATCTTTAATAATAATGTAGTGGTTTTGGTTCTTAACAAGCAAATTGGCTGTCCGAAACAAAAGTGAAAGCCGCAATTTGCAGCTATGATTATTTGGATACACTTGTAAGGTGTTAGATATAAGCCAATGATATTCATGTACATTAATCACAGTGGAAGTTGCTTTATCTTCTCTCGCAAGTGGCCAACCCCTCAAACTAATGCAAATGAGTAGCACTTTATAATAAATAATATATTATATATTGGTGGGTAATCCGAAATCTAGTAGATAAGATCTGGGGTGTGTTTGTTTTGATGTCATTTCCAGCTTTCCAGCACAGGGGAAAAAGGGAAGTAAAATAAACAAGCTTTTTGAGTAGAGCAGAATTATTCCAGGCACACTGGGGCCGTTTTTTAAATTGCCAAATTGGTATAATCAAAGCTTGGTGTGAATCTATCTTATGATACTGCATAATATTTGTGTTTGTGTTTGTGTTCGTGTATACCACTAAATGAATCCATATCCTCTTGGTTGGATCGCAGTGATCTTCTTTTGTTTGGAAACCTGTAAACAAATAAACACTAGCTTCTAATAAAACCACAAGACTGGAGCTTTGGTTTGTACAGGTCCCCGTCATCCAATATTGCCGAGTATATTAACATATGGGTTGTAAATGGAAGCAGATATATTTTAAGTTATTCGAACTTGATTTGATTAAACTAATTCGACTCATATAGAATTTGATAGCTTCTAAATGAAGGGGGTAATTATCTATGATCTTACACGATCACAATTAGATTTGGTTACAAAATTAAGCCACTCTCGCGGCTCTAAATTAAAGTTACATAACCTATGAATTTCTTAATGAAAAATATGTGGTCCAATTCCATCATTAAAAAAAACAAATAACTTAAGGGGTATAAAATAAAACTAAATATGTTCCTTATCCAGTACCTATGCTCTAAACGCTACTTTTAAGACGAGAAAAGGTACTTTGGCTATAGAAAACAAGATTGATATCTATATGCTTACTGATAAATAAAAGAAATGCCGTATACTATAATGTATTATAATATTGCTATTCCTAGAAGTTTTAGGGTCGAGCATTAAATGTTATAAAACATTTGAGTGTTCATTATCAAATGGTTGAGAGTCTTTAGAACGGATATTACCATTTATATATATATATATCTCATTACAATTGGGGTATGTATTATGTGATTGGACCAACTTATATTTAGGAATTGCAAATTCTCTATTTTTTTTATTTTAGAATCAAATTAAGTTATTTGAATATGAATCTACGTAAGTAACTATATTGATTAGGGCAATGAATATTCAAGAGGATTTATCTGCATTTACTCTAAATCCATAATAAATAATAACTTAAATATCTAACTAAAAGAATGAATCTAAGATCCGAACATCTAATCCTCACTTTATAATTCTAAGATCTTAGACAAGAATTCTAAACTTAAAAGAGTAAAAAAAAAAAAAAACTCCTCTATTTGAACATACTCATTGCGCAATATTTTAATATTACATTCATAAAGAGAAGATGTTGAAAATGTAAGATTTCACCTCTAAACTTATTAAATGTAGGTTTAAAAAATTATATGAATCAATTCACATTCATGACTACAATCTCTCTCAAAACTGGTGACGGACATTTTTTTGTCATTAAGGGTCAATTTGACAGATTTTTTTAAAATATAACTTTTAAAAGTGCAGTAGAAAAAAACTTTTTAAAGTGCTGCTTAGATGTATTATTTAAATGTGTAGTTCAAAATTTAATTGTTGATATTGTTGTTAAAAAGTGAGTTTGAAAAGATAAAATATTTATTATAGACCTTATGTTACAAATTAAAAAATATAAATATAAATTATATTTACACTTATTAATACTATGATATAAAAAATTTATCAACTTTAATTTTAAAAAATATATTTCAACTTAAACTATAATAAAACTATAAAAAATATTTTAAGATAACTCATTAATAATATTTTTATAAATGAAATAATTTATTAAGAAAATACATATTATCAATACTTTTTAACATGTATAAGATTATTACTAAATAATATATATATAAATATATATATATTATAAATAAATTTAAATGAAATTATCATTATATATGAAATATATCAATTTATATTATAATAAAAATATAAAATTATAATTATAATTATAATTATAATAAAAAAATATTTTTATAATAATTCACTATTAATATTTTAATATATAAACCATGAATTTTATTTATTTTTAAGTAATTAAAATAAATTATTAAGAGATAAATTATTTTTCAAGGATGTTAATATTAAATTATTAAAATAAAATATAAATACATAATCGAGTAAGGATAAAAGTATAATCTACTTCTAAACGCAAAATTGAAAAATAAAAAAACTACAAATCCTAACTTTCACAGTTGATTTAAAATTACCGTTTTCACCACATTTTATTTTTATTTTTTACCTGTTTGATATTGATTTTACAGTAAAAAACGAATTTTTTAACTAAAAGTGCTTTCAGAAAATCAAACCAAAGTAACTAAACGTGCTTACATTAACCGGATGTCTAGGAATATTAGGATGGTCGATGGATATTGAAAGACAATTTGAAAGGTGAATATCCCACAAGAAGTGTGTATTCCTATGGTTTCTTAGTCCTAAAAGATTATTTACCAACAATGAGAGATTCTTCGACTCAAAATTTATAGATTCAACTATACTAAAAAAAATTCAAATCACATTCAAGTTGTAGAATAAAACTCGTCAACTTGAATAACTCAAAATTTGTTGAGTCGATTCAATAGACCGCTCATCCCTATGACGGATTGATAAAGAACATACCAAAACCAGTCATTCGTTCATATGAAGCAGCAAGCAAACTGAGAGCCTATTGGATGGGATTAACTAATTAATCACACACAGCAACTAAGTCGTGCATTCCCACCAAAAATCAAGAAAATCAATGGCACAGTCAAATCACTCCACTAAAACGGGACAATGTTTTGGAAGATGCAGCTTAAAATAATGCCTCACAACAACACTTGAGATGCAGATAACCCATGAATTGTCAATGTTAATCATATCAATTCCAAAAGTGCATTATTATTATGATGTGCAACATCAACTCGGCCTGAAATCTGACCACACATTACAGAAAATTACAACAACAAAAAATAAAATCCTTCCTGTCTCGATACTTTGATGACCAAACTTGCAACTCATTCTTCAGGAGAATCTGAGCGGAGAGCTGATATTAAACCAAGAAAGATTATTCATCAGAATACTTTCATTAAAGGAAAATAAAGATATAAGCAAAACATTATTCTGAGAATGGATTAAAAGAACTATAGCAGAAGAGACCGATGAGAGTAATAGTATTCTACAGATCATTTGAATTACATGGTAAGCTTATAATCACACACCACTCACACATGGCGTGATCCAAGACAAATGAAGATGTAGTTAAACTCTAAGAGAGGAGTAATTTGATCAAACAAGAACTTTTTTTATTTTAACATTTTTGCAATTACACTGATAAATAATGTCTGACAAAACGAAAAGCATACAGAAACTGAGAAAATCATTCACATAAAGAATGATATAAAGTATGAGTATCATAGAGATCTGCAGAAGACTAATCCTTTTCATCTCTTAACCCATGTAAATAATGTGTTAGCAACATGATGAGAAAGCACGAAAACAATTTGAATTGTGGGAATGACACAAGATTCATACCAAAATAAACTTCATCACTTTAAACAAGATTTGCTGTTCTCAATATCTTTCTCATAATAGATTTCAAAGGGTAGACTAGAAGCCAGTGACACAATTCAATGATCAGAGTTGGTAAGGATTAATAAAAGCAAACTACATGTGACAAAATTTGCTCTGATCAACTTTTCGCAAAATATGTTCAAGTAAACCCACATAATATGAGCTTTGTGTGATCAAGCAGTATATTAAAGAATCTAAATCACAGTCCACTGCAATAGTTGTCTTTTAATCAAGGAAAGTTCCCCAACAAACAAAGAATTTGGAAGCTGCAAAGCACAAATTAAATTGCTGCGAAAACCCAGCCAAACTAAACATATTGCATCACATTGATTCCGAAAGGGGTACGAAAAAAATATAACAACTTGGTTGTAATTACGGATTGCACTCACATAATTATTTAATTTTATTTTAAAAAATTAGAGAAAGTAACAACAACTAAACCCCCCAAATTAAAACATTTTAGGGTTTCAGTTTAACTTCAATCTCGACCCTCTTTTCTCTATTCATTAATCTTCTTTTTGGCTACAAAAGTTAACAATAAAAAACGCGAGATTAAACGGATTTCAAATATATAAGACATTAGATATAGCATCATTCGCAATCCTAACGAGACAGAGTTAAACCTTTTATTAGACAAGATAGCAACGAAATTATAGAAAATGAATCAGAAATGACAAAGAGAAAACCCAGATCTGAGATAATACGAAGAAGATGGTAAAAAGAGACATACTGGGCTTCTCAGGCTTGCCATCGGTCCACTTGGAGATGGAGAAATGGACTTTCTCACGAGTAACGGCTTCCGTCTTGTAAGGTTCCTTCAAGCAGTTCCTCACGAGGTTGGCGCATATGTTGGAGTAGGTAATGTAAGTCATGCCGGCTGCACGCCAGAACGGCACCGCCGCATTGGACGCCATTTTTCTTCTTTCCTGGGCTGTGTTGTGGCCACGAGTACTGTGAAACTGTGGGAATTAGGAGAAATATTCGATTTTCTTCTTAAGGTTCTAACAGCCGATGCTCCATGGGGGCTATTTTATTATTTACGGTTCTGGGCCTATGAGCCTGGGCTTCAATATACCAATAAACATTTATCAATTGGGTTAATTCATCTTACATCCCTACATAATCGCTTAAATTTTAAAAAGATAAACTACACGTTTAATATCTCAATTATTACTTTTGTTTTTTTTGTTTTGATCACGTAATTATTTTTTATCAAATCATACCTAATGTATAGTATTAGTGTTTTTTTATCACCCACTGTTTAAAATTAATAAGATCGCTAATGTGACATTTTTTAAAAATATTTAAAGATGACATGACATTATCTTATAATGATAAGTCAGCATCACTACTAATTTTTTTAAATATGGGTGACCAAAATAAAAGAAAAACTAAATATTAAGTATGATTTTGGGAAAAGAGTTGAGTGATCAAAATAGAACAAAAATAAAGGTTGGGATACTAAACGTGTAGTTTACCTAGTTTTAAATTAATGATATTGAATTGGTGCACTAAAACAAATTTAAACATATTAAAAAATAACTAGGTGATCTAGTCAGATGAGGCATTAGATCCCTTAAGCAATGTCAGAGATTCGAATTTTGACCATTTTAAATGGAGTAAATTGGATTTCAGTGGAGCATCAAAGTGAACCGTTGCATAGGTTGCAGTGAGTGGAGTTTAGCTATACCATCAACAACGATTATTCCCCTCACGGAAAATTTAGAGGATTTTAGTGACAACTAGACCTCCTCATCATGAAAAAGCAATGTCGTCATCAACAACAAATCACTCAAATACGACTAGATCTCTTCAACACAAAGGAGTAATGTCGTCTTCAAAAGCAAATCATCCAAGAATGACCAGACCTCCTCAACTCGAAGGAGCATTGTTGTTTTCAAAATCAAATTATCTCTAGACAATTAGACTTCCTCAATACGAAGGAATAATGTTGTCTTCAGACACATAATCATTCAAACGTGACTAAACATCCTCAACACGAAGGAGCAACGTCGCCAACAAACCCGACGTCCTCAAACGAAGGGTCGAATCATTAAAAAACGATTAGACTTCCTCAACATGAAAGAACATATTGTTTTGTCTCGCTCGAGACATTTTCTCTCAAAAACACAACTTTTGATAATATTTTGTTTAAAGAAATAAAATTCATTTTCTTTTGAGAATGTTTCTCTCGAAACATAACCTTTAAAACTGTTTTCCTTAAAAAAAATCTCTCTTTGTCTTGATTATTTCCTTTCGAAATAAATAGTTTATTTTCAGTTTCACTTGAAACAACAACGAATTTCAAAACAAAAGTTGGAACTGAACAAAAATTCATCTTTTTGTCTTTGCCATATCCTTGTTAAAACAAGAATAGGCAAGGAGGGACAACTATAGACACTAATTTTCGTTCGGACTCTAGTTCAAGTTTCCGTTTCATGTTTTGAATGTTCATTTTTTATTTATTGATATATATATATATATATATATATATATATATGAGTTTTGATTATTAGTTGTATGTTGGTTATTTTAGTTTAATTATGATCATATAATTATTTTAATTATTAAATACATATTAATAAACTAAATATTAATTTTTTATGCCTTTTTTTGTTACATGGACAAATCACTTTGCAAATTCATTTACAGCCCAGTTACAGAATCAACAGTCCCCTAATTGTACATCAAGACCCGTTACAAGAGACCCATGTGTAGCAACCTAAGACAAAGCTCAAGAGAGGCCCGCATGCAAGACCCATCAATAGCTAGGGTTTGAGTTTCTTCTCCAAGGTCGCGAAACAACAAGCGTTGGATCTGGACCTATCCAGCGATCCAGGTCAATAGTGGCGTCTACGGTTTGTAAACCCTATCTTCAACATTACCACCGTCAGAGCCTTCTCAAACCTTCTAGATTCCCTACACGCTTGGTAGAAACCAGCTCTAACTCACGTGCAGTAGACGCGCTGGTGGTACCGAGTCACCCAGACACACCACATCACCAGCAATCTTCACGTGTAACCTCAATGACAATAAAAACCTAATCATTTCGGTTGTCCCTCTGCAAAATTGGTTGTTCGCATGAGGCTTCCTAACGTGGAAGATACCCGGTGCAGTTTCCTAACGTGTAGGGACTTCTTCTAATTTGCTTTTCATTTTTCAAGAAAAAAAAGAATGTATTTGATGGTTTTTCATTGCTTGAGCATGCTGAGAGTATTCATCTGAAAACCGATATGAAAACCATGAAGTGTGAAATTCAGGTCCACTCTTTTGACCGATTGAGATAATCATCATTGCTGATTTTGTACATAAATATGCAGAATCTCGTCTTATTCAAACTGTGTAGCAATCTCGATCAAACAAGCGATTCTTCAATGACTTTTGACATGTTTTTAACCGTAATTGTTTAATGTTTGTGATAAGCAGTTGTGAGGGGCACAAGGGATAAAGATTATATTTTTGCTTGTTATATCTATTCTTATATCATCGGTACATTTACTTGTGCAAGAGATCCAAGGTTTAAAGATGAGTAATTAGAGAGTTCATTGCATCCAAGGCTTGTATTTACCTCTGATGTTGTTCTCGATTTTGAATGCTTCGCATGTTTTCTTCTCCCAGGTTCAGAGATTGGTGGCAAAAAGGTATAACTTGTACAAACGTTTACCATCACTTAAACGTGGTCATTTACTCGATAGCAGACATTACTCTGCGAATGGCATTCACATCTATGGTTTATGTCAAAGAAAGTATCTAGGGTATCTTAGGTTTTTGTGGAAAATGGAAGAAAACTCCAACATAATAATTGAGAAATGGACCACCACAATGGCATGGGACCAAATTTGAAAAAGGTACACATCTTTATATGTCTATTCCAGATTTTGGGTGAGTGCAAGCTTTAGGGCAGCATGTTAGACAAAATGCAGTGATTTATTGCCAATGTCATCACTGTAGCAAATCTTACTATGCTCGGAAGTTGGTACATCCTATACCTTTACGAGAATAACATTCCCTTTCAAGCTACTCAATGATAGGGTGTCATGAACTGCCTGTTTATTTTGCTCATAAGCATTAGTAATTTTAGAGAAAAGTGACTAAAATACAACAAAGTAAAGGCCGTCAATCATATGATTGAGCAGAATCATTCTGTCATCATAAAATAACAAAGAAAAATCAGTCTCCATTATCCAAGAAATTCCCATATTCTACAATTACAATTCCCAAAAATAATAAAGTTGCGCAGACACAAAATCCCTTGACCTAGCCTACAATACTATATGTGGGAAAAAAGGTTAGTACATTGAGACATTATTAACTAAGATTATTACAATTTTGAAGGAAGCCCCTGAATCTGATCTAATCTAATAATAGAATCCCCAAATTTTTAAACCCAAAACTTGATTCGGGTGTTGAAAAAATAGCTAAAAGTTCCAAATTTGAGCAAAAATGTCGGAATTTGGAGAAGGAATTAAAAGCCCCGAGAGCAATGCTGAAGGGCTAGCCATGAACCCACTTCCATGTATCATCGGGCTCCAATAGTGCCAAGGCGACATCATTCTCGCTTCCGAAGCTGGTGTAAAGAAAGTCCCCGTCGACCCCGCCGGCAACGTCTCCGGTGCAGGCGAAAGTATCCCCGTCGGCGGTCGAATCAGACCCTCTTCCATCCTACCATCCCCCATAATCCCCGAGTCCAGTATCTTCTCTCTCGGACCCGGACTCGCCTTTTCCGTCACTGCCAACCTCGCCACAGGGGATAAGTCGCCGGCTCCAGAGTTGCCGAATGAAAGCCCCGTGTAGCGTTGGACGATGGACATGAACTCGGATTCTTTGGCGTGGATGACTTTGGGTGAGACGGCATAGATGATGACAGGCTGACGGCGTTGATCAGCTGCTGCTGCTGCAGCTAGTAGAGGGTCGGAAACTGCGGCGTGCGGTGGTGGGTGAGGCGGTTTTCTGATTTTATGGGAGTCTTTGTTGACTTTGAGTGGAGTTGGTCGCGGACCTTGTGTCGTAACCGGTTTTCGTCCGGACACGAAATATTATATTTGGCAGGGAAATTGATGTGAATAAATAATTTTGAAAATAATTTGTGAGTCGCCATCGGCCTTTTGGATCAGGTAGATCGAATACCTAAAAATTATTTTTTTTAAAAGAGTTTTAAGAAAACATCAATTAAAAAAAATGAACTGATCTGCGTTTTATAACCAAAAATTCGTTCTTTTTAATAATAAAAAGGGATTCGTGGTCGGTTACGTTTAGGGAATGATTAGCACCCCTACAACGCCCAAGATTGGTACATTTTAATTATAAATTGTCTCTATTATTAAAATTTAAAAATTTAAAAATATATTTAATTTATAATACTATTATTTCAAAATTATATAAAAAATATTTATTTATTTAAAAATATTAGAAAAGAACTTCTAGGTGCCTTAAGACAGCTCTTTTCTTTGATATTGATAAATATTAATTTAAATAATATTGTTTAAAATATCAGAATAGGACATCCAGTTGTATTAAGACTGTCCTTTTCTTCGATATTAAAAATAAATATTTAAAAATTACTATTTATTATATATATATTTATGAATACATAAAAATATTTAAAAATATAAACAAATAAAATAAAAATACCACTAAAACAATATATTTTAAAAACAGTAAAATAAATGAAAACATATAAAATAAATGACTAAATTACAGTAAAATTAAAATTAAAAATCTAATTCATAATTAATCAAAATTATAGGGATTAAACATGCTATTTCTTTATTTTATTTATTTAGTGATTAAAATAAAATTATCTAAAATTCGGATATTAGAATAAAATAAATTAAAAATATAAACTAAGGATTAAAATATTATTTATTAAAATTAAGGGATTAAATCTGTTATTTATCCTAAATATATTATTTTAATATAAAGGACTAAAATAAAAGAAATTAAAATTAAAGATCTTAATTAAAAGTATTATAAAATCGATTTAGTGACTAGAATGTAAAAATTACAAATTCGGAGGACGGCGGACGGGGTTTAACTATTATCTAATTACACGCATAGTCCTTCCCGAAACGACGTCGTTCGGGAAGGCCTATATAAGGTCCAAAACCGGCTGGCCCGAAGGGCCAGCCTTCATTTTATTTTTTTCTTTCTCTCTCAAGCCGAGAGAGCTCTGACCTCTCTCTAGATTCCCTCATCGGAGGGAAGCCGGTCACCGGACGGCAACCGTCTGCTGCCGTGACCGTCATCGCCGGCCACCGCATCCGGTGGCCGGAAAATTTTATTTTTACACCATTAAATAGATCGGGACGTCCTAAGGACGTTTCCGGTGTTCTTTTTCCTTAAAAAGCTCCTAATCGGAGCGAATCTACAAAAGTACCTTCGGTGTTTCGAAGGTTCCGGTGAGATCCGGTGGTCGGGGCTTCCTCGGTAAGTTTCTTTTCTTCCTTTTTCTTTCTTTTCTGTTTCTTTGCTGCTGAGATCGTTGGTAGTATTTTGTATATTTTTTTTCCTCGGTTTTGTCTCTCTGGGATCTGTTCTCTGTCTTCTTCTTTCTTTTTCATTTTTTTTTCAGGTTCGGGTGGTGGCTTTTATAGCCACCACCGGTGTGGCCATCGGACCGGTCCGAAGAGGGGGTTTTGGTGAGTCACCGGACTACCAGTGGTGACTCACCCCTTAGCCATGGCGTGTGGAGGGCAGCTGGGTCTTCTGGAGCCTTCGGTTGGGACGTGGCAGCGGCGGAGGCGGCGAGAGCAGCAGCGGCGGCCGCGTGGCCCTAGGGTATCATACCCTAGGGTTTCCATCTGGAGCCATCTGGACCGTTGGATCTTGCCAGATCCAACGGTCAATCTGAGGCGGCTGGCTAGATTAGGGTTAGGAAACCCTAACTGAAACCCAAATGTTTAGGGTTTCTGGTTGGTCTGGACCGGTTCTGGTTTGTTTGTAACTGGGCCGGTCCAGTTGTAATTGGGCCTGTAATTAATTATTTATATATGTATTTAATATATATTTAATAATAATAATAATAATGATAATAATAATGATAATAATAATGATGATAATAATAATAATAATAATAATAATAATATGGGTAAAAAATTAGTATCTTCAGCTGCCCCTCTTTGCTCATTCTTGTGTTAACAAGAATAGGGCAAAGATGAAAAGATAATAAAATTTTTTATCCATTTGGCTTCACTTGATCATAATGGAGATATTGAATAAATTCTTCTCTCTCTCCAGATGAGTTCTTCTCATTATGAACTTTCTGCTGGGGATGATGATGACCTCCTTTTTTCTGTGATAGAGTCATTCAAAAGGTTGAATAAGCTTTTGATGAGTTCTTCTCATTATGAACTTTCTCTAGAAAGGCTGATGCTAATCTATCTCCTTCTGTGATAGAATTATTGAACAAGTTCTTCTTATTATAAACTTCTTCTTTCTTCTTCAGATGACGAGTTCTTCTCATTATGAACTCTACTTGGCAATGTTGATCCATCAAATGATGAATTCAAGCAAAAGATTGAACAAGTTCTTCTCATTATGAACTTCTTCTTCCTTCTTCAGATGAGTTCTTCTCATTATGAACCTTCTCTGGAAAAGCTAATCCATCAATTTGATGAATTCAGGTAAAAGGTTGAACAAATTCTTCTCATTATGAACTTCTTCTTCCTTCTTCAGATGACGAGTTCTTCTCATTATGAACTTTCTCTGGAAATGATGATCCATCAAATGATGGATTCAGGTAAAAGGTTGAACAAATTCTTCTCATTATGAACTTCTTCTTCCTTCTTCAGATGAGTTCTTCTCATTATGAACTTTACCTGGCAATGTTGATCCATCAAATGA
Source organism: Hibiscus syriacus (assembly GCF_006381635.1). Classification (NCBI taxonomy): domain Eukaryota; kingdom Viridiplantae; phylum Streptophyta; class Magnoliopsida; order Malvales; family Malvaceae; genus Hibiscus; species Hibiscus syriacus. The sequence continues at coordinate 1,371,354 of NW_024062775.1, read as the reverse complement.
TGAATTCAAACAAAAAGTTGAACAAGTTCTTCTCATTATGAACTTCTTCTGGCAATGTTGATCCATCAAATGATGAATTCAAGCGAAAAGTTGAACAAGTTCTTCTCATTATGAACTTCTTCTTCCTTCTTCAGATGACGAGTTCTTCTCATTATGAACTCTATCTGGAAAAGCTGATCCATCAAGTGATGGATTTGAATCTTTGCTAAAATCTTTGAAATTCCTGTTAAAAATTCAACATAGATGAAAATGAATGAAAATGCACCTATTTTTGTAAACACCTAAAATATGATGCATGAATGTTGAGTTATTTGATTTCAGATTGGTGAATTGAGTATTTCTTCAATTGTAAAACCCAATAGATTTTTCTTCTTCAAATGAGAGAATCTATCATCTTTGACAAATGTAGATATAATGTCACAAAATCTCTTGAGAATAAAACTCAATAGTATAGGCTCTTGAAAAGCTTGCATTCAGGCAACATGTTGATTCTGATAACAACTCATCTGATTATGAAATGACCTTTCAAGATGATTTCACAGATATTGATAGTTCTTTTAATACCGAAAAATCTTGAATTCTAATTCTGATGAGGAGAATAAACTGTTATACTTGACAAAAATGGGATTCTCAGAGGCTGAAACTTCAAATAGCCCTGAATAAATGTGGTCCAGATTCATCAATTGCAAAATTGATAGATTTTATATGTGCTGCTTAAATGACTAAGGCTGCTGATGCACTTTTTCTGGTAAAAGATAGGAAGTCATTATGCAATGATCCCAATTACAAGCAAAGGCGAAACTTGGGCTATGATTTTTGAAAAGGAAGAAGCAGAGGAAACTTGAAAAGAAGCTTCTTAATGAAGACGATCATGCAGTTCATCTTTCAATTCCAATGATTGGTTCTGTAGTTCCTACCAAACCAGATCAGATAACTCAAAGAACACTTCCAGAAGATGCTATTGAGTTTCCTTATTTCTACTATGAGCAAATTCATCTTCCAAATTCAATGATTGGTTCTGTCTAACCAGATCAGATAACTCAAAGAACACTTCCAGAAGATGCTATGAGCACATTCATCTTCTAAATTCAATGATTGGTTCTGTCTAACCAGATCAGATAACTCAAAGAACACTTCCAGAAGATGCTATGAGCACATTCATCTTCTAAATTTAATGATTGGTTCTGTCTAACCAGATCAGATAACTATGAGCACATTTATCTTCTAAATTCAATGATTGGTTCTGTCTAACCAGATCAGATAACTCAAAGAACATTTCCAGAAGATGTTATTGGCAAATTCATCTTTCAGTTAATGTTTGGACTAGGATATCATAATGCTTATTTGATGTAGAGCCAGAATTTGTAGATTCGAAGCATTTCCATGCTACTACACTGAAAAGGGCTATATTCATAATTCTGCCAATTAAGAACAGAGTTTCTCTTATTCTGCTTCCTCCATGTGCTGATGCTTTTCCATTGACAAAGAAATGATGGCCTTCTTGGAATCCAAGAACAAAGTTGAATTGTTTATAAACATGTACAGGAAGTGCCAAATTGACAGAAAGGATCTGTAAGGTTCTTGAAGCTTATGACAATGAGCCACCTTCGAGTATCCAGAAGTGTGTTCTTGATGAGTGCTGAAAATGGAATCTAGTATGGGTAGGAAGGAATAAAGTTGCTCCACTTGAACCTGATGAGGTGGAAATACTTCTAGGTTTCCTTAAAAACCATACACAAGGATCTGTATAGAGATATGTTTCCCATTGATATCAATGTCTTGTTTCTTTTTGCTGGAATCAGTGCTGCAAAGATCGCCTTCTACTGTCTTAGTATATCTTTGAAAACAGATGTGCAAGAACTGAATGGTGATCGGTTGGAGCAATTGATGAGTAGATTTGGCGGATTCGACCTTGTTGTCGGTAACATCCCGTGTAACAATCTTAATGTTCATGGCTTTAAGATGGTGATGATTTGCTTACTTTATATTCCATGTATGTAAAAGTATTAACATAAAGTAATATTCAGAAATCTTTAAATTATTTCAAAATTATGTTAATTTAATAGAAAAGAATAAATTGAATTTTCAAAAATAAATTGAATCTCAAATAAATTGAACTTGAAATAGATAGAATTGTATTCAAAGTCATGACAAGCATAAGAATAATAAAAATTCAAATGACTCAACAAATTATTAGCATAAGTATTTCTAAATTAATCAAATTGACACAATTTAGAGTAATGATGTAAGCTTTTGTCTGGAAGATCTCAAACGTTGTCAAAATGCTTGTAGATGTGAAGTTTCTCCCAAACTGTCAAAATCTTAAGAGAGTTCAATTGTCAGATGCATAATATCAACCTGCATTTGAGCCGCCTTTTCCGGTTTTCAACTCAAATCCTTCCTTTGGTTACAAGATGCCCTTTGCGGGTTTTCACCTTGACCCCCTTTTTTTTTTTTTTTTTCTTCTTTTTTTTTCTTTTCTTTTTTCTTCAAGCATAATATTTCTTGACAGAATCTGAGTTTATTGGATTTCTCAGTATTTTTCCATCCATTTCTGCCAAGATCAATGCTCCTCCGGAAAAGGCCTTTTTTACAACGTATGGCCCTTCCCAATTAGGCATCCATTTCCCACGGAAATCTTTATGTATAGGCAAGATCTTTTTTAGTACTAGACCACCCTCTTGGAATTCTCTTGGATGTACTTTTTTGTCATGAGACTTCATCATCCGTTTTTGATACATCTGTCCATGGCAAATAGCTTTCAATTTTTTCTCTTCAATAAGGTTCAATTGATCAAATCTAGCTTGGATCCATTCAGATTCATCCAATTTTATTTCTCTCAATATTCGAAGCGATGGAATCTCAACTTCAATTGGTAAGACTGCTTCCATCCCGTAGACTAAAGAAAAAGGCGTTGCCCCAGTAGATGTTCGAACAGTAGTTCGGTATGCATATAGAGCAAAAGATAACTTCTCGTGCCAATCTTTGTAAGTTTCAGTAGTCTTTGTAATGATTCTCTTGATGTTCTTATTTGCTGCTTCAACTGCCCCATTCATCTTTGGACGATATGCCACTGAGTTTGCATGTTTGATCTTAAACTGTGCACAAAGTTCGGTCATCATTTTGTTGTTTAGGTTCAGAGCATTATCTGTAATGATCCTTTCTGGTAGGCCATACCGGTAAACTATCTCTTTCTTTATGAATTTGCATACTGTAGATCTCTTAATATTGGTATATGAAGCAGCTTCAACCCATTTGGTAAAATAATCAATTGCCACAAGGATGAAGCAATGTCCATTCGATGCTTTTGGTGTGATTGCTCCAATGACATCTATTCCCCACATAGAAAATGGCCAAGGTGCTGTCATTACATGTAAAGGAGATGGGGGTACATGAATCTTTTCTGCATATATCTGGCATTTATGACATTTCCTTGCATAATCAATGCAATCTGTGTACATAGTAGCCCAATAGTATCCATATCTCATTATTTTTCTGGCCATGGAAAGACCATTTGCATGTGTTCCACATATTCCACTGTGTACTTCTTTAATGATGCTTCGAGCTTCGCTGGTATTTAAACATCTCAATAGCATTTGATCATTGCTTATTCTATACATAATCTCTCCATCAAGAAAATATCCAGCAGTCATTCTTCTCAAGGTTCTTTTATCAATTTCCGATGCATTTGGTGGATAACTTTGATTTTTGATATATTGCAGGATATCATGATACCATGGTTTACCATCTACCTCTTCTTCCACACTATAACAATGTGCAGGAATTTCATAAACTTGCATTTTGATTGGCATCATATCAACTTTCTTAGTTGCCTGAAACATAGCAGCTAATGTAGCTAAAGCATCTGCCATTTGATTTTTTTCTCGAGGGAGATAATTGAAGGTAACTTTCTCAAATTCTTTCACTAATTCGATGGTAAAATTTCGGTATTCCAACAATTTGGGATCTTTTGTTTCCCATTCTCCTCGCAATTGATACACCACCAAAGATGAATCTCCATATATCTTGAGACATTTGATTTTTCTTTCTATAGCTGCTTTCAATCCCATGACACAAGCTTCATATTCCGTCATGTTATTAGTGCAAAAGAACTCCAGTCTACTTGTAAAGGGATAATAAACATTTTCTGGAGAAATTAACACTGCCCCAATTCCTCGTCCCAAAGCATTAGATGCTCCGTCAAAGTAAAGCTTCCAAGTTGATAATTCATCATTTGTTCTGACTTCTTCATTCATGGATATGCACAACAAATCTTCATCGGGAAAATTGAAGTTCAAAGGCTGATAATCATTTGATACACGACTGGCCAGAAAATCAACTATTACACTTCCTTTTATCGCTTTTTGGTTGACATATACAATATCAAACTCAGATAATAACATCTGCCATCTAGCCATTCTGCCTATCAAAGCTGGTGATTCCATTAAGAATTTCAAAGGATCAAGTTTCGATATCAACCAAGTAGTATGGTATAACATATATTGTCTGAGTCTTCGAGTAGTCCACACCAAAGCACAACATAATTTTTGTATTGGTGGATATCGAATTTCACAATCAGTAAATTTCTTGCTCAGATAATAAATAGCTTTTTCTTTTCTTCCAGATTCATCATGCTGTCCTAGTACACATCCCATCGAATTTTCGAAGACCGTCAAATAGAGAATTAATGGTCTATCAGGCATTGGTGATACTAAAATGGGGGCATTGGATAAATATTTCTTAATAATATCCAAAGTTTCTTGACATTCTTCATTCCAAACTTCAGGATTGTTCTTTCGAAGTAACTTGAACACTGGATCACATTTATCAGTTAATTGAGAAATGAACCGAGATATATAATTTAATCTTCCCAAAAAGCCTCGAACTTCTTTTTTTGTATTGGGTGGTGGAAGATCTTGAATTGCTTTTACTTTATCTGGATCAATCTCGATTCCTTTTTTGCTGACCACAAATCCCAAAAGTTTTCCGGAAGTTACCCCAAAAGTGCATTTTGCGGGGTTGAGCTTTAATTGATACTTCCTCAATCTCTGGAAAAGCTTTCTCAAATTTTGAATATGTTCTTCTTCAGTCCTGGACTTGGCAATCATGTCATCTACATATACTTCAATCTCTTTGTGCATCATGTCATGAAACAAAGTTACCATAGCTCTTTGATACGTTGCCCCTGCATTTTTCAATCCAAATGGCATCACTTTATAACAGAATGTGCCCCACATGGTTACAAATGTTGTTTTTTCCATGTCTTCAGGATTCATTTTTATCTGATTATATCCTGAAAATCCATCCATAAATGAAAACCATGCGTGCCCTGCAGTATTGTCCACCAATGTGTCTATGTGGGGTAAGGGAAAGCTATCTTTCGGACTAGCTTTGTTGAGATCTCTGTAATCCACACACATTCGAACTTTTCCATTTTTCTTTGGTACGGGAACAATGTTGGCTACCCATTCTGGGTATTTAGATGCCTGTAGGAAACCTGCATTGATTTGTTTCATCACTTCTTCTTTGATTTGCAACAACATTTCTGGCCTCATTCTTCTGAGCTTTTGTTGGACCGGTTTATATTCTGGATTGATTGGAAGCTTGTGTATCACTATATCTGTGCTTAAACCAGGCATATCTTGATAAGACCAGGCAAAGATATCTTTGAACTCTTGAAGGAGATTTATCAATTTTTGTTTTATCTGGATTGTCAGAGTAGTACCAATTTTCACCTCTTTTATTTCTTCATCTGTTCCCAAATTCACAGTCTCAACCTCTTCTTTGTGGGGTAGAATTTGTTTGTCTTCTTTTTCTACCAATCTTAATAGTTCAGTAGGAACATCACATTCCCATTCATCCTCACACCCATTGATTTCTTCCAGACATATAGGCTGCTCTAAATTTATCACTGGATTAAATTTAGGAATAAACATGCTATTAACACGGTGACACCTGCAAATTTAAGTCGGACATATTTCCGAAAGAATATAGTAAATTTATGAAATAAATAAATGTAAAAATGTAAGAAAATGTAAAGAATGATTGCCATCTGAAAATTTTAAAGAAAATTTCTTATATTTAACATAATTTCTTTTACAAGATAACAAAAAGTTTTCATATTTTTGAGCTAAACATAAAGATTATTTCTGAATATTACTCTGCGTTAATATTAAAAACTATAGGAAGATCTTCAGTGGTCCAATTGTTGAGTATTTCTCCAGGAAAACATGGGCGAATCATATCCAAGTACTTGCCAGTCTTGTTGTCATTCATGATCATGTTGATAAATAATCCATTCATAGCTTCTTCAACTATGTTTTGATCTTTTGTCAACTTTTCTTCTTTAAAGGCTTCAACAAGCTGCTGTTCTACATTAATTATTCCCCCTGATCTGAATATGGTCTTCAACTGTGGGAATGACATGTGTTCCCAAAGGATTTCTCCTCCTTTCAATTTTGCCTTTCTGTCTTCACATCTTCTTTTCATCTCTTTGTTCTTTTGCTGAAAATTGGGCTTAAATCCAAGCCCAAAACGATCTTTCTTCATCTGTATTCTGACAGGAACTGAAATCCCTTGAAGATTCTTTCCTAGACCTTTCCCAGCTTTAGCTCCGATGCCTAAAGTTTGTTGTACCGTCATCTTGGTGCAATCAGACAATTTGGGATATGGAATTTTGCTTCCTTCTGCAATAAAGGTTGCATTTACAAATTCAAGAGCTCGAAAAGAGCATTCAAGAGCATCATCATTGGTGTCGATATATGGAACATCGCTTGTTACAGACGCAATGATTTCTTCTTCAGCTCCGACGCATATTAGTTGTCCATCAACAACAAATTTCAATTTCTGATGTAATGAAGAAGGAACGGCTCCTGCTGAATGAATCCATGGCCTCCCTAATAAAAAATTATATGTAGGGTGGATGTCCATCACCACAAAGTCAATATTGTACACGACTGGTCCAATTAACAACGGTATTTCCATTTTCCCAAGCACTTCTTTTTGAGTACCATCAAATGCTCGCACTACATTCTGATAACTCTTCATGTGTGATTGATCCAGAGGCATTCTTTGAAGTGTGACTAGAGGCATTAAGTTGAGAGCTGACCCATTGTCAATCAATACTCCTGGCAACACATGACCATGACAATGTGTCGTGATGTTCAAAGCTTTTACTGACCCCATTCCACCTTCCGGTATTTCATCATCTGTGAACGTTATATAATTGTCAGCGGCTATATGTCCCACAATTCTGTCAAGTTTATTGAGGGATATATCTTCAGGGATAAATGTTTGATTGAGAATTTTCATCAAAGCATTTCTATGTGCTTCTGAATTCATCAATAAATCAAGAATAGAAATTCTTGCTTGTTGTTTGTGTAGTTGTTCAACCACACTATACTCACTATGTTTCAGGAATTTCAAAAATTCTTGAGCTTGTTTTTCTGTCACAGGTTCTTTGAATGCTGGAGGGGATTCATCATCAAATACCTTCTGAGGTATTGCTATGGCTTTTCCTTTTGCTTTCACTTGTTCTGAAGCATTGGATGTTTCGGGAGAGTAACATCTCCCACTTCTTGTAAAGAAACCTACTTCGCTTACTGCTTCAGACATCGATGTTGTACCCAAACTCTGTATTTTCTCTTCTGTTTTTTCTAGAGGAACAGATCCTCCTACCATTGAAACATTGGTAGTATAATTCCAAGGTACCCTGCGGGTATCTTTGTATGGAAATGGTAGAGGAGTGGTGATAACTACTTTCGGCTTTATTGGTGCAGGAATCACCGTAGATGATTTCACATTTATGATCACAGGATCATTTATTCTTTGACTTGGTTTAGAATCCTCTGATGAGCAAACATCATCTTCTTTTTTCCCTGGTTCTTCTTCAAAGAATTCTATTTCTCTGTTGTTCATCAATTTTTGCACCAAATCTCTAAATTCAAGACATAGTTGAATTTTATGCCCTTTCTCCTGATGATATTCACAATAATTCTTGCCTTCATTCTGCTTTGGCCTGAATTGTTGTGGAATTATACCGGCTAAAGAGAGTTGTTGGAATACCCAAACAAAAGGAGATTTAATTTCAGAAATGTCAGTTTTTTCTTTCTTTCTGTTCTCTTCTTGAATTGCATTCACGTTTTTATCTCCATGATTTGGCAATGGATGATTTGATGCAGATGGTGTATTGAATTCCAACTTTCCAGTGTTGATCAAATTTTGAACCACCCTTTTGAATGCCAAACAGTTTTCAATAGAATGACCCGTAATTCCTTCATGGTAAACACAGTGTGCCTTTGTATCATACCAAGGAGGGAATGGTGGTTGCATGGGAACCAAAGGATATGGCCGTATGACATCTGCTTTTAACAGTGAATCATAGATCTCGGCATATGGTACTGGTAAAGGTGTAAAAGACAACCTTTCATTTTCCTTTCGAGATCCTCTAGAATCTGCTCGATTAGTGTTTGTTTCCTCTTTCTTAACCCTTGGCTGGGTTATTGTAACACTTTTCGATGAATCCTTGCTGTAAGAATTGGCATTGTTGACTTCATTCTCCTTTTTCCGGTACGTAGGTCTTTTGGAACTAGACCCTTCATTTGATTCAATTTTGCCACTTTTCAAGACATTTTCAATTAATTCTCCAGAAATGACCAAATCTGCAAAATTTCTGGTTGCATTCCCCATTAGATGGTTTAAATAAGGAGCCTTCAATGTATGGACAAACATTACTGTGGCCTCTTTTTCTGACAAAGGTGGTTGAACTTGGGCCGCTGTGTCACGCCATCTCTGGGCATACTGTCTGAATGTTTCATTATTCTTTTTCTCCAAATTTTGGAGAGTCCATCTATCAGGAACCATGTCTGTTACGTGGCGATACTGCTCTAAAAATGCTTTAGCCAAATCTTTCCAGGATCTAATGTTAGCTTTGGTCAATTGAGTATACCATTTTAAAGCCGGTCCTGTCAAACTATCCTGAAAACAGTGAATTAACAATTTCTCGTCCTTCACATATCCTGCCATTCTTCGACAAAACATAGTAATGTGGGATGAAGGGCATGTAGTACCGTCATATTTATCAAATTCAGGAGCCTTGAACTTGATGGGGAGGATTAGGTCTGGAACCAAACTCAACTCACTAGCGTCAAACCCATAGAATGATTCAGTTATTTCCACAGATTTCATTCGTTCTTCTAAGCTCTTGATCTGTCTGGTCAGTTCTTCATTTACTTTTTGTTTCTCATTCAGCTCATTCAAATCTGGGATCAAATGCTCAGTATTAAGATCCCCTATTTTCACATCGGATATAAGTGGATTTTTGCTTGAAAATGCAGGATTCACTTGTTGATCTTCATGTGGGTTGGCTTCTTGTAATGCAGATGTACGAGCATTGATTTGTATAGGTGTAGTACCAGAGTGATAAATTGATTCTGGTGGAAAACCTAGAGGATATATGGGTTCTTGGTCGAAAGATACAGGATTTTCATGCATTTTTCCACTGATAGCCTGCCTTTTAAACATGTCCTCTATTTTCTGTATCATGCTGTCTTGTGAATTTGCAATATCGGCTTCAATTTTCTCCAGCTTCATTCTCATTTCTGCTTGTTCTTTATTATGCTGTTCCTCAATACGTTGTAATTTATCTTCCATAATTCTCTTAGTAGCTTGTCTAGTACCGTAGTGATGTTTTATTTCTCTTTTGGCCAGAATAACTGCGATTGAAAAATCTTTTGATATTATTTTTTCCAAATTTTAATTAATGAATTTTATCTTAATAAATAAAATAATAATAATTCATAGCGAAAATTATGAAATGAATGATGAATGTATGCAAAATGTATGTATGCAAAAAAGGTATTGATCCCAAAAAGTTAACTATCATAGAACAACTTTCATCGGCATACAAAAGTTTCTTTATAATAGTTCATAACTACAGATAAGGCGTAGCTTTCCTATTAAGCTCTATAACTTCTTTCATTAACCATGACACCTTCTTTCCGCACTTAGAAACTGGATCAACGTGATACTCAATTATTTTGGCTTCAACAGCTAGTTCCCCAACATATCTAGCAACTTCACTCATTTGTACCATGGCCTCGAACACCATATTACTTCTTTCTTCACTTCTTTCCACATAGAAATTAGTTGACTTTTGCCATTGTTCATTCGTTCCTTCAAGAGTCTGCTCTAATTCAGTGATTCTGACTTGACAATTGTGCAGAATTTTTTCAAGATCTCTAATGCGTCTTCGCAGTGAAGCATTTTTCTCATTACTCTCTTTGAGATCATTAGGCCCTAGACGAACCTTTTCTTGAAACAATGATTCCTCAAGTTGCAAAATGTAAGCATTAAACTCTGAGTTTTTATTTCTAGACTGATCCAGATCTTCTTCAAGTTTTGTTCGTGCTTCTTGCGTTCTTTGATTAAGCTTCTGGATTTGAACATCCTTGTTTCTGTATCTTTGCATCCAATTGCTAGCCACCTCCTGCTCTACCTCAAGTCTGGTGTTGAAATTTTTTCTTTCCAGCTCCCATTTTTCTTTTTCAACATTGGATTCTTCTATCTTTTGGCCTCTGACTTCAAGTTCAGCAATCAACTGGTTCATTTCAGATTCAAATCCCTTGAACATGATATTTTTCTCACATTCAAACTTATTAAAGATGTCATTCTTCATTTCTTCTAAATCTTTGGCTCGATCTCTTTCTTTCATTCATGATCTCGCGGTGTTCAGCCTTGTTTTTTATAATTCGCTCTCTTTTGTCGACCTCAAAATCTTCCATTTTTTGCTTTCCTTTTTCAAGGCTTTTGAGTAGACGGCTATTCTTTCCTTTCAGATCTTCAACTCGTCTTTTCTCGATGTTCAACTCTCTAGTCATCTGTACCATTGATTGGCTTGATCCTGATGCTTTCTGGGATTTATATAACTCCTGGTAATTTTTCTGTAATGCTCTGAATTCATCATCACCTTTTTATTTATCTTTTCTCAACATTGCACATTGTGATGAATGAAAGTCAATGTCCACACCCAACATAGCTTTATCTTGTCTCATTTGCTCTAATTCTTTCGACCAGCCTTCTCTTTCTGTTTCAAACTCAGCTCTCAAGATTTCAATCTCTGACGGAACCACCTTAATGCGATCTTCCATAGATATATCCTCATTTTGATCTGGTAGAGGAATATTTTCGTTTTTCCTGACAGATCTCCATTCTTCATAATCAGGAGTTAGCATTTCTTTTGCTGCTTTAGCTCGGATACAAAAAGTTGTTTTCCAAGCTGTAACGGCTTCCATGATACTTCTTTTATAATTTTTGCTGTGGAACGCGAATTCAGATGACTGTAATCCAGTAGTGACAGGTACAAATTGACGACCTTCATACTGTCTTATGACCAGAAGTGGTGCATATCCAATTCCTCCCCATAATCCGAGTAGCATTATCCAGTTGTAATCTCCACATTTGTAAAAGAATTCCCTTTGTATTTGCCACGGGGCTCGCCAAACAATGTCATTGCTTTGCAGATTTCGAAAGGCATTAATCCACATATCTTTCTTAATTTCTTTCGGCCATTCCTGCTCCAGAAATTCTTTTAATGGTGAGTAATCCGTATTAAAGCGTCGGTATGAAACCTTTTCTGTCCTCCAGAAATGACTACGGATCCAAACATATAACAACTGGGTACACCCTGAGAATCGTCCACCTCCTAGATTTCTACAAGCATTTAACGATCTGAAGGTCTCTGCTAGGATTGCAGAAGCAGGATTAATCTTTTTCGGTAGCTGTTCAAACAAATCTACCACTGCAGCTTCAACATATCCCAATACTTTTGGGAAGATGACCATACCATACATACCCAGAGCAAATAAATCGAATCATACTTTAATATCTGGATGACTCTGAATAAGTTCTTTAATGTTGGTCCAAGCAATGCCTTCGCTTTCGCCTTTTTGTTTTGTACGGGATGCCACCCATTCTTCTCGTACCCCGGCAATCTTTGCTAATTTAACTCGAAAGGGTTGAGTTTTAATTGACTTTGAATAGATTCGATTCTCCAAAGCCCCATCTATATGTAGCAAAGTTGTGTATTCTTCAATAGTAGGGACCAAGTCTTCTTTATTGAGAGTGAAGAAATTGTACCCTGGATTCCAGAATTGAATTAGGGCTCTGAGTAATTCATCATCAACTTCAACATAGAGCAAATATGGGATGTCTCCGTAAGTCTGATAAAACTGCAATTTTTTGTTTGAATCCCAACTTTCCCAAATGCTTCGCAAATCTTGCATATCATTTCTTTTTAGTGAAACTGGAGCATAATTGGCCAAGTCAGATACATAATCATCATGCAGACTGTCTCCTTCTTGTCTTTGTAAGTCCTCAGCCCACTGTCTTACTTCTGAGTTTAGAATTACTTGATTTGAACACTTTTTATCCATAGATGAAGGCTTTCCAATGAGACAATTAACACAAGGATCAATGCCTTTTATCCTGTATGATGCTATGCAAACAGAAAAATAAAGAACACACAAAAAGAAAATAAATTAGTTTACATAATAAAAAAATTCAATAATAACATTTACATAAATATTTTTTTATTTAGACATGCTTTAAATAATTTAAATATACATGTAATTTAATTAGTAAAATAAATAAACTAGAAAGTTAGAATTCATTTCTCCTGTGTGTACACCTATTTTAGACAAAATTTTGGCATGACTTCAGATCGGAAGGGTTTCTAGGGTTTTTTATATGCAAGGTTTCAGATCTAAGAATAAAGGTACCCGAATTGTCCTTGTTAGTGCCCCCTTGGGTTACTAACCCTCAACCCTAGTCCATCACAGACTAAAATGGATCGAGTTCAATTCGAGGGGATACATTTCTCTATGCCTGACACGGAGAATAAATTCTCACGAAGACATAGAGCATATGAACCCCGAAAGTTACTTGCTAGGTCTGACACGGAGAATAAATTCTCACGAAGACGTCGCTTTCACTCCCACTTAAAAGGGACAACTCAATTATAGAGCTTTATATTATGCAATGCAAGTGTTGTGTGTGAGGAGAAATGTTCAAACCTCTGACAAAATAAATAATGAAATAAAATAATTGCAAATAAAATAAAACATATAAATATTATGAAAATATAAAAATTTTGAAAAGAAAAAATTAAAAATTAAATATATAAATTTTTAATTTTTAATTAATAGAGACAATTTATAATTGATTTTTAAAAGTTTGACCAGTCCCTAGTGGAGTCGCCAAGCTGTCGTAACCGGTTTTCGTCCGGGCATGAAATATTATACTTGGCAGGGAAATTGATGTGAATAAATAATTTTGAAAATAATTTGTGAGTCGCCATCGGCCTTTTGGATCAGGTAGGTCGAATACCTAAAAATTATTTTCTTTAAAAGAGTTTTAAGAAAACATCAATTAAAAAAAATGAACTGATCTGCGTTTTATAACCAAAAATTCGTTCTTTTTAATAATAAAAAGGGATTCGTGGTCGGTTACGTTTAGGGAAGGATTAACACCCCTACAACGCCCAAGATTGGTACTTTTTAATTATAAATTGTCTCTATTATTAAAATTTAAAAATTCAAAAATATATTTAATGTATAATACTATTATTTCAAAATTATATAAAAAATATTTATTTATTTAAAAATATTAGAAAAGAACTTCTAGGTGCCTTAAGACAGCTCTTTTCTTTGATATTGATAAATATTAATTTAAATAATATTGTTTAAAATATCAGAATAGGACATCCAGTTGTATTAAGACTGTCCTTTTCTTCGATATTAAAAATAAATATTTAAAAATTACTATTTATTATATATATATTTATGAATACATAAAAATATTTAAAAATATAAACAAATAAAATAAAAATACCACTAAAACAATATATTTTAAAAACAGTAAAATAAATGACTAAAATACAGTAAAAATAAAATTAAAAATCTAATTCATAATTAATCAAAATTATAGGGATTAAACATGCTATTTCTTTATTTTATTTATTTAGTGATTAAAATAAAATTATCTAAAATTCGGATATTAGAATAAAATAAATTAAAAATATAAACTAAGGATTAAAATATTATTTATTAAAATTAAGGGATTAAATCTGTTATTTATCCTAAATATATTATTTTAATATAAAGGACTAAAATAAAAGAAATTAAAATTAAAGATCTTAATTAAAAGTATTATAAAATCGATTTAGTGACTAGAATGTAAAAATTACAAATTCGGAGGACGGCGGACGGGGTTTAACTATTATCTAATTACACGCATAGTCCTTCCCGAAACGACGTCGTTCGGGAAGGCCTATATAAGGTCCAAAACCGGCTGGCCCGAAGGGCCAGCCTTCATTTTATTTTTTTCTTTCTCTCTCAAGCCGAGAGAGCTCTGACCTCTCTCTAGATTCCCTCATCGGAGGGAAGCCGGTCACCGGACGGCAACCGTCTGCTGCCGTGACCGTCATCGCCGGCCACCGCATCCGGTGGCCGGAAAATTTTATTTTTACACCATTAAATAGATCGGGACGTCCTAAGGACGTTTCCGGTGTTCTTTTTCCTTAAAAAGCTCCTAATCGGAGCGAATCTACAAAAGTACCTTCGGTGTTTCGAAGGTTCCGGTGAGATCCGGTGGTCGGGGCTTCCTCGGTAAGTTTCTTTTCTTCCTTTTTCTTTCTTTTCTGTTTCTTTGCTGCTGAGATCGTTGGTAGTATTTTGTATATTTTTTTTCCTCGGTTTTGTCTCTCTGGGATCTGTTCTCTGTCTTCTTCTTTCTTTTTCTTTTTTTTTTTTCAGGTTCGGGTGGTGGCTTTTATAGCCACCACCGGTGTGGCCATCGGACCGGTCCGAAGAGGGGGTTTTGGTGAGTCACCGGACTACCAGTGGTGACTCACCCCTTAGCCATGGCGTGTGGAGGGCAGCTGGGTCTTCTGGAGCCTTCGGTTGGGACGTGGCAGCGGCGGAGGCGGCGAGAGCAGCAGCGGCGGCCGCGTGGCCCTAGGGTATCATACCCTAGGGTTTCCATCTGGAGCCATCTAGACCGTTGGATCTTGCCAGATCCAACGGTCAATCTGAGGCGGCTGGCTAGATTAGGGTTAGGAAACCCTAACTGAAACCCCAAATGTTTAGGGTTTCTGGTTGGTCTGGACCGGTTCTGGTTTGTTTGTAACTGGGCCGGTCCAGTTGTAATTGGTCCTGTAATTAATTATTTATATATGTATTTAATATATATTTAATAATAATAATAATGATAATAATAATAATAATGATAATAATAATGATAATAATAATAATAATAATAATAATAATAATAATAATAATAATAATAATAATAATAATATGGGTAAAAAATTAGTATCTTCACCTTGGATTTGTAAAGGACGCTCCCGCCGGCGGGGAACTGAGAATCCATGGGTGATGATGAGCGGCGAAGAAAGGGTGGATTTTTTCGCGGGGGAAGGAGAAGGGAAAGAGAGGACCAAAATTGTTGGTAGAACACTTTGGGGCAGACATTATTTGACTTTGGAAAACACGAAGATTAAGACTAGTCAATGCCATTAGTATCTTCCAAATATAGCATCAATGTATTTTACCACAAGACTAGAAACTTGATTTCATGAATACATTATACATATGCATAACGCAACAGTTTATGATACATGTTTTCTAGGACGACCTATATTCAAATTATTGAAGAATTCAATAGACTCATCAAAACTTTGGGTAAACTCTAATTATAGGACATTATTTTGTTGAGTTCTCTATCATTGAAAGTTACAGGATTATCATTTAATTATTTCATATGTTTCAAATTCGTCATTTTCATTTAAAAAATCAATTATAATTTGAGATGGATGTTAATATATTAACTGACATATGATAAAATCTAATCCAAACTCCGTTTGAGCTATATCGGGTTAGTGCTTAAAAGAAACGATGGTGTTAGTAGACATAATTAAATTATGATTGTTATCATATCACAGCCAACAAAATAATGTCCAGTTCATATGACTGCTAATTTTTTAACAAAATGAAGAATTTCAAAAACATATGAATAGTCAGACAGTCATTTTATAACTTTTAATAATCGGGTGACTCAACAATATAACACTCTATAATCGAGGGACCTGAAACCCTTCATGCTGTATCATAATGTCCGTTTGGAAGAGATTTATTTTGTATTTAGTTTTGTGAAAGAGTTGAAACAAGAAATCAAACAATATCTTCTTTTCTCTTCTTTTTTTTTTCCTTTTTCTCCCTTTTGCATTCTTTCTTCTCTCTTCTTCTTTAAACTTGTACTCCAAGTTCTCTTCAATATCCTATTACTTATTCTTTGTTTATACTTGTAAGGCACAAAAGCAATTTCATCAACTAGAATGTTAGCATTTTGTAGAGTAAAGTAGAAGAAGCTACTGCTTGTGGGGATTAAACACAGTTGTAACACTACTCCAAGGGACATACATATATAAACATATACGTCCACAATGTGTAAAACTTTTTAATTTTATAATTTATTAGGATCGTTGGATGAGGGAAAATAAACGACTGAGATTATCTCCTTGTTTCTTTATATATTCTTTTGGGTTGTCCGATATCTGAGTGCATTCAGTTCATGCTTTCAGAGCAAAAGGCCTGGAAAATATAGCCTGTAAGTGATCATATAATGAAATCGTATGTTGTATGCATTTTTCTTTACGGATGATCATATGGAGATTTAGTTTTGCTTTGGGTTTTCATTACATTGTTCTTACATAATATTAAGAATTTTTCAATTTTTTTTTCAAAAATAGGCTGTTTATCCATAAGAAAATGAGGCCACTGGAAGCTACACATGGTGATTTGGCCCCTCCTTACAGGAGGTCAAC